>NC_142588.1:21777443-23027443 GCF_965207765.1 Zootoca vivipara
TTGTAAATTTTGTTCTCTATGAATTAAAAAAAAAGGCAAACTACTTGTGACCATTCTCAAGTGCCAAAGAAGACCTGTTACTGGGACTGAGGGCAGTAAAATATTTCTCCAGATTTTAACTGGTACTCCCTTTTTTTGATTTATGTTCTAATTTCCTACTTTTAAAGAAGAGAAACTATTTCTTGCTGGAAACCCAGCCCTGCCATTCTGTTCATTTATTTTGCCCCAGATAATGCTGTTTTATTGGGGGGGAAAACACAGTCCTCCTAGGAAATTTAATGGTGCAGACACATGCAACAAAGCCTGAAATGCCACTAGAATTGTGCAGACAATAAATTAAGGACTCCTTTCTCATGACAAGGATGAAATGGTCGTTCTTTTCTGCGTTGTGTTGTATGTGCAGCTTCTGCAAAAATAAGTTGATACAAGGCCCCATCCAACTTTGCATTTGAACAATGGTAGGATAGTAGGTAGTATCATAGCTGTCAAGTTTTCCCTTTTCTCATGAGGAAGCCTATTCAGCATAAAGGAATTTCCCTTAAAAAAAGGGAGAACTTGACAGCTATGGGTAGGATACTATGTGGATCCAGTTTGAAGAGCAGCATTTGCACCTATAGGAATTTGGCAGACGGGAACAAAATCCAGAACCCTGATGTGCCTCCTGATGGGAAACATCCCCAGCTTTTGTACTTAGGCCCTATCTCTGCAGCCCCTGCAGCTGCACTGGAGGTGGAGTAGAATGGCACCACAATCACCTGTTTGTGTGCAGGCTTCCCAATGCAGGTAGATGTCCGCAAAAGTCTGTTGGGTCAGATTGACATATGCATATGTGTTCTACAGTTTTGCAGATTGATTGCCAGCCATTACTTAGCAGTTTGGCTCTTTTGTATGCATGTGCCTTTGTTGCACATTGGGTGGAGCTGTGTCTTGATGGAGCCTTATCTGTTGCTTTACCTGACAGGGAGAATGTGATCATGCTTCAGTGACCAATTAGAATCCAGTGGTGTTTTTGTTTCTGTTACGTTTTGGGGACCACTGTCTAATAGGAACAACATTCTCTGTTAACAGCCTAGTTCTGAATGACATGGCTAATCTGGTAATTAGGAATTGGAGCTTCTGTTTTGTGTTCCATTTTCCTCTGTGGTTTAGTCTAGGCATGGCATTCAGCTAGGCAGTCCTGTGTCAGGTTATCCTTTTCTTCCTCTAACATTCAGGTAGGCTTGCCTTAGTCGTAATACCATCTTGCTGTATGTTTCTCTGCCCCATCTCACAAACTCAGGCAGTTCAATGAGGGTTACCATATCTTGAACAAAAAATAGGACAGCCTGAGCCAGGGAAAGAGGCACAAGGGGCCTCCATGCCTGTTTCCCTGGCTCAGGCTGGCAAGCCCTAGCCCAAGCTACCTGAGCCTGAGTCCAAGTCTGAGCCCAAAAAACCCTCCAAAACCTGGACATTTCCTTTAAAATTTGCCTGGGTGGGCATGTTGGTCCCCCAAAAGAGCACATGTCCGAGTTTCCCCAGACATATGGCAAGCCTACCTTCAATTTTACCATGTGTTGTTCTCATTGAATATTGTAACCTTGCCATTAATCCATAGCTCTCTGGTTTGCACATGGAGCAACAGGATGAGAAGACTTCCCGAACCCCTTCGGTTGTAGTGCACATTTCCATTATTTCCACTTCAGTGGCCTGCAGTACACAAATGGAGAATCGTGTAATAGCTCTTCCTAGACAGCACCATTTCAGACTACAGATAGGGGATCTGTATGACTGAAAAAGAAAAGAAGAAACCAACCATTTCAAATAGAAAACCAGGAACAAGAGACCTGATCTAGCCTCTCTCTTGATGTACTAATTTTCTATGCAGACAGTTCCCCCCCCTTGGGGTGAACATTCAAACATGTTCCACCACACACATCTGTAGTCTGGAACAAGGTGTCTGTCTAGACTTATTGGGCCAAGGTAATTGGCTCTTGCATCGTAAAGATTTGCACCAGATTATCTGTTTCTAATTCTGCTGGTCTGGTCTCCCAAGAACCCAATGCATGCCAACCAAGAACTTTGGTACGTGCACTAGTGTCTGACTTTAGCTCCTTGCCCTGAATCAGAGGTTGCTCTGGAAAAGCCCCTGACTTTCAAGGGTGGTTATTTGGGTGGGCTCAAGGTGCTCCAGAATGGAATCAGAGAGTGCCCCAAAGTCCCAGAATGTGGGCAGAAGAGACAGTCATGTGTCTTGGATCCCACCTATGGTTTCTAATGACCTACTAAAGTTGTTATGCCTTCATCCTATGTTTTAGCAGTTGCAGAAGTTATGATTACTTTGGGTAAGAAAATTACCAGCAAAATTGAATATGGATTTTAAAAACCCCTACCATCATTTTCATCTCAAATGTACACATTTAGTTGGTTGCCTCGTGTTATTTTGCCCTCTTTCCATTTGCAGCTCGGCAAGCATCAGATCTGAGCATTTGAATAACACAGAAATTGCTCTCACTCAATTTGTTCTTTTCATAAACAGCCAGATCTGGTTCCTAGCAGAGCACCACTAGGTGGAAAATGCAGGCGAACTTGGTATGGTGCAACAAAATCACTACCTGTGTTAATGGAGGGTGTGTGGGGAAAAACATGCGACTGATCAAAAGCAGATATGCCTATTAGATCCCTTAAAATAATTAGTCAGCATAAGAGTCTTGAGCTGTACTTTTGGATAAATAAAGGTTTCATTGGTTGCCTCTTATATTGCCTTGCATAGTTACTTGAAGAAACACATACCGGGGGTGGGGTGGGGGGAGGACTGCAGAAGCATTGCTTTTTCAGCAATTTCCCAAGACGATAAGTCACTCTTAGAAATTTCAATGCCTTCAATCTTCTTTTCAGTCACCACTCCCTGGTTGATTCACATCTGCACAAGACACGTCACCAAATGCCTAACTCTGCAGCTCCAGCATAGCTGCCTGACACCTATATATCTGCCACTGTTTCTAGCTCATTCACATTATATGCCTTTCCACTGCTCTACAATTAACTTTCCATTAGGCAGCCTTAGTGTACGGGGCCAGCTTGCCTATACAATTAAATCTAAACATTCCTGTCTTTTACCCAGCATTTGACAATAGATCAGGAGAGTGGGTCTGACTCTTACGATGACCAGGACTGCTGAATGAAGAACTAGATCTCCTCAGACTGTTGGTTCATTGAGCCCAGTATTGTCCTCTGTCCCAGAATCCCATACTTTTCAGAACAAAAAACAGGATGTGTTCCAGGGGGAGTCACATGACCTGCACCATTTCATGCTTTTTTTCAGGGCAAGGTTGCAGCATGGCTCACCATCGAGCATGTGAGAGCATGGCACCCTAAATGGCCATTGCAATCTCACGCCAAAAAAATGAGATGTTCCATCCCCCCCCCCCCCCGGTGACACTTGGTAGGTATGGAATCTCTGCCTGGTACCTGAAAGTCTTTAAATGTATATGCCATTTGCCTGTTGTTCCCAGAACCTTATTATATGTGAAATGTGAGTTCTGCCAATGAGCTACAAAGCCTCCCTTGCAATGAGTGCGAAGCCAGAGCAATTGCTGCAAGTTAACGTAATTGAAAAACTTTTTTAAAAAATCATGAATTTGCTTCACAATCTGCAGTTTATTGTTCTAAAATAAAGAATGCTGGCATGCATTCAGCATTTTAGTTATAGGTCATGTAGGATCTTCAGATACTAAATGGCATTGGCTTCATGGAAAGCCACCTCAAATGAACAAAGAACTATAGATTCTGTTTCCAGAAATTATAATCTGAAGCACGGCATTCAAAACACTTATAAACCCTAAACCCCCTCGGTCCTGTATACCTGAAGGAGCGTCTCCACCCCCATCATTCTGCCTGGACACTGAGATCCACCGCCAAGGGCCTTCTGGCAGTTCCCTCCCTGTGAGAAGTGAAGCTACAGGAAACCAGGCAGAGGGCCTTCTCGGTAGTGGCACCCGTCCTGTGGAACACCCTCCCATTAGATGTCAAGGAAATAAATATCTGACTTTTAGAAGACATCAGAAGGCAATCCTGTTTAGGGAAGTTTTTAATGTTTGATGCTTTTAATATTTTGTTGGGGGCCGCCCAGAGTGGCTGGGGTAACCCAGCCAGATGGGCGGGGTATAAATAAATTTACTACTACTACTACTGCTACTACTACTAGGTTTACCTAGGGGGGAAGTGGAAATGTGGAATAAAAATGAATTCTGATTTTATTTTTATTTATTTTTTGAAAATACAGAAATATTCTCATCTCTATTTATTTGCTTTGTTTTTTAATTGGCCCTGTGCTGCTTGGTACAGATTTGGTTTTCTTTGTTTCCCCTTTGCAGTTCTCCAAAAATCATTAAACGCCTCAACAGATGGTTGTGTCAACCCTGGAGACAATGAAACAAAAGATGGATTTAGATGAGCGTTGGAAAAAAGCTACGGGGTGATGTTTCTCAGTCACCCCATTGCAATATTCATCTATAGTATTTAATTGTTTCAAAATGATTCTACAGAGGCTGAGATAATCTGCTCTGTTTGAGAATGTGATCAAAAATTGCTTGCTGTAAAATGTTTCCTGACCTTACGTGAATACTAGTGTGTCCTTCAGGAAAAGAATGGAAGAACAGGACCACGTGTGATATTACTAAGGAGCTTCAGACTGGACACAAAGAAGATACAGAAGGCCAGCATGGCAAAGGTCATAGACCTGTGTTGGTGGCTATTACAGGGAGATGATGGTTGATGGTCAGAGAAGGCAGAATCACTACCATCTTCTCCATAGCAAAGTCTGTCTCTTCAAGTGAAAACTATACTGACATTTGTTAATATTTGAAATCTTGCTACTTTACCAAGCAGATTCTTTTACATGTAGTCTGCCAAGAATTCTCCTATGAATTTTAAAACAGTTTGAAATTTCAAGGAATAAAACACACCTCAAGATTAAATCATATTTATTTTTTTAACAGAGTTAGGCCAAATCATTTGGCCATTTTGTGGGGGTGGAGCCAAAGTGGCCCCCAAAGATAGAAAAAAAAATATTTGGGGGTGAGGGAGTGGCAGAGGTTTGTCTTGTCATAATATTTGGTGGCTGGGTTTTTTATTTCATTTATATTTCATTCTTTTATGTGGGGCAGTGCAGGGAGGTTGTCACAGTTTCAAGCCTTGGAGACGGTATGCCACTGAAAATGACACTTCATTATATTATACTTGAGTGCCAATCCTAGGAGCAATTGTGATGGGGAAAACTGTTGTCTGCATGAAAAGCAAATCCTCTGATCATGAAATTGATTTTCATCAGCCCACCCCTGAAGCCATCAGGAAGAGCCTCCCCATTTTCACTGCAAGAGAATGGGGCCACAAAGGTGGGAACACATCTTTTAGTCCTCTAAATTGTCCCTTTTCATGTGTTTCATTTTAATCCTTTGAATTCAGCAAAGCTCCCAAATTTCATCTCAATTTAAAGCAAATTTTAAAGGTTTGGTACCATTCATATTAAGTAGCTTGACTGAAAAGCAAATGCAAGGGCATTCAAAGACAATCTACCTTTCAATTCTGAGACCCCTTGAAAGGCATCCCAAGGCTCTGTGGTCCTTTTCATTCACAACAGCATCTACAATCAGAGGATTTTTCTACCAGCTGGTAATGGGCTACAGCTCCTTCAAAGTAATACTTCACAGTTTGGCTTCAACAGACCCCCTTTACCTAATGCACCATCCATAAACATTCCCAACAGCTTCATACAGATGTTAAATATCATCACGGACAAAATAGTGCCCCCATTACACAAGTCCCATGGATTGAAGAGCACTTCCCCAACACTGGACTCAACCACACCGGTAGGAATGGAACCACTATAATACAGTGACTCTGATACTCATCCCACAGTCAATCCAGGAGGATACCATGGTCAATGGTATCAAAGGCCATCGAGAGATCAAGTATGAGGAACAGGGTTGCGCTCCCCCTTTCACTACTGCTACAGCTCTCCACAAGTTGGAAGCTGTTCTGCAACAGATAGTGCTCTTCTTCTCTTACAAGCTCCATGCAATGATTAAGGCCTCTGCTTTTCCAAATCTCATAGGGAACAGACTCTCTGCTGCAGGAAGTTCAGCCTACAATGAAAGGAAGCCTATTGTGATGACAAAGGGAGAGAAGCCAAGTACTGCTGATTTCACAAAAGGGAGATTTGCGCAAAGAAACACATCATCTTCCCACACCAAAGAAAATCCCGATCAGAGTACCAATTAGATTTTTTAAAATATTTTTTCATAGATTCCCTGCAGCATCAAGATATCTAGGTGTTCCTTAAGCAGGGCGAGTTGCTCTATTCCTCTAATCCGGATTCCTCAAACCCAGGCTATTCAGGGTTACGACTGTAATTCCATTACTCATTAAAATGGGTGCAATGAAGGGCCAGCATTCTGTCATGAATCTCATTCTCTTCTGGTCATGAAGCTCTAATTCAAGTATCTTTGACATCAATTTTTTTGTTAAAAAATACATTATAACACAGAGGATAGAAAGCTGCTAGCTTCAAAACAAGAATAATGGAATGGATCCAGACCAAATTAGTTACACTTATGTCACACTGCAATCAGTTTGAATAATTTGTCATGAAATACGTCCTCTTGATTTCAATGGGATCTAAGTGTAACTAATGTATTCTAGATCCAACCCAATCCCTCTTCTCTCTCTTCTTTTTTTCTTTCTTTCATGTTTTTCAAGATTTAGAAAAGACCTCTGCTTCTTCCACTTTGCTTGTAGTCCAACTATGTGAAGAGAAAATGAACAGCAACTTATAGAGCAGTTTGTGCTATTTGCCAACAAAATGGCTAGACTGTAATGTTTTCATGAGGGATTTGAGCGTGCTTTGAGTGCCCTGAAGCACTTACGATGAGGTTGATAATATAAGCAGAACAAGGGATGGCTTCTTTTTGTGCCCACCCCCACCCCTACCCCGGCAGTATTTGCAATGTTGAAGGAAGCACCAACAAAAAACACCAAGCAAACTGGCAGTAATAGGTTACCAAGCAGTTCACTCAGCAGCACTTGGCTTTAGCCAGAGCTGACGTTTTTGCCCCTCAGTGTTGCCATTGTTCACCATTGGGTATTGCAGCCCAAAACACGTGTTTTATATTAGCAGCATATTTTAAAACATTCACCGCAGAATCTCCACACTTCTCAAGCACCAACTAAAGGTAGATTGAGATATCGGCTCTCCAGCCCATTATGCAAAGAAACTCTCCCAACAGAAGTTAGCGAATGGTACTGATGCCTATTTCCCAGGACAAAACTCTTTCTCCTTCACCATCCACATTCCTCTCTACCTTGTTGAAAAATTCAAATTGGCTGGTTTGGATGGATAGATCCTGATTGCGGTGTACATGAATGCACATGAATATTATGTGCACCATAATGAATATTAAGGCATTATTCTGGAACACTATAGTGTGTGTGTGTGCTCAGCTGCATAGGTACTCCCAATCCAATAACTGCCAAGGGGGGAAATAGGCCTGTATGATTGGGCATAGCAACATGGTTCAAGGCTTCAAGACAAAACTGCAAGCAGTTTGGCTTGAAACCACAGAAAGCAGATTCTGTGCCACTATGGTAATGTATGGCAAAGCCCTGGAGGCACTAAGTCATTTTTTTCCACATATTTAAATGACTTGCATTGGATTTCAGAAACGTGTTCTTTCTGATGAAATATTTTAATGCTGTTTTGAAAGGCTTTCCCTGTGCTCTTTTCCAGGATATTATTTTCCAGCTATTATATTTTGAGCACAAGACATCTAGATTTTATTTCAGTTGCTGGCAAGGTGGAAAATGCTGCTTTATAATATGTACCTGTTTCTAAACACACCCACACCACAAGTGGAACTGACTGCAGTTTGTGTCTGTGTCTTTTGTGGAGAACAAGACTGGCTGGATCAAGAGATGGCTTGAAAGGACTTCCGGTCTGCCGCCATCAGCCGCCGGCGGGGTTCGTCTCGGCTCCCGAGACACCCACCGCTACCGAGGAGGGGGGGAGTCGCGTGGGCGCCGCGACCTCCCGGAGAAGCCTCAGATTGTGCGTTCTGAGGGCTGGGATACCCAGCGGGCTCCAGAAAGCCATGGAAACTGCCCGGAGAGCCCCTGTCGGAGCCTCCGAGAGCAGGCTGTACATGGCGGAGCCTTGGGTCCATTGCTACCTCGGTAGCGGAAAGCTCCGAGCCGAAGACAGAGGAGCGGCAGATACCTTCAAATTAAGATTCGGACTGTGAGTAAGACAATCTTATTGGATTTAAAAACAAGAATTTGGACCTGGGAGGGGAATAAAAAACGGAGGTCGTTCCCCCCCCTACCCGGAAGGCTGCGACACAACTAACTTGCCTGCAGCCGATCGAAGAGAAGGGGTGAGGATCCCCCTGAAAAATTGAACTTGTGTACCCCCTTAGAAGGCAGAACTAAGGGGGGGGAATATATGTTTTAGACTGCATCGATAATCATATTATTGTGACAAAGAACCCCCCCCCCCGGAAACCGGGGGCAGGAACCTAAAGCCGCGACCAGCTGACAAATATAAGGATTTACAAAGAGTAACTGCTGTGACTCTGTGATATTTTTTGGATTATATCTAAGTTGACCGATGTAATAAAGAGGAGAATTGGAAAAGTTGGACTAAGAATTTAAATTATAAAGGATAAATATGGTTGGAAATAAACAAAGGAACTAGTCTGGACATTATAGCACCATCTCTGGCGGATCAAGTCATAATTCCCACGGGAACACAGAAGGACAAAGAAGGCTGCCAGCCAAAACAACCCTCTTACAAATGGAGGAGGTCGAACTGCAGTATATTCTAGACTTTATTAAAGAAATGTCAGAGGAAATACGTCATGGGAAAGGAAATATTCAGACTTTAAAAGAAGACCAGCAACAGATATATCCAATGGAGACTTTAGAATTGCAACAAGAAGAAATCATTGAACAACAGGCAGAAAATAAGGAGCAACGGACTGAGAAATCAATGCAACCTGTGAGAGAGGAAGCATTGATCACCTATGTGACTTTGGACGCTAAGGACCAAGATAGACCCTGGGATCTGGTCTGCTCAGTGAGAGAGGGCGACCAGATCCCAGAAGGAAACAAACAAGTTGAGGAGGGAGGAAAGAGTCTGGCCTTTGCCCCCCCAGTGAGAGTGAGGGGACGCAGGCCAGACAGAAGATTGGAAATAGGGGACAGTGGAAATAAATATGAGGGTGGGAGGCTGGTGGAAGAATTAAAACAATGGAAGGGGAAGAAAGAGGAATGGGATGGTTTAGATTGGCTAAGAGTGGGAGTGGGGTAAAGAAGGAATATAAGGTAGAGGAATGGATGGATTAAAAGGTTTGAAATTGGATGATATAAAGACGCTGGCCGGGGAAAAAGGGAAACTGCTACCTGGGGAGGGAGGGGGTGGGTTTGGAGGTTTAGTTAAAAGATTGGATAGAATCTGAATTAGGCAAAGGTATATCTTTTGAGGGGGAAATTATAGGCTAAAGGAAATTATTAGAAATAGTTAAGAGTAATATAGTTCAAAACCTAATAGAATTTATTGTGTGGGGTATAAAAAAAAGAAGTTGTGAAGTTGGATATGGAATTGACCCGGGAGGGGAGGGACGGGGAAGTCGGGGACAAGATATTGTTAGAGATACTATTTTTCTTTCTTTTTTCCTTTTTTTTCCTTTTTTTAATTTTTTCTTCTTTTATTTTTCAAGCTTTTGTATTTTTGTGCTGTATTTTTTTTATTGTTAAAAACCTCAATAAATATAATTAAAAAAAAAAGAGATGGCTTGAAAACTCCTCCTCAGTCTATGGATTTGGGATGCCATTTATGAGTGACAACTGGACAAATTTTCATGGGCTCCTAGCTTACTGAGACTTGTGACAGCAATAGTGGTTGAAGACGGAGCTCCAAGAGCATTGCATGTATGCTTCCTAAAGAAATTGCCACAAAGCCAAAAGTTGGCCCTGGTTTCGGAAGGAACAAGGGTCGAGCAGATATGTACTTTTTTGTTTCTCTCCATTTCCTATTCTTCAGTTCAGTTCTCCAACTTAAGTTTATGATTTAAAAGAAAAGCAAAACAGTTATAATGGAAAATGATCAGCATTTTAGTGCCAATTTCTCCTAGTATATACATTTTTGTATGCAGTTGTGACTAATATTCACCTTTTTGCAAAGCAATTTCCCCTAACTTTTGTACATTGTTTTCTCTAATATATGCATTAAGATTCACACTTTCCCTAGCATATATGCTTTTGTGCACATTACTGGGATGGAGAACTGCACTGCAAACTTCGAAGAGGTGTGAATGCCAAAGGATGTGGCTGTGTTTCAGTTTGCATATTGTTTCAGAAAGTGCACATCTGGTAAGTTGGCGCTGAGGCGCAAAGCAAATTGCATTGCTCCCCCAAACCTAGAAGGTGTATATAATCTTCTCCAAACTACATTAACAGGGCCGCTTCTCCTCAAGAGCTTGTCAGGAAGAACCACTATAATTAGGTTTTCCCCTCTCCCATTTACATTCCTGGCATTGCCAGGTGACTCAAATCAAAATGTCAGACAGGCTTTTCAAATGAAGTTTCTACAGAGCATTTGGATCAATAAGAAGTTTTCTTCGTCTGCATAATAGTAATATCTGACACATGAAGGCCTGTCAAGCCAAGATCTCAGGAAACAATTTCTTACTCCAAATGGGCTGCACGTTTATTCCAACAAAAAGGTGGGAGGGAAAACAGTGTTTTAGGCGTTGCAAAGGTTTTGTTTGTGAAACAAGCCCCACATTGTTTTTTTAGGGAATAAAAGCCTCATCCTTTTTTGTTGTTGTTGCATGCAGCTGTGTTTGCAGCCCACAGAACTGTCAGTCTGGGCTACTGACACTTTAATGCAGCCACTGATCACCTCGGCTCGCTCTGAAGGCCTATTCAGGTAATGATGCTGATTATTCAAAGAAAGCACATGACAAACTGCCAACTTACCGGAAGAGAAGCTATTTGACTATGTGCTACAAGGGATCTGATATCTGAGCTGTCTGATGCAAGTTCTTGCAGCTTTATAAAGCTCTCTCTTGGCAGCTTTTCCTGAATGTTTGCTTTCATTGCAGCTATTTCTGCAAGTGGAATTAAACGGTGAGTATTTTAGAGACTACTTTTAAGCCGAGTGGGATACCTTGAGCAGAAACCTTAATTAGTTTATTACTCCAAAACTTCAGGTTATGGAACATTAGTTCCTGACACCCGGGGGTCATGAACAATATATAAAACAATCAAAATTAATTTTGATTGAAGTTGCTTTGTTGTGTGCTTTCTGATTTTACTCATTAAAAACAAGCAAGGGCTGAAGAGCTTTATCCTCAAAAGCTTTGGTTTGACCTTCATGGGACTTGCACCAGTAGCGTTGTCCAAGGATCAGTGCAGAGAAAAGTGCTACCACTGGGTGATGCAGGTACATAGTTTTAATGGGAAAGCCTGTTTGCAATCACTCTTTTTCCTTTCCTCTTGCTGGAAGGAGCAACTGAAATGCTCATGTGCTTGCGGTTGAATTACATGGTGCAAGGAACATGGAGCTGTTGTTGAAAACAGCAGCACTGGGAAGAGATCATCTCCTGCACATCATAACACCTAGTTCAACTTAAGGGACAAATTACACCTTTGACTCAGCCATCTGAAGATCCTGAGGATCTCCTTTACCCCCAGCCCAAAGCAGAACAGGCAGCTGGCAGGCCCGATCCTGATCCTTATCGCTTATCAGGTTGGTGGGCCAGATCCTTATCCCCCATACTCCCCATGTGCCAAATTTGACATCAGGTGACACAGCACTTTGACAATCAGCTGATTGTCATGGCTTGCAAAGCACAGCTTCCTTTGCAAAGACACAGTACACTTTGGAGCCCCACTGATCTGCTGATATGTGGTGCTTGAGGAGCCCCTTTAGGACCAGCTCAGCCCAGTTACCTTTAACCTGCCCTATATGACATCAGGCATGGCTTGGTCATAATGGCTTGTCAGGCTGAATGAGAAGGACCAGCAGGCCACAAGCCAGAGGTTCCCATGCTGGTTGGAATACAGGGTGGTGCTGTTTTGGACACTTTTGATAGGGGGTGCAACAACTGTGGCACCCAGGGCACTGTGAAGCTGAATGACTTGACCCCCAAAGACATTTGTGGGGTTGGCATCTCCAGACCACCTGAATCAATTGAGTTGCACAGTTCCTTGAGGATACAATGGAAGCTGCAAATTAGTTCTGCTTTGCCACCTTCGCTGCCAATGTAGCCTAGCCTAAAAAATTATTGCCAATGTTCCTTTAAGGTGTCATTCTGCCTTTAGTGAAAGGGGTCTCCGTATTGCGGGCTTCCCATGGGCATCCCTATGAAAGAACAGGATGTTTGGTTAAATGGGCCTTGGGCCTGATTCAGCAGCACTTGCATCCCTCTCCCTATTTGCCAATACAGACCAGCATTCATCTTTCTTCTGGGGCTGTTTGTGGCTTTGTGTTAGATGGCATCGTTTATGGAGCTGAATTTCTCTGCACCATCACCTCTTGACATTTATAGCAGTACCAAATGCCCACAAGTGAATTTTGTGGCGCAAGGTCAATGGCATTATGAATACATTACGTATGACCATGACAGATATAAGAAAATGTGAGGAAGAATAGCTCTAGGTAGCTCTAGAGAAGTCCTAAAAGCATACCATAAGACTCCTTCCTACCTCAAGGGCGCGAGCTCTCCGGTCCTGCCAAATCATGCGTGTCTGTGACATTATACAGCTCCTTCGAGTTTATAGGTTGTGTGAACAGAGCCCTTGTGTGTGCAAGCTGGCCAATGGCAGCAGGTCAAGCAGATCAATGCAAAATGTGGCCAAGATGTTGCTCTTGTCATTTTTAAGCAGCAACTTCAATGGAAAGAGGTGCGGATGTTTTCCATACAGAGTCATGTTTGCAATCTTGTTTTCAAATTTTAATAGGGATTTTATTATGCCTTTAAAAATTTATAGTAGGCAATTATAAAATGCAAATAGAGGCCAGATTAGCTCCAGATCCACCATGTGTCAAGCTGGGTGCATGTGCGGTAAAGTTCAATCTTGTTTGCACATTCTGTTTATTTGTTATATGCCGAGTAGTCTAATCTTCACACACAAAATGCATAACTTTTTTGTTATATGACCTTTTTTTAATTGTTTGGTTTTTTACATGTAAATTGGTTCTGTGTCGGCCAAATACTACCTTAATTAGAAAACAGAATATGCAGCCTGGCTCATAATGTTTCCATTAGCTAGTTTAAATAGTCTGCAGATTTGGAGTGGAGCCAGATAGTTTATTCAGAGAATAGTTTTAATTGGATTATTGGTACATATATTAATTGATATATCACTAATCCACTGTTAAAATGTAGATGGAGTTGAAAGTCTTCCAAAAGGTCCCTGGAGATTCTAATTGAAACATACTCTTCCCATAGAAGGGGTACAATATGATTTCCACAGCCACTGCCCCAGAGCTAAGTAATCCATCTTATTTCACTACTCAAGTGAACCTAAGAACATGGGAATTGTGAGGATGAATTAAATTTATGACCTGCCCAGTTGAGCACTAAGGACAGAGGTAGCCAATATTGTGCCCATCAAACATTGACTAATTACAAATCCCATAATCCTTGACATTGCCATATTGCCTGAGGATCATGGGAGCTGTATTCCAACAACAGCCGAAGAGTACCACATTGCCTGCCCTTGTCTTAGGGCCTGATCCATAGCCTTCAACCTATGCTGGCACATCCCTCCTGCCAGTACACTCAAGATGAAAACTGGAAACAAGGATATCCTGCTGGTGCTTCTCTGTTACTGGCTAGGTAGCTAAAGTCTAACTGGATTCACTCAGGAAATATAAAATCACAGCCAGTTTGCAGCTTCTGATCAGGAGCTGCTGAAACCACTCTTCTCCATTATCACCGTGTCCCTGGCAGGAATAGGCAATATGGCCTTCAGAACTGTTCTATGGCTGGGATTTGCTGGCCTGAGGTAGCTGGCCGGTGGTGGATAGGACATCCATTCTATGCCAAGGGTGTCACAGGAGGAACATTGCCTCCATATTACTCACATGCTGAATAATCAGATTCCACAGAGATATATTTCAGCATTAATATGGGTTCTTAAGTTGGTATAATACCATGGGTATAATTACAGAGGAGTGGAGAGCAAGGCATCTCTGAAAACTTTTAACACCGGGGAGCTTGTAATTACTAGTCTCAGCCTCCTATTTTATGGCAATGTACTGAGATGAGGTCTGATTCACAAAGCCACCAGGCTCAGGGTAGCCTCTTTTCTCCTAGGCCTGCAGCAGTTCCTTGCTCACCATATATATCAAACCTAGTGGAATTAAGGCCAACCTTGCTGGGAAGCAATAACCTCAGGAAGCAGATTCCCCAAGTGTGAAATTTTTCTGCTTCTTATCTTTCTCAGTCTCTCATGTTATGAAATGAGCTCTGGTCTGGGCAGTGTGACTCAAGGGTTTTTTTGGGGGGGGGATCAGAGAAGACACCTACAGTGGGCCTCCTTAATCTAGGAGACAAATGTTATGTGAACAAGACATTCCTTCATGCCGCCTCTGAGCTTTTTCAGTACCTGATGCAGGGGGAGAATGACAGCAGTTTGGCGGTTGGAGGATCTCACCAGCCCTGGCTGATGCCTATCCTCACCACCCTTTGGATTTGACACTGGGTGGGAAGGAGGGAGGGCATCAAGTTGACATTTTTGCTTCTGGGCCAAAAAGTTCTATGACTTTTGCTGAGCCCACCATAGGTTGAAGAAAACAGTCAGAAGCCACAAACTCAAAGATCTGATTCAGCCCTCTCAGTATGTCTCCAGGATGTGGAGAAGTAAGACCTTCCCAAATGGGACACATTAAGAACCCAAGTCTACAGTGTGTGTGTGTGGGGGGGTACAGAGGGGAGGAAATCACCTAATACTGTGTCTCTCATAAAAGGCTGAACATGAGAAACTGGCATAAAATGGCTCTTTCAGCCGTAAGAATCTTTTCCTTTCACGTGCAGAGAGTAGTAGATCTTGGAATACAGAATGACATTTTAGGTGGTCTCTATCCCCCACTTCTGAATGTGAAGGGGGGAAAATCAACTCACATCAATCAAGATGCTAATAAACCTGAAACTCTGGTGAGCAGGGACAGATTCGTTTTTCTCTGCCAGGTCATTATTAGGTCAGGTCAGATGCAAAGGAGTTTGGAACTGCCATAACAACAGCCAGCAGCTTGTCAACAAGCCCATATATGATGTTTGCGGGGAGGAAAGAATTCACTTGAATTTGATATAAATAAGAGCAGCAGGAAGACCTTTCAATACAGCAAAGGAAGGCTATGGGGAATTTTCTTGGCTAAGAAATATATAGTGAAAAAGGAAAAGGAAAGGTGAGGTAGGAGAAGCCACAAAATGATGCTCAATTAATATTATTTGTAATATGCTAAGGGAATTTCAGCATGTTGCCTTATTTAGTGGCAAGCAGACCTTATTATACTTACTGTAACTTTTCAGTGCCTTAAGAGTTATGTCTCCATATCATTATGACAAACATTTCCCCACCCAGTCAGCCATTATGGGGAGCTGGGGAAAGAAAATACACTATGTAACTGTGGCAGGACTGTGGCAAATTGAGCTGGATGTGATGGAGAGGCCGAAGGGAACTCGACACAAGGCTGCTATTTGTAACAATAGCCTGGTGTTCTTTGTAAGATATAGCTCCACCCTGTGGAATTCTACCCATACTTGTGCATGCCTTAGAATACTAAACTGCTACAATTCAAGGCCCACTGTTGCAGTCCATCTCCCAACCAGCCCCTGAACCCCATGTAAAGGTTCTGCTTATGTGGATAAATTGGAAGCTTTCAATTTACAGGTTGGTAGAATCAGGAAACATGAGATGCAGTTGGGAAATTCTGTGCCATTCCCTTCTAACTAAATCAAGCCTTGCAGCTGTACATTAACAAGATCAAACTCTTGCTACTGTATTTTCTTTGAGACAGTATCCTGCACACACCCCGCAAGATTTTGCAATTACTGCCCCTTTTACTTGTCAAAAATGTGAAAGTTATCTAGAACGCTCTCGACACCATGGTATCAAAATATAAAAAACCTGTGCCCCCCACCCCGCTAACCCATTTCTGCCACAATGGGTTGGTGCCATGTGTAACAGGAAACCATGTTTGGTGCTATGTGGATGAGCCTCAGTGCACCCAGCAAAACCTTGGACATGGCCTCTTCCTCCTACTGTACAATTCAGTGGCATAATTGGACTGGTTTCTTATGATGGGGAGCCTTGGATTTCCCTCTTAATCTTTTGGTGCTTTTGCAAACTGTTGGGGTTCCCCAAGGCTGCTGATACATCCTGCTTGTGGATGGATGGTGTCATTTTGCTGCATCCCACTAATTTCCAGGTGCTGAGGTGGGGGCAGAGCTCCTGGGAAGAGCTGTCTCCATCATATCTTGTTTGTCTGCTTCCCAGGGGATCCTGGCCGGTCCCTGATGGGAGACAGAGTGCTGGACTAAACAGACCTTTAGTCTGATCCAGTCAGGCAATTCTTAACGTTCTTATTGAAAGTGAAATCTGAAGATAGACTATAAATAGAGCCCGCTCAGATGAAAGAAAAGCTTTCAAAAATGCCTCCAATAATGACCTTGATGGGATTAAATTAGCTTTGATGGATCTTGATGACATTCTTTTACAAAGACAGCGTTCTGAAAAACAGCACATCATGTCATGGAGTTGAAGGCTACAAGGAGCTCTGCAGAGGTACAGACAAAAAGGAAGGACAGGGGTTGGCACCGAAATGGAGGGGAAAAAAGGGAGAGTAGAACAAAGTGCTTTGTAGGAAATGAATAAACACATGCATTCATGGCAGCCCTTGCATAAAGCTAGTAATTCTGGTCAAAGTTCCTATCAAAAATAGGTCAGCAGCTGCTTTTTTCAGTCTCTGGGTGTTACTAACTTTCTGACTAGTCCCTGAAGCTGTTCCTTTAACAGCAGCTCGATTTGCAGGTATTAGTAGATGAAGATAGTTTTCTGCCAAGGCCAGGTGGTTTGCCAAGACCACAGGTTCTTTTATGGATGCAAGGCATAAACATGCTCATGAGTGGGGATTGCAAGCTTTATGGACGCATAGCAGGTATAAATGCATCATGGCCCAGCTGCATCTAAGCAAAGCTTAAGTGGACACATAAAACATATTACTACACACCCAGGCAAAACTAAAAGAGACAGACTAAATTACGTAGTGGCTGCTTTCAGAAAACTCTTAGATACGACAGTGGACAGAGCCCCCTCATAGATGTGGCAGGATGAAATCCTGGATTTCTAAAGACAGTGCCTTCAGCCCACATATTTGTATTGTGTGTCAAAGCCCCAAGCCACCCCCATGAGAATAAAGACATAAGGACACAGAATTTTAGGTAAATGTTAATGGGCAAAATTTAGGCCACAACTTTATTGGTTAAAGAATGTGAGCAGTATTGGTTTAGGCATTGGCATCCACAGACTACATCTGACTCCTGCCCGCCTTGCAGGGAGTCTGGTAAGGGTAAACCACCTGTAGGGGGAGCCCTGCCAATGTGGACTGACGAGCATCCCCTGGGTTCCCACTGGGGTCATGGCATAGCTCTATCCCTTCCTCAGGCTTCAGACAATATCCACCCCATTGGATTCCTTAATGGAATACCCTTGAGCACGGAGGAGCAGGTTATAGCCACACCTCCCCTCTCCCACACTTTGCTATTCCAATGCTTAACTGCCAAACCTTACAAAGTTGTGACGATTGCTACGAAGTAGGTGAAAACCAAGTGGCCAGTGCCAATTTGCCAAGTGGAAAAATTCCTACCAGCCCCTCAACGGCGACCAACCAAAGTCCATAGCAAGGCCAAATGACGCAACCTGAACAAAGGGTGGGAGGGCGGGAGATCCACGGCGCGAAGCTGAAAGGGGGCGATTCAGCATCGTGCTGTGGTTTAAATTGACCCTGGCCACACACCCCAAGCCGCCTGATTGGCGTGGCCGGGCCTCCCCAACGTAAGGTGGGATGCAGTCCCACTCCCCACGCTGAGGGGGGAGGCTTGACGGCTCACCTGCAACGCATCCCCACTAAAAGGTGGAGCTGATTTCTTGTCTTATGCAAGAGAGGACTGATTGGCTTATTACTCACACCCACCTAGGTATACATTATTAGCACCACCATTCCTTATGAATTTCTGAGGAAGAAAAGAAATCTACAGAATATATTCTTATGGTTTTGAACCAGTGGCGTAGCATTGGGGGTGCAAAATTGTTAGGGTTGCAAAATTTTAACAGCCTCAATACAGCTGTGTGGTTTCTGTTGTTGGGCCCCATTAAAAACATGTTATCCATGCAAACCAGCAAGTGGCCTCTCCAAACAATGGAATGACTCTTCTTTTCTCTGCAGCTTATATCTCATGGGTGATGCGGATGCTGACAATAGCCCCGAGTACTGGTAACCCACGCTATGCCACTGCTTTGAACTAAAGACAACAGTGTGTGCTTATCTAGTTTCAGCCTTTGATCCTCCTTGCTAGCATATTACTCCTTGGACTTAATCAGCCATGTGACATTCTAATGTTTTCTACTGAATAAAAGCTGAATATACAGATGCATATTAACTCACACAAGCATGGATTGTAGTTATAAAGTAAGGCTAGATCCAGGCCTTAGGCCTTATACTGAGGCATCAAGGGAAAATTGATGACAACACACTATGTCCTTGTGATAACAATTCTCTTCTGTAATGTGACACTACAGATAGGTTTGTCTCCTTGCTGCAAAAAGAGTCACTTTGTGATGTTTGACCTCTTTTCTCTTTGGCTACCCTATGTAAATAAGCTTGTATCCTGCAAGCACATAAATAGGTCCCTATCTAAATGTGTCCTATTCCCCAAATCCAAGCCTGTAATGGTAATGAAATAGACACATCCAGGCACAATGTCCCATCATGCATTACTAGGTTTGCTCAGCACTAGAATATTGGCCTCTATAATGATATAAACATTGTACCCTAAGTTTTGACGTTTATGTTGAAAAATCTCCCATTACAGATATTGCTAATAATCAGTGTTGTCTCAGCTGTGTTTGCACTATATTTCAGCTTTCTTAGAAGCATAGCTGCCAAGTTTTCCCTTTTCTCGCGAGGAAGCCTATTCAGCATAAGGGAAAATCCATTTAAAAAAGGGATAACTTGGCAGCTATGCTTAGAAGTCTGGGAGTACCATAACCTTTTGTGGAATAACTCTTACCTCCATTTTCTAGGTAAAGAGTTACAAATCTCTACCAAACTTGTCTAGTAATCAGATAATCATGGCACAGGTATGTTTGCATTTATTCCTGATGAGCGTGAAGCAGAAACAAAACTACAGAAAGTGCATTATGTTGTGCATTCATGTGAAATTTGTGCTTTGGCAACTGTTTTTAATATAGCACCAGACTGGGTGAACTATATTGTGAAAAGATAGATAAGATTATTCAGGGAACCAGAAAAATGTAGATGTGAAGGTTCTCCTTTATCACATATACAGCACAACAAGACCTATTGTGTGCCCCCCCCCCAAACATACAAATCAATATGACTAACCTGACACAACCCCCCTCCCTTTAGGCTAGCTAAAGTCTGGGATATGGCATATCCCAGACATTTCCTTTAAAATGTAAAAATCTGCCCAGATGGGCATGTTGGCTCCCGAAAAGAGGACATGTCCGGGTTTTCCCAGATGTATGGCAACCCTAGTTGGCAATGAGAAAATGTTTTCTGCAGAAAATTGCAGTTTATTATACATCGCAGCAACAAAGTTCAAGAACCAGTGAATCCATATTCTCTGCCTGAGGAAGTCTAAGAGTACAGAGAGTAGATTAAATAGTAAATAACACAGAAAATGATGTTGATTATCTTTTAGGATTTGTAGGAATATGTAAATGGATTTAAATAATTGAGGATATAATTATAAGTAGCAAACTATTTTTTATAGAATGTGTACAGTATTCAATACAATTGTGCTTTGTTGCATCACATTGTATTAAACACCTCTCTATAGTCTTGTTAATTAAATGTAAACACATTACATTTTTATGGGTTGTCTGGAAGGACCAAAGAAGAGGACTTTTAAAGACCAATGGAATGGTACCCCATTTTCTTTACCCTTCTAGAAATTAGCGTGGTCAGATGTGACCATTGACAGAGCCTCCTACACCTTTAACAGTTGTACATAAAAGGGAATTTCAGGAAGTGTTGTCTGCATTACTTGCTGATAAGCCTTTCTACCCATCTATGAGAGGGTATAATAATAGTAAAAGACAGGAATCGACAGCTTCCTTTGTGATCTTACAAAAGAGCCACCTTTTTAAAAGCTCTGGCATACATTTTCCTTTCCTTCTGTCAGATTGGGATCCTCTCATTGCTGCTCAAATGGCCCAAGGAAGAACAAGCCATAGCCTGTGACGTGGAGCACATCCCCGGCCCCAGTTTTACAATTATCATTATACTGTATAAGCGAAAATTATGTGTACGGTGACAACAGACTGTGCTGGCTGGGGTAATTTAGCTTTATTCCAGCAGGTGCTTCTGGTTTTGCTGCTCCAGCCATAAGCACCCACTTATCCAGCTGATCTGATCTGCTAGCCCTGCTTTATCGCTGCCTTGCCAGCTCACCAGCTTTCTTTACTTAACTGCCTTAATTGCCAGCAGCTGGTAGGCAGCTTGCTAGCATATTGCTTCTCAAGCAGTCAACACTACTGTGGACGTAAAGGAGTGTTTGGCTATTCACACGAAACCTGCAAAATATGGCTGGAAGGGTGGCTGGGATAGACAAGGTTCAACCTCTGGTGGAGGCTGAGATTCAGGCTTAGGGTTGCTGTTATTTTTGTTGCCCCTGGTCCAGTAATTTTAACATCCAGAAATTAAGCAGCATGGGGGCAAATGATGGGGGAAACTCCCCTTGCTAAATTTTGGTATATCGGGTTACTGCAACACAAGCAAGGTCAGTTTGGGAGGAGGTGCATTTAAAAAAGAGAGGCAACTTTGCCAATATCAACAAATGTGCTTGCCGCCTAAAATATCAATTCTGACTCTTAGTTTATGATATTTCCCCATTCAATGGAAAGTGTGGCAGTGAAGATTGTGCCACACCTGAGCAGAGGGTGCCTCCAGACTGCCACTGTTTGGGGAGAGCAATTCCAGCACACACTGACTGGAAGTGCAGGTTTGCAAAATTAAAGCAGATTGAATGATTCAGCTGCTCAAACACAACTTTTAAACAGAGCATTGAAAAAGAATTAGACTCTTTGCAGTTTGGAAAGTGGGGGGGGGGAGTGCAGATAAACACCCCACGAGCAAGTTGGGGGTGACTGCAAGACAAATGCTTGTTTTTGGATAATGAGCAAATCTGGATGAATGCTCAAGAAAGAGGTTCAGTGTAATTTATCCTCTGCATAAGCTTTGTGTAGGCAAATCAGGATGAAGGCTGGAGAGGCTGAGAGTGAAGCATCATGGATACTTCTTATCAGTGCTATTATTCTGGGAAAATGAACTCACCATGAACACCTCTCTTGTTCTCTTATAATGGCAATGGCGCCCACCTGAGTTTCAATGAGTTCCTGGTGAAAAAAGCCCTGTTGGTTATGCAGTGCCAGTTAGAGAACTGAACAAGACAACACAACAGTGGCTGCCCAGTCAGAAACATCTGGAGAGAGCCTGACCAAGGTTACATGGTTATTGTAGGGTGTCTGATTCCTGAGGGAGTCAGTTGTAGCTACCAATATAGAGTTTCCATTATAAGGGGTGGCAAAATCTGGAATCTGAGTGGGACCTGAAGGAGGAACTCGGAGGCCTTGTGTTGTGGTGATGTGAAAATACCCAGCTTTTTCCTATATGGCAATAGATCCCAAAGCAAAACTTCCTAGGCAATGGGGAAGCCTATGTCTAGCTGAGGATGATCCATCAAACAGCACTGCTTATAGATTCGATTTATGTTGGGGGGCAACAGTACTGTTTGTGCTAGGAAAGTGAATAGGCCTTCCAACTTCTTAACTTTCCTTCTGTGCCTTTAACAACCGTCTGGCATGCAGGGGTTTAGCAAGAGAAGCTTCTCTTGACACGGACAGTGACAGGGGAATAAGACCTCACTTGCTTCGTTTTGGCATGCCAGCCTGCCGCACAAGAGCAGAGCCAGCGAACAGAAGCAAAAAAGTGACAACTCCACCCCTCCGCAAGAAAACAAGTAGAAGATAAAGGAGAAATTACTGCCTGCCTAGTCATTGTAGCTGCGTACAGCCAAATCTGAAGTGCCTCTGCGGCCGCGGCAGTCAAAAGTTGTGAGTGAAAGGAAAATTATATATAAATATATGATTTAATGCGGTGAAATTCGCTTTCTCTGCAGCTTGCCCACAAGCACTTACTGTTGTTTAATTTCGGTGTCAACAAATATTGATCAACAAAATTACTTTCCAAGGTCATCATTCTGGACACAGCATTGTAGCCAGTGATAAGAATAATCTATTTCCAGTGACAGCTCTGATGCAAGAGATACAGCACTATATGAACCACTCACTCATTTAAGGAAGCTGCAGTGGGCCATCTATCTGGTATACTTCCGATTAATTAATCTAAGGGTCGAAATCTTCTGCAGCCTGTAATTTTTGCGGTGTGGTCACAGGAAGGGGGGGAGGGGAGACTGTACTTCCCCTGCTCTAAGTGTGTAGTTTTTGTTTACTCTGCACCCTCCTCTTTTCTGGCATAAAGAACCATCATCTTTGGGCCTTTAAACCAGCAATTTAAAAGCCCCAAAGGTGATGCTTTGTTATGCTGGGGAAATGCCGTTGTTCTGCAGTAAGGAGCTGCAGTAGGTAGAATGGCAGGTTGTATGTACACTGTATCACGCCTTAGTGTTCAAGCATATGCATTTACATGGGTGTGTAATGTGGTTGAACGTCTGTGCACCTCGTGAATGGCGCTGAATCCTGAATAGTGGATAGTGCTAGCAACTCACATAAATAACACTGTAAACAGGGCACCTGTTAAACTGGAGTGCATTATCACGTGTCCTCAACTTGGAGCCCAAGAAAGCACCATACTGCAAAAAGTACAAGACTTTTTGTTCTTTTTAAAAAGAAGGCCTAATTGCTGTCTTTTCAAAAGATGGCTTTCTTTCTTTAGTTCCAAATATTCCTTTATATTCTCATTTGGTAACAGTGTTTTGCAATGTGTACCTTTATTTTTATTATCTGGTTTTTATTATTGGTAGAAGGCTCTTTAAGATGGCATTGTCTGTTTTAATGGATTTCTCTCTTTTTTGGTCCTTTGTGTTAGCTGCTTTGAGGAATTTTTTCCCCTTTTGTAAAGTGGTTTTTTTAAAAAAAAAAAAAAAAGGAAAAAGAAGAACACTAAACGCCGCTAAATATAGACATGCAAAAGTAGTGCTGGGATAATTAATTTGGGGTCTCAGAAGGTCTGAGAAGATCTTTTTGAAGGTAGTGGATTGGTTTTGTATTCATTTTGGAAACAAGAGGAAGTGGATGGGAACTGTCAATAAAAATGCTATTATTATTAACTCATTCTGGTATGGGACTCTCAACTACAGCTATAAGCTACACCTGTTATGTACCATTAGGGTTTGTAACTCAGCAGGGACAATGTTCAATGTTTGTGTGTGTGTGTGTTGGGGACAGATCATTCTACAGACACACACATACCAGTTGCAGGTTTTCAGGTGAATAGACAGACTCCCCAAACTTGAGTGGGCTCTACCTCTTGACTCCGTCCCCTGATCTGGACTGCCTAGGTACTAGTGTTAAAAAAAGTTATTTGCAAGACCTGGCAAGTCTGTATTTGCATACTGTACTTGACTCTGAAGTCATTTCTATTTCTTTTCCAGTTACTGATTCTGTTTCTTTTCATTATTCTTTTCTGGAGTAATGAATAAGATAGTTGTGGCAGTCAGTGCCAGATTTCTGTATAGGCTAAGTAGGCTGAAGCCTAGGGCCTCTAAATCTAGGGGGCCTCACCAGCCCCACAACTCAGCAGAGGGTACTAGCAAGAAAGGTTGCTAACAACAGTCATCTACAGTGGATCATGTCTTACTCCCTGACTCTCTGTTAGGTTATGCTTGCTCGTTTGAGCAGCAGTGGAGGAATATCAATACCCAGCTTACCATAGGGTTCATTGGGGAAAACCTGTCTGCTCCTTAAATGTATGCTAAAATGGAGCACAGATATCCATGGATGGCTTTGTGGCAGGGACACAATACGGGCACAAATGTTGTTGAGCTTTTTTGGGCCAAAGTTCTTGAGCTATTTTTTAACAAAAAATTTCCAAGATCTACACCTCCAATATGGCTTGTCATGGCATTTCCCAGGATTTCAGTGATCTCTGCCCAGACACTGTTTTCAAAGGGTGAATCCTGGCTACGTCCAGGAAATTCGGGACGCATGGCAACCCCACTTTGTGTTATTCTGTGTAGTAGCTCTTACTCCTCCCATTGTTCCCAAATTGTTCTGTTGCTATGTGAAGACTTATCCCTGCATGCACTCCTCTGGTTTTGTTCCACTTCCTAGTTCTTTGTTTAGGGAGGAAGCAGATGGGCAACCTGTTTTCTCACATTCTTTAAAGTTTCTTCATACTGATATAGTGTCATTTCAGAGCACTCAACTAAACATAACTCTTTGTAGTTCTTCCCTCTTTGTTAAGTAAAGTTTCTGACTTTCACAACAGAAGCTTGTGCTGCTTTAAAGCCACAGAAAGCACGTGTAATTTCACACTTTAAAATAAAGATGAATCACACACACACCCCTCAACCTCCTCATCACACAAAACAAAAATCGTGATTTCGGAGATATGAATATAGTGTCTAACAGTAGCAACAAAATCCCTCTACTACAGTCTGAAAGTTATTTATGATTTATGGACTTAAATTTAGAACCTCTTATTATTAGCAGGAGCAATATTCCATTCTTAAGACTTTTCTGCTCAGTTTCTGCCCGGTTTATAAACAACCAGTTTTATTAGTAGCATTAACACTTACAATGGTTTAGCATGCATCTTAAGGGGGGGCAGACTTCAGACACACATGCCAAATACAATTTTGATTCCATTCCCTTAAAATAAATAAATAAACCCTGAAGGTGTTTTTTGCTGCAACAAACTTTTTTGAACCAAATCCAAACTGCTTAAATATTCTTGTGTTGGATGTCATTAATGTATTATGGAAACCTGAGGATTAATTATTGAAAGGGGGTGAGGGAGAAGCCTGCAAAGACAGCTGATGGATGTCATTTTTGTATATTACTTCCCAGCTTCTTTTATGTTACGTTTAAGGTCAAATTCTTCAATAAACTAGCAAGAGATTAGCTTATTTTTAAAGAGAGAGAGAGAGTCACCTTTCTCTGCAAGTAAGACAGTGAAGTGCTCAAAAGTTGGGAGAAATCAGATGCAAAAATATTTCCTAATATCTTGCATAAAAGTAGAAATATGCTCGTGAGCTGAGCACTTAACATTATCTCTAGCAACGTGGTTCATTTCTAAATGCATTCAGTGGAAGCAAGCCCAGATTCAAATGTTACCTTTCGGCTTGGGGGTGAGCCTGGCTTAAATCAATGAGACTTGCAAACCAAACGTAACCAATTTTACAGAAGACCAGTTTAGAAAGTGGTTGCACGCACATACCGATGAATTACCACCTGGTAAATGATCGGGTGTATTCGCTAACAGTGGAGCACTAAATGCAGACTGAATTGTACAAGCTATAAAGCATCCATGTCAAGATACAACAATTAGGCGGCTCCACTCAGCCACATTCTCAACATGCTCCTTTTGCTCCCTTAAATTAGGCAGTACTCTCCAATGCAGGGGTGCCAACTTGAATAAAATATTGGGGTGGCCCAGGCAAACCCCGCTCCACATAATTGCATGACACACACCCCATTTGAATGGCAACTTCCATCTACTTTGGGAGAGCTGGCCCCCTCAAATATTTTATTGGGAACCAAAGGAACCTCAGCCCCTAGGATTTGGCTCCTATGCTCCAACGAATGCGTTTAGGATTGCAGTGCAGGTAGAGTGTAGGATTAGAATAGTGTGGGGGTCATTACCCAAGACTACCTGTCAAATTAATCACCCCATCCCAAGATATCATAACCCTTATTGTTTGACTAAGAAATGCTTGACCTTCTGGTTGACTAAACACGTTGAAGAATGACAATAGAGAAGCAGCTTCCTTGAATTTCATGTCCTGGGTTGGTAGAAATACCAGTTGCTTGCATCATTCATTCCAAATAACCATTTCCACTTGCAGGTCACCATGACTACCCTGCACATTGTTCTAGAACTTTGCAATCTCTCTGTTAGCAACACAACATTTCTGTCATTTCTCCGACTTTGGAATATTCAACACATGTACCTTGAATACTACTGAGTTCACATTTCCACTGTCAATTTCAGCTACACTTTCAGGTAGGGAATTTCAGCTGGATGAAAACCTTTTCATATGTGCAGGGAATAAAGGGCATGCAAACAAAGGAGGGATGGAAAGATACCCATAGAATAAGGAAGGTTCATTTGTCTGCACAATTACAATATTAGGTACTTTGCGAGCCTGCCTAATAATTACATGTTAGGCTCTTTTGCCATCTAATGTGCTTCCGTTGAGAGTCTGAGGGACTTTAGGCAACTTCAGAAACAAAGTAGTGCTTACCTCACGTTGTCTTCAGCAGGTTTCATGGCTGCCTGCTGGCCTATTAAATGGAAAGAGAGGCTTCTTTTTCTCTTTACTGCTCATGTGCAACATTGTCTAAAGGAAGGAAGGCAAAAACAAGTTGTGAGTGATTACAGTGGTTAAGCTGAGCCGTCTGGAATTAGTTGTGGCATGCATTTTTAGATTTCCCCTCAATCATTTTTGCACAATAGCCACAAAAATGACAAATGAAACGGACTATTTGTCTGCGAGATACAGGGAGATTGTTACCCATCTTATTTATTCAAATTTGTTCGCATTGCAATCAACTGTGAGCAGATGAATGTTTCCTGGCTCAGAGGGCTGTACTAGATATTTGGGAGCAGAGCTAGATCTGGGAAGCTGGCTTGCAGCAACAGTATGATTTAGAGTGCAAAAGTGGGGAGGGTGCTTAATCCTATTGCCACACACTGTTTTCCTCATATGGCCTCTACTACCAAGTTGCTTTGCCTTAACCTGTGCTTCTGGCTGCAAGTTCGACAGTGTAAAGAGGTATGTGGGGACAGAGAGTTGAGCATCTTTTTCTGTACACCACTTCCCTGCTACAAATCACATAATCATCAACCTGTTCTGCATAGTGCATAGAGCAGGCATCCCCAAACTTCGGCCCTCCAGATGTTTTGGACTACAATTCCCATCATCCCTGATCCCTGATCCCTGTTAGCTAGGGATCATGGGAGTTGTAGGCCAAAACATCTGGAGGGCCGCAGTTTGGGGATGCCTGGCATAGAGGAACACCCATAACTTGGTGCTTTAGTACCTCCTCCCTTGCATACAAAAAGTCCTAGGTTTAATTCCCAGCATTTTCAGGTAGGACATTGAGACACACCTGGCTGAAACCCTGGAGAGCCATGGCCAGTCTGGATAAACAATACTGAACTAGATAAACCAATGGACTGACTTGAAGTAAGGGAGGTCCCTACAACCCTAGTGTTTTTGGTGGTGTGAGAAATGAGGACCTTGCTTTTTAACATAAACCACAAATGTAACACGTTAGACAAATGTCAGCAGCTCAGATCGATTCACAACTGATAATGAGAGATGCTTAATAGCATGTGGCCAGGATGTGGGGTTTTAGCTTGGCTTAGCAAGTAACTGCATAGGAACATAGACTAAATAAGGGAAATAATAAATAAGGGTAATGGGAGATGTAAACGGGGTGGGGGTGTTAGTAGGGAAATAAGGCAGTCATGATAGGCTGTCAACCTTGTAGTACCCAGCCAATGGGGAGGCAAGGGAGGAAACATGCACTTCGAGTATAGGGAATATAAGTTCATGCTTTGCCAAAGCTGGGGTGTGCCTACTTTCGACAACTGCTCTTGCAAAAATGTATTGTATTAAAGCAACTCTTTACTGCTTCACCAATTTTGTTCAGATTGTATTTTAAGGAGCGGGATTAAAGGTCTTAGGACCCGCTTCTTACAGCGGTGATCTCTTAAGCCAGGACTTGTCACCCAATGTGGCTTTATATACTGGTTCTATAGAGCTGGAAGTTGTAGGAATAACTATGGGCTGGTTTACTGAGCTTTCAAGGAGAAAACATGCAAGCAGCTTGTCTTTTTTTGGAAACTATGCCAGAAGGCTTTCACAGCCTCTCTCACTGGTCACATGTTTTTTTGCTGTAATGAGTGAAGCCCTCTTGGTCTCCTATAATTTTGATCAGGTCTCATATGAGAATAATGCCAACTGACCTGCAATTGCAGACTGCTAGCAAAGGGGACATTCCAAGGACATGCAGCATTTAGCAGAAACTCCATAACAATGTATGGGGGGGGGAAAGCAAAATGCCCTTAATTTTGCATTGATTATTTCAGACCAGGTTTTAGACTAAAAAAATAGATGAGAACAAGCACCAAACAGAAAAGGCAATTGTAACACATACAGCCTTCTTCGGGTATCAAGCTTCTTATTGTGCATATGTTGCTTCAAACGACAATGGACCTGTTTTCATTCCATGCACAGGTTATATTTATTCGTTCCAGAAGTCTTATAATCCTTCCTTAGCAATTTGTGAGATCTACAGGTGAAATTATTGCTCCTAATTTATTATCAAACCTGAGTAGTAATTTGGCCCTACATGCTAGCTTAGCCTTGAATTCAGTGACTGCAAATTATGTCTGATGTCCATTGTAGCTGCTTTCTCATTTGTGATCTCAAGGTTAAACCATAATGGGAAGGGTTAAGTTCACTCCATAGTTGCCCAAGTATACAAGGAAGGTTGGAGAGGATCCCATTAGTTAATCCAGCCAAATGTTAAATCACAGAAGCAGAGCTAAGGAGAAGAAAGATAATTTATTCCCGCAATCTATATTAGTATTTCTGCTTCTCCTCCCTCTCAGTATCTTCAGTAGATACAAATATATTTCCTGATACAGTGGTACCTCAGGTTAAGAACTTAATTCATTCTGGAGGTCCGTTCTTAACCCGAGGTACCACTTTAGCTAATGGGGCCTCCCACTGCTGCCGCCACGCGATTTCTGTTCTCATCTTGAAGCAAAGTTCTTAACCCAAGGTACTATTTCTGGGTTAGCGGAATCTGTAACCTGAAGTGTCTGTAACCTGAAGCATCTGTAATCTGAGGTACCACTGTAATGGTTTCTTCCTTTCAACAAGAACTTTGGCATGCTTCTCAAAGATGACTGGACTGAAAGCAAAGCTTTTACCAAATTAGTGTGCAACACATGGGGTGGTATTCAACTATATTCTTGTACCAGTGCAAGGGTTTCCCTCCCTCCTACCTCATGCATGTCCACCATCCCCAAATCCACTTTGGAGGGTGTAGTTGGGGGAACGCAGAACAGATGGGGGGGGCAAAGGAGGAGGAAAGGGGGGAGAGAATGCTCCATTTTGCAATGAGAAATCTTTGCACTGACAGAACATTAACTTAGTGCTACAGTGGGTACAGCCCATGATCACCGAGATTTATTTAGGTATATTCTTGTGAGTTTGGCAGCCTTGATTACCATGAATGGGCCTTAGCACTATGGTTCTGGCTAAAGGAGAGATGGACAAACTTTTCTCAAGGGCTACCCTCCCCTGGGGTCAATCTGTGGCATTACATGTTGACTGGGAGTAGGGTTGAAGCAAAATGTGGGTGGGGTCATACTGTTTCATTCTTTAACCATTCTCTCCCTCCATTTTTCCCCTCTGGCTGCTGAACGAGGGACAGTTCATACACAAGAACAGAATGCAGGCAAATGACACACACACACCCTTTACACAAGGATAGTATAGACCAACATACCAGGCAAATGACAGAATAGACTAACATACCCGGCAAATGACAACCCCTCCTTTCAGCTGCTGGGAACCCCAGGGATGTAGCCACAGAGTAGATCTCATTCTGGCCAGACTATGCAGAACCTACATCGGTTTAGGCCTGCATCAAAACTCCACATCCCTTGAACCTGGCTCAGGCCATATGATTTTTAAGCTACCTTCACCTGGCATCTCATGATGTAGATGAGCAGGCAAGCAAAGTAATTCATTACAGCTGTGTTAGCTCTGCACCAGGAGCACAGCTGCAAGCAATCAAGTCAACGGGAGCCAGCGTTAGAATCACCTGCTGCTTTTACATGGTGGTATGAAGAGTTAGCTGTGCAAGGGCAGCTACACCTCTTTGGATTAACAATTCATCTTCTGCATTTCCATTCTGGGGGTGAGGGGTGGGGAGAGTCCTTCTGGTTGTCAGTCCTGAACTTACTGTCAGTCAAAAGACTCTCTCTCAGGGGTCAGCAAACTTTTTCAGCAGGGGGCTGGCCCACTGTCCCTCAGACCTTGGGGGGGGGGTGGACTATATTTTGAAAAAAAAAATATGAACAAATTCCTATGCCCCACAAATAACCCAGAGATGCATTTGAAATAAAAATGGCACATTCTAAACACCAGGCAGGCCCCACAAATAACCCAGAGGTGCATTTAAAATAAAAGGACACATTCTACTCATGTAAAAACATGCTGATTCCCAGACCGTCCGCGGGCCGGATTTAGAAGGCGATTGGGCCGCATCCGGGCCCCGGGCCTTAGTTTGGGGACCCTGCTCTAGTTCCCTTCGTGCATTATTCATGTTACACGGGACTCCACACGTTGATGGGGGTATGTCAACATACTGGGAACTGAGGTCCAGCTCCGAGGGCCTTCTGGTGCTTCTCTCACTGTGAGAAAGCCACTTCCGCCTTAAGGAGGAGGTGTTGTTGTTGTGGGCTTTCACAACCTCCCCACATGCGCAGGGGGTGGGAGGCCAGCCCTGCGCGACTGTGGGATCCCTGGCTGCATCACTCCCTAGACAGCCAATCAGACTGGTCTGGGGATGTGGCCTGCCCCATAAAGGCAGGGCGCAGCTGGGAGATCTCTCTCTTTCCGGCTCCCAGCTGCTCCGGTTTTCCCACCCTCCCGCCCTTTTATCTTTTTTGTCCAAAAAAGCAAAACAGAAAAGGGGAAAACAAGCTCAGCAACTTTGCCAAACAAAGCTCAAGAACTTTTGTGTCCAGATTTTCACTTTTTAAAATATAGCAACCCTAGTTTACACTCAGCTAAGTGAGTGCAGGATTGCAGCCTTAGTCTACCTGTCCAGTGTGTTGAGTGGATAAAAAGATAAAGGCCTCATATAAACTACCCCGAGTTCCATGGACAATGGATGCATAAAAATGTAAGATAGTATAAAGCTCACAGGAAATAAAACTGAGACGTCCATGACCTGCTACAGTGAAAAGGGCAAATTCAGTGTTAGGAATTATTAGGAAACAAGGGTCATAATGAATTCAGTGAGATAAGTAGATCTAGTGCTGCAGCCTAAAATTGTCAAGATCTTCCCTAAAAGGAAACACCACCACCACAGTGATTTACTTTCAATTTAGAGATTCAGGACGCACCGCCCCTCTGCAATGTGATTAAGCAGGACATGATAAAAGTTAGAAAAGTATGAACAGTGGATACAAAAAGCCTTTTCACTCTCAAAGAACTTGGATTGGAGTCAGCCAGTGTAACTGACTGGCTGTACAGGGGTCAGGAAAGGCAAAGGAAAGTGCTTCTTTGCAAAATGCACAATTAACTTACAGAATTCACTACCATGGGATGCAGCAAAGGTCGCTAGCTTATGTGGCTTTCAAAAAGCATTAGACAAATTCATGGAAGATAGGCCTGGCAATGGCCATTAGCCATGAGAATTAAATGTACTGCGCTCAGGACAGTGTACATCTGAATAGTTGTTGCTGCAAAACTGACAAGAGAAAGCTGCTGTCTTTAGGGAAGGCCTTCACCCTTTTTACAAACCTGGGACTTGCATATTTTGGAGAAGCCGATCGTGGGCTCCATCAAAACACCTGATGGGCGAATGTTGAAAACATTATGGCAGACCTTTGCTCTGATCCAGGAAAGCAAGTGGAAGGACGACTGTCATGTTTAAATAGTGTCTTGGATGAATCTCTCTTAGGGCTCAGTTTGAGATGGTTTGCACCAACCACAATTTATTTCTCCCAACTCAGCAATCCAGTTTCTAGGTTCAGATACAGTGGTACCTCGACTTACGAACGACTCGACAACTGAATTTTTTGACTTACGAATGGGGCTAATGGCCACACGCTTACGAATGTCTTGACATCCAAAAGGAAACTGCGGCCGTTTTAGATAGGGTTGCTTCGACTTACGAATTTTTCTGTTTCCAATGCATTCCTATGGGAAACCGTGTTTCCAATGGCGTTTTTTGACTTACGAATTTTTCGACCTACAAAGGTGCCTTCGGAACAGATTTAATTTGTAAGTCGAGGCACCACTGAACCTGTAAAAGCAGAGTAGTGGTGGTAACTATGGTTTGTAATACATGAAATGAACTATCCATTGACTTTTGGTTTTGCTGGCTGGGTCTGATGGAAATTGGAGTTCAATGACATATGGATGGCCACTAGTCCCCTATCCCAATTCCATATGAACATGACTGTCTTCTCTGTGGTCTTACCCTTTAGAAATTCTATGTGGGGGGAAAGGGGTAGAAATTTGGAAGTGCACAATTCCATAAAATCCCTCCCTCTCTTGGCCCAGAATCATTCTGCTAGATCAGACTCCATCAATAATTAGGGCAAGGTTTGCCTTCAAGTTCCTTGAATTAAAACATTCATGAAATATATCTATTTGTTCTTGTGTTTAGGTCTGTTATTGTTCAAACCTTTTCACCCAGTGTTCAGCATCATTATGTGTTTACACCAAAGTAAACCCCATGTGCAGCTTGTAATTACTTGCATTGCTGGGGGACTTCAAAATGCTGAAAATTGTGTGGCTGTATGAATAATTAAGAAAAAAAGGGACTTAGAATCACAGGAAAGTGTCTTCCTGGTTGCCAGTGTCTGTTTTTCAAGCAGAAGTATCAAGCAGGCAATAGCCCTTGACAGACAGGAACGTATCAAGATAGATTACCAAATATTTACTGAGTAACTCAAGTAGAACAGGAACTTCATTTTAAAAAATGTTATATTAATGCTCTACCACACAGGTCTGACTGCTGAGGAATATTAATAAGCATGGTAACATTTGTTAAATGAAAAGATAGAAATATAAAGGATAGGGTTTTTTTAAAAAAACAACAACAACAACACCCCACAAATAAGACATACATTGGCTTCTGCAGTGAAGTAGTATTTGGGGTATTTAGCACACAAAGTCAAATATTCCCTTAATATAACTCTACAATTACTGGTCAAGTATCAAATTTTGCCAGCCTGGCTGGTTCCATCAGCCTTAGAGGATGCTGTCAAGGACATCTTCTTCCCAGATGCTGTACCTTTGGATATGTTCCCAAGGGATAAAAAAGGAAGGAAGGAAGGAAGGAAGGAAGGAAGGAAGGAAGGAAGGAAGGAAGGAAGGAAGGAAGGAAGGAAGGAAGGAAGATAAAATAGCAGCAGAATTGAAAGGTTTTTTGCAGCAGAAAATTGGTGCAGGTGTCACACACTTCCAAAGGAAGCCAGTAGAGGTAGTGGTGTGTTTGTGGAGAAGTTGTGTCTGAAATCATGGAGGGCTTGAGGAGAAGATAGAATTGAGGTGGGGGAAAAGAGGGAGAGAGAACACCAAGGGCCTGTGTTAACCCGTGTAGGTTTTGAGATTTTGAATGCCACTGAATTTTGCTTGAAATGGTACTAAGGATAGCTAGTCTGGAAAACGAGCATCATAAAAGCAAAATATGTCTGATAAATGAGTGGAATTTTTGAGAGATGACAATGGTACTGTATTATGGTATTACCACATATTACACCAGTGAATCCAACCTGCAAACATACAGTCATACCTCGGTTTAAGTACGCCTCGGTTTGAGTATTTTCATTTAAGTACTCCGTGGACCCGTCTGGAATGGATTAATCCACTTTCCATTACTTTCAATGGGAAAGTTTGCTTCAGGTTAAGTACGCTTCAGTTTAAGTACTCCACGGACTGTCCGGAACGGATTAATCCACTTTCCATTACTTTCAATGGGAAAGTTCGCTTCAGGTTAAGTACAGTACAGACTTCTGGAACCAATTGTGTTTGTAAACCGAGGTACCACTGTAAATGCATATTTCTCACTGCAACTGGATATCAGCCTCCCCACATTGAAATCACCAGGAAAATGATGGAGGATTTTTGATAGTGGGAGAGCTTTGTCCCACATGTTAGATTTCTGGAAGATGAATAGTCGTGTATTTCATTGCAATGCTTTCATCCCAAACAGCACCCACCCCTAAAGTAACTCCTACTGGTTTTGGTGAATAACAACAGTTAGGATTGTAGACTTGTTTTAATTTCTGGCATATTCTTCTTCTACAATTCATTTATGAAAATTGTATTTGCTTCAAGCATTGGGAGGATATGGATCAACTGACTTGTCTGGAAAGTTCTTGCTTCCCCCTTGACTTTCTCTGCCATTCCTTCCAGTAGCACCTTAAGAGACCAACTAAGTTTGTTATTGGTATGAGCTTTCATGTGCACACTACTTCAGATACTTCTTCAGATCTGAAGAAGTGTGCATGCACACAATACCTCATACCAATAACAAACTTAGTTGGTCTCTAAGGTGCTATGGGACGCAGGTGGACCTAGGGCTTGCCGATCAGAAGGTCGGCAGTTCGAATCCCATTATTCGGTCCAGAAGGTACAGCTACTATTGGTTCATTTAAGCTGCTGTATTTGGAACCTCTGTCTTATTGGTTTCCTCCAAAAGGCAGCACTGATTGCCTGATATTGTTCCCTCCAAAATGTATCCCTTTCTAGCTAGTTCCCTGTCCCTATAAATGTAGCTTCCCTGTCCTCAGAGCTCAGTCTTCTCTTGTTGTCTTAAATAAAGAGCTGTTATCATGAAGATGTTGTCACTCAATGACTACTATTAAGAAACCCATGACACAACACTACTCATTTAAATTTCCCTCACCCTCATTTTCAGGTGCCCCTGTTTGCATCTTGTGAGACACCATGCAGGTTGATCTGAATGGTTTTATTGACCCACATACTTTTGAAGGGACCCAGGTGGCACTGTGGGTTAAACCACAGAGTCTAGGGCTTGCTGATCAGAAGGTCGGCGGTTCGAATCCCTGCAACGGGGTGAGCTCCCGTTGCTCGGTCCCAGCTCCTGCCCACCTAGCAGTTTGAAAGCACGTCAAAGTGCAAGTAGATAAATAGGTACTGCTACAGCGGGAAGGTAAACGGTGTTTTCGTGTGCTGCTCTGGTTCACCAGAAGTGGCTTTGTCCTGCTGGCCACATGACCAGGAAGCTGTACGCCGGCTCCCTTGGCCAGTAAAGCAAGATGAGCGCTGCAACCCCAAAGTCGGTCACGACTGGACCTAATGGTCAGGGGTTCCTTTACCCTTTACTTTTAAGGTGCTATTGGAAGGATTTTTTATTTTTATTTTGTGCTGAACTGCTCCCTTCTGTTGTGAGATAAATTACCGGTATTACAAGCTTTCAGACTTCAGCAGTCTTGCTAATGTGAAAATACACTTTTGCTTTACCTACTTATGAGGTATTAAGTGACTTGTAGTAGATGTAGCTCACTGTGAGGCTGTAGCAATGCCTTGGCAATCTCCTCCTCCCAAGAATAATATCTCAATGTGGCTTGGCTGAGCTTCAGCAGAAGCAGCACTGGTAGAAGTGGTACTCGCTGTGAGGGAAAGTGTGAAGATTACCTCAGATTCAGATCTTGCAGTCATTGAAGTTTAGGTTGGCTAGTGCTCGTTACAGACTCCTTCTTTATATGTTACATTGGCCTAAAATGGTCAGGAGACGTTTTTGAAGGCAGTGGGGCATGGAGGATTCCCGGAGAAGCCATCTCCACCTCCTCATCTGCTGTTGGCCTCCTCTCTTCTTTCAGTAATTGGGCAGAAAACTTTGATGTGGAGGTAGGAGCTTTCCTGCTGAATTAGGTCACAGCGAGATGTCATGTGGAAGGCTGGAGTTGCTGTGAACTTAGCAAAAGTGAAGAGAAATTCTAGATGGAATTATGTTCCTGCATTGCAGGGGGTTGGACTACATGACTCTTAGGGTATCTTCCAAATCTACAGTTCTGTGAATTTGGCAATTTCTGCTTAGTAAAGCATTTGAGGAATTTCAAAGAAAGCCATGGCTACAATTCTAGCCCACTTACCTGGGAGTGAGCCCCGCTGAATTTAATAGGACTTATTTTTGAATAGACATGGTTAGAATTGCATCTTAAAAAGAACTTCAATAAGACTCATAAGATTTCTAAGTTAGGTTGTGTAAATACCTAAAGCGGGCTTCCTCAATCTCGGCTCTCCAGATGTTTTTGGCCTGCAACTCCCATGATCCCTAGCTAGCAGGACCAGTGGTCAGGGATGATGGGAATTGTAGTCTCAAAACATCTGGAAGACCGAGGTGGAGGAGGCCTGACCTAAAAGCTGAAGTGGGAGTAGGACAGTGTGCATGAGTGGCACTGGGATGAGATGGACAGAGGGCTATGGAATCAAGGTAAGAGAACATGGCATGAAGTAGGTCACCAGGAAACATTTTTCCTCATAGTTTCTTGCTTCTGATCAATGCTTACATTCTTCCTTACTTCCAGAGTGGAACAATGCTATGTATTCTGTGTGACTGGAAAATATTACCTGATATCATTCAGAAGTATTGTTTAAAAAACATTTTGTTAGAACGTATTCAGTGCAAATATGGGGAGAACAGAAAAACACATCCTGGTAAAAGCATCATAAAGAGTCATAGCTGCCATTATTATTTTATCTATTCCTGTTAATTCTTCTCTACAGTTATTACAGTAATAATGGTGCTCTTTACCCTATCCCCTTTGGGAAGAAAAAAATAGCGAAACTTTTCAAGAAAAGGGAGATTAAGGTATCTTTTCATTCATTGGTGGCTGAGCCATAGATGGAAGCCATCAACATGGTGTTAATTTGCCATCGCAGGAGAAATGTCAAAAAGGATTCTGCAAATGCGCTGATGGGGCTAATTATGCTGATATTGTAACATTCCCACGGGCAAGAGAATCAATCTTGCCCTTGACAGTCCACTGACAAATTTCTGTGAAATTCATAAAGAAATCAATATTGCTTGCAATGTGAAGATAATTGTGAGGCATTTAGCTTTGTTTCCCTCCACCTTTCCTTCAATACTTGGATCTTTTTTTTTCCTTTTTAGATCGCCTCTTGACATGAAGTTGCTTCACAGTGCAGCAACCGGAGAAGTTAGAGAAACTCTGGGAGCAAGTGGTTTCTTTCAGGACACAATGGGCCCAAACAGCATATTTTGGTCATGCTGCACAGCAAGAGTGTATGAGAAATTCATGCTATCTCTCAACACCATGAAAACTTTATGGCAGGAGCTCTCTCACTTGTCCCTGTTGTTCTTTTGAGTTGTAAGTGATTTCGAGAAGCCCACTTGAAGCTACACTTCTGCACTGAGAAATGGAGCTGAGCTGTGTGGCTGGCAGGAAGTCGCAGAGAGACTGCGGGCGGTGTGGACTTTTAAGTTGAAAAAAGCAAGGGGAAAAATGGAAAACCCTTGGTCACCTTGTTTGGTTAAGTAAGGTAACGGCAACCCCCTCCTGAAACTTTTGAGACATCCGTCACATCCCCCAATTTTCCAGACCACTTTCATTTCACTCCCCACCCAGTAAAATTCATATTCTGCCCATCTCTATCCCTCTGACAGGCTCCATCTCTAGGTGTGAACCTGTCTCAGAAAGCTGGGTTCATGGGGAGATGTTGGGAAGGGACAAAATCTTTGCTCTTTGCCGCACAGTTTGTGAACCTTTCATTTGTCCCTTTGTGTGTCCTGCTGCTCAAATCTACAATGTGGACTATTTTTGCTTCCCTTTATCCGATTAGCCCACTGAACCCTCATCATTTTTAGTCACACATCCAAGTTCTCACTGGAAGAGGAGAAGAAAAACCCGGCACTTGATGGTTTTGCACCTCGTGACACCCAGCCATGAGGAAAAGTGATGACAAATGACCGTGTTTACTGGTAAAACTTTCATAGTTTAGGTTTGATGGTACTGTCAGAGATTCTGTCAAGAGCACCTTCTAGTTTCAAAAGGCTCTTTTGACACTGATCATTGGCAAGTGTTAGATGAAATGGAATGCGGAGAGCAATGCAAAGCTACAAAGCAATGCTCCTTGAAGTGAAAAAAAACAAATAAACCTCCCATTTTTCCCTTTTCTTGGGTTTCTTCAATTGTGTGGTTCAGTAAAATACTTTGTGCTGAACTGTTCAGTATACTCTTGTAGGGGAAACACAGATGGCTGCACAAAGGAATAGATGGAAGTGGTTGAACTGACTGATTCCAAGAGGCAGTTCTTATGTCCTTATTCCTAAATGCCCCTGTTCGATTCGAGGGACCATTATTATATCTTCTGGTACTGATGGCTTCCACAAATTAATTAGTTCATTTTCTTTAATACTGCACCCTACCAATTAACTTCCATCATACAACATCAAACTTTTAGGGTTATTAAAGGAGGAAAATAAAAAGCGAGAAACACCCCCTTCTCCATTCCTAATTTTATAAACTAACACTTGCCTTACCCCTCACCCCAAACTACAAAAACCTTGACCACTTTGATCTTTGCTCATAGGAAACTCTTTCCAACCATGCTGATTTTAGTTGCCTTTTCCAAACCTCCTTCAGCCCGGTGCTATCCATTTTAAGGCACAGTGACTAAAATTATATTCAATAGTCTAAATGTCTCTCTTGTCTACCATTTATGTCTCTTTCCCTAGTACCCTTCAACACACACTGCATATACCAGATTGTCCCTTCTCACCTTAAGATTTCACAACCTCAGTTCTTACCTCAATTCTTGACTTATTTGCCCCCTATCCTCAAACCTTCTCCTCCACTTACCTCTTCCACAGTTTCCCTTTTCTCAGTTCACTCTGCATCTGTCTGTTGGCTGCCTTAGTTCTCAGTGACCTCATCCCATGATGTCACAATTTCCCAGAACTTCTTCCCAGTCTACATTCTGTGGCATCACACCAGTTCAAGTTAGAGGCTTCACTGTCATAAGGGCATATAGATTATCACTGGAGAGACTACAGTCACACAAAATTCATGATAAGGAAGTGACTAAATAGCAATTATGCCAAAAATGCTAGAGTTTACATGAAATAAGATACAACTTTAAAGGTGATCATTTAGGATTGTCACCAGGTAACAAGCTTAATGTGCAAAAAGAAGACCACTTCTCTTCTTAGGATGGGAAGCAAAACACATAGTTTGAATTAATTCCATACTGAAATGCAGAATATGCAAGAGCGTCAGAGAATTATTTTTAAAAGCATTGCCAACTCAAGTTTTTAAAAAGAGCAAGCGTTTTCTAATAAGGATGGGGGGGGGGAATCAATTAAGTTTTCATGACCTTCTGAAGGGGGCAGATTGTTGGTCACAACATGTTGAACACAGATTTCTAAATATTATTCAGCAGTGACCCAGATTAATACTTGTCTTATCCTATGTTGACATTTTAACAAGTTGATTTTTTTAAAAAAGCATTTCTTAGAGAAAGAAAAGAAATGCATTCATACAGGGTCTTAGAAATCAGATGTTTAAAGTCAAAGCTGGCTGGCTTGAGCTGTCATCTAATTGCTCCATCTTGTGGCCACTTCAACAGCTTCCCAATGTTTTTGAGAAAGATGGTCATCTCACCACATGTTGAAAATTAATCTCATCAGGAGGTGGAGTAAACCAACAGCCTCATTGCAAAGCTAACTGTAACACAGTCTAAATCAGTGTCGATTATCCATTGCAAGATATTACTTCTTAAATCTGATTGTGCATTATGGTTTGTGGATTTCAGAGCTTCAAAAACTATGTCTAGGTTACTTGAATTAATTATATTTGCTGTTCAATACTTAGAGGTGCCAAAGAATACACTTTTTTAAAAAAGAAGACTTACATTTTTCCCATCCAGTCTGAGGACAGCTAAAGTTTTTGGAAACTTACTGATAAGTGCTGTTGTGAGTTACTATGTCAAGGATTGGTTGGAAGCGGGGGGGGGGGAATCAGCTGGGGACCCCCAGGGGAAGAAGGCTCAAAGCCTTCAGATTGGTGATGGGACCAATAAATAAATAAATGGGAACAAACAAACAAACAAAGGCTGAAAAAAGGAGGCACCCATTCTTTAACTGGCCAGATGCATACACACCAAAGATGGGATTTTCATCTTTACCTAGTCCAGACTATAAATCACTGCCAGTTCCTCCAATACACTGTTGAGACAACTTGTATTTTCTGCATCAGATGGATGACTACTAACCATGGTCCTGAACCACCGCCTTGGTCCTTGTCCAAGGTTCTGGCCCTCTGTTTCAGAACATGACCTCCTGATCTCCAATGAATTTCTAGGTCCATTCCTTCCCTTGGTGGTGGGCATCGTAATGTATCTGGACATCGGGGAGGATGGTATTCTGAGTGAGGCCCTTCTGAGTGAAGCACTTAAGTATATAACTAAGCTGGAAATGCCATGGCCATTTGCAAAACTGTTGATTTTTTATGGATGTAACCCGTGCAATCTCCCTTGGTTGGAACTGAAACATTTTTATTCCTATTCACAAGAAGGTGAATGAATGTTTCCCATCCACCCAGCAGCTGATAAGTCACACAGACATAGAAATGAAACTACATGCCAACAATCTTATTTTGAATGTTGATGTTAAAATTGTTGACCACTACTGCATGTCAACTGTCAGGTGCTGTTCAGTACTGACTGCTACTGCTATAATTAACCAACCAACCAAATAAATTTCAGAGTGTGAAATGCTGAAGTTGAATATCAAATATTTGTCAAACATCTACGCTCTGAAAATAACTGGAAGATCTTCCCCATCAAAATCCAAGGTAGGGAATTTCAGCTGGATTTTAGGGGAAATTTGTTTCCCCCTCTAAGTGCTTACTTCAAGAGTTCATGTCCTTTTGTGTGTGTGTGTGCAAACACCTGCAAAATGGATAGTGACAATGATTTTGAAATACAGCTCTTCAAACGAACAGGGTCTCAGATTGAGTTAAGTGTTGAATAAAACAGCTGTTAGTTATTTCTGGATATATATTTTTCTAATATGAATGAAACAGGTGAAATTCAATCTTGTATAAGAACTGGAATGTATGGAAACTGAGCTACAAGACTGAAAATTCATGACGAAGGCAATTCATCTCTTATAAGGAGAGAGGCATTTTTAAAGGGCTGTTCTAGGTCCTGTATGACAGCAGCATGGAAATCCCTCACCAGCTTTAAAAATATGGGGAGAACTGAAGAGATATGGGGAAAGCTTAAATGGCAAATTGAACTGCACACTAAAGCAAAAGGGTCTAATAAATTGGGAGATAGCTGAAATTGGATATATTTTCACCCTCGAAGTGGGTGCTGATGGGGTTGGAATGTATACAGTAGGATTTTTTTTAAGGTGGGGAGAAGAAACATTCTTGCACATGTAGTTAAAAGGATAGGATAATAAACTATATTTACAGTAGAATATATTTTACTGGTACATTTTTCTGATCCTTAATGGATCTTTCCATTCTGTGTCATTTATCAGAGCTTTCAGAAGGAAAGAAGGTGAGAACAGACTGGGAATGCCACAACCACACTGAAATAACTGGGAGCTGCAATAGGTGAGATGACATTGTACATCATGAAATGTGAAGGACTGCCTTGCCTTAATCAAACTGGCTAACTAACTGCTTTCTTCGAGATGTGACATTTTAGGTCCCACTCAGATCAGTAGGGCATACCTGTTTCTGAGTACATTTGTAACTATGTATAAAACCAGCTGTGTGCCCCATTGAATTAAATACTAAATACTTCAGTGGAATTGCTTTGGAGTGTAGCCTTCACCTGAAAGTGATCAAATGGAAAGAGATTCTTAGACTAGGCAAAATGCCAGATCCATGCTGGGCGAGGGGGTTTGTAGGGGCCAAGCATCAGGGATATTCCAGGCTTCTTCCCTACATTTCAGTTTTCATTTTAATAATCTCTCTCTATATAAACTAGGAGCCCAGGAAACTGCCTTATACTGAGTCAGACCATTAGTTCATCTAAATCAATATTCTTGCCCCCTGTGGAGCTATAAGCAAAACTTTGTAGGAAGTGGTCTATGCTTTTTAACTAACTTCCCAAAGTTCTCTTGGTGATTGACAAGTAAGAGGAAACAGCAGTGTTCACATCCCTCCATTGTATGCACATGCCAGTGAAGGACAAGCGGGCAGGATTTTCTCTCGTCAATTGCAGAATAGGTTTTGTACCAACGGACTATACAGTCGCATAATTTTGCTGGTTGGCAAGGTGGCACCAATGATCAAGGCTTAAGAACAAATGGGTTGGCCCTTGACACTAATGCACACATGTGTACATGTGTGCCCATTGTTCGGTCCCTGCTCCTGCCAACCTAGCAGTTCGAAAGCACGTCAAAGTGCAAGTAGATAAATAGGTACCACTACAGCGGGAAGGTAAACGGCATTTCCGTGTGCTGCTCTGGTTCGCCAGAAGCGGCTTTATCATGCTGGCCACATGACCTGGAAGCTGTACGCCGGCTCCCTCGGCCAATAACTCGAGATGAGCGCCGCAACCCCAGAGTCTGTCACGACTAGACCTAATGGTCAGGGGTCTCTTTACCATTTACACACAAGTGCGCACACACAGAGTTTACATTGATGTAAATGCCTTGTATTTTAATTTTCAGTAGATCTGTACTTTCTGACTCTGGGCTTTACACCAAACACATGGACATGTGTACAGTGGTGGCCACCAACTTGGATGGCTGTAAAAGAGAATGAGGCAAACTCATGGAAGAAAAGGTTATCAATAGCTACTAGCCATAGCTAGTAGCTAGATCCTGCTTGCTGGTTTCTCACAGGCATCTGGTGCACCACTGTGAGAACACGATGCTGGATTAGATGGCCTGATCCAGCAAGCTCTTATTATATTTACAAATCTCATTTGATAAAATGACTGAAGTTGGAGTGCAGGAGTGACTCAGCTTAGGCATGGTTCTTAGGTCAGGATGCTAATGACCAGAGCTAGGAGAGGAACATTTGAAGTTGTTTTATATTGAACTTTCTAATCCAATATTGCCCCAGTCTGACTGCACTTGGCACTATTGGGTCTCTTTCACAGCTCTCTTGGTTTATCAGCAATTTCTCTTTGAAAAAATAAAGGAATAACACTGAACCAAAGCTTTAAAAGAACCAGAGTATCTTGCATATGCATTTTCATCATTGAACTAATGTCCTTCCCCAAATATGTCCATCAAATGGAAACTTAGCCAGTGTGAAGACACAGCCCTTGATTCAAACTGATAGATAGTAATTAGCATGGCCAATGCAGCTATAAAGCAAGCAAATCATTGTAAGAATCCTTTCATTCCTTACATGGAAACTGCTAGTAAAAAGTAAAATACTGATGCTGGTAAACCACACAAATGGTTTGTATGTAACATCTCATTTAAATTTTAACGCTGGAGGCTTTGATGGAAATGAGCCAGGGCAATAAGAGCCAGGGCAACAAGGGAAACACACAGCCAGGAAAAGCAAGGATGATTAGTCTAATACTGAGGGATAAATTCCACTTTTTCAAAAACTAAAAATTATGTGAAGCCAGCATTTCGGTCACATCCGAGATACCCTATCAAGAAGCAAAGATTCTCTATATAGGGCAATCACAACAGTCAACAATAATTGTAGAGAAATAGCTTCAAGACATGGCAACAGTGGATGCCATGATTTTGAGAAGGTAAAGCCCACTTTGGTGCTGAAATTGGAAGGCTTTGACATTAAGAAGCTGAAGAGAAGGATTAAAAGAAAATTATTTTGGCCGCCCATGAGGGAAATGTTGCTGAGATACTGTGAGAAGAGCAGGCAGGAAGCATGAAGAGAGCTTGGGGAGAGTTTGCTTAGTGAAGAAGATTCCATCACTACCCTCTTTCCACCATATATGTTAGAATTTGGAAGGAACAGCTGGGTATAGTGCTTACAGATGGCTAAAACATTGCTTTGGAAAACAAACCAATTCAACAAACATTGGGCAAAGGTGGCAGACAGATGATTGAAAATGATCTGGTGGACCTTTCATCATCCAGCTCCATATTTATAGCATACATTTATACCATAACCAAGCCACAAAAAGGATTGGTGCCTGGCCTTATGTTGAACTGATCTAGTGCTATTATCAAAGACATGAAACTTCCTGGCATGGAAGAGACTAGAGACAGGCGGTGCAAAGGGACAGATAGAAAGGAATTGGCTACAATGGTGAGAGTGGTCAAGTATACTTTCTTACACTGAATTAAACATGTACTTATGGAGCACAAGGGTGGTTGGCTCCCCTCCTTGGCTTGTTTCAGATGCCTCTGTGGTTGTTTTGCAAGAGCAAGTGTACCACACACATTCTATGCTAGTGTTTTCCAAACCTCTGAGAGTCAAGGGACACCTCTTTTTTTGCAAATCAAAATTGAAGACAAGTAGGGGGATTTATGGCTCTTCCAATATTGAGCATTAGCTCCCATTGTCCCTGAGCCTTGGCCAAGCTGGATGGGACGGATGGAATTTGGAGTCCAACAACTTTGGAAGGGCTGCAAGTTCCCCATTCCTGCTTTAGGCCAATTACTATTACACAAGACATCTACCTCAAGGATGAATGTGAAGATAAAAGGATGGAGGAGAGAACATATATTCTCCTTAGAGAAAAGGGATCATATAAATGAAATACATACATTTCCAGCCCTGTTTGATGATGAAAACAAAAATCAAGGCTATAACTTTCATGAAAGACCATAAACATATTAACCAAATTATACTTAGCATTTTGATGTTTCAAAAAGAATTACAAATGATGGAATTGAGTTGTCTCTTTTTACAGTTTGTTGTTTATTACCTCTAATATTTTGATGCTTCACTCATGCCCCAAAAGATATACATCTAGAGGATGTGAGAGTTAAGAACTGCCCCCCCCTCAGTGGGGGATGCCACTTGTGTTTTAGTATGAACCCCTGATCTGGGCATAACTTCTAATCTAAGGAAGTAAGCCTTGAGAAGTGTTTCGTGCAAGAGATCCAATGGGATGCCTCCTGGATGCTCAAACTGTCTCATACTAACATAGTGGATTCCCTGTACCACTGTAGGGCAAAATACATCAAGCACAGGGCCAAGCATAGACACAACTATTTTGCAGAGCAGCTGAATAGAGCTTGTGGACCACCGGTGGTTAACAGACCTTAGTTTGACACCCTGTGTTTTAAAACATTGTAGCTAACTTCAAAGTTCTCATTGCTGTGAACAAGGAAGGCTTTTAATGTGCTAGAAATTGCTTTTGAGAGCATGATATATGATATAACTCTGGAGTTCCAGCTATGACACAACCTCGGGCATGCTTCCAGGACCATGTGCTTCACTTAGTGATATATGCGAGGTGATCTGGAACAAGTAGAGAAACTGTCTCTGAACATGATGAATGCATTTTGTTCTGTATTGCCTTCATTAGTAATGTGAGACTAGGTAGAAAGAGAGTTGGGTACAAATGAAGTGCTATCAGGTCTAAGTAACATAAAGAAAGTGCATTTTTGAAAATATTTCAAACAAAAAATAGTTTTGGAACATGGAAAGTTCCCAAAGCAAGACATATACACACACACATTACTTGCAGTATTAAGCTACAAGGGAAACCTCTTAGGATCTCTTACTCGTGAGTAGGACCCTGGTAGAGACACATGCCCAACTGGCATGTTCTCTCCCTCCTGGTCGATTGTTCGGGAGCTTCAAAAGCATTCTTCAGTCTGAACATCACAGCGACTGATGCCAACTGACATCAGCACACTTACAGATGCGCAGAGATTTCGCAATTGCATAACAGAACTCAGTAGCACAGCATTTGGCTAATCTACATTTATTTACATATAAACACACACGGAGTACTGCGACATGGCTCCCTCTCTCTCTACCGTGTTTCTCATATTATAAGACATGTCTTATATTTATTTTTTCCTCAAAAATACACACTATGGCTTATTTTCAAGGGATGTCTTATTTTTTTCCTCCTCCTCCTGCCGCAGCCGGCATTGCTGCTGCGCCTATCACTATGTCTTATTTTCGGGGTATGGCTTATATTCCTTGAATGCTTAAAAATCCTGCTATGGCTTATTTTATGGGTATGTCTTAAAATATGAGAAACAGGGTAGCATCAGGCAGCAAAAAGAAAGAACAAAGGACAATAGTCCCACTTCAGGAAACATAGTAACATCTTGTTTCTGTCACTTCCAACACTGTGGAATGTAAACATATATCATCATGTGATAAACAACAATCCCATGAATGCAAACACGGAATGAATCTCTAACAATTATACTATACTATGGTTATACTATGTTAAGAAAGGATTTGGCGGTGGCAATGGGGGAGAAATTCCCTTCAGTTCATATGTAAAGGTGAAATTACCTAATTCTTTTCCTGAAACAATATGCAAATCCAACCACAAACATTTTTTTCCAAAATTTGCAGTGCAGTTTTCCAGCAAAGTAATGGGCGCAAAATGCATTAACTGAAATAAAATGTGCATGGAAATTAGGGCTGTGCACCTGATCCAGCTGCAGCCTCAATCCTGAACCAAACTGAGTCAATTTGGGAGTATCCAGGCTTTGGCCAGATTGAGTTGAGGCAGCCTCTGAATGCCCTGGGTTGGGTTGGCTGACCTGGAGAGATCTGGGGCTAGATCTGTGTCTAGGTTTCTCCATTTTTGTTTGCAATCACATCTCTCTCTCTCTCTCTCTCTCTCTCTCTCTCTCTCTCTCTCTCTCTCTCTCTCTCTCTCTCTCTCCCACCACAGTGATTTATTAAGGTTTAATTGTGTTGACTGCTTGGCTAGATTAGGCATATTTATGCTGACATGAAAAAAAGCATGAGAGCCCTGCTGCTTTAGCCTAAAACCAAGGTGTTCTGAGTCTTAGATCAAAGACTCCAAAGGGAATCAATAAGCAGATTCAAAATGTTTGGCATTATCTGTAAAACAAAGAGAACCAGTGGGTTGTAGTTCAGAATGGGGAGATGATAGAGATTGAGAGCAACTAGTAAATCTAGTCTAGATGATTTGCAAGGACTTCTGACTCCCAACTGCTAATCTTTTTCTAGATTAGGTTGTTAGAATCCCTGGTCTATAGTAACTCAGATGCAGATTTGTACTTATCTATGCAATTCATTCCAGTGCATGCACCTCATGGAGTAATTGGCTCTGCTTCTTGAGTAAGAATGTTCCTAACAGGCCTCCATCCATTCAGGCAGTCTTTTGCACTTTCATATGGCATTTTCTTTTTCACAGCAACTGGTTTATTTTGCACAAGTACTTTCCACCGATGCAGAAGTACGCACAGTTCATAATGTATATCATAGAGCACAATAGACAAGCATGACTCAGCCATTAACAGATATTTACAAAACGATCGACAGATATTTACAAAACGATTACCGTTCCTGTGTGTGCCCTTTCAAAGTTAATACATTCTCAGAGGGGACATCAGGCAGGAAAGTGAGGCTGGCATTAAGCAGAAAACCTACAAAAAGGCTAAATACTACCTCATGGCCAACTGTGTTTCCACTTGGCTCTCCTTCCTGCCTGTGACATCACGGTGATGCCTCACCCCTCAGGAGGCCCAGGGAGAATTGGGGGTGGTCCAGCTGTGCACAGAACTAGGAGTCTTTTGCAACAATGGTGAAGAGCCTTGTGGCATCTTAAAGGCAAAGTTAACTAAGAAGCTAATGGTCCATTCAAAAGCAACCCTAACCAGTGGATTCAGATGGGGGGGGTAGGGTTTCAGCCTCACTATCTTGATTTTACAGCTCATAATAAACTTAATCCTGTTAATATCCCTCATTCAGGCGCCAGCGAAGGACAGTTTAGGACCCTGCTGTTATTTTGCTCTTTGTATTCTGGATTGTGTGAATTCCTGGGGGCATATTAAACATTTGACAGCCACTCTAATGCCACTTACACAAGCCCCTTTTGGTACTGTAACATTTTATTTTGGAAATTGATATTCTATGTGGAAAATGGTCATGTGTGCGCAACTCCTGGAACATAACGCTCAAGCTGTTGTTGTTTAGTCGTTTAGTTGTGTCCGACTCTTCGTGACCCCATGGACCATAGCACGCCAGGCACTCCTAGTTTATGTATCAAGCTAGTTTAAGGCTCAAGCTAGTTTATGTATAAAATGTTTGTGCTTGACAGCTTGAGGTCTTTAGGAACGGCTTAGGGAGCTGTGTATGTTTAGCCTGGAGAAGAGAAGGTTAAGGGGTGATATGATAGCCATGTTCAAATATATAAAATGATGTAATATAGAAGAGGGTGAAAGGTTGTTTTCTGCTGCTCCAGAGAAGTGGACATGGAGCAATGGATTCAAGCTACAAGAAAGAAGATTCCACCTAAACATTAGGAAGAACTTCCTGACAGTAAGAGCTGTTCGACAGTGGAATTTGCTGCCAAGGAGTGTGGTGAAGTCTCCTTCATTGGAGGTCTTTAAGCAGAGGCTTGACAGCCATATGTCAGGAATGCTTTGATGGTGTTTCCAGCTTGGCAGGGGGTTGGACTGGATGGCCCTTGTGGTCTCTTCCAACTTTACGATTCTAGGAGAATCTGGCAGGTGAAACCAGAACAGACACTGGTGGTTGTTGGATGGGGCTTAGCAGAGTTTGGAAATTACTAGTTTTTCAGAGCTCCCAATGCAACTGCTTGAGAAGTCAATGTTGGACTAGGAAACACAGTAGCTAGCTGGCAACCCCACTTGCTAACTTAGAAGAGCTGTCAGTCATATTGTTGCCTAGAATTCGGCCTTGGCTTAATTGCCGAGAATTTTGGGAATTCTGTTCTGCAAGGATGGTTGGACTACCTCTAGCCTATGGTGCTGAGGCCAAGCCCCATTGATGTGGCCAGTTGTGGCCCTGGCAGCAACTGCAGCAATGGTTTGCCAACCCTAATGGCCTTTAGCCTCACCATTGATCACATTTCCACCACTTTCCATAAAGCAACCCTGAACAAGCTATTTTTCAGGTATCATCGTTTATGTAAGTGTGTTTAATCTGAGAAGCAGCAAAGGACAATGTTTAATTTATCAGCTTAGTCTGGTTGTCTGCATGACTAAGGACTGAATTGTTGTGTTTTGGTGTGTGTGTGTTTTGGCACCTAGCACTGATGACTTGGTATTCTGTGCCTGTGTCTCTGAGTGTGATGGAGCTTTTGTAACTGAGGAGAAACAAATTCATAGAGAAGCAATTTAGGAATGTGCTGGAGAGTCCACTGCAGCAGCTCTCATTTAAGAAACAAAACACTCAATTACATATTGGGCGAATACAGTGTGTGTGTGGGGGGGGGGGAATATCAACATAGACTATTTTTCTCATTATTATAAGCCATTCTTGGACCTGGTAAAAGACAAGGAAGTAACAACACTGATTTCTCCCCAAAAATGGCAGAATAGCTGCATAGACTACTATCTTTGAAGGCAAATCCACAAGACTCAACTTGCCTCTGTTTCCAATTTATCACAACGTAAAAGAAGTGACAAACACAAATGGATGAAGAAGATGGAAGTATTTATCTCTGCCTTGCACCATTGCCCAAATATATGTGTGACGCAATCAACAGGCATTTTTTTTCCTGCTCTGCTTTAAGTTTTGCCCCTAATGCTGCGATCTGAAGAAGAACATTGTGAAATTAGAAAGCTAAGGGGCACTAGTCACGGTAGATGATATCAGTTCACGATCATTAGTAGTAGCCAAGTGGCAGAAGTAACTCCTTATCTATCTATCTATCTATCTATCTATCTATCTATCTATTTAGCTGCTGGCCAGATGAAGCCTCAGATTCAATGCTTTCAGAAGCTCCCTGCCAGTTTGCGAACATCCTCACCACCATTCTTTCATATGGATAATCAGGCATTTTATTTTTACAAATGAATCAGAAGGGCTTGTAACTTTAATTCTGGGGATTTAAAACCAAATTTACCAAATTTATTCTGACTTAATATATATTTGAATGCAGTTTTGACTAATATACACATTTCTGCAAACAATTCCCCAGTGTAATGCTTTTTTTTGTACATTACTTTCACTAAAATATGCATTTTATGCACACCAACACCTCAAAGATTAACTTTTGGTATACATTATTTAGTTGCAGAAATAAATGGCAAAATAAAGAGAAAATTGAATATTGAAGAATGGCGTTTCACTTTGTGCATTGATTTGAGAAGTGTACATTAGGTCTTTTCTCATTAAATGCAGACAGAACCAAATTTATTGGGATAGCTCAATCAGTAGAGCTTGAGACTCTTGATCTCAGGGTCATGGGTTTGAGCCCCATGTTGGGCAGAGGATTCCTGTGCTGCGGGGGATTGAACTAGATGACCCTTGTGTTCCCTTTCAGCTTTGCGATTCTATGATTCTATTTCTTGATCCATACTTGTAACAGGGCCTTCTTGGTGGTGGTTCCCCATTAGTGGAATGCCTTCCCTAGTGATATGCATCTGTCTCCCTCATTATGAATATTCAGAAGGAATTTTTTAAAAAACCCTGTTTCCCCAGATATCTGATGGCTGAAAGACACTGTTCCCAGCAACCCCGACATTATTAGCTTTGAGGTGTTTTTTATTTTATTTTATTTTTAATTGTATTGTTTTTGTTGCTTTGCTATTTGCCACCCCAGGCTCATCTGGGAGGATGGTCAGAATAGAAACCATAGAAACATACTTCACCTAACCAGAACAGCCCAAAGCATCTGTTTAGGACATTGTATATTCCTAGATGTGAACCATACCAAGCTGGGCTCATCTTTTCCTGTCTTTCATTTGAATGGAGATGTTTAGAATTGCAGTGTAAGCCTGCAAAGGTGCTCATCTAAAATGCAAGTGGTTTGAGATGCCATCACTTGGTACTGGTAATATTCCTTTAAAAATGCAGTAGTGGGGAAATACATCGGAAGGAGATGCTGGAGCTTATTAACCTTTTGTTTCTCATTGCAATAAATCATGAAGTGGACTCATTTGTAACTGATAGCATTAGAAAGGTAATTATTTATGTACTACCGAAGTTGTGGTGTGCAGAATTTCTTTTATGACTTCCTAGTTTCTTTGCAAGTGACAAGGATGTGTTCATACAGTAGCACAGGGACAGAATGTGCATCTTAAATTTTATTTTGTTCTTCTATAATGAACACAACAGATTTTAAGGTCTTAACTTAATTTCACTGAATGGTCTCGACAGGTTTCATAGTCAAGTGGTGCAATGGGAAACACTTGAAAACATGCAATATACAAGCTTTCTGAAATGGCAGAGTGGTCACACCACTGAAATTAGGCTTGAAAGATTCTTTCTGTTGTAGCCAATATACTAAGGTGTGGCACCCACAACAGTTTCTTCAGCTTGCAGGTGGGCCCAAAAGGTTGGCAACCTCTGAGATCACATAGTTATGCCTGCCCTTCTCTTGATTTGCTAGTAACCGGAGGGGTTGGTATTCCCAAAATGCTTCAAGGGAGAACATACCGGTAGTAACCAACTGTGTTTGGGGAAATTTCAACCTTTCACCTGGGGAATAAGCAGGGCCAGATTTGATGAGGCCCTAAGCCTAATCTAAGGTAATGGGGCCTTTTATATGTCCAGCTGTCATTTGTCAACAACAAAATTGTCGCTGTTTTTGTTGTTGAATATATGCTAGATGGTAATTTATGGACCTAATAGGTATCTAAAGCCATTTGCACATGCAGAATGTAGGCGTCCTACCGGTATATATAGAAATGAGCAAACCAGTGAAATTTTAGGGAGCAGGCTAGCAGGTGGGGCCCATTACTTACACCATAGGAGCCTACACAACACACAACACTGTTGCTGTATGTTGGCTTTATTTTACTTGTTTTTTATCTTATATTTTGTAAATGTACATCCAGTTTTTTCTCCTTTAATTTTTTTTTGTGGGGCCCCAAGAGAGTGGGGCCCTAAGCTATAGCTTGTTTAGCTTATACATAAATCCGGCACTGGGAATAAGTCCCCCTGCCCTTGAATGCCTCTTTCCCACTTATGAGGTATATTGAGGAATACCACTGTTTTCCTCTGCTATTGGGCCAGCCGGGGGGGGGGGCACACATGCGTGCAAGTAGCACCTTTGTGTTATCATCAGCCATTGCCCTAGTTCTGACCTTCATCACACACCTATTTCCATGTCTATGGTCTGAGGCTGCTTAGGACTAGCAATAGAGGCATGTGACTGAGAGAGACTGAGAGAGACTTGGTATTAAGGTTAAGGGGCAGAGGCAAGGATCTCAAAGGATGGAAGGACAGAAAGCAAGAGAGTGATGAGGAGGAAATCTACCTGGCCTGCGATTGGCCATATTCCCACTGTTTGGTAGAATTTCACATAGGCATGGTATGAAGGGGTTATGTGGCACTCACAATTGATGACATAACAGAAATAGGAACCAATAGGTGATACTCATGCAAATAGAGAAACTACAGTGGTACCTCAGGTTAAGAACTTAATTCGTTCTGGAGGTCTGTCCTTAACCTGAAACTGTTCTTAACCTGAGGTACTACTTTAACTAATGGGGCTTCCCGCTGCAGCTGCACCGCCAGCACACGATTTCTGTTCTCATCCTGAAGCAAAGTTCTTAACCCGAGGTACTATTTCTGGGTTAGCGGAGTCTGTAACTTGAAGCGTCTGTAACCTGAAGTGTCTGTAACCCGAGGTACCACTGTATCTGGAGGAGGAAACAACTTTTCCCCAGGAATGAAAAACAGCTGCACATTCAGCGCTAGGAAAATGGGGTCCTCCCCACAATAGGAGCTGCAACTTGGAGGAAAGATGTCCGGAGTAAACACAACAAGTAGTCAACCCTGATTGTCCAGAAAGGCCTCCGAGCCACAAAACACTGATAGGCAGCACTGCATTATAACCAATGATTTAATTCTCCTAGCACCATTCTCTGCCCCCATCCAAAAACAACTCCCAAAAGGACAGTATTCCATCAACAAAGTGTGACTAGAATACATATTAAGAGACAACTATCAAATGTATGAGCAGGGCAGAAATGTTTCCTTTGCTTGGTGGAGATGCTCCACAAAACAGTGGCCTCTTCTTTGCAGTAAAACAATAGGAAATCATTTTTCCTAATTAAAGCAACCTCATCTGGTTTTCTCGCATTTCCCCTCTGTGCCATAATTCTTGTGTAGAGCAAATTATGCCCCTTTTAGCAGATATTTACATCTCCTCCCATGTATCAGAGTTTAGTGAACAGTACTAAAGTGCATTCAAAAGCACAAAAAAGTGGAGCATGTACTAAATCTACTGTATGGAATGCTTTGGTTAAAAGCATAACTATTCCTAGTAGAGACGAGTGATAATTTGATTCAGTTTGCATTTAAAGGCGAACCTACCTAAATTGCAATCCCAAACCATTATACAAACTGAAACACAGCAATCATTCGAAATACACGTCTGTGAAATTTGCCATGTAGTTTTCCAGCCAAGTAATATGTACAAAATGCAGATACAAAGGTAAAGTGTGGATAAGAATGCATATATTTGTGTAAATAAAATACAAAGCATGTGTATATTAGACAAACTTCCCTGCAAGCATGTATATATGCTGATGAATCTTCATGGGTGCTTAATGAAAAGACAAGACAGATTGCAAACTTATTTTTTTTTGGAGGAGAGAGATATGTGGAGAACTGAGTTTCAGATTGGAAAAATGATAAACCGAAATTGACAGATTTGCCCATCTCCAATTCCTATCTTCAACAGCTGCCCCCAGATATGCTGTTATAGGAGGGAACAAAAATATAGCCTCCACCGTAATGCCTGTACTGTATTATATTCTGTTTGGTTATTCTGTATAGTGTTTCCAGTTCCACCAGGTTCTTTTCTCTCTCCCCCACCCCCCAGCCCTGCAGAAATACTTGCTGCAATTGAGGCGAATGCATAAAACTGCAGCACTGCAGAGGAAATTGCAGGTCTGTAATAACGTGGCTGTAATAAACCTCTTGACTTCTCCTGTTTCCATTATTTATTGGGTCCCCCACTGCAGTCAACCGGATGCACGTGTAGAATGACAAAGAACATTGCTTTTGGGCTCTGTTGTGATTGGTCCCAAATAAATATACTTTATATCTCATGCTAAAGAAAAGTATCCTTAAGTCTACAGACTGCATTTTAATAAGCTAGAGAGAGAAAGAGAGAGGGAGGGAGATGATGGACCAGATGAAATAGTGAGATATTTCCCCAACAATCCATAGACAGGCAAGCACTTTTAAAGAAAAGCTGTTGCCTAATGCTTCACAGCTCTTTTTGAATTTCCAGGATCTCGGCTTGCATAGAGATCCACTTAACGGGACCAGAGGAAGAGCAAGCAGAAAGTGATGAACAACTTACCTATCCAAAAGCAGCCCCTCAATATCCAACGCATGAAATATTACTATTACTTGTGAGTATTTAAGAAGAGAGTTATTGGGTACAATGATAACCATTGTGAAATAACTGAACTGACCAGAAAGTTCATCCAAAGAACATTAAAGGAGGAGACTTTGCCCCACAATGGATGCTAAACTAAGAATCTTAAAGTTGCCAGGCAGAAATTCAACCTGTAAGCCAGCACTGAGCTCTAATCGAAAGGAAGGAACTACAGCATAACTAAAAGAAGATAGGGGATGGGGGGGAGTGGGGCAATTTGATTTAGTTTGCATTTAAAGTTGGAACTACCCAAATTTGAACTTTCTGAAATTATACGGGAACCAAAATACAACCATCCTTCAACATTTGCACTTCACAAATTTTGCAGTGCGGTTCTCCAGCCAAGTAAAGTGGCCCCTCGACTTACGAATTACTCGACATCCGAAGTTTTTGACTTATGAGCGGGACAAATGGCTGCACGCTTACGAATTTTTCTACATCTGAACAGAAACCATTGGTGGTTTTAAACGCGGCTTCCTCAACTTACGAATTTTAAATGTGGTTTCCTCGACTTACGAATTTTTCCGAATATTTTTTTCCCCTATGGGAAACCGCTTTTCAACTTACGAACTTTTCGACCTACGAATGTGCATTCGGAACGGATTAAGTTCGTAAGTCGAGGGACCACTGTAATGTGTACAAAAATAAATAAATCACATACCCTGTTTCTCATATTTTAAGACATACCCATAAAATAAGCCATAGCAGGATTTTTAAGCATTCAAGGAATATAAGCCATACCCCGAAAATAAGACATAGTGATAGGCGCAGCAGCAACGCTGGCCGCGGCAGGAGGAGGAGGAAAAAAATAAGACATCCCTTGAAAATAAGCCATAGTGTGTTTTTTTGAGGAAAAAATAAATATAAGACATGTCTTATAATATGAGAAACACGGTACTAGTATAAAGTGTGCGTAAAATGCATACCTTGCTGAACATAAAATTAAAAAGCATTTTGTTGGGAGAAATTGCTTTGCAAAATATGTGTCTATTAGGCAAAAAAGCATACAGATATGTGTAAATTAGGAGCATTTCCTGATGAATTTTCATGACAACTTAAAAACACACACACACACAAATAAGAAATATAGAAATAAGAACTAAAATGGTTAGAAAAATAAGGAATAAAGAAACTGGAATAGACCAATTCACACAACCCTACAAGGAAAATCAGAACACCCAAGAGTTGTTGTTGTTGTTTAGTCGTTTAGTCGTGTCCGACTCTTCGTGACCCCATGGACCATAGCACGCCAGGCACTCCTGTCGTCCACTGCCTCCCACAGTTTGGTCAAACTCATGTTCGTACACCCAAGAGTAGGCTAGATCAAGTCATGTATTGCTTCCTAACCTATATTAAAGCATCCAGGGTGGACTTGTTTCAATGGTCTAAGAACAAGATACTCTGTTATTGTGTTCCTTATGAAAGGTTACCCTAGCCTCGCCATATTTAAACCCCCCCCCCATTGGATAGATAGATAGATAGATAGATAGATAGATAGATAGATAGATAGATAGATATGGTAAAAGTTGTGATAAAATGGCAAGATACACTAATTAGCTACAAGTCAATCCCTTTCCTTACCTCCCCCTTGCCAATTTTAGCCCCAACCCCCTTCCCCTCACCAGCTGTCCTGAACCCCTGGCCTACCTGGCAGCAAGTCAGTACGCCAAGTCCAAAATCCAGGGGTCAATCCACACAAGCAAAGTCCAAAGCCCAAAGATTAGGAAACACAGTCCAGGGTCAATCCAAATAGCCAAGTCTGAAGTCCAACAGTCAGGAGTCAAACCCAAACCGCAGTCCTGTAGAGGTCCAGGAATATTCAAGTCAAAATCCTTCAACATGGTCAGTTGAGCAGACACAGCCCCTCAGCTCTGCTTCCCTTTCTGCATGCTGATTGCAGCACCTGGGCTTGATGAGGCAGGTGACCTCACCTGTTTCAAGCCTACTGCAGCTGAGGAATCATACACTTCCTCCCATAACTAGGGAGCTGGGCTGTGGGCCCTTCCTGCCTCAGACTCCTGGAGCACCCCACCCATTGCTTCTTACAGCTCACAGCCTGCTGTGTTTGAGGAGACAGGGGGCCCTCTGGCTCTGGCCCCTGCTGCTCTGGCTCCTGTGCGTTGAACCCCATCTCCTCACCACCCTCCGTACTTCCTATCCCATTCCTTGCTTGCCCTGGTGTGTCCCAGTCCCAGCTACACCCCTCACCCATCGTCCTGCCAGTTCATGACCTCAGCTGGCAGTCACCCATTCCCTCACTCTGAGCAGCCTCCTGTCTGAGGGGGGAGTTCTGAAGGTTCCCACCCATACAGACTCACACGTGTCATTTCGCTGCGCACCCTTGTCTGTTCCCTATATGCCACACATTTTATGGCCCAAATGGCATCTTCCACACAGAAGAGAGGGGTTTCGATAAAGGAAAAGTCTGAGAAATTAATATATAGAGGGGAAACCCCTAAGGAGAAATCTCCAAAAACTGTCCAATGAGCATGAGGCAAGCTCTGTGGGGATCAAATGCTGATTGACTATTGTTAAAGGAGAAACAAAGGCAGGTAGGGAAAATGTAATGGAGTTTCCTGGAAGGGGGTGCAACTGACTGGCTGAAACCCTGAACAATTTTTATTGCATTTCCCCCACTTTCCATATATTTATTATATTGATCCTTTTTTTTTTCTAGAGACAATGAAACTGAGACATCTTCCTGTTTGTTTGGTTTTGGGTTTTTTTACTGAACCCTACCATGACATGCCTCTACAGTGGTACCTCGGTTTACAAACACAATTGGTTCTGGAAGTCTGTGCTTTACCTGAAGCGTACATAACCTGAAGCGAAGTTTCCCATTGAAAGTAATGGAAAGTGGATTAATCCGTTCCAGATGGTCCGTGGAGTACTTAAATAGAAGCGTACATAACCTGAAGCAAACTTTCCTATTGAAAGTAATGTAAAGTGGATTAATCTGTTCCAGACAGGTCCACGGAGTACTTAAACTGAAAATACTCAAACCGAGGCGTACTTAAACCGAGGTATGACTGTACAAGAAATCTGTTTTCTTTTCCCCTTTAACATTTTACGCTGTTATTTTAGGTGCCAATTAGCCGCAGGGTGTGGGCATTGATTGATCATTTATGCAACATGAGGGAAACCATTCAGTGACAAGAAAGCTATAAAATCAATGGTGGCTTGTATTGTGCCATGCAACTATTAATACAAACAGCTTGACACCAAATGTCTCCTCCTTTATAGCCTGTTGGATCATTAGCCCCCAAATGCCACTTTGCCACCATCAGTTCACTGTGAATTATTAGGCAAGGTATAATATAGAGTAGTTTTAGATATTGATATTTTTGTTCTGTTGACAGACAATTGAGAGGTGAGGTAGAGTTAAGCAAATGTGTACAGGAAGAGAAAAGACAGGAGGCACATTTATTATAGTTACTCGCTGAAAGCTTGTCTTTGAAACTCTGTAAGTACACAGAAACTGTTTGATAATAAAATGCACGAGGCACTTCATATTTTTCACAGGTGAAAGAAATACCTGCTCATTTAAGGAAAGATGGACACCTTTTAGAACGTTCAGGGGTTGCAAGCATTAGCTCCCAGGGCTGCTCAAGACAGGTTGGCACCTGAGGCAAACCACAAAATGGTTCCTCCTTCCCCAGCAGGGAAGAAGGGTGAGTGGAGATCTAAATCAGGAACAAGGGGTGGGGGTGAGGAAAAAGATCTGCATTGGAATCTGCTGCCCCTATGGTCTTGCTGATCAAGGCAGTTGCCCCACCTTGCCTAATGGGTGGGCCAGTCCTGTTAGCATCCATTGGCTCAGCAGCCAGTTTATTTGCACACACTGTAGCACCTAAAGGAGCAGGGGAGAGGAGACGTTCTCTGAATACCAAATGGCCACAACAAGCCTTAAGGACTAACACAGGCATCCCCAAACTGCGGCCCTCCAGATGTTTTTGGCCTACAACTCCCATGATCCCTAGCTAAGAGGACCAGTGGTCAGGGATGATGGGAATTGTAGTCCAAAACATCTGGAGAGCTGAAGTTTGGGGGTGCCTGGACTAACACCACTGTGTGTGTGTGTGTGTGTGTGTGTGTGTGTGTGTGTGTGTGTATAATTTCAACCCTGTTTTGAAGCAGGCTTGGTGGGGCATGTGTGTTGGATTGGGCAGAAGGATTTAATTAAATAATAATAACTACTGCCTCCCACAGTTTTGACCAAACTGTGGGAGGCAGTGGAAGACAGGAGTGCCTGGCGTGCTCTGGTACATGGGGGCACGAAGAGTCGGACACGACTAAACATCTAAACAACAACAACAACAACAACAACAACAACAACAACAACAACAAATAATAATAATAATAATAATAATAATAATAATAATAATAATAATAATAATAATAATAATGTTTCACTTGGAAGGAAGACCCATTATGCTTCATGCAGCTTACTCCCAGGTACGTAGAATTGTAGCCTTAGTGACAAATGTTTCTCCCAAAATGATAACGTTTGAATCATCTAAATATTTTTGCCCCTTACACTTAGCAGCAACAAATCACACTCCAAAAGTGTTCTGGCCACTTAACAGTGCCCAAAGCATTTAGATGAAAGCTGGTGTTCTAAGTGTTTCACAGCAGTCGTGTGAGTCTGTGCTTTTTGTCTGGTAGCTGATAATGGCCCCCCTGGAGCATCCATCACCCAGAGAACCTTTTCATTCTCCCCTCCCCACTGAAGAAAAATGGTATACAACTGTGCTTGTAGTGTTTACGATGCTTCGACACGGCTACAATACATTGGGCAGGGCAAAATTGAAAAAGAAACACACTACAGACTTCACATAGTTTGTAATAATTGAATTATTCAAATAATTGAATTTGTGACTAAAAGCTAGAAAGAGAGAAGGAAGTTAAGAATTTAGAAGTATCTACCGGTATATATATATATATATATATATATATATATATAAATGTAAACTTGGCATGTGTGTTCATCTCCAATGTTCAACGAAACCGCTTGACCGATTGGGTTCAAATTTGGACACAAAGTCAAATGTGACTACAAGAGCAAGCCCATACTGTTTTCAAAGACAGATGTCACACCTGTGCGACATAAAATCCCCCAAACCCCGTGTGCAAAACCTCCCCACTCAGACGAAAGTGCATGCTGGGAAATAGAAGCCAGAAGCTGCCTCTCCAACATTCTATAACTGCCACAAAGGCCATTCCTCCACAAAGGCCAGCGCTGGGATCCTGCCGCTAGCCCCCTGCATCCAACCATCACAGACAGAGCATGCCACGCCAACACCGCACCAAAAACCACCCCATGCCCCACCGTTGCCTCCCCCCAACGCCAAATACCCGACATACAGGCTGGGATACACCGACACCGGCACGGGGGAATCACAGGGATGTGCCGGGGGGCAGGCAGGGAGGGAGTCACAGGGATGAGCCGATGGGTGGGAGGAGGAGGGGTGCAGGGAGGGGACTGGGACCAGTCACAGGGATGTGCCAGGGGTGGGGGGGGGAGGGGAGCAATGGCTCATGGGTTGGGACAGGGTGGGGACAGTCACAGGGATGAACTGGGGGGTGGGGGAGGAGGGGGCAGAATAGGTCATGGTTCAGGACAGAGTGGGGGGGGGAGCCACAGGGATGAGCCACAGCAACGCGTGGCCAGGCCAGCTAGTAGTTTATATTTTTTTTAAAAAGTTGTTGGAGGACAAGGAGTGGAGGAACATGCAGGAACCAGCTGACATTTGTTATATATAGAATTTAAAGCACAACAGCATAAGGAAAGCTCTGCTGGATCAGACCAAAAGGCCACCATAGTGCAGCATCTTGCTCTCACAGCTGCCATTCGGATGCCAGTGGGAAGCCTGGCAGCAGTACCTGAGCCCAACAGTACTCTGCCGACATGTGGTTCACAGTGATTGGCAAATACAGCCCTGACGGTTGAATAAAGGTTGAACATAGCCATTCCTGGCTTATTGGATGCTGTTTAATATCTACACTGGAGATGTTTCAGAAAGTACGAAGCCTGATTTGAATGCTCCAGGAGAATAACAACTAGGTGTCTCTCTTTTTAAACACCGCATTTGCCCGAATATAAGCTACATCTGAATATAAGCCTCACCATTAAAATTCAAGGGAGGGGGGAGAGAGAGTACCTGAATATAAGCCGCTCCCTTAAAATTCCGCAGGCACTTACACCCGTTCCATTTTACTGTACGTCTGTTTCAGCAGCGATACCGTAAAAGCCAATTTTTGTATGGTCGTGAATTCAAGCCGCACTTTAACTTTTCACAGTCGGAATCTGGGGGGAAAGTGAGGCTTATATTCAGGCCAATACGGTAACTGCAGGCTAGAGTGGTGGTGTATCCAACTTTACAGAAAACAAAACTATGGAGAGACCTCTTTCAGCCCTTTTGGAAGATGTGCCACCTTCCAGTGGCTGGGCTCACTCGCCGCCTCCAGTTGTTGAGGAACATGCAAGTTTCTGGGCAACAACATCCTTGTTCTTCTCCACTTTCAAAAGAAGTCGGGCCCTGCTAGAATGAGTAACGGTGGACAGCGATGCTGAGAGGACAGGAAAGATGTTCTCTGCAGGTGCTTGTAGCTAATTAGCAGCTGCTGCTACAGTCGCCCCATGGCCTTTGCCCACATAGAGGCTGGTTCACAGGCTGCTGTGTGAACTGGATCACACGGTCTACACAGAGCTGCAGTTCCTTGAAGCCGACTTGTTTAACAATTTATGATGTCCCTTTCTGATCTGTAAGAACACTGTCCATGGGCTATGAAATCTGAAGCCTTCCCTGATAAGGGAGATGGATGTCCAGAAGGATGGCAGGAAAAGCTGAGGGCTTTGTAGACAGTGATGCGAGCTGGCAAGAGCCTTCTGCTGTCATCTCGCATTCTTTCACAGTTTAACATGGTATAAAGTTCACCACTGGCATCTTTGTCTGCCTTGTGTTCTGATTGTTCCCAGTAGAAATATCTGAGCCTGCAGACGGACTCGGCTTCCAACCTCAATCACATTGTGCATATATTAGGAAAACAGATGTTGAAAAAAAAAACCCAAAGTGTAGTTCCAAAGAATTTTAGCTCATTCTCTCTCTTTTAAAAAGAACAAAAACCTTGATGGAACAAACAGATGCCTTTGATCCTTGTTGCTTCTTTGTTACCATGAATAGATAGCAAGAAGAGCCTTCTCCCATTTATCATGAAAAAATACCTGTTTTGGAGGTCCTCTTAGCCAATGACAGGGTTCCCCCCCACACACCTTTATTTCAAACACATAAATTAAGATACAGCCAATATTGGTATGATTTTTTCAGCGAAAAGACTTTGTCAACAAAGTCTTAGCTCGGGGGCAGGGAACCTTATTTAACCTAAGGACAGCATTTTCTGGACAGTTTTCCAGGGTCACAGGTCAGTAGAGGGTAGAACCAGAGGGTAGAAAGTGAGCAAAGCAATGGATGTACGCAATTTATACCTTTGTACAGTAGACTGGACGCTGGTGGTGCTGTGGGTTAAACCACTGAGCCTAGGGCTTGCCTACCAGAAGGTCGGCGGTTCGAATCCCCGCGACGGGGTGAGCTCCCATTGCTCAGTCCCAGCTCCTGCCAACCTAGCAGTTCGAAAGCACGTCAAAGTGCAAGTAGATAAATAGGTACTGCTACAGTGGGAAGGTAAATGGCGTTTCCATGTGCTGCTCTGGTTTGCCAGAATTGGCTTTGTCATGCTGGCCACATGACCTGGAAGCTGTATGCCGGCTCCCTCAGCCAATAATGTGAGATGAGCGGCGCAACCCCAGAGCCGGTCACGACCGGACCTAATGGTCAGGGGTCCCTTTACCTTTACCTTTGTTGTTTAGTTGTTTAGTTGTGTCCGACTCTTCGTGACCCTATGGACCATAGCACGCCAGGCACTCCTGTCTTCCTCTGCCTCCCGTAGTTTGGTCAAACTCATGTTTGTACTGTAGCTTCAAGAACACTGTCCAGCCATCTCGTCCTCTGTTGTCCCCTTCTCCTTGTGCCCTCCATCTTTCCCAACATCAGGGTCTTTTCCAGGGAGTCTTGTCTTCTCATGAGGTGGCCAAAGTATTGGCCTTTACCTTTACAGTAGACTAGTTTCTACACACACAGCCCCCACACACCACACCCCTATCCTTCATCAAGGCAAGCAAACAGCCTTTCCAGAGTTCAGGGACTCATTCCTGCCAGGTAAAACACTCAATGGACTGACAGAGATTCTTGAAAGGCCACTCTTGACCTCCAGGCTCGATGTTCCCCACTCTTGGCTTAAGTAAACAGCACCTTGATAATGAATCTGGGACATTCTGTATCTCACTTGTGACAAATAGAAGATGTTTTCAGACAATATGTTGAAGATTAAGCCTTACCGACTGCTCGAATCAGAAGGAAAGACAATCAGGGCTCAACCTTTAGATCAACATCATGTGTTCATGAAAGGAGGGGAAAGCGGTTTATCATCTGTGTTAGGTGGTCAGACAATGGTGTACAAAATCTGGTTGTGAACCACCATTATTTGGTCCCTCGTGGGCCTGTTAAATTTTTAATAAAATGAATTTGTGTTCGTCTTTTTGCTTATAAGGAAAATAAATAGCAACATTCCATGTTTGTTTTCTAAAATGCTTATTGCATTGGTATTTTAATAACATTCTGGAAAGATAGCCTTTCTGGAAGGCTATTTGTTCCTCAGCTTTGAATTGCATATTGGACTCTGGTCCAAAGCTGTAAGCCAGTTGGAGGATTTTGAAAAGCATTTACGCCCTCTCATAAATGCTGCAGGTCTGGGTCCAATTTGTGCCCAAACCTAGATATGTGGAAAGGGGAAGTGGTGGTGAATAAGTGACCCACAGAGTGCCTCACCTGATCACTATGAGTGTTGTCCTTTTCATTGTGTAATCCCTCAGTGATCTCAGCTGGAGGTTATGTTAATGGCACCCCACTTCCCAGTGTTTTTGAAGATGGTTCCTGGAGAAAGTTTCTGTATGGGTTTTATGGTGTTGTTTTTTAATCTACACTTTTTATGACAACAATTACTAAGGAACATTTGCCTGTAAATAGTCTCTCTTTCTCTCTCATTATGAATCAGTCAGTCATTAACCTTAACAATATTGATGCATTCTCCCCATGCATCTCAAGTAGTTTGATAAACAACAGAAGAGGAGTTAAGAGCCCATTCCCCATGTGATGATGTGTTTCCGCATCATCGGTACTGTATAAATACAGAGATGCTTCATTGTGTTGTGTGAGATTTATGAAGGAAGTACAATATGGTTGGGAGGGGAAGAGAGAAACTCTCACAGAAGCATATTGACAGAGAAACAAAGATAGATGGATAGGCAAATACAGGAGACATGCACTCATACCTATTCAAACAGCATACAGTTGTCAATATATGGACAATGCTTGCGGGTAGAAATTACTGCCAATTTATTATCTTTATGTCATTGTGAATCTCAGCTGCGATAAGTGTTCCAAGGAAAATAGAAGCCTGAGAAATGAAGGATGGGAAAGTAAGAATAATGGAGAATAAATTTATCCAGATGGAAGAGTGGGGTGGGGTTGACAACAAACATGACTGCTCTGTCCACAGTGGTTTCTTTTACCTGCTGCGCATGGCAGCTCTTTGGCCATGACATCCACCTCCCTATGCCATGAGCAGAATCTACAGTGCTGCACATGAGGCTCATCCAAGTCGTGGCATGCCATCTGCCAGGTTGCGCGTAATGACAGGGAAGTCAGACAAGTCATTGGCCATGGCTCTGCAAAGAGAAGCTATAGGAAGGAAATCAAACAGATCCCTAAGCACGGGTGTTGTACATCAAGCCCTAAGTTTGATGTATCCAGATCTCTGGTAACAGGGGTTAGGGAGATAAGCCTACGTCCACCCTGTTTCATTTTTGCTGGCACTCAACAATAGGCAGAAATCAGAAGCAAGGCTCCTCAACAGATATAGCAGCGCTTCATAATATTATATGGGTGGGAGGTAATAATTAAAATGAGAGTCAAATATTCAAGTCTCACAATGAATTAAAAAGAATCTGGAAAGTTTAAACTGGCCTGAGTAGAGATAGTTAATTCCTCTTGTTATATAATACTACAGATAGTTGGGGTTTTTGTTTGTTCCACAGAGCAGGCTGTGGGAATCAGATTTAAATCATCAAAGAACAGCCCCAAAGAAGTAGATACTGTTATCTTTCTGCCTAAATGGGAAAAAAAGCCATTTTGCTTCCGATATGTCACTTTACAAGCAAGAGATAAATTTGAGAAACAAAGGAGGAAAACAAATTCAGTATTGTTTGAGAAACCGTTTCCCACTATGTATGGCACCCAGCGTGTGTTGGGGGAAAAGATTGATGGTAGTGAATACGAATGATGCACAGGCTCAGTTTTCATAAACAGTTAATGAGGTAATGAACCTGTAGCTTGACTCTATCGCTTCAGATTGTAGGTGAGGGTTCACAGGATGGCATGCGCCTCATGGGGAAATAAATCCAAGCCATTGAAATCCAGCATGTCAGGGAGAAGGCCAGGGGAGAACTGTTATGATATCTGGTTTTCTGTGGACATGGTATGTTTTCTTTTCGTATGGGTGAACATTCAGTCATGAGTCAGGACTCGAGGCAATCTGAAGTGAAAAGGGCAGACAGAGATTTAGCACCTCACTTGCTGTTTATGATAACTGGATTTCAGAGCATGGGTGAAGAACCCGTTGCCCTTCTAATGGTACTGACCCCCAAGTCCCATCACTCCTGACTATTGGTGATGCTGGCTAGGGATAATGGGAGCAGAGGTGGTTTTAGGGGAGTGTGACTGGTTTGGCCGCACTGGGCACAGGTGCCGCTGGAGGGGATGAAACAATGTTACGGAGTGGAGTGTGAGAGGCTAGGAGGTGCTGAAGTTTAGCGTCACACAGGATGCCACTGAAATTTGAGAGTCCAAAGTCTGCCACTGATGGGACATAGATTCCAAGGCACATATTCTCCACTCCTGCTTTAGAGTCTATACAGATAGCTGGTCTATATTTTACAACAGGATGGGACCAGGCCTCAGAGGTTCAAGAGTTTAGGCTACTGCCAGGTTTTGAGGCTGTGTGAAGACACTGATGGTGCTTTCCACAAGTGATGATGACTCGCGACTCCTCTCCGGTGTTTTTTACAGAGTTTTACTATAAACATATGCACAAGATGGAGCTGAAGTTTCCATGACCATTCAGTCACCATCAGATCCCAGAAGTGGCGATCGACGGGGCTGCCTCCAGCATAGTATCTTGTCTCCTCCTCTCCTCTCTGCGCTCTTGACCCCTGCACTGTTGAGGAGACGGGGCGATGATGATGTTCCCCTCCCCTCCTGACCCGCTCAAGTGCTGATCAGGTTCTCTGGCATCCGAGACCTCTCCCTCCGCAGAGCTCTGGCATGGCGTTCCTGGCCTCCCCTGGTGGTGCTCTGAGCTCCTGGCATCCCTGACCCCTTGCACCGCCTTGCTGGGCTCTCTACTGACCCCTGGTGGTCCCCTGACAGGCTGCTACTAGCCATAATTGTTTATTTTATTTTTATTATGATACATGAAAACAAAATAAAGCACTTTGAACTCGTTAATACCACATAATCTTTATTATTTAACAAAAATCACATCTTTTATCAAATCACATCCATATTTGCTTCAGTTTGTAGCTCTTAAGCTGAGAGAATGCGTCACAATTTGGTCCCACTAATCATTAGTTGTGAAACTTAGCAAATGAAAAAAAAGGTTAAAATTTATTTTTTGGGGGGGTAGACTTGACACCCTGGGGCCAAATGGCCTTCCCGATACTTCCTCTGATTGGCCCTGCTTGGAACAAGTCATGAGAGCCATTTTAAACATCATCATTTAGGTCTGGTGACAAACCGATAATGTGAGGCACAGTGTGATGAAAACCTTGACAAAGTGCCTTCAGAACTCAACAGCATTTGCCAAGTAATGGTATGGCTGTTGGTGTGGCAAATTTCACTACACTTAGGGATTGATGTGAAGCCTGCCTGAGGAAGCTTGCAGGTCAGGCTATTGACTCATTTAGCTTCCACTGAAGTTTTTTTGGGGGGGATATTGTGCTTAGGCAGGAATAACGGGATCTGGGCTCCACTGTGGGAGAACATTAGTGGCCACTCTGATTATGACATCCAGGAAGAGCCGGGGGTAAAAATGGGAGGTTTTGTGAAGTATGCTGACCTGTATCTTTGATCTGCACTTAGATATGGCTTCCATGTGCATTGATCTGCCAGCACTTCTATCAACCTTCTATTAACCTCCCAGCCTTAGCTACGTCCTAGTAGGCAAACTGTTTCTTTTGAGCAACGGCAAGGAGGAGGCTGCCCAGATGGCGTAGCTGGAAAGCCTTCTCAGCATGAGGGCCAGGTACTGATTGTCCTGGAACTTCACAAATCACTAGAGGATGCCTACTGCGGCCTTTCTCAAATCCCTAGCATATGTAGATGTTCAGAGATGACACCATTAATTAACATACAATATTGACAGCTGGATCTGGGCCTCTTTGTTGCCAAAGGGGACGTGTGTTGTTGTTCAGCTGAAGAGCTGAGAGGGCAAACTCACAAACAAACCTCTATTCTACTCTGTTCCTCCTGTGAATCAAATGCTGTACTGGCTGTTTTAAATCAACACTCGTGGCAATTTGATTGCTGTGTGACGCTGTCCTCAGTGCTTCATTCTAGAAGAGTGCATGGCAACTATTTCAGCTGTCTGGCCATATCTGTCACCTATATGAGATCAAGTCTCAGCAGGATTTCTCCCTGTTTCACTTTCTCTACACTCTTCTATTGATTTGAAAAGTGTACAATCCACTCTTTCATAAAATATACCGAGGTGGCTTACAAAATATAAAATACAACAAAGCACACACACATCTTTAAAACATAATTCACATCAGTAAAACACCAGTAAATACTGGTTTAAAGAAAAAATCATATTGTGAAAGCCTATCTAATTTTATTATATTTTATTTGTTTTTTTGAATTTATATACCTCCCTAAACCCTCCTCCACGAAAATAGCTGTTTACTTGGCCATTTTCCTATGTCATGAAGGCTGAAATTTCAATTCAGTGGAGCAGGGTCAAGATCTTAACTGATATGCATGAAATTTCAGATATACCGATATAATGTGGATCAAAGAATGGATGGAACTCAAAGACACTGACTTATTAGATCTGGAAGGACAAGGGCTTGCCTTCGGGTGGCATTATTACTTAATGAAGGAAAAGATCAAAAAAAAAGTTCTCCCTTTTTTAAAAGGGAAATTCCCTTATGGAATAGGCTTCATCGCGAGAAAAGGGAAAACTTGACAGCTATGCCCTGGGTGCAGGAAACCACCAGAAGCATCACATCAGGGAATCTTAGTGAACCAGGTGGAGTGCAAGGGGTCAGGCAGTCCTTGAAGTACTTTGGGCTCAAGTCATTTAGGGCTTTGTGAATGAACCTTGAAGCTAGCCTAGTGGAAAACTGGCAAATTGATTTCAAGGAAGGAAGCTGTGTGAGCTCGTATTAGTTTCCAGCTCCCAAAGAAAGAACACTGTTGTTGTTTCAGCAAAATGAACTGGGTACTATTCTCTCACAGATACAGGCTGCACTCATCCGTGGAGTTTATTAGGTTAGTTTTCTTTGTTGCAATGCTACTGCTTCCGTCTTGATTTCTAACATTCATTTGACACTCCAGTATCCGCTGCTTTTTGGAATGGTGGCTTTTGGGTGGATATACCACCACGTTGCAGCACATTTTAGATGTCAAGAAAGAACTCTTATGTTGGGACACTGGCCCAAATTTCATCATGTGAGCAGAGAACTCAAGGTGAGATGACTGCCTGGGGCAGTAGGATTCACAGGGGCAGCAGATCCCAATGCAGATCTTTATTTCCCCCCCTTGTCATAGCTGTCAACTTCCAGATTGGGAAATAAGGGATCAGCAGCGGCGCGGCACCAGATGTCGCTTCTGCGCATGTCCAGACATGCGCAGAAGCGACTTCCGGTGCCGGCTCTGCCCAATTTCCGGTGCCCAGGCATGGGCAGAGCGGCACCGGAAATCAGTTCTGTGCATGTCCAGGCATGAGCAGAAGCAACTTCCGGTGCCGGGCTGCCCGTGTCTGCATGTCTGGGCACCAGAAATTGCTTCTGCGCATGCCTGGCGATTTCCGGCAGCACTCGGCAAGCCAAGTGAGCGAGCAGCCGCCGGAAGCTGGGACATTTATAAAGCTGAGGAGCCTCCCTGGCCGGCAGAAGCTGCTTTCTTATAAATCTGGGGGATTTACGGTGACTGGGAGCGGCCGCCGAGACCACAAAACACTGGTCTTGAAAGATCTACATTGGCTCCCAGTACATTTCCGAGCACAATTCAAAGTGTTGGTGCTGACCTTTAAAGCCCTAAAGGGCCTCGGTCCAGTATACCTGAAGGAGCGTCTCCACCACCATCGTTCTGCCCGGACACTGAGGTCCAGCACCGAGGGCCTTCTGGCAGTTCCCTCGTTGCGAGAAGCCAAGTTGCAGGGAGCCAGGCAGCGGGCCTTCTCAGTGGTGGTGCCCGCCCTGTGGAACGCCCTCCCATCAGATGTCAAAGAGAAAAACAGCTACCAGATTTTTAGAAGACATCTGAAGGCAGCCCTGATTAGGGAGGCTTTTAATGTTTATTTTATTTCATTTTTCTGTTGGAAGCCGCCCAGAGTGGCTGGGGAAACCCAGCCAGATGGGCGGGGTATAAATAATATATTATTATTATTATTATTATTATTATTATTATTATTATTATTATGCAATTCTGGATAACAGCAGGAAACAGATTTAAATACGGGGTTTTCCCGTGAAAAACGGGAGACTTGACAGCTATGCCCCTTGTTCCTGATATAGATCTTCACTCCCCCCCCCCTCTTCCCTGGCAATAGGGCAGGGGGGAATGCCATTTTGTCATTCGCCTCAGGTGCCAAAATGTCTTGGGCCAGCCTGGGAGGTGGCATGATGATGAAAGTAGCATTGAAAGTGTTACAGACAGATTTTTCCTGGCAACACTTAACATGGAAATGAGAACTAAACATCTGCTGGATCCCACTAGATTTCCAAAAGTAGCTTTCACATCATGTGAAAGCTGGAATAAGATGTGAAATTAACAGATGTGGAAATGTTGAGAAGACAGAATAAAGTGCTGACTGGATGCAGGCATGCAGCCACAAAGGCAGAGGGGGGGGGAGCTCCCCTGCCAGCTGGATGGGGCCAACATCTCTGACATAACTGCATGGTCTACTAAGAGTTTCCAACATTGCAAAATGTGGCCTAGTCCTTGATTGTGTTGATGCTGAAGAGTCTAAGCAAGCCCACTCCTTAGTTCAAAATTTGATTAAAGGTTTTCTCATCATCATTACTCTCCTTGATGCTGGTAGCAGGTACAAATGATTCTGCTGCTAACGTTGATGCATTGAGGAGGCGAAACGAGAAAATGCAAGGTAGCTGTGCTGGTATCAGGCAATGGCTATAATTGAAATTGCCGAGGAATGATGATGAAAGGACATAAAATATCCGCATTATGCCAAATAAATTCATTGTGATTAGTTTTATTACAATGAATAGCAAATGAATTAAAGATGGAGACACCTGAAGCACAGAAAAGTGCTGCCTAGCTCAAAAGCCCCCCTTCTGAAAGGTCCATCTAATGGAAAAGCCATGTATAGATTAAAAAGCTGTGCAATTATATGCTATTACACCCAGTCTAAGGAAAGAAGCTGATTAACCATCTTTTGACAAAGTCAGCTTTGAAAAGGAGAGATAGTAAAACCATTTTTTATTTTATTTTTAGTTCAGGACAGTTTTGTACTTGAAGTGCTTTTTTGAATATTATTCATAATTTTGCATCATAGTGCCTTGGGGGAGATTATGGGCAGTAGTGATCAGTGATGTGGCATCACTTACCTGCATCACTGTGGCTTACCAAGAGCTCCAATGCCTTGTCTCTAATCCTTCTCTTCCTTGTATCCCATGGCTGTAACAGGAAGTCAGATAAGCAGAGTGCTCTGATTCACCTTAATTGCATGTACCTAAATTTATGGTGTGCAACTGAACCCCTCCTGCAAAATAGTGACAGCCTGGAGGTGACCCAGGGATTAATGAATATGTCATTTTCAGTTTCTATTTCTCATTTTTTTTTTGACTATTAAATTCAGTTTTCCTCATTTGTCAGTGTTTTCAGTGTGAATTTCCCCCAATTAAACAATGTGTGTGCACGCACGCTTGGGCACAGTTTTAACTGCATGCACATTTCTGCAAGCAATTTCCCCATTACAAGGCATACTGGCACATTATTTTCACTAATACATATATTTTTATGCACACTGCCCCTTAGTGTACAAATGGTTTAGTTGGAAAACCGCAGCACAAAATTCAGATCAGTGTGAATTTCAAAGGCGGTTCAGTTTCTGCATTGGTTTGACAAGTGCAAATCAGGAAGTTTCTCGTTGAAATGCAAACAAAAATGGATTTCTCCACATCTCCACCCAAGGCTCACAAAGCAATCCTGTATGCCAACTCAGAAGCAGAGTTCGATGGAGCTTACTCCCAAGTACGCAGGGACTGCAGCCACACAATGCAGTCTGATTCATGTTTGCACAGAAGCTAGTCCCAATGTGGTCACCCAAGCAAGTGTGCATAGGATTTCAGTCTTAGGCAAGTTAAGGGAATGCAAATGCAGATCAATGGTTCTGGGGTGCTAGCCACTTTTTAAAAGAATGAAATACTCTGTGTTCACAGGCGGCATGAAGAAGCTCACCAAGGTTCAAATGTATGAGCGGGAGGGCAGCGAAGAGGCTGCTGACTCATCCCAGGTAACACAAGAAGCAAGTTGTATTGGTTGTAGCCTTCATTTCCTGGCTCATAATAATAAATCTGGCATGTCAGTTTCAGGGAAATGCACAGTTGACAACCTTGCCTGCAGCGCCAACTCCTCTGTAAAACACAGAGAAGGTCACAGTTGGTGACTTCCTGATTTCAGGTCATGGTTCCGTGGAGAACCTCCCTCCAGCAGTAGATGTGTTTCACACCTAGCTGCTCCTTTTGCCAACCTGTCATATTTAATTAAAATGGGGTGACAGGCTCTAAGATTCTTTGTAGTGGGCAAAGTGAACCTCCTTTAAAGCCTGCACTTCACTGGGGTGTCCGTGATTATTCTGTTCCCATACAAATGTAATGGCTCCTCTCAACTTTCTGCCACACCAGCTTTGAGCAGCTTTCTCCAGTTGACCAGGAAGTCTCTTCTTCCTCTTCTTCTTCCTCCTCTTCCTCTTCCTCCTCCTTGCTTATTTTCTCAGGAGGCTCTCTCAATGATCTTGGACTCAGCCCCTGTCAACATGGCCAATGTTTAGGGATGATGGGAGTTGCAGTCCAACAACATCTGCAACCATCAACCAGCTTAATTTTGAACTCTCTTGTGCTTCCCTTCCTCCTGCCTCTCCACCCCACATGTGGATCCAGTCGAAATATTGGCAAATCAGGGGGATTTTCAGCAGTGGTGTAGCGAGGTCAGGTGGTACTTGGTGCGGGAAATTTATTGTCTCTCCCCCCCATTGAAATTTATTTATTTATTGCCTGCAAAAATGGTCTTTCTTTCTTTCTTTCTTTCTTTTTTGTGTGGAGCCAAAGCTGTGGAGCTTGAGGTAGGGGTGGGGAGCTGAACAGGCAGACCATTTCGGCAGCAGGAAGCCTGCGCACGCCAAAATCACAGCATAACTCACTGACGTTGACTGACTCACAGCATTTTGTCAACCCCATCGGAGGTGACACCCAGGGGAGACTGAACCCACCTTGCAATGCCTCTGCTTTTCAGTAGCGCTCTCCAGAGTTCTTTGTAAACACCAAACTTTAACAGGCATCTTTGACAAAGGCTGGGCATAAAACGCCAACAGTATCTTTGAAGTGAATGAATTTAACATAATCCATCAATATAATACACTATCTAGAGCCATGCTGTGAAACAATACATACATAATTTACTTGACTACACCGGCACAAAAGCAACAGACCTATTAATGCAAAAAGGCCCCAAATATTCCAGACCCCTTCATACATTAATAATTTCACCCTCTCCATCCGAACACATAATTCTCTTTCAAAAGTGGGGAAATAATTCATAATTTAATGAGTACCGCAGTAGAGAAATCAATGAAGATCTCAGTGTCTCTCTGATTTTTCACTCAGGGTGGTCAAGAGTCCATCTCGGAACTTTTGAAACTGCATATTGGTAGAAAGCTGGGCTTGATGGGATTAAGCCATTGTGGTTTTTTTGTTTTTTTTTTGTTATGCCTTTCCACCCTTTGTGTGCATGAACGGTGCAGTCTTGGTTGCATAAGCATAGGGAGAATTGGTCTTAGAAGAAATGGTGATAGCTGGGGATGTTTCTTTCATTGGCGGTCTACCTCCAGGGTGATGTTTGACAGTAGCCTTCAGGGCCAGCCCAAGACATCTTGGCATCAGAGGAAGACCCCAAAATTGTGCCCCTCCCTAGACCAGGGAAGGGGTGAGGGAAGTTCTAAATCAGGAACAATGGGAGGGAAGGAAGATCATGAATTTGGTAAGTTAAAAACTGGTTTACTTTCAAACCCTCCAAAGGTCGGGTTCATGTGCTTCAGAAAAGGTGCACAGACAGTAAACCTTGGTTTAGTTACAAAGTATTAAAAGTTCCTAGATTATTGGTATAGGAACTCTAGAGAGGCTTGTAAGAGCCATTTGGTCTGAGCTGGAGCAGCCAGTTCAAACCTCATTAGGCAGGTATACTGAGGTTACAGCAATAGGCTTGATTACTCATTCCCTCTCAAGGTAAGGAGAAGTGACCTAGCTAAGCCTGGCAGGACAACTTACTCTATGGTATTAACCCTTTCATGTAGTAATTAGACTTAAGTATGTTGGTTATCCCACAAATTGTTAGTGCAGAAAGCCGCTCAAATGGAAATAGTCAGGATCCCTAAGTGTGCTAATGCCTTTTGGCATCAGTCACTGTGATGTTTGGGCTGAAGAAAGCTTTCGAAGCTCCCGAATGACCAACCAAAAGGGAGAGAACATGCCAGTCGGGCATGTGTCTCTACCAGGGTCCTACACGAGAGTAGGACGATCCTAACACTGTTGCTGTTGCTGCATGTGCAGCAATATGATTGTGCTTTGGAAATCCAGTCTAGGATTAACAGTTCTCCTTCCTGCTTTTGTTGCCTGCTTGATTCCTCAAATGTTCAGTTTTGTAAATGAGCATGTATGTGGCGCTGTGGGTTAGAAGCAGCTTTGTCATGCTGGCCACATGACCCGGAAGCTGTCTGCGGACAAACGCCGGCTCCCTTGGCCTATAGAGTGAGATGAGTGCCGCAACCCCAGAGTCGGACACGACTGGACCTGATGGTCAGGGGCCCCTTTACCTTTTTATGTATGTGTATATATAAAGGTAAAGGTAAAGGGACCCCTGACCATTAGGTCCAGTCGTGACCGACTCTGGGGTTGCGCGCTCATCTCGCATTATTGGCCGAGGGAGCCGGCGTATAGCTTCCAGGTCATGTGGCCAGCATGACAAAGCCGCTTCTGGCAAACCAGAGCAGCACATGGAAACGCCGTTTACCTTCCCACTGTAGCGGTTCCTATTTATCTACTTGCATTTTGACGTGCTTTCGAACTGCTAGGTTGGCAGGAGCTGGGACCAAGCAACGGGAGCTCACCCCGTCACAGGGATTCGAACCGCCGACCTTCTGATCAGCAAGCCCTAGGCTCAGTGGTTTAACCACAGCGCCACCTGGGTCCCTTATATATATGCTTGTTGGAAGGAAACAAATCTGATGAGCGGCACACCCCTAGAACTTATCACTGAAATAGTGTAAACGGAACCCCCCTCATTTTGAAACATTATCATCTCCTTTTCTCTTTATCTGTTGTTTGTAAGAGGAAGAGAAATATGCACCACAGCTTAGGAGGAGAAAGAGTTGGGGGTTGGGAAAAACCTAGAGGGGAACAGAAGTTCATTTGAGCAGTTTCTAATATAACCAGCAGTAGCTTTGGCATCACTGCACAGACACATTTGAAAACCTTCTGGGAGATCCCATGCATGGTGAAATGAAATGAATCACTCTAATTATGTTTTTGTTATGGATCCTGAAGCAATAGTTCTATGAAACAAAACATCTCGCCTGCCGTGATGTGTCTATGTTTGTCAGTTTACATGGGGCTAAAGGGGAGAAAAGGGCTTGTTTTGACATAGAAATGTATAATCCAAAAGTTGTGTTTTTTTGAGAAACATATATAAACATGCACTCACACTCTCTCAGGAACCATTCACACAACCAAAGGGACCATGTGTCATCTCTTGACATTACCATGTGTGTGATGCATCCAAGGTAAGGATGGATGAATCTGACAATTTTGGTTTCTCTGTTTGAAAAAAACCGACAGTATGCATTTTTAATAATAGCCCTTGTGCAAATTTATCAGCATTGTAATGTGAATTTCTTTCAATATACATGTATTTGTATGCAATTTTGCCTAATATACACAGTTTTGCAAAGCAATTTTCACTAATACAATGCATTTTGAATGTTGTTTCATTGATATATATATATATTTCTATGCACTCTTTACTCTAGATGGATTTTGTATGGCTAGAAAAGCATTGCAAAATTCAGAGAAGTATGAATTCTGAGGTTCATTGTGTTTTGGTTCATGTATTTTTTGAAATAGATAGGTTGGGCTTTAAATGTTCAGTGAATCCAATTTCTCCCTCATCCCTAATCCAAGGTTCTGTTTTTGGCAGCCTGCCACAATGTAGGGGTTGCAATGGCATGCAAAAAAAGTTTAATGTTACATGTGGTAGCTTCACACCATCAACAGGCCATAGCTACCTTGTACCAGAGGACTTGCTAGTCCAGAATATGGCAGCTTGGCTATTAACTGGAACCTGGAGAGGACTGAATAATCTACTCACTGTCAGGAGTTGGTACTTGTCTTACAAAACCCAAACAGGCTGGGAGTGGTAAACTTGAGTACCACCTCCACCCATATCCTAAAAGGCATCATATGAGACCTTGCTCTGCATCTTGGGTCATGCAGGGCTGAAAACGAAAGTGGCAGCAAGGAGCAGGGCTTTTTCTGTGGTGGTAGCTGTGCAGCAGACCTCCTTCCCTAGAGAATTTTAATCATCAACCAAGAATTTTTTATGGCATTCTTAAAGCTTCATTTTAAAGAAGATCTCCAGTGGGCCCTGGCTAGGGATAGATGAAGAGTTCACTTGGTCTGCATTTCACAGGAGACCAACCCAATCTGATACCCTCCAGCTTGCTTATGGATTGAAACACAACTCCCAGTTGGATGATGCCCTTCTCTGGATTTTTGCAATGCCGTATTGGTGCAGAAGAAGCACACAGATGCATATTCATGGACAAATGCACTGAAGAGCATTGGAAAGTATGTTGTTTACATTAGGTGTGTGTACAAAAAGTTGTACAATTTAAATGGGGACTTTTTGTGTGCTTGGTCAAAAAATACAAACAAAGCAGGACAGATTGGACCAGTGTCATCAAGACTGAAATTCAACAGAATTCAGCCAGCCAGGTGGGCGGGGTATATATATTAAAATTCTTGTTGTTATTCGCTGCCCAGCCAGTTCTTGGTGGTGGCAGCGCATGAGAGGAAGAGAGGGAGAAAGAGATTCTAGTGTCTAATATGTTTCTAACTGCAGTGCAGAATGGATTGTAGCTTTTATAGTTTTACTTGTAATTTTATTGATTGTTTTTAAATGATATGGATATTGCCTCTTATTGTAAGCTGCCCCAAGGGTCCTTTGGATCATGAGATGACTATACATGTAAACCACCATCAAAATAATTGGTGGTTAAAGGTTTGCAAGGTTCATGGATTTCCCCCCTTCATCTTCCCCTCCATCCACTAAATCAGAACAGTTCTCCGGAAGCTTTTATGACTTTTTAGTTATTGTATTATAACTTTCATAGGAGTCAGTTACAGAGAATCAGGCCGGACTTGCTTTTATAAGGTCAGAGAAGAAGAGACTACATTTGATAGGCCATTAGTCTGTTGTTGTATTGTAGTTAGGGATGGAAAAGTCTGATAAACTGAACTGCAGATGAGCCAAGTGTATAGAATCATTGCCAAAAAGAAAAAGAAAAAAGTCCCTTCCAAAAATAAACTTGCATTGAGGCCAGGTGAAAATGGGCTCTTGGCACTTGTTTATCAGCATGTGAATCAGAGCCAAAATTTCGCTCCCTGTCCATCTCTTAGAGCAACAGCTCATTTTGAAAGTCTTATAGCTCAACTTCTCATAATTGGTTTACCAACCCCTTGCTCCAGGGTTGGGGGCTAAATGATTGTAGGTGGACAGATAAGCTTATTTTCATCCCATGCCAGCTTCATATACACACATCCATAGGTCAGTCCAGCTTTTTGTGGATTTATTTTTAAGTGCAAAAAGCAATTCACCCCTGAAGAGGGCAGACTGTGGGGTAGGGCATTTTGATGCAATTTGGACGGCAGTGGAAAGAGAGTGGTACATATAAAAGGATGGATGAACTGCCATTGAGGCCGAGTGCCCTCCTAGCTATCGCCACTGCCACTACATTTGGCTATGCCCCCTGACTCCTTCCAGCCCCCACTCGTCACAGGGCATGTCATCAGCTCCCCCCTACATCACTTTTTTTAAAAGTGCAATTAAGCATCCCCAGAAGTGATACAGCACTTGGATACTTCATACTGCAATTTTACACACATTTAACTAAGAGTAAACCCCACCGAACACCATGGGACTTACTTCTTAATAAGCATGCATGGGATTAAGCTGTAGGTAAAAGAATCAAGATATGCACGGACCATGCATTTGTGTAAATTGATCTGATATGCAAATAAAATTCTGTCATCCAAGGGGTATTGTGAGGGACAGAGGATATCGCGAAGTCCCTCCCCTCCTGAGTTCAAGCCCATCCCCGAGCACAGGGGAAAGCAGAGAGAGTTCCGATTCCAGTGGGGAAGCAGGAAGTCGTGTCTGAGGCTCAGGCAAGGTAGCGGAGCCAGGGTCCCAGGTGGGACAGGAAGGGGCAAATAAGGGGGGGAGACCCATCCCCCCAACTCCGGAATTAAGCAGAAAGAGGAGAGGAAAGAGGATGGGTCTGCCAAAGCTTTTGTGTTGGAGAAAGACGCGCCAAAAGCCATTCGGAGGTTCTGAACCCGACTGAACACATCGCTCCGTGTAAATAGCAATGACTTCAGCACTGTAAATACGCAGCACCAATAAAAGAATAAAATGCAGAGCTGGGTAGAGTCGTTACTCTGAAGTAGTCCGCTCCAGCCACTGTGACAGCAACCTCCGAATCCTTTTGGGGCTACTTTGGAGTTGCCGGGATGAGTGTGTCAGAGGCGGAGAAATGGCGGCAGATCGCGGAGAAAGCCCAACAGGACCTGCAGCAACTGGCGCTGCAGGCACAGGGGGAATTAGACACAGCTAAAGAAGAAACCGAGAAGGTCAAGGAGGAACGGCTACAACTTGCGGAACAGGTGAGAGCGCTTCAGGACAAAGAGCTGCAATTAAGGGCGGTGGCGGTAGAGCTCCAAAACAAGCTGGACGCCGAGAAAAACAAGGCGGGAGGGGCCCCCCAACTCCAAGTGCTGCCAGGAAGGAGAGCGGGGACCCTAGTAAGTAAGTTCAATGGAGATCCGAGGGAATATCATGGCTTTGAGACTGAGATAGTGTATGCTCTTGAGCTGCACCATGCTGACTTCCCGGATGATGAGCACAGGGTAGCCTTTATTGTGGAACACCTTACAGGGGCAGCCAGGGAGTGGCTAAGACCGTTAATAGCGACAAAAAATCCTTGCATGAAGAATGTCAAACTATTTCTAGAGGCTTTGAAAACCATGTATGCATCCGATAGTCATATGGACCAGACCAAAGAGGAACTGCATAATTTGAGGCAAAGAACAATGACAGTTCGTGAATATTGGGCGAGATTCACCATGCTAGTGCACAGACTGGGGTGGGAACTGCACTCGCCTCCGATGGAAGCGGCGTTCTACCTAGGTTTGAATGAGGAGGTGAAAGATGAGCTCTCAAGAGGTCCAAAGCCCAGTAATATGGATCAGCTGAGCAAAGCAGCTCTAGCAGTGGGGGTGAGACAGGAATCCTGGTGGAACGACAAGCAAGCAACGCGCGCAAAGCGGGCTTGGTTCCCATGGTCGCAGGAGAAGCCACTCCCCCAACAGCCACCTCACGCCATGCCAGGGGCTGGCCAAGACCAGGAACCCATGCAAATTGATAGCGCGCGCGGGGGGGCTTTTCAAACCCCAGCGGCGACAAGATGCAAGGAGGGAAGAGGCGGGAATTGCTTTCTCTGCAACTCCCCCCAGCATCGCGTCAGAGACTGCCCACATCGCAGAGAATGGCAAGGAAAGGCGGGAACGGTTGTGCCCTCCCCCACTGAAGCAGCACCACAGCAGGGAAACGGGAAAGCCTGGTTGCAGGAGACGAGGGGCAGCAGCCAGGCACAGTCAGCAGACAGCAGCCCCAACCCGCCCACCCGCACAGCGAGGAGCAGAGCCAGCCCACCCCTCCCAGAGCAGGAGTGGTTCTAGAAGTCACGCTAACGCTCCCAAATGGCTATCCCCTGACGGTCCTCGCCTTAATTGACAGTGGTGCCTCAGCCAACTTCTTCTCGAGAAACTTTGCAGAAGAGCACCAGATCCAGCTTCTGCAACTGGATTTTCCCCTGCACGTAGCCACCATTGACGGCAGAGAGTTGCTGGGAGGGGCCATCACTCATCAACCCCCCCCCCCATGAGAATGACGGTGGGAAGGCACTCAGAGACACTGGCTTTCAACGTCACAACCATCTCAGACCCCCCCATCGTTTTGGGAATGAGCTGGCTGGCGCGCCACGACCCCTCCATAAGTTGGCACCAGAGATGCATCACGTTTGGGTCGGACTTTTGTCTGGAACATTGCATGCAGCACCAACCAGGGGAGGGGCCTCCAATAGCCACGGTGGCCACCATGCACGTCAAGGGGGGTGAGGCGATACCCAAGCAGTACTGGGACCTGCAGGAGGTCTTCAGCGAAGCGGAGTCCGACCACCTACCCCCACACAGGTCTTTCGACTGCCAGATCAACCTGGTGCCAGGGGCAACGATACCCCCAGCCAAGCTGTACTCCATGTCAGATCAGGAACTGGAGGATCTGTGTGCGTTTATAGACAAGAACCTCAAGAGGGGGTTCATCAGAGAAAGCAAGGCAGCAGGGGGCAGCCCGGTCTTCTGGGTGGACAAGAAAGACACGCAACAGCGCCGTCTTGTGGTGGATTTCAGACGGCTCAATTCAGTGACAGAGCCAGTGGCTTTCCCCATGCCCAGAGTGGACGATCTCCTGACAGCGGCACGCAGGGGAAAGATTTTCACCAAGCTAGACCTGAGGGGGCGTACAACTTGATCAGGATCAGGGAAGGCGATGAGTGGAAAACCACGATGTTCATGCCTCTGGGCTCTTTTGAATATCTGGTGATGCCCTTCGGGTTGCAAGGGGGCTCAGCATGCTTCCAGGCCTTCATGCACCACGTCCTGGGGTCCCTTCTCTTCAAGAACTGCTTGGTCTTCCTGGATGACATCCTTATCTATTCCGCTGACCCAGTGCAACATGTGAAGGATGTCAGGGAGGTGTTGCAACGCCTGAAGGAGAACCACCTGTATGTGAAGCTGGAGAAGTGCAAGTTTCACACCAGGGAAGTGGACTTCCTGGGCTACAAGCTGTCAGACAAGGGACTGGCGATGGACAAGGACAAGGTGCAGGCCATCCTGGACTGGCACAGCCCCAGGACGTGCAAAGATGCCCAACGCCTCCTAGGATTCGCCAACTTCTACAGGAAATTCATCAAGAACTTCTCGCGGGTTACGGCTCCCATCACGGACTGCCTGAGAGGCAAGCAGAAGTTCAGGTGGACGCCAGAGGCGCAAGCAGCGTTCGAAAGCCTCAAGAGGGTGTTCGCGTCCGACCAGAACCTGTTCCACGTGGTGCAGGATGCGCCCCTACGCGTGGAGACAGATGCTTCAGACCGGGCGTTGGGAGCGATCCTGTTGCAACTGGACGCCAACAGAGAGTGGAGACCTTGTGCCTTCTTCTCCAGGAAGCTGACACAGCCTGAACGCAACTACACGGTGTTTGATAGGGAACTTCTTGCGATCCACGCTGCTTTCCAGCACTGGCGACACTTCCTGGTGGGCGCCAAGCACCCCATCCAGGTGTGCACAGACCACAAGAACCTGGAGTTCTGGAGAACGGCCAGGGTGCTCAACCAGCGACAGATACGGTGGGCAGAGTTCTTCTCGAACTTCAACTTCTCCATCCACTACATCCCGGGGGAGCAGAATGTCAGGGCGGATGCCCTCTCCCGCAAACCAGAGTACATGGAGCAGAAGTTGCCACTAGCGCCCAGGCACATTTTCCCCCCATCAGCATGGTCCTGCGGAGCAGCAGTGGTGAGCGAGGCAGAACTCACAGCACTTACGGCAGCTGATGAGTTTGCCACCCGCATCTTCAGAGAACTGAGAGGGGGGAGGGAGCAGGCAAAAGACTTTGCAGAACGCAGGGGGCTGCTTTTCTACAAGGGTGCACTGTACCTGCCCACCACCCAGCTTAGACGTGCGGTCCTCAAGCAGATGCACGACAACCCAACGGCGGGTCACTTTGGGAGGGACAAAACCACTCACCTAGTCATGAGACACTTCTGGTGGCCAGGGGTGCGGGAAGATGTTAGAGACTATGTACGGGGCTGTGACACCTGCCAGCGGGCAAAGGTAGTCAGAGCAGCGCCAGCAGGATTGCTGGAGCCCTTAGCCACGCCACACAGGCCGTGGGAAGTGGTGTCCATGGACTTCATCACAGACCTGCCTGCGTCCAGGGGCAAGACAGCAGTGTTGGTGGTGGTGGACCTTATGTCCAAAATGTGCCACTTTATACCGTGTGCCAGAGCGGTATCGGCAGAAGAGACAGCCAAACTGTTTGTTGACCACGTATTCAGACTGCATGGCTTACCTTTAAGGGTTATTTCGGATCGTGGCCGCCAATTTGTTTCCAGATTCTGGAGGCGGCTCATGAACCTCCTGCAGGTGGAGGTCAGCTTATCAACGGCTAGACACCCGCAGACCAACGGACAGGCGGAGAGGGTCAACGCCATTCTGCAGCAGTACCTGAGATGCTACGTCAGCCAGAGACAAACAGACTGGGTGGATCGCCTGCCACTGGCGGAATTTGCCTACAATAATGCAGTGCACGTCTCCACAGGGGTGTCGCCCTTTAAGGCCAACTACGGGCGCGACCTCAGATCTTTCCCGGAAAGGGAGGGGGAGGAGGAGGAGGAGGGCCCACTGGCAGAGGATTGGGCGGAGGAACTGGAGACGGTGCACCAGCAGCTCAGAGAACACTTGGAGAGGGCCAAGGAGGCGTACAAGAAGGGGGCAGATCGCCACAGGCGACAAGGGGAGGTCATCAGGGTGGGGGACAAGGTCTGGTTGTCCTCGGAGGGCCTGCCCACCAGAGGGAGGTGCAAAAAACTGGAGCCCAGACGGCTGGGCCCCTTCACGGTCACGCAACAGGTCAACCCGGTAGCCTTCAGATTGGCACTACCAGAGGACATGAGGGTGCATCCAGTGTTTCATAGATCGCTGCTGTCGCCGTACAGGGAAAGTAGCAGGCTCCGAGACAGCGAACAAACCCCCGAGGGAGGGGGGGAGAGGGAAGGCAGGGAGCAACTCAATGAGGCCACGGCCATCCTTGATTCACGGAGAGGGGTGGGGGGCCTGGAGTACCTCATGGCATGGGAGGATGCTCCACCGCCACAGAATGAATGGGTCCCAGCCACTCAGATACAGGAGGAATTCTTGGTGGAAGAATTTCACGCCCTCTTTCCCCACAGACCCAAGCCCTGGCACATGGAAAGGGAGGGGGAGGGGGAGGGGGAAGGAGTAGGAGTACGGGAGAGCAGTTCACCATGGAGATGAGAAGCGGAGTTTGAGGAACCAGAGGAAGAAGTATGGGCGTCGCCGAGATCCACTCAGTCAGAGGAAGGAGCTGACTGGCAGCACATTTTTACCCCCACCAGCTCTGACGCCACGGACTTTTTGGGATTCCAGTCCTCCCAGGCGGAAGGGGGGGGGGCGAGAAGGACTGGGGGGAGGTGTTCACACCAACGGGCTCGGAAAGTACTGAGTTCTTAGGCTTCCAGTCGTCACCGACACAGGGGGGAGATCTGGGGAGGGGAGAAGGGGAGCTTGGGAGGGGGGTGGATGTGAGGGACAGAGGATATCGCGAAGTCCCTCCCCTCCTGAGTTCAAGCCCATCCCCGAGCACAGGGGAAAGCAGAGAGAGTTCTGATTCCAGTGGGGAAGCAGGAAGTCGTGTCCGAGGCTCAGGCAAGGTAGCGGAGCCAGGGTCCCAGGTGGAACAGGAAGGGGCAAATAAGGGGGGGAGACCCATCCCCCAACTCCGGAATTACGCAGAAAGAGGAGAGGAAAGAGGATGGGTCTGCCAAAGCTTTTGTGTTGGAGAAAGACGCGCCAAAAGCCATTCGGAGGTTCTGAACCCGACTGAACACATCGCTCCGTGTAAATAGCAATGACTTCAGCACTGTAAATACGCAGCACCAATAAAAGAATAAAATGCAGAGCTGGGTAGAGTCGTTACTCTGAAGTAGTCCGCTCCAGCCACTGTGACAGGTATCATGTAAGGAACCATTCATGGGACTTAGAGGCTTAAGACTCCTCTTCCCACAAGCCTCCAAATTGTACTATATCTTACTTACAAGGACTCTGAAGCTTGGAAATAGATCCCTTCAGGTTTGCAGATGCACAAGTCACTGGGTGCTAGCTTGAAATGAAGCTGTTTATCCTGTTTTGCAAAGCCTAGTGTATAGCAATGATGGATCAAGAATCCTGGCAGCTGTTCAATGCCTCTATTAAGTCTCTCGGCATGCTGAGTGTGAACTAGAGGTTTCCAGAAGTCTGAGCAGAATCAGACTGACTTGGGAGTTCATGCAGTTAATGAAAGTGCTAAGCTTTCTCAACTGACAAATCTGGCTCCCGGGTATTTACTTCGACTGTACAGGGCTAGTGCTTGTAGGATGCTGGCTTCTTGTTCAAAAATTCACCTGCAATCATGAAAGCCCCAATCCTTGGGCAGCTGAATTGTACAAAAATGCATTGGCTTTCCACACTGCTTTAATACATGGATGTGATAAAAAGTTGGTTGATCTACGCCCATTTCATATCTTCCAGAGATGCTGTGGAAACTTAAGGGATAACAACCCTTTTTTTCTGTGGGCTTCTCACTGTATAACTAATAAGAAGTTCTAGTTACAGGTAGGTAGTTGTGTTGGTCTGGTATAGTCGAAACAAAATTAAAAAAAATTCCTTTCAGTAGCACCTTAGAGACCAACTAAGTTTGTCGTAGGTATGAGCTTTCGTGTGCATGCACACTTCTTCAGGTACACTGAAACAGAAGTCATCAGATCCCCACATATAGTGAGAGGGTGAGGAGGGGCCGGACTGTTTATGGCTGCATTTGGTCTTACAGGAAGAATTTATGACTGTTTACGACTGGTCCCACAGGAAAAGTAAGGGGTGAGATGGTGAAAGATAGCTTTATCATGTATAATGAGATAAGAATCCAATGTATTTATTTAGACCAGGTTTCACCATCATTCTCCGGCCCCTCCCCACCCTCTCACTATATGTGGGGATCTGGTGACTTCTGTTTCAGTGTATCTGAAGAAGTTTGCATGCACACAAAAGCTCATACCAGTGACAAACTTAGTTGGACTCTAAGGTGCTACTGAAAGGATTTTTTTTAATAAGAAGTTTTAAAACTCGTTGAGAATCTCCTCAATCTCTTCCCCATCTCCAGGGTGCCCAGCATTTGATTCCAAACATCCTTGTAGTTGGGCATGGCCAGAGATGGAGCCAGGAACAGGTTACAGCAGGGAAAAGGAACCTGCAACTCTCCAGGTATTGTTGGACCCCCAATCCCATCAGCCCCAACAAGCATGGTCAATGAGATGGCGTTAGTTGAAGTCTAGGAACATCAGGAAGACCACAGGTTTTTCTATCCATGGATTAGAGTTTAGCGGGCTTCAGGAGGAGCAGAGCAAAGAGCATCCCATGCATGATAGTTATGGTGAAGTAGGCCACTGTTCCACTATACACTATGTGGATGGAGGTGATGGTAAGAACAATGCTCACAGTTGCCATTGTTAAGTTGCCGCTTTGCTCTCTCATCATGCACTTCCGTCTATCTCAGCTAAACATTTGTGTGTGTGCATGTGCACGCTGTGGAGGACGCACAACAACTATACAGTGCTGTGTGTCGTGTAGCAGCTTGTGAAATGATGAACTGGGGCTGAGCTCAACAACCTGGCTTTGCACAAATGTATGTGTTTGCCTACTTCAAGCATGCTGATATGGTGACGATGATGCTGCCTTTAGTCAGAAAAAACACACACCTTAGTCTTAACAAAAAATACTGCTTCCCAGATTTTATTTTTAGTTGGTTTTTTTGCAATCAAACACAGAGATTCTAGCAACTGTCCCAGAGGCCATAAAATGGCCACTAGAGCATCTCCCCTGCCCTGATAAATTGGCAACACAGCCTCTCTGCACATGCGCGCACACACGCACACTGTAGATTGAAATGTTGCCACCTCTTGCATATGGGTAGGTTATTTGGCATAGTATGTGAACCTGGAATTCAGAGAAAATAAGAAGGGTCCAGATAAAGCAGTGCACAAGACAGTCTCCTGTTTCTCATGGTGGTCAACTAGATGATGATAAACAACAGCAACAACATTCTATTAATCACCTTCCATAAACATTTCAAGACTAGGGTTGCCATACATGGGAAACAGTGTCTGGGCAGAAATCACTGAAATGTCTTGGTAGTGTAGGTTTTTTTTTTCAGGGTGGGGGGGAGCTCAGCAACTTTCGTGTCTGGATTTTCACCTTTTGAAATATGGCAACCCTACTCAAGATGATGTACAAAATTCAATAAAAGCTGCTGAACCAGCTAAAAATTACAAAATAACATCAGATGGAATACAAAGTAGACCCATGGCAAAGCCTTGTTTGTCCAACTGTGAAAGCTTGTCAGGACAGAAATGTATTCCTGTTTCTGGAGAGTGCAGATAGTGAGCAACTGTCAGATCTTGACATGCGTGTTCTTCCAGAGAATGGGGGCAACCACACTAAAGGTCCTGCTCCAAGTTACTCGGATTCCTGTGGAAAGTCCCAAAGCATTAAATGCAGGCAATAACCCCCTCCTGCTGTTGTCCCCCAGCACCTGGCATTCAGAGGAAAGCTGCCTCTGTTCCTGGGGTATGGCTTGAATGTGCATGCAAAGTTTTACTGCCATACTGTACCTCAATTTGCACAATAGCAATGTGGTTGCAGAATGTAGTTTTTAGGCAAATCTGACTTGCAACTTGGACTTTGCAGATCTAAATATTTGTTTCCCATTCTACAGAAGCAATGCAAACTAATTCCGAAGGGATACCAGCCTCCTGATTGCTTGATATACTGCAGTCTGCCTGCATTTTACATGAAACCCAACTCAAGTCAGACAGCCCAAGACACGATTTATCCACTTAGTCTACAAGTAAGTGGATCGTTTCCAGACATAATTGTTTGTAAAGCAGGAAAGTTGCATAAACCTCAATAGATTGTCAAGTCATGACAGCAGGCCACAATAGACATCCCAAGGTCCACTGGCATTTCAGCACCAGCCATTTCTGTCCATATCAGTTTAAGTGTCAGGTTGGTGCAATTTGCATTGGGGGAGATAGATGTCATCTGATCTGGTGGGCTCTAATGGACTTAGGCCAGCTGCTCTCATTGGATGTGTATTGTTGAAAAGCCCCAGACCTGTAGTATGTGCTTCTGACCTTGAGGGAAGCCCCAAGGCTGTTGTGGTTTGAAGGAAAAGCAGAAGACTCTGAAAGAAACAGCTAGGAGGGGGCAATGTGTGTGCAAAAGGAATGTGGGTCTTTGTAAACACAGACAGATCACAGTGGCTCAGATTTGTGAGTTTCTTGGGTACCCCCCCCTTTAAGCTGTACTTACTATTTTATAATGTATAGCAATTTCTAATGTGTCATAGCACAGAAATCAAATTAACCACAGCATCTGTTCACCTGGGCTTTTGAAACAGGAATGTTGACTGGAATTCCAGCAGCTGGTATTGTTTGGGTGTTTTTTGAGATGCAATTTTAGATGTTTTTAATTATTATATGGATTAATACTTTCTATGTTGCACACAACCCTGGGCTCTTATAACAGTAAGAGGAATGTAGAAATACAGAGAAATCATAACATGGTGTTGTTGTTTTTAACCATATGGGTGGTATTCAGAAGAGAAGAGTTTGGATTTGATATCCCACTTTATCACTACCCGAAGGAGTCTCAAAGCGGCTAACATTCTCCTTTCCCTTCCTCCCCCACATCAAACACTCTGTGAGGTGAGTGGGGCTGAGAGACTTCAAAGAAGTGTGACTAGGCCAAGGTCACCCAGCAGCTGCGTGTGGAGGAGTGGAGACGTGAACCCGGTTCTCCAGATTACGAGTCTACCGCTCTTAACCACTACACCATACTGGCTCTCATTCAACAATGTTTTACTCAGAGTAGAGCCATTGAAATTAATGGGTATAAGTTAGTTGTGTTCATTCATTCCAGTGGGTCTACTCTGAGTAAAGCTTAGTTGAATTCCACTCTATACATGCTTAATTAAATGTGAATAGTCCATAAATTATATGCCTAGGGAGACTTATGGGAAGTTAGATGCCTAGGTCTAGGACATCAGGTAGCTGGTGGAGCACATTAAGTTCCTTTTTGTATGTGTTACACCCTTCCGACATCTTGCCCTCCCTCCTCCATGACCTCATTGCATCTTGAAGAAGAGGGTCAGTGCTAGGAGGGAGATGGTATTCTTTCACAAACTGAATCTAGTCCAAGGACTTCCCGTTTTTGAATCCTATGCCAGAAGTTCTCTTCTGAAGCAAATAGTTAAGATGCATAGATTTGCATGAATTAGATTCAGATAACATTTTATTACTGTGTGCCACCAAACCTCTGGGATGCAGTTATAGGTATTAGGAATACTTTGATGCAGATGTGCTTTGCAGAACCCATATGAGATGGTTTTTGTGAGACGATCAAGTCTATTAGAGACCTCTAATATTTCTCAAAAGCCTTTGACTCACTCCACAATACCTGCTCTCTGCTCCCTTCCTTCTATAACTTCCACACTTTTCTGAATCCCATCACCTATCCTGCTCTTTTGTCTCCTCCTTGTCCCATCTTCTCCTCTTGATGCATTGACCTCCCTCCCTCTCATCTCCCACTTCTTCAACAAAGCCCCTACTTGAGATTCCTGCTCTCTCTTTCCTTATCCATTGCCATTTGACATTCCCCAGCTCCAGTGTTTAGGGTCAGTTGCTGATCTTCTTCCGTGTCTCAGCACATTCTACCTAATGAATATTGTAAGCTCCTCTGACAGGGACCTCATACCATCTGTGTTTTGTACAGAACCTAGCATCTGGATACATGCTTCATCATACAAGGAGTTATTATTTGCTATTCCATGCCATTCTTGAGAATAAAAGACTTCAAACAAGCTTTGACTCAGACTTTTGCTGTTTGATATCCATGCAGGCAGTAGGCTTTGTAGATCTGTCAATATTTAGGATATCACACAGCCCCAAGCTTTCAAAGAAAGGTCACACCGATTCATTGATGTCAAAAAATATATGTATACTGAAACGGTAGTAGGACTATTTCTTGTTAACATGGAATCCTGATATCTCTAACGAGAGAAATAACTGCTACTTACAGCCTTATCGAGGGCTTCTTCTGCAATCCATACACAAGCAGTTTGGACGTGGCCAAAAGCATTTGCAACTTCACAAAGCATAGTGAAGGAAATGCCGCACTCCATTATCACAGGCATATTGATTGGCAGAAAAGCGCAGGATCAATGTGTTAAGAACAGGCTTGCCTAGTTTGTGTCTCACTCTAACAATTGTAGCTCTGGGATGGGAAAAGCCCCCTCCCCCCATTACTCTCAGAACCTTTAACAAGCTGCAGCTCCCAGAATTCTGTGGGGGAAGCCATGACCATTTAAAATGGTTTCAATGCATTGTGGTATGTGGCCATCATTACAATGCAATCCTAACACCATGCCTACACAGAAGAAAGTCCTGTGGAATTCAGTGGGGCTCACTTCCAAGTAAGTAGGGTTAGGATTGCAGCCATAGGTACATTTAAGACTCTCTCTCTCTCCCTCTCCCTCTCTCTCTCTCTCTTTCTCTCTCTCTCTCTCTCTCTCTCTCTCTCTCTGTGTGTGTGTGTGTGTGTGTGTGTGTGTGTGTTTCTTCTAGGATAGCAGTTTCACCTTATGCTCTTGCATTATATTAATTCACGGAAAATGGATTCAAGCTACAAGAAAGAAGATTCCACCTAAACATTAGGAAGAACTTCCTGACAGTAAGAGCTGTTCGACAGTGGAATTTGCTGCCAAGGAGTGTGGTGGAGTCTCCTTCTTTGGAGGTCTTTAAGCGGAGGCTTGACAGCCATCTGTCAGAAATGCTTTGATGGTGTTTCCTGCTTGGCCGGGGGGTTGGACTGGATGGCCCTTGTGGTCTCTTCCAACTCTATGATTCTATTATTCTAACTGCAAGTCTTGAGCTTCATCCTGCCAAAGTGAAAAATAGTTTTCCCATTACTTTTGACCAGAGTTGCATCAATTATTATCTGGATGTGGTTTTTCCAGCAAAGGCACGGACATTCAGCCTGAATGTGAAATATCTTTTCCATCACACCAGTGTTTTGCTGTTTGTTAATTGTCACCATTGTGTGTGTGTGTGTGTGTGTGTGTGTGTGTGTGTGTGAGAGAGAGAGAGAGAGAGAGATAATTCATCTAAATGAACTTGTTTTTTTTAAGGTTGTGCTTGCTCAGTTTCTACAACACTCGCAACTTTGGATAATTATGGCCACTAGACATCTACATGAAAACTTTTGCAGTTGTGTGACCACTAATTATAAGCCGTCATTTCCCCTGCTTATTTTCCAAACAGATGGGGAAAGTCAAAATGTTAAGTAGCTTCATCTTCTCCACAGGGCTCTTTTGAAAGCTATAAACTTCTGGATAGCATCCAGCTTTCCTCTAGGGCATTACTTCTTGTGTTTCGCCCCTGTCGTGTGGAGGGCAACACATAAGCAAAGTTAAGCAGGACTCTGCTTAATTGGCACTGCTCTCTCTCTCTCTCTCCCCCTCCTCCTGCCTTGGCTCAGCAGAAGTGTGTTACTCAAAGTGGGTTGATGTTTTCAGTATATGTTGGGTTCTAAAATTAAAGCCTGAAATTGTTGGCGATTTTCAAGCTTGTCAGTGTTTATCCATTCAAGGGCTTACTCACAGGCACGAATGGCCTTTTGTGGCAGGCTTTGCACATTCTGATTCTGTGCATCTTTGTAGCTAGCTGTCCACACAGGAGGATAGTTTTCAAGTCTTTCCCCTTTTTTTTTCATTAAAAAAATGGAATTAGAGTAAAATATGTGCCGAGCTTGTACAAAAGATATGCTGAGAAAGACGTTTGCATAATAATGTACATTCATAATGTTGGAATTGAACTTCATGATGGAATTAACAAATAGTCAAATCTGACGTGACTCTGTTGTTCTGATTAAGTTACTGGGGGAATTTACCTTCACGGTACTATAGAATGATTTTATCCTCATTGGGTGCTGCAAGGTGTTAATGAAGACTAGCACCATGCCCTCCTGTTGAGAAATGGGGAGGTAGTCTGTAGTCGTGTCTAAGTTAACTATTCTGTATGTATTCATGTTTAAGTTCACCAATAATAGCTCAGTTGGTTAGAGCGCGGTGCTGAAAATGCCAAGGTTGCAGGGTCGATCCCAGTATGGGACATTTGCATATTCCTGCATTGCAGGGCATTGGACAAAATGATCCTTGGGGGCCTTCCAACTCTATGATTCTATGTTAGAAATGGAAACCTTCTACTGAGTTTGGACAGTTTCACAGATGCTGGATTCTCAAAGCATTCTTATTCCTGCTTATCAGTACTTCTTGGTTTGTGTAGAGCTTGCTTCCAGACTACAAGGGATCACTATCAACACCTGGCCATCCTTCCCGTCTGCTATGCATTCTCCCCAGTGCCATTATTCTATCTAATTGGAATTCCTTTAATGGAAACTGTAACAGAGAAAAGATGGATGACACAGCTCCAAATATAATGGTCAGCAGGTGAAATGTTGGCATTGATCTCTACCAGCTGCACAGCTTCGATTATGATGGCCTGCAGTATGTATTTAATAGGCATTAATGTCTCTTGCTTATTGCCTTACTGAGGTATTATGCAAGATACATTGGTAGCCTCCCTCCAACCCACCCACCCATATATTTTCCATTTCCGTTCGGCGTTTGGTAAACCTGAGATTAGCATTATTGGTTTTAAATCATACAATCGTAGAGTTGGAAGAGACCACAAGGGCCATCCAGTCCAACCCCCTGCCAAGCAGGAAACACCATCAAAGCATTCCTGACAGATGGCTGTCAAGCCTCCGCTTAAAGACCTCCAAAGAAGGAGACTCCACCACACTCCTTGGCAGCAAATTCCACTGTCGAACAGCTCATACTGTCAGGAAGTTCTTCCTAATGTTTAGGTGGAATCCTCTTTCTTGTAGTTTGAATCCATTGCTCCGTGTCTAGTATGCTGTGCTAATTACCGTATGTTTCTTCCAACTAACCCCACAGTGGCTTCCTCAATTGCTGAGGTGGTATTTGGGAGTCAGTGATCCTTAAATGTCAGCTTAAGGATCGAGCTGCAAGGCTTCAGTCCTTTGGCTGCAGATCTTGTTTTTTCCCCCCAACTGTCTTTGTACTGTTAGTCTAGCTGGTAAGAAAGTAGGGGATGTTAAAGATTGTCCTGTTCTGCTTAAATGAGAGAGAGATGAAAGTAAAACAAGTTAAACTAATGCCACTTTGTTAATAACTAACAGCTTCATAACCATTGCTTTGGAATTGTAAGGGACCCCCCCCCCAAAAAAAGCAGTGCAGTTTTGAAATTAGTGATTAAAATCAATGCAGTTTTGAAATTTTCAGGCCACTATCCGGACTCAAAATGGTATCCAAGTGTCTCGAAACAAATATTTTAAAAATCACTGCTTGATCTTAGCATCATACAAACTTTGGTTGTGATAACTTAAGAGGTATCCAAATGCATAACAAACAAACAAATTTGTCTCACTGGAGGAGTCCCTTGAAAAAAAGCTCCTCTCTTCCCACAGAAACACTTATGGGTCTCTCTCTTAGGTCACTGGGTGGGTCCCATCCTCCCTGCCCTGCCTAGCTCTGGTGCTAGTTCCATGTGTTCATTTCCGCCCCTCTGCGATCTTTTCCTGTTGCAAATGGAATATGAATAAAAATGACTAAATGAATGGAATTATAACCTACTATTGGAGAGTATATAATACAATTTGAAAAAATCAACTCAACTGACCCATCCACATCAACATGCTGAGCAACAACAAAAGGGGGATGAATCTGGAAGAGGGCAGAGATAAGCAGTCCAAAAATGAAAAAAAAAAGAAGCTAATGAATTCAAAGGGAATGGACAAGACAGGGAAGGGAAGGGGAAGGGAACTGGTAGGATAAGTATGGCCCCCTAAACTGTACAGGAGGTGATGTTAGGGGTATATCACTGCACAAAGAAATACGAGAAGACCTGCCATGTGGATGCCCTGGGATTTTGATACTGATGGACAGGGCTGAAAAACGGATGGTCCTCCAAATGTTGCTGGTCTGCAACCCCATCAACCCCTTGAACCTTGACCTTGTTGACCAGGGATGAAAGGATTTGGGTTCCAACACTACCTGGCGGGCCACACATTTCCCTGCTCTGCTGTAAGAGAACTGAGGAGTTGTGATTTCAATGAATACATAGCCTCCCTTGATTTGATGTCCCGCTTTATGCTCCCTCAGAGGCCAGTGCCCATTGTGAAATACTGCTCTTGATAGCTAACCCCCCTTAGACACCTCTTATTATTTTAATGGGAGAAATGTAAGCACTTTCTCACTTGCCACCAGGACTTTAAAGCATTCAATTTTGACTGGACTGTGAAGAGAGAAATTCCATATAACAGGGTGGAATGTGGTAACACTTCTGATGGATAGGGCCTACAGCCCTTGCATGCATTGTCCATAATCCCATGAAGGTCACTAAGACATTCCGGTAGAAAAAGACCATAATAGAGGATGTTTGCTCCATATATTATGGTGAATGACAAGAGTGTCCAATTGCAGCTGCTTCCTTCAACACACATTTTTCCTGCAGCACACATTTTCTGTATCATTTTCAGTGTTCTGTACCTTCCCAGCTAGAGCAGGCAAAGCATGACAACTATTATTAATCTTTGGACTTTTCCTCTTTTCTTTCGAAAGCATGCATATTGAAATGTACCCACATCCAATGATTTCCCAGGAGAGTAAACCATCAGCTGAAAGCAGCTGTGTGGCCAGGAAGCAGCAGAAGTTTGTGCATTGACACCATCTGAAACTTTCCCTAATGCCCACTTTTTAATTCTTAAAAAAAAGAAAAAGTATGTTGCTTATTAGATGAAGCACAGTTGGAGTGCTGTTGCTGGAGAAGAAAAAGAACAGCTATAAAGTGGGAGGAACAAAGGGCTTAGAAATTGCAGCCTGAAGGTTGTTGCCCTCATTCATTAGAGGAATCTTGTATGCTTCAAATATTATAGGATAGAAATGGGGCGGGGAATCCACTAAATTCAAAATTTAGCAATATTTCAGAATTAGGATTTTACTCATCTTAATGCCTTATAGCACACTCCAAACTATTCAGTGAGGCTTATTTTTAGGTAAGTGGGGTTAGGATTGTAGCTTTTACTCTGTAAGACTCTTTGGCTACATCAGTTTCCAAAGGGTCCCTCTTCTAGTTTTGGTTTTCGTGATCAGTTCAGTTATGTAATATGAAGTATAAAAGAGGAGCATTTAGAAGTTGCAATTTCTAGAGGGAAGAGTGCCACCATTCGCCTCCCGGCAACGGGTGGCAAGGGTCCATGCCCTGTTAAAGACACGAGACGGTTCCTTTATTTAAGGCCAGCTGGCACAAACCCACTGCTAACACATCAGGACTTCTCCAGACTTACACGTCAACTATTCACGCCCGTCTTGCGCAAGGCCATTGCCTCATGGGGTTTAATCCAGGCGATTTCTCCGCCCACTCATTTCGTATTGGCGCTGCTACCATGGCTATGCACCTTGGCCTGTCATCAGAAAGGATTCCAGATTTGGGGAGGTGTAATTCTAATGCTTACAAGGGGTACCTACGGGCCCCGTGTTAGTCTTCATGGTCTGTCTGATCTCCGGCTGTCATCAATTTTTTCCAGGTGGTCCCCGCGTGGAATGTTTGGATAGCCGGTCACAGCATTGTGTACTGGGCTATTGAAAGGGTGATTGAAAGCATCGTGAAAGGGCGATTGAATTGGGTTTGGGGAGTGGTCTCGGCCTCCCAGAAAACGTCAGAGTGTCCTGGATTACGAGGCGGGCAATGCAGTGGAACGAACTCCTGCCAGCCATCCAGGCCAGGGCTGCTTCACTGGGACCCCCCGATGCATTGGTCATACAACTCGGGGAAAATGATTTGGCATACCGGAATGCTGTCGATTTGAAATGGAAGATGTTTGAGGACTTTGAAAGACTTTTGGTTGCTTTTCCAGGGATGACGCTGCTGTGGTCCTCTTTGCTTCAAAGGCTCTCTTGGCACGATGGGCGTTGCCCCAGTGCCCTAAACAAAACAGGGAGGCTCCTGGACTCCTTCGTGATTCGCAGGGTGCTATCGCTGAATGTCCAGGTGGTCCCGCACCCTGATTTGAAACGCAGTGAAGCAGCCCTTTATCGGGATGACGGTGTCCATCTCTCAGCACTAGGAAACAATATTTGGTTAGGGGATAAAGCATTGGTTGCGGGTGTGAGGGTATTGGCGGCGAGCCTTAGGGGGCTCGAGTGATGGTAGGCATTGAAAATTTGCATAAAAAGAAGAGGGGGGCAAGTTACGTCATCAGCTGCCCAGCAAATGGAGAAGTATTCCGTTAAAGGTTTCCGGGGGCGGAGCTTGGTCCAGAGCCTGGAGAGGTCAGGGCCGTAAGGCACGCCCCTACGGTGGCCACAGGAGGAGTTCCGGTAGATGTACATCACTGGGCTCCCTTCTGGTGGTTAATTTCTCCCAGACTCCAACACACAGGTTGGTGTCAGATATAGTCGGTTAGGTTCCAATGCCTAAGCCAATACCACTCAACATCCGTAATCAATAAAGTTGTGGCCTTATTCGCCCACTTAAAATCTATCATTTGTGTCCTGTGTCTTATTCTCATGGGGAGTGAGGGACATTGCCACACAATTTCTAGAGTCTGGGTGCTGAATAGGGATGGGGTTCTCTGTTCTGTACCTGTTTGTCTTTTGTTCACATTTTTTTTCCTATTGTGGTTCACATTTTCCTGCAAATTTATGAGTCTGGCAGCCCCTCAAAGCCTTTCTATCTGGCCCCAGACCACAATCCTTTCTTGGCCACATTCCCTCTCCTTAGAGGACATCCCTCTCCTTAGAGCACATCATTAGCATCCTCCTTGAAGATCTTTGCCTGGCTGGAATGTGTCCTTGAACACTGGTAATGTTTCCCACTTGGCTAGATGGAAGATGCAGGTGTCTTTGTGTGGGTCTGTGGAAAAACTAGCCTCCTGTAAGAAGGTAAGATTCACATTCATTGCTATGCCCACTTTCATCTCTGACCCTGCCCCCCACTGCCATACGGCTGCCAGGAGGTTGCTCAAAAAGGAATTCAGCCCTGGACCCCAAATGGTTCCCCATCCCTTGTTTAGCCCTTCAAACAAGTTAGTACAACCCCATGGGTTTCAAAAGGCTTAGCACTCTTCAGTTTCCCCAGCTGGAAATTTACCGATGATGAGAAAGATATACATCTTGCTAAGTCCTGTACATTTGAAAGCAGTGTTTTAAAATATTAGGCACTATAGATAATTGCATCCGAAGGGGAGGCAAGTGGGCCTTATTTATTTGCAACATTTCTTAAAATGATGTCTTCCCTGTGAAAATGATTCTTCCAAGGTAACGTCACTTTTTGTACAGTAAAATTAAGCTGAGGCTGTCCATCAACTTGACGCGCTGTAAATTGCAAGTTAAAAACAGTTCCAAAGCTGTGCATACATAGATATAGCAGACACCAATTGGGCACATTAGATATGCCAGAATCCATATTGTGAACAATATTGTGTGAAAATCTAGGACTGTTGCCTGTCACAGCTGTGAAAGTTCAAATATGATTTTTACGCTTAATGAATGTTCAATTTGGGTGTTATTAGTATCTGGACAGCAAGAAATGTTGTCTGTGTCAGTTCAGTAACTTGTTAATTCCAACCCACCCCCACCAAAGCTTGGAGTGCCTTTGTAATGTTACTACTGTAGCTCTAGTGTGAGTGTGAGGTCATGTTCGGGGGCATTAGTATCACTTCAGTAAACTTTGAAGCTGACTTGGAGAGTCCTGCTCAGGAAAATTATCTTCAGCGTTTCAAGAGAAGTAAAAAAAGAGAGTCATGAAAAGATGAATAACATCTCCTAGCAAGATCCAACAACAGGCTTTGAATGAGGAGGTGTAAAGTGATGCTCTTCTCCTCTGCCAATAAGATGTTTGAGGTGGTATGCACACTCAATCCAAATAATTATTCCCAGTCAATGAATTATGGGGGGCGGGGAGAGGATAGTTTTGATTTATTCAGTTGTGCTAGGAGCCAGCCCAAAGGGGTAAACCAGGCATAGGCCAACTCGGCCCTCCATATGTTTTGAGACTACAATTCCCATCATCCCTGACCACTGGTCCTGTTAGCTAGGGATGATGGGAGCTGTAGTCCCAAAACATCTGGAGGGCTGAGTTTGCCCATGCCTGGTGTAAACCAATAGATGCTTTGGAAGCATCTGATCTTTGACCTCCTTCTCCAGATAACCTATAGTTAAGCCCCCAAAATGGAGTAGCCACCCTATCCATCTATTTTGCTCAGACATCTGTTTTGCCTTCTTGTTTACATGGGTATTGTTTGAAAAAGCAATTGAGACTTTTGATCAGCATGGGAGAAAATGGCTCCTATGGAAATATTTTTAAATGTAGAAAAAGCATCTTCGGGTGATAAAAATAAAGATGATTTTGAGACCAAAAAATGGCACAGTGTAATCCTACATGTCTACTAGGAAGTGAACCCATTGAGTTAAATGTGACAAAATCTCCAGTAAAAGGGGGAGGGACAGATTTACAGAATAATAATAATAATAATAATAATAATAATAATAATAATAATAATAATAATTTATTACTTATACCCCGCCAATCTGGCTAGGCTTCCCCTGCCACTCCGGGCGGCTTCCAAAAACATTAAAATACATCAAATATCACAGATTAAAAACTTCCCTAAACAAGGCTGCCTTTAGGTATTTTCTAAATGTCAGGTAGTTGTTTATCTCTCTGACCTCTGATGGTAGGGTGTTCCACATGGTGGGTGCCACTACCGAGAAGGCCCTCTGCCTGGTTCCCTGTAGCTTTGCTTCTCACAGTGAGGGAACCGCCAGAAGGCCCTCGGCGCTGGACCTCAGTGTTTGGGCAGAACGATGGGGGTGGAGACGCTCCTTCAGGTATACTGGACCGAGGCCGATTAGGGCTTTAAAGGTCAGCACCAACACTTTGAATTGTGCTCGGAAACGTACTGGGAGCCAATGTAGGTCTTTCAAGACCGGTGTTATGTGGTCTCAGCGGCCGCTCCCAGTCACCAGTCTAGCTGCCGCATTCTGGATTAGTTGTAGTTTCCGGGTCACCTTAAAAGGTAGCCCCACATAGAGTGCATTGCAGTAATCCAAGCGGGAGATAATGTTTTTGTGCATCATTGCAACATGAACAGCCATTATGGGTTATGAACTTTACCAGCACAACCCAGTCAAAATTAAGCATATTTTATGTACCAACCTCCCTACTGCCTCTCCTCTTCCCCCTCCTGCTAAGCCACAGCAATGTTGGTGCCAGGAGATAAGCTAAATATGACAACTTCTTCCTGCCAGGTGGGAGCTGGTTGTGTCAGTGTCAAAACCATAGCTTCCAAATCTCCTGTTTTCCCCAGGAAATCCCCGTTTTTCCAGCTGTTCCTAGCTGAAAAAATGAGTTTTTTGTTTTCCCCCGGTTTATTCTGGCGCGGCGGGCATTTTGGAACTGGGCAGAGCAGCATCAAAAGACACTTCTGAGCATGCTCCGCCCAGTTCCAAAATGGCGACAGCGCTACTTCCGGTCTGCTATTTCCAGCCCGGTCCCTTATTTCTCTGACAGCAACTTGGCAGGTATGGTCAAAACCAAGAAACACATTGGAAATATGGTTGTATCTTGGGCTAAGTCTAAGCTAAAACAGGAAGTCTCTTATAGCCCTTCTGTCTTGAAAGGCCCAGTGACAATTTTGGGTGAGTAGAGTCAGTCCAAAGCCTGAGAGAAATTTACTTCATTGCTCAGTCCTGGAAGATGCTGTTCTGTGGCTTACCACATCAGCTATACGCAGAGTCCAAGGGCTCATGAAAAAGCTCTTTGGAGCAACAGGAGTAAACAACTTTTAACGTTGATTAGATTGCACCCCTCTTGGTTTTTTGGATAGTATTTCCATTAGCTACCTTCCCCCTGCCTTCCAGTTCTAGTGCTCTTAAAGTGGAATTGGTGCAACTGCAAATAGAATAACCCTTCAGAGTAAGCAAGCGGAAAGCAAACTGTGGTTTTGACCAAGGAGTCTTGCTTTACGGTGGTCAGTGGAGTCTTGGTGTTTGGTTTATTTGCCATTATATGGCATGAATGACCTTGCTGCTCCAGCTCTGCTGATTTTGAAATGCACTTCTTTTGCAATTATCTAAATGCCTTGGCTGTGCTTCCATGCTCAATGAACCCTCAAAGGCCAGTTATTGTTCTGTGTATTTTGCTGCTGTGAATGTTATCCCCTAATAATTCTCAAAAATCAATCTTCCCTAAGTAATTTCCTCTATTGATATTTGCTCTGAAAACACACACACACACACACACACACACTAAGAACAGGGGATTGGCTAGTCAAAGCTATATCTCTCTTTATTTGTTCAATGGGTATACTTGCATCTATATCCTGCAGGGAGCTAGGATTTTGATTTGAACGTCTGTTCATCGCTATGCACATTTGAGCTTGGCGTTTAGCATTTGTGTTTTCTTGGGAGGGTGTGGGTCTGGTTTGATTTGGTTTACTGCATTTCATCATGCACCCCAGCTGTGTGGAATTTCAATATCCGTTCCTATAGTTTCATGATGTGTCGCATTAACATGATACCAAGTTGTGGATGAGGTTACGATGGTGGTTGGTAAATAATAATAATAATAATAATAATAATAATAATAATAATAATAATAATAATTTATTATTTATACCCCACCCATCTGGCTGGGTTTCCCCAGCTACTCTGGGCGGCTTCCAATCGAATATTAAAAACAGTACAGCATTAAACATTAAAAACTTCCCTAAACAGGGCTGCCTTTGGTTGTCTTCTAAAAGTAAAATAGTTGCTTATTGCCTTGACATCTGCTGGGAGGGCGTTCCACAGGGCGGGTGCCACTACCGAGAAGGCCCTCTGTCTGGTTCCCTGTAACCTCACTTCTCGCAATGAGGGAACCGCCAGAAGGCCCTCGGTGCTGGATCTCAGTGTCCGGGCTGAATGATGGGGGTGGAGACGCTCCTTCAGGTATGCAGGACCAAAGCCGTTTAGGGCTTTAAAGGTCAGTACCAACACATTGAATTGTGCTCAGAAACGTACTGGGAACCAGTGTAGATCTCTCAGGACTGGTGTTATGTGGTCCCGGCGGCCACTCCCAGTCACTAGTCTAGCTGCCGCATTCTGGATTAATTGCAGTTTCCGGGTCACCTTCAAAGGTAGCCCCACGTAGAGCGCTTTGCAGTAGTCCAAGCGGGAGATAACTAGAGCATGCACCACTCCGGTGTGACAGTCTGCGGGCAGGTAGGGTCTCAGCCTGCGTACCACCTTTAAATGCAAACTGAACTGAATTTCTCTCCCATCTCTACTCCCACCACCAGCATTGCTCCCCTGATATTTCTGACCACTCCTATCTTGACTTCAGGCATTGCTTCTTGAAGGCTGGGAGTCTGGGAGTCATTTTGGACTCACAGCTGTCCATGGAGGCGCAGGTCAATTCTGTGTCCAGGGCAGCTGTCTATCAGCTCCACCTGTACGCAGGCTGAGACCCTACCTGCCTGCAGACTGTCTTGCCAGAGTGGTGCATGTTCTACTTATCTCTTGCTTGGACTACTGCAATGCACTCTATGCAGGGCTACCTTTGAAGGTGACCCGGAAATTACAACTAATCCAGAATGCGGCAGCTAGACTATTGACTGGGAGTGGCCACCGAGATCATATAACACCGGTCTTGAAAGACCTACGTTGGCTCCCAGTACGTTTCTGAGCACAATTCAAAGTGTTGGTGCTGACCTTTAAAGCCCTAAATGGCCTCGGTCCAGCATACCTGAAGGAGCATCTCCACCCCCATTGTTCTGACCGGACACTGAGGTCCAGCGCTGAGGGCCTTCTGGCGGTTCCCTCGTTGCGAGAAGCCAAGTTGCAGGGAACCAGGCAGAGGGCCTTCTCGGTAGTGGCACCCACCATGTGGAACGCCCTCCCATCAGATGTCAAAGAGAAAAACAACTACTAGATTTTTAGAAGACATCTGAAGGCAGCCCTGTTTAGGGAGGCTTTTAATGTTTAGTAGATTATTGTAGTTTATTTTTCTGTTGGAAGCCGCCCAGAGTGGTTGGGGAAACCCAGCCAGATGGGCGGGGTATAAATAAATTATCATCATCATCGTCCCCATTACCTCAACAATTCTTGAATGAAAATAGGGATGTCCTAAGGAGAAGCAGGACATTCCAGGATCAAATCGCAAACTGAGACAGCTTCTGTAAATATGGGACTGTCCCTCAGGGGCCTATGATTTCTGCACCTCCTCAATTTGCTGTCTATGACTAGGTGCTAACTGATGAATACAACAATCCTCAAGCATGGCCAATAGCGAGGAATGATGGGAGTTGTAGTTTCTGCAGAGTGAAAGCTGATTGGTGAACAACTTCAAGGCTCCTTCTCTCCCTTCTGGTGGCTCTTTATCTATAAACAGAGAGCCCTTCCAGTTGAAGACACCTTCAAATAGAGGATTGTTCTCTGTAAAGTAGGGTGCATGACCGCCCTAGCTAAAAGATGCCTCGTTAACAGCTCTACTTTTACAAGGTAAAGGGATGATATTTTTAATACCAAAAAATATTTATTAGCTGCTGTTCAGTCAAAGCACTCGGAATAGCCTGAAAAACAAGACATCAACAGATGAGAACATCAGACTATGGCACATTTAGCAAACTGTTAAAAAAATCAAGCCTAAAATGGCAACAAACCAAAAAGAAATGAGTGAATGAAAATGTTTTCACTAGATGTTGAAAAGAAAACAAGAAAAGAAAATGATGACATCAGTGAAACCTCTCTGGCACATGAGTCCAAAAGATAGGGCACCACAACTAAAAAGACCCTGTCTTCAGGCCCCATGTGACCTACCGGGGTGGGGTTGAGGGGAGACATAGAACACAGCTTCTGAAATTAATGGACAAGTTATTTCAGGAGCATGTGGTTCTTTCAGATCAGGGGTCAGCAAACTTTTTCAGTCCACTGTCCCTCAGACCTTGTGGGGAGGGGGGGGGGGCTTGACTATGTTTTGGGGAAAAGGAATGAACGAATTCCTATGCCCCACAAATAACCCAGAGATGCATTTTAAATAAAAGGACAGATTCTACTCATGTAAAAACATGCTGATTCCTGGACCGTCCGCGGGCCGGATTGAGAAGGAGATTGGGCTGGATTCAGCCCCCTGGCCTTAGTTTGCCTACCCATGTTTCAGATACTATTATAAGTTTAAATTGCCATACGTAGTCCTATGATTAAAATATCTGAAAGCTCATGTTCATAGGAGTTGCTTAGCACCTCTTACTCCATCCCTTAGGACGCTATGTCAATTCTGCCTTTCACAGTTTATGTATTCAGCCCTAAGCAGGTCTACTCAGAAAGAGGGGGCATTGAATTCAGTGGGACTTCCAGGTAAGTGGGAACAGGATTGTCATCTTGCTGTGCAGTCCAAAGTATGGGACTCCAACATCTGAATCACTCCCAGTCAGAAGATCTTGTGGTTTGGGTCACTTTGCCGATTGCTTAAAAACAACAGCACAACTTTATACTTTTGATTCTTTGGATAGTTGAAGCTGTTTTTCAAATGTCTTTTTAAGCCAGCTTGGGTCCTATTATGGTGGGAAAGTGGAATATAATTTTATCTTTATAAATATAAGACAGCTTGTATTATTGCAGACTGGCTAACATTGTAAGGTTAAGTGGAATACATAATCAGATTCATTGCAGTTTTACCTTTATTTTTTGGTGGAGGGGTCTGAACGCACTTGGATTGACACCAGCATTTTTAAAGAACAAAGCATTATATATTTTTTTTTAAAAAAAAAATTGATAGAGCATTATTTTTAAATGATAGGTTGCCCGCACTGAATTTCAAATACAGATATTTATTGTGTACTCTGTAATATGGGTAGGTGTTCCTTAAACAAGAGAAGTTAAACAAAAAAAAAATGTTAAAGGAGGTTTGCAGGACACAACTGTGTAAATGCCATCAATAATGCAGCTACCACTGGGGGAGAATAGAGCTTAATAGCTATGCTTAGAAATTGACAATAAAACAGAAATAATTGATCTAGAATCAAACAGAAAGGAGTGCAGAATCCTAAAGGGAGAAATCAGGAGCACTAGCAGCCATGAAAATTAGGCTTCAGGCATTCAAATAAAGACAGAAGCCTGGTATTTTATAAGTATAATGGCAACCATTTAAAATATAAAGGCAGAGCTGTTAAATATGCACCTTTTCAGAACACTGAGCTAAATATACAGAAATGTAGCAAAACTAGTATGCTTCCAGAAGCTATAAATCATGTTCAGTACCTCTGTATTATATAGCTTCCATCATGCCCACAATCATGTTATTGGAGCATGGGCTGCGCATAATGATTACCCAACATCCGTCTTATCTTTCATTTTCGGGTTGTGTGTGAATACTTACATTCAGATATGATTTTATCCATGGAGAAATGGGTAGCTATGAGAAATACCACTGCTTCCAGCAATTACTCTTTCTTTCAGACTCTGCATTTCTTGTGCTTGCTGTGATACATTAAAAAAAGCCTGCCTCTATTAAACTGATATTAGTATAGTGTGCTCTACAAAGAACTGACCACTTTGATAAACAATGTTTGTTTGAAGGCAAATGTCTTTTTATTACTAGAACAGAACTGAAAATGTATTCAGAATCCAGCAGGTTTTCCAAAGCCATTCCGGGGATTTTGAATGCAAGATTTAAAATTGCACAGTCGGTAGTGCATGAGACTCTAAATCTCAGGTTCAAGAGTTAGAGCCTCATGTTGGGTGAAAGATTCTCGCATTGCAGGTGGTTGAACCAGATGACCCTTGTGGGCCATTCCAACTCTATGGTTCTATGATTCTAAAACTAATATTTTGCATTTTGATTTTTTTAAAAAATCAGGATTCATGTGCTGATTCATGTTATGATGCTGGAAGATGAGCCCCTCAGGTCGGAAGGCGTCCAACATGCTACTGAGGAAGAGCGGAGGACAAGTACAAGTAGATTCAGAGCTGATGAAGTGGCTGGGCCAAAGCCGAAAGGACGCTCAGTTGCGGATATGCCTGGAAGCGAAAGGAAAGTCCGATGCTGTAAAGAAAAATATTGCATAGGAACCTGGAATGTAAGAACCATGAATGGAGGTAAGCTGGATGTGGTCAAAAATGAGATGACAAGAATAAATATCGACATCCTGGGCATCAGTGAACTAAAATTGACCAATTCTATGAAGACCTACAACACCTTCTAGAAATGACACCAAAGAAGGATGTTCTTCTCATTACAGGGGATTGGAATGCTAAAGTAGGGAATCAAGAGATAAAAGGAACAACTGGCAAGTTTGGCCTGGGAGTTCAAAATGAAGCAGGGCAAAGGCTAATAGAGTTCTGTCAAGAGAACAAGCTGGTCATCACAAACACTCTCTTCCAACAACACAAGAGACGACTCTACACATGGATATCACCAAATGGGCAGCATCGAAATCAGATTGATTATATTCTCTGCAGCCAAAGATGGAGAAGCTCTATACAGTCAGCAAAAACAAGACCTGGAGCTGACTGTAACTCAGATCATCAGCTTCTTATAGCAAAATTCCAGCTTAAACTGAAGAAAGTAGGAAAAACCACCGGGCCAGTAAGATACAATCTGAATCAAATCCCTTATGAATACACAGTGGAAGTGAGGAACAGGTTTAAGGATTTAGATTTGGTGGACAGAGTGCCTGAAGAACTATGGATGGAGGCTCGTAACATTATACAGGAGGCAGCAACGAAAACCATCCCAAGGAAAAGGAAATGCAGGAAAGCAAAATGGCTGTCCAACGAGGCCTTACAAATAGCGGAGGAGAGGAGGCAAGCAAAATGCAAGGGAGAAAGGGAAAGATACAGGAAACTGAATGCAGATTTCCAAAAAACAGCAAGGAGAGACAAGAGGGTCTTCTTAAATGAGCAATGCAAAGAAATAGAGGAAAACAATAGAACGGGGAAAACCAGAGATCTGTTCAAGAAAATTGGAGATATGAAAGGAACATTTCGTACAAAGATTACCATAATAAAGGACAAAAGTGGTAAGGACCTAACAGAAGCAGAAGACATCAAGGAGAGGTGGCAAGAATACACAGAGGAATTATACCAGAAAGATATGGAGGTCTCGTACACCCCAGGTAGTGTGGTTGCTGACCTTGAGCCAGACATCTTGGAGAGTGAAGTCAAATGGGCCTTAGAAAGCACTGCTAATAACAAGGCCAGTGGAAGTGATGATATTCCAGCTGAACTATTTAAAATTTTAAAAGATGATGCTGTTACGGTGCTACACCCAATATGCCAGCAAGTTTGGAAAACTCAGCAATGGCCAGAGGATTGGAGAAGATCAGTCTACATCCTAATTCCAAAGAAGGGCAGTGCCAAAGAATGCTCCAACTACCGCACAATTGCGCTCATTTCACACGCTAGCAAGGTTATGCTTAAATTTCTACAAGGCAGGCTTAAGCAGTATGTGGACCGAGAACTCCCAGAAGTGCAAGCTGGATTTCGAAAGGGCAGAGGAACCAGAGACCAAATAGCAAACATGCGCTGGATTATGGAGAAAGCTAGAGAGTTCCAGAAAAACGTCTACTTCTGCTTCATTGACTATGCAAAAGCCTTTGACTGTGTCGACCACAGCAAACTATGGCAAGTTCTTAAAGAAATGGGAGTGCCTGATCACCTCATCTGTCTCCTGAGAAATCTCTATGTGGGACAAGAAGCTACAGTTAGAACTGGATATGGAACAACTGAGTGGTTCAAAATTGGGAAAGGAGTACGACAAGGTTGTATATTGTCTCCCTGCTTATTTAACTTATATGCAGAATTCATCATGTGAAAGGCTGGACTAGATGAATCCCAAGCCGGAATTAAGATTGCCGGAAGAAATATCAACAACCTCAGATATGCAGATGACACAACCTTGATGGCAGAAAGCGAGGAGGAATTAAAGAACCTTTTAATGAGGGTGAAAGAGGAGAGCGCAAAATATGGTCTGAAGCTCAACATCAAAAAAACCAAGATCATGGCCACTGGTCCCATCACCTCCTGGCAAATAGAAGGGGAAGAAATGGAGGCAGTGAGAGATTTCACCTTCTTGGGCTCCTTGATCACTGCAGATGGTGACAGCAGTCACGAAATTAAAAGACGCCTGCTTCTTGGGAGAAAAGCAATGACAAACCTAGACAGCATCTTAAAAAGCAGAGACGACATCACCTTGCCGACAAAGGTCCGTATAGTTAAAGCTATGGTTTTCCCAGTAGTGATGTATGGAAGTGAGAGCTGGACCATAAAGAAGGCTGATCACCAAAGAATTGATGCTTTTGAATTGTGGTGCTGGAGGAGACTCTTGAGAGTCCCATGGACTGCAAGAAGATCAAACCTATCCATTCTTAAGGAAATCAGCCCTGAGTGCTCCCTGGAAGGACAGATCGTGAAGCTGAGGCTCCAATACTTTGGCCACCTCATGAGAAGAGAAGAATCATTGGAAAAGACCCTGATGTTGGGAAAGATTGAGGGCACTAGGAGAAGGGGACGACAGAGGACGAGATGGTTGGACAGTGTTCTCGAAGCTACGAACATGAGTTTGACCAAACTGCGGGAGGCAGTGCAAGACAGGAGTGCCTGGCGTGCTATGGTCCATGGGGTCACGAAGAGTCGGACACGACTAAACGACTAAACAACAACAACAGGAATATGTCTAAAATTCTCTCCAGGCTGAGGCATGCCAGGGGACAGGAGTGACTTTGGATCTCTTTCTCGGTCCTCCCTAGCAACCAACAAGTACAAAAATAACCCCTCTGCAGCGCCACAAATCCAACTCAGTGGTGTAACATTGGAAAATGTTGCTCACGTCTCCTACCTAGGCAGTTACCTTTTCACAAGGGCGGCTTTCTCCCGATTGAAGTGCAGAGTGTTTGAGGACCGGGACTTTCACAAGGAAACCAAAATGCTTGTTTACAAAGCTATTGTACTACCAACCTTGCTATATGCTTGTGAAACATGGACCACTTATAAACGCCATCTCCAACTCCTTGAAAGATTCCATCAACGGTGTCTCCGAAATTTTTTACACATCACTTGGGAAGACAGGCGAACTAATATCAGTGTACTGGAAGAAGCAAAGATCACCAGTGTTGAAGCAATGATTCTTCAATATCAACTTCGTTGGACTGGTCATGTTGTGCGGACGCCTGATGATCATCTTCCAAAGCAACTACTCTATTCCGAACTTAAAAATGGAAAGCGTAATGCTGGTGGTCAACAAAAGAGAAGAGCCTTGACATGCTCCAGGGTGTTGGACACTTCGATAGCCCTCTGGAAGAGCAATCTGACATTGCATCTCCCTTGGCAATGCATAGCTCTGTTTCCAAATTTGGGGCACAATATCTGATGTATTCTGCAACCCCTGGGACCCCTTCCTTGGGTGCCTGGTATTGCAGCCTAAGTCTGTTAAATGCCACAATATGCTGACTATTAAATACAACAAGGTGTTAAGCACCACTCCGTGCTAGCTATTCTGTCAAATGTTTAAAACAATTGCGTTGACATTAAAATATTGACATCACATAACAAATGTGACATTAAAATATTGACATCACATAACAAATGTAGCTATAAAGTACAGTGGTACCTCTACTTACGAATAACTCTACTTACAAATGTTTCTACTTACGAATGGAGCTCCGTCCGCCATCTTGGATGCGGTTTAGATAGGATTTTTTCTACTTATGAATTTTTAGATAGGATTTTTTTCTACTTATGAATTTTTTCTCCCAATGCATTCCTATGGCATTCGACTTACAATTTTTTTCTACTTACAAATGTGTGTTTTGAACGCATTAAATTCGTAAGTAGAGGTACCACTGTACTGGGTAGAGAATACCTGGCTTTGAAATGTCCACCTGTGGAATCCCCACTGGCGGCACCCCAGAGAAAACAGGATGTTCCAGCTCAGGGACGGGCTGAGTTGACTCATGATCTGCTAGCTCCAAGTCAGGCCCAGTGCTGTCACTGGGAATTCCTCAGGCCCCATCCTGGCCCAATTGCTGTATTGCAGAGATGTTCAACCAGTCAGCCATGATCGACTAGTAGATCCCCTGGTGTTCCTGGTCGATCGCGTGATCCTTATCCATCGCAGGAGTAAAAAAAGCAGCGGTATGAATATCTCCGCCCCCCCTCCTGCCTCACTTTGTCCCTCCGTTGCGTAAAGTGGACACTGTTTGGCGGTGTTTGGAGAGGTGAGTGATGTATGTTATTACCCTTAAAATATATATAATCCTCCCCCCCAAAAAAAGTTCAACAACTCTGCTCTCCCCAGAGAAAGCTCAACAACTGTGATCTCCCCCCAAAAAACTCAACAACTCTGGTCAATCCTCAATGACAATGGGTAGATAGATCACTGCCATATATATATATATATATATATATATATATATATATATATATAGGGGGTGGATTGCATTCTCTTGGGAGTTGGATGGGCCTGCTGTATTGGCTCCAGTTTGACTCTGGCTGGCATGAGCAGCAGGGCAGTAGACCAAATAGTGCCCCTTCCAGGCCCCAGATGCAGTTTGTATTGCAGCCCTAAGCAGCATGCTGCTGCTGACTTGTCAGAAGTAGATTGTCATACATAGTTTCAGAGAAACAAACAAATCACCTTAAGATCCTTGCAAAAATAATAATAACCATTATTGCCATAATTTTCCAAACAGTAACTTTTCTTTACTGGAAACAGAATGGAGTTGACGTCAACAGAGCCATGGATAACAACAGCCCAAATGGATCATGTTTGGTTATTAATGGAACTTAAATTTATCAAGCTGATACTTTTTTTTTTTTTTGCAGTTGGGTATTTTCACTTCTTTCAGAGATTTAGCAGGATTTCGACTGTCACCTTTACACCCGATTTATTCGCAATATATGCCGGTATTTCTCTAGCAGCTGAACTCCCAGTCCAACTCTGAATTGAAAATCTTGGTTTGGTAAGCATTTGGACTAGCCTTTGTTATCTTCATTTGCTTGAGAAGACTAATTTCACATGGGAAGGATGGCACGCTTTCTCAGATATTAGATTTTGATGCTTCTATTATTTTAATATTATGCATACTTCAAACCAGTTATTCAGCTCCTTCTACTCTAAACCTCCTGAAAATGAAAATGATTCAGTGGCTTGAAAAGAAATAGTTTCCATCCTGTGTGAAGTGAACGTGAGATGGAAATGCAAAAGTTGAGAAATGTGCCTTGGTTTCTCAGTTAAGACTGCAGCCCTCTCCATAGTCTCCTTTTTTCAAAGGAACTGTGTTTGTGGATTCTGATATAAATACCTCCCATCTCAGATGGTGAACATCCAGGCAGTTAGCCGCTATTCTTTTTCCAGTGGTTCTTGTTTGTGCTTCTGAGGTTGAACTGCCAGCAGTTTTTGATGCAACCACTGCCACAAAGGCCTGACCAAAGATGCTTCCTGACTGATCTCCTTCCCTGTGGATTGCAAGTCAAGACTCCGAAAAGAGGTCCTAGGATAGGGTGGTAGTAGGACCCTTTCAAATCTCCCTGTTCTGTTTCCACTCCCTATTTCCTCCCATCTCCAGGAGTATTTAACTGAGTCTCCTACTGTCCCAAGCAGAGAGGTGATATAACCTCCTTCCAACTCCCTCTTGCCTTGTCCCACAGTGCCATATCTCCAGAACATAAAGAAGAGGCCTGCTGGATCAAACAAAAAGCCCATCTGGTTCAGCATTCTGCCCTTCCTGTGTCCAACCAAATGCACATTGGAAGCTGACAAGCAGGACCTGAGTGTCATAGCACTCACCTCACCTGCAAGCTGGTATTCAGAGGCACGTGTTAAAGGACTGCAATGTTTAATTTGAAATAGTTGGCTTTGTGTGTGTGTGTGTGTGTGTGTGTGTGTGAGAGAGAGAGAGAGAGAGAGAGAGAGAGAGAGAGAGAGAGAGAGAGAGAGAATGGATATGTTTTTGAGAAGTTAATAATTCCCTGTGATCTGCTGCAATTGTAGCGTACTCTTTTTTATTATTATAAAAAAAGGATCTCGCCTGCTTTACTCCAGCACCTATGTCCCTGGTAAATTGGCTTTAGTGACTACAGGTGGCTTACAGAGAAAGTGGGAAATGGGCAATTTTTGCAATGTGTTGCACCTTTGTCTCTTTCAATTACAATAATCAGAATTTTGCTCCATATGACACAGGATAAGGGTCTTCCTCTCTTCTCTCATGTCTTTCTCAGATTAAAAAAGGAGAACCAGCCCAGTTGTCATTTATGCACATAAAAATACATAAGTGGGTGGAGGAAATCTATGAGCATCAGTGCCATATGTCTCTGGAAATTTGCAATGAAAACAAATGACCCACAAGGAAAATGGATAATGCATTACAAAATAGGCACCTTGGAACCATGTGGCTAAACTAACAGTAAAAATGATCCATTCTTTCAACATGGAATTAATTCTCTGGTGAAATATCGAAAAGAGATTTTTAGGCAGTTTTGCCACCTGCTCCTCAAGTATTGTTTCTGTATATTCAGGTTTTTGATTTATGAGGAGCAGGGATATTTTGAAAAAACTATTTCAACAGGGTGAAGTTGCTAAGATTTTTTTTTATCCTTGGATTTATCCTAGCTTTGCAGCATCATAGCAAACTTTTAAATAGTTTCAGAGATAGAAGACTTCCCTGCTTCTTCCCTTTTGATATATATGCTGTTCAGTCAAATATGCATACCAATAGCAATACATTATATTATTTTAATTACAGGAAGCCATGCTGTGCTCCTCTCATTGTTCCCCTAACACCAGTTACTTGAGCTGCTTGGTGTTACAGAATATGCACAAACATTCTAACTTCCTGGGAAAGAAATGGGTAAGAAACAAACTGTTCACGGTCCATCTTCTGTGAGAAGGAATACTTGTCATTTTTTTTGGGGGGGGGGATACTTCGTACATGCTCTGGGTGGAGGTGCTCTGTGAAATGGGACTAGAAAGCTGAGTGGGAGATAGTTCCAGAAGCTAACATATCTAAGATGCACAGAGACCAGGTGCAAGGTGCCTAAAAAACAAAAGAGTAAAAACAAGTGAAAAAAGAAGACCTTGATGGAAGAGAGAGTATGGAGGAGAAGGCTTGAAGAATGTAGGAAGGGAGTGAAACCATGCTTAGGATTGCAAGGTATAGTCCAAGCATCCCCCAAACTGCAGCCCTCCAGATGTTTTGGCCTACAACTCCCATGATCCCTAGTTAAGAGGGCCAGTGGTCAGGGATGATGGGAATTGTAGTCCAAAACATCTGGAGGGCCGAAGTTTGGGGGTGCCTGGTATAGACTCTGGAAAGGGCTTCAGTAACTTTAATAGTTGTTTAAAAAGAAGAATTCTACAATTGTGCTTCCTGCCACCACTGTGGTATTAGAATTCTAAGATGGGATGAGGTCCAAGAAGTGATGGGGTGGAAATGTGTGTGCTGGGGACACTCTTAATTGTGGTATAGTATGTGCCCTTAATAAACCATCATTCTGAATCCACCAGTGGAGATACATAAAGGAAACTCACCACATGTACAGATGTTTGCATTGCAATGTGGCATTAGGATTTGAGGCAGTTGGAATAGCCATCAGTTTTGCAGAGGCATCCTGACTGCAATGTAGGAATATGCATCCCAAATAGCTGTCTCAAGCTGTTGCTGGTATGGGCGATGTCTTGCCTTGTGTTTGAAGAATGACTATTGACTAGTACCAAACAGCGTACAACTTTATTCTATAACTATCTTGCAATAAACCATGGGATTATGCCAGTGCAGTTACTGAAACCAATTTACATAGAATACTTACATACTCAGATGATGGATGAGCCAGTCTGTAAACTTAAACAACCGTTGTATACATACATTGGAAATGATACTTTTAGAGGCAATAGTTCAATAAAGCAGCAGGAAAGGTGGAATGGGGAACAGAAGAGTTGTGGAAAATGGAAGACCTAGAATCTCTAGGCATCTAGGCTCTCCCAACATGTCAACTCTTCACAGATCTCATTGTGGAGATTCCCAATCCCTTGTCATGCTGGTTCATAGGTGGTTGTTTCCAAAAATAACTTCCATATGGCTAGGTTTTCCGAGAAGCTGCAGGAATTTTTGAACCAACTTCAATGCCAGTATCCTTTGTGAAGTTTTTATGTTAGTGTGATACCCCTTTTAGAGGAGTAATAGCTTTGGGAAACGAAAAAGCTATAGTGGGCAGCCACAAAATACCCACTTTATGCAGGGAAACTGACAATACTCAAACCATCCCCAAACAGGTGGCAAAAAGGCACCCTCCAAAAAACTCAATAGATATGAAAATTGGGAGGGGTCAAGGGCCTTGACAGGCACCACGAGGGGTGTTTGGGTGTGCCCACAGGCACCACATTGAGGACCCCAGGCGTAGGTACTTGGTGGAGGGAGCAGGGGCCTTTGCCACAAATTATTGGCCAGGTAGATCAGCTCCCCAGTGCAATCCGAAGAATCTCCGCTCAAAGTTTGGATTATGCAGATAGGGTTCAGCCTTTAGTCATCCTGCTTGACAAAGGGAATGGAAAACACAAATTAGAAAGTGAATAAGCAATGCAAATCAATAGGAATTACTTCCTCCTAAAAAACAAAAATCCCAATCAAGTAAAGTGAAATGGAAGCCCAATAGTTCTTAGCACTGTTGTTGTGGAACCTAAGCCCCAAGGTGTAATTGAAATCTAATGCTGATCTGAATCCTTTGATGAGTTAAATTGTTATTGCAGGGGGAGAAATAATGTTTCCTTAATATCAACAAAGTCTACTGACATATAATTTTCTCCGAGGGCTACTTCATACAGTAGATTAGCTGTCTTATTGCTACATTAGGACAAGAATCAGAAAAATGACTGGATGTGGCCTTCTTTTCATTCCAGGTCTATGACATACCCTAGAAAAAACATCTTCCCTACTCCCTACCCCAGTAATACTGGCTTTGAACATTCTTGCACATAATGGCTAAATATTCCAAAGTCTTGAGGAACCAACAGATGTATCGTGCATCACCTTCTAGAGACCTTAGTCCACATCATCAGGACCACTGAGTGTATCCTCAGTTGACAGTTTGTATAGCTATAGCTATAGCTATATATAGATAAGGATGGGTGGGTGGATCAGTGTGTTTCTGGTGTGCATCAATTATTCCATGTGTTCAATTATATGTTCATTCAATTCTGGTTCTGCATGAAAATTTGCATTATTTTTGAACTTATTTTTCATGAAATAAAATGCATTTTGCTCTAGAGTATGTAGCTTTGCAAAAAAACATGCATTCATACCAGTTTTGGTATGCTTTCTGAGCTGAGAACTGTATCTGAAAATTCCAAGAAGTGTGAAAGCTGATGGGTAATTGCATACCAAGTCATGTGTGAGTCCATGAGGAAGTGCAGATATGGTTCACTTAAAAATGTGGACCCAACAAAATCCTTGAGCTTCCAGAGCCATATGTCTGATGCTGAAAATAACCGATTTAATATTATCATGCACCACTCCTTGGTACACTAACCTTCTGATTAGCAGAATGGACATTTCATTTCCTCTCCCTTGCAGCCCCCTGTTTACCCTCAAAATCATCTCCAAAAGGTTGGAAGACCCTCTGGAGCAGGCATAGGCAAACTTAGCCCTCCAGATGTTTTGGGACTACAATTCCCATCACCCCTGACCACTGGTCCTGTTAGCTAGGGATCATGGGATTTGTAGGCCAAAAACATATGGAGGGCTGAGTTTGCCTATGCCTGCTCTAGAGAAGGGTGCATGTGTGGAGGAGAGGATGCAAGTGCTGCTTGAATACAAACCACTCAAAACCCAGTGCATGGAGCTTTGAAATACATTCTCAATGACAAAATCCAGGAATCTGCCAAGAATCAACTGTAAACTCTGAGCCTATGTTCATTTAATTTTTATTGAATTTTACAAAAAATTAAAAAAGAAAAAGAAAAAAGAGAAAAATTTAAAAAAGAAATACAAGAATACAAAAAACAAAAATAACAATATTTATCACATCTTATTTCTTCAAACTTCTTCACTTCCCCTTCTTACAGTCCTTATTAATAATTAAATCTTACCATTTCCAAATCTTAGCTAGACATCATGAAATTACGTCTTATCTCCCATTTCATAACCTTATTCTTAAATAATTCTTATTCATTTTGTATAGAAGAGTGAAGAAAAAATAGAAAGAAAAAACCCGAAATAAAAATAAAAAGGCATAAGACATAATCATATTTTCCAATTTCTAATCTAAACATTTCGGACTTCCTCATTTCCCCTTCTTGAGTTCCTTGATTAATCACTAATTATTGCAGTTTCCAAATCTAAGATTACATTCTTTCTTCCAATTTACAACTTCTTTTACCCAAAAATATTCATAATTAATTTTCAATATCTTTCCCCCCTTTTTATTCCCACCCTCAAGACTAAATCTACCCCCTTTCCTTGGAATCAATGTCTCTAGAGATTTCAGCCAGTTCCTTAATGCATTCCGAGTTCAAACCGTGTTTTATCTACCTATAAAAATCATCTCATTTCCTCCTCACCCCACTCCTGCTCTGTCCCAATCTAAATTTTGCTCAACCCCCCCTGCTGTATTCCCAACATTTTATCTTCAATTTCATTCTCTTTCTGCCCCCCACCTGCTTCCGTCTCCCCCTCTCTCACTGGGGTAACAACCTTTTCTAAGCAATTTCTCTTTGAAATGAAAGGGAAGGCTGATCAATTTTTTAAAAAATAATAATCTGATAACTGCAACTAGGTTCTTATTGACTTTTATGATTATGTTTAGGGATGTGAGAAAAAGCTACTACAAACTGATCTGACGTTCACTAATTCATACACATCTCGACCTGAGCTCAATATTAGAAAAATCTGATTTGCTAGCACAGTAGAAAGTAGCTATGTTTCGAAATGTGTAAATGGGTTAATCTGCTTTAAAACATTGCTTTGCCAGCTGCGTATTTAAACATTAATGAGACAGTCAGGGAGGGAATGAGCAGTTAACGCTCTTGACCTGAGAAATGGATTGCTATTTTTAGGAGACAAAGGGTATAGCAAACTGAAGGTTTGTACATTATACAAAATCCACTGTATTATTATTATTTTTAAAATATATATAGCTTCTTGCAGCATATAGCTGCTAGGCAGAAATGGATTTTCAGGGCAAAACGACACAGTTTGGTTTCAGGAGTTATAAGAAGGGTTTAATACATATGCTTGCAATCAGTGCTTGGGCAAAGTCTATGCATTAGTTCTTAGCAAAGTTTAGAAAGTTCTCATCCTTGCGAGGTTCAAAGAACTATTAGAAAAAAAATTCTGCAGCACTTTGCATGGTCCATGTAGAACTAAGGAAGTGTCATGAGCTCATGGGAAACTTTTCGCTTTGGGGAGAGGATTTTATGAGAGACTACATCAGAAGACGTAACCTTTCCATATTGCAGGGCCTCGTCTGTCAGTGTGTTATCTATAAACACCTTCATCCACCTTTAATTGCATGTTGTTGGAATCCATCTCTCTCCGGAGACAATGGAAGAGTGCACCTTTGGGGATGATTCAAACCATTGGAGAATTTCAGTGCCTGCTGTGGCTGTAGAGACTGAAATGGGACAGACATGTTTTGTTGCAGCTGGGGAAGGTGAAGGTGTCTGGTTATGCTGGGGAAGGTGTGTTTCTTCTCTCTGTGCTCCTCCCAGCAGTCCGTCCTCCTCTGGCCACTGCTATGAACACATGACCTGACTGCCTGTTTCCAGGCACCATAGTTAATTATAAAGAACTAGTGTCATTGAGCCCGTTAAATAACTGGGCACTAGAACACCAACCAACCAACCGGCCAGAGCAGACCGTCCCGTCGTGCTCCGCCGCCGCCGCCAACGAACAACACACAACTCTCAAGCACTGACGGACTGATTGACTGAACTGAGGGAGGGAGCTGAATGCCTCGTGTCTCTGCACTCCAAGTCCCAACGGCTGCCCGTGGGACACATGCACAGTAGCGCAAACCCACAGACACAGGGACTGGACACAGAGACACTTGGACTTTATTATATAGGATTATGTCAGAATGTGGCTGGGAACACACTTCCCAGGCATTCAGATGAACATATGTGTGTGCATCTGATTATATCTGTGGTTCATCAGTCTTTCCTCTTGTCTGTACAGTCATACCTTGGTTTAAGTATGCTTCGGTTTGAGTACTTTCAGTTTAAGTACTCCGTGGACCCGTCTGGAGCAGATTAATCCACTTTCCATTACTTTCAATGGGGAAGTTTGCTTCAGATTGAGTATGGACTTCCAGAACCAATTACACTCATACTTCGGGTTAAGTACGCTTCAGGTTGAGTACTCCGCAGACCCGTCTGGAACGGATTAATCCACTTTCCATTACTTTCAATGGGGAAGTTTGCTTCAGGTTAAGTACGCTTCAGGTTAAGTACGGACTTCCAGAACCAATTACACTCATACTACGGGTTAAGCACGCTTCAGGTTGAGTATACCGCGGACCCGTCTGGAACGGATTAATCCACTTTCCATTACTTTCAATGGGAAAGTTCGCTTCAGGTTAAGTACGCTTCAGGTTAAGTACCCCACGGACCGTCTGGAACGGATTAATCCACTTTCCATTACTTTCAATGGGAAAGTTCGCTTCAGGTTAAGTACGCTTCAGGTTAAGTACAGACTTCCAGAACCAATTGTGTACTTAAACCGAGGTACCTTCTGGAACCAATTGTGTACTTAAACCGAGGTACCATTGTATTGTGTCCTATCCTGGCCCTGACAAGGGGTCCATGAGGCACAGCTGAGCAACACAGGATGGTGGTTGTAGGACCATGGACAGCTCCAAGGGAAGGGTGGAGGTGAACAGAGGCCACCTGACCCATGGCCTCCACCCCACCCTTCCCAAACCCTGCTTCCCTTGTTCAAAGAATGGAGAACCTTAATAGGCCAACCTCCTGTCCTGGAGATTACCTGGTGTGCTTCCTGTCTAACTAGGCAGGGGTGGTAGCTCCGGAGCCCATGGCTTCTCAGGGAAAGGGCCTTGTGAAGGTCCTTGCTCTGATTCAGTGGCATCAGGAGTTTAGTTGGTTAAAAGTTTAAGGCTGGGGCCATGACTAACTATGTGGCCAAGAGTTTTCATTCATACTTTGTTCACATCTAATTCACTTATAACCCAGGCCAGGCTAAATTCTTCTGAAGAATTTTGGAAAATTCTCATGTTCTTATCACTCACTGTTCTCCTTGTACAAGTGGCGCTACATTCATCTTGCACAACAGAGCTATGCATATGATCCTTTTTCTGCTTTATTTAGTTTCTCTCAATGGGGAAAAACTATATCTTGGCTTGACATCGTAAATTGTTTATGTAGAAAATAGGAGCTTCATTTAGATCAGGCACCCCCAAACTGCGGCCCTCCAGATGTTTTGGACTACAATTCCCATCTTCCCCGACCACTGGTCCTGTTAGCTAGGGATCATGGGAGTTGTAGGCCAAAACATCTGGAGGGCCGCAGTTTGGGGGTGCCTGATTTAGATGAAAAGAGCAACAATGTTTTGTTTTTGGGGGGGGGGAAATGCAAACTCTTATTTATCCAGCCAAAATAAGATCAAACTTTTCCGGTTGCTGAGGATGAAATGAATACTATGGAGGATGAAATGAATACTATGCCAGATTTTCGCTGTGATACGTTAACCATCCTTGCTCTCAGCTTACTAAAACTACATCATCTTCCTGGGATGATGAACCAGTTCTAGTGGGGGTGGTTCAGTGATGAAAAGCAAAGTTCTGCTGTTGTAGTTAAGTGTGTGTGTGTGTGTGTGTGTGTGTGTGTGTGCCCATTTTGGCAGGAAGATGATGGCTTCAGTCCTTTTCTCAACTCCATTCCCCAACACTTGCTACCCGTGCTCTTAGCCATCACTGTGGCAACTGCCACAACTACAGCCAAGTCTTGTAGCACCAGGAATTAATGGCAAGGGGAGAAGGGCTGGCCCTGCCATTATGGGTGTCCACAGGCATGTGTAAGGGGGGAACATGCCCCCCAGAATCCAAATGTATTTGTTTGTTTGTTTGTTTAGACATACACAGACATATGGTGTGTATTCAGCTAGTCAACAAGAGGTTTAGCATGATCTGAGACCACTGCTACTGAGAGTGGCTGCCAGACTTAGACTCTGTATTTTTCTGGAGGAGACAGTTCCCGGACCAGCAGGCGGCTCACATGAACGTTGCTAGTTCTGGGCTAATAATGCTACTTCTGCAAATGTTGCAAGATATGGAAACACTAGAAACCCAGTCATAATATAAAAGGTTGTGATGCCTTTTTTAAAAAAATACATTTTTATTTATTTCCAACATCAACGTAGCAGCAATCAAATAAATTTTAAAAAATCAGACTGCAGGTGAAGTTTAAATTTTTGAATGCTGCCCCCCATTAAAAAACAAAACAAAAATTGCAGATAGAAAGCTAGCACTGTAGGTAAAGGTTACACACCAGCCTTCTCTTTGTTCTGTTAGTTTTCTTCCTTCAGGGATTTTGTGTTTATGGAGAGCTTTCAGAATCTAATCCAGGGGTCGGCAAACTATGGCCCGAGGGCCAGATCTGGCTCAATCCCCTCAGGATCCAGCCCGTGGACAGTCTGTGGATTGTGCAGATTCTCTTTGTTAATTTTTTTCATCTTTTCATTATTATTTTTCTGCGCCACCATTTGGGGGGGCATTTCCCCCCTCCCTCTCATACACCGGGGCACCTCCTCCCTCCTTCCTCCTGGCTTCTCCCCACCCTGTGTAGAGGAGGAAGGGGGCTGGGCTGAGCTGCCTTAGCGCCATTTTGGGCAGCGCCTCTCCAGAGCCGGCCAGCCCTTTCAGGCCGCTCATCCTCCTGCTGCCACCACCACTGCCATCCTCTGCTGCTCGCAAGGGCAGACACAGGAGCCACAGTTGGCAGAGCACAGTGCAGCGCCTCTCCAGAGCCAGCCCGTACTTGCGCTAGCAGCACCATAGGTAGGCAGGGGAAGCGGAGGGGCTGGGGAAGAGAGAAGCCCCCTGAGCCGCATGTGGCTGTGTGCACATGCACAGTCCAGCCCACCACAAGGTCTGGGGGACGGTGAACCGGCCCCCTCCGAAAAAAGTTTGCTGTCCCCTGATCTAATCCCACATCTATAGTCTACCACAGGCATCCCCAAACTGCTGCCCTCCAGATGTTTTGGCCTACAATATGGCCTACCATGATCCCTAGCTAACAGGACCAGTGGTTGGGGAAGATGGGAATTGTAGTCCAAAACATCTGGAGGGCCGAAGTTTGGGGATGCCTGGTCTACCGCCTGAGCAGTCTTTTGCCTTATTCTGCAGCAAGTGTAGTGAAGCAATCATCCGCCCATCCCAATAATTCAGGCTAGACCCAACCTTTGGCATACACCTGCAAATATCAGTAAGCCCTGCCTTTTCAATATTTGCCAACCCTTTCTTTCCAATTCTGCTCCTCTCTCTGCAACCTGCACTGGCTTGAGTTTGCTTCTTCCATCAGCTATGCATAGATGTGGGTGCTAGCACTTCACAAGAAAATTCCCTGCCTCGCTTTTTAAAACCTAGGCTTCATTTTACACACACACCATAATTTTTTTGGCCTTTGAGGTCTACACACTCACAGTCAATTTCACCTCCTTTACTTGCATTTTGACCTTCTTGCTCAGGTCACTTTTAATCAAAGTTTGATGGGCACATCTGAAATTATGGCCTTGTTCTGGACCCTCTCTTCTTCTTCTTCTTCTTTTGTTCTGGTACAGTCACCTTAGGAAGTGTATGGGGTTGCCTGTCAGCAAGATTATATAGCAATGCTAGGTGTGTGGATGTAATTAAACAGTCTTCAGCCATCCTGCCAATTGTTTTTGCTCACGCAGATCTAAAGAACGAAGCATTCACTTGCATGTATCTTAGTGACTGCCTTGGAATCTTTTCCCTGTATCTCTGCTGCATTTGCTTTTGAAACTGTTTTTGTGGGTCTTTGGACCACAATAAAGAATGCTGTTGTCATTGCATAAATCTAAGTCTGTAGGGAATCAATATGGGGGGGGGAATAAAAAGGGAGCCTCCCCTGTGTCTCTGGAGGCCAGATTACACCCTCCCTCAAAAGTCAGAGCTTGGAGATCAAGAATGGGGAGAGGCCATGCAGGAAAAGTAAACTGAGCTGGAGGTTCAGGTGGTCTCAATACCTAGGAGTGCCTTTTACTAGCCTTAGCTGATAGGACAGCTGTGGCCATTCCTGGACTGGGATAGCTTAATTCCAGTAGTCTTGACATTGGTTTCAAGAGTGGATTGTTGCAATGCTGCAATGCCAAACAGAGCAAGTGAGATATATCTTGGCCCTCCTGGACAATCACAAAGGGGGTTGGCATCCTGGCATTTAAGGTTGTGCCAGCTTCTTTTTCGTCTTCCTTCTTTGTGCTATGGCAGTATGATCTAAGCAAGTCACCCTGTGGGGGTCTGAGTAGGATTTTTTTTGTGTGTTCTCAATAAACCAGTTCAAACTAAGTGTGGTTTGGTTATTTAATTTGCTGCTGTTCTGACTTGATCGGCATGTAACCAATGTGGCCAGGGGTGTGGATTTTGTGAACGGAAAGGATAAGCAACCTGAGGCCTGCCTGGGTGAAGACCACTTTCCAACCACCTTCCCTTACTGACTAGTTGGCAGGTTCTTTGGTGGGTGCTCTTTGGGAGTCTAGAATATGTACTCTGATGAATGCTGGGCAGCAGGGCCAAGGTACCCATGCCCACTGTTCTACCAGGAAGCAGGTAATTTTGTCTCTCATCCTAATATTTGGAGATGGAGACCAGGTGCAGTGACCATGCCTGGGGGAATGGAGCAATGCATCCCTACCTGACTTACCCAAGTTCCACCTGCCCACATTTTCCTAATTGGGTTGAATTGGCTCCAGCTCTTAATGTTCTATAATAAATATGACATTTAGAGCTGCAAATGCTGCCTCTCTCGAGTCTTCTTCCTGGGTGTGCGGGCAATTAATTTTTTCATGTGGCAGCACCTATGCATTGGCATTCTCTACCTCTTAATATTAGGCAGGCACCAGGCATATAATTTTATCTCTGCGTTTTTGTATTTCATCTCTCTGTTATTGGTAGTGATTTTAGTTGACTTAATGTACAGTGCTTGGATATTTATTTATTTTTATTTTTTTTATTTTTTTATCAACCTGTCTAAATAAATAAGTCCAAGAGCTGGCCTCTTAGCTGTTAATAATAATAATAATAATAATAATAATAATAATAATAATAATAATAATTTATTATTTATACCCCGCCCATCTGGCTGGGTTTCCCCAGCCACTCTGGGCGGCTTCCAACAGAAAAATAAAACACAGTGATCTATTAAACATTAAAAGCCTCCCTAAACAGGGCTGCCTTCAGATGTATTCTAAAAGTCTGGTAGTTGTTTTTCTCTTTGACATCTGATGGGAGGGCATTCCACAGGGCGGGTGCCACTACCAAGAAGGCCCTCTGTCTAGTTCCCTGCAACTTGGCTTCTCGCAATGAGGGAACCGCCAGAAGGTCCTCAGCGCTGGACCTCAGAGTCCGGGCAGAACGATGGGGGTGGAGATGCTCCTTCAGGTATATGGGGCCAAGGCAATTTAGGGCTTTAAAGGTCAGCACCAACACTTTGAACTGTGCTTGGAAACGTACTGGGAGCCAATGTAGATCTTTCAAGACCGGTGTTATGTGGTCTCGGTGGCCGCTCCCAGTCACCAGTCTAGCTGCCGCATTCTGGATTAGTTGTAGTTTCCGGGTCACCTTCAAAGGTAGCCCCACATAGAGCGCATTGCAGTAGTCCAAGCGAGAGATAACTAGTTAGCAACCTCCACCCTCCAAAAAGCCTGTTAGTGTGCAGGGGGTATTAACTGGCATGCTCTGATCTAGTGGTCTGCTTTTTTGTCTATTCTGGCTGTTTCGGTTCCTTTCCTTAGCTAAACATAGGTACGCATACATGTAGACCAGGGGCTATCAAAATGGTGGCCTTCAGCTGTTCTAACCTACAGCTCCCATCAGCCCCAATGGTCAGGGATGATGGGAAGTGTAGTTCAAAGAATTTGAAAGGCATCTACTTGGCTGTCCTTGACTTGGACCAGTCCACACCTGGCATCCCTCAAAATACCAGTTCAAGGCTTGCTGCAGACTTGACTCCTAACACCATGTAACACTTTATACAGCCATGCTGAGTTGCCTATGTGTTAAGCACATTCTCTTATGGATCTGCAAATAAACACCATTAGCAATGCACAGGCATGCAGATTACAAGAGGGCCTTTGGGAACCTGTCTGCATATACCATCCGATGCTTCTTCCTGTGTTAAGCAACTATTTGCTTTCCCACAAATGCATCCTGCTCATAGCATTTTAAGCAGAGTTAATAGGTCCCTCATTATGCTTACAGCATGCCTGTGATTATTTACTGAGTTAATTAATGATTTATATTCAAAAAGCAAGAGAGGCCATATTGGGCAATTGAAGGGTTGAAAGTCTGTATTGAAACACATCTGGTCATAATTAAGATTTACTGTGGAATTCCATTTTGCCAAAAAGATTAATTACAGGCAGCTAAATGAATATCATCATGGCTGATTGACATGTACACCATGAACAAGTCAATCTGGGGAGCACACTTTATATTCCCCTGCCTTATTTCAAGTAAATAAAGATACTTAGCCCAGACAAGAATTCCTGGTAACTGGTGAAATTCCCACCATTTGGAATTCTCATCATATGGAAATGTGAGTATATAAAGATGGGAGCCGCAATTTCCTTTTCTCCCTGCTTTCTCCTGCTCTTTAACTTTTCCATCATCATCAGTTTTGTATGCCATTTTCCCATTATAAACCATGTGCAAAATGGCTCATCAGAACATCAGAAAACTTTAAGTAACATATAATAGGAAATGTGCAAATATTAGTAGGGTTGCCAGACTCAATAGAGGACAGGACTTCTGTGCCTTTAATTGCCCTGCTCTCTTTTGAGTCTGGAAACCTTAAAGAGAAACCAGCAGGCCCTTTGCTTGGAAATTAAACAAAGGGTCTGCTGGTTTCCAGACTCAAAAGAGAGCAGGGCAATTAAAGGCACAGAAGTCATGCCCTCTATTGAGTCTGGCAACCCTAAATATTAGTAGGCCAATCAAGCATCTTGAATGAATAAATAAATGTATCATAAGATCCAGTAATCCACCAGTAATCCTGTCCTCTATTGAGTCTGGCAACCCTATCTATAAAGTGAAAGGTGATTTGGAGATGAGTGGCAACATTTTGTCCCAGCTGCAGTTTCTGGGTCATCATCAAAGGTAATGAAAAAAGTTCTACAAATAAATTAGCTTCTGGCCAAAATGTTCTCGTTAGAAATATACTAACAGCCTTTTCTCATCCCCGAGCCATGTGAGGCAAAGAATAAAAGCCCATTACTGGCTCAAAATTGACAAACATCTGTACTGCTGAAGACATTTTTTATTATCCTGTACCTAGATGTTGTTCTTGAACATAAATAAATAAAAAATATACCAGAAAAGGGAGAAGGGAGGGGAGGAAAGAAGGGAAGAAAGGAGCCAGACTTGTAATACCTTTTGTGCAGTGATAAGAAAAGAAAGAAACTCATACAGAATTAGGTAGCAGCTGTGGATGTATTTCAAGGATATTATGTATATGTATAGTCTCTTAAATCCTTATTTACAGCACCTCTCAGGGAAAGATACCAGATGGTACTAGATGATGTAGGTGCTAATAAGAATACTGAGGGGACAAGTACTCTATGGATATCTCTGTTCGGCTCACTCTGGAATCATTTAGATCTGAGGCATCTACCCCGGGGGTCAGAAGGTTATGCTCGCATTGGATGCCAGAGTTTTCCTGTTGGCAAGATCATTGCATAGTCAACCATCTGGCCTTCCAAAAATATTAATCTTATCCGGAAGATGTGCCTCCAGAAGTATACACATCATTGTAATGGTACCCAGAGACTGCAATGATGGGGGTGCCTATCTTCATTCTGTAGCTTTTGGTAAGGCACAAGACCTGCAAATTTATTGACTTATGGACTGACTAATTGAGCACACTAAGTAATGCTATCATTTTTATACTCCCCCCCCCCACCCAAGGATGCTAAAATTCACCTGTAATTTAGAGTAGAAACCGATTCACTGGTGATTTCAACTTCTAATGAGCTTCTGGGCTCACATGGTTGAAGAATCCAGAAAGTGAATGAAATTATTCTCAGTCATGTTCAGTCATAAAGAATATCATTTTCACAGATGACACCGCAAGCTGCTTAAGCAGCTCTTGCACTTATTTGTGAGCATTGTGTGTCTGTAGTGTCTGGCAGCAAGTCTCCAGGATTCCAGGGAGCGATTTTCCCCAATCCTACCTGGAAACGATGTGACCTTCTACATACAAGGCAGGTGCTATACCTCTGAGTTATTGCCCTTTTGATGCTATGAGATGCATGTGTAAGAAAGGGGAGAGGGAGGATAATACCTCTTTTCTTGTGCAGTGGTTCAAATACAATCATTTACATGTTGGCACTGATGCATCTGAAAGCGTTAACAAGTGGATTTCGCACCCCCATCCCACATTTAATCATTTTCATGATAGCATGCCCTTAAAAGGGAGATAAATGGGCATCTAATCCTTAGCTCTATGGAATGAACATTTCTGGTCAATAACCAGCTTTGGGAAGGAAACTATTGCTCATCTCACAAATAGGGCTTCATAAATCTTCATCTTGATAGGAGATAATTGTGAGAGGGGCTGGGAGATGTTACAATTCACTCTGTCTCTAAAGCCAAATATTCTTGTACTTTGTTTCCCTCAAACTCCCCTTCTGCCTCTTTAATGCTCATGTTCACCTTTTGTTGTTTCTTATGATAATGATCTGCAAAATCAATCTCCCAGGACATTTTGTAGATGAATGTGGAGGGACTATGCTAAAAAAAAGAAGAGAGAGAGAGAGAGAGAGAGAGAGAGAGAGAGAGAGAGAGAGAGAGAGAGAGAGAGCTGAGCATGAGTTTGCTGAGTTATAATTCATTCAAAATTCAATACTTGTTGTGCTAGGGTCTAGAGCACTGCTAAAAATTTCCCAAATTTGATTTGCGCAAATCACCTCCAGTTTTGTTTGGGGCCCAATTCAGCAATACTGATCTGGCCCCGATTTTGGCTGGATTGCTGCATGCCTAACTCATTGCATATACAAAACTAGCAGAATTGGTGAAGACAGAATATTTCTCCTTGTTGTGCTTAATTTCTATTTGCAGAATTTTGAACACACACACAGTTCTTTTTTTCTGGGGGTATGCAGGGGTATGCATACCCTTAAATATTTTGTGAATCTTTGTACTTTTGTCCATTTACTGTATTTATTTTCCCCAATTTAAACTATAAAATTGTGATTTTCTTGAGTCAATATGATAGTACTCCTAAACACACACACACACACACACACACACACACACACACACACACACACACACTGTATATATAGCAGGAGCATTCAAAATTAGAATCACCAACTGCAGACTGGAGCCATATTATTATTATTATTATTATTATTATTATTATTATTATTATTAATCTTATTAGTTGTTTGTCACCCGAAGGTTTCCACACAACTTAAGCAAAGAAAAAAACACAATGCACAATGCCATAGGGGAGAAAGCAGGGGGATCATATAATACATTAATATTTCATATAACATAACATCCACGGGGCAAAAAAGCCATACCAGCCATATAAATAGTAGTGAACAGCATTAACAATAGTCAAAGAGTAAACAAAGCAATAATCTGAGCCACTAATTATCAAATAAATAAAACCTCAACCTTACCCCTAGTCCAAAAAACTTTTACACTGGACCAACATTTTTCTCATTTAGCCTCCCTACCCCACCCAGAAGTCTGGTGTCAAGGCCAGCTGCTTCAATTCAGTGGTGGGTGGGTCCAATGTCCTCTGTGGATGGTCTGTCATCTCTCTTCTCCCTTCAGTGGTGAGGAATCACAAAGGAGCAGTAACAGTACCACATTAGTGTTTTTTCAAGAATGTGCAAAGAATCCTCATGCAGCTGGAGTGCCGGTGGGAAGCCAGAAAGGTAGTGATGGAATCCTGAGAGTTCTAAAATGTGGGCATCTAGCTGAGTGTAGTATTTGTCAGGACCAAGAGTTGCTGCCTCTAGCTGAGCCACTGTGACCACATAAAGGCTCTTTGTATTTTATGTGAATGGGCCCTAAGTAGGATTTGCAATGGATATGCTTGAATCAGGCATCCCCAAACTGTGGCCCTCCAGATGTTTTGGTCTACAACTCCCATGATCCCTAGCTAACAGGACCAGTGATCAGGGATGATGGGGATTGTAGTCCAAAACATCTGGAGGGCCAAAGTTTGGGGATGCCTGGCTTAAATATTTTTTGATTGAACTCAAATGAGTTTGCTTTGGCAAGAACATGCTCAGTATCATACACTTGTGGCGAGGATAGCCAACATGGCACCTGTGTGCATTCTTCCATGATTCTTGCAGAATCCTTGCCTGTGCCCCTGCTGAAATTTGTCTTGAAAGAAGCATTCTCCTGTAGAAATAAAATAGGACTTGGTATTTGTGTGGTTGTGGCATGTACGTGAGGTGCCCATGACAGTTTCTCCACTTAGCAAATACGCCCAAGGACCCCTTGCTCACGCTTTGCTATTTTCCAGCAATTCTGCTGAATAGCATGCAACATGCTATTCATGGCACCTCAGTGGATTTCTTCAAAATCTCTATATTTTTGCTTCACCCCAGTGGTGGTTCTCCTTGTTTGCTGTGAGCTCTGGGCCCCAGGTGACTATGGCTGGTCCTTACCTGCTCATGCCACACAGCTGTCCAGTTAGACTCCCACACACACTCTCTTAAATCTCCCCGTGACTTTGATTACCACCCCATTGTTTCAAAACCCTCTATTTTTCCTCCATGCACATCTTCTATCTGTTGGAGCAAAGGTGAAGTTCTAGGCAGATGCGTAGACTCCCTTCCAGGTATGGGCAAGTTTGCCATGGGATCTACTGCTCTGTGTTAAAGAGATGACCACCACCAAGATACTACCAAAAAGGGACAGAATGCAACACCATGGCTCATTAGCTGCACAGACTGAGACAAGCTCACCACACCTGTGAATTGTGAACTTCTCATTGACTTCAGCACGGAGCTCAAAGACCAGGTCCTAATCTACATGGCACTTAATGGACTGGAACACAACTACTTCAGAGCTCAGCTTACACGCCTTGGTTCCACAAGCCAATGGCAAACCGTAGGGGTGTTACAGCTAAGCTCTCACTATCTATAACTGACAACAGAGTTTTATCAGAAGCTGCTGACTAAACAGAAGACAGCACTGAATGTGCTCTGAAGTCAGATGAATAATGTTTTTAAATGAAAACTTCAATGAAAATTGATGCACTAAATATAAATGTTACCTGCCCTGTGCAATGCCACAATCCTCTGTGGGTGTTTAAGCTTTTCTATTATTATTATTATTATTAGATGCAAATAAAAATTTACTTACTATTTATTTAAGCCTGGAAACACAAGAAAGCAGCACTTTACAAAAAATACAAGCAATCCTGCTCCCCTCCCCAATCGTCTGGTAACATCCACATTTATCAGATTACATATGCATTGTCATAATCCCAATTGTTTGATATAATCTAGATCAGGCATCCCCAAACTGCGGCCCTCCAGATGTTTTGGCCTACAACTCCCATGATCCCTAGCTAACAGGACCAGTGGTCGGGGAAGATGGGAATTGTAGTCCAAAACATCTGGAGGGCCGAAGTTTGGGGATGCCTGATCTAGGCCTTGGGTATTGTTGACCATACATTTTCACACATGGGTTTTGTATTCCTACTAAACATGTTGCAGCACCTCATGGGTTTTGTAGTCTTGTGCATACCCCTGTTTCGCCTTGCAGCAGAATTTGATGACATGCTTGAGTGCGGAAACGGTTGTGTTTCACTGGGCTGCCACTGTAAATGGCATCCCTGTGCCAATTCTCCCTGCTCTAATGTTACATGCTGGATCACTTTCTGGTGGCCCCATGTTAATGACTTCTTTGTATGCTTTCCCCCCAGTAGGAGCCATTGTAGAATCATGCAAAATGACAGTATCAATTGGGCTGGCAAACCCGCAACCCACTGACCTGATTCTGTACTCCTTCCCAAGATGACGAGGGGTCTTAGCCCAGCCCCCATGGGGCGCGGAGGCCACGTGGCCCGCTCGCAACATCACCCCACTCAGAAGTGTACCAGCCTTGCCAATTTGGGTGATGACATGTTCCTCTAAAACTAGCTTACATATTATGGAGGAGAACTTGACACAGGGATGTCATTTTCAGTAGAAGCTCCACACCATGCATAAGACTTCACCCACCCATAGCAAATGGGAAAGTGAATAGTGTTTTACACTTCCACTAATGTTGTCTGGAATGCTAATGGACATCGTTGTAAGAGTTGCCTCTGACACTGGTGAATGAAATGAGCAAAAAGGGTTGAGTGCCTATAAATTATCTCTGCTCATACCCCAAAATTGCCACTGATTAGCTGACTGTGTGTCAAATTGATTTCAGATTGCCACCAGAAAAGCTTCAGAAGTCATACTAAGAGATCCTCTGCTGAATGATGCCTCCATTGGCTGCCAGCACTCGCATTAAGAATAAAGGCTGTATTATCTCCTTGAATTGATGGATTCCTTTCCCCTGCATCTCAAGCACACAATCTGTCTACAGCACTGCCTTTTCAAAACTTTGAACTTCCTCACCATGTTAGGTAATCTGAAGATAAATGCAAGGCACCATTGGAAGTTAAGAACAATTCACTAAGAACCCGTGTGTGTGTGTGTGTGTGTGTGTGTGTGTGTGTGTGTGTGTGTCAATCTATCATCATCTATCTACCTTTCTATCTACTAAGTAGAATGTTACTATTATAATTATCTGAAGAAGTGTGTATCTGAGGAAGTGTGCATGCACACGAAAGCTTATACCAGAACAAACTTAGTTGGTCTATAAGGTGCTACCGGACCAACACGGCTACCTACCTGATATTATAATTATAGATAATGCAAAGTGGCTGAGTCTTACTGTTTATTTTAATTTTTTGTTTTGCCGGAATGGGGATATAGAATTCCTAAAATATTGATGGCAACTTTAGTGTGATTTTTATTGCGAACCACCCGCACAAACGATGGAGATATTAGCAGGCAGAGTAGGGAGGGGGAGAGAAAGGCACAACATTTGCAGAACTACAAACAAATATTTAGGGGAAATGTCTGGTGGAAACTCCCTCCCCACCCATTTTAAAAGCCAAGTGTAGTCAGTGGTTATGGGGTGCTGACTGTGTGTGAGTGTAAAACAGGAGGAGGTGAATTTAATGGAATCACCGGAATCCTAACTAGGGAACACTACATGCCACAACACTTTGTGGCAGGCCCCAGTTCTTGTTTTTTATTCTCATTCACAGGTTTTATTTACCAGAATATTCTCTTTTTGCTTCTGCCTTCCTTTGCCTGCAAAAAAAAACTGTACAGTGTTCCCCTCAGTAGCAGAATCCTTTTGACTGGATCTTTTATTCCCTGTAGACCCAAGTGCAGGAGTGTGTGGTTTTATGGCTTCTACTGAAAATTCCCATGAGTGTTTTTGAAAAATTCATGACCTTACCATTTAATATTCCCCACTTCTGAGATTTTTTGTAGAATGGGATTCGGGTACCATGCAATCGCATGCCCGTGCATTGAAGAACTGGGCCTGGAGTATTTGATTTATGCAGTATGTGGCTCATTTAGGTGATAAAAAAGAAAATTGGGGGCACATCTTCAAGGCAACTTGACAATGTAAAGATAGTGTTCCGGGGTCAATCTCATAAAATGACCAGAACTGGATGGTGGGGGACAGGATGGAATGACACATCTTAGGAACACGGGAAGGGTAGCCAAATAAATCTGTTGCCTATTTTTTGTTCTTTCTTGCAGACATCATTTGATTCAATGAACCATTTTGCTGAGACCATGGGAATATGAAACCAAATATATGAAGTACTGTGAAAGTAGAGATGGTACAGTCATGATGACTTACCCAAGGCAATCTTGGCCGAGCAAGATTTTGAACCCAGATCCAAATTCCATACTCTAGATTAGGGGTGTGAATCCTTTGGCCCTCCAAATGTTGTGGAACTCTCACCAGCTCCAGTCAGCATAGCCAATGGTCAGGGATTATTGGAGTAGTAGACCATTAGGTATCTGAAGTGTTACAGGTTCTCTACTCATCCTCTAGACACTATACAACATTGGCTGCTAGTTGCCTACCGTGAGAAGAGGTTGTGGTTCTGCTCACTTGGTACACATGGACGATTGATTTATTAAAAGCTATGCTTAAGATTTGCCGGTCCATATTTGCTATGTTAACAATTTATTACATCTAATCGTCATACACAGCTTAGGTGGACATGGGGTCCAAGGGGGATATTATTACATTAGTGACACTGGAATACTCAGCTCGGGTCAATTGTGTTAATTTTTAGTACGTGCCTTAAGTTCATTTTCAGTGAGTGCCCTCCAGTTCATGAAAAAGGCTAGAGGCTGCCTCTATTTGCAGATTGCTCATTCCTCTCATGAAAGTATACCTTCTTTAAACCAAGGTGTCCCGATCTCTTTAAGGGTTACATGGAAGCCATGCATTACATCTGATCATTTGCATTACTATTTTTATATTCTTTTCCCAGTCCCCGGAGAGATGTGTGTGAACCGTTTCTATGCTGCTAAAATCAGCTGTTGGAAAACCATAAATGTATAACAAATGTAATACACAAGAGGGACATGCAGAACTGATTTAAAAGTTTTATATCTGTTTTAAAACTTACTTCTGTTTTATACTTATTTTTCTCCTACCGTGTTTCTCATATTATAAGACACGTCTTATATTTATTTTTTCCTCAAAAAAACACACTATGGCTTATTTTCAAGGGATGTCTTATTTTTTTCCTCCTCCTCCTGCCGCGGCCGGCATTGCTGCTGCGCCTATCACTATGTCTTATTTTTGGGGTATGGCTTATATTCCTTGAGAGCTTAAAAATCCTGCTACGGCTTATTTTATGGGTATGTCTTAAAATATGAGAAACAGGGTATATATGAGAGAGACTTTCCCCCCTCATATATATATGAGAGACTTAGTTTTAGCTTGATTTTGTCTCCAATTTTATTTGTATGCCACTTGGATGGTGGTTTCCTGTACAGGGCTCCATTTGGTCAGCCATACTTTATTCAAGGGACAGTAAGGCACTCAAACAGGTCAATAAATTCTTCTCTTAATGCACTCCCCCAACAGGTAAGAGTAGGTGGAACAATCACGAGGTCACACCTCTGTCAATCTTAACACCTGCCAATCTTAACATCTGCAGGGAATTACAGATATTTGGGGCAAAGTCACTTAGGGCTTTAAACAATAATGCGAGCAACCTTGAATTGGGCCCAGAAACAAATTGGCTTGCAATGCAGCTGCTCTGGAACATGGGTTATGTGAGTTTTAAATAGAATCCCAGTTGATAAACTGGCTGGTGCATTTTGGTCCAGTTGAAGTTCCTGAATTATTTTCAAGAACAGCCCAACATGTTTAATCCAGTGTGGGATTATTGAAGTTACCAGAGCATGGCCAAGTCATTTCTGTCCAAGGGAGACCATAGTTGGCAAATCAACCTGAGCCTTCATTGAAAATGTTGGGTCCAGGAGCAACCCCAAGCTCTGCTCTTGTTCACTGGAAATTACTTGAGATTATTGAATAAGTTGAAGCACAGTAAGGAAACTTGATGGGGGGTGTGAGAGGCATATTCGAACCTTGAGTGTCTTCATAAATGGAGGGAGGAAAAGAGCTGTAGTGTATCATAAGAAAAGTTGTGACACCAGAAAAAAAATAATTCAGGAGGCACAGAAGGGCCAAATTCAATTGGAAGGAGGGGAGAAGCATTGCTTTTCAGCTGTTAGATTTCCGGGGGGGGAAAACAAGATATCATTTCTATGTGCAAAGTCCCTTTCCTTCAAGTAGGTGAAGGGATCCAGCAACAGAGGATGATTGGAAAGGTGAGCTTCTTATGTGGGGAGTGTTCACCCACAGCACTCCCCAAGATAACTATGCCTATGAGCAGGGCCATCTTAAGCATATCTGGCGCCCTGGCGCCGTGGTGCGAAGATCCCTCCAGTGCCCCCCAGCCCCGTTTCCCAGTGCGGCTGTCTGGTGGGCACAGCGCGGCGCCCCCCCAGCGGCCTGATGCCCTGGCGCATTGCACCACCCAGCCTTGCCTTAGGGACGGCCCTGCCTATGAGGGCCTTTCCACGTGCAGCTATTTTATTTGGGCAAAAATGGCTATACTGTCAACATTAAGGGAAAAAATCGTGGTGGCGAACAGCATAAAATCAGCAACAAAAATAAACTCTGAAAACAAGAAGAAAATACAGCACAATTGTGCCCTCACTCAGGGAAGAGCAATGTCCTCAGCAAATAAGTAACTAATGGCACAATCCTATTCATGACCACTCAAAAGTAAAGCCCATTGAGTAAAAGGCCACGACGCCTTTGTAACTATCAGTTTCAGTTCTTTGAAGTCTTCTGTAAAACAGAGAGACAGTGAATAATACAAATGGAGCATCAGTACTATTTTTTCAGGAAACAAGTACATGTAAGGAAAGCTAATCCAATAACCCAAGATCATTCTCCAATTCGGCTTTAGATACTGCCAAGTATAATGTCATATTCCCTGAGCCAGAGGGGGAGCCTTTTAATGTCTTTTAATGCCTAATTTGGAAACAATAGCATAGCAGGGCCTTTGAAATTATTGACTTCTAGGGAATGCTCAGGACCACGCTGCCATAACGTTTTCATTCTGTTTGACATCAGTGGGTACATTAACAAGAAAGTTAATTATGGATGCAAAAGAGCTGAGTTGAGTTCAGCTATGGACACTGCTGTCCATAGTTTAGGTTGCCCTGAGGAATTATGTTCCGCCTCCTGCGAGGTCCTGCTGATGAAACGAGTGAGCCAAAATCCACATTTCTGGCATTAGAAAAGAAAAGAGCAAACTGCAGCTATGACTCTGAAAGCCCTTTTCAGGTATGTGAGAAAAATAGGGTTCAAACTGATTGGGGAAAACGGACATTGACCCATTCTACCCTGCCTCCCACTGACTCTGAACAGAATACTTTTTGTTTTAATTAATGTAATGAGGAAATAAAATCTTAACTGAGAGGGCTGGATTACATTTACTTGGCTTTCATTGCCTGAATGCCTGGCGTCTTAAAAAACGTATTATTCACACGTTGCTAATGGTATGCACACTGTTAATTATCCCAACACGTCTAATTGCTGTTTTCTTAAATAACTACTAGGCCATATGTAAATGATCTTAAAAGCATTAACATTTCATTGTGTGAAAAATTAGAGCAACTAACAGATTGGGTGATAGAGCACACAGATTGTACAGACGGGGGCGGGGGGGGATGAGGGTGAGCTGTTGACAGTGAGCTTGAAATGCTAAACGCTTAAAGAGAAGTTGGCAACCTCTGACCCATCTGGGTGAAATGGAAGTTGGTTCATTAAAGCTTCATTTAGGGAAACACTGGCTTAGCCAACAGCCTGCAATGTCCTCCCCTTTCATTTTTTTAAGACTGCCACTCCACCGAGCCATGACCAAATGCTGATTGGGTTGTCATTGGCCAAATGCTCATTGTCTAGCAGATAATACCCTCCCCACAAACCCTATCAGATAACTGGGGTTGCTCCGCAATGACGAAAACTCACCTAGAAAAGGACAATGATTCCTTCCTCACAGAGTTTTTCTTTTTGTAATGAAAGAATAATTCATCGTTCAGGATCAGACCTGTTACTTGTGCAATTTCCCTTCAACGCAGTAATTTCTAGTGACATAAAATTATTCCAGACCAATGGCTATCAAGAAGTGATCCTTTTATGAGTGCGTTGGTCATCCCCAAGTTGATTCAAGGATACATTTTTACATGTGTCCTATGGAACACAGAAAGAAAGCTGGGTTTAACTTAATATTGTCCACTCTGATTGGCAAGGTATCAGGCAGAGGGTCTTTCCTACCGGTATTACCTGGCATCCAATCATTTTCAAAGGCAAGCAAATAAAACAACAACAACACCCCACAATCTTGGAGATGTCAGGGATTGAACTATCTGCATGTAAAGCAAGTGCTCTGCCACTGAACTATTTTTCCCTAATAAAAAATTAAAATGTGCATAAAAATGCACATATTGGTGAAAATAGCTTACAATTTGTATTCTACTAAGGTTTACCCGACAAGTAGATTCACTGAAATTAATTTAGTATTTTCATTAATTTCAAAGGATCTATTCAGAGTAAAACTTAGTTGAGTCCCACCCACTATAATGGGGGGGGGATTGCTTTTACAAAAATAATAATAGGCAAAATGTGTAGGTTATGTGTATATAAATTCTTCCATTTTTTGCAATTTAATCTTTTTTTATTTTAAATATTGACTCCATTCACCACAAAAAGAACCAAAGAAAAAAAAATCACACCAAATACAAAAAAAAAAATATCTTCCATACATTGAGACTTCCGTCCTTTGTTTCCTTGTTGACTGCATATTGTATTACTTTTAACTTATCATAAATTATCTATAATCTTTGTAGCATATAACATTGCAGAAGTCAACCAAAGCATGTCAATGATTATGTATATAAATTCTAGTGAATTTTCATGAGGACTTCTAAAAACAAAATAAAATTGCAAGCTGATGTGGAAGTCTGGAGAACTGACCCAAAGGTTGGAAAAATTCGAAACTGAGAAACTGAAATAGACATATCCACACATCCCTAAAAAATTATGAAGAATGCTTACCAGCTTCCCCCAACCTGGTGACCTCCACTTGGACTGCTACACCTATTGGCCAGAGCTAGCAAGGCCAAATGTTCAGGGATGATAGGAGCTGTTATCCCCAAACACCTGGAGGAAAAACCTTTCGTTTCCCATTCGGCCAAGGGAAACACTTGGTATTTTAGTTCAATTTTCCCTTCAGGGGAAAGGCTGGATTGACAAAAGTGTGTTTTGAACTTGCATCAAGTGTATTTCTTGATGTATTGCAACCTGACAAAACTACTCAGAAGCTTTTAAAAGGCAAATCCTATTAGGGCCTTTTGAGAAAATAATGTTGCAATGTAGTGCACTCTCTTAACTCCCAGGGCACCAAATATAATCAAGCAATATGTGTGGCCCCTGGGAATGCCTTACATTTGCCCCATACTCTCATCTATCCTTTTTAATATTGTTTTTTCCATGAATCACAAAGCCCACCCTAACTTAAACGACATCCATCAATTGCTGAAATGAGTGTTCTCTGCTTTCCTGCTTTTTTATGAAAAAAGACTTGCTTACTGGGGTCATCGATCTAAAATGATCTTACTTCTGGAGCAAATGTGATCTTGGAGACTCCAAATGAAACCCATTTAAACTTCACAATAGAAATTAAGTGGGTATATCTCAGACTTCCTGGATAAGAAACTGATGGGAGCTGTTAAGATTCTTGGACTGCTGCTCCGTGTGGTGAGCCAGTGAACTGCATGTGAAAGTTAATTATCTTAAGGTCCTGGACTGACTCCATCATCTACCATTCCACTGGCTGGCCATAGGGTCCTCCTCTACAGGAAGGAGTATGAAGCTTCCTGTTCCATTTCAGTCTTCCTAGAACAACAGTGTTGTTGTTTTTTAATGTATTCCGGTATGTTTAGTTATACTTTGATCCTGACTCCTGGCTTGCTTCTTGGCCTTGCCTCCTGATTTGTTGCTTGGTCCTTACTCAGTCTTGATTACTTACTTTGTCTCATAGTGCCTGATTCCTGGCTCACCTCGGACAAAGTTTCATAAATTCTAGGATTCTGCTTCTAATAGCAGGCTGCGAGATGCTTCTGGGAGGGTTTGAAGCAAGGCATGCAAGTAATTGTCCTCCCCTAGGTCACATTCAGCATGTGGTATGCAGAGGAAGGCTCTCTCTGAACTTGGAAGGATTTAGTTACCATATTTAACAGTAATTGATTTCCCCAATCACAAAGGATCTCTTTTTAAAAGTCACCAAAGCTGGTTTCTGTCACCAAATCCTGTGGCTATGTTTTCCTTTAGTTAATAGTACATAATGTGAAAAGGTCATTTTTTTTGGTCTGCTCGTCAGTTTCTTTGACAGATCCCGAGTTCTAAAAGAATTCTATTTGTGCATTCCTCAAACTCCTGTGCATTCCTCAAAGAGAAGTAGCAATAGCTTAATCCTGAATATACAACAGGTAAACTCAGGTTGAAATGCTATACAAAGTTACCACTGAGTAAGTCTCATGAAATGTAACATGACTTCTTTCTGACTTTATGGATGAACTGTGAACAGAGCAGTTTAAATCTACTCCATGCAGGATTAAGTTATGTGCAATCATAGCTCCATTGCACTCTATTTTGGGTGGACTTTCCAATACTACTACTACTACTACTACTACTAATAATAATAATAATAATAATAAATTGTATGCATTTTGGATGCACTTGTTCAATGAAATGTGCCTTTTCCCTAATATATACGTACTGTATACCCCTTTGTGCACTTTTTTTGAACCAAAATGGCATCTCAAAATCTGGATTAGGGCATCATCCATCTGTTAGTTGTGCTGTGATCCAGTTTGGAATGTCAAATCAGATTGGCCCAATGTGTAAAGTGGATGGATTCCTCCCTTGCCCCTTGTAGAAATGAAAAGGATGATACTGCTGGTCTTATTATTATGCTATTTAAAGTCAGTTATTTTATGCTCAAAGCAACAGTTACCTTGGGAGGTGGTAGACTCTCCTTCCTTGGAGGTTTTCAAGCAGAGGTTGGTTGGCCATCTGTCATGTATAATGTAGCTGAGATTCCTGCATTGCGGGGGGTTGGACTAGATGACCCTTGGGTCCCTTCCAACTCTACAATTCTAGAATTCTAAAATTGTTACCCAATACTCAGGACAATTTCTCAATTCATGACTGACATTTTATTTTTTAGCAAGAAGGTGCATCCTAACTTATTCAGAAAACAACAAGCTCACAGGAAATTGTTTCTACTGCCTGTCACAACTTTTACCTGAAGAAGCTGAATCCTATGAGAGCAAGCTTTCATTTACAATGGATACTCAGTCATAATGAATATCAAATTACAGCTGATAGAAGTGAGGTTGGGGTGGGGGAATTTGCAGACAGGGTCATATATCATTGAAAAAGCTCCTGCAAAACATTATTACACGAGGGGGGAAAAATCAATTATCCAAACGTAGGCATATGTCAAACAAACAATAGAACCATAAAGGTCATACTGAAATCAAACAATGTCATGAATAATTATGGGAGGAAGAAATCCCACAAAAATTCCTTTTGTTTCCTATAAAAGCAAATTTGTATCTATTCTGCTTGTTCAGTGTAACAGCCAAGCCAAAATAATTGGGGAGGGCAGAAATCAAAGCATATTTCAATTTGTTTCTTAAATAAAAAAAAATAAAAAAATACTTTTTTGCATTAAAGCATCATGTTTCATTCATCATGAGTCAAATAATCCAATTTGCTTTCCAAAATAATAATAAAGCAAAAGCACAATGCTAAATAAAAATCACCAGCATAACACACTTGGGAGGTATGGTGGATATTAAGTGATTGCCACCTAAGTCATGCTGAGAGTAGACCCATTGAAGTCAATGGACTGGATTTTTGGATTAAAATGTGTTTCTGTGGGATATTCATATTTCCTTCAAAATAATTTAGTTTGTGAAAATACTCATTGTTTTTACACTTTTCAGTAGTGTTGTTTACTTTGGCTGCTTCCTCCCCCTGCCATATTAGCTAGGTAGGTGATCCCATGGAATAAAGGATCCATGTAGTAAACAAAACGATGTTACAATTCCACATCTGATTGATAGTGTTGGCTCACATTTGTAAATAAAAGTATGTGGGTCAATAAAACCGTTCAGATCAACCTGCATGATGTCTCACAAGATGCAAACAGGGGCACCTGAGAATGAGGGTGAGGGAAATTTAAATGAGTAGTGTTGTGTCATGGGTTTCTTAATAGTAGTCATTGAGTGACAACATCTTCATGATAACAGCTCTTTATTTAAGGCAACAAGACAAGACTGACTCTGAGGACAGGGAAGCTACATTTATAGGGACAGGGAACTAGCTAGAAAGGGATACATTTTGGAGGGAACAATATCAGGCAATCACAGTGCTGCCTTTTGGAGGAAACCAATAAGACAGAGGTTCCAAATACAGCAGCTTAAATGAACCAATAGTAGCTGTACCTTCTGGAACCAAAAGGCAATTACTTTACCCTAAAGCAAATACAGACAATAGTAATACAGTGGAACCTCGGTTTATGAACACCTCGGTTTATGAATTTTCGGTTTATGAACACCGCGGACCCATCTGGAACGGATTAATTCACTTTCCATTACTTTTAATGGGAAAGTTCGCTTCAGTTTATGAATGCTTCAGTTTATGAACAGACTTCCGGAACCAATTACACCCATGTTTCAGTTTATGAACGCTTCAGTTTAAGTACTTCACGGACCCGTCTGGAACGGATTAATCCACTTTCCATTACTTTCAATGGAAAAGTTTGCTTCAGTTTATGAACGGTTACTCCGCGGACCGTATGGAACGGATTAATCCACGTTCCATTACTTTCAATGGGAAAGTTCGCTTCAGTTTATGAACGCTTCAGTTTATGAACAGACTTCCGGAACCAATTGTGTTCATAAACCGAGGTACCACTGTACAGATATACAATCCTTTGACTCAATACACAACACACACACACACCCGCCTTCTTGTGAATTAACCTGCATGTTCACTCCACCGGAACACTGACAGATAAGGTGAGACTTTGAGGGACTGCTTAGTCCAGTTAAAGCCATTTGGTACAATTCCCCAGACACTCTTAGAGTCAATCAATCTATTGCGCCAAATGTAGAATTCTGGACTTTACCACCTCAAATGGTGGGTGGGGTCATTTCAAGTCCTCTGACATGTCAGCAAAAAACATCCCTCAATGAGGTTGGCCAACACTTCAGAAACAGAAAGGCATAGCTGCCAAGTTTTCCCTTTTCTCGCGAGAAAGCCTATTCAGCATAAGGGAATTTCCCTTAAAAAAAGGGATAACTTGGCAGCTATGCAGAAAGGAGAACTTTGTCCCTGATGTGTGTTAGGTTACTGCATAGACAAAGCTTTCTATTTGCGAGTAGCTGTAAAATATGCAACCTCTCACATACAATCTGTAGTCCAGAATGCATTCTCCATATTTTTGAGAACAGCTGCATTCCACGCTCCATGGGTTCATATTACAACTTGAATATAATGAAATCTATTCAACAACTTTGACAGAATAATCTGTTTTTAATCGGACCATGGAACTTTCCTTTCACAGCCCTTTATATTGCATAAATATATATGGGGAAATCCTTCTTCCCATTGAGGGTAAGCTGTGCTCCATTCGATTTTACAGATATCATCTTTTTTGAGTGGTGAAGGAGAAATCAGTAAAATCTTAGGGTGCTATTATGAACTCCAAATCTGAAGAATTCATAACAATGGAAGCAATGGAAGTGGTTATTTAGATGAGGCTCTATGGTCACAGCCAATTCCAAAGGACTATTAAAAAATAGATATAGAAAAGTAAGATTTTGTTTTAAAAAAACACACAAAACCCCGAAGAAAAGAGCTCTGGAATAGATTAAAGGTTCCACAAAGGAGCTGGCTGACCTTTAGGTACACTAGCCAGTCAGTCACTCCTGTGATCTCATCGGCTTTCAGCCAATTTGGAAAGGATTGATCAAATTTGCATGACACAGTCCTATTTAAGTAAACTTTCTTGTGCTCCCCTGATCTTTCTCTTTGTGGCATCTGTTGGATAGCCTTTGAACCTCCAACATCAAAATACCACTGAATAAATGTGCAGTCCTTCAGATGAAAAATGAAAAGGCCTGCTTTAATTCTTGACACGTTAGAGCTGCCATTAAGTTTGCTAAGAGCAAGCACTCCAAACAATGGAGAAAGAATCAAGGAACTTCGCGTATACCTAAAGGGAGGCATATACAGGTGGCGTATATGTGGTGCCAATAGCTACAAAAGCCTAAATGCTGAGTGTTATGTTATGAAACACAAATGCTAAAAACATATTGGAGGAAAAGGTTATGTATCACCAGGAGGCTGAAATTTCAATCACATCACATGTTGGGTGTGTATTAAATGTTTCAATGAAAGAATTATGGGGCAGTTCCCAACACTTTCTGAGTTGTGGTGCCTTATCCTTTTTAATAGAACCGAATAATATGCTCCCCAGAAACTTAAATGACAAAGACCACCACTGTCAGAGCAGAAGGATTCATAGAGAAGGCCAAGTCTAAACATATAAAAATATGTCTACTTGCTTGGAGAAGATAGACAGTGGATAGGCATAAAAGGTACAGTATTCCTTTTATGCAAAGCAGCATCTTGCATAAAATTAGGGGCTGTCATGCATGCTGGTGTATCCTCCCCCCACCATCCCTGCATGCACGTCCAAGTCCACAGGGAGGAATCACATGGCTGCCTTCTTGAATATAGTTGTATGAGTACTGTGCTCATCTAGTTTGGAGGTAGGCTGTACACTAGCCGTAGCTTCAAAGCCATCTTCAAGGGCAGCCCCACACAGAGTGGGAGCCTAACAGTGGATAAATGAATAACTTTGTGTGACTTTAGATTCAGGTAGGTAGCCGTGTTGGTCTGACGCAGTCGAAATAAATTAAAAAATTAAAAAATTGTCCAGTAGCACCTTAGAGACCAACTAAGTTTTTTCTGGGTATAAGCTTTTGCGTGCATGTATCTGAAGAAGTGTCCATGCCCACAAAAGCTTATACCCAGAACAAACTTAGTTGGTCTCTAAGGTGCTACTGGATAATTTTTTAATTTGGGTGACTTTGAATTGCTTCCCAATTATTGTGCTAGAAGAGGAAGGCGAAATCTGATATACAAGGAACAGGCTGTGATCTACGATTTAGAATTATTTTCTGGTGTGGCAATTAGCTGCAAGTGTTCCAATGCACACCCAACGCTCCTAGGTGTAAATGATAGCCTGTTCGCTTCTATGGAGTGGTCGGAAGCTTGCGGCGGAGCATTCAGACATGCACAAACTCCATGTGCCCTATGCACATATCCTTTCCAGGTTTCCAGGGATTGTACTGAGAACAAGCTTCTCTCATGGACCATTTTCCTCATTGCACTTTTTGCTTTTAGGAAGAAAAAGGGGGACCTCCCACATCATGCCCCTTGAGCAGATCTGCACATGTACCTTAAAAATGAATGGATGCCAATTTTACCTCTTGGATGCTACTCTCATTCCTGACATACCCATTGTTTCTGGTGCATAATCATTTGGTTGTCAAGTGTATTACCTCTGACTGATTCATCATAGCTAAGATTTTTGAATGCCAACATGATTTCTTAATACACACTTGGTTATAATTCCACAAAATAACAGGGTAAGCATTTTTTTTTTTACAGCAACAACTCTTAATCTTTTTTTCTCTCTTTCTCTCCAGCACCCCCCCCCCCCGGTCTTCTGCACTGCAAATGCCAGATTGTCTCTTCTGCGTACAGGTAGCTTTCCTCTGCTATTCAGATTTAATTCAAATGCAATTGACTGTGACCATGCTTACGGTAATAAGCTTACTCATATATGTATCTCCAAAACACTCCAACCTCGGTAATACAGATGTATTAAAGGTTCATAAAAGTACACTACTGAGTTCACAGAAAAGATTTCGAATAATCTTTCCTTAGGAGGCAGTCAAAGGATGGAAATGAAAGGAGACTATTTTTGAGGCAGCAGCTGACTATAAGAAAGGAAAGTTGATTCAAGGTGAAAATCTATCATTCTACTTTCCAATTTTCTCAGGGACGCCTGGCACATCTTTACTTGTCACTGGGGATGCTTATGAAATTCTCCCCATCTGAATCCCCCCCCCCCAGATCTAGAGTTTCCATATAAGCTGGACGTGTTTGTGAAGCTGCACCAATATATCAGTAATTTTCCATTGCTGTTTCCTCTTCCCCTCATTTCTACTTCTGAGAATGTCTAGCTTGCCACAGCTTGTAGCTCAGTACCGTCTACACCAACTGGTATGATCTTTCCAGGATTTAAGACAGGATTCTTGCATGCTTGCAAGCAGTTCTCTCTTTCTTTTGGGCTCGGGCTGTGTTTCCATTGCCTGGGCATGCAAACCATAGTCCTCCTGATGATGCCTAAACCAGTCACATATTGTTGAGCTGCTTTGACGACTCTAACACCAATCTCAGGACCAGTAGGAGCCTCCAGTAACTCATCTGCTGAAGCTGTGTTGTTTCATCTCTTGAAAGGAGATGAGTTGTCTTGAATGGAAGCGAGGCAAATCTGGAAACCCATCAAGGTGAACTAATCTCACCAACTATGTATGGCAGGACATCAAAAAACATGGCAAAAGGTGTCTTTCTGCCTCTGGCTGCTAAAACAGTTGGGTTATTCAACACTGGATCAGTCACCCAATATGGCCTTTGGCTTTGTAAGTCACATGTGATGCACACCAGATTAAGAAACTCAGATATCAGGGCTAGGAGAGATCATGAGTCCCACATTCTGCTACAGGGAGTAGTGGGCCATGTGAAGAATTGGTCTGACTTGGAATAATGAAGTCCTTATACACCCTGTAGGTCACACACAGAAGGCCTCAGTTTCATGGTACTGTATGGATTCGACATAGAATCTTTTGTTTGTTCAAGTACCGGTAGGAGTTTGGGAACTGTGGTGAAAATATTGTTAGATCTCAGTGAGAGTATGGCTTATGCCAGCTGCAGTTTGCGTCTTACAGAACTAACTCAACAATACAAAAAGCATAATTTGCTTGCATCATTAAGAGTTATAGTTTATCTTGTTACATTAGAAAGGGAAAAATTTCTACCTTTCTGTCTTGCATTTGTTCTGAGAAACCTGCCTTCCACCTCTGGAATGTAGCTGATGAAGGAAATTCTTCAATTCAGACGGGATCATGTTAATAATTAAGGTCATTGTGATAAAAATAACTCCAGTTGTATAACAGAGCTCTTCACAGTAGTGAGATTTATGATGGGAATTATTAACTCTAGCGGCTATTTTATCTTAAAGCACTGTGCATGAAATAGGGTGACCTTTTATCTGTTACCTGTTGGGTTTACCATGTCTAAGAGTTTCAGATAGATGACTCCTTCTCCCTAGCCAATTGCATTACATATTCTGCTTGTGCTGTGTTTGCTATGCTGGGGGACTTGTTTGCACAAGAAAGTGTAGCGAGGGCCTGATGATATGTGATACTTTGGAATTTTCTGAATCCTCAGCCAGTTGGCTACAGTTCTTGATTTCAAAGCAGCTGCTGGAGGAGAAGGGAAAATTCAGAACATGTGACATGAAATAGAAGACATTCACTACTGTAAATATTTCAGCATCTGGACTGGTCATGTTGTGCGGATGCCTGATGATCGTCTTCCAAAGCAACTACTCTATTCCGAACTTAAAAATGGAAAGCATAATGCTGGTGGTCAACAAAATAAGCACTGACAACTGGGAAACATTGGCCTGCGAGCGCTTCAGTTGGAGGACAGCCTTTACCAAGGGTGTCATGGGCTTTGAAGAAACTCAATCTCAGGATGCAAGGGACAAATGTGCTAAGAGGAAAGCACACTTGGCAAATCCACACCGTGATCAACTCCCACCTGGAAACCAATGTCCCCACTGCGGAAGGACGTGTGGATCCATAATTGGTCTCCACAGTCACTTACAGACCCATTGTTAAAACTGTGTTTATGGAAGACAATCTTACTCGGCTACGAGAGAAGAAGAAGAAGAAGAAGAAGAAGAAGAAGAAGAAGAAGAAGAAGAAGAAGAAGAAGAAGAAGAAGAAGAAGAAGAAGATCTGGAATAACCAATTTATCTCTCACCTGGGTATGACGAGAGCACTGTGACTGAAGCTGAGTTTCAGTAGAAGCCTAATAGGCTTGGAGCAATCTGATTCTAAAAAGATGTTCTTGGCTCATTATGATTAAGGCTGTGGAAGTTTGGAGTTGGGGAGATACCAGCTCTGTTTTACTCTACTAGCTCTCAAGGTTTTCAAACAGCTGGATAGCTTTGCTAATGTAAAAAAAAGAGTATTTTAGGGGCAAAGGCATACAATTTAAATGCACATGGGAGATTATTTTCTAAAGTGTCTGAAACTACTGTTGTTGTTGTTTAGTCGTTTAGTCGTGTCCGACTCTTCGTGACCCCATGGACCATAGCACGCCAGGCACTCCTGTCTTGCACTGCCTCCCGCAGTTTGGTCAAACTCATGTTCGTAGCTTCGAGAACACTGTCCAGCCAACTACTACAAACCAAAAATAGACTAAACAATATCTCTCTCTCTCTCTCTCTCTCACACACACACACACACACACACACACACACAGAGAGAGAGAGAGAGAGAGAGAGAGAGAGAGAGAGAATTAAGTCTCCAAAAATATTACAAAACTTTTCCCTTCATTTATAGTTTTTTTTAAAAAAGTAATTTCTTCTTGACTTCCCACCCCCCTTTCCTGATTTTTTTTGTTATTCCTTTTTAATAGCTGTTTTTGAACTCATATGCTTTTATTACCTAAGCCCAAATATTGTTAATTATTTCAATAATCTGTTGCTTCTATTTCAAAGTCAATAAGGGAAAACATTTTTGGGGAGAGAATAGAGATGGGTGCCAGGCCCTCTCCCCAAATGCTCCCAGGGGCTCTTGCGTGGCCCTAGCCCTTTGACAGGGGTTTGGACAAGAGCATGGTGAGTCCCTGGATTCCTTTAATGGAATATCCTTGCAGCAGGACCATTGGAGGGGCAGGCGCAGCCAACCATACCCCCTCCACCAACCAAATTTAGCCAATGCCTAATTACAACCTTACAAGTTGTAACAATTTTGCTATGCAGTAGGCAAAATATCAAATGGCACCAGCCAATCAGCCAAATGGAAAAATTCCTACCAGGCCCCTGCCCCAAAGCAGATGGCCCCATGACAGGCATAGCAAGGTCAACGCGACCAGCCCTAAATATAGGGAGGGTGGACGGGGGATCTGATGCATACAGCGAAAAGAGGCAGCAGGGAATAAATAGCCCCTTGGCTGTCAATCATAAATTGCAACATCATCTTCTCCCCAACGACCAAGAGGTGCCCAGTAAGATTTGTGGCCATCCAAACTAACCCGCCCAGCAACAGAGGGATGTCTTGTTTGCCCCCACCGCAACACGTGCTTCTCCATGAAGGAGAACATGCTTTCTAGACAGAAAGAGAATCTTGTTTCATTGAGATTGCAAAATAAACTTGTGAGGGCGACACCATTTGTGAAGCCAGAAAATAGGAAATCTCTTACAGGAAGATTTAAGTTTTGTTCTTTGGCATTTTACGGCAGAATTGAAACCATTTGTCTTAGCAATGTTATTCTTCAGAAACCATGAAACTGCGCTAGTGATCCAAGAGAACAAATCCATTGTTGGAATTCTCTGGCTTCACAAATGTAATTGCCCTCACTAGTTTCTTTGACAATTTCAACAAAACAAGTGTATCATTCTATCCTAGAAGTATAAATCTGGTTTGTACTCTTACCACACATGTCATAAGATCTCCTGCCTCTGAATGGATGGAATAGGGATAACTTACATCAGCTTAGCATAAATTCTGCTGACTTCCTATATTAAGGCTCTGTCGGCTTCTGCTTTCCTACTTTTATAATGGCACAAATGAACCTTGATATATATCATATATCATAAAGTGTTCAAGAAAAAAACAACAACAAGAACTGATATCAGTCTCTACTTATTTCAGATCAACTGTGACCTTTGTCAAAGCCTTGTTCCATGCCCAATAAGAGCAATACACCTTTGCCTAGTGAGACTGGCCCATAGAACGAAACAAAATACTGGGGAAGGTTTCACCTAGTATATTGCCTGTGTCATGAGCTCATGGGGGGGGGGGAAACTGTCTATGAGCCCTTGCAAAGGGGAGGGGAAAGTGTGTGTGTGTGCGCGCGCACACACACACACACACACACACACACACACACACACGGCTGCTTTTCCTAGAGCTCAGAGCCATTTTGCTTTGAGTGCTTCGTGCCCATCCACCCTCGAGTTATGAGTTTCCAAGGATGCAATTTTTGTTCATATATGATAACAGCAAATCATACAGAGGATTTGGCTGTAAGGAACTCATGTTAATTGCTATTCTTTAGTGATAAATCGGAACAAATGGCAATCTGCAGAAAACCCAATTGTTGTATGCTCCTATTCAGTGCTAAACAGGGATGTATTATGAATTGTGTGTTGTGTTGTGCTTGTTTGTTTGTTTGTTTGTTTGCTGTCTGGGCTGTAATGGTTTGGGAGGCTATAAAGATGCATAATACCTGGGTGGGGGATGGGGAGGTAGTGGATATGTTACTGTTTTGTGATACTATATTGCCGCAGATGGAGGTGGGTGATGAGTTGGTTGTAAATTATGCTTACTGCTGCCATTGATTTTGTGTGTGGATTAAAGGTTGAAGCCTTAGTAATCCATCACCTTTCACTCTGCCTGAATGTTCCAACACAGTTGTTGACTCAAAAACTATGTCAAAATACATTTAAACTGCATATTTTGAAAATTAATGCAGAAACAGGATTGGTGAGTGAATCATATAGTCTAGATAAATCCAATGTTATGAGAAGGTGGGGGGCTTTTCTTTGGCAGTTCTCTTAGGGAAATGGCTAAGTGTATGTAAGATGTCAGAGAATTCTGCTGGAAATGGAAAAGGGAGCGGAAATTCCCACAACTGGCATGTTCGTTCAAGGTCAGCATCAGAAATAATGGAAGTTAATACAAATGGTATTTGCTATTGGCTTTTATTTTTTCCCATCTGCTAAATCATGTAAACGCTTACTTTATTTTCTGCTTTTCTTTTTTTCTTTTTACTTCCACTGTGATGCATTTAAATTATCTATATAATCCTGGCCATAGCCAATAGTGAGACTAGTGCCATAGGTTTAAGTGGAAGCTGAACTGCAGTGGAATGGAAACAGCATTGATTGTTATGAGCCCAAGGCAAGGTGGAAATTTCTGCCTCCTTACATCCTTACAGCAACTGGGGTGGTGGTGGTGTTTTACTCTACCATCCCTACAATTGTTGTGTATTTTGCTTTCCTGCCATCCTTGCTAGCAGGTTTCACTCTTTTTGTAGGAAAGCCTACCACATATGAACAACGTGCTTAAATCTAATTAACGCATGAAGGGGTTAATGCCATAGAGTAAGAAGTGGCTAAACCCCTCACTGGGATCCTCTTCCCCTTCCAGTTCATAGAATCAAAGAATCATAGAGTTGGAAGAGACCACAAGGGCCATCCAGTCCAACCCTGGGTCTCAACTTCAGCATCTGTCTTGCTATATGATGAAAGATTCTGTAGACTGATGAAGGGTCATTTTACTGTAAAGCTTTGCCAAGTTTCACCATGCTAATGGTGGGTTACTGATGTGCCTTCCCGCAAAGGGCAGTGTCCGGCCTTAAAGTTGATCTCTTTAAAAATGTGAATTAAGCTTGAACATTTTATACGACATGCCAGCACACCCGTGCAAATGCTTTTGTGAGCTCTTTGTACTGCACGCAACTGGTTGTCGGCAACTGCGTTGTGTGTTTGCGGCTGGATATTTAACAAAGCTATTATTAATTTGTGGTTGTCAATCACAGGCACCAGATGTGCTTCGGCTCTGGAATTTATTGACAAGCTAAAATAACTGACATTTAAATTGCCTGTTCTCTCAGATACAAGCAGCCAAAGCTAGAGCTAAAATATGACATTTACTTCTAATCCCTCCTGGAAGTGCATGCAGCCCTGCCCCCCCCCCCCAACAATCTACTGCCTTTAAAAAGAACCTGTATTAAAGGGACACTCTAACATGGCTGTTATCATTTATAAACAAAATGTTAGAGTCAAGTAACTCAACTAACCATTCTGGGTAACTTTTGTATCTATACAGGCAAATTGAGTTATAATATATTATTTACTTTTGTTTGTTTTTATCCTTTATGTGGTGCTTTTCTGGGTGCAAAGTGTTTCCAAAGACACACCTTCTGTCTTCCACATTTCATCAATTTCACATAGTTCATGCAGTGGCAAAGCTACATGCCCCAGCACTCGGAGTGGCGAATATGTGGGGGCGTGGCTGGCGTGCACCCAGGGGATGTGGCACACGTCCCAGGGGGCATGGTGCGCCACCCACAGGGGGAGTGATGCGTGTCCCGGTGGGCGTGGTGCGTGTCCCAGGGATCTGGCATGCGTCCCAGAGGGCGTGGTGTGCGTCACGAGGGCATGGCGTGAGTCCCTGGGGTGTGCGTGTTGCGCATCCCTGGGGTTCGTGTCATGCATCCCGGGGGGCAGCCGCGATGTCTCCCCTGGGATGGCACCCAGGGCGGACTGCTCCCCCCGCCCCCATCTTCGTCCACCAGTGAGTTCATGGTTTTCTCAACTTGAAAGATTATAGGCTTGGGCAGGCCTTCTTTTCACCCAGAACTCACCAGAACTCAGTTCTGACAACCCCTTAGGTGGGTGCCATTGCCATTATAAGTGAACAAGGGAGGTGTTCGTGGTGAATTCTGGCACCCCCTTTTCTAGAAAAATAGATCTAGGCTTGAGGTTGACTTGAACGCTGTTCTACCATATCTTGCATGTAAGATACATATTGCAGAGGCATGTGGCAGTAGATGGGTAGACCCTTTCCATATGGACGATTTGGAGCAGAGAATTGTGGGTGGATGCCTTACCCAGCCACATTCCACATTCCAAATATTCTCCCCAAGCAGTTTTCCCCTCCTTTGTGGACTTCCAGAATGGATTCCATTCAACAACCAAGGTACAACTGTACAGTTGTACCTCGGTTTATGAACACAATTGGTTCCGGAAGTCTGTTCATAAACTGAAGCGTTCATAAACTGAAGCGAACTTTCCCATTGAAAGTAATGGAAAGTGGATTAATCCGTTCCAGACAGGTCCGCGGAGTACTCAACCTGAAGCGTACTCAACCCGAAGCATGGGTGTAATTGGTTCCGGAAATCTGTTCATAAACTGAAGCGTTCATAAACTGAAGCGAACTGTCCCATTGAAAGTAATGGAAAGTGAATTAATCCGTTCCAGATGGGTCCGCGGCATTCGTAAACCGAAAATTCGTAAACCAAGGTGTTCATAAACTGAGGTTCCACTGTACAATATTTCTTCAACGTGGTCAAATGTTCAATCTAAATTAATATCTGTTCTGCCCTCTGCTGGGCAACAGTTTTTTCCAATCTTCAGGAACTTTGTTCTGAGTCACTTTTCCAGCAGTCCCAGATCCATCCCCCTGACTCTCAGCTTGGCCAGGACCATGACAGCCAATGCCTCACAGTTCCAGTTACGGTGCAAGGAATTTAAATGGGAGATGATCCGGCTGTGTACTGTAGCATTAGTAATTGTCCTTGAATTGTGCTGTTTGCTTTCTCTGGTGGGAGACCTTTAGGAGAACAAACAGTTCCCTCTTTGCATAATAATTAGATGCTGATCTTTCTCTTTCCGTTCTGATATCAGAAAAAATGGTGTTTGGAGAGGGTGAGCGGAGAACCAAGATAACTCACAATGAGCTGGTCACATCAGAAACCGTCTTTTGCAGGTTTGATTTGGAAGCATAACCTTGACACAACAGTAATTTCATTCCATTGACAAAGGTGCAGACATTATTAGATCTCTCTGCATCCAAGCTGTAAATTCTGCTTTTTTTTGTTTGTTTTTTCAAACAAGTGTTTCAATTATGTTTGTTGTTAAGAAAAAAGAGGCATAAAATAAGAAGAGGGAAAATCAATACCCATGCCTAATTCTCAGCACTGTTTTGACAACAAGTCATAAACAAAAGGGGTGCATTTAAAATAAAATAAAATTAAAAAGGAGGATAAAAGAACAATGGGCAGGAATTGATAGTCATGGCACATAAGGGGATTCCTCCCAGACTCACACTCTGATCCAGCTTAGGATGCAAATTTCATGTGGGTGTTAATATATTGGATGAGACTGTACCAAAATACTATATACTACCGTATATTGCTGGGCAGGACAGAGAGAGAAGGAACGTTAAGGGGAAATAAATTGAGGAAGAGAGGTGTCTGAGGTAAATGGAAGTGACCAAAATTTGATCCCTCGCAGTATGGGTTGCTATATAGGCATCAGTTGTTTCTAATGTGGGGCTTGGAAGTAGGTAATTGAAGTTCTCACCCAGAGCTTCAGAGGCAAACCATGTTCCTGAGCTGAACTGTCACAGCAGGGTCTGTCACTCAAGCGCAGGAAGACACAGTGGGATGATTCAAGCTAAAAGTCCAGAACCCAAGAGACAAGGTGAAGATGTTGTAAAAACATATTTTGATTGGTGGAAATAATGTGGAAGGGAGCAGTTGGGTTATTTAGCCTGGGGACACTGGTGGTGGCATAAATTTGGAAAGAGGAGAGGCCTCCTTTAAAGCTCTATTCCTCATTATGACCAATCTGCCAGCTAACCCAATGAGTTGCCTTGTTGTAATAATAATAATAATAATAATAATAATAATAATAATAATAATAATATATTATTTATACCCCGCTCATCTGGCTGGGTTTCCCCAGCCACTCTGGGCAGCTTCCCACAGAAAAATAAAATACAATAATCTATTAAACATTAGAAGCCTCCCTAAACAGGGCTGACTTCAGAGGTCTTCTAAAAATCTGGTAGCTGTTTTCTCTTTGACATCTGATGGGAGGGCGTTCCACAGGGCAGGTGCCACTACCAAGAAGGCCCTCTGCCTGGTTCCCTGCAACTTGGCTTCTTGCAACGAGGGAACCGCCAGAAGGCCCTCGGTGCTGGACCTCAGTGTCTGGGCAGAACGATGTGGGTGGAGACGCTCCTTCAGGTAGGTCCTATGGATGTCCCCTTTTCAAGGTCAAAAAGTAGGAAAGGATACCACCCAGCTGCTTCTTAAAATCTATTGTCTCCAGTCTGTGTGTGGTGACAGAAGACCCCAGAAAGTACAAAATAAAGGAAAGGAGTGAAAAATAGGGGGGATCTGTGTTTCATTCAGATCTGAGAATTTAAAAATTGTAAAATGATGCTCTACAGATTAGTGCTCCTGTCCTATAAACTGTTTTCATATGAGAGAAGAAACCAGCATACTGAAGACACTGCACTCCAAATTTCCTGGTGACTACTCCCAAAGACTTTATATAAACATTAAATAACCTTGGGGATAGAATGGTGCCTTGTGGCACTGTCTTGCCAAGGAGCAAGAGGTGTTTTTCATTAAAATTCAGATAGTGTCCCCTCCCCATGTTCTGCTAGAAGTAGAGACCTGTGGGCATAGGGTGGTATAACAACAACAACAACAACAACAACAACAACAACAACAACAACAACAACAACAACAATAGTGGATACACAACAACCTCCTTCAAGGCAATGGAGACCATTGTCACATGCAAAGATGTGTTACCTGTGCCCTGGATCCACCTGACAGCCCCCAAAACGTTCACAAACAAGGCAAGATGGACAATTGTTAAGGGAAGCAAGGAATAGACAGCTGCACCCACTTTGTCCACATCCTCCGGTCTCAAGAACTGAAATTGATTCATCAAAATGGAATAAGATGGCATGGAAGAATCATAGAATTGTAGAGTTGGAAGGAACCACCAGTCTCATTGTGTCCAACCCCCTGCAAGGCAGGAATCCTTTGCCCAACATGGGGCTCAAAATTGCAACCATAAGATTTAGAGTCTCATGCTCTACCCACCGAGCTATGCAGCAGCTGAAGACTCTTCACCATAGACTGTTTTAATAGCTTTGTCAAGGTCACCATGAAAGCAAGTGATTTTGTCCTAAAAGTGCCTAATGAACTCATCACAGTGTCCTTTGCAGTACCCCATTAACTGGGGCATGTGATCACAATTTTTTTTTTTTACCATGTGAAAGAGCTTTGTTGGGTGGCTGCTTGAAAACTATAATGGAAGAGTGGAGCTTTATCCCATTTACCCACTTCTAGCCTCTTCCCAGGGACGCGGGTGGTGCTGTGGTCTAAACCACTGAGCCTCTTGGGCTTGCCGACCAGAAGGTTGACGGTTTGAATCTCCGTGACGGGGTGAGCTCCCATTACTTGGTCCCACCTCCTGTCAACCTAGCAGTTCAAAAGCATGCCAAAAAAAAGTGCAAGTAGATAAATAGGTACCGCTCCGGCAGGAAGGTAAACAGTGTTTCCATGCACTGCTCTGGTTTCGATGTTCTGTTGCACCAGATGCAGCTTAGTCATGCTAGCCACATAACCTGGAAAAACTGTCTGGGGACAAATGCCCGCTCCCTCGGCCTGTAAAGTGACATGAGCACCGCCACCCCAGAGTCATCCGCAACTGGAGTTAACTGTCAGGGGTCCTTTTCCTTTACCTTTAGCCCCTTCCCACCTTTCCCCCACCTCCCACTTTATTTCCGCATCAAATCATCGGTCCTCGTGGCATATCCTTAACATGCTTATGGGAGCGTTCTCTTTGGACAATGAGCTGAGCAAGCCTCACAAAACGCAGCACTAATGCGCTCCTTGTCGTTTGATTGGCCTGGTATTCCCATGGGATGGCAACAGCACTACTTGTGGAGCTGGGGTGGGATGTAACTCTTGGCCGCTGCCACGGAGCAGTGACCAAAGGGAGGGTCAGTAACCAGTGTGACAGTGGCAGAGGCCACCTAGGTCAGCCTTGTGCAACTATGCAGCTGCTAGCTGAAAAGCAATGCCCAGTTGAATGCTAGGGCATCTGCTTTGCATGCAGACAGTTCCAAATCCGACTCTCAGCATCTCCTGGTAGGGGTGGAAGAGACCCCTGCCTGAAGCCCTGAGCAGCTGCTACTAGTCAGTACAGACAATACTGACCAATTGTCTGACTCAGTAGAAAGCAGCTTCCTATATAGCCTATTCTGGGCATTACTAGTCAACAGCCATGTACATGCATAGGCACAATCTCTACCTTGCCCTCCCCCCCCCCAACGCCCCAATCACTGCCTCAGCTGCAGAGACTATACCTCAGCATCATGCTTTTTAAAAATTGCTGTTGTTTAGTCATTTAGTCATGTCCGACTCTTCGTGACCCCATGGACCAGAGCACGCTGGGCACTCCTGTCTTCTGCCTCCTGCAGTTTGGTCAAACTCATGTTCGTAGCTTTGAGAACACTGTCCAACCATCTCATCCTCTGTCGTCCCCTTCTCCTTGTGCCCTCCATCATTCTCATCATCAGGGTCTTTTCCAGGGAGTCTTCTCTTCTCATGAGGTGGCCAAAGTATTGGAGTAGATTGTTGTGTTACAAAGCAAAACAAATAAACAGGGAAAGGTACATATATCGTTTCACAAAGTCTTTTCACAGTTCATTTACATTTAGGGTGGATCTACACACAGGAAAAAAATGCTATAAATAAGCCATAAATTAAATCGTGGTAACAAAAGAAAAAAATAAAACACTGTGGAAAATCACTTAGGTTTTTTTTTTTAAAGCTCTCCAAAGCCATCTGGTGTTACATGTTTACAATGCAGTCAAAACAATGTTTTTTGACTAATGTAGCCGAGTCCTTGGTGAGAGACACTGGTCCTAGTCACCTTACAGTTGGGAGAAGAGAGAGGGGAGAAAGAAAGGAGGGAAGAGATGGGTGTATTATTATTTTTCATTCTAGTTCCTAGTGTTGATGAAGGGGTTTGTGTCCCACCTCACCTCATTGGTCACAACTGGGTGTTCAAATGTGACAGGTGGTGGGACAACAGTTTGGTCAGGTTTTGAGGACAGAGAACAGGGAAACCAGAAAGTAAACTCCAAGGATAGGTTCCTCCTCCCTCTCTTTTAACTAAGGCCTCTTCTTGCTCGATTTCAAAGAGTGGAAAGGTCTTCCCAGAAAACAATGGCTTGTCTTCTGGAAAAGCTATAGACACCTGAGGCTTTAAGTCCTTTCCCTAATGATGAGGTGAGTGGCTGAAGTAATAAAGTGTCCTTGGCTTCCCGTCAGGCCTTTTCACAGTACCAGCTGGTCACAAACTGCTCTGGTAAAAGGACCTTGGCATGGGAATGCTTGTCCACGGTATGGCTTTTGCAATTTCCTGGGCCCCGTGGCAGAATTAGATGCGTGGCTGATTATCCCCCTCCCTCTCCTCCCGCCAGAACGCGTTCTACATTCCATGCCATGTCATGATTAGATTTTTCTTTCTCTTGAGCTGGTTTCTCTGACTTCTTCTTCTTCTCTCTCTCTCTTTTTAATTTCCAGTTAACTTTGTAGAAAGTAATTATATTCTGCTCATTCTACACCAGCTGGTATTTACTTCATCCTCCATCAGGCATCAACAGAGCATAGTGCTGCAAGACAGAAATATTACTCTGGCAAGCATAAATATTTCATTTTTCACACCACAAATGCGTTGATGATTTATTAATTAGCCTAAAGGCCTGCTGCTTCTGCATAGCTGAGTAGCAAAATAATTCAGCTAGGAAGACCGAGAGAGCCTTGCACCATGCTTTTCCACAGGGAAGGGGGGGAAAAGAAGAAAAAAATACTCATGACCAATGGCATGGCTGGAGGCTAGAAAATGCTTCCAGTGGGCCAAGAATGAAATGGATCAAGGCAGACATTGGCCATCACTGTCTTTGAACCAGCTCTGGAGAAATGCCTTGCGGGTTTTCTAACATCAGAGGCTCTGCTTTGTGGGCAGTTGATGTTGCACGTCCATTTCTCCCCCTCCCCGCTCACCCTTCTGCAGGTATTGTGCTCAGAAACGATGTTGCCGGCTGATGATCTTTTTCTGGCAAGAGACTCCATGCAGCTGGTGTGTATGTACTAAACCATAATTAAAAAAACTGAGACTAACTATAGAATCCTTGAAGGATCGTTCCTTCAGGCTGTTCACTGCCTTCTTGGCTCCCTCCGAGAAGCGAGTCTCTAATATCTCCTCCTTTTAAGGAAGGCGTTGAGCAACCAAATATGATCAAAAGCAGTAGCAATGAGATGCAAATGCACAGGTGGTGGAAAGAGAAAGCAGAACTGGCTTTTGGGAAGGAGGAAACAAATCTGCAATGGTTTCATGGAAAATGGCTTCCATCATTGCAAATGTGCCAGGGGATAGGAAGCGCAAATATCTCCCGACTCCTTATCTCTCTGCTTCTGGGGAGTTTCCAAAATATAGCTGTTGCATCTCCCTTCACAATAAGATATGCAAGATGTTTCCACTTCTCTATATGTCTGAAGCTAGTTTGATTTGATACCGGTACTTAGCTTCAGATGATTTATCCTCCAGTGTCAAGCTTTGCTGTGAACATGTGAAGGTATGTTGTGCATTCAATTCCTGCCCCTACGGTAACATCCACTCACCAGGGATCTTCCCACATTCAAAGTTTTGACATCAATCAATGAAGCCTTTAAAAATCATGTATGATTTTCAATTTTATACATTTCAATAATTTTACAATCATTTAAACTTTTCAAAACTCAACTTCCTTCCCCCTCTTTCTGCGGTTCCTTCAATTTATTTTAAATATTTTCTGCCTATCCAAATTAACTTAATTTGCTCATTTATTCATCTGCTTTAAATATATACTCTTATTAAACTACAAGAATCCTGCCAATACTCTTATCTGTTTACAGTTTATTTGTAAATATCCAATAAACCATTTCCATTCTTTTATAAAAAGTTTGCTATCTTGATTTCTTATTTTTCCGGTAAGTTTCGCCATTTCTGCATATTCCATAAGTTTTTGTATCCATTCTTCTTTTGCTGAGACTTCTGCTTTCCTTTTTGGGGCAAGTAACATTCTTGCCACTGTATATATGAATAAATTTCTATATTTTAGGTAGTTCTGTCCCTATAATTCCCCAAAGGAAGGCTTCTGAGGTTTGTTTTACAAATGTTATTTTAAACATCCTTTTTAATTCATTATATGTCATTTCCCAGTAAGCTTTAGCCTTATTACAAGACCACAACATATGATAAAAATAACCTTGGCATTTCCAGTGTCTTAAAAAGTGTTTATTTATTCTGGCTCTGGAGAAAGTTGAGAGTGTCCGGACGCATGTTCCGGTGCCGGCGCTACCCGATTTCCCAGATATGGGCAGAGCGGCACCGGAAGAAACCCGGGGAAATTACGGGATATTTCGGCATTCGAGATGACAGTGGGAAATGGCTTTAAAAACGGGGGTTTCCCGGGGAAAACGGGAAACTTGGCAGCTATGGTTAGATACCCTCTAGAGCAGGTTTTTTAATTCTGTCTGATCCACCTGCCCCACTGGTATTCTGAATGTAGATGCTGTTGAGTTTGTTCCCTAGCAAAGGGTTCAGTTCTTGTGAATGGCATCATTGGCAATGATCACATTGGTCCAGGGCCACTGGTCCCATAGCTCAGCTAGAGTTGCTCAGAAATGGGGTGAAATAAAAGCCATGGAGTCAGTGGCATCTTGGACTTTGGGGAGACCACTTCTAAACATTTTTTTTTCAGTCTGTCAAACACCTTCTGGAAAGAGAGGCTGCTGAAACCCTACTCTGCATTCACAAATACTCCTTGGCTTCTCTCTATCTTCAATTCTCTAATTTGGGGGGTTGAATATTCATTGTAGCTTAAGATCTTGGTGGCATTTTTATATATACAGTGGTGCCTCGACTTACAAATTTAATCTGTTCCGAAGGCACCTTCGTAAGTCGGAAAATTTGTAAGTCGAAAAACGCCATTGGAAACGTGATTTCCCATAGGAATGCATTGAAAATGGAAAAATTCGTAAGTCGAAGCAACCCTATCTAAAAATTTGTAAGTCGAAAAATCCCTATATAAAACCGCCGTGGTTTTTTTCTGGATGTCGAGACATTCGTAAGCGCGCGGCCATTACCCCCATTCGTAAGTCGAAAAATTCGGTTGTCGAGTCGTTCGTAAGTTGAGGTACCACTGTATACCAATTACAGCCTGGATCAATAAATAAGTTGTGGAACAGCCTCCCATCAGATGTCAAGGAGATTAAGAACTACACAACTTTTAGAAGACAGCTGAAAGCAGCCCTATATTGGGAAGTTTTTTTATGTTTGACATTTTATTATTTTTTAATATTTTGCTGGAAGTCGCCCAGAGTAGCTGGGGAAACCCAGCCAGATGGGCAGGGTATAAAGTCTGGGGAGAGGTTAATCCTGAGCCCAGGCTCAGGCCGCACGCTACGTCAAGCCGTGGTTTAGCTGAGCCCAGTGCAGCAGCAGAACGACCAGGGAGGAGCAAAGCAGCACCACTCTACTCTCCAGGAAACCACAACTTCATGGAAGCTATTGTTTGGCTTAGCGTGATATGTGAACCATACATTATATCCTCAGCCTGTAAACGGAGTGCTCCAGTTGAGAGCTTGGGCCACCCTGAGAGAAGATGCTTGGACTGGGTATGAAGCATATTAGAGGTGGGGAGGCAAGAGGCAGAGATGATTCAAGCTAGTGAAGAAGTCAAAGTGTCTTCCTGTCCTGCTGTGACCCCCCTCCCCTCCCTGCTGGTCTCCCAGAACCAGAAGAGGGATGAAGACGGCAGAGCAAAGAGTATGGCGATGGAGTCTCTGGTTGCTTGGGAAGGACTCAGGAGAGGAGGAGACTAAGACAACTGTGGATTTAAGATGAGACACCAAGCACACATACTGAAATCAATGGGACTTATTTTTAGGCAGGGAAGTACTCAAGGTGTTATGTAAGGTCCACAGGGCATCTGTAATAATAATAAAAATACAAAGCCTAACATTGTTAGTTTTCCATGGTAATTTAAATTTCTACCAGTATGACAGTTAATATTGAGATGATTAAAAGCAACACTTGGTGCTTTGAGAGGTGAACCTCTGTTCTGTCCATGTTAAGGTTAATTGACTGGTGCTGCTCTTGAAGACACTGACAACTTTCCACCTGATGATTGGTTATGAGCCACAGTCATTTCGAATTCCAATGCACATCCTTACTGTGAATTTGTGTGGAGGGGGTCTACTGAGTTGGCAAGGTCTGAAATAAAAAGGCTGAAATTGATCCAAGAGTCTGTTTTGATGCTAGTCAGCTGCAAGCCATGCATTTTTGTTCCAATTGACTGCAAAGATCATAGAAGGAAGACAGGGTATCAGAACTCCAGGTTTATTCCAAATCCTGGGAGTGTACTTTGCCAGAAAACAGCAGCCAGCATGTGGTGGAAGGGGGACACGTCAAAAATGGGGATCACACCCGGCAATCTCCCTGTTTGGGAATTTGTCCTTAGGAAGAGGGGAAATTTCAGGTGATTCTAGAGTTCAGCTGAGAACATGATTTCTGGAAAATTGCTGATGCAAAGCAGAATCCTAATGACAGCTGCAGATGTTTTTGATGAGGTTATATTTAATTGATGGGTTTTTTTTTTTGCAGTTTCTTGGCAATCAACAATAGTTGCTCATATCACTTTGTCAACACAGTTCCTCCTGGCCTACAGAGGACCTAAGCAGGCGGCCAGACAGTTTGGACAAAAAGAGTTATGGTGCAAAGTTAGATTTTACATTTAGTGTGCATAAAAAGTGAATTCCCTTTATTTGCATAGCTTTAGGTTTGGGGGCTGTAACTTACCCTGGGATTGACGGGAGAACTAGAAACTGAATGTAAAACTGGAACAAAATAAATAAATAAATGCGAAAGAAGCCATTCCTGCCCTGTATATGTATACACGCGGGAAGAAAAGAAAATCTGGAAATATATTCTGTGATGAGCATATAGCAGCATCTCCTAAATGGCTCAATTATATTTTCTCAAAGAGCCCCCAAGGTTATATGAACATCCCTACAGTGCTTTCATTTTGGCCATCTGGAATGCACAGCATGGGACAGGATCCCAGAGCTGAAGATTCATTGGGATAATATCGCTGCTGCATTATGAAAGGTTGCTAAGTTCACAGATATCCTTGTGGGGGAGATCAGATTGGGGCGAACCAATCTTTCTGCTGCTGAACATCGTCAATGGAGGCCCTCCAGAGGAGGAGGAGGAAACCACAGTGCTTTATGCGAGTTGTTTTCTCAATGGTTATTATGTCTTTGGCTCCTCAACGTTAAGATCTGCTGTTACCTTCCAATATGCTCTTATGCCTTATTTTGATGGCTTATGACAGGCACCCCCAAACCGTGCCCCTCCAGATGTTTTGGCCTACAACTCCCATTATCCCTAGCTAACAGGACCAGTGGTCAGGGATGATGGGAACTGTAGTCCAAAACATCTGGAGGGCCGAAGTTTGGGGATGCCTGGCTTATGACATTAGAAAAGCCCTAATGGGAGGAAGTAGGATGACCTTACCTTAGCTGTGTCCATAGGTGCCAACTCCTAGATTCAGGGATCAGCACCGAAAGTCGCGCTGTGGCCATTTTGGAACTGGGCAGAGCAGCACCGGAAGTTGCTTCTACACATGCTCTGCCCATTTCCAAAATGGCCGCAGCACCAGAAATCACTTCTGTGCATGTCCAGAGACTCCAGACATGCACAGAAGGAGCCTCCCCGGGCCGGTAAGAACCCAGGGGATTTACGGGGTTTCTTTAAATCCGGGCTGCCAGCGGGAAACGGCTGGAAAACAGGGGGTTTCCCGGGGAATACGGGAGACTTGGCAGCTATGGCTGTGTCTGCAGCTCAGCACCCCAGTTTACTAGTGGGGAGCTAGGGGAGTTTGTGGTCTTTCTGGGCAGTGGGGCCCAGACCAGTTCACTAGTTCAGTGGAGCTGGGGTTCTTATTTTGTGGTGGGCAGCAATATGATAGCAGCTTTATAAAATAGTTTTAACACTGCATCTGCAACAATTGGGGTACAAGGCATCGGTGCTGCCATATTTCTAAGACGGGGGTGGTGGTGGTGGTGATGATACCGCAGAAAGAAAGAAAAACTGCTGTTCCTTTAATTTGAAGTAGTATGGAGGGATGTAGGAGGATGAGACTGTGGGGATTTTACTCCTTGATGTTGCAGCTTCCCACAGAACCAATTAACAAGTTGGCCTGAGGCCAGAAAGACTGAGCAGAGGGAGTTATTCTGTCTAGAGATATGGACCCTGGAAACAGGTATTCTATTGGCTGAGGTCACCTGTATAGGCATGATGACTCATCACTCACCTGTGGATGGTTGGTTGATAGTGGTTGGAGTAGTGGTTGTTAGTGTTTGGATTTTTGTTTGAGAGAGTTTAAGATCTGTTTCTGTTCCTGTATATAGTAACTTGTGCACCTGCTGTAAATAAATCTCTACACTGATTACTTCTGAACAATCTCCGCGAGCTCTGCAACAATATACTGTAGTAATACCCAACAGTAAAAGGTAAAGGTAAAGGGACCCCTGACCATTAGGTCCAGTCGTGACCGACTCTGGGGTTGCGCGCTCATCTCGCATTATTGGCCGAGGGAGCCGGCGTATAGCTTCCAGGTCATGTGGCCAGCATGACAAAGCCGCTTCTGGCAAACCAGAGCAGCACATGGAAACGCCGTTTACCTTCCCGCTGTAGCGGTTCCTATTTATCTACTTGCATTTTGACGTGCTTTCGAACTGCTAGGTTGGCAGGAGCTGGGACCAAGCAACGGGAGCTCACCCCGTCACAGGGATTCGAACCGCTGACCTTCTGATCAGCAAGCCCTAGGCTCTGTGGTTTAACCACAGTGCCACCTGGGTCCAACAGAGACAATACCCAACTGAGACAATAGCAAATAACCAGTTCCTTATGAAGTTTCCTCCTTTTTCTTTTTGATGTTTTGGTGTACATTGCTTAGATGTTTTCTATAACAGTTAATATTATGCAAATATTTTTTAAAAAAATTAAACACTGTGGTTTAAAGGAAAAGGGTCAACATGCTGCTTCTCACTGCTGATGAAAAGACTTTCACATCCTGTTTGTTTACCAGGTTTTCCAAAAAACCAAGAGAGATGACACTTCTCTGTCCTGGCAGTGAATTTAGAAGGATATCTGTCTGTGCTGAGAATGGAGATGTAGAAGAATTTCATATGTGAGCTAACACAATTCATGCCTCCTGGATTAATACATGCTTGGAATGTAATTATCCATCAGATTTTGCACTTCTTTGAATTTTGTAATACAGTTCTCAGCTCAAAAAGGACCAAAATGTATAAAAAGAGACAGGTTACTTTAGGAATTTTACATTGAGGTAAAATGAACTTGAGGAATGGAACTTTTAGTTGTTGGGAATTAGCATATGTATGATCACTTTATTACATGTAAAGGTATTGTACTGTAAAAAAAAATTTATACTTTACTTTGTATTTGTTGAAAATTGCCTTGAGATTTTTGTGGTATAAGGTAAACAATTGCCTTACAGTCATACCTCGGTTTAAGTACGCCTCGGTTTGAGTATTTTCAGTTTAAGTACTCCGTGGACCTGTCTGGAACGGATTAATCCACTTTCCATTACTTTCAATGGGAAAGTTCGCTTTAGATTAAGTATGCTTCAGGTTAAGTACAGACTTCCGGAACCAATTGTGTAATAATAATAATACATATCTTGTGATTAAACATTATTTAAATACAAGTTTCCGTACAGATTTTTGTAACTGAAAAAACACAGATTTTTTTTTCTTTTTATCTGCCACACTTGTTCTTTGGGGCAATGACTTGTGATTTTAAAAAATGCTAAATGTATTCACTGTGCTCTTTGATTTTGTCTGTAACACAAAAAGTCTAATGTCTTCATATAGAAAGTAATAGATTGTCATAAACAAATGTAGCAAAACATTTTGCACAACAATGTAAAATGATTTGTTTCAATTAAGTCTATCTCAATGAAGAGGTCCAAAAAGAATTTAAAAAAATCAAATATATGACAAAACATTTTAGGTGAAAACTTTCCATTAAGACAACTAGGTTTCTACATTTATCTTTAAAAGTAGTTTGTTGCCTTTGTTCTTGAAACCGGACGATATGAGTTAATTTATATAAAGACTGTTTCAAACACTTCTAAACTGTCGTCAATAAGCAGATAATCCAGGTTTTCCCATTTTACTCTTATAGTAATGGTAAGTGTAATACAGGAGTTCCCAAACTAAGGTCCAGGGGCCGGATGCGGCCCAATCGCCTTCTAAATCCGGCCCACAGACGGTCTGGGAATCAGCATGTTTTTACATGAGTAGAATGTGTCCTTTTATTTAAAATGCATCTCTGGGTTATTTGTGCGGCCTGCATAGTGTTTTTACATGAGTAGAATGCATCCTTTTATTTAAAGTGCATCTCTGGGTTATTTGTGGGGCATAGGAATTCGTTCATATTTTTTTCAAAATATAGTCCGGCCCCCCACAAGGTCTGAGGGACAGTGGGCCGGCCCCCTGCTGAAAAAGTTTGATGACCCCTGGTGTAATAAAATGTCAATCATGAGGATTGTCCCTCCTTGTGTTGGAACAGAGTTATCAAGCCCCTTTCATGCTACCAGGATGGAATACAGCTTTGGCTCAAACAAGTATCAAAATAAGCTTAGAACCCACTTTTTCAGGGGGGTGGGGGAATGAGTTAGAAATGCACTTTTCAAGAGAAGATGTGTTGAGGAACACATATGTTTTAAAATATTTAAAATACATTAAATATTTAAAAAATTAAATTTAAAGGTTGAATTTGGGGTGTGTGTCTTAAAACAGATTACTGAATTAAAGTTACAGGTAGGTAGCCGTGTTGGTCTGGATCGAAGTAAAATAAAAAAAATTCCTTCAGTAGCACCTTCAGTAGCATCTTTAAGGTGCTACTGAAGGAATTTTTTTTTATTTTACTGAATTAAAGGTGAACCCAACTGAAAATGACAAAACTTTAGAATAGACATTTTCACCCATCCTTACCTGCATACATGTCCCAGAGACCAGGTTATTTAAAATGGGGGTGGCAAACCCATGGATTTATTCAGAACTGCCAAACTGTACAAAATCACACTTCTTCTTCTTTGGCAATCATTTATGACAAGAGTAAGATTATCTTCCATGAATACGGTCTTAACAGTATGTCCGAAAGTGACTGTGGAGGCCAATGCTGGGTCCAAACATCCTTCCACAATGGACCCACATAGGTTTCTGGGTGAGAGTTGATCACGGTGAGGATTTGCCAAACATGCCTTCCTCTTAGCATGTTTCTCCCTTTTGTCCATGCTTCTTCAGAGGCCATGACGCCTTTGGTAGAGGCTGTTCTCCAATGGGAGCGCTTTCAGGCCAGTGATTCCCAGTTGTCGGGGTTTATACCACCTTTTTAAAAAAAAATAAAAAAAATTGCCACAGCCCAGTCCACTTTCCTCCCTATCACAGCACTGCGCTTAGAAGAGAAGTTTAAAACTCGCTGTGTAATGCAGAGCAGTGATGGGGCGTCCCCTGAAGGAGCACCTCCACCCCCATCGTTCTGCCCGGACACTGAGGTCCAGCTCTGAGGGCCTTTTGGCGCTTCCCTCACTGTGAGAAACCAAGTTACAGGGCACCAGGAAGAGGACCTTCTCGGTAGTGGCACCCGCCCTGTGGAACGCCCTCCCACCAGATGTCAAAGAGAACAACTACTACCAGACTTTTAGAAGACATCTGAAGGCAGCCCTGTTTAGGGAAGCTTTTAATGTTTAACAAACTATTGTATTTTAATATTTTGTTGGAAGCCGCCCAGAGTGGCTGGGGAAACCCAGCCAGATGGGCGGGGTATAATTATTATTGTTGTTGTTTTTGTTATTGGAATGAGGATGGTCTTTTTGTGGCAGACGACAGCAGCAGGGGACCCTAGAGTCTCAAATTTCAGCGGCAAGCCCACCGCTTGCCTTCTATTCTACATCTTCGTTGTGGCAGCACCCGGGGCGCCCCCAAGGCCCTGTACCCAAACTGGTTGCTTTGCCCTGAATCCACTTCTGCATGATAGAGAGGGCTGGAAGGGGGAAGAGAGTCTGTGCATAGTGGGCATGAATATGTGTGTGTGGACGGTGGGAGAATGATGTGCATTTGAGTAAGGAAGAGAAAGAGATTGGGAGGTTATGTGCGCTCTGAGTACCTGTGTGTGTGTGTGTGTGTGTGTGTGTGTGTGTGTGTGTGTGTGTGTCTGTCTGTCTGTCTGTCTGTCTGTCTGTCTGTCTGTCTGTCTGTCTGTGAGAGTGGGTGTTGTGTTTCTGCATGTGTGTGTGACCAGCACATATAGTAAGTAAGTGTGTGTACTGTTTGTGTGTACTGAATGTGTGGTATGCAGCTAGGGTTGCAAGACTCAATAGTGGACAGGACTTCTGTGCCTTTAATTGCCCTGCTCTCTTTTGAGTCTGGGAACCTTAAATAGAAACCAGCAGACCCTTTGCCTGGAAATTAAACAAAGGGTCTGCTGGTTTCTCTTTAAGGTTTCCAGACTCAAAAGAGAGCAGGGCAATTAAAGGCACAGAAGTCCTGTCCACTATCGAGTCTGGCAACCCTATATGCAGCCCTCACAAGCACAAGTAGATAAATAGGCACTGCTGTGGTGGGAAGGTCAACTGTGTTTCCATGTGCTCTGGTTTCCGTCACGGTGTTCCGTTGCACCAGAAGTGGCTTAGTCATGCTGGCCACATGACCCGGAAAGCCGTCTGTGGACAAACGCCAGCTCCCTCGGCCTAAAAGCGAGATGAGCACTGCAACCCCATAGTCGCCTTTGACTGGACTTAACCATCCAGGGGTCCTTTACCTTTACCTTTTTACCCAGTAGTAGTATTAGATTGGCCAGTTTTGAGTGTGACTCGTGGGTCAAAAAAACGGTTAGCTGCTCCTGATTTAAAGCATCCAGATACATTTGATTCCATCTGTAGTTGTGCAAGAATGGTGGGTCCCTCCCAAAAACAGGTTTCTTGTTGCAGCTGGTCTAGTTTGGGGCTATTAACTTTATTGAAGAGATGCCCCAGCTGTTTAAAATAAAACCAGAAATACTTTTTCTCTCTTTCCCTCTCTGTTCTGCTCCGGCAGCACTACAAACCCTTCCAGATGCTTTTTTCCTTCCATCACACAGGGTTAGAGAAGCTAATGAGTCTCAGGAAATTTGGAATGGTGTGCTTGAAAGAAATAAGGTAAAAGATTGAGGAGCCTGAGATATGGAAAAAGCAAAGGGGAATAGCTGGTTTCACAGACGCCCCTCGCAAGCTTTCCTTTACAGCATTCAAACGAAGCTTCCTACTTTGTGCAGAAATCAAACAGAAATCAATTTGACTTGTATTCCCCGTTCCCCTATTAAGCAAGCAGGAGGAAAATGTGCATTACAAGGTAGTTTGTAATTCAGAATGAATAATATTGCTGACAAATTAGCTTCCCCTTCCCCGGCTTTCGGATCCTCTCTAGCCATGTTCCCGCCATATACGGTAATCTGGCAAGCTATCCTGAGACACAAAGAGCAATCTTCAGGTCCTAACTATCATACTATCCACATATTTGATTGACCTGCATAGCAACAACCCTTCCCAATGTTGGTTGTCCTGTGTTTAAATAAATATTGCAGACTGGCAGAGGATTAATGGAGAAGGATCACAGCTCAGTTTGTTCTGAAGGAGCAAGTAATAAAAATAAGAGTTGAAAGGGTGCAACATCTTCAGCCTAAAAGATGAATTATTATTATTATTGTTGTTGTTGTTGTTGTTGTTATCCATCCATCTGGCTGGGTTGCCCCAGCCACTCTGGGCGGCTCCCAACAGACTATTAAAAAACAAAACAAAAAACATCAAATATTAAAAACTTCCCTATACAAGGCTGCCTTCAGATGTCTCCTAAAAGTCAGATAGTTGTTTATTTCCTTGACAACTGATGGGAGGGTGTTCCATAGGGCGGGTGCCACTACCGTGAAGCATGCCTTACTCCATGCCAGGTAAGCTAAACTTTAAATCAAATGAACTCCATATTCATCTCATTGCTTCATCTTTAATAGGAGAAATCACTATTATCCAAAAGTCACACTACAAAACATAAGGGACTAGAAGCATGATGCTTCTTATGGAACTTAACTAGTCTATTGTAGACTTTTGACAGCAGGGATACCCGGAGAACAATAAAAAAATGTCGGTATGATCCAGCCATCTTTTTGGCTTCTGATCCCAGTTCTTTCTACTGTGTTTTTGGTTGTCCATCTGGTGTTGACCCCCTCTGCCATGCATCTCGCAGAAGCTTTCCACTGACTGGCCATGCACCACTTCATAGTGTCACTCCTGCAAGGCCATTCAAAGGGCTGGCAACCTGATTTTTTCCTCCATCGTTCTTTCCTTCACATTCTCTCCCTCTCACGCATTCCGAGTTCCGAGCTAGCAAATGCCGCAACATGACAGACTTTAGCTTTCTCGGTGGAAACTGAAAGGAGTGCCAGTTGAAATACCCTGAGTGGTGTTTCATCAAGCAGCTGCTATGCATCATTACCACTTAAATGACAGACCGCTGCATAGGATCTCCCAGAGGCCTCCCAATTGCACTGGCCTTGAACTCTGTGTTTCTCCCTGCTCTTAACATATTTTGCCTTAAGTGCAAATTATTGTCTAGGAAGCCAGCTCTGGAGGGCCTTGTTTTTCCTATATATAATAATCTTTGGGACTTGTGTAATCGCTCCCATACTCCCAGCTCTTCTTTTGCTACAGGATGGATTTTCGTTCAATTTCTCGGAGAACGCAAGAATGGATTCCTGCTTGAAGACTGCTCAGGGGGGAGCTGTTTGAGTGCAGTGGCTGACTATGTGGAGTCTCTGATCTTATGCTATCCTTCCTCTTGTAGGCGAATTGTGTTATGATGATTCCAAGCAGTGAGCTGGAGCATAAAGCAACCCCCTCTCCCCAGCTACGCACACATACAGACCTGGTGTACACATCACATTCATCCAGACTATAATTTAGTATGAATGTGCAAGCATGCAGGCTCCCAGATAGGAGACCACAACCACTTTTCTCCTTCCTGATCTTGTGCTGAGCACAGCTGTGCTAGACTCAGGATCATGGCTCACCTCTCCCAGACAAACCACGAGCTTGTACCGTGTTTCTCATATTATAAGACATGTCTTATATTTATTTTTTCCTCAAAAAAACACACTATGGCTTATTTTCAAGGGATGTCTTATTTTTTTCCTCCTCCTTCTGCCGTGGCCGGCATTGCTGCTACGCCTATCACTATGTCTTATTTTCGGGGTATGGCTTATATTCCTTGAATGCTTAAAAATCCTGCTATGGCTTATTTTATGGATATGTCTTAAAATATGAGAAACAGGGTACACTGCAGGACAAACCTGGGTTACAGCTTGTGGTTAGTCTGGAGAGAGGTTAATCCTAAACCCAGGCTCAGGCCGCACACTACGTCAAGCCGTGGTTTAGCTGAGCACAGTGCAGCAGCAGAACGACCATGGAGGAGCAAAGCACCACCACTCTACTCTCCAGGAAACCACAACTTCATGGAAGCCATTGTTTGGCTTAGCGTGATATGTGAACCATACATTATATCCTCAGCCTGTAAAAGGAGTGCTCCAGTTGAGAGTAGATCCTTGGACTGGGTATGAAGCATATTAGAGGTGGGGAGGCAAGAGGAAGAGATGATTCAAGCTAGTGAAGAAGTCAAAGTGTCTTCCTGTCCTGCTGTGACCCCCCTCCCCTCCCTGCTGGTCTCCCAGAACCAGAAGAGGGATGAAGACGGCAGAGCAAAGAGTATGGCAATGGAGTCTCTGGTTGCTTGGGAAGGACTCGGGAGAGGAGGAGACTAAGACAACTGTGGCAAGGTCTCCACAAACTGCCTCATAGGGGCAAGATCTAGCAGGATGAGTTGCTGCACTGATGCGGCATGATTTATTCCTGATCTGTTCCTGACCCTTGGTATAAGGCAGCTTCCCACCTTAATTATAGATAACCAGGTTTTGTTTCATGGTGGCTTATGGGAAATGCGGGTTTTGATTTAGGATTTGCAGGAAGAGGCAAAGTTGTGGGCCTAAGGGGAAGCCGCACAGGACAAGCATGGAGGAGAGCAGATGGTTTTATGGGAGAGACAAGGCCATGGGGTACTTTTGAATGAAATAGACCAGCTGCTTAAAAGGTAGGTGTTCTGTTCCTTCCCAGTAATTTTCTTTTGTCTCTACTGCATCTGTTTGCACTGCATTATTCAAAGGCCCACAAATAAGGTTTATGTCAGGAGCTATGCTATTTATCACGGGGGGAGTTTGAGGTATATCTGCCCTTACCTGTGAGTAAGTTCTATTGCACTCAGTGGCAACTTATTTCTGTGTATGTACACTTAGCCTTGCTTTTCCAAATCCCATCTCCCCCTACTCCAAGCAGCTAAGAGAGACGACTGCTTTTGGAGGGCGAGAGAGGCTACAGCTTTTGTGCAGAATGGATTTGGAAAGCATTCGACTAGTGATCAAATGGGCCCTGTCAGCTGCCAAGAGTCATATTCCCGTTCCATATTCTCACTTTACAAACAAGGGTGCTTTTTAACTGCATAACTTGGGCAGGTTTGTTCCTCCCTGGCGCTGCCTCCGCTGGGTTTTCATCTGGAGCCAGACCCTTCCATCACTTTGGGAAGCATCTTAAGGGAGAAGTCACATTTAACATGACAAAATGTTTCCCTCAAGACACCTAGAGGGAACCGTCCCACTGTTCAAGAGGTCATGTGCCAGGTTGTATGAGTAACAAAAGTTGACTCACTTTGAATAATTAACTTGTAAACCTGTTTTCTGGCGGGCAAGAGAAGGGTTTCCCTCCCTCCCTCCCTTAACCTGCTTCTGACCCAGTCAAATAAGTTCAGTTCAGTTCATTTGGGAGAGCTGAGAACCTGCTTGTTTTTTGCTTGGGCTTAGTTCACACATACAAATACAGCCATTTGACTTATATTCACTAAATTAGTGCATATTTGATACTTGCCGCTTGATGTGTGAAATGAGTCCATTGAAAACCATTGGATTTGAAGTCATATGAGGCCATACGAGTGTTTTACTTTTGGTGTTCTATATGTGCGATGACCTATTCCCCACATGCAAATCATCACATGATGTTGCAGTCATCAGGTGAAGCACACCTGTGTAACACATCCCAGTTTAAGTAGATCATCAAGGCACACCTCTGTAACATTCAAACTGGAGGGACCATCAAATGTGGCCTGGGGAGAAATATTTGAAAGTGGTGATGTTCAAATATATTGCTTTTGAAATACCATTGCTTCCCACAGCTGTCTTATTTCGCGACATGTTGTGGAACAAAGTGGGAAAAGCTGCTTTGTCAGTATATTCATCCTATCCTGGGTGTTTGTTCTATTCCTTCTTAGGAATCTAGGGTGTGCTGCCGTAAATTCAGAACTTGACCTCCACATTCCACTATGTGGCAAGTCTACCTCTGAATGCCTGTTGCTTGTGGGCTTCCCAGAGGCATCTGGGGAAAAGGATGTTGGTCTAGGTGGACCTTTGAACTGACCCAGCAGGGATCTTCTGTACATTCAGTGAGGTGATGGCCAGAAATCTTGACTCTAACATTGCAGGGTTAGTATCTTATATATATCACCTCATTGGTTCCCTTCAAAGAGGAATCTGAATCCCATTTTTTTTTCCTTGCTTGGATTTCACTCCTCAGGTCTATTTCATTCAAAATTGCCATCATCATCATCATCATCATCATCATTTATTATTTATACCCCTTCCATCTGGCTGGGTTTCCCCAGCCACTCTGGGCGGCTTCCAACAAAAGATTAAAAATACATTAAAACATCAGTCATTAAAAACTTCCCTAAACAGGGCTGCCTATCTTCTAAACGTGAGATAGTTGCTTATTTCACTGACATCTGATGGGAGGGCATTCCACACGATGGGCGCCACTACCAAGTAGGCCCTCTGCCTGGTTCCTTGTAACTTGGCTTCTTGCAATGAGGGAACCGCCAGAAGGCCCTCAGTGCTGAACCTCAGGGTCCGGGTTGAACAATGGGGGTGAAAACGCTCTTTCAGATTTTTTTATGTGGTCGCAAATTGTTATGTTTTCATGGCACCACCCAAGATAGATAGAGGCAGCACGAGCAAATCTTTAGCCAAGCGGCTGCACAGCGCTCAGTAAGGATGCTTTACCTGATTGCTCTGAAACACTGAAGCTGGCATGGATCCAAAGTGTTTATTGACTCCCATTGCACCCACATAAAAATTCTTTTCCTAGCCAAAAATAAATAAAAATGCAACAGTTTTTAAAGGTTGATATCAAGTTAAAATAAACATCCCCCTCCAATCCAAATGGGAAGAGAAATCAACATACAGAGCACCCTTCCGCTCTTCTCTTTGATTTAAAACTAATTGAAGTAAAAAGAAACAATTGCTGATTCCATCTACTGTATTATAATTATTTCACTTGTAGATTTTAATTAATTTGGATGTAGCCTATGCCCCATTGAAGTAAATGCCAAAACTCCATTTGACTTGAATGGATCAGAAGGGCATTCATTCGTGCAGAGGGAAGAAGAGTTTAAATTATTTGAGTGGCCTTTCACTTAAAGGAACATGTAGAACAGAACAAAACCTTTTGAATCACTTATTGGCCACTGGCAAGATACCTACAGATGGCATGAATGGGTATTAAAAACGTGGTTTAGAAAGTGGCTGACTTGTTGCATAAGTGAACCAGGTATTTTACTTGTTCTGCTTTCCCTAAGCCTTAAAAATTGCCTCTTTGAGTCCTGCACAATGCCAACCAGTTGTGCTTCCAGAAAGCAGCAGCGCTAGATGCTGCTTACCTGTGTATGCACACATTAATCATTGAGCCTTTCCCTGCAGACTTATTAAACATGGCCGTATTTATTTATTTCCATAAGGCGAGGAGTATTGTCTGCTAAGATACAGCTTACTGAGATGAAGCAGCGGTGAGTTCAGGGCTGTGCAGACAAACTGGCGAGAGTGCCAGATGGACTTCTGGAGAACCTGCTCAGTCCTGACCTTGTTGCCACCATGTTCTGTCCATGGAAGTGGCAGGAAGGCAGCTACATGTCTCCACCCCATCAGACACTACCTCTGCATTTGGGAGGGATCAGTTGAAAAACCGAAATGGGATTCAAGAGTGCATTGCAGTAAACTTTCACGTACAGTCGTACCTTGGATCCCGAACACCCTGGAACTCTGACGTTTGTGATTGTTCCAGTTTGCGAACATTCTTTTGGAACCCGAATGTCCGACAGGGCTTCCACAGCTTCTGATTGGCCGCAGGAGCTTCCTGCAGCCAATCGGAAACCACAATTTGGTTTTTGAATGTTTTGAAAGTCAAACAGGCTTCCGGAACAGATTCTGTTTGACTTCCAAGGTACGACTGTAATCCTGTAATGATTTGGTGCATTGTTTCTAAACCCAGCAAATTACCTGCAGTTCTGGGTTCTTAACCATCCAGTTTCTTTGTTCCCTTTTCTTTTATCTTACGCTTCTCTTTTTTCCTGTACTCTCAGGTTGTTTCTTTTTAAAAATAGGTTTATTCCCAACATTGTTCTGAGCCTCCCAAGGCTAAGTATGTACTTTTGGGAAAGTGGCAGCTCCACAGACAGAGCTTGACGCAATGTGGCTTTCCCCTCTTCCTCCCCCCCCCTACCTTTTTACGTAGTGTGCCAAGAAGCAAGGAGGCCTGGCAGCAGATTGATGACTCAGCCACAAGCACTCCTGCTTGTTCCTTCTGTACTCACATGTGACTTTGACACTGATCTTGAATGACCTGGGCCATTATGGAACTTGCATGCTGTATACTTTGGGATGGAACCAGAATATGCCTTCTATAAGTCCCAGGGCACAGATATCTCTGGATTCAACCTTTATAGGCCACTGGTTTGATATCAGCCTTTCCGGCACCACCTGCCTCTGATGATAGCCATTTCACACATCACGTTTTAGGTGTGTCTCTAATACATTTTAAGGGTAGAGCTGCATATCATCTCTGCAATTGGAATATAAGGGAGGGCATTTGTGGTTCCCTCCAGTTGCTCCCCATTTAGTATTTGGCAGTATTTAGTGGTAGTGGCAGACAGAGTGGTGGCAGCATTATATAAAAAGCGCCATGTTGGATCAGACCAAAGGTCTCTTGAATCCAGCATTTTGTTCTCACGTTGCTGAACAGCAGTCTGCTTGAAGGACCACGACAGAGAGCGGTTATTATTCAAGAATTCTGTACAATATAATGATTTCCTGTCCAATAATTTCCTTCCATCTTTGTGCATATAAAAGCCTTGCTACTATATAGTCATGTATTAGAAGCTCAATAATCTCATTGTTTATTGTTTGTTAAAACAGACACCTCCAGGATGCTACACTGAAGCTTTGTTCATATCATACATCTGTCTTACAAAGTACAATTCACCTACAGTACAGTGGTACCTCGGTTTATGAACACAATTGGTTTCAGAAGTCTGTTCATAAACTGAAGCGTTCATAAACTGAAGCGAACTTTCCCATTGAAAGTAATGGAAAGTGGATTAATCCGTTCCAGACGGGTCCACAGAGTACTCAACCTGAAGCATACTTAACCCGAAGCATGGGTGTAATTGGTTCCGGAAGTCTGTTCATAAACTGAAGCGTTCATAAACTGAAGCGAACTTTCCCATTGAAAGCAATGGAAAGTGAATTAATCCATTCCAGATGGGTCCGCGGCATTCGTAAACCAAAAATTCATAAACCGAGGTGTTCATAAACTGAGGTTCCACTGTATTCTTTTATAATGTATCAAACAGTCTGTGCCATTTGACATGAGTATTTTAAGTTCCTACGGTTACTTCACCTATGTATGTATCCTGCTTTAATATTTTAATCAATAAGCATTTTAATTGTTGCTGTAGTTTCTACTTGAGAACAAAGAGGGAAGACAGTTAGACATTCAGTCCCCAGATAAAAAGGAAGGAGGGGAGTACAAGCTAGGCTCACAGGACCAGATAAGAAGGGAGAAGGGAGTATGGCAGTTTGGATTTCTGGAATGTATGTGCTTTTTGTAGTTAAGTTTCGAATTCCTATGTAAGCTATAAGTTTCGTTTTCCTGGAAATCAGGTGTTTTGGGGAAAATCAGGTGTTGCTTGTTTGTGACTGTATAAAAGGATTGTGCATCCACCAGGGGGTGTTCAGATTGGGAGCTTATCGCGCTGCACCTTTGCTTGGCATATGGTAAGCAAATAAACCTTGTTGTATCCTGCCCGGCATTTTGCCTCTTTGTGTTGGCTCCATTGCTCCCCATACCCGGGTGGGACTTTAGGTCCTACATCCTGACTTGTGATTTGGGCAGAATTTGGAATAGACCCCCTCCCCCCCCCACTTGATCAAAACACCTGAGTGGATTGTGGAAATTGGAATTGTATGTGTCCCAAGGCTTTTGCAGTTGTATCTACCACCATTCAGTGTCACCTCTTTATGATGTCAAAGGCACATTGTTAGCCTACCTAAACCAAGGATAAATATAATAATAATAATAATAATAATAATAATAATAATAATAATAATAATAATTTATTATTTATACCCCGCCCATCTGGCCGGGTTCCCCCAGCCACTCTGGGCAGCTTCCAACAAAATACTAAAATACAGAAAACATTAAAAGCTTCCCTAAACAGGGCTGCCTTGAGATGCCCTCAAGCTGTGCAAGGCCTGCCTATTTCACACTGTGAGATACACCCTTCAAACTGCTCACTGAGTGTGCATTCTTCTATGGGAATGTTAGGGATGTGGATTAGGATATATTATTAGATAGATCCTATCCAAGCTTGTGTTAGCAAGCTTCCAATATTAGCAGAGTGACATTCCCCTTTTGTGCGCAGCAAAGCATGTGCGTTAGATTCGCTAGAATCTCTATAACAATATTACACTTTATAGTTCAATATTACACTTCCTGGCAAAGGTCCCCTTTGTCCCTCTTAAAAGAAATACACAACACAGTGTTTATAAAATAAGATAGAGTTTACTTACAGTTTCATCCTGAGTTACAGCATAATCTCAGAAAGGCAGGCTTGCTTAGAAAAGTTACAAGTATATATACATCTAGAGACTACTTAGTAAAGTAAGACTCCATTTGGTCTCACTCTTGGCTGCAGGCCTAGAGTGAGAACCATGCTAACTAGAGATTCTCTGGAGATGTGTCCTCATCGAGGGAGGAAGTAGCTAAGAGAGAGCGAGTGATTGCAGGCTAGGGCTTTTGTCTAATCCAACTCATTTGCATGTCTGAGGGAACAGGAACTGACCTGTAGTCAGGTGTCCCTCCAGGTGAGTTCCTGTTAGTGGACACTCTAGGAACTGTTGTGACTTGTCTGCCCCAGTGTTCCATCCCACAAACCCCTTCTCAGGCAATTCACAACATTCATTACATACAAAACAAAACATAACCAACTTTATTCAACCACCCAAGAGTCCCAGCTTGACACGCAGGTTCTGGAAACTCTGTCTTGGCAGGGGTTTCGTCAGGATGTCTGCTGTCATCTCCGATGTGCAGCAGTACGACAGTTCGACAAGTCCATCTTGTATCATCTGGCGAACGTAGTGGTACCTGACCCCTATGTGTTTTGAGCGTGCTAGGAACTTCTCATTCTGCGCCAGCTTTAGACAGCTTTGGTTGTCCTCCAGCAGGCTTATAGGTTCCTTTCTCTCCACGCCAAAGTCTGTTAGGAGTTGGTCCAGCCAGGAAATCTCTCTGCACGCTTCTGTAGCCGCAACATATTCCGATTCTGTAGACGATAAAGCTATACATTTCTGTTTACAACTGCCCCATGTGATAGCTCCGCCCCCATACATAAAGACATGCCCGCTTGTGGATTTATAATCAGAATTATCACCCGCCCAGTCAGCATCAGTGTACCCAATGAGCTTAGGGTCACTGACAGCTGGTAACTTTAATTTACAATTCATTGTACCCTTAAGATATCGAACCACCCTCTTCACACCAACCCAATCATGCTCAGTGGGACTACTCACTTTCCTGCTGAGAATCCCTACTGCATTGGCTAAATCAGGTCTGCACGTGGTAACTAAATACAAAAGTTTACTAATTGCTGAACGATACTCTGTGTTGTTTGGCAGCAGCTTCGAATCCTCTTGGTTCTTTAAGAAGTCTGTAGCCATCGGGGTGTCGACGGGTTTTGCATCCTGCAATTGTATACTCTCCAACAGTTCAATTATCTTTTGCTTCTGATTAAGTAGAAATGAACCATTCTGTTCTCTTTCCACTTGAATCCCAAGGTAATACTCAACTGGTCCTAATTCCTTCACTTGCACTTCCTTGTTGAGGTGCTGGACTACATTTTTATAATCCCTGTCATTTGACGTTGCGATTAAAAGGTCGTCAACGAAGGCAAGAATATAAGAAAATTGTCCATTACTCTGCTTAGTGTACAAACACTTGTCAGCTTCACCTTGCTTGTACCCAAGTTTCACCAGCATTCCATGCAATTTCAAGTTCCAGGCTCTGGCTGCTTGTTTTAAACCATACAGTCCCTTTTGAAGCTTGCAAACCAAATGTGCCTCATTTGGCTTTATAAAACCTTTAGGCTGCTTCATGTAAATTTCTTCAGAAATTTCCCCATGCAAAAACGCAGTAGCTATATCGATGTGTTTCACCTCCATCCCTTTAGATGCTGCGATGCTTAAAAGTAATCTTACGCTACTGTATCTCACTGTCGGTGCAAAGACTTGGTCATAGTCGTGGCCATATTGCTGTGAAAAACCTTGTGCCACTAGTCTTGCTTTGTAACGTTGCACCTCCCCTTCTGAACCCCTTTTAACCTTGAACACCCATTTGCTCCCAATTGCTTTCTTACCAGCAGGTAATTCTGTGAGTGTCCAGGTCTTATTCTTGTGCAGTGCGTCAATCTCCTCCTGCGCGGCTTTCCTCCAGAGACTGGCTTCGGTGGCTGGCATCTGCTCTACCTCTTCCCAAGTGGAAGGTTCTGGTGGAGACGCCGACCCTGCAAAGTAGGACAGTCGTAGTGGCGGAACGCCCTTGTTGGTTCTGGATGAGCATCTGACCTCTGGTTGTGCAACCGCATCAGCATCCTCATCCTCCTCCAACGCTGGCATGTCCACGTACAGCTCCTCCTCTTCGTCTCTGGTGCCGCCAGGGGTCTGGACCTCTGCGTCTTCTGGGGTGTCGCCTGTAGGGGGTGTTGTGACACTAGAAGGTATATTAGTTCCTTGTGCTAAAGGAAAACTTATAAACTCTTCATCTGGTGACTCTCTAGAACAGTTAATAACAGTGTTCTTTGTATCAAACTTTCCTAGTTCATCAAAATGAACCACATGGTATGGGTCTACTCTGCCACTCTTTGGATCTAAAACTCTATATCCCTTACCTCCAGGAGCATATCCAACCAGGATACCTGCTTTTGCTCTGGAGTCAAGCTTGTGTCTGCGCTCTTTGGGCACGTGGTAATAACAGACACTTCCAAACACACGTATGTGCTGCAGACTTGGGACTCTCCCGTGCCAAAGTTCAAATGGTGTGCGTTCTGCACCCTTTGTAGGCAATCTGTTTTGCAAATAAATCGCCGTATTCGCCGCTTCACCCCATAGCTTCTGTGACAAGTTGGCCTCTTTTAACATGCACCTTGTCATCTCCATAATAGACCTAAACTTTCTCTCAGCAATGGAGTTCTGTTGAGGCGTGTAAGCAACTGTAGTTACATGTGCTATGCCTTCTTGTGCCATGATGGCCTTCATCTGCCGTGAGCAAAACTCTCCACCATTATCCGAAATTAAGGTGGAAGGAGCTCTCTGGAATTTGTTCTTCACCATGTTTAAGTACAGTTTGAACAATTCCGGTGTCTGACTCTTTTCTTCTAGAAAATATCCAACACAATATCTTGAGAAGTCATCTATAAATATCAGAATGTACTTATTGTTTCCTAGGGAAGGTACATTCAGCGGACCACATAGGTCAGTATGAACAGTGTCCATGACTTTTGTGCTTCTCTTCTCTGTACAACGTGGGAAGGAAGGCTTGACTGCCTTTTCAGTTATGCAAGTTGTACAGTTTGGCATTGGTGTACTGCAATTCTTTACCTGTAGACCTTTTACCAGATTTTCCTTCTGCATTTTCAGGATAAGGTTGGTATCCCTGTGTCCAAGCCTTTTGTGCCAGAGTTCCAGATCTGGTTGATCCTTTCTGCTGGGTTGTGCAACCCTTGCAGACTCATTCTCTGAAATATCAATCTCATACACATCATTGATTAGTTTGGCTTGAATAAACACTTCACCATCTTTTATCACATTGCATTGTCCATTTTTAAATATAATTTCAAAACCTTTCTTGTCCAAGCTAGACACACTTATTAGATTACAGTTCAGCTTTGGTGCATACTTAACATTACTCACTGTAGTATCAAAAGACTCATTGTTCACTTTGAAATTCAAGTTCAAAGATCCTGCACCTATTGACTTTATAACATTTCCATCAGCAATTTCAATCTCAGACTGTTTATTATTGTCTATTTCATTGAAATATTCCCTTTTATAACAGAAGTGGCTGCTTGCTGCACTGTCCAGAAGCCACTTATTGCGCTTTCCTTCACAGCTCTGGAAAGCTACATTTCTTTCTTGCAATATCATTGCACGCCCACGACCCCCCTTCTTTTCGCCTTTTGGTGGAAAGGGGCGGGATTCATTCTTTGTAGATGCTCCATACTTGCGCTCAATATCCTTTAAGATTTGCGCTGCATCATCTCTGCTATTAATTGACGTTAGATGCTTATTGTGAAGTCCACTCAAAATTATGTGTCTGGCCTCGCTGTTCATGCGTTTCCAAGTTGCTATCTTTGCTAAATCCTCTTCTGTTTCGCCAGTAGGCATAGGATTTTCAATGGCATCCAAAACATTCCTTGCATCTAAAAATGCTATCAGGCGTTGTTTCCAAAATACATAATTGTCATCATCTAGAGCCATGAATCCTGGCTTAACTCCACTATCAAAATCTGCAAAAGCCATCTTGGAATCTCAAAATTCTAAAAATTTCTCAAAATTCAAAAATTTGCCAAAAATTCCAAAATCAAAATCTCTAAAAATATCTCAAAATGCAAAATAATCTTCACTGCCTCTGAGTTCTCAGTGCTGTAAACTCTGAGGGAGGGGAGGGGTAGCTAATCCCCTAGGCACACTGGAGAACAATAGACCATGTGCTCACCAGGAAGTTCTAACTGAAAAATCCTACTCAGTTCAAAATCACAATCCAAAGCAATCCTTCAAAAATACACAAAAATACGCAGTCCTGGGCCGTAATAACCCTTTATGGGAATGTTAGGAATGTGGATTAGGATATATTATTAGATAGATCCTATCCAAGCTTGTGTTAGCAAGCTTCCAATATTAGCAGAGTGACATTCCCCTTTTGTGCGCAGCAAAGCATGTGCGTTAGATTCGCTAGAATCTCTATAACAATATTACACTTTATAGTTCAATATTACACTTCCTGGCAAAGGTCCCCTTTGTCCCTCTTAAAAGAAATACACAACACAGTGTTTATAAAATAAGATAGAGTTTACTTACAGTTTCATCCTGAGTTACAGCATAATCTCAGAAAGGCAGGCTTGCTTAGAAAAGTTACAAGTATATATACATCTAGAGACTACTTAGTAAAGTAAGACTCCATTTGGTCTCACTCTTGGCTGCAGGCCTAGAGTGAGAACCATGCTAACTAGAGATTCTCTGGAGATGTGTCCTCATCGAGGGAGGAAGTAGCTAAGAGAGAGCGAGTGATTGCAGGCTAGGGCTTTTGTCTAATCCAACTCATTTGCATGTCTGAGGGAACAGGAACTGACCTGTAGTCAGGTGTCCCTCCAGGTGAGTTCCTGTTAGTGGACACTCTAGGAACTGTTGTGACTTGTCTGCCCCAGTGTTCCATCCCACATCTTCTGCCTCACTTGGGAGTCTGGATTCCAACTGGAGCAGAACTCTGCCCCCATCCCTAAATTAGAAGGTCGGTGTAACAGATTAATCCAGCGCCCTTCCGACAGAAGATCTTGTTTTAAACAGAGGAACTAATCAGACTTGTTCAGCATCTGCTCTGCATAGCTGCCAAGTTATCCCTTTTTTTAAGGGAAATTCCCTTATGCTGAATAGGCTTCCTCGTGAGAAAAGGGAAAACTTGGCAGCTATGCTGCTCTGCCCCAGTCAACACAGCAGAAAAAGATTGCATTTCCCCTTAAATGCAATCCCCTTAAAATGGCATCCCTTTAAAGTTAGATGAAGTGGGGCGGATGCTGTTCTGCTGTAGGTAACTGTCTGATTTCAACAGAATTGTGGACATGGCCCAATAATAGCATGAAATCAAAATGGGACACACATAAATCACCATACAGTTACTCCCTGAGGTTATGGACGTCATCCAAAACCAAGGGGGAGCAAAAGGGAAGTTTGAAATAAACTTTGGAGGAACTTTCCATGAGGCCCTGGTTGCCACAAGATAATATCAAGGCTAATAAGTTCAGCACAGATTTTAATAAAGGATAAGAACCCCATTTAAATAAGAATGCCATCTGATTAGCACAAAAAGCAGCCTGTTCTTTGTTCTTAGTCTGATAAATCCCTTATCCTTCTGCAAATCTCTGCCAAGTTTGTGTGCCTTCATAATGCCTCGAAGCCAAGAGCTCTGGATGTTAAGCATGAGCTGCATAAAAAAATGATCCCATTTCAATCAGTCTCCTTTCTATTTAAATATTGCCTCCATTATTGTGACCCAGCCTACATCGAGACTGTTGTGTTAGGCCATCTCTCTCTTCTCCAGGCAACTAAATTAAATCCTACTTAACATTTCTTCTTGCCTTGTTAATAAAACCGTTGATTTCTAGGGACCAAAGTTACCAGCAGTATCAACTTTTGTATGCATAATAGAGGTCATAGTGTTACTTTTGCCCTCCCTCTCAGCATGCAAAGGAAGATCCAATCTTCGCGGAAAGGATGCTGGGGAATTTGCCATATTTCCATGGCAAATTGTTCTAACGATTAATTATTCTCACTTGAAGGAAGTGGATGATGAAAGCAAGAGGGAGGGAAACCCTCCATTATATCTTACACTTTCCTTTTTGGGGATTAAAGCGGAATTTACATAATCAGGTCTTCATCACAAGGTGACTTTGTGTAGACATCCTATGGTGGAGATGTATGTGAAAACCAGGCTTCTGGTTCGGTTCGGCTGAACCTGATTTCAACTTATCGTTATCTATAGGGTGCAGGGGAAGCACATGGGATCAGGCTTTCAGAAGGTCCCAGATCAATCCCTTGCGACTTCTGACAGAGCTGAGAAAGACTGCTCACTTTTGCTACATGAAACATGATGGGGGAACCACATAACACCAGTCCTAAAAGAACTACATTGGCTCCCAGTACGTGTCTGACCACAATTCATAGGGTTGGTGCTGAACTTTAAAGCCCTAAATGGGCTCGGCCCAGTATACCTGAAGGAGCGTCTCCACCCCCATTGTTCAGTCCAGCTCCCAGGGCCTTCTGGCAGTTCCCTCACTGCGAGAAGTGAGGTTACAGGGAACCAGGCAGAGGCCTTCTCGGTAGTGGTGCCCGCCCTGTGGAACTGTTAAAGAGTTGGCATCTCTGTGTGAACGTGCAGCTCAACACACCACACCAATTAAGCACCTGGTGAATGACTCAGCTTTGCACGTAGCTGAAGTTCTGCCCAGAGATAGTAACCTAGCAACAGCCAGTTGATTGGTAAAGAGAACAATAAAGACATGTGCTCTGTGTGGAAAGTTGTGGAGAGTTAGTGGAGATGGTGGATGATGTGGAGAGATTATGCTGGAGTTTGTTAGAGGTAGAGAGAGATTTACTGATCTATGTACTGTTTGTTGTTTTCTTGTAAATAAACCTGTACAGTGGTACCTCGGTTTATGAACACAATTGGTTCTGGAAGTCTGTTCATAAACTGAAGCGTTCATAAACTGAAGCGAACTTTCCCATTGAAAGTAATGGAAAGTGGATTAATCCGTTCCAGACGGGTCCGCGGAGTACTTAAACTGAAATGTTCATAAACTGAAGCATGGGTGTAATTGGTTCCGGAAGTCTGTTCATAAACTGAAGCGTTCATAAACTGAAGCAAACTTTCCCATTGAAAGTAATGGAAAATGAATTAATCCATTCCAGATGGGTCCGTGGCGTTCATAAACCGAAAATTCATAAACCGAGGTGTTCATAAACCGAGGTTCCACTGTATATAGTTACTCAGTACTAGTGGCAGTGAGTTCCTGTGTCAAGCTACTTGCCTTCAACTGTGACCAAGAAGTTTCCGCTGTGCCTGTGCTTACTCTGCTGAAGTCCAACTGGTGTAATTGGCATTTACAGACAGCCTACAAATCTTTAACAGCAACGCCCTCCCATCAGATGTCAAGGAAATAAAAAACTCTCTGACTTTAAGAAGACACCTGAAGGCAGCTCTGTTTAGGGACTTTTTAAATGTTTGATCTTTTATCGTGTTTTTAGTATTCTGTTGGGAGCCGCCCAGAGTGGCTGGGGAAACCCAGCCAGATGGGTGGGATATTAATTTAATAATAATAATAATAATAATAATAATAATAATAATAATAATAATAAATTAGCTTTAATACTGTCTATGAGGTGTGGGGAGAAAAGCTAGGCAAAACAGCCACTCGGCCAAGCAGATTCAACTGGGGCAAGGACACCAGAGCAGGAGAATGAATGCAACCATGGACCTCAAGCATAATGTGTGTGTGTGTGTGTGTGTGTGTGAGAGAGAGAGAGAGAGAGAGAGAGAGAGAGAGACTGGGAGGCTCCCACCATTCCAGCATCTGCCAATTAAAGAGCTCCCCTCATGCTACCTAATACTAGGGCCAGCCCTGCAAAGATATAAAGGGACTCGAGTGCCCAAGAGTACATATAAAAATGTCCACTGAGACCTGGGCAGAAAGATCTGTTTTAAGCAAGGGGTACAACTTCTCCAGTTCAGAGCTGAACACATGTATGTTGCTGCTGACAAAATGCACTATTAAAACTTTAGTTTAAAAGACAAGATTATTATTTTTTAAAAAAACAAAACCCCAGCACAAAACCATGTAACACATGGCCACTGAGTTTTTAGAGTAAGGGGTATGTGAAGTGAGTACTGACACTTATCTGGAACAAAGAACATCAGGTATATATTTTAGGAAGTGGAGGACAGTTTCTTGAAATATGCGGCAGGTGGTCTGCCTACATAGATCAAATAAGCTGGAAATAAAAGAAAAGGTTCCTGGGTGCCATAAAGTCTCAACAGGCATCCACCTGAGGAATTGTTTTTATTCTCCATCTGTTATTTGGAGTCTTTGGAGAATGTTTATTACTGTATATTCCTGCATATAAGACTACTTTTTAACCCAGGAAAATCTTCTCAAAGTCGGGGGTCGTCTTATACGCCAGGTTGTATTTCTTATACGGCGAGTATATCCCAAACTCTATATTTTAACTGGAAAAGTTGGGGGTCGTCTTATACACCGGAAGAAAAGTAGGGAAGATTAAGATGGCCTGAAATACCCATCTTGGGATTTTCTTTTTTTTCTTAGCAGCACTGGGGACACCTACATTGTTTTGCAAATAGTTTTCTATTCAAGACACGTGCCTTTATAATCCTTGTCTTTTTATAGCACTTGAATCTCAAGTCACGACTGTCTCCTACCCTGAATCCCTATTAGTGAACATTGCCTGCAGCTGGTTGGTCTTAATCATTACTGTCAACCAATCAAAGAGGATCATATGGTGTGTTTTTTTTAAATCACGTGACAGCATCCCAACATCAGGGCTTGCCTGATTTCCAGAAGGAGTTCTTTGCGGTGAATAACTTGTTTCATTCTTAGTAATGCTTAATTTGAGACCCGTTGTGAGCCCCACAACGAGTCATGCAAAGCCCACATAGGGGAGTCCCTTATACTGGTTCATTTAGTGTTGGACCCCCCCCCCCCGAATATTCTACTCTTACTGAAATCATGGAGATCAAACATCTAACAGGGAATCCATCTCCCCTCTACCTGGAGATGTTAGGAATTGGACCAGGGGTGTTCTGAATGCAATGCAATAAGTCTTTTTCTCAGGTATTAATGGCAGTGTAGTGTGTGAATTCCTCAAGTCCTTGCGCCTGTGACATTTTCTTGACCAAAATGGGGCCTCATAATTCTTCTCGCGCCTACCTCTATGGCTGCAGAATAAAATGCAGATAATACTCGAATGTTGAAGGAATCTTATACCATATGTGGTAGACCTGTCCACATTTGAAGAGCTTCTGGGATAAGATTTATAATGAAATGAAAAAAGTGTTGAAAAACACATTTATGAAGAAACCAGAGGCTTTTTTTTACTGGGGATAGTTAGAGATGAAATACCAAAAAAAGATATTACTTTTTTTCTGTATGCCACAACAGCAGTGAGAATTTTATTAGCAAAAAATTGGAAGACTGAAGATTTGCCTACTGTGGACGGTTGGCAGTTGAAGATGACAGAATTCATGGGGCTGGCCGAGCTGGCCGGGAGACTTCGTGACCAGAGGGAAGAATCGGTGGAAGAAGATTGGAAGAAATTTAAAGTTTATTTAAAAAAATAAATGTAAGATTGGAAATAATTAATATAAGATCTGGAAGTATATGGAGGTTGTAGAGGAGGATTGGTCGAGAATTTACAGATATTAAGATTCTAATATGTGTTATAATTATATTGTTGAGTTAGCATTAGATATAAATGTCAAGGTAAAATTGATTGGTATGTTAAGGAAGTAATAAGAGATATTATTTGACAGTGAAGTTAAGTAGAGAAGGATATGTTTATATAACCAATAAATAAGATTGAAAACAAGATGTAGAAAGTACTAAAGATGAAATACATTGTAACACAGTTGGGAAGTACTGGAGGAAGTCAACAATGTGAGAACATATGATAGATAATCAGAGTCCTTTTTTTTCTTTCCTTTTTTCTCTCTTTTTATTGTTATGGTTTTGGTTTTCTATACTCTTTTTTGTATGCTTGTATTGTATTCATTTTCAGGTTTGTGTTTTTGGTGGTTCCCCCCCCCCCTTTGTATTTTTAAGCTTATAAAATAAAAAATATTTCATTTTTTAAAAAATGCAGATAATACTCCACCCACACACACACCTTTGAAATAGTCTGAAGGTGACCTCTCTTTTGTCATAGCCCAAAATGTCATCCCTACAGCAGCTTTGAACAGTGGTGATTGATTTCTTTGGCTTTTCAAGTTGGCAACATGAAACTTGAGCTTTTAGCTTCATAGGCCTTCACGTTCCATATCTGAATATCTCTTCTGGGAGCCAGCTATTTTTCAGTAGTACCTGCATCCAGCTACCGATTTCTATTGCTCTGGAATATGTGCCCATTTCCCCCATCCAATCACATTTTTCTCATGCTCCAGTCTTTCCTTTGTAAATATCTTTGCAGAGAAATAACCGTATTGAGAACTTGTGCTTGAGCTTGCTTCCCCTGCATTCTTTTTTTCCCTTGTGTGTCATTTCTTTTTAGATTGTGAACCTGAAGACAGGGACCATCTCAGTACTGATTTTTGTAAGCTGCTCAGAGAGCTTTTTTTTTTTATTTTGCTTTTTTTGGCGAAAAGGTAGGGTATAGATGCTCTTAAGTGTAGAAGGGAGGAGATGGGGAAAGTGAAAGTTTGTAGAGTATGAGACTCTTAATCTCAGGGTTGTGGGCTCAAGCCCCACATTGGGCAAAAGATTCCTGCATTGCAGGGGGTTGGACTAGATGACCCTCGAGGTCCCTTCCAACTCTACAATTCTATGATTCTATGAGATGCAGAATCGTCTTCCTCCCTTGCCCCCTCCCAAGTATATGTTTAATTAGGGTCATAAAAACCCTAATGAAACATTAGGCCTATGTGGGAGATGGATTGAGGATTAAAATGTAAACATCCTACCCCACATGTATGGGAAGAATATAAAAAGTAATTGGGATGTGAAGCTTTTTCACACAATAAAACACATACTTTTTTGCAGTTAATTAAAACGTAGAAATTGGGCAATTACACTTTTTATCTTTCATTTGCCATCTGCTGACCTCCTCTTCATCCCTATTGCAGAGAATGAACCAACCATTTTTAGTAAGGCAAAAAAAGGTTTATGTTTCTTTTTTCTTTTTAAAAATAAGTTTTATTAAATTTTTCCAAAAAACAAAAACAAATTACATTTCACCGTATGTTCACCCATCTCAGTCTTTTCAATGCAGACACCAAATACAATTACAGGCAAGAAAACGTTTTAGGTGCAAAAATGCAAAAGCTGGCTTCAAAATAGGCTATGAGTGTCTCACGCTCTCAGACACATGCCTGCTCAGTTTGGAAGCATGGTGGAAAGACAGTCTCCTCAGAGGCAGGAGGAAATATAAAAGATTATCTACTTTGTCACAGAATTCCTACCCGGAGGCATCAGAGGAAATGAGCTCACAGAGTGTCCTCTCTAGGAAGTTCAAGTACTCTCTGTGTACTAGCCCTGTGCTTGCCTAGCAAAACATGCATTGGTGATTTGGCTGCAAACCCAACAAGGCCTGCTCCTGAGTTAATTCAGGGCTGGATCTGGGGTGGTGATCTCCAGGTCAGCATGGGTTGAGTTGGCCTGATCTGTACCAGATTGGGGGCCCAAGACCTATCAGCAGGCTGTACACAGCTGGATTAAGTACACAGGAACATATTTGTAGCTACCTTCTACTGAGTCAGACCACCAGTTCATCTAGCTAACTATTGCCTATGCTGACTGGCAACAGCTGCTGAATGTTTCAGAGACAGATGTCAATCCCAGCCTTACTGGAGATGCCAAGGATTGAAGCTAGGGCCTTCTGAATGGAAAGCAGATTATCTGCCACTGAGCTGCAGCTCTTCCCCATATATTCTCTAATAAGAAATGTATTCCATCTACTGCTGCAGCAAAAGTGCTGCCCACTACAGTGGAAATGCTGCTTCTACATGGTTTTGCAAGAATAAAACTTGCAAAAGGTAGGTAGAGAAAGCACAAGGCTTTTTATTTGCTGAACAGCTTGCTCTTACTCATTAATCTTTATAGGAACAATGGAGCATTCCCTATGATATTTATATATATAAAAAATTATTTGAGCAAATTAAGTGTGGAATTTACCTCCTGATGAAATTAAATTCTTGTTCTTGAAGCAGCCCGGTGTGTATGGATTTACACTCTGTGATCTTTCACAAAAAAATAAGATATTGATTTTATTTAGTGTGAATCTGAAAAAGGGCACCAGGCAGGAGAAGCAGAGAAAGAGATGAAATTAATAATGCAAGTTAATCCAACCATGATGCATGGATATTTACAGCAGGACAAAACCAGTCTAGTGCCACCGCTCCCTCCTACAAAAGGATATAAAGCTCTGAAATTAAATAACACTTTCCGTAAAGATTGAAATGGTAAGTGCTTTTGCCAGTGATAAGAATTGACCGGCTGAGTAGAACCTCTTCATTGAAAAAGAGACTGGATCCGAGAGAGAAAGAGCGAGAGAGAGATATTTAAATTTGGTCTTGGTTGATTGCAGAAGAAATACAGGCAAGATGGTGTTTAAATTTCGTTTTGGTTGACTGAAGAAGGAATACATCAGAACCATGTCATTTTAAAATATAAGCCCCACTTTTCTCCCTTTTTTGATGTGTGATGAATAGTATGTTAGTAATTCAACTCCAGCAGAATGCTTAATCTAGGAATATTTTATATCCGGGGGAAAGCAAATCCTCCGTGTCAGGAAGATTTGGGCTGAAACAATCTCAGACGCTCCATCTCCACACAAAAACAAAATGGAGCTTCAGAAGCTGCAATCTCCCTAGGAAAACCCTCATGCTGGGAAGAATGACATGAACCTTTCCACTCCGGCTATTTTTCTGCTGGGATTTATTATTATTATTATTATTATTATTATTTATTTATTTATTTATTTATACCCCGCCCATCTGGCTGGGTTTCCCCAGCCACTCTGGGCGGCTTCCAACAAAAGATTAAAAATGCATTAAAACATCAGTCATTAAAAACTTCCCTAAACAGGGCTGCCTTCAGATGTCTTCTAAAAGTCAGATAGTTGTTTATTTCCTTGACATCTGATGGGAGGGCATTCCACAGGGCAGGTGCCACTACTGAGAAGGCCTTCTGCCTGGTTTCCTGTAACCTCACTTCTCGCAGTGAGGGAACCGCCAGAAGGCCCTCAGTGCTGGAGCTCAGTGTCCGGGCTGAACGATGGGTGTGGAAATGTTCCCTCGTGTATAGTGGATCAAGTCACTATATTTCAGCCCAAAGCCCAAGGGTAAGTAGCTGGCAACAGTAGCGTCTGGTGTCATGAGGCAGAGCCTCAGAGTCACCCTCCTGAAATCACTACATCTTACCTGGATAAGGCTGAGACACAGTGGCGGTGAGGTGGGGGCTGTCAAGACGTACCAATGGAGCCGCTCCAATGCTCTTGTCCGCATGTCCATCCAGCCCCAGCCTCCCTGCTGCCTAAGCTCACCACACTCTGTCCAGCTTCTGTCCAAAACAATGAGAGAGGCAAGCAGATTTAGGGAAGCATGACTGGTTGGGTCGCACTGGGTGTGGAGCCTTGGGGGATGCCGCAATTTTGATTTAGATTGGATCATGAGGGGTGGTGACAAATTTTCGTGGCACGCAGGGCACCGCTGAAATTTGAGACCCCAAGTCCACCATGGACAGAGGCTTTTATATGCAAGAAAGAGTACTTTATTCAGACTAGTAACACTACAAAGTATATGAGCAAGGGAAGAGATTCAGAAGCGAATGAAAGCAAAAAAAAAGAGATGCCCCAATAGTTTGGATGCCTCTCTCACCCAGCTTTTGAAGTTGAGGTGTGGCAAGCTCACTCATGTGACTTCCTCGCTTTTGGGGAATGCCACACATGGTTCATCTGGGTGGATGCGTCTGAACACATTTATTGAGAGAGACCCTGGTTCTCAATTACTGTGTCTTGCTTTTCTGACTTTGGTTCTGCTCACACTGCCTCTTGTGCACCTGTCCCCACAAGCTGGTCAAGATCCTCCCTCCCTCTCAAGGAGGCCCTGTGCTCTTAAGGAGGGGTGACAGAGAGATGGACTTCCCATTCTCTGGCACTTGGGAGTCAAAAGTGAAGAACCTCCATACCCCCATCCCTGGGTATAGCCTTTAACTTTCCCCTTCGCTCCATTTCCTTCCCCCTCATCCTCATCCTCATTGATTTGGGGCTGCCAAACCTTACAAAGCCGAGGGGCCCATGACAGTTGGCCAGAATGAAGCCACCATTTTAAACCTTCCACCATTACCAAGAGCATGCTTGAGGTACTGTACATATGGTGGTCGAGTGTGGGAGATGTTTTCAAGACCCATAACGGAGTCTGTTAAATACCCCCAGAAGCCCAAATCCATGAGAATGGACCCAAGATTTTGCCAATAGATTCTAATTAAGTTCTGGAATTTGTCTGCAAATGTACATGCATGAAGTAACTATAAAAATAAATAAAATGTTGTTCCTCTAATATAAATCATTACAATTCTTTTGATGGATTCTGATGACCTTGTAGAGAATGTAGGAAGGCTGGGAATTTTATTCTGAAAGGAGAAGAAAGGAAATGATTTAGATTACTATGCAAATATGATCACAAAACAACTTATTTAAATGTGACTGTTTCCAACTTTCACCCAAGAGGCTACTCTGGAAAGCCTAACAAGTGGCTCATCCTGGAACAATGGATTTAATTTACTCTGCAAATGAAACACAGAAACCCTAGAGGCATTGAGAAAACAAGGAATACTTTGGAGATGTGATGTAATTGGTTCCGCTGAATGTACATTCAAATCCAATGTGGATTTCATTTCACCTTTAAAAAAGGAAAAAGAAATATATAAATGGACAGTATTTAAGTCTCACTGACATGTTCTGGAGCTGTGTTAGTTTATTTTTTATCACTAAAAGCCCAGCTCCACCTCCATGCAAACCTAATGCAAATGCACTTAATTTGTAATTTTGTACAATTACGGATCTTAATGAGCTCAGATGAATGTGAATTCTCTATCACCTAGTGGCATCATAACTTTTCACATCAACCATTTCATAATTATCTCTAAATGTTTAATTTCAGGAGATTTATCCTGTGCCACTTAACGTCAGAACCTGAGAGATATCTGAGCAGAGGTGGAAGCGAGTGACATGTGCTAAGGTGACCAAACTCTTGGCAAAAGCAAGACCATGGTGCCTTTTTGAAGGGAATAAGGATAAGTGGGTTGGTCTATTTCTGACCCATCTCAGTTTCACATGCGCTTATTTTATAAGTCCATTCCATTTAGTTTTGGCATTAATTTGGCTTTTCTTTAATAAATAAATATGCAAACCATTTTAAAATGCAGATTACAATATACAAATACTATATCACTAAATATTATTTGATATATATATTATCACAATGTATGCATTTCTAAATGCATTTTGTCCCAAAATACACATTTTAAATGCATTTTGGTACAGTGCTGCAAAATTTTGAGATATGCTCTGACCCAGTGCTTTTTTTTCTGGGGGGACGCAGGGGTGTGTATACTTCTAAACATTTTGTGAATCTAAGTTTGGCCTCATTGAGGGGCAGTATTTCAATATGAGTAGGAAAATGAGAGTACCCCTAAACGTTTGTTTGTTTGGAGGAAAAAAACACTGTTCTGATCTATGTACTTTGTTTGGGGGCTGTGAATTAGCTCAGTTTGTTTAAATAACTGAACCAAACAAAACTCTCCTCCATCCCTAGGGCAGCATTGGGGATGTACACAACTAAGTTTTACTCTCTGTTGGACTGTTTGAATTAAACAGACCCAAGTTAGTCATGCCCATTAATTTCAATGGGTCTACTCTGAATAAAACTAACAGTGACTACAACTCATGAAGCGTAGACATTTGGGCAATAAGGTGGCTCCAGTCCAGAGCCCTCCTATATCATCAGCTCTTGCTGGACTGTACAACTTCAGACAGCAAGGGAAAGAGATGAAAGACAGAAACCATAAGAAATGAAAAGCACTAGATTAGAACTCCTTTTTATGGGCCTTCTTGCTCAGCAACTACTTGGCAATTTCTGTCTCTTCATTTCCAAGTATATTTCTGAGTAGTGAACTTTGGAATTCTAACAAGCACAATGTGAATCTGAGGCTCACACTCAGCAATGAATTGTAGGTACCGGTAGTTACTGGTAGTTCAACCAGTCCATAAGTTGAACACTTTCATATGATGCTTCCCATATACACGCTGGTTTAAAATAGCCAATTTTATTGTTCTGTTCAATTTTATTGTCCTGTGAGCAAGTATTTTTGAAAAGCATGGAAAGTACTCCATTAAGTGACCCTCTGCCCCCCCCTTTATCCATGATTTTTTTTTTTAAAAAAAAAACCTCAACAACTTTGGTGGCTCCTCCCCAAAAAGCTTGACAACATAAAAACAACAAACGTGCTTTCTTCCTCATAGCACTGCATGTTCAGTACACTTACCTGCAAGATCAGATGTGTGATTTCTCCCCCGCCCCCCAAACCCCCCTGTTTTAGATCATTGTGTTATCATGATGTGTACATCATTATCCACAATTGCACATCATGTTCCCAATTCATGAGGAGAAGCAACCACCAATACAAATATGTAAGATCGTTTTTTTCCACATGCCTAATTGGCTGAATTGCTTGCTCATTCCCTATTCCAAAGCAGAGAAAGCAGTATACATGAATCTGGATTTGGCTCACTGTTGCACATGACAGACGCAACAAGCTTAAGTATACACAGGGCCGGCTCTAGGTAGAGTCCCGGTGGTACGGGGTGCCAGGGTGCCGGGCCTTGTTGCGCCCTGCAAGGGCGGGGGCGCCGGAGCGATCTCCGCCCCTCAGCTCCAGGGCGCCTGACCTGCTCGAGACTGCCCTGAGTATACAACAGCTTGTGCTATTAAGCCACACCCCCTACAGGTTCAATGGCAATGTTCACAGACCGTCAGCCTGTTTTGAATGCTTATCCACACAAGAGCAAATATATGGCTTTCATTTTGGGGAGCGGGAAAATCATAGATGTCCAGAGTCTCCCTAGCCGAGCTGTCATTCAGACTTTCTTGGAGAAAAGAAATCCACTCCAGGAAAAGTCAGAAAATGTTCTGTTGTAGAAGTGCATATAATCCATTGAAAAAAAAATCACAGGTATTATGTGCATGGTTTCATCATGCAGCCATGTGTTTCTTAATGGTTGCACTGTTACCAAGGATTTCATTGTAACATGGTTGCCAAGTAAAGTGTTCTGTGCACAATTGCTGCGCCTGTGTTAAAGAATGCGACAGAGCACAGGGGTTGTAACAACCGAGACCCCTTGCTTCCGCAGGAAAAAGCCAATATTTTACATACTCCTATAAACTGCACTGTAGCCTGTGCTTCATGACTGATTACAAAGATGCTTGTAAAGAGAGAACACTTGTTTTAAAGTTGGATGAACTAGGTTTTAGTGAGAGGAAAGTGACCACAAGGAAAACCTTGATACCCTTTTGCAGAGATGAACGGGTTAAAAGGTATAAGCGCATAACAGTATAATAAGTTTCCGTGAGACAATAGAAAATGTCAAGCAGATTTCAGATACAAGAAGGTGAAGGCAGTTTCGTGCATTACTCTGTAACCCGCCTATTAAATGCTTTTAGAGTTTCTAGAATTGCCACTGAACTTCAAATAACACGCATTTGAAAGGTCCAGTTCAGGTGAAACACCTGTAAGGATTCTGGAGAAAGTTTAAAGATCCACCAAGGTCAATACCAGGTGAGCATTCAGCCTGATGGGTCTGTGGAGAGATGAGACAATGTTGGTTCTTGAAGCAGCATTCACACCAATCTGTTTGTTAGGAGATGAGATGATGTTGCACCCAAGCAATTTTCCAATGCATTTATACATGTTCCAATGCATTTTTCTGGTCACTTTCCTTATAGGAAAAAGAACAGTTTTGGGGGAAACCAGTTCCTTTTGGAAGAACTCCAAATCAATTTAATCATACAGGCTGCATTTGCCAGGATGTGATTAAATCCCACCCCCAAAATAGTGACAATCCTGAAGCACCTTGAGTTTCTCTCTGCATTTTTTACAGGGAAAAAGCAGGTGAAGGAGGGAGTTTTAGGAAGAACTCAGTGAGATAGGAAGGGTTAAGTTTCTACTTCCCTGCCAACCACATCTCCCCTCCAAAATAATGCCCCCCCAATCACTTTGCAAGTGGCCTCTGGAGACAGCAGAGCATATCTGCTGCAGAATGTCTGGTTCAGCTATAAGAAATGGAACCAAGAGATTAATATATCTTCAGCTCGCTGTTTATGATTAGGCTCAGAGACAGAAGAGTAACACGGCCAGGGAGATTTTAATATACATGGAGTCCCATGGCAATTCATATGCTGAGCCAGAACGGGAGCAGAGCTTAGCACAGTATTACATTGCAAAGGCTGTATCATGGGGAAAACAGCAACAAACAAACATGCAACTGTCTTCCTGCTGAAGATTGTGATTCAAACACATTTCTTAATAGACAAGCACAATAGGGAAAGCTCATTTTAGGAAGCGAGATTACCTTGTGTGCTTCTCCCTTTAAAGGAGAAACTTATACAAAAGTGGTTCTGCTAACATTTCATAGTTTCTGTCTGTCTGTCACAGGAACACACCGAGTATCTTCACTGATTCAAAGCCTCTGGCAAATTCCATGGCGTAATTTGAGCGTGTGGTCTCCCCCCTGAATTTTACAAGCTCTCCTTCAGATGTTTTGTTGTGATCTGTGTCCATCTCACCTTGTGGATTTTGGTAATTTTGCATCGTTTTGCTTGGCCTTTCTGCTTCCACTCAGCTGATGGTGTACACCAACGAAGGCACCCCACAGAGATTCTCGGCAGGAAACATCTGCTGCTTTGCTCTTGTCACATTCCAACTTGAGAATTCCCTTGCCCCCCTTTGCAGGCATTCTTTCTCTTTCTAAGCTGCTGTCCAGCGTCCTGCAGCAGAACTCCATTTCCTATTTACAACCAAACAATCCTCCAACCTGCCTCCCCTTTGTAAAGTGTTAGATTGCTTTTCCTCCATCTTCTTATGTTTCTTAGATAAATTGGTTTCAGGTTCCCAATTTATTTGTATGTTACACTTCTATCCCAGCTTCCTAGCTTTGGGGAAGGGCCATTACATGTGGAAGACAACATGCATTACAGATCCCTTGCATGTAAAAGATCCCAGTCCAATCCCCGGAATACATAGGCATGGCTGGAAAAGGCTCCTGGGTTATATTCCAATGCCAATGTCTTCGTTGTGCATCAGATTTCCACTTGTGCAATGGAATTTCCCTCTCCTCTCCACTGCAGCCTCTGCCATGCACCCTCAAAAACTGTTCCAGGGGGTTGGGGGACACTCCAGAGCAGACTGGAGGGCAGAGAGGAGCAGAGGAGGGCCAAGTGGGGTTACATGAATGGAACTTCATTGGGTGCAACCCTTTCTAAAACCCCAAAGAGCCACTTACCGTAGTGTTGACATTAAGATGGGTCAATTCTCCGACTCGATGTAATGTCGTTTCCTATGTTCACCCTTCATCCAAGTAATTAAAAATAAAATGAAGGGACCTGTAGGACCACAATGAAGGTGCAACAGGAGGAAGCATCCTATTTTCAAAAGAGCCCAACCAGATACCTTCAGGAAGACTTTATGTAGGTCTTGAAAGTGACAGCCCATTCCCATTGTATGTCCCCAGTATTTGGTTCTCAACCATATTGTTGTATGCCATCCAGGGGACTCCTGGTGGCTTACCCAGCATCTGTGTTTTCTTTTGGAAAATGAGGCACAGTGGGGACTGTAGTGTCTTTATACCATATAGTTTATTTACACATATATACTCCCTGAGCCTATGATGGAGGGGTTCGCAGCATAATCACAGCCTAGGATCCAAGCAGAGATTCAACTTCATGCTCTGCCAGTTGCCTTTGCTTCTCTGCCACAAACTCCTACCCAATGCTTCTTCTTCCTCTCTCTCTCTTCTCTCTCTCTCTCTCTCTCTCTCTCTCTCTCATGTTTAGGGGTACTCTCATTTTCCTACTCATATTGAATTACTGTCCCTCAATGAGGCCAAACTTAGATTCATAAAATTTTTAGGGGTATGCATCCCCCTGTGCCCCCCCCCAAAGCACTGCTCCTACCTCTAGCTCACATCACAACTCTAAATCTAATCTGTTTTAGTTTTGGCTTTATCTGTTGAGGGAGAGACTGGCCCCATCCATTTGCCATCTCCGACAGAGTCCCTTGAACCTTTGTTCTTCTTAATGGTCCATCCCCCAGGTTATACCCTCACCAGGAATTTAGCCTGGCTTCATTAGTTTTTAAGACGCTGCAATTTGAGCCCCTCAGGTCTGCCAATGATCTAGCTAGGCTCTTTCTGTTCCGAGCAGAACTGAGCTGAATTCACTGTCTTTCCATATATAAATCTATACCTACTTATTACCACAAGCTTTCTTCATTTCAGCAGACTAGTTTCAGAGGGAGCATCACTTTATTGTTGTTCTTCTGCAACAATCAGGAGTCAGAAATCCTTGCCATTCTTCAGCAAATCACCCAGAGGTTTACAAGTAGATGCTAATCTACCTTCTCTCTTCATCCCTGCCCTATAAAACCAAAGCTCTATTAAAAAGGAGCAGCAAGCCAAGATTCTAGCAGAGGCATAAATCGCACAAAACCCTTTTCATACATTTCCATTCAGAAATCAACCAGCATATCTCCCCAAAGGGGGGTGGGACACATCAATCCCTTTACTGCAGATGTTTCTGTGGAAGAAACCTTTTTGAATTGTAATGAAGTACACAACAACAATGGAAAATTTTGCTGTATCAGAAGATCACTCAGTCATCTGTTTGTTTGTTTTTTCAGCTGTGTGGCCAAAACTATAACTTCTGATTCAAAATTCCATCACATAAACTGCCCACAGCTAGGTACTAATTGTAGGGTACATAATCCAGATAATTAACGTGCTAGATAGCTCAGTTGGTAGAGCATGAGACTCTTGATGTCAGGACTGTGGGTTTGAGCCCCACATTGGGCAAAAGATTCCTGCATTACAGGGGGTTGGAATAGATGACCCTTGTGGTCCCTTCCGACTACTAGAAGCAAAGCTATTTTAGTGCAATGGTGTGTTTATATGATGCTGTCCTTTTTTCCTACACAAAAGACCCTGCTGTATGCTTCAAAGGGGACCTATCACGTTAAAGCTCTGCCATCTCATTCCATATTCAAAAATGTGTACACTGCACAGCACACCATCTTCAGAAAAGGTTCAAGAGAAAAATCAAGGGTCCTGAATCAATATAACCCATCCCCGCAAAACAGAATGAAAATGTCTTCTGGTTATCTTATAAATAGTGGCCCTGAGCCAGAGATAGGCATAGACAACTGATCACAAATAATAACTGGTGACTCAAGAAGTGCATAATTATCCCTATTATTTATCAAAAGACACATCCAGATAGTTCAGTAGGGCTTGGTTGAACATCACAATCTTTATGTGGGTATTTAGCAACACTCACAGAAGCCTACTTATGCATATGCACCTCTCTTGCTGTACCAATTCCTGGAATAATTTCAGGTTTTGTTTTGCTTTTTAAAAAGAAAGCAAGAAAGAAACTTGCCATCTTGTTCTTCAGTTGTGAAGAGCTGTAGCTCAGTGGTAGAGCATTGACTTTTCATGGATAAGGTCTCAGACTGAGTCCCTGTTATCTTTAGCTAGGGCTATGAGAAACCCGACTTTATAATGCTGGAGAGGCACCCCATTCAGTGTGGACCAGGTATGGGACCTGTTGTTGGACTCCAGCTCCCATCTGCATCAGCCAGAAAGACCAGTGGTCATGGATGATGGGAGTTGCCGTTGAAGAGCACAGGAGATCCACAGGTTCCTCATCCCTCGTGTAGACAGAAAGTGATCTAGACCAGGCATCCCCAAACTTCGGCCCTCCAGATGTTTTGGACTACAATTCCCATCATCCCTGACCACTGGTTCTGTTAGCTAGGGTTCATGGGAGTTGTAGGCCAAAACATCTGGAGGGCTGCAGTTTGGGGATGCCTGATCTAGACGGACCAATGGTCTGACTCAGTTTAAATCAGTTTCCTAAATTCCTAAAACGTGTCTCCCACTGTCTAGTCCAAGCTCAACTGCTTATATAATGTTTCCACCAGGACCTTTGTCTTTCTGTACTTGGTAAGATATGGTGGATTCAGAAGTAAAACTATAAAGTGCATTGAAATATGATGCAGGTTGAAAACCTTGCATACTCTTCTGCCTCCTGGGAAATTGGCTGACGCCAAAGGCTATTAAATCGTTTGGAGAAAACCAAAACCAGATTGATTTCATGTTGAGCCTCTTTCATTGTGCGACATTTCCCCCCTCTTCCAACTTACTTTAGCACTTTGGATTGGCTCTCTGTGTCAGAGATTTTATGACCTGTACTGGCAGTGCCTAATGAAGTTAGAAGCCATTAGGATTAGAACAGTTAAGTAATGCCTCCTGTTTCGTCAATTCCCTCAATTATTGCAGCAAAGGATATTGATCCAATCCCAGTTCAAAATGCAAAGGTGAAGGGAGACCTCAGAAAGGCAATTGAGTTTAAGCAACAACAGCAACACCCACAGGGATCTCTCTGTACAAGAACATAATTGCTCAATTTTGAGATCCATGGCCCTAGCGATGAGGGTCTGTGGAAATTCTCTGAGAAACTCTGATTATTTAAACACCATTCCCACTTCCCCTTCCCTTTGAATATACAAAAAAGTTGTATGCAAGGTGCTTCTTGAAGCATAGTTCACATTCAGTAGCAAGCTGAAGACAGGCCGAAGTTACAGGTACATTTGTAGATTAAAGTGAAGAGAAGTCTGAACACAGGGTGGATCTAAACACAGGGGGAAAACGATATAAATAAGTCAGAAGTTGGATCATTTTAACAAAAGAAAAAATCTCTATGGAAATCATGTTTTTAAATCTCTTGCTCTCTGGTGCCATCTGGTGTTGCATGTTTATAACACACTCAAAATGCTGTTTCTTTAATAATGTACCTGAGTCCTAAGTCTCAGACTGACAACATGGGCCAACATCCATTGTTATGAATGAGCAGGCAGGAGACGAGAGGATCAAAGTGCAAAGAGATCAAGAGAGAGATAGCTAGGTGACCAGCCCTTTTATGTGGGTCACACCCATCTACCTGGTCACACGGAGAGGGAGGTGGCTCCCAAAGGTTTGACAGGAAGTCCTCCCTGTTTGGAGCCCCATTCCTCTGTTTGCGCGTTCTAGCAAACAAGAGATGTTGGACTTGACTGCTCTGTCTAGCTATCCCACAGCCTTCCTCCCTACAGGACTTCACATGTGGTAACTGACTCCCATTTCTGTTCAAAGACAGTTTGGCCCTGGCATGAGCAAACCATTTCTGGTAAACAATGCCAGGAATTGTACCGCCTGAACTCTTGCAATATCCTTTAGACAATATTTCCGTTTCAATCTCGGAATCCCTGAAAGAATGTCTTCATTTCATTGATCTACTACATTGTTAAGAAAAATGGAAGGAGGAGGAAGGTGGTTGAAAGTTCAGGTCTCCAGGGCAAATGTTTTCATGGCATAAACATCTGCTTGTCCATAACAGAGATTGGGCTTTTTGCTACGATATCATATTCAGTAAATGCCTTTGAATCTATATGAATACCTGAAGGCTTCTAAAGAGACAAGGAACACAACAGCCTTTCAGCACTGGGAAAGCGGGGAGGAGAACACACACCATAGCTAAATAAAGCCCTTTCTGAATTCATCTTGCACTCTGAATATCCTGGGGGAATTAAGTTGTCTATGCTCTTGTCTGTCTTGATTCCCTGACTGTCTGCCTATGACTCTTTCAAATAGAAATTTATAAACATGCGAGCTGCCTTGCAGTAGGCTGATGAGACCTTTTAGGGCAGAGAGAGAGAGAGAGAGAGAGAGAGAGAGAGAGAGAGAGAGAGAGAGAGAGAGAGAGAGAGAGAGTCAATCCTCCTTGTTGTTTGTAGCAAAGCAGGACTGAAGCAAAGCAGGGTGAAGATCATATTTTTGTCTGCTGTCTGGTCAACAAATAAATTGGTGCATTAAGAAAAAATCAGAACAGAGCTGGATCTCTTCCATACTTTTTCTGCCTGTAATAAATGCAGTTTAGTCACCACGGAGACAAGTGGACAAGTGAAGGATTCATTTACATATTGTCATAGAAGGCTTAGAGGACACACCAGTCAAAGAAGCAGACAAGGACTTCATTATCTCGCCTGAAGAAAAACAGGGTGGTAACATGACATTCCTGACTCCACCCAGATACAATTAAGTTCAGCACCATCTAGTTTCTAAACTTTATGGTGACAGTATCTTTCCCCCTTTGATTTAAAGAAACAATAATTAAATAAATTGGTACTGTTGAAAAAAATGGCAGTTCGAGTATTGAGTCTCTCATCTCTAAATCTTGAAGGATTTCAAATTACTCAACCAGAGTGAGCAAGACAATCCAATTTACATGATAGCTTGAGCAGGCTCAGAAGATGAAGCTGGGTTTTTAGACACTACTTCTAGATTTTGTGATTATACCTTTTGAGAGATACGAAGAAGATATTGCCAGTTTTTGCTAAGTATTCCACCTTCAGTCTCAACAGAATATGATCTGGGTGTTTCATTTTAACTTGTGCAGTGGCTGGAGTTTGTGCTGCATTTTCTCCAACAAGTTTGATATAAAATATCTCTCCTGCCTCGAATTGAGGTAATTCTTACCAGGAACAGTGCCAGTTATAAATGTTCAGAATCCTTTCTTAGTTTGGTAATCTGATCACTAAGTTTCTTCAGGTTCAGCCACTTGGGGATGAAAATTCTCCTCTAGGTCTGGGTTTCTTCTGTCATTTGTAATTTTCCTGGGCTAGAGCCAAAAGTTGTCAAAACGGTGTTGACCCACAGCATATCCTTTATCTTCATAGAGGTATCCTCCTGGTCAGGATTCCAAGACTGTGAAGATTTGCAAGAATAGATTTACTGGCTCTGCTTCCATTGAGATGTCTTGCAAATATTGATTCAGATAGTTCAACCTGCCCCAGAAAGCATCTCAGATGGTGTTTTAGCTCTCCAATGACATTTACCCTCTCTGGGAATGGCTTTGTTCCATGCTATATGATTGTTTGTCCCAAGCACTGTATTTCATTTTGGCGGCTGAGAGAGGGTGTGGCTGAGGGAGGGGTGTGGTCTAGGTAGAGTCCTGAGAGCCCATTGGAGAGGCTTGCCATTCCCCACCTCTGCTTTAAAGGCAAGTGGTTTTATTTCCACACACCTGTTTCTTCCTTAAGCAAATGATTCTGTTGTTCATTACCAAGATACGTGAAGAAAGTGGGTTTTTAAAATTATTTATTTACAGCAGAGATGACCAACTACAGAACAGGCTGTTTCTCAGAAAGCAGTTTATGGGTCAAATTTGCATTTGGCTGCACAAACCACCCCCCCTCCCTTGTGAATGGTTGAGTACCATAATAACACCAATGTCATCTAGCTGCAATTACTTCTCCATTACCTCTGATCTCACTCGTGCAGTCAGATATAATGTTACATACAAATACGCACATTTCTATCTCATTCATTCATTTGTATGGCACTTTGTCAAAGCAGTACGCAATATATCAAACAAGCAGCAGTAAATATTTAAAAACCTAGCATGAACCATTACAAATAGCTGTAGAATTACTAAGTAAATGTATGATTGAAATGTGAGTAAATTGATGCGCAATATTTCAGGCATTTTATACAGAAAATTCAAAAGAGACATGTCACATTGAAGGGCTAAATATATTATTATTATTATTATTATTATTATTATTATTATTATTATTATTATTATTTCAGACACCCTGTTAACAGTTGCCCAGTGGCGAGAGGCAGCAATGTGCTCCAGCACAAAACCATCTTCCTCCTTAAATAAAGCAATCTCCTCCTTGTCATTTCCTGGGGAAGAAAAAATACATTTGCCTCTTTGTCCATTTATGTACAGAATGTCCTCTGCAAGGCATTGGCCATTAAGTAAGAAATGCCCAGAATGCTGCAGTACTCAATTGATTTCACGCTTCACAGTGGCTTTTTATCCAAGGTAATTTACAGCTGTTTCCCCATGACAGGTAACTGTCTTGTGTCTAAAGGTGAGGCTCTTATCAGGACTTTGGATTGGCGATGTGCTAAATATTCCCCTATCATAAACTTTTTATAAGTTTGTAACTGGGCAGTAAATCTTGAGGCCGACAAAAGCTTCCATACATTACCCTGTTTTTTTGCTACTATCTCTTCCATTATTTTTTAATGCAATTTCTGTCGGGGAAACGGAAGATGAATGATGTGGATCACCTAAGCACATTCCTCCTTGTCAGCAGTACAAAGGGGATAAGTAGGACACAGCCTCTGCTCCAAATGGGCTTCATTATGCTAATTGACACCTAAGCTGAGGGAAGACCTTTCCCAAAGCATTTGATATTGATGGGAAAGTCAACTGGTGGCCACTGCTGCCGTGGGGCAGAGACATTAGCCCAGTCCCAAAATATCAAATTTCTTACCCCAAGGAGCCTCCAAGCCTGCTCTCCCTACACTTGCCATCTTGAATTGATTTTATTTTTTTCTGAAGATGATTAAACTAAATTAGTTGTATGCCTTTTTGCGGACATTCAGACACTGATGAAGGAAGCAGAAGTAGAGGAGAACTTAGCAGGAAGAACTCTTCTCACTGGAACACTTCCTTCTAACTTTCCCCAAGAAAATTTGGTTGACATTTGTGTGTGTTTTTTATTTAAAAACTTGCATCTTGATTCGAGGAGGTACTTCATCTTTCGGGTCCGTCCACAACAGTGGCCCCTAATAAACCCTTTGCAAGGAGGTTTCTAATATGTGGTTTTTTTATTAAGCTAACTCCAGCTAATGCACAGGGGAAAGGTGACTTACCCACAATTTGGCTGGGCTTAGTAGCCATGCTGATATTTATGACATCAAATGCATTAGCCTACACCTGATGCAGCAGTCATACTGTATCACTGGAATCCACTGAATACAACAACAACAACAACAACAACAACAACAACAACAACAACAACAACAACAACAACAAAATTATATGGCTCAGCTCCTTTACAGTAACAAAAACCCAGAAAAAATGAAACCTGATATTTGGAACCTAGACTGTCTGTTTGTGTTAAAACTTCCAAGCCCCACAATGACATGATATATCCTCCTTATTAGAATGTATATTTGAATGAAGATCTTAACCCTTCCCTTTGCCAATTTGATGTCGGTTAACGAAGCCAATCTTTCTTTGGATCCTCTTGTACATTCTATGTGATGAACTGGTTCAAAGAAAATCTTGTTTGAACTAGGGTGGTTTTTGCCTTTTGCTTTTTGACTGAACCCTTTCATAAATAATGACATCAGTTTGCGATTCATCCCTGAATATTTCATGGAGTCCTCCCCCTTTTCCAACTCCCCGTGATTCCTCCCTCCCGCCTGAAAAAGTCTGCTCTGTTTGTTTTGCTAAATTGACATCCTGACAAATCAATCTCTCTGGTGCTGCAGGTATCTGTTCCTGTGGAGCCTGCTCTCTCCAACCTAAAGGAGCGCAGAGAGAGAAAGCGCCTGATTTAATTAATGTTATTTGATTCTCTTTTTTTCTGACAATGCAATTAAAACCCAGGGAGACGTTCAGCGTGGCAGGCGCTCCAAATGGGGTGAAGAAATGTCAGACTTAAATGGCTACCTGCACTGCTAAGACACAAGCAGAGACATGGCAATCAAGGGTATTCTGGGAGACAGCACGTAGGTTGCACCCAGACAGCAGCTGCTTATAGTGGCCTCAGTTCCAGGAAGATGAAAATGTGGGCTTTGAACAACACAGCTTGGGGGGGGGGAAGCACACAGCTGCTGTTACTATCTCTAGAAATCAGACAAAAAGAAGAGAAGGAATTAAAGGGGGGCATTCAGGGGAGTTAAACTAGGAGATGATTTGGGGTAAGTGTGTGGGAGCAAATTTTCTTTAAAAGTTTCAGGGGTGGGGGGTTATCACTGCCAAGTGTTGTAGCATTACTGGAGCTCTGTTCAGCGGCTGCACAACCAGCTGACATTTTCTGTCCCCTCAGCTATACCCCAGGACATTCTAGAGCAGTGATGGCAAACCTATGACACGCGTGTCAGACGTGACACGCAGAGCCCTCACTGCTGGCACGCGCCCTATCGGCCTATTCGCGCTGTTGTTGTTGTTTTCCCCCACAATTGTTCTCCTGCTCCTCCTCAAGCTACAAGCTGTTAAAACCAGGATCCTTTTTTGGGTTGTTGTTGCCGGTAGCCAGAGATTAGTTTTTTAACCCTTTGTGATAATAATAATAATAATAATAATAATAATTTATTATTTATACCCCGCCCATCTGGCCGGGTTCCCCCAGCCACTCTGGGCGGCTTCCAAAAAAACAGAAATTCTAAAATACAGAAATCCATCAAACATTAAAAGCTTCCCTAAACAGGGCTGCCTTGAGATGCCTTCTAAAGGTCTGGTAATTGTTGTTCTCTTTGACCTCTAGTGGGAGGGCATTCCACAGGGTGGGTGCCACTACCGAGAAGGCCCTCTGCCTGGTTCCCTGTAACTTGGCTTCTCGTAATGAGGGAACCGCCAGAAGGCCCTCGGAGCTGGACCTCAGTGTCCGGGCAGAACGATGGGGGTGGAGACGCTCCTTCAGGTATACCGGACCGAGGCCGTTTAGGGCTTTAAAGGTCAACACCAACACTTTGAATTGTGCTCGGAAACGTACTGGGAGCCAATGTAGGTCTTTTAGGACCGGTGTTATGTGATCTCGGCGGCCGCTCCCAGTCACCAGTCTAGCTGCCGCATTCTGGATTAGTTGTAGTTTCCGGGTCACCTTCAAAGGTAGCCCCACGTAGAGCGCATTGCAGTAGTCCAAGCGAGAGATAACTAGAGCATGCACCACTCTGGAGAGACAGTCACTGGGCAGGTAGGGACTCAGCCTGCGTACCAGATGGAGCTGATAAACAGCTGCCCTGGACACGGAGTTGACCTGTGCCTCCATGGACAGCTGTGAGTCTAAAATGACTCCCAGGCTGCGCACCTGGTCTTTCAGGGGCACAGTTACCCCATTCAGGACCAGGGAGTCCTCCACACCCGCCCGCCTCCTGTCCCCCACAAACAGTACTTCTGTCTTGTCAGGATTCAATCTCAATCTGTTAGCCGCCATCCATCCTCCAACCGCCTCCAAGCACTCACACAGGACCTTCACCGCCTTCACTGGTTCTGATTTAAAAGAGAGGTAGAGCTGGGTATCATCAGCATACTGATGGACACCCAGCCCAAACCCCCTGATGATCTCTCCCAGCGGCTGCATATAGATGTTAAAAAGCATGGGGGAGAGGACAGAACCCTGAGGCACCCCACAAGTGAGCGCCCAGGGGTCTGAACACTCATCCCCCACCACCACTTTCTGAACACGGCCCAGGAGGAAGGAGCGGAACCACTGCATGACAGTGCCCCCAGCTCCCAAGCCCTCTAGACGGTCCAGAAGGATGTTATGGTCGATGGTGTCAAAAGCCGCTGAGAGATCCAGCAGAACAAGGAAACAGCTCTTACCTTTGTCCCTAGCCCGCCGGAGATCATCGACCAGTGCGACCAAGGCAGTTTCAGTCCCATGATGAGGCCTGAATCCTGACTGGAAGGGATCCAAATGGTCCGCTTCTTCCAGGCGTGCCTGGAGTTGTTCCGCAACCACTCGCTCAATCACCTTGCCCAAGAATGGAAGATTTGAGACTGGGCGATAGTTGGCCATATTGGCCGGATCTAAAGATGGTTTTTTAAGAAGCGGTTTAATAACCGCCTCTTTCAGCGGGTCTGGGAAGGCTCCCTCATGGAGAGAAGCATTTACCAACCCGCAAAGCCCATCGCCCAGCCCTTCCTGGCTAGCTTTTATAAGCCAGGATGGGCAAGGATCAAGGAGACAGGTGGTTGGTTTCATTCGTCTAAGCAGCCTGTCCACATCCTCGGAGGTAACAGATTGAAACTGATCCCACAAAACTTGACTAGACAGGACTCTAGCACTCCCCCGCCCCGGCCCTGCTCCCACGGTGGAGTCTACCTCTTCCCGAATCTGAGCGACTTTATCTGCAAAAAACTTTGCAAAATCATTGCAGGAGATCATGTGGCCCGTACTGGGCCCGGATGGAGCAGGTGGTTCCGCTAAATTGCGAACCACCTGGAAGAGTCTCCTGCTGCTGTTTTCTGCAGATGCGATGGAGACGGTGAAGAAGGTCCTCTTCGCCGTCGCCATTGCCACTTGGTAGGCTCGAAGTTGAGCTCTAGCCCGTGTCCGGTCTGATTCAAAATGAGTTTTCTGCCACCGGCGCTCTAGCCGTCTCAACGACTGTTTCATTGCCCTCAGCGCCGGGGAAAACCACGGGGCTGTCCGGGCTCCATGCAATCTGAGAGGGCGCTTCGGAGCCAGACAGTCAATAGCGCTGGTTAACTCCGCATTCCAGCGGGCCACCAGGGAATCAGCTGAAAGGCCATCGACATGGGATAAAACATCCCCTACCACTCTTTGGAAGCCAATTGGATCCATTAAGTAGCGGGGGCGGACCATCCGAATCGGTCCCACCTCCCTGCAGAGGGGAAGGGTTGCGGAGAAGTCCAGTTGCACCAGAAAGTGATCTGACCATGGCACTTCTTTTGTTTCGCTTTTACTTAATGTCAGATCACCAACATCCATAGAGGTAAACACCAAGTCCAAGGCATGTCCGCGGCTATGAGTTGGGCCAGACTTATTCAGGGACAGCCCCATGGTGGCCATGCTTTCCACGAAGTCCCGAGCGGCTCCTTGTAAGGTCGTGTCGGCATGGATGTTAAAATCCCCTAAGACAACCAAGCTAGGTGTCTCCAGGAGCACATCCGACACGACCTGAAGCAGCTCGGGCAGGGAATCCTTGGTGCAGCGGGGAGGTCGGTACACCAAAAGGAATCCTGTACTGCCTCTATTGCCCAACTTCCAGAACATGCACTCAGAGAACTGGGTCTTCCCAATAGGACGCCTGGTGCAAACTAATGACTTCCTAAAAATCACTGCAACCCCCCCTCCCCGCCCAGATGGCCTGGGTTGCTGTGCATAAGAGAAACCTGGTGGGCAAGCAGCGCCAAGAACGGGCCCATCGGCTTCCTCCAACCAGGTCTCTGTCACACATGCCAGGTCAAATCCTCCATCCACAATCAGGTCGTGAATGGCGGTGGTCTTATTCATCATCGACCTGGCATTGCACAGCAGCACCTTCAGGTCATGTGGGTATCCCTTGCCTATTCCAATATCCGTCCGGTCAGGACCAGACCTGGAGGCAGGGATAGTCCTCAGACAACGACTAAGTCTGCCTCCTCGGTAATGACATGGTCTGGTCTTAGCGTAACTCCTCCTCCTACCCGTGACCACTGAGATCGGTTGTTCCAGTGCACACCCCCCTGTGGAATCTGCCCCAGCCATTTTGCTTGCTGGGACCCCCTCCCGGGCAGCCCTGACCCCTCCCCTTAAAAACAAAATAAAACCTCTGTAAAAAACAGCAAAGAACTCAACAAAAGAAGAACACAAAAAAGACAATAAAACAATAAAACCAAAAACAATAAAAATTACAAATACACTAAAATTTAACAGATTCCCACACCCAACTAAAAATCCCTCCCACCTACCACCCCAAACACAATAAAGCAATAAAACCAAAAACAATAAAAATTACAAATACACTAAAATTTAACAGATTCCCACCCCCAACTAAAAATCCCTCCCACCTACCACCCCAAAGAAGATAAAAACATAAAAAATTCTTTTAAAAGCATTTTAAAAAGAACTCTGTGCTGTTTCAAGTTCCCCTGGGCAGCATCAGCAGCAGAGCGGCGGCAGCAGTCCTTTATGAGGCCTTCCAGGCCCCGCCCTAGACCAGGTGGAAGGAGGCAGGGACAGGGCCTGTGGGCACTCACAGCAGGAAGAGTCCTGGGCAGCACCAGCAGCAGAGCAGCGGCAGCAGTCCTTTATGAGGCCTTCCAGGCCCCGCCCTAGACCAGGTGGAAGGAGGCAGGGACAGGGCCTGTGGGCACTCACAGCAGGAAGAGTCCTGGGCTCTTCCTGCTGTGTTTTTCTGTGATGTTTTCCTGTGATGTTTTTCTGGCGCTTTGGCAGACGATAATTGGGTGTAACAGCATTCATTTTTAACCCGTTCTGTGCTGGGTTTTTTGGCGCTTTGGCAGACTATGTCGGTGCTGCGTGTTAGTTCCAGCGAAGGTATTATTCGTCATTTATTTCTGTTCTCTTCCCCCCCCCCCCCAAAAAAAGTGCAGCAGCTTTGGGGCATCCCTCCCAAAAAAGCAAAGCAACTTTTGCACCCCCCAAAAAAACCTCCAAAACATTGGTCAGAAGCTCCCCCAAAAAAGCTCAACAACAGCACTTTGTGATAAATAAGGGGTTTTTGGTTTGGTTTGGTTAAATAATTAGTTTTTGGTTTATTAAATACAGTAATATATTACAATTATACATTTTTGTTATTTAAACTATAAATATCGTGAAATTATGGGTTTTTTCTCGAAGTGACACACCACCCGAGTTATGCTCGATTTTTTGGTGAATTTTGACACACCAAGCTCAAAAGGTTGCCCATCACTGTTCTAGGGATTCAGCTACAGCAGGGGTTCCCAACAAAATTTTCTCGAGGACCCCTCATCGAGCCGCTATTGTGACAAGGACCCCCATTAATTTCTAATCCTAAAATTAAAAAGTGAGAGCCAAATTAAGAGTCTTTTTATATTTTATATTTATACGTTTTTTACAGTTACAACAGAGTACTCCATCAGTATACATTAAGTTTTAATTTTCAGTTCTTAATGAGATGAACCACTTTTTAACCAACGGTCCATTTTTAACTACATGAACTGTAGCTTCCGCGAAAAACAACACTTTGTTTACAAACACGACTGTTTTGCAAAGAGGCAGCGCGCGCCAGGGAGGAGGGAGGGGAATGGAGAAGACAGGGTACCTGCGCAGTAGCGCACAAATGAAGCCAACATGCGCAAAGCATCTTGGGGAGGTGAGCGTTAGTAGAATGCGCGCGCTGCCTCTTTGCAAAACAGTAGTGTTTGTAAAGAGCCACCTAACGGCATACAGCAGAACTACTGCCTCTATCTAATTCTAGTTTTGCGCTACACTCTGCTCATGCAGGAAGCGGCCAAAACAAAAAATCTGTTATCATACGAAATATATTTAATATATTTTTTATTCTAATAGCATCTTGCGGACCCCTATGGCATAGCTCGCGGACCCCTGGGGGTCCCCGGACCACCTGTTGGGAACCACTGAGCTACAGCTTTAAAGAAAAGCGCTTTCTTTGCGTTATAACACTGCTATAACACAGATGGCGCTGTCAAGTCTAGATCTAGCCTAGGACAGCTAAGTGGCTGCCTCGAAACATGGTGGTGGCTGTAAGTGGCTCACCCCTTTCCTGCAAGAGTGAGGCGAGAGGCTGTGGAGAAGATTGTATGAGAGAATCCTTTTGATTTCCTTGGAGCATTAGAAATATCTACTTTGTGGCAGAAGCACTGCTCTGGGGTCTTCAGAGTGAAATCAGACTTCAGAATAGTTCCCCATTTAATGCATATGTATATAATGGGATATTTTTGAAAGGAATGTATGTGAGAAAATGACCACAGAAGCACTACAGCCTCATTTCGAGGCAGAACACATAATTTAACCTTCAGTATTATGAATGATTATCCATACTGTGAAGATTTGCCCTGTCAAAGCATTGCACTTGGTTGATAGGACCTTCCAGGTTGTGCTGCAATCTCAGTTAAGGGTTTTTTAATTAATTTTTTTGTGGGGGAGCATTCTGCATCACAGTTCAGTTTTTATGGAACCAGCTCTCTTCTGGGCTCTGACAAACACCCGCACTGATGATATTGTGACACTTGCTAAAAACATGTTTGCTCGGATATTTGCCATGTTCTGACATGAATGGTGCGCCTATACATTGCATTGTGATGTTCTTGTTCTGATCACTTCACTGATTGAATGTTTTTCGTTGAGGTACAGTACCTTGAAAGGCATTGTAATAGGCAGTATATAATAGCAATTTTCAGTAACCTAGGGAATGTCTGTGTCAATTGGACTTAAAAGCAAGCAGGAAGTCCTCTGGAAATGTTGCCATTAGATTCAGGGCAGATTTGATGGATTTCTGAAAATGTTTACTCATTGCAACTTGGAGGGTTCATCCTATGCATCAAGGGGGGGGGGATCAAGTTGGTTCTCACGGTGTTCTATGTTTGGCCCATTAAAGAAGAGACAAAATTCTTCAGGTACAAACGTTAGGGCTAAAGTCAAATAAAAACTGGGTGGGGATTCCGTCTGATATTAGAGGCAGGGCCACCTTCCTCTCCCCCCAACCTGCCCTCAGCCACCGGTACTGTCACTGTCTAGGTGCTCAGCAATGCTCACTGATCAGACATTACTAATCAAATATTTCACATCACCTAGACCTTTGCAGTGGTTCACTACCCTCCAGGCCCCTAGTGTACAAGCAACCCATCCAGTTTTGGGGAGTGTGTTGGACTCCACAGTCTGCCTAAGAAGATCCTCTCTCCTTGCATGCATGAGGTGGATTGTGCTGCTGATGTTCGGATTAGGTTGGGTGCCTTATAAAACAGCTTCTGACTCTAGTCATTATTTTTGAGACTCACCATGGCTTTGATGAATGAATAGAGCTTCCACAGTTATATTTAGCATTTCACATGCACGGATATTCTATTCAAGGAAGGCATTTAAAATAGTACAGTTTGCCCACCAGAATATTAGCATGAAATGTGCAATTCCTCCCTCCACCCCACCATCCCATTGGATGAAGTTTAACTTATTTTGTTATGGTTATGTTACATTTGGCAGGCAGGTCTTTGAACCCACTCATCTGACTTCTTCAAAATGCCTTGGGTTGTATCCAATTTAGTGTGCAATCCAAACCTTCTTTGTGCTGGCCTGTGAGGTGTGTGTGTTATGATTTGGCGGAGGTGTCCCTCCACCCAGCCTTGCCGGCTTCTGCTTGTAGAATGACGCCAGTGTCACTCAGCTGGTGTGGCACTCCCCCTTCCCTCCACTGAATGCCTAAAATGGTGCATTCTGGGAATCAGGAGGGAGATGGTGTGAGCCAGCCCCAGAGCCATTGGATTCCAAGTCAGCCCCAATGCTGTGTGTGATGGCATTGAGCCCACTCATTGCACCTGCTTCAGGCTGCTGCAGCGATCTGCCTACCCCCACCTCTGCCCCAGGCAGTTTGCACAGCCGGGCAGCAGTGACCCCACAGTTCAATTTAGCATTTTTGGCAGCGGTCAAGGTTAGGATTGTACCCTTACTTACTAAAGTCCATTGATTTTAATGGTTCTCCTCTTAGTATGACTTTATTGGATACAACAGATATTACTTCAAAGAGAACATTTTAGTTTTATAGGACATCCTTTCTGTATAAGAGTTTAAAATTCCAGAATACTACAAGTGAACACCCCTGCAGTCTGCATAAAAATATGCACATATTAAAATGCATGTGCTCTAAAGCAAGAAGTCTACTGATATAACAGTAAAACTGCTCTTCAGCAGACACAAATATGGATAGCTGGAAACTATTATTCTTTTAATCACATGGAATTTTGCTATTTGTTCAATCAATGGGGGCGGAATTGTTTGAACAACTTTGTGACGAAAACTAGAATTGGATGATATTATGTGATTATTATATATTGTTATTTCCTAGGAAATTAAGCCAAATGGGTTTGTGTTGTTTCTGTTTTGAAAAAAGGATTCCGCTGACATCCAAATTTCAAATTGAGCATGTGGAAAATCAACATCTCCCAGCACAACACATGCCTAATTAAAGTGAGTGACAGCAGTCTGGGATGAGATTAAAGAAAAATGTAATTTGTAGCTTCAAGGAAGGGACCCCAGCCCCCATCATTTCTGAGGAGACCCCAGATCTTGGGAGCTTCTGTAGGTACCTGCCTCACACAGGTCCTTCTTGGTTCTTCTTGGGGAAGAGCACAATGGGCTTCTGTTCCTGTCCAGGGAAAGGAATTCAAAGAGTCCAACCAGTCTGAACTCCAAGGATGCAGAGCAGGAGGGTAATAAAAATAGGGATTTCCCATTCCATAGCAATAATTTTACTATGTATACCCCACACATCTTACTGGGTTGCCCCAGCCACTCTGGGCAGCCTCCAATATATATAGAAGCATAATAAAACATTAAACATTTTAAAAACTTCCCTATACAGGATTGCCTTCAGACGGCTTGGGGGGTCGGATGACTCCATACCCTCCAACATTTCTCCATTGAAAATAGAAACATCTTTAGGAAAAGTGGGACACTCCAGGATCAAATCAGAAACTGGGATGGCTTCTCTAAGCCAGTGTGGTGTAGTGGTTAAGAGCGGTAGACTCGTAATCTGGGGAACCGGGTTCACGTCTCTGCTCCTCCACATGCACCTGCTGGGTGACCTTGGGCTAGTCACACTTCCTTGAAGTCTCTCAGCCCCACCCACCTCACAGGGTGTTTGTTGTGGGGAAGGAAGGGAAAGGAGAATGTTAGCCGCTTTGAGACGCCTTTGGGTAGTGATAAAGTGGGATATCAAAATCCAAACTCCTCCTCCTCTTCTTCTTCTTCTTCTTCTTCTTCTTCTTCTTCTTCTTCTTCTTCTTCTTCTTCTTCTTCTAAATTAGGGACACCCCTGGAAAATAGGGACATTTGGAGGGTCTGCATTTGCACACCAGCCTTAGTAATGGTGACTCATGTCCTGCATGACTAGGCTGGCTGCATAGCCAATTTGCTGGAGAATGCCCTGTGATGTGGCATTTGACTGTCTTGCCAAATCATAATGTTTGTCAAGCATCCATAAGGCATATTTTGGTTCAAAAAGCTTCACATACTTTGAAACAATAATCTTTACTGTAGGCCTGTAAAATACTGTGGTCCCCATACTGCAAATGGAAAGCTGTGGCCGAGAGGCTGTTGTTTTCCTAATCTCTCCTTGTGAGGCGGTAGCTAAGATTATATTTGAACTGGAGATTTCACACTGTTAGCTTCTACATCCCAACAGCTTTAGTGTGAAAGTCTCAAAAGGCCGAGAGTCCAGTTTCACAGCACCTTGGAGAAGCCCAAGAATGCATAAAAATACTGTGGAGGTTTTGTATGTTTGTTTGTTGAGCAGAAGTGTATTTTGCGCTCTCTCTCTAAGCATTTCCAAAATGCAAATATTATTTATGAGCTAGAAAACCCTGATACTTTCGAGCTCTAGTTGAAGACCATTCTGATGTTTGAAAATTACATTAAACCACTGCAAGGAATCTATCTACATGATTCATCAGAATTACATTTAAAGCAAGCCTTTGCAAAATTGAGTTACAATGTACCCTGAAACTGATATTTTCAGACTTACCCCACACTCTGGAGACAAGCAACCTCCACTGCATTAGTTCATCATTACTTTCAACAAATCTGTGTGGAAGGAGGAGCTGGAATGAGCATCAAGCCTATGCATTTTTTCCTCTTCCTCGCCCATATAATCAGTACCAAGGAAGGGCTTCAAGCAGAGCAGTCTCAGAGGAAAAGAGAGAATAATCAAGGGGAAGACTAAAGAAAGTGGTGTAACTCAGGGTCTGAAGCTTCTACAGAAGCTTTACATTGGTACAAGAAGCTGCAAGGTTGTGACGGAGAAAAAATTCTGTCTGTCACCCACTAGCACACTGGGCCAGGATAGCAACTCTCCATATGTTTCCAAACCATTACAATTATTCCGTAGGTATAAAAAAAATAACTGTTTTAAGAACCATGCCTGCTTAAGCTCCATTCAGTGTCCTGTCTTGATCTAACCACTCGCTGAAGTAGTTAACTATGTCAGGACTATACCACCTGAGATTGCAGAGGGAGGCTTTCATTTGATTTGATTGCTCCTTCATACAAAACATCCCCTCACCGTAGGAAAAGAACTGGACATTAGGGGGAAGGGATTTTGCAGGAGCATTCAGGTATATGGGTCTTCACCTACGGTCTGAAGTGGTACAGACCAGACACAGGTTTATCATTCCTGTAAGGGAGCAAAAGCCCTTGCCTTGGTGGTGGAGAAGGTGGTGGCATTGAGCCACTTCTTGGTTTGACTGACTGACATGCAACAGTGTGAATTATGGATTTACTTCTCTGTGGGTGAATATTTGAATGGCTCGGTAAACTTTATATTGCTGCTGCGGAATTAGCAATTTGTTAATAAGATGATGACACAAGAAGGCCACCTATTTTAGCAGTGGCAGATGTTGCCTCAAATCCCTTATTTCAAAATGCTGGCTCTAATATCCAAGTATTACATACCCCTCGTTTTCTCAATATGCCCTCTGTGGTTTTCTCAGCACTCTGCTGTTGATCACAACTTTCTCCTATCCAAATGTTTCATGCATCCCACAGGCCATTTGGCTAAAAAGACCATACTGAGTGTGGCTATTACACACACACACACACACACACACACACCCTTTCCACTCTCCAGGCCAGTGTGCAGATCTTGCATCAGAATTACAGAAATTACAAGAAAGAGCAAATGGTCATCAAGAGCATTTTACTGCATATGGTACTTAACAGCCTCAGTTAATGAACACCTCTCCACAGGCAACAGCTTTGGATTTTCTTGGCCAGCTGTAGGGATGGCTCTTCTGACCTTTTGTCTTTCCTTGTAACATTACAAGGCTTACTCAGCAGGGCATTAGAGCATCAAAAGAATAATGCTGCCTCATATCTGCGATTGCTTTCTAACCGTTTCCAATTTGGCCAATAGTACAAAAAAAACCTGTCCATATGTCCCTCTGACCATCCTCAGGACTTAGAACATTATTTCATCTTTTTATGCTCAGAGATTGCAGGAAGCTCTGTCTAGGGCTTGTTTTGTCAAGTGTGGGGCACCCACATAAATAGCTTCCTGGAAAAATGGTGTGTTTGTTTACCAAGCCTTCCTGTTTGTGAATTTCCAAGATATATTTTCTCACTGATACAATTGCCCTCTGATACAGAATAAGTATCAGAGTATAAGAATAATAAGGGACCCAGGTGGCGCTGTGGGTTAAACCACAGAGTCTAGGGCTTGCTGATCAGAAGGTCGGCGGTTTGAATCCCTGCAATGGGGTGAGCTCCTGTTGCTCGGTCCCAGCTCCTGCCCACCTAGCAGTTCAAAAGCACATCAAAGTGCAAGTAGATAAATAGGGACCGCTCCGGCGGGAAGGTAAACGGCGTTTCCGTAGAAACCTGCAATCTTTGACTGCTCACCTTGCAAAAGCAGAAATCTACACCTGGCAGCCTTTATTGGCTCTGCTGCTGAACCCACACTATGCCAACCTCTTTGCCACCTCATTCCTCTCCTTTCCAGCGACTGAGTGTAAGCAACTCTATCCCGCCCCACCGTTCTGCCAGCCACGTCTGCATTTAGGAAGCTCCGTGCTTCACACATGAACTGGAGAGTGAGGGGAACGACCACAAGAGGTGAAGCTAGCATGCTCATCCCTGCTACTCCAAACATGTGTTTTCTCTTTGCTTAAAGGTAACGCCTAAAGAAGGCTAGCATCTATCTCTACAAGGGATGCTGGGAAAGTTGGGCAAACTGTACCGAAAACATTTTTTAAAAAAATCATTTTCAGCCTCAGCCAGAGTCTTCTAATGAATGGGATTGGGGGCTAGATAGCTAACCTGCAACTTGCCATAATTAAGGAGGAGGGGGAATGAACTGTCTGCACATTCATGCTGAGAGTGCTGATATCATGTCAGATTTCATAAGCATGACACACAGCTATATGTCAGCTTCTTGCTGAGGGATAAAATCGGTGCAGGGTAGGCACACAAAATTAGAGTTTTTGGACACTCGTCACTAAAAGGAGGACAAAGGAGGGCTTTGGCTACCAGCATGCAACTTATCTAAAGATTTAGAAGTAGGTCTCATTTCTTCTTCACGTATCTCCTGACAGCTGCAGAATCACTGAATACCAGCACTTGCCTGTTAATTAGGGATGTGGAAAGCAGAGCAAAAATTGGCGATGTTCACTTATCTGTCCTGCGCCTGGAACAGAAATCAATCTAGCAAATATGATTGGTATCCATTGCTGTTGTTGTTGTTTTCAGCCCAACTGCATGACATTTCTTTTGCATTAAAATAAATGGGGTGCAATTTATGTAATTTGATACCTAGCATATTTAATTTATGTAATATTGCTACAGTGGACAGCAAGATGAATCATTTCGTTTTTGGCGGAAGATGATGGTCCTCAAAAAGTCATCACAAAGTGGTGCTTTCCAGAATGCTGCCAGTGGCACACTAAAGAAGTCTGTAAGATTATTTAACAAGAAAAAGAAAAAAGCAGAGCAACATTGAATAAAAAAACCATTTAAAGGAAACTTCAAACTCTTTTTTTAAAATAAAAAATAAAAAACTGTTTCTCTCTCTCTCTCTCTGTGTGTGTGTGTGTGTGTGTGTGTGTGTGTGTATTCCGGAGTTCTTCAGCACTCTGTAAGCAGCATCCTGGAGAGCATTACTTCCTGCCCACAGACTCAGAGAAACACACAGAAAAAGTCAGTACAGAAACATAGAGAGTTTCTATGTCTCCATGTTTCTCTAAGTCTGTGAGCTTCACAATAAGTCAGATGGCCTGGGAAGCTACTTGCAGAGTGCCGAAGAACAACCACCACCAGATCAACAGAATATAAGTTTGTTTGTTTTAAAGTTAAGCTATCAATTTAACTTCTTTTTTAAAACAAAAAGCAAAAAACCAAATCCTATGTTCTTTAGTGTGTGTGTGTGTGTGTGTGTGTGTGTGTGTGTGTGTCTACAGAGCTCCCCTTCACTCCTTAGGCAACCTCATTTTTTGATGCATATAGCATAATGTTTTGATTCATCTTCCTTCTATACACAGACAAGTACTGGTAAGCTAAGAAGTCAGCTTGTGAGAAACTGCTGTGTTAAAATAATGTACAAGAAAGGACACCCACCACTCTGCTACCTCTTAATCACTTTGAAATAAGAAAACACAGTAGGCAAACCCTTCCTCCCCTTGCTCAAAAATTCTTTGAAGTTATTGCATCAATCTCTCTCTCTCTTTGCAGGCAGTTTCTTTTTGCCCATCCTTCATACAAATGGTCCAAACACCTGGTTGAAGATATTGGCACATCGCTAGTGCACAAGGGGACGATTGACAACAGCGGTGGCCTAGCAAAGGGATTTTTGGCAGGCAAGATCTGGATATTGGTACAGAATGGTAATAAGTATTTTTAGAAGTTAGCAGCTGGGTCTTCCACTGACTCCCCCAGCCACTAATCCTAGAAATCTTTGCACAATAAGCTACAGTTGTGATCCTATGCCATCTACTAGGTGGAGAGTTTCTCCTCCAGCTCATTTGATTTTGACAGCCCTGCCGTAACCCATGGGCACTTTTACATGGACTGTAAAGACATCGACCTTGTCAGAATTTTATGATCAAACTATGTGAAACAGATCCAACAGTAAATCATGATTAGGCCGCCTAGCCTCCGTCCCCTTCTCTGTGAGCAACCTGTCTTTTAAAAGTCCTTCAGACTCTTCTCTCCTAACAACAAGAAAAGTTCTAAAAGTTTATGATGCATTCGAGTGGGGGGCTATTAATATTTTGAGCCTGTCAATTCCAAACTGACATGGAGTGTGTATGTGTAGGACATCCAATTAGCATCAGGTCTAAACACTACTCCCTGGTAGTATACTGTACCCTCAGTTAGCCTCTAAAGCTTTCTTGGGTCTCGAGAGTCAGGTATTTTGCTTTGAAGCAGATTAATGTTTCTACATATATATGTCCTAGTTTAATTATTATTGTTGTTGTTATTGTTATTATTATTGTTATTTATTTATACCCCACCCATCTGGCTGGGTTTCCCCAGCCACTCTGGGTGGCTTCCAACAGAAGTATTAAAATACAATAATTTGTTAAATATTAAAAGCTTCCCTGAATAGGGCTGCCTTCAGATGTCCTCTAAAAGTCTGGTAGTTGTTTTTCTCTTTGACATCTGGTGGGAGGGTGTTCCACAGGGCGGGAACCACTACCGATAAGGCCTTCTGCCTGGTTCCCTGTAACTTGGCTTCTCGCAGTGAGGGAACTGCCAGAAGGCCCTCGGCACTGGACCTCAGTGTCCGGGCAGAACGATGGAGGTGGAGACGCTCCTTCAGGTATACTGGACCGAGGCCGTTTAGGGCTTTAAAGGTCAGCACCAACACTTTGAACTGTAATCATGATCAAGCGGGGTTTTTGCCCAGGAGACATATGAAAGATAATATTAGAAATATAATTGATGTATTGGAGTTATTACAGGAGAAAATTAATACAAAAGGCATGTTAATGTTTATTGACGCTGAGAAAGCTTTTGATAATGTTTCTTGGAGTTTTATGAAGAAGAATTTGGAGAAGATGGGGATGGGGCAAGGTTTTATGAATGGTATAAATGCAATTTATTCTGAGCAAAGAGTGAAAGTATTGTGAATAATGTGGTATCAGAGGAAATAAGAATCGAAAAGGGAACCAGGCAGGGGTGCCCTCTATCCCCCCTGTTGTTTATTTTGGTCCTGGAAGTGCTATTGTCTATGATTAGAAAGGAAGAGGGGATTAAAGGGGTGGGGGTAGGGAAAAAACCATTTAAATTAAAAGCCTTTGCGGTTGATTTGGTATTGACTTCACAAGATCCAGAAATCAGTGCAATTACGGCACCGAATTTGATTCAAGAATTTGGAAGCATCGCAGGTTTCAAGCTGAATAAGGGTAAAACCAAAGTTTTAGATAAAAATTTAACAGCAGAGGAAAGAAATGATTTAAGGGAGGCCACTGGTTTGTCATTTGTTAAAAAGGTGAAATACCTGGGTGTAAATTTGTCAGTGAAAAATCTGAATTTGTATACAGATAATTATGTTAAGGTATGGAATGAAATTAAGTGAGATTTAGATAGATGGTCGGATTTAAAATTATCCTTGTCAGGCCGTATTTCTGTAGTGAAGATGAATGTATTGCCAAAGATGTTATTTTTGTTCCAAACATTACCAATCATTGACAAGATGAATTGTTTTAAAGAATGGCCAAAAGTACTCTCAAAATTTATACGGGAGGGAAAAAAAACCATAATTAAATATAAGCTTTTAACAGATAGCAAAGACAGAGGGGGGTTTTCCCTGCCAGATTTAAGAATTTATTACGAAGCAGCTACATTTTGCTGGATGAAGGAGTGGTTTTTGTTGGAAAATACAGATGTATTGGATTTGGAGGGGTATGATAATGTATTTGGATGGCATGCTTATTTATGGTACGACAAGGTCAAAGGACATAAAGGTTTCAAAAATCATATAATTAGAAAGTCCTTGTTTAATGTGTGGAATAGGTTTAAAGATTTATTAGAAAGGAAAACACCTAATTGGATTTCACCTCTAGAGGCGAAGGTGTAAAAAAGCTTAATTATGGAAACCAGATGGCTAAAATACAGAGACATTTTGATAGAAGAAGGAGGCCAGTTTATGCTAAAAACATATGAGCAATTAAAAAGCAATCTGGATGACTGGCTCCAATATCATCAGATAAATGAGTTGTTTAAAATGGATAAGAAAAATGGTTTTTTAACAGAAAAATCCAAGTTGGAAACAGAATTGTTAGAACCAAAGACAAAAAATCTTTCCAGGATGTATAATTTGTTGCTGGAGTGGCACACGAAAGATGAACAAACAAAGAAAGTTATGATAGATTGGGCGAAAGATGTGGGACATAATATTATGATGGAGTGGGAAAGGTTATGGGAAAAGAATATGAAATTTTCAGCGTGTACTATTCTTAGAGAAAATATTATGAAAATGATGTATAGATGGTACCTAACACCAGTAAAGCTTGCTAAGATTTACCATAACCAAGATAATAAATGCTGGAAATATAAGAAGGTGGAAGGAACATTTTATCATATGTGGTGGACTTGCCCTCTAGTTAAGTAATTCTGGGAAAAGATTTTTAATGAGTTGAAAAAAGTGTTGAAAAACACTTTTATTAAGAAACCAGAATCCTTTCTATTGGATATAGTAGGAAAAGAAATATCTAAGAAAGGTGTGAATTTGTTTTTGTATGCCACAACCGCAGCTAGAATACTGATAGCAAAGAACTGGAAAACACAGGAGATGCCAACGGTGGAAGAATGGCAAATGAAAATGCTGGACTATATGGGACTTGCTGAACTGACTGGGAGACTTCGTGACCAGGGAGAAGAGACGGTGGAAGAGGAATTGAAGAATTTTAGAATTTATTTTAAAAATATTGTAGAGTTGATGTAGGAAGAGAATTATAAGTAATTGTGTAGTTACAGGTTTGGAAAGTAAGTTGAAGTTTATTTTGGATAAGGTGTAGCATGGTATAACATGATATAAAAATAAGAAATAGAAGATGTAAATAAGTTAAAGAAATTAGGATATGAAATTTGTCAAAAATGATTCGTAATGAGCCGCAGGGAGGGGGAACCCGAGGAAGTCCCCTTTTAAAATGCGATAAATTATTGTATGTAATGGTTATTTTCTTCTCTATTTCTTTCTCTTTTGCTTTTGCCTTTCTTATTTCTCTTTTTTATTTTTGTTTTTACTATTGTTGTTATAATTATGTTGGCATAATTATGTTTGGATGTATGGATGTGAGTTATTGTAAAATTTAATAAAAATCATATATATATATATATATATATATATATATATATATATATACACACACACACACACACACACACACACTTTGAATTGTGCTTGGAAATGTATAGACATATTTTATAGACATTTATAGATGTCTCTCACTTAAACATAAACCCAGCTGTGTTTTGGCAAAAATTGCTAAATTGGTATATTATTAGCGACTTTTATGACCATGAGCAAACAAGGCTATACTATGTTCAAGGGCATATGTTTCAATAAAGTTTCTGCTGTGGCTGCACTCCTAAAGAGGCACACATGCTGTTTTCTAACCTAGGTTCTCATATTTAAACGGAAATGAGGATTGCCTCCCCCGGAGTGCAGAGAAGACTTCAGAGACATCTAAGTTTTTTTAGTATTTTCCTCTTATTTTCATTCTGATTTTGAGGATCTCCTGCAAATGTAGCATTAGAATGACTGGTGGATTCAGGTTGAAAGAAACATTGCTGTATTTTAGCTACAGACCGGCCAATCTGTCAGATTCAGTTTCCTCATTATTCCAATCTCAAGTTTGGTTTGCTCTATTTTCACATAAGTTTGCAAATTAAAAGTTCACATGAAAATCAGTGCACATTTATCCCAATTCACACATTGCTGTGTGAAGTTTTGCCTAGTGTATGTATTTTTTGAGCAAACTCAGTAATAAAATGCATTTGTGTATGCTATTTTCACTAATATGTGCAGTTTATGTATACATTTTTGGGTTGCAAAATTTATTTGCAAGGACAAATGTTAAATGTTAAAAGAAACCTATATTTTGCATATTTCTTCGGGAAGTGCAAATGGGTAGCTTTGCATTAAAATGCAAACAGAATAAATTTCTGCACTGTTCTTAAGTTTTTTCTTCGACCCACATCTTCTGAGCTAAAATCACACTCAGCTGAACTTTTCATTGCAGAGTTTACACAGAAGAAGGCCTATAATGTAATCCATCTACCAGTAGTAAATAATGTCCCCCAACTTCAGCTGGTTAGGAACCAATGTCGTTAAATAAATTCCCTCAGTGCATGATCAACCAATAGAATTCTTTGTCACAAGATGCTATTGGTTGTCACAAGCAAGGGAGGATTTCAGAAGGATTCAATCAGTGAGCTTCATGACCAAGTGAAGATTCTATTGTTGGCAGACAAGACTACAGTGGGACCTCGGTTTTTGAATGTAATCTGTTCTGGAAGGCTGTTCGGCTTCTGAAAAGTTCAAAAACCGAGGATCAGTGGGCTGGCTGCAAACCCAGGGGGGGGGGGTGAATAATCAGGCTCAGAGCCCATTTGGCTTCCAAAAATTGTTCAAAAACTGGAGCACTTACTTCCAGGTTTTCGGCATTCGGGAGCCGGAATAGTTGCAAAATGGAGGCATTAGGGAACCAAGGTTTGAGTGTATTAGCCATGATAACAAATTGTGGAACCTCCATTAAAAAAGAAAAGAAAAGAAATAGTGCACTTCTAATTACCAGATGCTGGAGACATATAAGGTTGTGGTTCATTTATCTGTAACAGTTCATCAACATTTAAGGTCCCCACACCCTTTTCAACTTGTATTTTATCATTTTTTAGCACAAAATAGGGCAAGGATTCAAGAAGAGGTCTAACATGAGTTTAAATAGAGCAGTGCTACACAAAAAGAAATGCCATTACAGCCGTACCTTGGTTCACAAATGCCTTGTGAGTTGAACATTTTGGCTCCTGAACGCCGCAAACTTCCAGTTTGTGAACATCAATGTGTGAGAAGAGAGTGAGAGAACAAATGGCAACCCCACCACCATGCAATAAAGTTACCATTCTCACATAAAACACATTTTATCTATATAGTATAAATGTGTGAGATCTGCTACTTTATATCCGTGTAGATTTCCACCCTGCTCAATGGAACTGCTTGTTTGTAACTTGTTTGCAAAAGCAAATGAATCTGTGATTTTCACACTGCTGGTCTGAATCACATTGCATAGTATTATTATCCACAATTGTGGGTAATTGTGCATCCCCATTCCAAAGGAAAGATCTCTAAGCAGATCTCTAAGGTCTCTGAGCAGTATAATCCAGATCTCAACCATTGTTGCATATTGCATGCTTAGTTGTTTTAGCAGAACAACATTTATTCCCCACTCCTTTTGATAATCTGCCCATTTGGGACACTCGTCTGCAAGAAAGAACATGTGATTTTGGCATTAGTAAAATGCCGGATTTCCATAGCATCCCTATTCTGCAGACTTTCTGCTGCCTTTGTGATCGTCCATAGTGAAGCTTGAATTCTGGTCTTGAAAGCTATGAGGACTAGCTTCGGAATCATCCCCAATCTCTCTTTCCCTGTCTTGTTTCTGCTTTTCTCTTCAGGGTGCTCATTGTGAAACTCCCTGCTGTATGTATTCAGCTGATGTCGAAGACGGAAACACAAGTTACATACATCAGGAAAAAATCATATGCCCTCTAGAAGTCAAAAGTTAAGAGGTGCTGATGTAGATCTTATAACCAGCAATCTTGTTTGGATAGCTATTTTGACACTATTAGGGACCCAGGTGGCGCTGTGGTTAAACCACTGAGCCTAGGGCTTGCTGATCAGAAGGTCGGCGGTTCGAATCCCTGTGACGGGGTGAGCTCCTGTTGCTTGGTCCCAGCTCCTGCCAACCTAGCAGTTCGAAAGCACATCAAAATGCAAGTAGATAAATAGGAACCGCTACAGCGGGAAGGTAAACGGCGTTTCCATGTGCTGCTCTGGTTTGCCAGAAGCGGCTTTGTCATGCTGGCCACATGACCTGGAAGCTATACGCCGGCTCCCTCGGCCAATGATGCGAGATGAGCGCGCAACCCCAGAGTCGGTCACGACTGGACCTAATGGTCAGGGGTCCCTTTACCTTACTGCATATATACCAACCTATATATATGTCAACCTAGCAGTTCAAAAGCACGTCAAAGTGCAAGTAGATAAATAGGTACTGCTACAGCAGGAAGGTAAATGGCGTTTCTGTGTGCTGCTCTGGTTCGCCAGAAGCGGCTTTGTCATGCTGGCCAGATGACCTGGAAGCTATACGCCGACTCCCTCAGCCAATAATGCGAGATGAGCGCAGCAACCCCAGAGTCGGTCACGACTGGACCTAATGGTCAGGGGTCCCTTTAGTTTACCTTGACTGCATATGGCTGAGAAAACCCAGCCAGATGTGTGGTGTGTGTGTGTGTGTGTGTGTGTGTGTGTGTGTGTGTGTGTGTGTGTATGAATGAGACGGGGGGTGTAAGAACTGTTACCAGCAGAAGGCACCACAAAGTAGTGTAGTATTTCATATTGTCCTTAGTAGCTTTTATCAATTTTGTTTCAGTTTCTTTGGATCTGAGCTTGCAGTTTGCTTGCTTCAGCAGTAACTCTTCTTGGTAAAAAGTATTTTCATATTTAAAAAGTAGTGAGAAGCACACAGAGAGAAAGAGAAAGAGAAAGAGAGAGAGAGAGAGAGAGAGAGAGAGAGAGAGAGAGAGAGAGAGAGAGAGAGAGAGAGAGAGAGATTTGCTGACAAAGAAAAATCCTGCTTTTTACATAAAACAAAAACTTATTTAATATTCAATACATATAATGAATAAAGAGCAACAACAATTTAATATGTTGACCAAAATACATTCATATATACAGTAAAGCGAGATGTACATGCCTTGCTCCCTCCCCAAATCTGCTCCAGAAGATTGGAGAAATCCATCCCAGAACAGATTTAGGACTGTACGGTGGGAGCAGATAGGAAGGAAGTTCCCCTGTGCAAGCAGAAACCCTTGCTTTAATGTAATGAGTGACTTAGCACTACTTTGAATACAAGTAACCTAAACATTTTCATATTTTTATAGACCACTGAAAGTTCAATTAAACCAAGCATCACATGGCAGAAAAGAGGTTAATATCAATCATGTACTAAACCTACCAGAAATCAATACAGGATCAGCAATGTTTCTGCAAATCTTGGTTTGAGGCATAATGTTGCTTTACAGTAGTTTATTTGTCTCATGATGTTAAGATCTGGTGTTGTCGACAGTTATTCTTTTGGGAATCCCTCTCAACTATTCTTTGAGTTCCTTGAAATTAGCTTTGCTAAAGTCCAGGGTACATGTCTGGCTCTGCTTGGCTTTCATATCTCTTGCTACCACAATTTTGAAGATGACATGGTCACTTTCCCTCAAGGTTCCTGCCACTTTCACTTCATCAGTCCCTTCTCCCCTGTTGGCCAGGATTAAGTTCAGGTTAGGAGATCCCTTTGTTCCTCACTCCATCTTCTGAAATATGAAGTTGTCAGCAAGCCAAGACAAAAAAAATGTGTTGCTCCTTCCATATTTAGTAGAGTTCAACTTTCAGGACATGTCAGAATAGTGGTAGTAGTAGTAATGGGCGGTTTCGAACCGCCAACCTTCTGATCGGCAAGCCCAAGAGGCTCAGTGGTTAAGAGCACAGCGCCACCCACATCCCTAATACTACAATACCCTGCCCATTTGACTGGGTTGCCCCAGCCACTCTGGTAGACTCACATCTATGAAAGTTTTGAAATGTATTTCATAGAATCATAGATTTAGGGAAAACATAACTCATAACCCACTCTTGGCCGGGTGCCCTGTGATATACTGCCATAACATTATCACAGTTGTTTTCTCTCTCCTTCTGTCCTAACCCAGATGTTATTAACAGAACTTTTATTCCCATATTCTGAGTGTTTCCCACTCAGCTGTATCCATTTTGCTACCTCTAGGAAGCTACTTTGCAATGTCAGCAATTGCTACTTCCATGGGTATCAAAGTGATTCCCAGTCCCCTCTAAATAGGGTCTACAATCAGCCATCTGACACAGTCCATCTTGTCACTTGCTGTAAAAATGAGAAGGAAACAACACAAAAGTTCTGTAACTTCCACTCCTTCTTACCAGGAGTAATTATTACAGCCTTACCTTTCTCAAGTTTTTTCTTCTTATGTGTATCTTGACTAAGTGCCAGACCTAGCATTATTCAACTTGGAAATGAATAAAGTGTCTAAATTACGATATGGGGAGCTACGTGAAAGAATCTGTTTTCCTTCCTGAAACTCATGACTAGACTTTAATTACTTTGCAGGTAAAACTGGAGAAATGAATACTCACATTTCTATGCAATATATTAATTTCCACATGGAAAATGCAATGAGAATTGATTTGCACATGTTTTAAAGTCATGCAATATGTTATGTTCAAAACTGTGAATGTTTTCAGATAATTTTTACATTAATCACATACCAGCAAGTTGGTGAGAGCCAGTCCCCAAACACAACAGCTGCTATTCAGACAAATAGGCCCAGCTGACTTATAAGCTTCAAAATTAGGAACAAATTCAATTTCACACAAGAAAACAGTTAAATCAAAGCCTATCAGTTCTCAAAGCAATATGAGCTGCAACATATACATTAAAAGCACTGCCAAATAAAACATAAGTAACAATGTAAAAAATCACTTTAGGCTGCAAAAACTTAACTCTTCAAAATTACCAGATATCAAGTCCTAATACATTGTCATACAGGATCAGTTTACACATTATTAAGCTTTGATCACAGTTAATGATAAAGAATGTAGCCGGTGGGGGCAGTTAAATATACATTTGGGGGGGGGGATGAGGAGCAATGTTTTCTAAGGGGAGGGGGGTATCTGGCACAGAAGGGAGAAGGAGAGAAAGATACTGAACACCTGGTGCTATGCAAACCCCCATTAATCTCAACAAGGCTGATGGAGAATCTTCTGCTTGTATATCCCTACTGGGAGAGGTTTGATGTGCACAAATTTTCAAAGAACCCATATTCAGAACCGAGGGTTGCACATGCCCTGCTGCTGGATTTGGTCTGCATAGGTGTAGGTATCCTCTAAGATGGTTATCACAGTAAGCTTTGTCGGCCCTCACAACCTGGGGAGGAGCTGAAAATAGAATCAGCCCCCCCCTTTCCCTCTCCTCCTAGATAGAAAACTGATATTTGATCACAGTCTATTCAGCAGTAATGCACAGAGTAATATATCCCACTTCTTTGTGTCAGGATCTTTGGACCAGAAGACATGTTAAGTACGTGAATGCAATTGGACTCTGCCACTTGATCACATGCCAGATTGCTTTCATGCACCCTGGGTTCACCATTAGCTTGTTAGACGGAGGAAGGAACTTGTCACTCCGCCGTGACCTGCCTGCCAATTTGGACACAATAACAGAACTGGAGGCCCCTCAACTGTCTTCGAGTCCAGTCTTGGACCAATTCGATCAGATACTCCCTGCCGATGTAGACAGATTCCTCCAAGCTGGAAGGCCCACCACTTGCTCCCTTGGCCCCTGCCCGTCCTGGCTGATTAGAGCGTGTCCAGATGAGGTATGGGGCCCCCTGGGTGAGATCATCAACTTGTCCCTTGGCACAGGGACTTTCCCAGAGGAGTTGAAGGAAGCAGTGGTGCGTCCGCTCTTAAAGAAAACATCTCTAGATCCTTTAGATCTATCCAATTATCGCCCGGTCTTGAATCTTCCATACCTGGGTAAGATAATTGAGAGAGCGGTTGCCGAACAGCTTGGTAGGTTTCTGGATGAAACATCGGCTCTAGATCCATTTCAGTCCAGCTTTCGCCCTGGTCATGGGACCGAGACAGCTCTGGTCGCCTTAACAGATGATCTCCGTAGACAGCTGGATCAAGGTGGGTCGGGACTGCTGATTCTTTTAGATTTGTCAGCAGCCTTCGATATGGTCGATCATGAACTTTTAGACCACCGCCTTGCCGACGTGGGGATTCAGGGCACAGTCCAACAATGGCTGTGTTCCTTTATCTCAGGTCGGGGGCAGAGGGTGGCGCTAGGGAGGGAAATGTGGCCGCGGCACTCCTTGGTGTGTGGAGTCCCGCAAGGCGCAATCCTTTCCCGATGCTTTTAAATATCTTTATGCGCCCCCTTGCCCAGATTGTCCAGAGTTTTGGGCTAGCTTGTCATCAATATGCTGATGACACCCAGATCTATCTGTTGGTGGACGGCCGCCCTGCCTCGGCCCCGGACACAGTGACCAGGTGCTTGGAAGCTGTGGCTGGATGGCTACATGGGAGCTGACTGAAGCTAAATCCTTCAAAGACAGAGGTCCTCTGGCTGGGTCGGGATGACATGGGGTTGGGGGGCCAACTCCCATCTTTTGCAGGGGCTCAGTTAGTGCCTGCGCCTTCTGTCAAGAGTTTGGGTGTAACCTTCAACACCTCCCTTTCCATGGAGGCGCAGGTTGCAGCCACAGCAAAGGTGGCATTTTTCCATCTCTGCCGTATCAAGCAGTTGGTCCCTTACCTTTCTCACCCTGATCTGGCCACAGTGATCCATGCGACGGTCACCTCCAGGCTTGATTATTGTAATTCGTTGTACGCGGGGCTGCCCTTGAAGCTGACCCAGAAACTCCAGCGGGTGCAGACTCCTTACGGGGTCCCGGGCGCGGGATCACATTCATCCAGTGCTTTACCAGCTGCACTGGCTCCCGGTGGAGTACAGGATCAGGTTTAAGGTGCTGGTTTTGACCTTTAAAGCCCTATGCGACTTGGGACCCTCGTACCTACGGGACCGCCCCTCCTGGTATGCCCCGCAGAGGACCTTAAGGTCCACAAACAACAATACTCTGTAGATCCCGAGCCATAAGGTGGCTAGATTGGCCTCTACTAGGGCCAGGCCTTTTCAGTATTGGCCCCAACTTGGTGGAACGCTCTTTCACCAGAGACCAGGGCCCTGCGGGATTTGTCATCTTTCCGCAGGGCCTGCAAGACAGAGCTGTTCCGCCTGGGCTTTGGGTTGGACTTAGTCTTACCCCTGTGTTTTCCTCCCTCATGGCTTGGATTTATGGACTACTTAAAATGAGGCTGCATTTTAAATTTTAATACTATATTTTAATCTGTATTTTAATTAATTGCTTTTTATGTTTTATTGTAATTTTATTGGTGTGAGCAGCCCTGAGCCCGGTTTTGACTGGGGAGGGCGGGGTATAAATAAAATTTTATTATTATTATTATTATTATTATTATTATTATTATTATTATTATTAGCTTTTCCCCAGTCCACTGGCAGAGGCAAAATAAAAATTAGGAGAGGAAGAATGGCTTATTGTCATGCTAATGGAATTTCTTTAAGGGTGCTCTTATGAAATTACATTAAATTATGGTAACAGCTGATGGAACAAAAGGAAGAGACCTTTCAGTCACAGTTACCTCAATGTGGTACATATGTGTTTCATTTTCCCTGGTTTCTTCTTTTCTTTCAATGTAGCAGGAATCCCTCAAATTATAGACCCATCTCTGTGGCCTAGTGCTGCCATTGTCTGAAAACCACTCCTGCCTCCCCAGAGCCATTTTATTTAGAACTGCTGTTCTTTTGATTGATGGTTCATGTTGAAAGCAATCTTTCCTCCAAAAGCCGAGCTGAGCTCATAGCCTGGCTTGATGCAGCTTCTGCATGCCAGCTGCTGTATTTCCGTCCATTAAAAAGTGCTATGAATTGAGAGGATTGGCTCTGGGATAGGGAACACGGAGATGTTTAATTCAGTTTGCATTGAAAGGCCAACTTACCCAATTTGCACTTTCTGAGATAATATGTGAAGTGGAACAGCCAACCTTCCAAATTTACAACTCTTTGAATTTTGCAATGCGTCACGTACTGTGTACAAAATTGCATATACTAAGGTGAAATATGCATATGAATGCATACATTGGTGAAGATGACATACACATTTGCATTATAAATAAATATATATATATATTAGGGGAAATTGTTTTGCCAAAATGTGTATATTGTGGGAAATTGCATACAAACTTGTATATTAGCTGAGATGCAGATGAATTTTCAGGAGACTGGCATGTAAATGTTCCTTTGTTTCTTTACTAGAACCCTGAGATCCACCAATTGGTACTGCAGTTCCCAGAATTCCCTGGGAAATTGCATACAAACTTGTATATTAGCTGAGATGCAGATGAATTTTCAGGAGACTGGCATGTAAATGTTCCTTTGTTTCTTTACTAGAACCCTGAGATCCACCAATTGGTACTGCAGTTCCCAGAATTCCCTGGGAAGAGGGACTGATTGTTAAACCACTCCAGGAATTCTAGCTCTCTGATAGGAAGAGGGGGGTCTCCTAACAATTCCCAGCACCCTTAGCAAACTACTGTTCCCAGGGTTCTTTGGGAGAAGTCATAACGGTTTTGAGTGGTATGATACTGCTTTAAATATACAGTGTATATGAGGTCTAAACATATAATCAGTTTGGCTCCCAGTCCAACAGTAAATATGTACGGGACATTATGATGGAGAGGAAAGGGACAAACCTGCCCCTCACACCTGATACTGTGGTCTCTCGCCTGCAATAGGATGTGGATTATCGGAACCCTGGACTTTCCCCTAACACAAGCAATTGCTGCTGTTCCCAGCTGAGTTCCTAACGATGCTTTTGAGTAGCAGCTTGGCTGTCGTTGGTACCAATCAGGCTCACTAGGGCTAATGCATCTTCCCAAAGAGAACTCATTCCTAAGGGACCCTTTCAAAAACAAGCCTTGTGCAAATTTCAGTAAACAACATTGTGATTTCAGAGCATAATTCCCACAGCGATGCTCTGAAACCAGTGTGCCTACCAGTTCAGCAAGGCACATGAAATAATGTATTACTGCTTTATTATTTGTGGTAGCAGGCGGTTATTATTTTCGGGTGGATCTCATCTTACCAGAGGCTTTTCCAAACAGCCCTGGTAGAAATTATGAACCCAGCAAGCATCCAAACCTGAGACAGATTGCTGTTAGCCTCCCCCCTTCGTGAAAATGCTCCAACTCAAATAAAGCTGATCTATGGGCCTCACAGCTCAGAGAGTTTTACCGTGCAGTCAGCAATTTCTCCTGTTTCTTGATAGAGAAGTCATAGATTTAAAAATGAGAGATTTAACTAGACAGCATAGGAGGGAATATAAAACAGATCATTTACGTATGCAGTGTTGTGTGATCAGTGTGTTGAGGAAGGGCAAGGTATATGGAGGCGGGCTCTGTCAGCGAGGGAAGGACACATCTCTCTTAGCAGCAAAGGAAAAAAAATAAAAAGGAAAAATGTTAACAACAGAGCCTTGAGAAAATCTCATTGCTTTTAAAAAAATATTCCCATACCTTTCGAGTCTGAAAACAATTGCACCAATTCAGCAACAGAAAGGTGCATATGGAATCAGCCTGCCATATTGGTGGCCAATGTCATTGTGGTTGTGTTGTTGTTGTTGTTGTTGTTGTTGTTGTTGTTGTTGTTGTTGTTGAAGCTGTGTCTGGTTACTTGTTTCCATCTAGAATTGGAACAGACCCCTTAGTGTAGGCGCTGGGTGGGGAATCTTCTTTCCTCTGGAGGGCTCTTCCTTCTGAAGAGAAATGTCAATTGGGCAAAGCCTGAGCCAGGACCGACCCAAGAGATTTTGGCCTGTGAGGTGAACCACAGAATGGTACTCCCAACCCTACCAGGGATAAGGGTGGGAGACCAGCAGCAGCACCTCTTTCCAAATAGGCTACTGTATACCGTAGGTGGCATGGGGAGTGCTGATGATGAGGAAATGACAGATCTAGTCTCCAAGGAGCATGCCACAGAGGTGTGTCACCATGGCAGTAGCAGCAGGCAATGCATTGCTTGGAGGCTGGATCTGCTGTCCTTGCAGATCCTGTTGCCTGGGGAGGTCACCTCACCTCGCCCCATGTGTAGCCAGAGCCCCAAAGGGGTGGTGCAGCATACATCATTGTATGATTGTATATGGTGCTCCTCATGCGTGTAACATTTTTCCTCCCTACACACACACACACACACACACACACACACACACACACACACACACTGTTCACATCAAAATGCCAAACTGTTTTCTAAAACACAATTTAGACTGATTTCACCTTTCTAGGAAAATATTGGTCATTAAAAATAAAAATAGGAAATCTTTTCGCAATATTGAGCTCACTGCGATACTCTGAATTTGTGAAAGGAAAACGAATATAACTCCAAAGTCATCAATACACCCATATAGATGGCCTAGCTCTCTTGGGTGAATGTTTTTCGTTCCCCATTTCATTTCAGTGCTTCAACTGTCATTCCTTTTCTCTTTTGGGTAAAACACAAAGTGAAGTATCAGACTGAGCACATGAGAGACTCAAGGGTAACATTCACAGAGGGTTTTCTGAAACACTAGGGGCGTTATCCAGGTAGCCTAGTCTAACCCCCCACACAATCAAGTGTTGTTGTTTTATGATTTATATATATTTTAGGGATATATTTCACCCTCCGGTAAAGTTGCCCAGGATGGCTTTTCACCACAATAGCTAACTGGGAAGCGGGGCTGAGGCTGGGGCCCATTGGCCTGCTGTGGGTTGTGATATGTAACATCTCCTCTATTTGCCAGAAGGTGGTGTTGCAAATCAGCATTCAGCAAGGATCAGGGGACAATGGGTGCTCCAGAGAAGAATTTCATTCAAACCTCAGTCTTCAAGCCACCTTCCCTTCAATCCTTGTTGGTTGTGTGATCCCAAGAAGTCACTGGGACAAAATTCACTTATGTACAAATAATCCAACCCTTTCAAACAAAAGAAAACAAACTTCTCCAAATATATCAGAGCCATCCATTGTGTTGTCAGTAATAAAGCTTAACTTTTGGGAGATGAGTGAGGCTACCACGTTTTATTTATTAGCCAGACCTGTCATGCATTGCAGCTTTTCGATATAACTTACTACGAATGCCCTTTTCCTACCTCATTCCTCATAAACTCTTCCCAGTGCTTTCTGATACATTAGATGCCAGGCACATAAAGTGCATTAATGTCCTTGCCGGTTTCTCAAAGGTACACAAATCATGGGGATGCGCCAGTGCTTTAAAAAATGTTGGGAGTCCTTTGATATTCTGCTTATGTTAGCATATGTGGGGAGATCTCAAACCACATCCTTTTTGGATGTGTTGAACTTGAACTGCTTCCTTTTTAAATGGGGTTTCTAAGCTCTGGTCTGTCGTTGACACTCACTGGAAAGCTCTTGTTGTCAATAGCATTGACCCTCCACCTGATCTAGGCTTATATTTTAAGTTTGTCTTTGATTGGGTCTTACCAATGAGGAGCTGTAATCCCAGCAAAGTTCTTCATTACCTCGTGCTTCCAATTTGACAAAAGGCAATATTCGGAGAAGCAATTTTCATTTGGGGTGGGATTTGATTGCTTAATAGGTTAGGCTCACGTCAGAAATGCCATTTCCTTCCCTCATCTCCCCTTGCCCTCAACTTAGCAGCTTTCTGTTACTTCTAGCTCAGTCCCTTTCATGAATATGTTGACCCAATGCTATCCCCACATGTGAAGAAGCAAGCCCAGTCGAATGAACTATTACCAGAGGAGTATCCTCCTTCAATGCAACTGACCCTTGTGAAGTGGGGTGGGAACATCACTTGGAACCACACAGAAAAAACAACCATTCTTTAACTGCATGCATTTAAAAAAAAAAAAAGCTGTGAGGCATTGCATGGGGTGGGGGTAGGAAAAAGACTGACATCGATCCCTGTGTTTGATTTGATTTATATATTTACCAAGACATGAAAAAAGCCTTGCAACAGCCTTTGTGCTAGCATATATCCCTTCCTATTATCAGCTTCTAAGACAGCCTTCGGGACACAGGTGGCGCTGTGGTCTAAACCACAGAGCCTAGGGCTTGGCGATCAGAAGGTCGGTGGTTCGAATCTCCACAATGGGTTGAGCTCCTGTTGCTCGGTCCCAGCTCCTGCCAACCTAGCAGTTCGAAAGCACGTCAAAATGCAAGTAGATAAATAGGTACCGCTCCAGCGGGAAGGTAAGCGGCATTTCCGTGCGCTGCTCTGGTTCGCCAGAAGTGGCTTAGTCATGCTGGCCACATGACTCGGAAGCTGTACGCTGGCTCCCTCGGCCAGTAAAGTGAGATGAGCGCCGCAACCGCAACCCCAGAGTCGTCCGTGACTGGACCTAATGGTCAGGGGTCCCTTTACCTTTAAGACAGCCTTCATCAACCTTGATGGTGTTGATGGGAGTTGTAGTCCCAACCAGGGGGCTCTGGGAATTGCCGTTCTGTGTAAGGGACCCCTAGCAACTCCTAACAAACTACGGTTCCCAGGATTATTTGGGGGGGGTTATGATTGTTAAAGTGGTATAATTGTGCTTTAAATGTATGGTGTGGATGCAGCCTTTGTGAAAGGGCACTTCAGGTAGTCAGTAGGTCAGGGTGACAGTGAGGTGACATCGACAGCATGGGGACACTGGCAGAAACACTGGATTGGCTCCACTAATGCCTCTTTACAGTCCTGACCTCACTATTGCCTTATCATGCCCAGGTAAACTACAGTTTTGTTGATTCCAGGAGGATGGTTCAATGGCTCCACTCCACCAAAGGGTTGGCTACCACCAGAACTGTATAGGAGAGCCAGGGAAGTCACCGATATTTTTTTAAGAATCATTTTTTCAGTTGCCATCAATTGCAGGGAAGACTTAGTTGCTGCTTCTTGGGCCAGAATGCCTGAGGAATTTTACAGGGATTTTGATAAAAACATTTGAAATTTCCATGGGGATTCTGGTCAACCCAGAATGTTATTGCTGAATTTTGCCTAAAGTGCAGTTCTAAGGTGAATTTGGAGGTGTTGTCTTGGGTAAAACATCTGAAGAATACCAAGGCAGCGGCGGGGGGGGGGGGGTTGATACAGCTATCATGATTCCTCTGCAGTAGTTTATACATCTCTCATTTTTATTCTATTTTGTCTGTCAAAATTACAAGAAAGTGATTGCCAAAGCTGTTATAGCAGCTGTATTTTCCCTGTCAGTCTGCTCTTCTGGTAAACATACACATTTATCTATCTGTTCTCCCCCCCCCCTTCTTCTTTTCAAGGGAAAAAAAGAGGGGAATTAGGAACTGCATTATTAATGAGTAATTAAAGACAGATTAAAGATCTATTAACCCACAGTTTGGTTACGGAGATTTTTTTATTTATTTTTTTAAAGCTAGCAGATGAAATAAGAACTCTCTTTTGGAAAGGGTCTGATGAATGCAAGTTCATGTGAGGTTGTCAAGCAGAGCTGGGCTTAATAGATTTATCCATCTCTTCTTGGCAGACTATAATAGGGTGTGGAGTCAGCCTGCAGATCAGTGGATAGCTACAGAAAGCTCATCACACAAAAGCTGTTGTTAGGGTAGAAGCAGTTTTGGAATACCCAGATATGATTAAAAATTAATCTGGACAACTGCATTTAGGGACGCTGTGTGAAATAGTTAATCTGTCTGTCCGTAAGGAGGGATAGTGACAAATGGAGCATGCACTAAGAGATATAGCAAAGCTGTTTCTTGAGAAATATACCCCTTCCCATTCTCCACTGCAGACCTAGAGTCAGATATCTTGTTCTGTGACCGAGATCCTTTGTGTCTGTCCATTTCTGCAACTGCTCACCACATACTCCTTTATTCTTCAATGAGCGGTTGTGAACACATGTTTCTGCTCCATCATATATGTGTGTGTGTGAGAGAGAAACAGGGTTGTGCCCCAATGCCAACTGATGATGATAATCAGCCTGCTGGAAGGAGAGAGAGGGAGTGTGTGTCAGGGACTGGTCAGAGGAGGAATGCTGGAGACTGCCTCCCCACCTTGACCCTTCCAGGGAGGAGGAAGAGGAAGTCAGTATAGATTTACAACAGTGGTTTGCGGGAGGTCACAGCTCAGAGGCAGATGAGGGGGGAAGTTGGGAAATCATGGGAGAGGAGGAGGCAGAATCGGCGCGGCCGCTGGCTTACACAGTGTCATTAGAAAGCATCCCAGACCTTCCATCTCCCAGAACCTGGCGAGCCTTAAAAGTAGGAGAGCAAAGAGCTCAAAGGCAGAGGGCACTTAGCAGCACCCATAGAAGTGACAAATGAGGAAGTGGGAGAGATGGGGAGAGGAGATTCACTTGCCATTATCCAAGAGGCTGGGTTCTATAGCCTCTCTTTGTAAATATAGAAATAAAAAAGGATGGCAAGAAACCTTTCCTTGTCTTTATACTTTCCTGCGCAACCAGCTGGGAGCCGCTGGGAGCTGTGTCAGTTGTGACCTCATTCTGATGCTGTCCACCTGAAGAATAGGCAAGGCCATTGTGACCTCATGTTGATGCTGCCTGCCTAAAGGAGAGAGACTGGCCATTGTGACCTCAGTTGTTGCAGCTAACTGAAGGAGAGACTTCCATTATGATCTCATCTTGCTGATGCCCAACTGAAGGACAAAGACTGGTCATTGTGAACTCATGTTGATGCTGCTCAGCTGAAATATACTGACCTTTGTGGACTTCATGGTAATGAAACCCACCTAAAGGTGAGAGAAATTGGCCAGTGTGCCTTTCAGTAGCTAACGCCCATCCAAAAGCAAGAAAGATAACATTCCTTGTGTCCACATTGTGTCAGCCAAGGGTCACTGACTGTATATACAGTAGTACCTTGACTTACGAACGACTTGACAACCGAATTTTTCGACTTACGAATGGGGGTAATGGCCACGCGCTCATGAATGTCTCGACATCCGGAAAAAAACTGCAGTGGTTTTAGATAGGGATTTTTCGACTTACGAATTTTTAGATAGGGTTGCTTCGACTTATGAATTTTTCGACTTATGAAGGTGCCTTTGGAATGGATTAAATTCGTAAGTCGAGGCACCACTGTACTGGTGACTCATTGCTAAAATTTTCAGGATTCCCAAATTTAATTTCTCATGGATCAGCTGCATAAATGAAGTTTGGCTTATGGGAAAGGAAGGTCTTCCAAATACCTGAATCTTCCAAATGGTATGAGATGATCATGTCTTGAGAAATGGCACCTCTCCTTTTACAAATGATGCTGTACCAGTCAGATGAGATGTTATTTGGCCAGACGAGCCAATAGTCTTGACTCACTATCATATGTTCCTTACAAAGAAACATCGGAAGCTGTCTTGGCAAAAATGTATAAAAATGAAAAGAAAGAGTGTTGGAGATATGAGGCAGAAGGTACGTTTTATCATATGTGGTGGGATTGCAAAAAGGTAAAAATGTACTGGGAAATGATATATAATGAATTGAAGAAAATGTTGAAAATAACATTTGCTAAACAACCAGAAGCTTTCTTGCTAGGTATTTTAGGCCAAGATCTACCAAAAGAGAAGAGGACACTATTCATGTATGCTACTACAGCAGCGAGAATTTTGATAGCACAAAATTGGAAGATTGGAGAAATGCCAACTAAAGAGCAATGGCAAGAAAAACTGATGAACTATGCAGAATTGGCAAAATTGATCGACAGACTTCGGGAAAAAGACAACAGTGGCTTTGAAAGAGAATGGGAACTGAAATATACTCGGAGTCGAGGGTGAATTTCATGCTCTTTATTCAGCTCGTAGTCCTCAAGGAGAAGAAGAGAAGAAGAAGAATGCCCTTTTCCCAAAACCATCTGCTTATATATACATTATTTACACAATGGGCTTTGCGTGATTGGCTACTTCAGGGCTACACCTGTGGGCCAATCAGTTTGTGGATTGACTTCTGCCATCAGCCTGATTGGCTGCTCCTGCAGGCCAATCAGGTTGCGGATTCACTTCTGCCAGTCGCCTGATTGGCTGCTCCTGCAGGCCAATCAGGTTGCGGATTCACTTCCACCTGGAGTTGGATTGGGTGGCTCCTGCGGACCAATCAGACTGCTGATTCTGGATCCTATTGTTCTATGATTCAGCTCAGTACATAACAGGAACCAGTATGGTATACTTGCAGAAACAAAGGAAGACTATTGAGTTGATGGCAGGATTTAAATAAATACTCACACCTTTACTAACAAAAATATGCAGAAGATAAAGAAATAATATAGTGTATTTTTAAAGAAACTGTGTGTAATAAGGAAAAAACAAATCAGAAGTGGAAGTTGGGGGAAGCCCAGGAGGGGAGGGAAGAGGGAATGTAATAAAAATGTTATGAATATGAGATGTATGTAATGATAGAAAAAGAAAATTGGATAAAAAAAATTTAAAAGAAAAGAAAGAAACATAGAAAGCTGTCTTGTGCTGAGTCATTAGTCCATCTACTGTAAGTCAGGATTGTCAGCACTGACTCTCCATACTCTTTCCAAGCCTTACCTGGAGGTGCCAGGGATTGACCCCAAGACCTTCTGCATGCAAAGCAGCTGTTCTGCCACTGAGCTATGGCCCTTCCCCATCTCTAAATTCTGTTGACAACAGTGTTGGTTTCCTATTCTCCCCATGGTGGTAATAATCGTGTGAGAGTTAAATGAAATGTACTTTCCCTGCCAGCTATTTTCAACAAGTGAACCTGAATTCTTCTAGGTTTCTTCACTTAAGAACGAAATAGACTAATTTGAAATCCAATGTCCGAGGTGCTGTCTGTCAGATGAAAAATGAAACCAATGTAACTTTTTCTAGGCAGAAGGTTAGGGTGCTCCAGATTTTTAAAATGACTGAATCAAAAACTACAAAGATGGTAGGAGGATACCTATTTACTTAAAAAGGAGAATAGAATAGAATTTTCACGACAAAGACTGCTGCATGTTGCTATTTTGAATGGGTTGGATATAGAGAAGGAGCTTTCATTTTCAAGATATGAGTATCACAAGGAAAAGGTCTGGTTGTAATAACTCCTAATCAATACTGTTCAGTGGAGACAAGTCATGGATTCAGCTGTAGACCATTGAGAGCTTGTTCAAACATATTGGTAGGGTGATCTCACAGGGAGAGAAGGAGGGGAAGAGGGGAAAAGGTTAGGGGAAGATGCAAAGGATAGAAGGTGCAGGGGGCCAAGGGAGTGACCCAGGAAAGGGAACCTACAATTTATGGGGTTTGACCCTGCTCACAAGGCAGGAGCCAGGGCAAAGAGAGGAGGGAGAGTTAGGGCAGTCCAAAATGGAGGAAAGCACACTGGCTGTGGCAGAAGAAGAGGATGTTCAGGCAGCAAACAGGACAGTAGACTCACCATCTTTCTCCACCCTGCTGTCTCCTATAACCAGGAAGCAGGAAGAGCAGTAAGTGCAGGAAAAGTCTCATGTTGCAGGTGTGCAACTTGTCAGGGGTGGGCATATAAACCAGCAGAGGGCTGTGCTCCACAGACATTGGGGGACAGTTGCTTAGTGGCTAGAGGTGTACCATAGGAGTTGCTGTAAGTGCTTGTTTTGTCAATAAATACTTCACTATCAGACACATGCTATAGAGAGAGGGGGGGAGGGGGTAAAGGGACCCTGACCATTAGGTCCAGTCGTGACCGACTCTGAGGTTGCGGTGCTCATCTCACATTATTGGCTGAAGGAGCCATCATACAGCTTCCAGGTCATGTGGCCAGCATGACTAAGCCACTTCTGGCGAACCAGAGCAGCACACGGAAACCCCATTTACCTTCCCACCGGAGCGGTACCTATTTATCTACTTGCACTTTGATGTGCTTTCGAACTGCTAGGCTGGCAGGAGCTGGGACCGAGCAACGGGAGCTCACCCCATCATGGGGATTCGAACCGCCGACCTTCTGATCAGCAAGCCCTAGGCTCTGTGGTTTAACCCACAGCGGCACCCGCGTCCCCTATATATATCACACACACACATTTATATACATTACAATAGTTCAACAATAATTCTACCATTTTGAACCTTAACTTTCTTCCCCCTCTTTCTGCGGTTCCTTATATTTATTTTCACATTCTCTGCATACTTCAAATTATTTTAACTTATTCTTTTAATCATCTGTTCTCATATTTATTTTTGAAACTGCAGGTTTAAACAATAATCCTGCCAATGTCTTGATCTGTTTACAGCTTATTTGTAAATATTCAATAAACAATTTCCATTCCTTTTTTTTTTTAAAAAAAAAGTTCAGTGTCTTGATTTCTTATTCTTCCACTAAGCTTTGCCATTTCTGCATAGTCCATTAGTTTCAGTATCCATTCTTCTTTTGTCGGGACATCGTCTGCTTTCCATTTTTGGGCAAATAATGTTCTTGCAGCTGTAGTTGCATACAGACACATGCCCTCCTTAGCTGGGATGGGCCAGGACAGAAGGAGACCATGTAGAGCCACATTCCACCTAATTCCATTCTATGTTTGCTTTGCAATTAAAGCAAGTTCAGAGAGTTGCTTCTATGGTACTTTGCTTGAGATCCTCATAGGAAAAGCTATTGCTGACACATGTTTTCCCCCTCTTCTAGGTTACCATTGATGCTAAATTAATAGTGGAGTTTGTTCATGAGCAATCCCCCCCTTCAATCTCACTATGACTCAAAAGTGCAATTAGAAATGGCTTTTGTAAATTCCCAAGTTCCCTTTTCAATGAATCTAATGAAGTGATGATTAATATTCCACAGGGCTAGGCGGAAATAAGCTTCAAGGTAATTTAAAAGAGTTGTAAGGGAAGAGGACAGTGTCAGTCAATTACCGACATTGCCACAATAGACTTTAACTGTGCATAACATAGTTGTGAAGTAAGTTGGTCATCGGTCCATTCCCAAGTACTTTGGGCTATTGTTGTCTTTACATGTATGGCTTTGATAAATAAACTCAGTGAGGGTGGGCATAGTTTGGGGGATATGGCCTGGCAGGATAAGATGGGCCCATGGACCAGAGAGCCTCATCCTGTAGTGTAGACAATACTGAGCTAGATAGACCAATGGTTTAATTCAGTATAAGTCAGCTTCCTATATTCTTGTATTTTTGTTCTTAAAAGAAAGGTTGAGGGCTCATGCCATCTTGCATTTAAAGTAAAGCAGAAATTCTTCAAATTTGATGACTCCTGATGATTAATTCAGTATTTGTTGTGTGAAAAATAGTGGCTTGAATTCTTTGGGCCAGCATTACTTTGAGTTCAAATGATGTAACCTTACCTGGATATTAAACCATGTATGGAAATTGGATGTTACGTAGCAAAGCACAAATCCGTCTTCTTTTCATTCCATATCACTTTTGTTTGCATTCACTTATAAGCTGATTCAGTTTCCACAATAATATGCTTAAAAAAAGAAGAAGATCTGCATGAGGATTTTCACTCAAATGTCTATTTGTGGTTTCTCTCAAAATTGCATTTCTAAACAGATTTCTCTCTCTGAAAATATGTGCTTGTAACTTACTTTCTGATACATATTTGATCTGAAAACTGGAAGTGCAAAAGCCGGGGATAGTGTGGGATCAGGTCAGTTTGTATTGGTATTCACAAAGCTTAACATTCCACAAGCATCCCTACTGCCGTGTCCATGGCTCACCTCTCTGGTCCAGCTGTCAGAGCTATGGCTCATGATGTAGCCCTCTTCAAAGAAGCAATCATTGTGCCCATCTGCTATTCAGGAGAGGCACGCAGGCTGGATTGACTCTGCGTTTTTCTTTTGTTTAATTAGTGCATTTAATTTGGGGGGTTGTCAACTAATTAAATAATGTTGGTTGATCAATCATCTGACTTCAACTCAGTAATTTATTAATTAATCAATTAAACTCACATGTTTAAAAACTTGCATGTTTATAAAGCCACAATTTGGTGCAACTTTCAGATTCTGGATACAGTGTATATGGAGCAATCCCCACCCTCCAGAACCGCTAGCTGGAGGGAGCTAGGATTGAATAGGGTGCCTCTCCACCTGCCAAGAAGTGCCCTGCTGGTGGGGAGGCCCTGTCTACCACAGAAGGTCCCACAATACTTACAAAAAACTCCAATAGTGATGGCCATGTTTCTGTCAGCTGTCATTTGGCCCTGAAATGTTGAAATTCACTCCCTCAAGAAGTAGTGATGTCCACCAACTTAGATGTCCTTAAAAGAGGATTAGACAAAATCAGGGAGGACAAGGCCATAAACACCTCCTGGCCACGATGCCTATGTTCCCCGTCCAGTAAAGAGGTATTCTAAAACCATTATGGCTAGGAGCTGTGAGGTCTATGCTGCTGCAATTCACCACAATGCCCCACCACAAAAGCATATGTTGCAAAGGGTAGGTGTTTGTGTCTAAACATATGCTGGATTGGATATTGGCTAGAGCTGCAGCCAACCCATATAGTGGCCCCATTAGGGTGATGACTTTTTTACAACCTCATTTCCCTGTATCTTAATTTGATGAGCTTTCATTAAAGATTAGATAAAATCTTACTTTCAAAGAGATTTGATAAAAAAAAACCTCACGCACAAAATGATTTTAAAAAAAATTATTTATCAGTTTTTTGACCATTTTTGAAGTCACTGTAAGCAGATATAAAATTGAACCCAAGCTTTAGAGTCACATATATACAACATTATATAGGGTCATCAAACACACAAGGAAGCTTTTTTTAGCTGCAGTAACAGTATAGATGCCACTTGAGGACAATGTTTTGCTACCTCTCCTGTAGGTTCTTTTCCCAGCATGTCCGGCAGGGTCTGCTGGCTGAGTTTTGAGGTTCCAAAAAGGGGCTTTTACCATGCGCAGGTGTGACATTTGTATACCCTATGTTGCTAGGAACACTCCCCATTGTGGAATGTGGTGTTGTGTCCAAATTTGATACGAAATATATATAGAATTGTTAATACACTTTTATGAAATGATAAAATGGCATGCAAAAAAATTAAAAACGGTTTGTGCGTAACCTTTTTTAATATTTCAATGGAATATACCTCATTTTTAGTCATTAATAAGCAAAAGTTCATCCATTTGTGCTACAGGAAATAATTTTTGAGGGGAAAAAATTGAAAAAGTCATCACCCTAGGCCCCATATGTTGAGAAAAGTACACACACCCCTCAGACTTTATATGTTTGCCGTGGGAACCATTAGAGCATCACTGGTGTGGCGGCAGAAAATGTCATCATGGCAAGATGGGATATATCAAATGGCTTGACCCACCCTACAGAGGGCAGTTCACAAGGAGGCTATGGGGGTGATTCATATATTACTGGAATGGCATGGGGTCTACATCTGCATATCTGAATCCCATGCCACTCACTCTAGTAACATCTGTCAAGAAGAACATTGTGGTTCAAATGAACTTCTCTGGGTAATACATTTCTGAGCCCTGATTCAAATTGAGCCCTTTAGCTGTGTAAAGTCATCTGTTAGGGTGGAAATATTGGGCCTCTGGAGTTCACACACACACACACAATTTAGAGTTAATGGGAATTTATTTCATTGGAGGTTTTGTTGCATATCAATTTCACTTTATGCTTTAAAGCATGTACATAGCAACTAGCAAGGTTGATGTTCGCCTTCTAGCTCTCGTCTCTGGTATTTGATTTGACTTTTCTGAAGTACAGCCATTGCCCAAGGTGTCGCCGTCTCCTTGCTGCAGCAATATCTCCCCACAGCTGGTCCAACAGGCTGGAATCAAGCAAATGAATGTGGCGTTACTATTGAACCATTACCAGAGGAAGCTGTGTTTTCTTGGCAAAATTGTACGAGGGGTGAAAATGGGTGAGTAGTTCCCTTAAATGATGTGGCACTGCGAAGCTGTTTTATTATAGGGAGAACAGTCTCTAATATTTTCCCTGCGGCAGGTGTCTGCAGTGATTTAGAAAGCTGTTGGACCACAAGAAGTGTTGCCAAGTTTAATTTTTAGAGTGCTGTGCTTGTTAACTAGGTAAAAAGTGCACCGCTGTGGCAGTGCTGTGGGAGTGGGCCAAAGAAACTTAAGTGTCACCTGGGAACATAAAAATGTTCATTGATGCAGTGGAGGGTGGGGAGAAACAAAGGCAGAAAATGCTAACGATATTGTAGAATAAATAGATTAGAGTCAACAGTGAAAATGGAAGGGACAAGCTCATGCAAAATTCATGGGGTGGTTGCCAACGGATTGATGGGTTATTTATGATGAAAACCTTTGTTATTTTAACATGAATTGCAGGTCATTACTACTGCTAAAAGCAACTAATGTGTGTGCTCTCCTTAAAACATTGTGGGGAGGGAGTTGGCGAGGAAAACTGTTTCTTAAAAACACACAAAAAATATTATACCCTTAACACACACCTTTGCATTTAATCACATTTAAGGGTTTTTATAAAAAATGTTTGCTGCAATAGACTAATGCAACATCAAGAAGCAGTGTTATCAGTGTGCAGCCCCACCGAAGGAGGATATGAGAAAACTATTTAAATGACAATGGATGTGATGTAAGTAAAGGCATTACTCCAACACATTTTTTTGTTTTTGTTTTTTGTGTGGACAGAGGCTGTGAGAAGATCTGGGGTAGTTCTATTTGTGAAGTTGTGGCATCATTCTCCACAGTCACAACATGACTCTCTCTCCACACACACACACACACACACACAGAGAGAGAGAGAGAGAGAGAGAGAGAGAGAGAGAGAGAGAGAGAGAGAAAGAAATAGAAAGGGAGAGAGAGCGCTACTCAGTCAGCACATTGGTTTCCTCCTGACCTGATGGGTAGGCTGCAACCAGATTCTCGTTTTGAGGGGCTGCCCAGTTACACTCAAAGTATCCTCTGCCTTTTGGCCTGTGAATTCCTCTTGTATTCCTCTTTCTGAATCTATGCTCCAGGTCCTCTGGACCTCTGACTTGGCATTTTTATTGACCCTCTTAAGGATTAGGCAGCAACAAAGAATAGCTAGTACAGTATTAAAACAGCGGACTGAAGAAATATAATGTGTGACATTATTTTGTCTGCTCACTCAGAAATTGCTGTGTTGGCCCCAGTGACTTGTTTTCCAACTGTATATTTTAATGGTTGTGTTGTGGGGTTTTTTTTTTTTTAAAAAAAAAAAGTTACATGATTATATTGATACATGGCTGCCAAAAGTTTTCAGTGGACTGCTCCTTTTTTCTTACTGATGCAAAAAGTTTCTGAATTGCCAATGGTCAGCCAAGTGAAAGGTGGCAACCCTATGGCTAGGGATGCTTATTTATTTTAAATAATTACATCTCTCAAGCAAATGATCTCTAAGGTAGCTTGCAACTTATTATTAAAATACAAGAATAAAATGCAACTAAACACAGTAGTGGGGCAGGTAAGAGATACTGTGTGTGTGTGTGTGTGTGTGTGTGTGTGAGAGAGAGAGAGAGAGAGAGAGAGAGAGAGAGAGAGAGAGAGAGAGAGAGAGAGAGGTGTTAATCTTCCTTCTTGTTCTTGCCACTGCTGTTGCTGCCGCCTTTGTAGGACATCTGTGGGTGATGTAGACTTTCCTCCTTTCTGAAGCCATCCATGCCCTTATTTGAGTGAACTTCATGGAGGAAGTTTCACAGCAAAGTTGAAAGAGCTGTTCTTTGACGTATTCATCACTAAATTGCAAAGCTCAAAATCTTTGCAAAAACTACCATCGTTTGAAGGCTTAGAGCCACTGCTCCCTGGTTACATTTTTGAAATATACAGTACAGTTTCTGTATTTCCTATTGAGCAAAATCGTTCCCCCTGTATTTCACGCCTTGCAACAATCAGCCCCAAGTGGTTTCTCTGTCTTTCCCTCTGTCTGACAGATAAAACGTTTTCTGGTATTCAAACATATATTTTGTGCTAAGTAGTCATTGGATGTTAATTGCAAGGAAAAAATAGCCTTCCTGAGTAGATTTCACATCTGTTTGCCAGATGCAAAATTTAATAATACAAGCCAACCAACACATGCTAAGACGTCTTCTTTTTTTAAACACATTGTTATTTGGCAGGTAGGTTGTTTTCAGGTGGGTAAATGATAGAGCAACAAGCCAAGGGAAGAAAAAGGAAGTGCTAATGATCAAGGGTGTGTGAGGAATGGCTCAGAAGACAGGGATGTAAAAAGTAAAGTAAAACCCACTTCAAATGAATATAAGCACCCCCAATTCAGATCCATCCACAGAGTTTTCACTCACTGAAAGTTACATCTGAATAACTCTGGGAGTGCACAGCTCTGCTAGATAGTTTACAGATTGTACTCTCATTGAATTTAACGTGTGAATGCCCCTACTACGTATGAAAATGAGATGATGGTGAATATGTCTCAGGGTCAAAAGGAACTTGGGAAGAGGTCCAGAAGAGTTGACAGAATCCTGGGAACATGAACTTTCTCCTGGTTTTTCTGTGCACGTTAACAAGGGAGAGCAGCAGTAGCGATAGGTGGAGAAATTCAGTTCAGTTCTCATTTAAAGGTGAATCTGTTTAATTCAAACTTTACAAGACAATACACAAACTGAAACGCACAATTTGCACATCTCCAAATTTGCAGCGCAGTTCTCCAGCCACATCCTGTGTTCAGAAAGGCTTATATTAGGGGAAAGAGTGCATTGAAATGCACATCTTAGTGAAAATAACATGCAAAAATGCCTTCTATTAACAAACATTAATTTGCAAAAAAACAACAACAACCATGCATACTAGGAGAAATAGCATACAAAAAATGTATACATTAGGAGACTTTTGAGCTGCAATGCTGAGGGATTTCATCATTTTCATTTTTAAACTAGCTGGCCCGGCCACACGTTGCTGTGGCTCAGTCTGATAAAATGGACCTTCAGAGTCCCCCTTCAGAGTCCCCTAACCTTCAGAGTCCCCCTTCATTTTGCTGCAATCATTCTCCCCAATACATGTGTTCTTTAAAATTCCACCCTGTCCCAACTCTGATTACCCCACCCACGCGTGTTCTGTGAAATCACCCCACCCCACCCCGCCCCGACACATTCATCCTCCCCAAAGGCAGGGCCCTCCTCTTCCTTCCACGTGACTGCATCTGTCACCCCAACCCCTCTATCTTTCCCCCTTGCAAACCCCTGCAGCCTAGCCAGTTCTCCCGTCTAGGCAATACTGGGCATTGCTGTTGCTTTCTGTAAAAGGCCCATATTCCGTTGGTTGCCATGGTCTTTTGTGATGTCATCGACAGTCTGCAGCCAATGGCAGCAGCTGAGGCTTCAGTTCCTTTGACACCCACTGGAGGGCGCTGTGTTTTTTCTTTTTACCTAAAATCATGTTTTTACCTGCCTTAGGTGTGACAACTGTCTACGCAAACTGTATAAGACCCCTTGCGTATTCGCATGTGATGTGTCAAAATTTTTTGTCAAGCAGTTTCGGTGAAAAGTGGAGACACGCAAACATGCTCTGGTTACATTTATATATATATAGATTGAGGTGGAGAACAAGAAGACAGAAAAAAATGAGAAAGTAAAGTAGGCAGATTTGGGATAGCAGAGACTAGTGCTAGCAGTGCCCCTGCCCCAGTTCACCTTCCACAGTTTGGAGGGAAATTGCGTGGCCAGGCATCTCCCCCTACTCTTCGATCCACCCCAGTACCAAGACAAAGAGACTTGACAACCAATATTTGGGTGAAATCAAGCTGCAACTTTATTGACAACAAATGCAATATATAAAGGGTGGGAGGTCCAACAAAAAAATTGGCTGCAGAGCAAGCCACATGCCTATGCATATTTAAGATGTGTAGGAAAAGCACTGATGCCTAATTTGATTGATAGAATACCTGGCCTTTAGTGGGCTGGTGTTTTATGCTGTACTCTAGAATTGGCCCCTCCCTTCAGTTTGTCAGTTAAGAGGCTAACTGCCACTTGCCTCGAGATGTTTCGTTTCTCGCCGTCAGTATGTAACCGTGTTACATTTTTTCTACTATTAAAGCTTTGTTTCAAAGATATACGTGAGCTGCTTACTTCACTGGATAAGAAGACAAACTCTGCTAAAGAAGGAGAAGGTGGAATATCTTACATTGGGTGAGTGAGGAGATATTTCCCTGACAGGAGGACTGATTTTTAGTCAACCCCCCTCCACAACAATATATATATATATATATATATATATATATATATATATATATATATGTAATATACTGGAGGGGCGGGCTAAGCCCCTCCCCCCGGTGGCTCAGGCTTGTTCGCGATTCGCTGATTAGCCGATTATCCAGACAGCAAGCTCAGCCCAAAGGCTTCCTTTGCTGCCTGTGAAACAGTCCCTGGGACTTCCCATGGGGTAATCCCAGCCCGCAATCGCACCCACCAGAGAGGGTGAATGGGCTTGTGTGAAGTGGGGAGTCTTCTATACTCAAGGAGACCTCCCTCACATTTCAGAACCCTGAAAGACTCCCCACATCACACCATCATGTTCCAACTTGTACAGAGCAACAGGAACAACAGTGTGAAGCATTTTGGGTGATGAAACTTGAGATGAGGAAAAGGTATTGTTGAAGCAGTTTGCCCTCACACTACTTCATCCACCCCCTGCCTCTTCCAAGGTCCTCTTGATTTCATTTCTCCCAGAGAGGAAATTTGAGCCCGGAACTTTTACAAGATCCGTAGTGCCATAAATTCTCCTCCCCTTGAGCTGGGGTCATTGTATAACCAAATGGCATAAATCCCTCACACCTCTTCCGTATAATTTTGTGGGAATGTCTGAGTCAGTGAGTTTTCATGTTTATGTTTTAATTCGTTTTATGTTGCTGTTTCCTTTTTACACGCTTGTATGTTGTTATAAAAGTGATTTAAGGAAATTGGATAAATAAAGTGAAAGATAAAAAGAATCAAGCATTACAAAATGAACAGGAAGAAGCAAAGGTGAGTGGAAGAGATGCTGGCCCAGTACTGAATGTGAATGAATCATTTCTACAATGGAGGCAATATTCTGAAGGACTGCACAAAGTGACATTAGAGAATTACTCTAACAAGAGTATCCCTCCTACTCCAATTGATCTTTCCATCAATTGCTGTTTATTTGCTATGGATGAATTCACAAAGGTGGACAAGCAAAGCTACAAAAAAGCACCTGGCATAGATCCCTGAATGACTATCTGAAGTGCTTTTTGGCAGAAGGCATGAAACCAATTGGCAAACATAATTTGCTTGGGTGGTTTCTTCATGGAAGGATGGAAAGGGCAGGCACTGAATTAAATTCATCCTTAACAAAATCCACTGGAGGACCTCTGGGTAGATATTGAGGAGTTAGGATCAGTCACATTTAAAGTCGAATATACCTAAATTGCACTTTCTGAAACAATACGTACACAAAGGACAGCTATCCATCAGAATGCACATTTCTTCGAATTTCGCAATACAATTCTCCAGCCAAGCAATATGTAAAAGAAAAAAAGTCACATACTAGGCTTAAGGTGCATAAAAATGTATATATTGGTTAAAAAAACACATACTAGGGAAAGTCCTTTGCAAAATGTGCATATTAGGCAAAATCACATACAAACATGAATATGAGAATGATGAATTTTCATGCAGGTGTAATCTCCCCCCGCCCCTGCAAACTGATGTGGAAATGTGGAGAACCAAACTTAAGGTTGCAAAAATGAGAAATTGAGAAAAACCAAAACTTACAGATTTCTTTACCCCTACTGGTGGAAGATTGATCCGAGTGAAAGGGGCCTTCCTCTCATGCCTTCACAATTTCTCTAAGCCAGTCCGTCATCCATCTCTTGCCTTTGTATTTGACTCTTGTCCTCCACCAGTCATCAGATGGGATGCTGTCCACTTGCCAACTTCCATTTCCCCAGCGGAGGCATCATCTCAGCAAGCAGTGCAAGCCCAAGGAGAGACATGGATAAGCTCCTTACACCCCTCTCCTGGAACATTGCTTCTTGCGTTTATAACTTATTAAAAAGCGTTGACTTTTTTATTATTAGAAATCCTCTCCAGCAAAAACTGGGGCAGTTTAATATAACCTCTAAGCCTGCCAAAGCCACATGCAATAAGTAAAAAGCAAGTTATCCCCGGATCTCCAGCTTGCTCACTTTACTTGCACTGATTACTTATTAAGTATTCATAGTGAGCTTGGCACTTGAAAGCTGGGGAAAGACAACACAACTCTTGCTTCCCATACAATTTCATCATCCAAAGAGACAAGAAACCCAAGCTGTACTGCGCAACCCTGAGGAGGGATGTAACCAGGCAGATTTTCATGAATATCACTTTTCTCTTGACTGTTATGGCAACCACATGTCTAGGGTGCTACACTGAGAAGGGAGCCTCCATGAGAAGAAGCAGGCTCCCTGCTTCAGATAACCACCCAGGCTAAGGAGAATAGTGGGAAGAGCTAGCACACTCAGTTCTATCCATCCCCACCATACATGTGCTGTTTCACCCCATTTCCAGAACATGTAAACAAAGACTATGGAGGCATCAGAGACAGATTTAGTGCAGTGTGACAGGTCTGCTCACCTTCCCTGGTGGGTGGTGTTATGGCAGGACATCCAGGACTTCCCAGTGACACAGATGGAGGGCGTAGGTATGCCAACCACATCATAGGAATTCCCAGCTGTGTCTCTTCCCTAGTGGTTTTGCTGAGCCATTAGAGGCTCAAGTGTATTCTTACCTCCATGGCTGGACAAGGGGACATGGACATGCATTGTGGGGAAAGTCGTGAGGGGTTCAGAAATGCTGCTAGGAGTGAACTGGGGTCAGGATGCAATGCCAGGACCCCATGCAGCCCTGCAGGTCCTGTGCAGCCCCAGTGGTGAGACCCTATGGTGAGAGTTGCAGTGAAGACAACCAAAGAGATGCTATCATCAGGCTTCCAGGGCAATGGGAGCATTGAGGGGGTGGGGTGTGGGAGTATGATTCTCCTCTATGTTACTCGTGCTTTCATTAGTTCTGCAACCCCAAAGCTGGTGTCTTAATTGGCTAAGCTCGCTGCCACTCTTGCCTTGGTGTCAGAACTGGTAAAAGTTGAAATAATAGGTAGCTGAAGCTGTGGGAGATCTGGTGTGCACTGCCAAGCAGCCTTCTCCTGGGTTGTTTACCACTCACCAGGATAGCCAACCACAGAGGGAGGAAGAGTAATGATGGCACTGAGGTTAAGGAAAGGTGGGGTGGGAGAAGAATGGAGGCCATCCAAGGCATTTGGGTAGAAGCAGAAGGTTGGTGATAAGAGTAAGACTAGAAGCATTTGGGAGATAGATTTCACACATTCCTTACTGGGATGTAATTAGCATGGTGCTGCAACATACCTGACCTTTTGGAGACATGAAGCGTGATCCTGTGTATGGTTGCAGGGCCAGCTAAAGACCTTTTGACACCTGAGGTGGACCACAAAATGGTGCCCTCTCTCTGCAAGCAAAGGAGGGGTGAGGGAAGACCTACCTCAGGAACAAGGGGGTGTGTGAAAGATCAACATCAGGATCTGATCTACTGCATCCAGAGATCCTTCAGTAGATCCCAAACCACCCAGATGTAGATATTCAGCCTACTACTTATTTATTCAAGCTTTGCTTCTAACATTGAGCTGCGAGGGGCTGATCAGTTGGGTGTGACAGACAAGATTAATGCCTCGTTGAGAGACTGAGCTATCCTGGCCTCTTTGGAGGACATATTTGTGTGACCACTGCTAAAGGAACACTCTTCGGGCCACCCTTCCCTAGCTTGGTGACCTTCAAATGTTTTGGACTGCAATGTCCCAGCTAGCAGAGATTATGGGAACTGCAGAACAGGACATCTGGAAGGCACCAGGATGTGGATCTTGTGGAGTTGTAGCCACCTTTCTCCCTGGCATGCTCTGCTTCTGTGTGTGGGAATTTATTTATTTATTTGAGTGTGGACCTCAGCCACAGGACCTCATGCCTGCAGTCTAAGGTAATACAACCCAGGCACATGTTTACAACCTTGCTGGGAATGAGGCTTCTGTCTCTTCTTTTGATGGGTTTCCTGAGCATATAGAATTTCAGAAGCAGAGAGAGTTCAAACATGGTGTGTTACTTTGATTTTAATGTCTTGTTTGATGTCTTTAAGCTTCCAGATGTTATGGGTTGTTGCTGAATCTTGTATAAGGGAAAATATTCCCCGGTGGACTTTGTCAGTTCTCGCATAGTCTGTGTTCAGCTCAGTACGGGGAGTGAGGGAGGGAGTCTATCCATTTTTTCTGTTATATAAATTACTCCTTATTGACCTCATGAACAACTGCACTATGATTATAAACCAAAGAGGGCAAACTGGATAGGTGAGAGTGGAGCAGAAATAATTATTTTTGCATGAAAGTTCTCGTTGGGGTTGTACTGATTATATTAATGTTCTCCCTATCTCCCACGTATGCAGATTTGCAAATCGTGACTCTAGGTCGGAAATGAAATCCCTCCTCTTGCTGTCTTGTCTTCTAGTTTTTTGCAATGTGCTGCTTCTCCTGTTCTTCGTTTTAGATGGTTATCTTCTGTATGTGCATAATTTGTTAAATAACTATAATCCGCAATGAAAGCCTACATCTCCTCTCTCTTTATGTTTGCCATTGCAAATCAGCACAGGGCTAAACTAATGGTTATGCTCAGTGCAAAGCTGACCCCTACAAAACAGAAGCTGTAGGTCTGGCTCAGCAACATCTAGGTCAGGGCTTGGGGGGCCTTTTTCAGACCGAAGGTCTCTTGGCCTTGCTAAATCACTATCCCCATCACTAGATCACTGCCTTCCTGGACAGGCTTTGGGAAGGCTTTTTAGACATTATATATGGACCAGACTTGCAATTCTTTAGATTTCAACTCCTCACCCCGAATCTTAAAAAGTTAATGCAGTGGTGGAGGAGCAGGACGGTAGGCTTTTGTCAGCGGGTTCAACTCTGGTGAGTTCACTTCCCAACCTTTGATTTCAGTCCTGAATTCTCACCCTAGATATACCACTATCTTCCCCCCCACTCTCTTTCCCCCACTCCATCTGCCCTAGCATTGCAGAGTTGCTGTATTAGTATTAGTAAGTATTAGTAAGCAGATGGAAGTGAAGTTTTCTTAGCAAAAAACACACACATGTGACACGAGGATTTTGATTCTGCAAACCTCTCACATGAGCAAAAGACCGTGGTGGACAAAACTAAGAATACATAGGTTGGGCATCATCTAGGGTAGGGATGGTGAAGTTGCGGCCTGCATGTGCTTTCAGATTCCAGCTCTCACACTCCCATCTGGCACAGCTAGTGGTCAGGGATGGTGGGAATTGTAGTCATTCAAATCCAGAGGATTTCACGCTCCCAGTCTCCGATCTAAGAGGATGTTGAAGTGCAGAGTTGTTCTTGCTGGATCACATCCAGCTTCCTAATTTTGCTTACCATTTCGGAAAATCAATTAGTTAATAGCTATCCTCGAAGATGACAGCCGAATGTTCATGTTGGAATCATAAATCAGCCTGAATGCTTTTCGCATGTAAACCACCTTGGGATTTTTCATGACAGATGACATAAATGGTTACAAATAAACAAAGACACGCATCACAATTGAAACACTGGAATAACAGAATCCATCATGCTGTTGTTTTATGCAAGGATCCTCAAATGCAAAATCAAAGCTGGAAAATGTTTCCTTTCTTGTGCCACTAGAAACTATCAAAAGCTTGTCTGCAGCAGCAGCTAAATTATATGTGGCAAAGAATTTGAAATCTCTAGATATCCCACCAGTTGGATCCATAATGAATGAGATCTGTCAGTCAAGCAAAAATTAACTGAATAACTCCCAAAATGAAAGAAACCCCATGCAATCACATTTTTTAGATATATTGAGCCCACATAGAAAACAAGCTTTCCGGGAGCACACTAGAATCATGCAAATGTATGTATATAGTGTAAGGTAAGATTAGAAAGAGTGAGAAGTAAACATCTTTGACAGAACCAAGTTTGTATTGTGTTTGCTGAGTTTAACGATGGGAGGGAGGTCATTGGCCATTCATTAGCAAAGTGAATGCAAGGAGGTGTGTACCGCTTGTCATACTGAGTCTATAAACTTTACAAAATAGCCCCTATTTCCCCAACATTGGCAGAAAATTGGGTTAATCAACCTCAAACTTGTTTAGAAGTAGCTTAGAACTTTGCAAAGTTCAAACCAACTCGGAGCAACATACAAATTACTAACTAGATAACAGAGCATGCTTGTAGCATTGAAGTTTCCAGGTCATCCCAAGGGTTAATTGGTCTTTAACTAATTCAAACATCATTGATTCAGCGTAACAACAGTTATCCTACATCATTTGACACACACACACACACCCAATTATGTAGAGAGTTCAAGATCTGAGGGAACCTTGGAGTCAGCTACATTAGTAAAAAAATAACACTTTGAATGCAGCAACACCAGATGGCGCCCAAGAGCAAAAATAATTTCTATGCGGTTTTTACAGTGCTTTTTCTTTTGTTATAACAATTTAATTTCTGACATATTCATAGTGTCGCCCCCCCCCGTGTGTACATCCACCCCTTGTCAAAAAATAACAATTAACAATTTTACAATTCAGATAGTTTCACATATTTTCTGGTGGCTAAACACTGTCCTTTCAGCCATTTCTAAGCGACAGGTCCTTTCACGTCGGAAGCTCATGTCCTATTCCAATTTAAACACTATAGTATAATATAAATGATATAGAAATGGCATGTGTCAGATCAAGCAGAACAAGGGGCGGCTCTTCTTATAAGAAGTCTGACTGAATAGGTTGGAATTTGGTAAGTAATAGCTCCTAAGGATGAAAACTATTTTCCTGTGACAATGCAACGACCAGAAAACAGTATAAGAACTTCTTATACGGTATTTTTAGAGGTTCTCAAAGTGTTTTGGACTGAGAAACACTGTGTTGGATGGCTTGTTCTTTTGCAAACCACCAATTTTATTTTATTTTATATACAGTCAACCACTTAGGAGGATATGTGAAGGGCCTCTGATTAAAACTCAGTCACTACGGTTGTTATTTTCTTATTACAGTCATACCTCGGTTTAAGTACGCCTTGGTTTGAGTATTTTCAGTTTAAGTACTCCGCGGACCTGTCTGCAACGGATTAATCCACTTTCCATTACTTTCAATGGGAAAGTTCGCTTCAGGTTCAGTACGCTTCAGGTTAAGTACGGACTTCCGGAACCAATTGTGTACTTAAACCGAGGTACCACTGTATCCCCAAAAGCAGTACGTGGACTGCTGCAGCATGTCACATACTAGAAAACAGGGAAATCAATTCATTTACTTTGTGTTGTAATGCAGACCTACCTAATCTGCCCTTCCCAAGCCAAAGTGGCTACTGGGTAAAACTTCCTACAGTCCATAGCTGTAATAGAAAAAAATTAATGAAACAAAGTTGTTCATCTTAAAATCTAAAATAATATTGGTTATTACAGGGTTGCTGTTGTTTTCCCAAAAGTGCAGGCTTGTTTTTCAGTTTTGGGGTATTTAAAACTATGATAATTGGCTATATTGTGAAATCAATCTAAAAAAAAGGTCAGAAACTTCAAATGCTGACATGTAGGGAAATAAGACGGGCACCAGAGCACACAGAAACGGTGTTTACCTTCCCGCTGCAGTGGTACCTATTTATCTACTCACTCTGGTATGCTTTTGAACTGCTGGGTTGGCAGTTGTTTGCATATATTGAGATAAATGCATACAATTTTTCATGCATACTTTTTTCATATATATATATATATATATATATATATATATATATATATATATATCATGCAGCTTAAGAGAGCTCCTGAAGGTGTAGCAGGGATCTTGAATGGTTCAAATATCACATACTATTGTTGTATGTACTGTGTATTTTGGGTCTATGGACTGCAATAAAGCTGTGTGCATATTTAGGAATTGCTATATTTGCTGAATAAATGTGCCATAATCACTTTGCCGGAATTAAGATTGCCGGAAGAAATATCAACAACCTCAGATATGCAGATGACACAACCTTGATGGCAGAAAGCGAGGAGGAATTAAAGAACCTTTTAATGAGGGTGAAAGAGGAGAGCACAAAATATGGTCTGAAGCTCAACATCAAAAAAACCAAGATCATGGCCACTGGTCCCATCACCTCCTGGCAAATAGAAGGGGAAGAAATGGAGGCAATGAGAGATTTTACTTTCTTGGGCTCCTTGATCACTGCAGATGGTGACAGCAGTCACGAAATTAAAAGACGCCTGCTTCTTGGGAGAAAAGCAATGACAAACCTAGACAGCATCTTAAAAAGCAGAGACATCACCTTGCCGACAAAGGTCCGTATAGTTAAAGCTATGGTTTTCCCAGTAGTGATGTATGGAAGTGAGAGCTGGACCATAAAGAAGGCTGATCGCCAAAGAATTGATGCTTTTGAATTATGGTGCTGGAGGAGACTCTTGAGAGTCCCATGGACTGCTAGAAGATCAAACCTATCCATTCTTAAGGAAATCAGCCCTGAGTGCTCCCTGGAAGGACAGATCGTGAAGCTGAGGCTCCAATACTTTGGCCACCTCATGAGAAGAGAAGAATCATTGGAAAAGACCCTGATGTTGGGAAAGATGGAGGGCACTAGGAGAAGGGGACGACAGAGGACGATATGGTTGGACAGTGTTCTCGAAGCTACGAACATGAGTTTGACCAAACTGCGGGAGGCAGTGCAAGACAGGAGTGCCTGGCGTGCTCTGGTCCATGGGGTCACGAAGAGTCGGACACGACTAAACGACTAAACAACAACAACAATCACTTTGCTGTTGTTGCTAAATAACCATGTGCTGATAATGGCAAGTCTTTCTCATATAATGATGCTACCATTAGTGTAGGAAGGCCTGCTCATTTATACGGCAGGGACCTGACATGAATGGATCTCAATGGGCTTGGATGGCACAGACTGTCCAGCTTTGGATCAGTGTACATGCTTTTGTGAAACCGGTGGCATAGATAATCTTCCACTTTACATCATATACTGTCCTTTCCACTCAAAACCGATTCCAGCTTTCTGGGTGTTATTTTACTGGGATGACACTCAAAACCCATCCCAGAAAATATATCTTATCTATTGTCTGATTCTGGCTTTTTTGCAACTCCTAAAAGGTTTTGTGCAAAAGTGCTTTTCAGAGATAACTATAAGTTGTCATGGAAATGCCCTGATTTGTAGATAACTTGAGGATTCTTTGTTTTAGTGCTTTTTAAATCCTTGGTTCTGGCCTTTATTTACAGTGTTTTCTGTCATAGCATCTTCAGTTCAGTCGTCCCTCCGAAGTCGAACAAAATCCGTTCCGCCAGTCAGTTCAACTTCCAAAAGTTCGGAAACCAAGGCGCAGCTCCCAATTGGCTGCAGGAAGCCACGTGAGACGTTCCGGAGGAGGAGGAGGAGGAGGAGGAGGAGGAGGAGGAGGAGGAGGAGGAGGAGGAGGAGGAGGAGGAGGAGGAAAGTTTGGATTTGATATCCCGCTTTGGATTTGAGACCCAAAGGAGTATCAAAGTGGCTTAAATTCTCCTTGCCCTTCCTCCCCCACAACGAACACCCTGTGAGGTGAGTGGGGCTGAGAGACTTCAGAGAAGTGTGACTAGCCCAAGGTCACCCAGCAGCTGCATGTGTAGGAGCGGAGACACGAACCCGGTTCCCCAGATTACGAGTCTACCGCTCTTAACCACTACACCACACTGGCTTTCTAAGAACATTTGCAAACCGGAACTTCCGGGTTTGTGGTGTTCTGAAGCCAGAATGTTCAACTCGCAAGGCGTTCAACATCCGAGGTATTACTGTATTTTCATTTCCAAATATTATTTGTTGCTTAGATTTGAGTGTCTTTGGCCTTAAGCAATCAAAGTTTGATCTGGCTCCCTCCAGGGTTGCATCTTTCCATCCTCTTGAAGCTAAAGTGGTTCCCAGGGCAAGGTTTTTTTTAAGGCAAGAAATATTGATTACCTGGGGTTGTTTTTTGTGTGGGGGAAAAAAATCCACTTCATCTCTCAGAGTACAAATTGTAACACAAAAAAATTCGGCTCAGCCTTAGATTAATGTAAGAACTCTGAATTCCGGTGATCTGCCTCCCCCTTACTCAAGCTGATCTGTTATTTTGATCATTTACATATACAAAAGCATCATTCTTCTCTCTTTCTCTCTTGTGCTTATGAATATGTTATAAGTTGGGGCTAAATCTAATTATGTAAATGGTAGTCATTCGTTTGCTATACAGATTAATGTTCTGCCTCATCGGGATCCCAACAGGAAGAGGCAGAAGTTTGAGCTCCGCAGCTGCGCCTCTGTGTGGTGCTGCCTTTCAGCTAAAATCTAAAAAGAATGAAAGAAATTAGTCTTCTTGTTTATTGTGATGGATTCCCCACCCCCTCCACAGATACAGTAGGTGGTTAGCTACAGATCACATGAAACGGAAAATATTAACAAGTAATAATCAGTCTATTGTGAAAGAGATGAACTTCTGTTTTTAAATATTTTTCTCGTTTTTGTTTGTTTGTTTGCAAAACTGATGTGTCCTTGATGACTTACTGAAAGTGTATCAGGGACCACCAATCCTTCCCAGGTCACAGTTTGGGAACTACTGTATTCGCTGAATAAAATGTACCATAACCACTTTGTTCCTGTTGATTAATTGTGCGTTGACAGAGATAAATCTTACTAATGATATCCAATGCCCTTTTAAAATGTGGCAGATTATTGAGTTGTTCTTGTTTTTGTTTTTATTACTTTGTGGCTTTATGTTGTGAACCGCCCTGAGACCTGCGGATATAGGGTGGTATACAAATTTAATTAATTAACAACAACAATCTTTATTACGGTCCATAGACCCATCAATTCGTTACCAAGCGATACACAGCTGGGACACCCCGCCCTCAAACCACTCAGACATCTTACTCAAATTCGGAATAGGAAACATTAGTTCTTGTGACCACCGATAAAAACTTTGCCACTGCTAGTGTTCTGGCATTTGACCGGTCTTCCAATAGGAACCTGATATAGAAATCCTCTGATTTTCCTGGGAGCAAGGCTAGCAGGGGTGAAATCACTTCAGCCCTAGCTTGCTCAAACTTCCCACAGTGCAGCACAATGTGTTTTATAGAATCTACATCATGGGTGCACGAGCACAGTCTTTCCTGGTAGGGTACTCCTCTCATCCTGCCCTCCAGCACTGCAGAGGGGAATACATTCAGTCTTGCTTTTGTGAACAGCCTTCGGTAGTTTGGCACTGTCAAGTTTTGAATATAGGCTGCTGGCTTAAAGACATGCCCATATTGTACTCCTACTGCCAATGGACTGCAGATCGCAAGTGATTGATGTCGTAGATCACTGTGTGAATTATCCCAAAGTCTTTGCTTTAAGGTCTTTAGGGCACCTTCATATCCCAGGCAATAGAGTTGGGTGGGTGACAGACCTAAAGCAGTGGCTTTTCTCGCCATGGTTTTCTGCCATTAACAATGCACTGATGCTACCATTAAAGGTAAAGGGACCCCTGACCATTAGGTCCAGTCGTGACCGACTCTGGGGTTGCGGTGCTCATCTCGCTTTATTGGCCGAGGGAGCCTGTGTACAGCTTCCAGGTCATGTGGTCAGCATGACAAAGCCGCTTCTGGTGAACCAGATCAGCACACGGAAATGCCGTTTACCTTCCCGCTATTTATCTACTTGCACTTTGACATGCTTTCAAACTGCTAGGTTGGCAGGAGCAGGGACCGAGCAAAAGGAGCTCACCCCGTCACAGGGATTCGAACCACTGACTTTCTGATCAGCAAGCCCTAGGCTCTGTGGTTTAACCCACAGCGCCACCTGGGTCCCTTAACGTGCTATTAATGCAGGAAGATCTCTATTGGCACATATGTGTCTATATATCTATATCCACCCTTTTTTCCTCTTACCTGTTGTCATAAATATGTATATGCTATTTTACAGTGGAGCACGCATGATATAAGCAGATGGATTCTCCCACTACAAGAGCCAGATGCTCCAATGAGCGGTCAACATTTATTCTTATACTCTCATCTAGCAAAAGGGCCTGTTATTGGCCTACTGGAATGTGAAACCTGATGTGGAACAATATGCTAATAATTACCTGCCCCAAGGTACATACAGAAGCAGTTTCCTAAGTTTCACCATGACCTGTGGCTGTGAGGTCATAATTTTATCTGGGGTTCTCTTCACACATTTGGGTTTTTTTTTTTTTTTCCAAGAATCAACTACCGGTACTTGCTTTTCTCTGTTGAAAGATCCTACCCCATTTAGCTTTTTGGTGGTTGGTGAATACTTTGGATTATATCTAACAGCCATCCCTTCGCTGATGGAAGGACCTTTCATCCATCAAAGGTTTCTGTCAATGGAATGGGGTGGGGGGGGGGGGCTTTTGACCACTTCATTCTGCAGCCACACCACTACCTTCCAAAGGATCCCAAAAGTCCATGGAGCACTTTATAGGGCGTGGGTGTTAGCAAACACCACGGAGACGCCAGGACTGCGTGCCCCCCCGCCCCCCGGGCGGCTGCCGGGCGATCCCCACCTCCGGTGCATCTTAAGATAATGACCCAGGCTAGAAGCCAGGGCACACTGTAGCAGCAGGATCCACTGTGCAGCAGAAACAACAGGTGAGAGACGAACGTGGTACTGGCATAATTACAAGCGTTTATTAAGCATATCTCAGGAGAGAGAAAAACATGTCTGCTCTCATTCGTGGTGAGCGCAGAAGCAAAAGCAAAAGCTATACACAACGGAAGTCACAGGCATGTGACACACAACAGCTACATGCCTGTAACTTAAGGTGGAACTGAATATCTCAACAGTGGGTAGGAGGGGGGACTGACCAAAAATTGGTTCCTTTCTGATTGCATTAACAGAAACCTCAGCTGGATTGAAATTCCTTTCATCACCATTATATACAACTTGTTTTCATGTAGGGATAGTAAAAAATGGAAGATACCTGGGGCCCAGGTTAGGATCCAGCTTTACTAAATAGGTATAGACTCGATCTATCACCTAGAAAGGAAAACACTAAGGGAGGCACGATAAAGACATGCATAATGATTTAAAAAATTGGGTAGGGCTCACTTTACAATCCCAGTCCTGTGCAAGGGCTTCATTTTGCACCACTGTACTCCCCCTTCCCTTACCTGTGCACCTTCTGTGCCCCCTGAAATTAGGTGTTTTGGGGGGTCAGAGGAACCCCCAGAACAGCACAGGAGGGGAGGGGGATCACTCTGACAAGTCGATATGCTTGCACAGATGTTTGTAATAGTGTGGCATTGAATTCCACCCATTGTTTTTTTTAAAATAAATATATCTAAACAAACAAAGTAATTGAAAAGGTTAAACTTAAAAAAGTGAGAACATGAAGCTTCCCCTTTCCTTTTTAGATTTAAAACACAGTAACAAGAGTGATATATTTATTAAAAGTGATTCAGCTACCTCATTGATTAATAGCAGAAAAAATAAACATGACATTTAACAAATGCCTCATAAAGAACTTCACTTAGTAAATACTTTTAATGAGTATAATTAATTTTGCAAAAGTGAAATTTGTTTTAAAAATTTACAAGTCATTACAGAGTAAGAAATCGGCAGCAACTCATCACTCATTCACTTGGTAATTAATTGGATAGTGGAGAGAGACAAGTGTTTTACATGCAACAGGTACAGAAAAGTCTCATTTCACTCTAAAATAGCATTTCATGAAATCCCTGCAACAGTGCCCTGCATTGCAGAAGTGGTCTGGAAGTACCTTTAAATCTACACATACCTCTTCCAAGAGGACATTTGCCTAGAGAAAGATGGCAGGAATACATTAGTAGTGTAATGAATATTTGAGACGGCTGCTCTCACGGAGCACCCTACTGGGTCAATTCAGCTGTCAGTATCATGTAGACTAAAAAAAAAAATGATGCTGTCATATGAGACAGGAGAGCCAATGAGAAATGGATCCAGCTATTTGAAGCACCCTGGCTTGCATATAGCATTTGTACTAAGGTGTAAAAGAGAAGACAAGGTGGAAATAATGTGCCTAATCCAGTAATCACAACTTTTCTCAAGAGCTCTCCCGAAAGTCATTTCATTGCAACACAACAGGGTCAGAATCTGTTGCGGCAGGGATGACCAGCCTGCGGCATTGGTGGCACAGACATGAGCAAGAGCTATGTGATACCCGGACGGGCACACGGATATATCTAGGTCTGGCTCTGCCTGGCTTCTACCTTATATTATTGCTGTCCATTGCTCAAAAGAGGCAAAACCATACTAAAGTACAGTGGTACCTCTGGTTACGAAGTTAATTCATTCCAGAGGTCCGTTCTTAACCTGAAACTGTTCTTCACCTGAGGTACCACTTTAGCTAATGGGGCCTCCCGCTGCCGCCACACGATTTCTGTTCTCATCCTGAGGTAAAGTTCTTAACCCAAGGTACTACTTCTGGGTTTGCGGAGTCTGTAACCCAAAGTGTTTGTAACCCGAGGTGTTTGTAACCCAAAGTACCACTGTAGTATGTACTACATACTACAATCTGCACAGGCTAGCACTGACTCATAACTTGAACTTGACAGGGCACACTAAACAGCTTGGGATTCTTCATGAGCAGAGGCTGCACACCTAACTCTTCATACCAGTTGCAACCTGAAGGCAGCAAGAAAGAGCTGGACACCATGTTTGGGTTGAAGTATGGGCCACTTAATTTAAACATAAACCACCCACAGAGGAAAAACTATTAGTGGAGTCACTAACTATGACACACCAGGCAAAATGGCGAAAAGGCCATACTTGGACTATTTGTCTATGTGGCATTTTTTCACGTGTCAACAGCAGAAATGTGTCAAGGGTAATCCCTCACAGACCCTCCAAGTGTCCTCATTTACAGCCCTGAATTTACAGAAGCCACCCCAGTTTATAATTTGATCCTGGAATGTCCTGCTTTTCCTTAGGAGGTCCCTATTTTTATCAGAGAAATGTTGGAGGGTATGGAGTTATGCAAGCCCCAAGACAAAGAGAAAAGTAACTATACAACCTATATAAGGCATCGGAAGGCAGCCCTGTACATGTTTTTGTTGTTGCTATTATTGACATCTCTATTTTCATTGGAGAAATGTTGGGAGGGCATGCCCTCAGGCCCCTTCTTTACTATGCTGATCTTGCACAGCCTACAGTTGTAGCAAAATACTACCAAAAGGTAAACGAGTAAGCAATATTTCATTGAGGGAAAGGCAAACAACTGCAGCAGCATTAACCAGAAGCCAATGAAGGTTGGAAGGAAAAAAAAAACATTTCTGGCCTTGTCAACCAGTGACCTAAATAGCTCTAACCCAAAGGTGGGTGGGAAACTCACAGGACCCCAAACCTTGTGGGTGAGGCCTTTTAAAGGCCTTGACCACTCCTTCCCCTTGCAAGATCCCACAGAATGATCCCATCTCATGAGGTTTTACAAGAACCCGATAAGGAGGAAGATCTCTGTCTCCTTCACTGCTATCTAGGCAGCATACTATCGGATAAAGCTACCCTGTGTTCAGCTGCACCTGAAACAAGGCTTCACGCGCTGCTGAAAATGCTTGCAAAAAACCCTGTGACTAGTTTTTCCTCAGCTTTATCTGCAGTAAAATATTTCAGAGGTGGCCCTGGTCCAAAGTTAATACCCCCAGCTCTCTCATTTCCATCCCCCACCCCTCGCTCTCACACAGACAATGAATGTTTTCTGATTTTCCTCAGGCAATACGGATTATAGAACATGAGGCCAGGCTTCAGCCCATGACATGTAAAGCCTGCCTGAATGACAGGCCAACATTCTTCACATTCTGCTGCCAACCAGTATACTGAGGCTATGATCTGGACAGCAGTGCTACCTATTGCTCCTTTTTGTCCTTGGCTTTTCCGCAAAGAGCACCGATTTATTTCAATCAAGGGCTCATTTGGACCTAGCAAAACCCACATCCTATTGTTTAAAAAGTCCAGATTTAGCAGTTGGTACATGGGCAGCGCTGCCATTTGTATCAGAGTGCAGCTGATAGCTACTGGCTTAAATATCACATTTGGCATCCAAGGACTCAGGATTAGAAGACAAATGGCTGAACAGAGAGCTGGGAAGAAGTGGAGTGCGGGGGAGCTAATCGGATACAGAAACAATTAGGCCTAAAGGGTAGAAAAAAATGACTGATGCAATCCAGGAATGGAAGGGTGCATTTTAGGTAATTTAGAAATATTGACTGATTTGCATCCACAAAGATCTACTGTTAGGTTCTCTTCATAATGATAATAATTGCAAATTGCAAATTGTCTTTTGAAGTAGTTGGATTTGTACCACCACACACACACATGTCAGATTTATATAGGCAGCCATATAGGCAACCAAGAACTCTCTGGAAAAATGCCTGAAAGCTAGTATTTGATTTAAAATGCTCATGAACATTTGAAAATATGTGAATAATATTGGTTACCAGAGGACCAAGCAGCCCTGCACTAGTTCTCTGCTCTTTGCCAGTGCCGGATTTATGTATAGGCTAAGTAGGCTGAAGCCTAGGGCCTCTAAATCTAGGGGGCCTCGCCAGCCTGCCCGCTCCCCAGTGCCACAGTCTCCCCTCTCCCAAAATTGCAAACCCAAGACTTCATGCAAGGGCAGGGCAACTCAGGGCCAGCAACTATGAGACTCAGGGCTAGTCAGTGGGGCCCAATTTGAAGCAGTGGGGTGCAACTTTAGTTTTTTTTTAAGGGCCCCAGTTCACAGCCAAAGTCTGCAAAATCTTATAGATAGAAATAAAATCCACCTAGATTGCCCTGCTGCAGGGGGCCCCTTAGGAGCAGCATGTGGGGCCCAATTTGGCCCAGTTGCTACAATTGCCTTTAGGTCAGGCCTGATGAATGTGCAGGGGCTGAACTGACAAGCTCTGCTTGTCTAGGTCCCTGGTGTCAGTATTCAGACTACAGACTCAAGGACTTGTTATGGAAATAAAGGGGGGCACTTATTGGAAATCTGTTTTGTCACCTCTTCCCCTACCCCAAACCTAGAGACAATGAGCCCAGCCACTTTTTATTCACAGTCGCATAAGCACTACACTACAGAATGGCCAGAAACCTGTATGTTCAACCACTGAAATACACACCCAATATGTAGCAATGGAGATTTATGTTACTGCTTTATAAATGAACACTGTGTTTTATGAATGGACTCTGTATTTTGTGAATTACCTAAGAGCCACCAATAGGGAGCTCTAGAATCTCACAGCTAACCAACTGGGTACTGCCAAACAGCGACCCCTATTGCTGAAAGCAGGTAACCAGCAGGGAATGCTTCAACTCAGCCTTTGCTCTTAGAATTTTGAAGTGTCAGGCACAGCTCTAGTGCAGGCATCCCCAAACTTCGGCCCTCCAGATGTTTTGGACTACAATTCCCATCTTCCCCGACCACTGGTCCTGTTAGCTAGGGACCATGGGAGTTGTAGGCCAAAACATCTGGAGGGCCGCAGTTTGGGGATGCCTGCTCTAGTGGCTTTAGCCCAAACGTAGCAGAGTTTTCCTGCACAGCGCAGAAGCTAGTTGAGGTGGAAATGACTAGTCGGCTAGATGCAGAATAACTATTTACAGGATTTATTAAAAGAAAATAAAACCAGCAGAGTTTCTGCATACAAAGCAAAGCCAAATAAATCCTTACTCTCTCTCTCTCTCCAACCATACGCAGCACTCCTACTCGTAACACCCACAAGAAACAACTGTGCTAGCATTCCTAGATAACAGAGTTCAGTGCTGGTCATTAACCAATGAGAGAGTTGTTGCCAGGCCAGGCAGACCTTGGCTTTCTGCCAAGAGTAAATTGACACTGCCTTGAGTTAATTGTGTGAAGCAAGAATCTGTAAGTTTCCCATGAGAACCAATTATCAGAAACCGAACATTTGCATTGTTGACTGAACACCCCCTGCTGTGCAGATAATGGAGAAAGCTTGTAAATTGTATCCCTTCTGGCATCCTGACCAACTCTTTTCGCTGGTATAAAGCCTGGTGCACCAGAAGCCCAGAATAGCAGCAAATAAAATCCGGTCATACATCAGCAACTGATAACTCTTGTCAACCACTTCTTCCAAAGTCTTCCTAAATTATAAAGCTCCAAAATACAGGCCAAAAGAGAACAATTCTGGGAAGAGCAAGGCATACAATGGGCACCACCAGTGAAAAGGCCCTGCTCTGTGTTGCTCCTGCCCTGTTATTTGATAGGGTGCCCACTTGCCCTCCTTCTTGACATCTAATGCTCTCTATTGGAGTCTCCGGGTCCAGTACAAAGGCCATAAGAAGGGAGAACAGGGACCTTGAAGTTCCCAGCAGCTGTTAATCAAGCAAGCAAGCAAGCAAGCAAGCAAGCAAGCACACAGGTCACCTTTGTCACAGTCAGGACACCTATGTCCTGGCCAGGCCTGCACCCAATCTTGTTTTTGTACAATCTTGTTTGTTCTCAGTAACCAAAATGATATTATCAACATATACAAGCAGAAAAGTTGTTTTCCTTCATTTGCAAGGAACTAATAAAGAAAAGTTCCAGGGTGGCAACAGAAAGCAAACTAAAAATGCTTTTGTTATTCATCAAAACTATCCAGCAATATCAAGTTATAGGAAAACTGGTGCTATTAACAATAATCCAAGTTGGTTAATTGGTTCGGCAACTTCCATCCACATGACGTATAATGCTAATTATTTACCCAAAGAGTTAAATGATACTAATCAGAGGCAGCTACAGTTGCAAATGGCAACAAAATATCTGTGAAAGTAAGAGGAGCATGTTTTCTCATATGTTTTGAAGGTAGAAATACTGTTTGTAATGAAGTGAGAGCAGTAGTTTACTTGCTCGAATTAACAAATAAGAAAGTTTTGAGAATTTAAATTCTAGATTAAAATTGATTACTTCATTAAGAAGTGGGTTGTAAGAAAAACCACTGGGGCCTAATTTGCATAGTAGAGTGCCTGGTATCTGGTTGGGAATCTCATCCTTTATTTCCACACTGTGGCTGCAGACCAAATCACCTGTCGGGAGAGTTATGAGATTCAGGTGAGGGTCAGATGCCTTGTCAATCCCAGCAGGAAGAGGACAACCACCCTGGCCAGGCCTTCACAGTTTTTGTAAGAATAACAGTACAACTCCTAGAAATTCCTAAAAGATAATGCTTCTTTAATAAATTAATAATAAATAAATAAATACTGTGTCTCCTCTATTTAAATTTTTATCAATTTTATCATATTTTTCCCCCTCTGAAAGCTGAGGTGTCATGTGCATGTTAGATGTCATCAGATGTCAAAGAGAAAAACAGCTACTAGTTTTTTAGAAGACATCTGAAGGCAGCCCTGTTTAGGGAGGCTTTTAATGTTTAATCGATTATTTTATATTATTTTTCTGTTGGAAGCCACCCAGAGTGGCTGGGGAAACCCAGCCAGATGGGCGGGGTATAAATAATACATTGTTGTTGTTGTTGTTGTTGTTGTTGTTGTTGTTGTTATTTACCACAACAGGGGATAAACCGTTGAAGAGACTCTCCGGTTGACTTAGCTCTGACTTCTGACTTCCAACTTAGCCCATCCATCTATCTCACCCACAAGACGCTTCCAGTATCAGCTAGCATGTGGCTTCCATGGTGCTTTAAAGCCAATCCTGTGGTTGGTTGGCAAGTATGAGCAAACCTGGAGGAAGAAGAAAACTGATACAAGAAGCTCCCTCTTTAAACACAGTTTCTTCTTCTGGCTTTTAAAACAGTTAAATAAAGAGATGAGACCAGAAGCGCCTTATTTATTTATTTAGCGGGTTTTACAGCTATAGATAAATAGAAGCCTGTGGAGAGAAAAAGAAGCATTTTGCTAACAAAATTTGTCCATGGCGAAGCAACTGTATTTCCATTTTATCTGTCTGACTATTGATAAATATTCATAGGTCTATTAACTCAATCCCTGCGAGTTTGAGAATATCTGCCTCCTCATAATTCTAGGTTCTTATCTCCTCTTCAACCCCCCTCCATCAGGAATCTATCCCTAATCAAAGCTCCGGCTTTCCCAAACACCATCACTTAGAAAACATCATTACAGCCCTGATACACGCTGATAGATGCTTCCTTGCAGCTTGCCAGTGGGCTTTCCCCCCTCTCTTTCGTGATACAGTATTGAGGATTGCTCACCTAATCTTTATAAAGCTCTGTGCCTCTACTAGAAGTTTCCATGCTTCTAGGCATTGAGTTACAGGAGGATCTGTCCTGGAGTGTTACTACAAGGGGGCTTGTGAAGAAGGCGCAGCAGAGACTGTATTTTTTTGAGAATTTTAAGGAAAAACCATCTTCCACAAAAGCTGCTGCTTGCCTTCTATCACTGTGCCATACAGAGCGTGCTCACGTACGGTTTATGTGTGTGGTACGGAAGCTGTACTTCCCAGGACAGAGCAGGGCTGTGTAGAATTATTAAAACAGCAGAGAGCATTATTGGCTGCTCACTCACCACCTTAGAACAAATTTACACCACCAGGTGCCATAGAAAAGCACTAGACATATCAAGAGATCCAACGCACCCTGGTCACCATTTCTTTCAGCTCCTGCCATCGGGACGGAGATATAGAACAATGCAGGCAAGAACGAGCCGTCTCAGGAACAGTTTCTTCTCTAGAGCGATTTTGGCCTTAAATGGAAAGCCTGGACTTTGAAGTCATCTTATTTTACTTGTTATTTTGTATTATATTTACTGTTTTTAATTAGGTTTTTGTAATTTTGGATTATGCGGAATGCTTTATCTGAGTGGATGTAGCAACCGAGTAATTTCGTTGTTCCCGCAAGGGGACAATGACAATAAAGATATCTTATCTTATCTTATCTCTTCCCTTGCATTAGATTTCAGTTTATGCAAAGTTATAATATGAGCTTGTTGCAAATATTTTAATGTTGAATCGACAAAAATGATGTAGTAGCAGCAGCAGCAGTTGTTTCTGTCAAACTGTGCTCTTGGAAATCAAGTTATTCCAGAAGGAAGAACTGGGGTCTTTGGCCTTGGTTCCAGGAGTATCCTAGGAGACTAAATGTTCCAGCTTCTGCCACTCCTCAGAACGGGAAAATAAATGGAGAGAAATTATGATATCTGAAAATGCTAGATGTTGCTTTGCTTTCCCTATGTTTCCACCAATATTTTCAGGCCTTTACTTATACTCTCTATGATATAACTTGCTCTAAAGTGATGTGGTTGCTCTGGTAGTGTTTTAAAGAGCAAATTCGTCTAGATAGGACCAAAATGTGGCAGCTTCCAAGATGAGGTACAGTGCCCTGAGCTTGGCAACACTGGATTAGGAAGGAAGTAAAATTGGAAGTCAGGATATTACTGTCCCTGCCCTCTCACCAGCAGGGACTGTGGATCTGATCCAAGAAAAAGGTGTGTCCTTCCTGAACATTTTTACCTAGGGTTCCAAAATAATTAGGGAAAACCTTTAGGCCAATAAGCTGATTAGTATTTACTGCTATAATTCATAATTTACATTTTTATTTTGCCACTGCTTTAAGGAACTCAGGATGCCACACATGACTATGCCCTGCTTATCCTCACAACAACCATCTCAGGTAGGCCAAGTTGAAAGATAGCGACTAGTCCAAGCTTAGTGGGTTCTATGGCTGAGTGGAAATGTGAACTCTGGTTCCCCTGATCCCAATCTATCACTCTGGCCACCTCACCCCACTGGCTGTTAATGTCCATAAGTTTTATCTGTGTGTGTTGATGGAGAATCCACTGTTATGTAGCAAATGAAATGTCTTCTGATCAGGGCTCAAACCCTCCCCACTTGAACCATGGCATCTACAGGGTGCCTTTGGACCTGTCACCATCTCACAACCAAACTTCCCTCGCTGGTTGTTGAAGGTTAAAATAGGACAGTCTTATTTACATCACCCTGAATTTCTTGGAGGAAGGGTGACATACTAATGAACTTAACACTAACTCTGTCATTTAACATTGTGCATTATAACCGTGGTGTCTTATTTTTAATGTGAGTTAATTGGATTCTGTTAGTTTACTCTAAGCCACCTGGAGTTTATATAAAACACTTGGGACGCAACTTTATTTTCCAGATGAATACATAAAATAAACAAAGGCACACTAGGAATGCTTCTTGAGCAAGCCTCTTGCTGCAGAACAGATAAATATGATATCTTCCTCATACACAAAGAATCCCTAATGAGAATAGGGAATCTTTAGGGTTCAATTAGTCTACTTGCCTAGGCATGTGTGTTATTAGAAATTAGGCTGCTAAAACCTTACAGAAAAGCAGTTCAAAAGAACAAAGAAAAACAATTCAGACTTTCTTGTGTTAAAGCCCTAGGATGGTTTGAAGGAGAGAGATTCATTAGGGGAAGCTTTGTCTCTAAGTTCTCCAAAGTCATCTTCACTTCTGTTGCTTTTCCAGCTGCTGTCTGCCAGCTGGCATCAGAGAGTCTTCTAAAGGATTCATTCTCCAAGTCATTTCCCCAAATTCCGTGCGAGGTTCTTAAGGAAAGGTTATCACTAGTCTGAGGAATTAAAGTGCTTCACAAGGCATTATTACCAGCCATGCAGAGCAGCAGCGAGTGGTGTATATATGTTGTGGCTGAGTTCAGCTAGAATGGGCCGGAATGCAATTTTATATGCCATATCCTGCTCACCAAAGGCATCCTCTCTAACATTTATCCAGTGAAGATATGGATGTCCTATTCAACAACAACAACAACAACAACAACAACAACAACAACAAGTTTTATTTTTTTTATACCCCACCCAGCTAATTGTGTTGCACTAGTCACTCTGGGTGGCTTCCAACATATATAAAAACCATAATAAAACATTAAACATTAAAAAGCTTCCCCATGCAGGGCTGCCTCCATAAATGTTGTATACCATATTGGCCTGAATATAAGCCTTACTTTCTTTCTTTTTCCAAATTCTGACCATGAAAAGTTAAAGTGCGGCTTAAATTTGCAACCTTATAGAAATTGGCTTTTACAATATCGCTGCTGAAACAGATGTATGTTAAAACAGAACAGGTGTGAGTGCCTGCGGAATTTTAAGGGAGTGGCTTTTGTCTTTTTTTCCTCTTGGATTTTAAAGGTGCAGCTTATGTTTGGGTGTGGCTTATATTCGGGCCAATAAGGTAGTTACTTATCTCCTTGGCTCAGGGGTCGCATTAAGCCTATGGTGTAGGTGCATTCACATCCCAGGGAAAGGCTTGCTGTTTCTTCGAGGGATTCTTCTTGTGCACATCCACTCTTCCAATCCAGATAGAGATGAATCAATATTTGAAAAGCTCCCATTTAACCATATCCTGAGCAGGAATGTTTTGACTCACATATTTATCACAGAGGCACATGATCCACTTAGCTACTGCTTTCTGCAAACTTGCCATAAACACAATGAGCTATATTTAAGACACTTATTCATAATACACCAGCATAGCTGTCTAGGGGCTGGATTCTGCTTGTTTCCAAAAGCAAACAAGTCTGGTTTGCATTGTGCCTTAGGGGCTCACAGCACTTGCATGTCTGTCCTTACTTTTGCTCCCTCCCTCCCTCTCTCTCTCTCTCTCTCTCTCTCTCTCTCTCTCTCTCTCTCTCTCTCCTTTTCATAAGTGTCATTGGTTACCAGTCAAGCATATCCTTCTACAGCCCTCTTTGCAGGTGATGCAAAATCATTTTGTGCTGTACAAGTGTTTTACATCAGACTACTCTCTGGGTTAGCTGGATTTCCATTAGCCCCGTTCTCCTGAGAGTGGAGCACAGCCTCTCAGTCACAGTTACAACTGAATCATGCGTGAAAGCCCAGGCTCACTTAAGTTTGGAGAACTCTGACGTCCACCCACCCAGAGAATTCAAGTGCTGTTGGTGGTAGCAAAGGCTGGCCTCAGCTACATCGACACCCCTAGGAAGCATGTGAAAAGCAATGAAGGAGTGTGTGGGTGTGGCACACATACATGTTCATAAATTGGTTACATTAACCTCAAGTAACGCCTTGTGCATGCATGCATGTGTCAATGGCTCCAGTGCCAGGGGCGTAGCTAGCTGCTCTGGCACCCGGAGTGGCGGGAGTGGGGCGAGCCACCCACGGGGGCGGGGTGAGCCGCCCACAGGGGCGGGGTGAGTTGCCCACAGGGGTGCCACGTCGATCCACCCAGGGGGGTGGTGCGGTGAGCTGCCCACAGAGTCCAACTGGCAGGTGCAAGCCCCAAGCTGCTCTTTTGGGCAGTGCGGGGCCCCGAGCCACCACATCACTCTCAGGAGAGATGTGTGGCTCGGGTGCTCTGCAGACCAGGCCCCGTGGTAAGTGCCCCCCTGGTGGTGTGACATTTTTTTCACTCGCTCAAGGATGATGCCTGGGGTGGACTGCCCCCCCCATCCTACACCCCTGTCCAGTGCTTAAACAGAAGATCTGGTGGTCTGGGCTTGGTTCACAATAGGAATTGGTCCAACGTGAAATATTCCAATGCCTTACAAATTGCATGCAATTTGCCTTAAAGTTCCACTACAGCACAGAGTACAAAACACAATTCTGCACATGCCCAGTATGTGTTTTTAATGAAATCCATTTTTATCCCACTCTTGGACACTAACCATAGCTCACTCTGATCTAAGCAAACAGCCAGGGATGCTGATTATGCCAAACTCTGCCAAAAATGTTGAGACACATTCAAAGGCCCCCTGGACCACTAATTGCCTATACCTAGGTCTCAAAAGGTGTTTCCGTTTATGTACTGTGGGCTTTGTGTGGACCATTGGATGTGGCCTAGCTATCTCTCCATAGCTCTCTGCACAGCTCAGTTGACAAATCACTGGAAATGGAAAGTTAATGACTACTGTTCCCATCAGCAGGTCAAACCAGTAGTGGCACTGGCCATAGGTGGCCCTACCATTGGGCAAAGTTTGGTGCCTGACTCATGTATGAGATGCTGGAGGACGGGGAGTGGTAGCAAGGTATTGGGGTTGTGCTGGGCACACTGCCTACCCAGAAGCCCATTAGCTAATGTGCTGCATTCAGGTATAGTGAAGGCATCCATTGTCAAAGCAGGATTCAACTGCCAGTAGTGGGGGTGCCATCTTGTCCTTTGCCTCAGGCAGCAAATTTCCTTGGGCCGGCCCTATTCTCCTGGGGAACAATTCTCCTGAGGCTTAGTCTTGATCTGAGAGCATTGCATAATCCGAGAGCCACAATAAAGACCTAGAAGAGAGACTCTGCAAGTGGACTGCAGATGAGTGATTACTTCACCCTGACTTAAGTGTGTTATTTCTTCAGCCTGTGTACAAACAGGCACAGCTGGGGAAGATGGCTGAAAAAAATAATTGTACACTATTGCAAATAATAACCAGATGTTGCCTCTGATCTACTTCAGCTTTCTATGAGTAAATAAATTAATATCTGTGCTGTCTAATAAAATATGGACAAGAAGAAATGAGAATTGAGTTCATTGAAGGCACTGCGTTAAAAAATTAATTAGGGCTGTGCAGGTTGTAAATCACAGATCATTCTGCAGTGCTTTGCATGAAAAGGGAGAAATGCTTAGAAAGGTCTGTAGGGATGCGGTGAAATACTACCAGTCCCAGAAGACAAAATGTGGCCTCTGGAATAGAATGCTGGTAACTCTGGGGATTTTTTTTTTTAAAAAATCATTATTATTTTCAATTAAGAGCCGGTTTCTTGGCCTCAAAGATGTTTGCGGAACCTGAAAGCATGTGAGCATACGGTATTTAAAGTAAGCAACAGAGCTGAAAGAAAACACTGCAGAAATCTGAAATTTTCCCAAAATGTCTCCTGCATTTTGGACACTTTTAAATCTTGCTTTAACAACTTAGTTTCTAGGGAAGCTTAAAACCAACAACCCCAAAACGATGCATTGGTGAATATAATTATGTGCCGGCTTGTAAAGTCTAATACTGTACTTTTACATACAGACCAAAACTTTTTCAACCATATCTAAAATTGGGAATCTGGTTTATTGTTTTGTGTGTTTATCGGGTCCTCCGTAACAAGAGGGCACATGTTGCGGTGGGACCTGGCAACCAGACCCTGTGTTGTGGGTGGGAACGTTTGGATAGCCACAACACCCTATTGGTGGTCCCTCGATCTGGGGAGCAATTGGCCAAGAGGGATGCCAGTCAACACGATTGAGGGACCTCTATTTAAGCAGATGCACGTGTCCCTGAGCTTCCTCTTTTGGGCTCTGTGCATCGGAACACCCGCCCATCTCTCCGTATATTTAGGGCTTGCGCTTGAGCTTGCTATGTCGTCATGTGTCACCTGTCATTGGGGACACGGGCACAGCAGGAATTTTCCCCACTTGGCTGATTGGCTGGTGCCACTTGGGTTTCGCCTGCTGCGTAGCAAACTGTCACAACTTGTAAGGTTGTAGATAGGCTCTGGTTCAGGTGGAGAGGGGTGGCAGGATGCCTAGCCATCCCTATGTGTTGGGTATTCCTCTAAAAGGAATCCACAGACTCATGGTTGGTCTTCCCTGTGAGGGGTTGTGCCCTAAGCCTGAGTCTAGGAGACATCTGGGTGGAGGCCTAGCAGACCCCCCTGCTTGCTGTCTGTCCTAGGTGATTACCGGAGGCTGACCTATGGTTGGTGCCCAAGGTCAGCGCTGCCTGCAAGGGTGCCGGGAGCTAGTCGAACCGGAGCCTATACAACCACTCACTTGATTGTAATAAATAAAATTGTGGCCTAAATTCTGCCAAAAACCAAACCAAAATTTGAGTCTTGTCTGAATTTATTTCAGGGGTATTAAAAGGTCTCCACACGGAAGTGTGTTTGTGTGTGTGTGCCAGGGAGTTCGAAACATATAAATTCAAATTGTAGTTGCATTTCAAGGAAGGTATTGCTTTACTTTACAGCAGAATACCATGTTTGAAAGTGGTTGGTTATGCACAGGACTCCCTTTGATGAGGATGATGAATGGAACCATGTGAGCAGACAGGCCTTCAAGGTATTCTAAAGCTGCCAATGCTAAAGGTTTTCCTGCTGGGATGCAGCCAGTCTATAGCAGCAAATGTGTTTGTGTATGTTAGGAATGACTTCAATATTCCGCCATGGTGAAAACCAAATGGTGAAAAAGAGGGAGAGCAAAAGATGGGTGAACCGCCTTTCCTATTGCACTGCAAGATTCACACTGACAGGGTAGAAGGTGGGCAGCAGCAGGGCAAGCCAATCAGGTGCCCATGGGCAGGGCCACCCACCCACAGGGGTGGGATGAGCTGGGGCAGGACATTCTGCAGAGCCTCCAAGGAGTCTGTCTCCAAGGGAGGCGGTGGGTGGACCATATGGGACAGCACAGAGCTGGCACCCAAGCCACTGAATCACTCCCAGGAGAGACACATGGCTCGGGCGTGCTGCAGGCTTGCGGTGAGTGCCGCCCACCATTTTGCCCCCCCCCGGTGGTGACACATGGGGTGTACCACCTCCACCGACCCCCTTCCTCCACCTCTGAAGTTGGGTATTTTTCATTCCCCTTCCCCTCATTTATTCAAAAAACAAATACCAGTTTGTTTTCGTGAAGCACCATCCCCAGAGTGGACTAGTTTGTCCTCTGTTCCTATGGCATGTCAGGGGATGTAAGGAATGTTGATCCTATGGTTCAGAATGCTTCAGAATGAGTCTTCCTTGCCTGCTCTACCTCTGAATCTCTGGTGTCAGAGAAAAACCAGATGGAAACATTTCTGTAACTTCATGGAGGCAGCTTCTGATGTTGGATATCCTTCTACAAGGAAGACCTAGCTCTTCACCCTTAGACATCCTCCCCGGGACCTTAGAATTGTAGCCCAAATATCATCATCTAGAAGTCAATGAAGAGCTACTCTCTTAGGAAATTATTGAACAAGTCAGTCATATCAAGCTTTCAAAAACGTATCAAACTGGTATTTGTTTTTTGAAAAAAGTCTTGAATTAAAATATGAAAAAGGGCAATAATACCCAATAATATTTGAATAATAGTGTGAATGGTAGTTTGCCCTTGTTAAGAGTTGGAACCAATTTGCTGCAATGATATACTTTAAAGATTATCCTTCATGAATTTCCATGACAAATAATCTCTAGATGTGTGAATACTGAAAGTATTTCATTTTCATTTTCAGCATTTTGACAGCGCAGTCAACATTTGAGAACATCTGGTCAGGAGCAGTCAGTATCTGACATATAGCAATCAACATTTGACAGTATCTGGTGGATTGTAGCAGTCTCTCTATTTAACAGTATTAAAGAGATGACTTGGAACAGAATTTTATACTATGTTAACTTATCTATACATCTATCTAATCAAATGCTGGTATGGGTTTTTTATTTTTAAAAAATTGAAAACTGAATGTTGGGTTTGCAGCTCAAAAGTCAACACGAAAGGAATTAGACTCAGAGTGGAATTGTGGTTAGAGTGTTGGCTAGAGTTCAAATCCCCATTTAACCATCCATGAAGGTCACTGGGTGACCTTGGGCCTGCCATGATCTCTCTACCTAACCAACTTCACAGGGTTGTTATGTGTTATGGGGATAAAATGGGGAGCAGAAAACCATGCACACCACTCTCGGCTCCTGAGAGGAAAGTTGGGGTAGAATGCAGCAACAAATCTTTTAAAATTCAAGTTGTGACATTTTCTGTTTGCCCTAGTAGCTACTTCTTGTGAGTCTGTTAATTCACAATCTTGCAGAGACTAACCAGGCAAGAAACAAACACTAGGCTTCAAAATTTAACCAATAATAAAGAATTTGAGATGTGGATAAGTGAGCATTAAAACTCATGATTGCCTGATTTTGGAAGGAGCTACAAAAGAATTCTGGTATTAAAGGGTTTGGAGTATAGCTTTGGTGGAAAGGTTGACAAATAAATTAAAGCGGGCAAGAGGTACTAAAAAGAGGAATAATAATGGTTTGATTTTGTAATGTATGTGAGCAATTTTTCATTTGTAAGAAATAATAATGAGGGGTTGGTATATATATATTTGAGAAAAGTGTCATGGGTACCATTAGCAAATGGTTTTGCTCTGTACGTATTCCTGTGTGCAATGATGAGCCTTAGGAGAATTAAAGGTGTGATAGATGGGCAACCATGAGGGGGCACAGAGGGGAGTCCAGAATGTTTAATTGGCATTTTAATATGTTGGACAGAAGGAAAAAATGGAGCTGTGTATGAAAGAGAATGGGGCTTCAGTTTAGCATTGCTCAGGCTGTCAAAAACCATGACCTTGACAAGTCATATTTGTATAGCAAGTCACTCTTTATTGTTTCTCCTCAAGATGAGACACCCATCTGTCAAGTTTAGTACAGCAGTTGGAGAGGGAAATGGTTGCCAGGACTTACTATTTGACATGCTGTTGACACAAAGCCGTTCTTGACTGGAGGGAATTCCCTGATTGCAGAGAAACAGGATGAAATTCAAATTAGCTAACAGAGACATCAACAAGCATCACACCCAGGCATGGAGGAGGTCCCAGAAATCCCTCATGGGTGTAGATCAATCATGCCGGTTCTGAATCAGAATTTGAGGAACCACGCCCTTCCTGGATATCATCTTATGGAAACTTGGTGATTTATTGATCCCTGTATGCTTCTTTGCTTTTCTTCTCAGTCTTTCAGTTGAAAAGGAACCTCCAAAGTCACCTCATGTTTTTTTTGTTTTTTGTTTTGTTTTGCTTTTGGCAAAATCTGGTGACAACCTAGGGACGTGCAGAACACAGAAATGTCACTAGTTTTATCAAAATGCTTTGCAGTTCCCTCAACATTTTGTAGATGTTTTGTCCAGTCAGGAACCTCAAAATTCACATTAATATTTCACTCCAGGCAATGCTTGGTTTCAACATGTTTATTTCTGAAGCTTTCTAACACATGCTGGTTATTATTAGCAAATCACATAAGTAAGATGGGCATTGCAGGAGCTGAACTGCTCATTCAAAGCATCCATAATATAGCTTTGCTGTTTGGTTGATTAAAACATGAAACAAGCATAAAACACACACACACACACCATAGAAACGTGCAAGTAAAAGTCAGAACAAAACCTTTGTTTATTTATTGGGAGTCCAACATTTTTCTTAAGTCTTTTACCCCTGCCTTTAACAATAATCTTGTAGGAAGGAAATAGTAAGTGGATGAAGCTTTTCCTATTTTGCCATGGTGAGTACAAGTCATCTCTCTCTCTCTCTCTCTCTCTCTCTCTCTCTCTCTCTCTCTCTCTCTCTCTGGCTTTATTTATTTATTTATTTATTTATAATCATGCACAGTTCAAAATACTGGCCTGTTTTTTAGGTTAAAGGGACCCCTGACCATTAGGTCCAGTCATGTCCGACGCTGGGGTTGCGGCGCTCATCTCGCATTATTGACTGAGGGAGCCAGCGTACAGCTTCCAGGTCATGTGGCCAGCATGACAAAGCCGCTTCTGGGGAACCAGAGCAGCACACAGAAATGCCGTTTACCTTCCCGCTGTAGTGGTACCTATTTATCTACTTGCACTTTAACGTGCTTTCGAACTGTTAGGTTGGCAGGAGCAGGGACCGAGCAATGGGAGCTCACCCCATCACAGGGATTCAAACTGCTGACCTTCTGATCAGCAAGCCCTAGACTCTGTGGTTTAACCCACAGCGCCACCCACGTCCCTAGTGTTTTCTAGGTTAGTTCCATGAAAACAAGAAAACCAGTAATTCTGTGTGAATGTTGCTAAAGTATGGATAATGTTCAGGACATCTTTCTTGAAGAAGGAGAACAGCCAGCACACCAGCTAAAGTTGATAGCAGGCACAATGTTTAGGGGTATGCATACCCCTGCATCCCCCCAGACAAAAAGCATTGTCTGTAAGGCATCTCACCCCCATTGCTTCTGCTTCTACCAGAGAAGCAACCCAGGTAAGGAAGGTGGTGGCAGAGCAACACAGTGTTCCACTGCTGAGCATTGTTGCTGGTCTCCTCCACCCCTGGGGTGCAGAAAGGCCAGTGGCTAAGCTCTCCTGAATTCCCCCCTCTCAATGACTCTTGGTAAGAGAGAGGCATTCCAGAAGGCTTTGCAGAATTTGGTCCCTGCCCCAGCCTGGTGACAACCTTTTCAAGGGTTTGTCCTTGAAAGGAAGCTGTTGCGGAGCCTCAAGCCCCCCACATCATGGGCGCAGTGACAGGATGTTTTGCCTCAGGCACCGAAATGTATCGGGCCAGACCTTCTTCTATGGCTTGATAAATCACTAGCCAACAGCCCCTCCAGGTTGTTTCGATTGAACTTTTGTTTATTGGATCATAACCAGCTCATCACTGAAGCCTAGGCTCTTATCAGTGAAAGGGGGATACTATGAGCAATAATGCTCCTATCTGGCCAGGTCTATGGGCTCCAAGATATCTTAAAGTCTGCTAGACACATGTGAGGGATCTAAGACAGATGAAACCTTTCCTTTTCTGATGATATAGTGCCTCTGCTCCTTTTGCTTTTTAAAAACAGCAGCACATAAATCTAACCTGGAGTCTATTTATCATTTGAAACAAAGGTTATAAAAAGAAACCTGGGGTTGTATCCAATATGACGTCAGCAGTATTCTGCTCACTCAGCAGGACTTCTCCTTTCTCTGACACCGCCCCCCCCCCAAGAATTCTGCTTCAGAGTGTCCTTCAACCCTCTGGAGCAGATTTTGAGGGTGGGACGGTGGGCTCGGGGAAAAGAAGAGAAGGTAGAAGTTCCATTGTGGCATGCAGAAGTTGGCAAGTGAAAAGACTGCATTGATACAACCCTGGTGTCCAGATTTCTTGTATTTTTATCCAAAATTTGGGTGGCCAGCAGAAGAAAATGTAAACACCCCAGAATGGTTAAAACCTTAGCAGGACCAACCAAAATAACAGGACTTTAAGCTTTTGTATAGGTGGTGGTGGTGATGTTTTTGTAGACAATCGTTTAGACAAGAGAGAGAGTTCATATCGAAGGAAGATGTTTCACAATATATCAAGCTCCTTCGCATCATCGGTTTCTTTCTCTGTGCAAACAGGTCATTGCCAGCTTTCTTGGGGAAGTGGTATAATGGCTGCTTTTCTCTTTGACAGTAAGTGTCAGTACAGTTTATCCTTCGTGTCAAGGCAAAATGTTGGAAATAGATGCAACTGAAGTGCTACTATCCCAATGGGTGATGTTTGGATAAACCCCTTTTCTCTGTGAACTGAGATATATAAGCCCCAACTGTTCTATCTAGAGTTCCTTAGGAAGAGGTATTGACTTATACCACTCGGGGAATTGTAGCTTTGTGGGGGGAACTGGGATCTTTTAATTAGCACCCTTAACCAATCAGAGTTCTCAGGAGACAGGAAGCCATGGCTGTTGAAAGTGGTATGATACAGCTTTAAATGTATAGTGCAGATGCCGCCTCAGATTCAGGTCTTCAAGAAGAGTGCAGGCGAAACTGGCATCTTTTTTCAGTCCACGTAGGCTTCTTGGAAACATGAACAATTATAAGCTTCCTGCTGCTTTTGGAGCCAAGCCCATATCTCTCTAATGGACCAAAGCATGCTTTGTGATCACCTTTGTCATTTTTCAGAAGCCCAAAGTTGTAATGGCATCATTCTGCGCACACAGAGGGTCCGTTTTAGTTATGAAATGGTGATTTTCGAGAAAGCAACTGAGAATCATTTCTTGGAAGAGTGACTCATACACCTGAAGGAGCTCTGGCAAATATCTGATGCAACAGCTCAGGGAAACTGGCAATTTTGTCCAGTGACTAAAAGCCTCTGCTAAAAGGAGAGTATGGGGGTATGCACCTTCCTATGTTGCCACTGACGTTGTTTTGTGGTGAGATGGGGACTCAGTTGACTCTCCCACACATGCAAGGAATGCATGATGGGAGGTTTGGAGGGCCCCATGGGCTAACCCCATGGGACACAGGGACACAGGTGGCACTGTGGGTTAAACCACAGAGCCTAGGGCTTGCTGATCAGAAGGTCAGCAGTTCTAATCCCTGTGACAGGGTCAGCTCCCATTGCTTGGTCCCAGCTCTTGCCAACCTAGCAGTTCGAAAGCATGTCAAAGTGCAAGTAGATAAATAGGTACCGCTACAGCAGGAAGGTAAACGGCATTTCTGTGTGCTGCTCTGGTTTGCCAGAAGTGGCTTAGTCATGCTGCCACATGACCTGGAAGCTGTACGCCGGCTCCTTCGGCCAATAATGCGAGATGAGCACCATAACCCTAGAGTTGGTCACGACTGGACCTAATGGTCAGGGGTCCCTTTACCTTTATAGGCTAACCCTGCCCCTGTGCCACACCAGGCCTCCATTCCTCCATTTTCAATCTATCCGTAGTTGGTACTCATGAGACCCAGTTGCCAGGCAGCAAGACAGTGAGATAAGCAGGCAAAGGAGCAAGGAAGGTTAGCAGGACAGACTGGTGATTGCAGAACCATGGACAGATCTTACCAAGCAACTTGCTCTGATGAAGGATAAATGGATGCCTTATGACACCACTCCATCCCTCCTAAATTCTGTACACCAAATGTAGTTACATGCATGATCACAAAGTGAAAGCATGAGTGACTTGTCAGGATCCATTCCTAATTTAAAATAAAGTTTTAAAAACAACAACAAACCACAGATGATCTCAAGACGGAGTAATCTGGTGTAGGTCCTCCAACACATCAATAATGTATTTGCATACATGATTATGGAGGCTGAGAGGGTTAAAGATGTTGGCCTTTCTTTTTTCAAGGCATCTTGAACAACTAATTGATCTGGCTACAGCATTCAGAGCTGGTAGTTGTCCTACAGTCAAAAAGGAAATGTGGTCTCTGGGGAAAATAAAAACCAAGACAAATATATTTTGGTTTGCAAGCTGATCACAGATCTCAGGTGCGATCCTCATCTCCATTCCTCCTGCAACCAACTTAACTTTTCTTTCTGCAGCATGCTTCTGAATATCTGTAACAATCTGCAAATAGAAAATAAGGACCTATCCTCCAACATTTCTCCAATGGAAATAGGGAGAGTGCTGCTGTGCTCAGATCTTGCTTAGGAACTTCTCATAGACATCTGGTTGGCCACTGTGAGAACAGGATACTGGACTAGAAGGGCCACTGGCTAAATCAAGCCGGTTCTTCTTATGCTCTTATGCCCCTCTCTCTTGACTCTGGCCCTACTCAGTTTTGGCTCCAGTCCCAATCTCTCTTTGCACGTGGTTTCTGAAAGATTGCTCTGAAGAAACATGACCTTTGACAGAGAAAATTTCCCCCTCTCCTGATATACAAATGTTTTGTTGCTTAGAAATAAGAGATACAATACTAATATTTTTTTTTTTAAAAAAAAAAAGCTTAGCCATGAGAAATCAGAAACCTTAGTATCATTAGTATGTACAGTGGTACCTCGGTTTATGAACACAATTGGTTCCGGAAGTCTGTTCATAAACTGAAGCGTTCATAAACTGAAGTGAACCTTCCCATTGAAAGTAATGGAAAGTGGATTAATCTGTTCCAGACAGTCCGCGGAGTACTTAAACTGAAGCGTTCATAAACTGAAGTGAACTTTCCCATTGAAAGTAATGGAAAGCGGATTAATCCGTTCCAGACGAGTCTGCGGAGTACTCAACCTGAAGCGTACTTAACCCGAAGCATGGGTGTAATTGGTTCCGGAAGTCTGTTCATAAACTGAAGCGTTCATAAACTGAAGCGAACTTTCCCATTGAAAGTAATGGAAAGTGAATTAATCCATTCCAGATGGGTCCGCGGCATTCGTAAACCGAAAATTCATAAACCGAGGTGTTCATAAACTGAGGTTCCACTGTAGTTTAAATCTTTCAGTAAAGCTTTATCAGAAATTTCCATTAAAAAACTAGCTTAGAATAGGTTTACCAGAACCACAATTGATTATTTTAAGATGAAGATCTCAAGCAAATTAACAGCCGAGAGCCATTCATATTACTAAAAACAATACAGGTTATACAAACTACAGGATACAAGGGCTCCAGTCTTAAATCAGTTCTGCTCGGTGAACTGTGAACTGGCTTTACCAGGGGGAAAAATGGGTTCAGAGGTGAACTGCTGATGTTGTGGTATTTATTTATGCCAGTTTGTCTATCCCAAAACCACAAAGGCCATTTTAAAATGAAAAATTCATTCAAATAACCACGCACCCATTTTGTTAGGCTGAAAGAGTTTCATAAAATTCTTCAGTCCTCTTAGAGGTGTTTGAAACTGTCCATTTCAGGGTGGGAGGTCACAGCTCAGAAGCAACTGGCCCTCGGTGCCACCCGTATGAGGAAATGGGAGAAAAAGGGGGTGGAGAGTCACTCTGGAGAACACCATTATTCCAAGAGGCTGAGTTCCAAGCCTCTCTCTGTAAATCGATATAAATAAAAATGTAAAGATGGCCTTGTCCAAAATCGATAATCTCTTAAAGTGCTTGACCGATTGCTTTGAAAATTTGACACGTTGCCACACTGTACACGAGTGTTTTTATATACCTAGATTATATAGATGTCTAACCTGTGACCTTCTGTTTTAGAAAAACCTTCTTCCAACGTTAGTTGTATTACCATCTGCTGCATGTCAAAGCAGCACAGCTGAGGATTCCTCAGCTGCTGCCATTGGCTACAGAGTATCTGTGACATCACAATAACATGGCATTGCCCAGCCAGGGGAACAGACCAGGTTCTTCCCAAGATGCACATGGGGTGTGTGGATGGGAGAGAGAGAGAGGGGGGTCGGGGTGACGGGTTCCATCACACAGGAGGAAGATGACGCCACACAGTGGGGGGACCAGAGAGAGAGGTGTCATGACATCTGGGGTGAGGAACGGGGGGGCACTGATTGGGGGAGGGTTGTGCCTTTGGGGAGGATGAATGGGGTGGGGTGGGGTGGGGGGATTTAACAGAACACACGTTTTGGGGGGGAATGATTGCCACAGCAACATGTGGCTGGGAACAGCTAGTATTGAATAAAAAGCAGATGGTAAGAACTTTTCCTTGTCTTATTTGTTCCCGGCAACCTGACGGGGGAGTTGCTTCCTCTGCCGCCTGAGAGTAAGCTTAGTGGACAGGACTGCACTCCCCCAGTATCAGCAGGTTTGCAGCTTAGAGGTTGCTCCTGGATTCAGTATTGCCACTGGAGCCTCAGGTAGCCTTAGTGGCTGGGAGTGCCTTTTTCGACTACGGCTAGTTCACCAGGTATAATAATAATAATAATAATAATTTATTATTTATACCCCGCCCATCTGGCCGGGTTCCCCCAGCCACTCTGGGCGGCTTCCAAAAAAAACAGAAATTCTAAAATACAGAAATCCATCAAACATTAAAAGCTTCCCTAAACAGGGCTGCCTTGAGATGCCTTCTAAAGGTCTGGTAATTGTTCTCTTTGACCTCTAGTGGGAGGGCATTCCACAGGGTGGGTGCCACTACCGAGAAGGCCCTCTGCCTGGTTCCCTGTAACTTGGCTTCTCGTAATGAGGGAACCGCCAGAAGGCCCTCGGAGCTGGACCTCAGTGTCCGGGCAGAACGATGGGGGTGGAGACGCTCCTTCAGGTATACCGGACCGAGGCCGTTTAGGGCTTTAAAGGTCAACACCAACACTTTGAATTGTGCTCGGAAACGTACTGGGAGCCAATGTAGGTCTTTTAGGACCGGTGTTATGTGATCTCGGCGGCCGCTCCCAGTCACCAGTCTAGCTGCCGCATTCTGGATTAGTTGTAGTTTCCGGGTCACCTTCAAAGGTAGCCCCACGTAGAGCGCATTGCAGTAGTCCAAGCGAGAGATAACTAGAGCATGCACCACTCTGGAGAGACAGTCAGTGGGCAGGTAGGGACTCAGCCTGCGTACCAGATGGAGCTGATAAACAGCTGCCCTGGACACGGAGTTGACCTGTGCCTCCATGGACAGCTGTGAGTCTAAAATGACTCCCAGGCTGCGCACCTGGTCTTTCAGGGGCACAGTTACCCCATTCAGGACCAGGGAGTCCTCCACACCCGCCCGCCTCCTGTCCCCCACAAACAGTACTTCTGTCTTGTCAGGATTCAATCTCAATCTGTTAGCCGCCATCCATCCTCCAACCGCCTCCAAGCACACTCCCTTTTTGGCAGAGATGTCTTGGCCACCGTACTCCATGCGCTGGTAACTTCCAGTTTGGATGAGTGCGATGCACTCAGTGGGGGCTGCTCTTGAAGATGACTCGGAAATGTTTATTGACCCAAAATCCAGCAGTCAGAATATGGACTGGGGTTCCTTTAGATGTCACTTAATGTCTGCTTCAAAAGAGTCAGACTGGTTGCCAGTTCATTTACATATCCAATTTCACACCCCACAACTGTCTCGTTTTAAGTGAGAGATCCTGGAATCTAAGAAGCCAATCCTGGCTTCTGTTTGCATCCCAGAATGCCCCATTTTTTTTTATCTGGCACTCTGGTGTGAGTCCTTGTGCCAGAGTGCTAGACCAAAACGTGCTCACTTGGGCACAGGGTTGTGCCAGAGCTGTGGTGTACCCTGCTGATAAGCATCGAAGTGCTGTGCCAGAGGTCTATCTCCTCCTGATGTCCTGATTTGGGGAATGAAAATGTTGGGGGATATGCAATTCAAGGTGCTCACATTAGTATTTAAAGCCCTAAAATGCCTGAGGCCCCAAATACCTGAAAGACCACCTGCCTCCTTTCCTACAAATGTTCTTCTGTGCTCAGATAAGCAGATTCTTCCTCCCTCAGAAGCTCAGTAGTGTGTGGCTTGGGAGAGGGCATTCTCTGCGGCAGCCCCAAAGTTATGGAATTCCCACAGGAGACTGCTGAAGGCACACCTCTTTAGCCTGGCTTTTGACCCTTGAGGCATATAGTTTAGGACCCACCTTATTTATGTGATTGCAAGTTGTTTAAAACTGTTATTAATATTGTATTTAAATGTTGTAACCTGCCCCAGGACCTTAGAATGGAGGATGAGTAAAATAGTACAGTCATACCTCTTTTTAAGTACACTTCAGTTTGAGTACTTTCAGTTTAAGTACTCCGCAGACCAGTCTAGAACGGATTTATCCACTTTCCATTACTTTCAATGGGAAAGTTCACTTCAGGTTAAGTATGCTTCAGTTTAAGTACTCCACGGAACATCTGGAATGGATTAATCCACTTTCCATTACTTTCAATGGGAAAGTTCGCTTCAGGTTAAGTATGCTTCAGGTTAAGTACAGACTTCCGGAACCAATTGTGTACTGAAACCGAGGTACCACTGTAGTAACAACAACAACAACAACAACAACAACAACAACAACAACAACATTTCTCTGCACATTCCCCTAATATATACCTTTTTATACATTGGGGAAATGCATTGTAGAATTGTAAAAATTTCCTGCGGCATTTCAGTTCACATATAATTTCAGAAAATGTGAATCAGGTGGGTTTGCAATAAAATGCAACACCCCCGCCAAAAAATAAAATAAAAAATATCCCCCATCTGTATTGATAGCAACATGAGGAATATGGAAAGAAAACAAGAAAGACTGGGTGCCAAATGTATGTATGACTTGTACATTATAACAAGGAATGAGTTATACAGCTTCACACAGCAATACAAGTTGCCTTTGCTTCAGTGTTCTGTTCAATGTTCAGTCTTGTCTGGAACATTTCTATGTTAGAACAAAACTCACAGGTTTTATAGAGAATTTATTGCTCTGCTTAGAAAACAATCATAAGCATGACAGGAAATGCAGTTGAATTATTGTGGTGGGTTGTCCACACAGCAAGGGAGTGTTTAGTGCACAGCTAAGGGCAGAAAGATGTCTTGGTCTGAATTCCATCTGCATCTATCTCCGCACTGCATCTCTTTTACCCCCCATTGTCTTTGGGGGTACAGATGGCGAAGGATCAACCCACGAATCATTTAAGCTATTACTCTGGAGTCAGGCTTGTCATGAAAGTTGGGAATCATCACCTCCTCTTTCCTTGGCGTCTAAAGAGTTCCAGCTCACGTCTGGCAATTCTCTTTTGCTTGCACCCTCTGCTGTGACTTTTTAAAATGGAAGTTATAGCATTTTCAATACTACTGCCCAAGGTTGTTACCGCTGATTTATGTACAAAGCAAAACCATGAATTTTCAGGGCAATCCCCCCCCCCACATGACAGCAACTTAGTATCAGCCTCAAAGTCGGCCAAACCCAACATTTCTCTCGGAATGTTTCTGTCTAGAGGTACAGAGCTCAGCGGGATTGCAGGGTGCAATGCCAATTAAATATTTGATGGCTGTGAGATAATTCACTAGTGAGACCTTTGAGGTTTTAACAGCCTCTTTTATGATTAGCTAAATCTATATCATTTCCCTGTGATTTTCCCCAGAATCTACAAAGACTGCCTTTGCTCTTGCTTGTTTATTAAGGGAGTCTGCTAACTTACTGCCGATCCTTCTGTCCCCAATGCAACCCTTTGTTAAGGGCACTTCCAGACTGCTGCTATTTTCAGATGAGATTCAGTCACATACCAGCAAATTCAGGCGGCACAATTAAAGTTGATTTGGAGCTCTTGCACAACAAACCCATCTCCCTGGGAAGATGGACTTGCACAGGAAAATGTGGAATAATACTTGCTTGACGCAACGTGTTATAGTTTCCCCAGAAACAAATAAAACAGAACGCTCAATAAACAGCTGGTGCCATCTAACCTACTGGCAATTTTTGCGCAAGCAAATCAGGTTGATTGCTCAATAAACAGGTCAGCTGGAAGCAACCTATGTTTGTGATGGCTTCTTACTAGCCTAACCTTCTTCCCACTTTTCTTTCAAGGAAATAAAGTCCCACAACAGACAGTGTTGCTCAAGAAGGCGGCCGCTAGCTTTGGAAGCATAACTTTGGGAACTGCTGATGTGTTTGAATACATTGTTGACGTCCTTCTGCCTCGGGAGACAATGGAGGAGTGCACCTTTGGGGGTGAAGTTAAGGTTACAGCACCTGCTTGTCGTAGATTCCTTTTTGGCAATTTAGCAGAGATGCACAAAGTCTCAGTTTCTCAGAGAGCCAGTGTGGTGTAGTGGTTAAGAGTGGAAGACTCGTAATCTGGGGAACCGGGTTTGCGTCTCCGCTCCTCCACATGCAGCTGCTGAATGACCTTGGGCTAGTCACACTTCTCTGAAGTCTCTCAGCCTCACTCACCTCACAGAGTGTTTGTTGTGGGGGAGGAAGGGAAAGGAGAATGTTAGCCGCTTTGAGACTCCTTCGGGTAGTGATAAAGCGGGATATCAAATCCAAACTCTTCAGTGCGGTATATTTATTGTGAGCTATATACAAATATCTACAGGCTATGACACATGAGCAGTTCATACAAATAAGCAGAGTACCTGGCTGCACCTTAAGGCATCTAGGAAGACTTCTCTCTCTAAACTTCTCTCTCTCTCTCTTTGACCACACACTCTTCTATACTATTCTCACTGCTGGAAGGTTTCCTGTTTAAATGTATGACAGCCAATCAACTGGCAGCACATTACTGCTGAGTCATTCTGACCCAGCACTTCTATAGAAAGTATTGCAGGCTGATCGCATCAGCCAGTTGCATCAGCTAGTCTCACTTTACTAGCAAACTCAAGCTGCCTACTTACCATCTCACACAGCATTTTGTGGATCCCGACACTGCTGTGGCTGGAGAGACCGATACAAGAAAGATGTGTTTTGTTGAAGCTGGGGCAGATGACGGCATCCAGTTGTGCTGCTGCAGATGCACCATGGTTTTCTTCTCTCTGTGCTCTTCACAGAAGTCATTCCTATGGAGGCACTATGAAGGCTCACTCATTCCTAATGAAGGTTCCTTGTCCATAATTTGGTGCGCCCAGGGTTATTTGGGGCAGGGCAAGCCTCTGAAACCTCGGCTCACATCTTGATTTTGAAATGTGTAGCATCTTGCATCTATAAATTAGGTGGATGTGGTGAAATTGCTGTATTGATTGTTGGACGTAAGCTCAGCTATTAAGAGCTATTTATTCAGCATGTTTGGCAACTAGGATTCTGGAAACCAATGACCTCATTAATTTTCCGGATGTTCCTCTCAGATCTATATAAACAGACAAAGCAGAAATGTGAATTGATTTGCAGAGGCAACAATTAAGGTGCCCTGGGCTGCTTCAGTCTTTTGTCAAAGTGCATTGTTGGACTTTCCACATTTCTTTATTAACTACCAGTTCTGTCGAGATGATTCAGAGCAAGTGTGGGGGTTATGTGATTTTTAAAAACAAAACACCTGGGGGGGGGGGGAATGAAAGAATATCTTCTTTGCCTGTAGGAAGCCAAGCAAAGATGGGAGCTTCAGCAAAGAGTTCTACTTTCTTGAAAATATCCTGTTCCTGGGACTCTGCACCCCACACCTTCTGCAATGCTTCACATAGAGCATTGGGGCAGATTCATTTGAGTGGAGACAATTCTTTCAGGTTGCATCTTAGTATTCCTAAGGAACTCTTGAACCTCTGCTTTATGATCTATGCAGAAGTTGACTGGTGAAAACAGATTGTTGATTTTTATCTGCAATTTTTAATAAAAATGTCATGCTGTTTCATGTAAACCAAGTTAGAGATTTATTTGTTATTCTTTTAGAGCAAGCAGTCTGTACAGATGTTGTTAGACTACAATTCCCATCATCCCTGACCCTGACCAGCTGATGGGAGTTGGAGTCCAATGTCTGGAGGGCCACAGATTCCCCAGTTCTGGCCTAAAGTTGCTCAGCCACACCAATGTCTTTGAGTGGCTTCAAAAAAACACGCAGAAACACATAGCAATCGTATTGAAATAATTCGAATATAAGCAATATACAAAACTCTGAAATCACCATAAAAAGCAGCCCAAGATCAGCATAGAAACAGGAGAGCAAAATATTTATAGGTCTGATGAGGTTAAAATAAGAACAATAAATAGTAACGTCAATGTGTGCTATTAAAATTAAATATCCTCACTTGCTTATTTGTCTGGCACTTTTTCAAAAGATTATGCTTCCCCTGGGAATTTAATCTCAATTATATCCAAGAATAGACAGCTTTGAACCTTGCAATGAATTTCCCCACTTCTCTGAAATCTCTTTGCTTCCTCTCAAAGACATCTGAAATGACACCCCTTATGTGAGAAGGTGCGGGGGGGGGGAGGATGTTTGGTAAGTCAACTTCCCATCCTTACAAATTTCATTGAGATCAGAGACACCTATTTATAAAAGAGCACCTGATGCATAACTAATGTGAGTGAGGTTAAAAGGAAAACTTTCATAATAAAGTAAAGGAGAAATTGTTTTCCAAGGAGATTTGGGGCAGGGTTATATTATTATTGGGACACGGGTGGCGCTGTGGGTTAAACCACAGAACCTAGGGCTTGCTGATCAGAAGGTCGGCAGTTCAAATCCCCGCGACGGGGTGAGCTCCCATTGCTCGGTCCCAGCTCCTGCCAACCTAGCAGTTTGAAAGCACGTCAAAGTACAAGTAGATAAATAGGCACCGCTCCGGCGGGAAGGTAAACGGCGTTTCCGTGTGCTGCTCTGGTTCGCCAGAAGTGGCTTAGTCATGCTGGCCACATGACCTGGAAGCTATACGCTGGCTCCCTTGGTCAATAAAGTGAGATGAGTGCTGCAACCCCAGAGTCGGTCACAAGTGGTCAGGGGTCCCTTTACCTTTACCTATATTATTATTAGAAACTCCGCAACAGGGAGGCTTCCCCCCACCGCCCAGCATAAAGGTAAAGTGATGGGGAAAGTTTCTCCTTATGAATTTGTGTCTATGTCACACAGCAGGAAAAGAGAAGCTATCCAAATGTAAGAATAGAACAATAATTAATAAGAATAAGAATTAATAAGAATAAGAATAATAACCCCTGCAGGATCCAGTCAATGGCTCATATAGTCCAGCGTCCTGTTCTCATAGGGCCAACCAGCATTGCGTGGGTGGCACTGTGGTTTAAACCACTGAACCCCTTGGGCTTGCTGATCAGAAGGTTGGCGGTTCGAACCCCCATGATGGGGTGAGCTCCCGTTGTTCTGTCCCCACTCCTACCAATCTAGCAGTTCGAAAGCATGCCAGTGCGAGTAGATAAATAGGTACCACTGTGGTGGGAAGGTAAACGGAGTTTCCATGCACTCTGGTTTCCATCACGGTGTCCTGTTGCGCCAGAACTGGTTTAGTCATGCTGGCCACATGATCTGGAATGCTGTCTGGGGACAAATGCCAGCTCCCTTGGCCTGGAAGCAAGATGAGCGCCGCAACCCCATAGTCACCTTTGACTGCACTTTAACCATCCAGGGGTCCTTTACCTTTTACCTTTACCTTTGCTAGAAAAACCATTGATGTAGCCTTACACTTCATAAATTGGTTTAATCCTCTTTTAAAGCCATCCAAGTTGGGGGTCATCAATGCCTCCTGTGGGAGGGAGTTCCATAGTTCAGCTTTCTGCTGCGTGGAGAAGTGCTTCTTTCTGTCTGCTTGGACTCTTCAAACATCAGAGCTGAATTTAAGGGCAGCACAACTATTTCCGTTGCACTGGGTGCCGAGACTAGCGGGTCACCACAGGACGTCGCAACTATGATGCAGTGAAGTCAGCCGAATGCAAGGCAGGGAGAACCAAATTTTGGACGTGTGCAAGGCGCTGCTGAAATTTGAAAAGCCAAAGTCCACAACCCATTAGGGTGATGTGATTCCTCTGATTGCTGAAAGACACCTCCAACCCTGCTGAGCCCTTAATACCAACAAATCCCAAATACCCACAAGTCAAACTGTGGTCTGAGAGTAAAGGCACGGGAGCTTAGCCAGGATGTGAGGGGGGGGGAGTAACTTCAGCCACTGCTATCTTTATTCTCTCACTCACTTAATTATGCCACCAAGTTAACTAATACTAGAAGCTAGGGAGATGAATGTCAAACCCTTTCTTTCTGTCTGTCTTTCTTCCTTTCCTCCCCCTCCCCCCTTTTGAACCTGTAATTTTAGCAAAGGTAATCCTGGGAGCAACGATATAGCTTAGATGTGCTTCTGGAAGTTAACATTTGAAAGCAAGTGCTCAGTGGGGAACTCTGCCATCCCTGGTTTGCAGCTAAATTATGTCCCTGAAATGTAAATGATCACCAACTCTGCTAAATAATAAATAAAGGCACATTATGGAATAAGCCTCTCATTATATGTTAACCACAGAAAAGTCAACATCTTACAGATCTCGCTCCTTCATGATTCATTCTTAGCGGGAGATGGAAAGAGCCAGTGTTCCTGGCTCCTGTATTTTTCCATTTTACTTTATTTGTTTAATAAGAGGGGTTGGTGTGTGTGTGTGTGTGTGTGTGACAGATTGGCTGCATAGATAGCATTTCATTGGTATGAAGCAAAGATATTCTGGGAGACAACAAAGGGCTACTCTTTAGTATATTCTAGATATGATTTGTCACCCCCCCCCAAAAAAAACCACTGTGCAATCTACCTAACCAGACCCATCAGTGGAAGCCCTGTACAAGGGCTCCTCCCTCCCCTCCCTTCCCTTGCCCTTCCCCTTCTCACAGACCCCCAACACCCCTGGAATTGTCTCAGGTGGGAGGTTGGGAGAACCCCAAAGCAGCACACATGAAGAGGAGGGAGGGGGCACTACATCTGGGAAGCTGGAATGCTTGCACGGACAGAACAATTGGAAGAGATCAACACTGAATTCCACCTGCTGTAATTTAACATTGTGCTTGATATTTTTTATAACTTATAATAATCAGATATACAGTCATACTTTGGAAGTCAAACAGAATCCCTTCTGGAAGTCCGTCCGACATAGCTGCCAAGTTATCCCTTTTTTAAAGGGATTTTCCCTTATGCTGAATAGGCTTCCTCGCGAGAAAAGGGAAAACTTGGCAGCTATGCCGTCCGACTTCCAAAACATTCGGAAACCCAAGCACAGCTTCTGATTGGCTGCAAGAAGCTCCTGCAGCCAATCAGAAGCCGCAGAAGCACTGTCGGATGTTCGGCTTCCAAAAATAGTTCGCAAACCAGAACAGTCACTTCTGGGTTTGTGGCGTTTGGGAGCCAAAACGTTTGAGAACTAAGCTGTTCGAAAACCAAGATACTGTACAATTGCATAGGTGTTCCAGACTAAAAATAATAGTATGTGGTCTGATACACCAGAGAGGGATTTCCTTAAAAGGTGTGCAGAAGGAATACACAAATGAAACCTGCTTTATACTAAGTCAGACCCTTTATCCATCTAGCTCATTACTGTTTACACAGACTGGCAGTGGCTCTCCAGGGCTCTTTCCCAAACCGAGGTCTTTCCCAGCCCCACCAGTACTTAGAGATGTCAGAGCTTGAACTTGGGACCTTCACAGCTTTGTTCATTATTATTTTTCCCCCTTTCACTCTAAAAACAAACAAAAAGAGAGAACCTACTCAAAGCAAGGACCTAACTGGATTTCAAAGGCTGGCAGATCTGTAGGAACAGAAAAGCTCTAAGAACTTAAGCAAAACCTCTCACTCTGTGTGAACATCTTTGGAGAAATTGCATGCCCAGGTAGAACCATGATTTAGGATTTCTATGCAGTAGTACAACTAATCTACCCTTTATAACTGGAGCACCTGCAATACATATCTTAAAGCCTGAGCAGGGACATGGCATCCCATTCCATGCCAATGATTTACAACTGTTTTCCAGATGGGCTGTGTTGTGCTGCAGAAACATTGCCCATTGTTTGGCCACTGCATCGCTGTGCAACACGAGTTTCTGCAGCACACTGAAAGCCATGTGCCTCTTAGTGCATCATTACGTTGATCCTTAAAGGCACAATGTTCCGACAAGCTCTTTAATTCTTCTAGCAAACGAGGAATGAGATTAACCTTCAATCTGATTACGTTTCTGCAAACTGAACCTTTCTGCAATGAGCATGGATAAGATGACTGGAGGTTACGGGTGACAGCCACGAAAATGGTTCAGGAGCATTTATCTGTTTGAAAGTCTTGCTTCCCTGTAGCACTGACACTGAAGTTATAGTGTGTGTGTGTGTGTGTGTGTGTGTGTGTGTGTGTGTGTGTGATCTCCATAAACCAAGCAGTGCAGCGTCAACCCCCCCCCCTTATAGAGGATCTCATTAACTTCAAAGCACTGCTGTAGTCCTTACCTTCCAAGTTCCGGACTGCAGAATCCGGGACCGGCAGCCATTTGACACCGGAAGTTGCGTCGATGTAACTTCCGGTGTTGCTTTGCCCTTCTATGGGCACCAAAAATGGCCGCCGCCAGCTTCGAAAGTCGCTTGTACGCATGACAGGAAGTGCGCTGACGCAACTTCCGGTGTCACTCCGCCCATCTATGGGCACCAAAAATGGTCGCCGCCAACACCATTGGTTGTTGCACTTCCGGACATGCGTAGATGTGACTTTTGAAGCTGGCGGCGGCCATTTTTGGTGCCCATAGAAGGGCAAATCGGAAAGGAAAAAAATGGCCGCTGGCAGGAGAAAATAATGGAGAAAAATGGGAGACGAAGTGATACGGGGGACCACCGGGAAAGGGTAAGTAAAAAATGGGTTTTCCCGGGGAAAATGGGAGACTTGGCAGCTATACTGTAGTCTCTCTGCAAATAGAGAGTAGTCTTCCACAAGCCTGTCAAAGGCCTTTGCATTTTCATGGAGCTTCCAGGGTACACAGTTTCAATGCTTTATAGTTCTCTCTGCCATAAACAATGCACATGAATCCTATGGTCATCACTGGGTATAAACCTGACAACTCACTATATCAACTTTTAACAACCCATTATTTTATTTTATTTATTTTTGCAATATGCCACTCATGGTAGCCTAAGGAACTGATGTCGGGTGCATTTCATCCCATTTCCTGTTCCTGACTGACACTCAACAACCTGTTTTGGGCATATGTCAAAGCAAGTACCTTATTAAAACAGGTACTCACTGTCGTGAGATAACATATTTAGAGCAGTGTGGGTCCCAGCCATGGGGAAGCAGCAATAGACCACTAAGGTAACTTAAGAGTCTGCCCTAAGTTTGGAAAATTCAAACTATATTTATTAATATCACTATGAATTCCTAGACAAGTAGGGGCATTTCAGGTCAGGAGCTATAACTGCAGATCTATGTAATAATGTTGAATGAGTTCATACATATTACAAGCACATATCCCAAATACAAGTGCTACACTGACCTGTCCGTCTTCATCCTTTTTCCTTGGAGGTTTTGGCCACTGGCTGATAAATATTCTGCTGCTCACTCAGCCTAAAGCATTATACCTCTTGAAAAGAAACAGCCACTAAGAATCACGGCAGGGAATTTCCAATTAATTACATCACAACAGAGGCGCCGGTATGATTAAGGCTTTAGGCTACAGCTTCCTTAGAGTAGTGGCTCATTTGACCTTGATGCATTTGCACTTGAGGACTGGAAGCAGCTGAGTGAGCAGGGCCGGCTCTATCATTGGGCAAAGTGAGGCAGCTGCCTTAGGCAGCAGATGCAAAGGGGCTGGAAGAGCTAGTAGATGCCAAGTAATATTCAAGTGTGAGTCCAGTTGTCTTTTGCACATGGAATGGACACCATCTTGTTCATCTTAGGCTGCAAAATATATTGGGCCAGCACTACGAAAGATGCAGTTTGGACCTTATTTGTCATATCTTCCTGTTTGCTTAGAGTGGGACAGAAATTAAATCAGTTCATTTTCACATACATTCCGTCTGTTAAACCAGTTTGCTTTGTAACAGGACAAACTGGAGCTAGGTCTTTATTGGTCTTGTTGGGCAAGATGAACTAGAACTAGAACTAGTTCCTTTAAAAATGAACTTTCCAAGCATTGGTTCAGTTCTGCTACTGAAAACAAATTCCCAAACTTGGGATGTGCTGACACACACTGTTGCTTTGTTTTTGTTTGCTTTTGTATTTAAATTCTAACAGCTGTTTTATACCTGGTTCTGGTTGGTAGAAATTGAGGTTGCGGTAAAAAAGAACACACACACACACACACACACACACACACAGGCTCAACAAGTCTGAAATCTGCCCACCCCTAATAGACAACATTGATCAACCTTGACTACAACATTCATCTTCCTCCAACTGCAACCGTCGGGGCTGGGGGTTCAGCTCCGTTCCACAACTAATCTTGGAGGTGGTTCTAAGTCCTCTGTCCTCTTCTAGGATCCATACTGGATTGCTACATGATGTAGGACATATGTATTGATCAAGTCCAAGGTAAATGCACCTCTATAAATATTCAGAGGGGAAAAGATGCACGCACGAATGCACGCGCGTGCACACACACACACAGCATTATGTTCCTAGCTTAAACTTTTGAAAGACTGTCAATATATACTTTTGAATTTCACTTGTTAAAATATTACTTCTACAAAACCCAGAGTTAGTGCTGCTGAATAATGGAAAGGGGGCAACAGTAGATGAAAGGGAACGCCATGTTCGTTCCATTATAAGGTTGTGCATTTCCGTAATACAATGCACTGTAGTGTAACATGACATGACACCTCTAAGTGATTGCAATGAAAGTTTAAAGCAAAATATACGCAGACATTGGCGTGCAGCAATGAAAGTAGCATGATGTTCAAAAGCATTTTGCAATCTAAGGAAAAAGCAGTCGGGATTGCAGCCTAGCTGGTGGCCTCCTCCTGCAACTGGTCATAATGCCTTTCCCTTTTAACCAATGAACTCTAAGTATGTCTCAGGGACCAAACCATTCCATGGATCATGGCAGGGTGTGGGTGGGTTGCACCTAGTTGTCTGGAAGATAATTAGTAGAGGGAGGAGAGGAGAAACGGGGGGGGGGAGCTAAAAAATTGAGAAACTTTACAAGTTCGATCAATGCCTTTTCAAAGGAACTGCTAACTGTTTTTTAAATTGTTTTAACCTGCACCCAGGACCTACTGGTAAAGGGCAGGTAATATATCTTGAAGTAGTAGTAGTAATAATAATAATAATAATAATAATAGCAGTAATAAAAATGCACTTATACAAACTAATAGGAGCTGGCTAAACTGGCGCCAACTAAAACAAAATGCCGCATGTATAGGATCAAAGGCACTAGGCATAAGGTCAGTCCTTCTCAGCTTATACAGTAGGGTATGTTGGCCAATCCTTGGGATAAAAGATACAGAGGCGGGGATGCAAAACCTGGTTGCCGCTGTCAGCTAGATCAGGATCAGGTTCAGTGTCATTATATCATGTCTGAGAAGTGACACCCTGTTTGCTAAAGAGCTCAAGAAAAGCCTCTATAAAATGCTAGGATCCAGCTCTGGATGAAGATAGTCGTATTTCTGTGTAGTACAGGGGTTAGAGAGTAGGATAAAGACAAATCCCCCACTTGGCCACAATGAAGCTTGTTGGGAATGATCACAGTCTTTCAGCCTAACCCACCTCACTGGGCTGTTATGAGGATGAAATAGAGGTATGTGTGCAGAGGGAGAACCCTGTCTGCTGCTTTGAGCTCCTCAGAGGAAAGACGGGATATAAATGCAATGAAAGAAAGAAAGAAAGAAAGAAAGAAAGAAAGAAAGAAAGAAAGAAAGAAAGAAAGAAAGAAAGAAAGAAAATGTACCACCTTGAACTCAATGGAGCAAAGATGGGCTAGAAATGTAAATAATAAAAATAGAAAAAAAACATTGGTTTGAGACTTGTATTGCAAAATTTGGAGAAGCACAAATTTTGACAGATAACCACATTTCGGTTTTCACATTGTTTTGGGAAGTGGGGTTTTTACATGAAAATGTGAGCAGAGCCAAATTTCTCCCCAAACCCTGCTGCCAACATAGATCCTTGGGGGATCTCACTACTTAATTCCCTCCACTGGGAGAACTGTTTATATACTTCTGCCCTCCACTTCCAAATTTATAACCAGTTACTGATCCATAAGAGACCCATCTTCCTATTTCATCAATGCCAAGTTTCCTCAGGAGACTTTGATGGGGGACTTTGTCAAAGGCTGACTGCTACAGTATGCCAACTGTCATACAGTGTCAAATGTTGGCTGCTGCTGTATGATCTTCAGAAGCCAAATACTGATGTTGAATATCAAATATTCACCCGATATTCACAGATCCAGACAACACGGGGGGAAATATTCACTGCTGACAATTGGCAATGAAAGAAAACAATGGAGCCAACTTCATTTAGTTCTTGTCAAGAAGACACTCCTGATTCCTTATTGCCTATGATTTCTTTAAGGCAAATTTGGAAATTGCCATTTGCCCACTCACTTACGGCGAGTTGCCTTGAGGTGAGGAAGATAGGAAAGTGTCATAATTTTTTTTTGGGGGGGAGGCTCTTGATGAGCATCAAATCACATACATCAGCCTGCATGGATCTTGTCGGCTTGATACTTTTGAGGACCTATTGACGAGGTTGATTTAAGGCAGTGGGGACTAACCTATGTTACCAGACTATGCTGATCATGCTGGTTGGGGCTGGTGGTAGTTTGAGACAAAGGCATCTGAAGGGCTTTAAAGCCTGGGGAAAGCAAGTTACCTTATTCATCAGCACTATACAGGCTCCAAAACTAATAAATAGAATGGAAAAGGACATTGCTATAATTTTTGTAGAATAAGCAAGTCAGACGGCAATCTATGTTTGCAACCATGAAATGCATGAGGTCTCCCGACAAGCAGCTATTGCCCTCAGGGACTGCTAAACTCTACCTTTTGTGCTCTGGTAGGAGCTGTTGATTTGACTGCTTCTGAATTAGAAGCAAAAAATAATCAGCGGCCAACATATTCTGCTTCGCTCTTGCGACATTACCCACGTTGGCTTGGATCAAACATTTGTATCTGTTAAATCCGGGCTGCAGTTGAAAGAGACCTTTGTTTTGCATCCTTCTCCATGACCACCCACAACTGTCTAGACTTTCTCATCTGCAGCAATTTATGAGAGAAATTGTTTTCTTCTCTTCACTTAACTCATTTGCAAGAGGCGACAAAGCCTCTTGATTTCCTCAATTGAAAATCACTGGCTGATTTTTGTGAGGAGAAACACTTTTAAATGAAAGCTCAAGTGTGTGTGACATTGTTTCCCTTCCCAAAGACCTGGGGATACTGCCTCCCCCTGTTCAACAACTGGGCAGGGCATCGTTTGGTTGCCAGTGGATGCTGGTGGTTTTGGAGGCAAGGGGGGGGGGTTATGTTCTCTGTCCCAGGGAGAACAGACATTGTATATGATGGAGGAGGAGATGGTGGCCTGTCGCTTGACCTGAAGGACAATATACTGCCCCAAGTCTACTGTCAAGCCCATATGCAGCATCCTCAGTTCTAGAGGGACAGAGAAAAAGGAGATGGGAGGTAGTTCCGTTAAAAACTATATGCTGGCACTGCACCCCAAATTTTGACAACATAAAACTTGTGCTATTTTCCAAATTAACAGGATTTCAAAATGGATATTTTTTCCCTGGAAACCATTAATATGCAAATAAGTGCTAGAGAATCATAGACTTGGAAGGGATCTTGGAGAACATCTGACCCAACTTTTTGCAAGGCCCACCACTTAACCCCAAGAAAATCTGTTCCACCATTGAATGGCTCTTTCCGTCAAGAAGTTTCTCATAACGTTTGGCCAAAATCTGCTTTCACGCAAATTCCACCCACTAGTTCTAGTCTAGTGCAGCAGCAACAGGACCAGGGGGGAGAAGCAAAGCAGCCATGATATTTGCTCTGTGCACAACAACACTTGCTCATTCACTGTTAGCTATGGTTTGGCTTACCGTTTATGTGCAGACTGGACCAATATCTTAGCTCTGGAGTTGTGAACCAATGTTCTGATTCTTTTTAAATTGAAAATCCTATGTTGAGAAGTTGTGCTGTTTGCTGCAACCATGTGGCAGAATGTTTCTCTCACCCTAGGTGAAGTGGAGTTCAACCAATCCACTAGATGATTATCCCCAGAAAGAGCTGCAGTGGGTATATGTATTATTTAAGGAAAGCATCAGTAAAGAGATAATTGTGTCCTACAAAAGACACCTGGGGCCCCGAGGGAGAAAACTGTGTGTTTTATGATTCTCAGTTTTTAAGTATTTTCTTTATATCAGCAAATATGCTGCTTTGTTTAATCAAAGTGAACATAATGTCTGGAAGGAATTCTGTCAGGGGACCCATCCACTGAAACTCCCCATGTCTTTTTCGCTTTTGTTTTGTTTTTTGCTTTTTTTGCTTTCCTGGCATCCCTTAAATATTTTATATTAGCCCCAAATTAAAATACATGTAATGAGCAGAATAATACAGCCAAGATGTCAATCTTTGCAGCCAAGTTCTCACTGAGGAAAGAATGTGACTAACAAATTGGGCCATATTGATTCTAAAGTCTTCTTACCTTGGAAAAGTCTCTCTTTCTCTGTTGCAACACCAAAAGAAGTAAGCAGAAATATCCACAGGCAACTGCTCACATATCCCTTGGGATCATCTTCAGATGCTTCTTTCACATAGAGTTGGCCGTTTTCATCACCTTAGATTCTGACGTGACCAGGGCTCCCTCATAAGAACCAAAGAGTAGTCAGTCCAAAGGCATATAATCTAGTCCACCATTCTCTTCTCCCATCGGTCAGTTAGACACCTGTGTGAGGCCCACAACAGAGTTCTTCTGCTGCCTCTGAAATTAGAGGTGGCATATAGACATTGTGACCAGCAGGGTTATCTTTATCCTTCATGGTTTTGTCTAATCCTCTTCTGGTGGCCGTCACGACACCATGCGGAAATGGATCCCACAGCTTAATTGTGCAGTGTGTGAAGGAAAACAAAGTACAATTCATCACACCACAGAAGGAAACTGTCTTCTTCATCGCAGCTTGTAGAACTCAGGGAGATGGCCCCTTCACCTGATAGGCATACCAGGAACCAGACAGATGTGGGTAGAAACTGCATCCTAGATAGAAATGAGATGTTAGGCCCACAGGTGAAGTGGTGATGTCAATCAGCACCCCTGAGAGAAACAGGATTGTGTGGCAATGTCCCTCCCTCCCTGTGAGAATAAAGACACACGGCACATCAGATAGATTTAAATGGGCGAAAAGGCCACAACTTTATTGATTATGAATGTTGAGCGGTATTGGCTTAGGCACTGGACCCTAACCGTCTATATCCGATGCCAACCTGTGTGTTGGACATCCGGGAAGAGTAAACCACCAGCAAGGAGCCCAGTGATGTACATCAACCAGAACTCCTCCTGTGATCACCGTTAGGGGCGTGCTTTATGGCCCTAACCTCCCTAGGCTTCAGACCAGACCACGCCCCCGGAATCCTTTAACGGAATACTCCATTTGCAGGGTAGGTGATGGCGCTACCTACCCTCCTCTGCAGCTGGTGAGTGGGGTGAAAGAGGGCGGGTTCCTGCCCTTCACCTGCTTAAAGGAAGAGGACACGCCCCCCTGGCTGACAGGATTGGTCGGCCCTCGAATGATGCGGGCGGGAACCCCCATTCGCTATGGGGCTGAGCTCTCAGCCCCTGCGCGCGTGGTCAGGTCATGATGCCCACAACTCCACCTCCGACGCAGGCGCAGAAGTGATGTTCTCATGACTTGGTCCTTAGCTCTGATCTTCCTTGGAAACACATGCTGGAGAAGCCTGTGGGACATCAATGATCAAGTTCTTCACCAGTAACCCAACCCACAAGCACCCTTCTTAGAATATATTGAGTTCATTTGCAATGAGATTGAGGATTAGTACCCCAAAGGGGAGCTAAGGCTGCAATCCAATGTTCGCTCGCCTAGAAGCAAGCTTCATTAAATACAGTTGGACTTACTTCTGAGTAAACAGGTTCTAAGCTATAAAATAGCCATAGAGTTGGAGCACCTTCCCTACAAGGAAAGGCTTCTTAGATTAGGAGGGAGAAAATGTATAGACTAAGAAGAGGGCATGGTAGAATTGCAAAGTTTAGTTTGATGCACCTTGAATCTCACCTCAGCGGGGCAGTTGAGAGAGTGGCAGGAGGCCGAGGGTTTGTGGGAAGCTGACTTTTGTGCCATTGGCATGGGAAATCAGTAGGAAATGGCTACAGAAACACAAGGGAAAGGGAGTCATCTGAGAGCAGGCAGTTCATATTCTTCCGTATTTAACAAACCTTATATTTAAGACTTTGAGGGTGTTTGGGGAAAATGTGGCTCCAATTTTAATTCAAAAGCAAAAGAGTTCCGTAGTTATCAGAAGTCTGAGAAGTCTGGCATCCTTGTCAATGGGATGGCCCAGTTCAGCTTTGATGATGATAGATGGTCCAGGTGGGTCCTACCAAGAGAGTGAATAAGGAAGGACTCACCATGATCCCTGTTAGCATCTCCTACTCACAAGTAGGACCCTGGTAGGACCCTGGTAGAGACACATGCCTGACTGGCATGTTCTCTCCCTCCTGGTCGATCGTTCAGGAGCTTTTAAAGCTTTCTCCAGCCTGAACATTACAGCAACTGATGCCAACTGACATCAGCACACTTACGGATCTGCAGAGTTTGCGCAATTGCGTAACAGAACTCAGTAGCACAGCATTTGGCTAATCTACGTTTATTTACATATAAACACACGCGGAGCACTGCAACATGGCTCCTTCTCACTCTAGCATCAGACAGCAAAAAGAGAAAGGACAAAGGACAATAGTCCTACTTCAGGAACACACAAACATCCTGTCTTCATTACTTCACACTCTGTGGAATGTAAACACATATATAGTCATGTGGTAGACAACAATCCCATAAATGCAAACAAGGGGAATGAATCTCCAACAATCCCATGATCCCATTAACTATTCCAATCAGCACATGGGTTTGGACTGTGCAGATCAGGTGAGCCTGCTTTAGAAGCTAAGTTCAGTGGAATCCACTGTGAACCCATTTTGTGTGTGTTTCATTTTAATCAAGAGGGATGAAGGAGTCTGTATTGCAGGTGTCAAAACATTTTTGAAATCCTGGGATAGGAAGGGAAGGATATCTGGTGAGAGATTTGTCCATAAAATAACACATAATGTTTAGAGAGAAGACTTAAACAGCAGCAACAACATGGCATTGGCTTTTGAAATAAAGGTGAAAATACAGACAAAATAAAGGACAGACACCACATGAAATATAACAGGACCACTAAATGGAAAAGAGGGAATTAAACTTTCTGATAGTGTAGCACCTAATGGATGGGGCTGTGAGACAAAGTCAAACTTACATTTGTTTTAATGCTTAGAAATCTGGTGGTTGTTTTGGGGTGGGAGGTTGGAACTACTCGAAATGAACCCTAAACTGTAGAAGTTTCAGTTCTGCTCCAGTGAGCTCCATTTGACTCATTAGGTGAAACCCACTAGGCATACTGTTACTCCTCCCCAGCAGTATGACCTGAGCTGTACTTCCTACAGAGCTTCAAGCCAGGCATTCACTACTTCCATAAATACCTCCTGATGGTTGATTCACAGAGCGGCGGTGACACCTGCCTCAGAAGTCATTGTGCTCCTCCAGGCTTGAGGAATAATGTGACAACCATAGATGTTGCAGGAGAAAGGGAGAAAGAGCAAATACATTACAGTAGGAAAGGAACAAGGCTACAAATAGAACTGTCAGGTAAGGAAGAAAGAGAATGTGTTGTGGTGAAGTGGGCTTAAAATGGCGGCACTGGTGAAAGCATGGATAGAAAAGTCTACTCCTGAGATAGCTTCTGTTGACTTCTGAATGGGCAAAAGAATAGTTCATGTTTGAAATGTATAGGAGGAGCCATCCATTGGGGTAAAATATTTGGAGACTATGGAAACACTATATATGCACATCTATATCAGGAAAATGGAGCCTGTAGCCCTCCCAGTCAGGATGGTGAATAGTCAGTGATGATGTGAATGGTACTCCAATGACTTCTGGAAGGTCACAGATTCTGAAGCCCTGACTTGCATGAATATATATTATTGACTCATAGAAAAATGCCCTGGTTCTATGCTCTGTGCAGTAGCAAACAGCAGAGCATAGAATTCAGGACTGTCAACTGGTCCTGTTCTGTGCACTGCGTTGTTACCAGCCAGTTTCATGGAACAGCCACACTAGATAGGCATCTGTCAGAGATGCTCTCTGGCTGCACTTTTCACTCATCAAGCAGGATCTGCATAGTCCACCAACAGTAGCAGCTGGTGAGATGGTGTGGACAGGACAAACAAAATTGATGTTTGCTCCAATTCAGCTTTAAAGAGCAGGTTTTTATGGGGGAAACTCAGGCAAAATGAAAATAAAAATTACCCATGCTCAGAAACATAGGGTTAACGTGCATACCTCTGCCTGGAAAGAGAGCAGCAAATGGTAAATGTGGATAAGCCTTGTCTCAAGACTCCTTAGATGTTTTCCCTAAGAAGGAATTCATCTATTCATTTTGAATTTTGCTTTTGGCACTACCTGGATCCACTTTTGCTTCAAGACCAATCTGCTATTGTCATGTGGCTCTTAGAAGGTTGTCCAGGAGGGAATCTCTGGTCTATGGCTTAAAGAAAGGTTCCTCATCCCTGCCTTAAGAGGCTGAGGTTGCAAGAAGCCATCTCTCATTTAGTTCAGCAAACCTGACCTTGTAATTGGCTGCCATTCATAGGTGTGCCACCTTGATTGATACATCCTTATGCAAAGAAAAGTCATTTGATCAGAGAATGTAACTTGAAGGTGTTCCTGCAGAGGTCCTGACTTCTCCCTCTCTCCCCGCCTCTCTCTCTGCTTGCTTGCTTGCTTCCAACATCTTTTCCTGCGGTGCAATAACATCCTGTGTGATGTTTATGTTGCGTGATGTCTACAGTCGCTGTCATTTCAGATGTTGTAAAATCCTATAAACAAGAGAAGGGACCAGGGGAGGGGGGGGGGCAAAAATGAATCAAGGGAGTTTCAGCAAATGCTAACCAAAACCAAGCATCCGCCTCTTGTTTTCCAGGTATTATTTATTTACTTGTTTGCATTGCAACTTCAAGTGTACTGCCAAATACACAACTGAATTTGCATCGGATGGGCATGTACTAAGCTGGTTCCACCTGCAGTTTGCCCTTGCTAGTCTGCCAACTGACCAAAAACCACAACTAGTTTGACTTGTTTTTGTGCTTTTCACAGCAGCTTGATGCACAGGAATAATCAGATGACGCTTTTCAGTGTCAAGGTGAGCATTATAGCCTATTAAAATTTGCTGCTGTCAAAAACATGCAAAAACATGCAAAAAAAAGGAAGTTGGCAACCTCAGAAAGAAGCAAATGTGTGGACTGTGCAGAAAACCCTGATAAAATTGTTTCTCTCATATGATGTCACAGGGGTGACAAAACCTCTGTAGCCAGAGGTGTTTTTGGCTTTTAAAAAATACCCTTGAGTGACTCGTCTTTAGTCCTGAACAAGTAGCTATGATAGCAACTTCCTTTTAACTGGAGCTTAGAGCCAGTCAATCCCTTTGTTTTCTTTATGTTTCTTTTCAAAGCCAGCAAGCACAGCAATAAAAAAAAAAAAAAACCTGTGCAGCAGACCATGGACTTGGAGTGGTCTGTTAAGAGACTTAGGGTCTTGGTGTCTATCAGTGTAGTGGAGAGGGAATTTAAAGGAGTAAGTTGTGTCGAACTGTGCTTCAAAGCCTCTGTCACTGTCTCAAGGGTTGGCTCAGACAGGCACGTAGAGGAATCAGACGGTGTGATTTTGACAGAATAGCCTTGCCAGGCTCAACACTGCTTGCTTTGCAAACATTCTAGGCAGTGGCGTGGTAATTGGGGGGGGGGCGTGCTGCCCCGGGCAGCAGGCTGGGTGGGGGCAGCAGGCTGGGCAGGGGTGACCACCTCCGACGGCCAGCGCCGCTGCTGCAAGTGCCCCTCGCCGCCCACGTGGAGGCGAGGCCGGGGTGCGCTACGGAAAGAGCTCTGGCGGCTTCTGAGCCCGGCTCCTCCACGGCATCTCCTCCCTGCCAGAGGAGCAGCCCTCCGCCGGCAATGCAGCCCTCACCCGCCTCCATGATGGCCCTGAAGAAAGCCAGGCAGCGGGTGAGCAGGACCAGCCCCTGCGCAGCCAGCGCAAACTGGCTGTGAGGAGAACCGCCTTGAGTGTGATAAGGACAGGCTGAGGGGGTGCCAGAGGGAGGGGGGAGGCCTGCCGGATGCCACCTGCCGCTGCCTGCTGTGTCGCCACAGTGACGCGGCGTATCCCTCCTGTGCGTGCATGCGTCATGACATGTGCATGACACCTCACCACCTGGCGGCGTGCCTTCGGGTTTGCCGCCCCGGGCGGCCAGGCGACTAGCTACGCTGCTGCTTCTAGGTAGTTATGTAAGAGGTTAGTTCACATTTATACCCAGCCAACAAGCCTCTGTCCATGCTTGAGTAGTGTATTGTTGGGGATGGGGTAAGCCTTTCACAGAGGTGCATGCCTGGCTCATACAACTGTCCCCTTATGGGGGAGAAGAAGAATGTGGCCTGAGGCTCTGTGCATACAAGTCTTTGTGAGAAGCACATTATGTTGTGTTCACACAGAACTGCCTTATAGCCAGCCAGACCATTGGTCAATTTAGCTCAATATTGTCTACGCTACGTTGATTGGCAATTGGGCCACAGAGTTTCAGACAGGAAATTTACCCAGCTCTTCCGGGAGATGCCAATCCTGAACCTATGACCTTTCATTTTGGAAACTCTGGAGAAACATTCAGCATAGAACTAGATCAATCAATTTGGTATAAGCGGTGCTTTTTTCCTTTTTAAAAAAAGTTTAGGGGTGTTCTCATTTTGACTCAAGAAAATCACCATTTCAAATCGGGGGAAATGAATACAGTAAATGGACAAAAGTAAAAGAACATGCATTACCTCATATTACACAGCTGACAGCTCACACTATATTGATGTACAGTCATACCTCAGTTTAAGTACACTTTGGTTTGAGTACTTTCAGTTTAAGTACTCCGCGGACCCGTCTGGAACGGATTAATCCACTTTCCATTACTTTCAATGGGAAAGTTCGCTTCAGGTTAAGTACGCTTCAGGTTAAGTACAGACTTCCAGAACCAATTGTGTGCTTAAACCGAGGTGCCACTGTACTGCCCCTCAATGAGGCCAAACTTTCATCAGTAAAACACCACACATCCACATTCCACACTGCTTCACACATTAAATGCTCGATTCTGTCTGAGACTCAGGAAACACCAGGAAAGGAAAGGAAGCTGCCATCGGAGGTGGTAACAAGAAAACTGACAAGTCACTGTGCTATTCAAGAGACCTGGCGATTCACCATGCTAGAGAAGAAATAAAAATAATTTAAAATTTTAAGTGTCTATGATTATTTGTGTTCATGATGGTATCAGGATAATTACACAATCCCACACAATCCCTCTGTCAATACTGTTTGCCCTTGCAAAGTTCTGGGGTGGACATACTTCTCTGTTTTCCATCAGTGCATGTCCTGCAACTTCCTCCTGAAATCATGTACATTTTTCTACCACAGATTCTTTTTCTCGGGGGTGGGTGTATATTGTCCTGTTTTTGCTTCATTATAGTGCAAACGTACCCCCCCCCCCCGGGCAATAATGCAGTAATGCTGCAGAAGCATGCACAGCACAACAAATATGGCAGAAAGATGTGTTGGCGGTGCAGTGTAAAACCACTACACAATTATTGCATCAAGGACATTTTGCAGATGCATTTGAAAAACAAAACCACCAATATGAAGGGGCCCTAAAGCAGAGCTGGTATTTTGCCTACAATTCCAAGCCTGTCCTAGACATGTGGCTAATGTGTTCACAGGATATTCTAAAATTGACTTGCATAACCCGTAGGGATGGATAAATTTATCAATTTTGGTTCTCTGAGTTTTTCATTTCCCAGATCATAATTTTATTTCTACACATATCTGCACGAATATATATCTGCACGAATATTCACTGGCATTTTAGTGTGAATTTCTCCTAGTTAACACATTTGTATGTGCAGTTTTGACTAATATACGCATTTTGCAAAGCCTTCTCCCCATATATAGGGCATATTTCTATGTTAGTTTCAATAGCATGCATTTATATGCACACTTTCCCCTAGTATATGCATTTTTGTATACATTTCTTGGCTGCAGAACTGCATTGCAAAATTCGGAGAACAGTGAATTTTGAGGGATAGCTGCATTTCGGTTAGCGTCTTGATTTAGAAAGTACAAATTTGGTAAGTTTGTTTTCTGTGTGGATTGAACTGATTTTCTCCCCCTGTGACTCACAACCTATGACTCACCATGAAAGCTGCAGTTCACAAGTCATTTCTGGTGGTCTTGATAAACCTGCTTTCATTGTCCCTTCTTGAACAGCAGGGTGAGTTTTTAAACGCTTTGCAGGCCACAGTATGAGGCTGGTGGGCCGCTCAGTAAATCAGAAGTGTCAGCAGAAAGCAAACAAAATGCTGTGGATGTTGTGGTTGCATCCTGCGCTCTGGATCCTACATTGATCCTACATGACCTCAAAGATACCCTTCCGACTCTGAAAGTTTGTCTGTTCCCTCCACTCACACTGTTTCAGATGGAGTTCTTTCCCCGAGGTGATGTTCAAGGAATGTTGACAAAATTAGGCCTGTTATAAAGGGCTAATGCAGCTTTAAATACTCGGGCCTATTGTCATCTCTCTTTCAGAAATAAAACCTGCTGGGAGCTGCTATTATGTGCTGATGGTGGCATTATGCTCTGCATATTTCCCTGCTCCTTGTCGCGATGCATAATATGGTGCTTGACTGCACATCTTTATCAAAGGAAATGCTCCCAAACAGGAAGGCGCTTTATCAGTTCCTTACAATGATTGTAGCTTTCAGCCACAGGGGCTGGTGGTAAATGGCTCCCAGTTATAGAGTCATTAGAAAGCTATAAGGTTCTTAATTTATATTCCTAATCAGTGAGGAAACTGATAAGAACAGGGACTACTCTCAAGGTTTTATTCTACCCGTTCTCACACTCCCAGGATCTTTGTTACCCCATGCACGATTTGCTCGTTTCCTTGGAAACCGACATACAATGCCTGACACATACAGATTTTGCTTAAGCGTATGTCTGTAGAGCTGAAGTGCTTTCACTATATGATGAGGGGAAACTATTTCCTCCCTCCTTGCTCACTGGAGAAGGAACTGAGTCACATAACCACCATGGAGGGTAGGTCTGGGAAACTGTGACCTTCCATTGTTGGACCCCCGATGCCCACCACGCCCTGCCAGCATCGTGAGAGGTTATGGAGAAGGGGGGCTATAGTCTAACAACATCTTGAGGGTCACCGCATCCCCATCCTGGGGTAGAGCAAGTTTCAGCTGCTGGAGGCTCGGTACCCAAGTCTGGTCACCTGAAGAGCATTTGCCGTATGCTCAGTTAATGACACACAAGCAATATCAGAGTTATGTATGGAGAGAATGGAAGCTATGACAATGTGACCCATCAGCTGTTCACTTTGGGTGATATGGGTGCTCCTACACCACCATTTTCTTCCCACAGTACCCCCCCCCATATGGGGATAAAGGTAGTTGCTCAGGTGGCTGAATTCCTTGATTTAACCCAGGGTTTCCCAAACTTGAGGATCCAGCTGCTTTTGGACTACAGTTCCCATCATCCCTGACTACTGGCCGGTTAGCTAGGGATGATGGGAGTTGTAGTCCAAAAACAGCTGGAGGCCCAAGTTTGGTAAACCCTGATTTAACCTGAAGCATTTATCTCGCCATCTTATTTCCTGGTCCGTGTTGTGATCCCTATTTTGGCAGTGCAGAGATAGACAGTGGACTCACCACTGCACCAGCAATGATATATAAACAGGCATGGGTGGCTTTTTGACCCATCAAGCTAACTAGACAACAGCTAGAACCAGAAACTATCTTCTTGTAGGTTCTTTAAACCCTTCCTTATCTCCAGTGCGGGTTGAGGGGATGGGAAATCATACCTGGCCCCCTCGGTGCCTGAAAGATGCATCAGGGAGACAGGCTACTGGCAGATGCTCTTCTCTCATTGGCCATCACATGATGCTAGTTCTAATGGCCAGCTATGTCGGCTTCCCTAACTGTAACAAAGCAAAGCTCCCGCTATAAATCTACCTGCAATGAAGGGGCTGGGGGAGGTTTCAGTGAGGTTTATTCAATATATACAGCACTTCCATCTTAAAAGGTCTTGAAATGATTCACAACCAGAGCAGGGGTGGGGGGGATGCAATAACAATAAGAAGCACAGATTTTAAAAATACAATATCACATCGTGGGTGCCATCCAAATGCCAGAGAGGAAAAGCCATCTTTGTCTGGAACCAAAACGCTGACACAGTTGGAACAGGAGCATGCTTTATGACACCCACAAAAGCATTGTGACCTGGGTACCACAAGGGCTATTGTGCATAGACAAAGACTTCCTGGTTTTAAAGGTGAGGCAATAGCATCCTTTCATTACGCTGGTGTAGTGCCTAGACTGTGGCCAGGTGTAAACAAGGATGAGGCTCCTGCACCTTGAAAAGATGTGAAGAAGAAGCAATTTCAGCAGGTGCAGCTTATTGTACAAGCTGAAATGTCCTCTTCTACAAAAACTGTTCAAGGGACAGGAACCTAACTCTCTTTTGCGCCCACCCATCCGAGTGATGCCCTTTCTACAGGCATAGCTACACTCCAGCCTCACAGGTTTTATTCCCATTTAATAGAATGGCTTCCCCTAACAAATCATTGGATCTGCTGTCTGGCAAGGATGTTGAAAGAACAACAGTCCCCCAAACTAAGGAAATGTTTATAATGCATTCAAAACACTGTTTTTTGACTAATGTAGCAGAGTCCTTCAATTATTTCATCGTATCCCCCTGATTTCACTACCTGTGCCCAGTCTATTAAGGTTTTATGCCATTTTTGCTTTTGATATTCTGTCCCTACTACTTTTTAAAACTTGAAGGAGTTAAAAAAAATGGTGGGGGAGTTGCTGAGGTAAAAATTGTTGGGAGTGGGTGGAATGGATGTGCTATTGTGTGTGGCGTCCACTGTTCTGGATCGCGGCCTATATGTACATTGGGGTGTGTGTGTCTTTTTCATTGCTTGCCTTGCTGAAAAAGTCACCGCACATCACTGCTTTCAATTACTTAGCTTGACCTTGCTTTGGAACAAAGGCGGGAGAATAACATGTAGTAATATAAGGATATTTTTTTCCCGTCCTGAAGGACTGTAGGTTCTTTTGTGCAATTCTGAAGCATCACTCGAGAGTTCAATGTGCAGTAAAGGATTTCCTTGTGTCAGTTGCTTCCTTATGGTCAAAGTGAATGAATGGCTTGAAAGGGGCTGGGCTGACAGCTTTAGGAAATGGCTGTCTTCCATCTCTCTGCCTTCATAGAGCTGCATGAGAATGATGCTGTAAGCCGGCCGGCCATACCTGCCAAGTTCCGGACGTAAAGATCCGGGATCGGCAGCACGCGCATGACCGGAAGTTGCGTGACACAACTTCCGGTGGCGCTTCGCCCTTCTATGGGCACCAGAAAATGGCAGTGCCAGCGCCGGAAGTCGCTTCCGCGCATGACCGGAAACACGTAAAAGCGACTTCCGGCGCCGCCATTTTCTGATGCCCATAGAAGGGCAAAGCGCAACCGGAAGTCGCGTCACACAACTTCCGGTCATGCGCGGAAGCGACTTCCGGCGCCGGCGCCGCCATTTTCTGGTGCCCATAGAAGGGCAAAGCGGCCGCAGAAAAATGGCCGCCGGGCCGAAGCCGATTTAAGGGACAATACCGGGATTTTAACCTAAACGGGAGACCGCCGGGAAACGGTAAGAAAAAAGGGGTTTTCCCAGCGGATACGGGATACTTGGCAGCTATGCGGCCGGCCTGTATTCTATTTCACTATCATACATCCCATCAACTTTGACTCTGAGGGAGATTCTCTTCAGATGGTGCTATTAGTTCTATCCTCAGACTCATTAGAGTGAATGACACCACACAGGGGACTACAAGTGCATTTAAGTGCTCCACTGGAGGAGACCCAAATGCTCAGCAAATGCAGGATGAGCCCTTTCTTTCTAGCGGTTTCCAGAGGGGGAAGCTGTGCTAGTCTGTTGCAGCAGAAAGGACAAGGAGGTTTGTGGTGCCTTAAAGACTGGTAAATTTATTATGGCCTAAGCATTTGCAAACCAGAGTTCACTTCATCAAATGTGTGAAACACAATCCTATGATTGCACATCACAATTCTATGACACCTGGCTTACTAGCCATACATGCAAATAGGATCCAGGGGTCTTGGTGGACCACAAGCTTAACATGTCAACAGTGTGATGCAGCAGCAAAAAAAAGGCTAATGCTATTCTGGGCTGCAGCAACAGAAGTATAGTGTCCAGATCAAGGGAAGTAATAGTGCCACTCTATTCTGCCTTGGTCAGGCCACACCTAGAATAATGTGTCCAATTCTGGGCACCACAATTTAGGAAGGACATTGACAAGCTGAAACGGGTGCAGAGGAGGGCAACCAAGATAATCAAGGATCTAGAAACCAAGTGGTTGAAGGAGCTAGGTATGCTTAGCCTGGAAAAGAGGAGACCAAGAGGAGATATGACAGCCATCTTCAAATATCTCAAGGGCTATCAAATTAAAGATGGAGCAAGCTTGTTTTCTTCTGCTCTGCAGAGTAGGACTCAAACCAATGGCTTCAAGTTACAAGAAAGGAGATTGTTACTAAACACCAGGCAGAGTAAGAGCTCTTGAAAAGTGGAATGGTCTCCCTTGGGAGGTGGTGGACTCTCCTTCCTTGGAGGTTTTAAGCCTGCAGGTTGGATGGCCATCTGTTATGGGTGCTTTAGCTGAGATTCCTGCATTGCAGGGGTTGGGCTAGATGACCCTTGGGATCCCTTCCAACTCTACAGTTCTATGATTCTATGATTGGTAGGCATATATGCATGTGGTGGTGGTGGTGGAATAGAAATAAGTGAAATCAGAGGGAAATGAACTGCATAAGGAACAGACAGTGAGAATGACAAAGAATCAAAATAGTTACAGTGACAATTAACACAATTATGCTGGTGATAAGAGAGACATCTTGGCATTAGCACATGTAGTGGGACAAAAACCTGCAATCTTGATTCAAACCACAGGTGACAGAATTGAATTTCCTGATAAATTGTAATTCAGCACTGGGTTTTCTCTTTGAAGCACAATGAATAATATTAAAATACAGATCTCAGGTGGTGAAAATGAGAGTATGGAATTTTAACAGTGCAATCATACATGTATCACACTGGGAAGGGCTGTAGCCCATTGGCTGATCATCTGCATTGTCTGCAGAAGGTCCCAGGTTACATCCCCGGCATCTCCTCCTAATTACAGGAGAGACACCTCCCTGATACCTCACATAGCCATTGCTAGTCAATATAGACAACACTTAACTTAACTAGATGGATCAATGGTTTGACCAGGCATAGGCAAACTTGGCCCTCCAGATGTTTTGGGACTACAACTCCCATCATCCCTAGCTAACAGGACCAGTGGTCAGGGGTGATGGGAGTTGTAGTCCCAAAACATCTGGAGGGCCGAGTTTGCCTATGCCTGCATTTGACTCAGTAGGAGGCAGTCTCCTATGTACCCTGTCAAGGGACCTCCTGCCCTTTCTTTTTATGGGATAAACAGTAACATAGTGGTAGAGCATCTTCTCTACAGGCAGAAGGCCTTAGGTTCAATCCCCAGCATCTCCAGGCGGGGCTAGGAGAATCTCTTGCCTGAAACTCTGGAGAACAACTGTCCATGAGTGCAGAGCAAGATGGAGCAATGGTCTGATTTGGTATGAAGCAGTCTTTCTGTGCCCCTATCTATCAGAATTAAGTTGCACTAAATTCAGTGGGAGTTATTCTGAGCTAAAGTATGTGTAGGATTGCAGCCTAAATAATTCCCCTTCTCCTGGGGACTGGGTAAATCGAAATCTATTTTCAAAGGAAGGCAGCTGATGTTACAGCCGTGCTAAAAAATTCAAGCTGGCAAAAATGCCAAGCCATGAAAACAGCAGTAACAACAACATCTATTTTGCTTCCACTTCTCTTTGTATTAAGGCCCTGAGTTGACTTTGTGGAATCACTGCGGCAGGCCAGGAATAATGATGTATGAGATAAGAAGCTCATGCCCAAAGCACTGAGTAAGTGAGAATAAAGGCAGGGTTGCCTGTGTGATTTGGCCATCCCTTGTCTGTCTGACTCCGGGGAGACATTCACAAACACACTCACACAAGCAAACACACAGAGAGAGAGCCGATCAGACAGAAATATGCCCATCAAACTCAGCGGCTATCTGACCAAGGCAAAGAGGGATCGTGGAGGAATATGGAAGAGAATAATCTGATCAGATTATTGTCATATGGCAGGGCAGGGCAGGACATGGAAGAGGAGATATAGATGCAGCACACTATTGGCATTCAAATTCAGCGCTGAAGGACTGATTTAGAGTTCGGTGCTATAAATCAGTGCTATTATTATTGCAGCACCAGTGAGGGCTCTTTAGCAAGTGCTGTTTTGCTAGCATCTGGGTGTAAAGCCACAGTTACCATTGACACAGAGCCATCTTTGGGCACAGAGGAAGCACCAGCATATAGGGGCCCTATTAGTGTTGTTACAGTTAAATATGGGGGAGGGGAGGGTAAGGGTAATGCAGGGGTCACCAACAGGCAATCTTTAATATATCCAAGGGTCCCAATAAAATAGTACGTGCTTGCTTGGCAACCTTAGCCATTGTCGTCGCCATAGTTGTTGTCATTTATATTTTGTACCTGCCCTTCAGCCTATTGAGTTACAAAAATTTAAAAATACAACATTAAAATCAGTTACGATAAATTACTATCAATAGCAGGCATAGGCAAACTCGGCCCTCCAGATGTTTTGGGACTACAATTCCCATCATCCCTGACTACTGGTCCTGTTTGCTAGGGATCATGGGAGTTGTAGTCCCAAAACATCTGGAGGCCCGAGTTTGCCTATGCCAGATCAAGAGAATCACACACATAGAAATACATGCAGATATGCAGATACACTTGCAGATAGACACCATAGAACCAAACAAAAGTTCTTGTCCTGGTTTAGACAAAAGGTTCCTCCACTCCAGCATTCTGCTTCCAAGTTCCTCTGGGAAACTGATGACCAGGCAAATAGCTGGTCAAATAGCTGGTTCAAGGTAAATAGCTCAGCCCCACTTGGCAGGTGCACCACACGTAAGAACATAAGAATAGTCTGCTGGATCAGCCCATCTAGTCCAGTATCCAGCCCAGCATCCTGTTCTCGCAGTGGCCAACCAGATGCTCGTGGGAAACTAGAGAGCAGAACATTAGCACAAGAGCTCTTGTTTCAAGCATTGGGAAGCATTGCTGTCTCCAACTGTGGTGGTAGAGGCACCCTGGCTAGTAGCCATTGATAGACCTATCCACCATGATTTTGTCCAATCATATTTTATAGTTATACAAGGTGATGGTCACCACTACCTCCCGAAGGAGCAAGGATTGCTTTCTTTCCTCTCTTCTAAATCTTCCATTCCTCTTTAGGTTAGGCAGAGCAAGTCATATTCTGGGAATGCTGGGGAAATCCTGGATGCCAGGTGTTTTGATTTTTTTCTGTAGGGGTTGGGAACCTGGTGGCCAAGTGTGAGCCTCCCAGCCTCTCTAATATGGCCATGGGGACTCTACCCAGGCCATATCCCCTCACAAGCCATGTCTTCTTTTCCCAGGCTACACCCCACACTGGGTGCAGTGGAAGAGGAAGCTGGACTAGATAGGCCTTTGGTTTTATCCGTCAGGGTTTTGGGATGTAATCCATTGGTACAGTCAAATGCAACATTCCTTATTTTCCTAGAGTGGGCACAGGCAGGGGGACTTCCTGTTCCACTGGTCTGGAGCTTCCTCTCCCTGCATGTGATCTGGGGCATGGGCGTGGCTCTGGCTGACTCTATAAAAGAGCCGAGTTGTGCAGCCATTTTTTCTTTCTGTTTTGTCTTGCGGTTTTGTCTTGTCTTATCTCGTTCTTTCTTGCTGCCATGCTGCTCTCCCGCAGCCAGAAGCACATGAGTCCATCTCCATATGAGATGAACTCGTAGTTTATTATGTAATTACTAAGTAAGGTCTGCCTTACAGGAATCTAATTGTGAACTGAAATGTGAGTAAACTTTGTGTTACTTTACTCAGAAAGACTCTCGTGTCTTTATTCTTTGAAGAGGGATTAAAGGGGACACCAGGAAATAAACTTACCGAAGAGATTCAAATGAATCTGCCAACTAGCTTCCAGCTATATTGAGGGGAATCTGCTCTACTACATCAGTTCACTAGCGTGAGTGAAGGAAGGCTAATACTTATCCAATATATCCTTTCCTACTATTCTTAAAAAAGGGACCCAGGTGGCGCTGTGGTTAAACCACTGAGCCTAGGGCTTGCTGATCAGAAGGTCGGCGGTTCGAATCCCTGTGACGGGGTGAGCTCCCGTTGCTTGGTCCCAGCTCCTGCCAACCTAGCAGTTCGAAAGCACGTCAAAATGCAAGTAGATAAATAGGAACCGCTACAGCGGGAAGGTAAACGGTGTTTCCGTGTGCTGCTCTGGTTCGCCAGAAGCGGCTTTGTCATGCTGGCCACATGACCTGGAAGCTATACGCCGGCTCCCTCGGCCAATAATGCGAGATGAGCGCGCAACCCCAGAGTCGGTCACGACTGGACCTAATGGTCAGGGGTCCCTTTACCTTTACCTTTTTACTATTCTTAACAGTGCAGGATTTACATATAAGCTAAACAAGCTATAACTTAGGGCCCCGCTCTCTTGCCCCCCCCCCCAAAAATTATGAGTCTTTGTAAATTGTGTTTCTAAATGAACTTTTGTTATTGCCAAATGCCAATGTGTTTGCATTATTAAGTTTGTTATGAATCAATAATCATTTTAAGTTAGAGCTTAATAATTATTTCACTATTAATATACTTCTTCCTAATTGCATTTTAAGTTCAGCAATTACTATGATGAAATACATATTTTGTTATGTGCAAATGGCTTTAGATACCTTTTAGGGCCATAAATTACCATCTAGCATATATTCAACACAAAAAGCTGCAACAATTGGTTGTTGACAAAGGACAGCTGGACATTTAAAGGGCCCCATTACCTTAAGTAGCTTAGGGCCTCATCAAACCTAAATCTGGCCCTGATTCTTATCTTTCCCACAAGAGCTGCTCTTATGTTCTTGACTTGGAGCTGAAATTGAACAAAAATTTGGCGCCAGATCTCTCAAATGCAAGTACAGAATCTCCTCCCATAACTCGGCATGTGAAGAAACTTCTCTCTGTTCTGAAAGAGAACGCAGATAAGGATGGGCATTCAACATTCATAGATTTTTCTTTTAAAAAATAAATAAATTGTGGAGGCACCAAAGGGAACAGGTGAGAAGTGAAAGAAGATAGTGCTCTCATGGTATTGTAGTTATTGGAGCTTTACATCGAGCCATTTGCTTTCATGATTGACTCCAGGGTTAAAGTTCACTGCTGCTATAGAATTCCTCAAGACTTGGGTCTCCTTTGTCCAGACACTCCTGTTCAATTTGGTCTTCCTGCCTTTCATAAGGCATCACATCCCTCTCCTCAAACACAGTGTCTTTCTATAAAGAGAATCTATATTTTATTTTATTTTTAAAAATATCCTTTTTGTGCATTTCATTTCAGAGAAGATTATTTAGAAAGCCAATGCACTTGACTCTGACAATGTATTTCTATGGATCTGTACATCTAAATCCCTGTCTGTTGTAGGGATGTTAGGAAATTAAATATGCTTAATTGGTTAATGAACGGGTTTTCAAACTGCATTAGAAATCCAATGCAGTTGACTCTGACAATGTATTCCTATTACAGGTAGGTAGCCGTGTTGGTCTGAGTCGAAGCAAAATAAAAGAATTCCTTCAGTAGCACCTTAAAGACCAACTAAGTTTTTATTTTGGTATGAGCTTTCGTGTGCATGCACACTTCGTCAGATGTATTCCTATGTATTCCTATGTATCTGTTGTAGGGATGTTAGGAAATTAAATATGCTTAACTGGTTATTGAACTGGTTTTCATAACTGATTTACTTATTGATTACACTAAATTGTAAATAAGTAGAATTGGTTTTTTTGTAGTGAGTATTATAGTGTTGTTTGTTTGTTTATAATATTGTAGTATTATTTTATAATATTATTTTGTTGTAACAGATTCTGGACCTTGGAATGGATTAGTTTGTTTCAATTAGATTTTGAGTGGTACACTAGGGTGTGTTTTGTTTTTGTTTTTTTTTAAAAAAACCATAACAAAACTGTACACTTATATGGTTTGGTCCTTGGGTAAACAAGAGAGATTTGAGGTTGATTAAATTTAAATATATTGTTACCAAAATCTAATCCTAAAGGATACATTTTTGAAGATAATGAAAGAAGGGCAAAGCTTCATGTTAACCCCTAAAAAAGAATTTCCAAGTCAATTTGGCTCTCTTCGGGCCACCTCCCCCCCCAAAAAAAGTACATAGTTAGAGTAAAATATATGAAAAGCTCTAAAGAATTCAGGAAAGAGAAAATAGCCTCAATAAGACACATGAATTCATCAGGTTGGTTATGCATATTCCTAGGATGTTTTCAGATTTTTGCCCAAAGTGAAACTGAGGCTAACAAGAAAATTCCTCCTTTGGTGAAACTTCTGAGTGCAGTTACTGCATTGTCTCTCAGGAAATACTGATTGTAGAGAGGCAATTCCCTTTCTCAGTGATGATGGCTGGCAAAAGATGGAGTCTAGTGACACCTGCTGCTCTCCTCCAATGGCCGGTATTCTGCCTGAGAGAACAATAAGAGGAATCTGCCACTCCAAAGCCTGAAAGGGAGGCTCATTGTTAGCATTTCAAAAGCCCAATTTCTATTATTATGTGAAAGGAAATCCTAAAATTAAAACTGTCAGTGTTCACAAAGCTCCATCTGTCTGAAAGTGGGTGGTGTTTTGATGCCATCTTCCAGATCCCACTAGAGTGAATCATGTTTAGAAACAAGATTTATCTTGTGGATTTCCCCAGTAGGCTGCTCCTGAAGGAGCAGGGGGAAAGTACAGAATGTAATACTGTACTGCGCAACACCTTTCAGCAGGGTAATGCTGTCACGCCATGGTGGCACCATGATCACCCCGGCTTCTTGGCCAATCACTTTTGTGTGGGGTGATCGTAGGGGGGGTATAAAAGTGGCAGCGTGACATGTGTCAGGCACCTGCTTCACGCTGCCAAACACCCGCCCACCCTCCCTTTATTTTAGGTGTCCTCTGGCCTTGCTTTGGACTTTGGCTGGTCGCCTGTCTTGGGATAGGGGACGGGTAGGAATTTTTCCACTTGGCAGATTGGCACTGGCCACTTGGTTTTCGCCTACCTCTTGGCAATCTTCACAACTCTGGCCTTGCTTTGGACTTTGGCTGGTCGCCTGTCTTGGGATAGGGGACGGGTAGGAATTTTTCCACTTGGCAGATTGGCACTGGCCACTTGGTTTTCGCCTACCTCTTGGCAATCTTCACAACTTTGTAAGGTTTGGCGGTTAGGCATTGGTTCATTGATTTGTGGGGGAGGTGAGATCAGCCATTGCCTGCCCCTCCATTGACCAAGGGTATTCCGTTAAAGGAATCCAGGGCCTGGATTCTGTCCGAAGCCCACTTGAGAGGCTATGACAGGCATCCCCAAACTGCGGCCCTCCAGATGTTTTGGCCTACAACTCCCATGATCCCTAGCTAACAGGACCAGTGGTCAGGGATGATGGGAATTGTAGTCCAAAACATCTGGAGGGCCGAAGTTTGGGGGTGCCTGGGATAGGACCATGTGAGGCCTCTGGGGACACCGAGGAGAGCTACAGGCGAGTTCCCCCAATGTGGCTTCCTCTTTGGGTGGTTTACCTTTACTGACTTCCTGCAAAGGGGGCCAGGAGTCCAATATAGTCCTTTGCCAATGCGTAAGCCAATACTGTTCACATTTCTGTAATCAATAAAGTTGTGGCCTAAATTTTTTTCCCATTAACCTTAAACCAAAATTCTGTGTCAGTGTGAATTTTATTTTAATTGGGGGAGGGGCTGGTTTGGGGGCCTTCACACACAAGCAATTTTCCCTAACATGTATGCTATTTTCATTAATATGTGCAATTATGTGCACATTTTACACTAGGTTTATGCATTTCAGCACACATTACTTGGCAGGAAAACTGCACTGCAAAATTCAGAGTAGTGCAATTTTTTTTAAAGATTGCTGTGCTCCGCTTTGCATCTTGTTTCAGAAAGGGTGAAGTAGATAAGTTTGCCTTTAAATGTGAGGTGAATGGAATTTCTCCTTCATCCCTACTGACAGAATCATTTTCACAAATGGAGGACTGAATCTGTGAGATTATGATTTGCCACAGAGGAAATACAATTGTGGAACAGCGCAACAATACCATATGCTGTGAACAAGTCCCCGATTCATGTCTAATCAAGGATATGAGCTCAAATCTCCAAATACACGGTCTTGTATGGATGAATGAGGGTTTCCTCCTCGGGCAAGGCACCTGAAGAATTGTATGGAAGCATCTGGGTGGGCAGTTTAAATTCCTCAGTATGCAACTTGCACACTCCTCAGTTGTGTAGAATGTTTCCTAACATGAAATTTGGTACAAACTGGCATTTGCTCTGGTGAACATCTAAGAGATTTTGAAGGGAGCACAAGGTGTTTCAAAAAAAGCTAGCAAAAATATCCCAGGGAGGTTATTGTGACTCCCTCATCATTAGCGAGGATGGAAAGATGGAACAAAAAGAAAGCATTTGTTATTAAGACTCCTAACCATGTCCCTGGAATCTGAGAAGTGCAATACAGTCTAGATATAGTTCTCTAATCATTGGATCGATCAGTGTCTTTGTAGTTTAAATTTTAATTAGGCCTAGTGTCTAAAAGGGGAGAACCAGACTAATGGAATGATAGACTGAGGGCAATCTTTCTTTTTCTCAAAAACATACAGTCTGCCAGGCCAAGAAAAGATCCACTCAGGAAAAGATGCTGCAGCTTTTTCATAAGACGTACCAGAAAATTTGGCACACTTCTTCCAAATTCTCACTCCACCACCAGTCGCACACAAGGGAAAAAGGAAATTCTGACCTCTCGATACATTTTAAAGCTTGCCCGTGTTACAGTTTCCTTAACTCTCGATATGCTGCTGTCCAGAACAAAAGGAAGAATGTGAGAGGTAAGAATTCCAGAGGGGAGGTTGAACGAAGGAGATAATAGGAATGTCCCACAGGAAGGTTTCTCCTCCAAATGACTGGCAACCTCTTATGCCTGGGTGTATTCTTATGTTGGGTCATAGGAGCCAACTCCTAGGGGTTGAGATCCCTTCAGCACCCCAATAAAATATTTGAGGGGCCCTGCCCCCAAGTTAATGGGCATTGCCATTCAAATGGTATGTGTGTGTGCTGCATCATGGGATCAGTTATGTGGGGTGGGGCTTACCTGCCAGTGCCACCCCCCCCCCCAATATTTTATTCCAGTTGCCACCCCTGTATTCTGTAGCTCTTCCACTGAAGTTCCGAATGTCTTCCACTGAACTGTACCATAATAAATCTGTTAATCCTTAAAATGCCACAGGGCTAAAGCCATTTTAAGGTCAAGATCCGTCAAAACATTTTGGCACTTCATTCAGTCTTTAGGATAGCTTTATTTCACTTGCTTTGAAACTCTCTCCTGTTGATGTGCACTTCAATCTGAGACAGTTCTTCAGAATTATTACCTGAAAGTAACATGTGTTCAGTTATGGATCTCTCTCAAATGTTCTTAGTCTTGGAAGATAGAGGCAATGTTTTCAGATTTTCAGCGATCATCTAGGGGCAGGGCACATGATATATACGCCTCGCTGAATTTACGCAGATCTGGGTCCAGTCAGCTGTGAATGGGGGACTACCTGAGAACCTGGCACCTTTGGTATGAATACACCAAATAAATAATGGAAACCATGAGTGCTCCTATAACATCTTATTGGCCTCAACTTTGGTTTATTGAAACAGGACAAGTTCACAATTCAAGGTTTGATGCTATTGTTTCTGCAACCTGCTAAAACAGGTGATTAATTGAGCTATTGGTGGATGTTGGTCTCTTGTCTCAGAGGGGTTATGAGGGTTAATTTGCTTTTGCCCTAGTTATCTCTCTATTGACTTGACTTAATTTTTTGTCTCTGCTGCTCTGATATTATTTTTATTGCTCATTTGAATGTTGTTTATTTTTGGGTGCTTATTACGAAGAGAAAAGTGGGCTATATATATTTCAAAATAGCATGACAGAGTAATTATTAGATAACTAGTTTTATATTATTTATATGATGGCATTATATGCCACAGCTGCCGGGAAATTTGTGCACATTTTCTAAGATAAATTTTGTTGATATTTTTAGCAGAGTTCGGTTTTATGGGCAGTAAACATGGCATATATAGATTTATTAACAATTGAGAACAAGAAACCAAATAACTATTTGCTGCTTTTCCTTAATTCCCAGTGTCAGTTGCCTGAGGTTGCTACCTCCTTCTGAGGGTACCTCCAGCCTTGAGACCTTGTGGGATCTCAGTGAATGGGTCAATCTGTACCTGGGGCTCCCTCTTTTGGCTTTGAAGAAGAAGAAGAAGAGAAGAGTTTGGATTTGATATCCCGCTTTATCACTACCCGAAGGAGTCTCACATTGAAGGACAATGAGGAAACAGCAACCAATTGGGTGTTTATTTGTATGGATATTGTGAGGGTGAGGAATGATTCTGGGTGCTCCCTGGTGAGAGCAGAGAATCCCGGGGGTAAGAAGTGCATATATCTGAGTGTGAACTTGGATAGGTAGTATCAGAAGTGAGATGCTGTTGCTACTTATACATCCATGCTTGTATATTTGGTGGGTAGAGTTGGTTGTCTCTGTTGTGTTTCTTTATTTTGGACCTGCTAGTAGCTATGCTTTCCGTATGATGGCCCCTGTGGTCATTTCCAACACCTACTGTTCTAGGCTATCATCAAGAAATGATACCTCATTGTCATGACTGGAACACATATGCAACCCGTCTATATGAGGGCAGTTGAAGTCACCCATTACTGTGTCTCCTCTTTTGAATGCTTCCTGGATTTCATTCTTTATCTCAAGAGCTCCCTCAACATTCTGACACTGTCCCCTCCTGAACAGGGATCTGTTCCCTCTTCTATAGTCCCTGCTATCCCACACTTTGGTGACTGAACTTCTCTAGCCAGAGAGCCTTTTCTACTCAGATAGGCTCCCTGAAAGAACAAGATTCTGAATCACATGCTGAGCCTTCTTGAGTGTAGCAAGAGAAGTTCAGACACCAGCATGTAGGGGGCTGCAAAAAAAAAGGCAACAGGGGGATGCAAGACAGGGCAGTGTGAATGGGTTCATTATCGCTGCCCACTCTTGTGAAGTGGGAATCACAGTGTGGCATGGATTTAATAGAGCTGCAGATTGTTCCTGCCTCCCTATTTTCTGTCCCCAATATGACAGGAGCCAAGGCTGAACATTCATGAATGGGAGGGGGAAGAACGAAAGTCTGTCCATGGGACTCCCCTATGAATTTTGCAGCCTGGTTTTCTGCTCCAGCACAAGGAAGCCTGTCTCTTTACACTGGATTGCACAACACTTTATGATCACCTTTTCCCACCACCCCTTATGTTCTGTAAAGGTTACATTTCATCCCTTGCAGCCACGCCTGATGCTGAGCTCACCCAGAAAGCACATACAAGGCTTTGTGTGGCCTTCCTTCCGTTCTTGTTTTAGGAAAGCGATCATGTAAAAAAAAACTTTACAAATATCTTCTCTCCCCCCCCCCCTCTGCCCCTGCCACCCCTTCTCTTCCAAAGGATCCTCAGCGTGGAATGAAATATCAAAAGGCCTGAGGGAAATTTGGCTGACAAGCATGATCAAGGGACGTAGTAAGGAAGCAACTCTTGTGGAACAGATTCCTTCTTTGGCTTGTCATCTGAAGTCTTACCCCTCCCTCCTTCCTTCCTTCCATGTCACTTTTAGTACTGGTAGTGTCAATAAATAACATAATGGTATGGAAAGCAGTGAAAACAATCACCACAGTAAATTGAATTTTGATGCCTACCACAGGTTTTTTCTTAATAAAATAAAATAAACAAATAATCAAAACATTAAAAGAGACCTACTTCAGGTAGGGCTTTTTCAACTTTAGGGACACAATTCCTCCAGGTCAACTTTTCAAGGGCCACAGGACAGAAATGGGCAGGGCTACACACAAACAAATGTAACTTTTGCCTTTATATAGTAAGTTAGTTCTACATGTGCATACACAAACATCCCTCCCTATGCTCCATTCAGGCAAGTACGCAAGAAGTATGGTCAGAGTTGAAGGACAGAGTTCACTTGGGGGGGTGCAGGGCCCATGAGGGATGTGGCTTTGAGAGAGGTCTATCTAGAAGGCCACATTTGGTTATACTGATGCTATGATTCATAGAAATATACCATGCAAAATGTCCAGACTAGCACCAATGGTTAGAGTGTGTCCTTGTTTGTGCTCATGCACACAGAGAGCAATTTCAGCCATCTCTTTAGATTTCTTTTAACTTGACTCAGAAGTGACGAAAAATATTATTTGAGCAGAAGTTTCTCTCTCTTGGGCTAAATTCACTAGCAACTTTACAAGACATCTGTAAGAAGAGGATTGATGAAGGGAAGTGATGTGAATCTGACACAGATGATTTTTATTAGAGTTGCCGCCATAAATTTCCCCTACAGCAAAACTCAAGCCGAATGTGGATATGTCTCCTCAGGCAAAACATCCAAGTAGTTTTGAGGGTGAGGAGGGGAAAGAGAGATGAGCATAATTTCTCAAAGAGATTGGGTCTTATGGGACATTTAGCTCTAAGTCAACGAAATATCCCATAGGACCCCTTCCTATAGGATCAATGATACTATTAAGAGAAGTAAGGGGGCCTTGCAGTGGTAGCATTCAAACTATGGAATCGTCTTCCTGGGCATGTTGCCATCATTTAGGCACCAGGCAAACTCCATCCTGTTTTCTTAGGTTTTGAATGTCACGTGCTCTTTGTGTGTGTCTGTTTGTGATTTATGCATGTGTGTGAATTTGCTCCTTTAACTTGGCTTCTTTGATTTTTATGGATTTATTTGGTGTTTACCTTTCAATAATTTGCTATGATTAATGTGATTGTAAACCGTGATTTTTCTGTCAAAAAATGGGGTGTAAATGTATAACAAAATATTGTTAAAAAACTAACCCAAATCTATAGTGGTACCTTGGTTATCAAACTTAATCCATTCCAGGAGTCCATTCGATTCCCGAAACCATTTGAAAACCTGATTGGCTGCAGTTCAGCTTCCAAAAACGTTCACAAACCGGGACACTTACTTCCCAGTTTGCGACGTTCCCTCTGAGGAAAATATATTCATGTTAATAATCAGAGATATTGTAGACTCAAGGATAACCCAATACTACTCTTTTCTTTTCTTGTTTTCTTTTCTTTTCTTTTCTTGGTTTGGTCTGTATCCTTGAAAGGGAACGAAAGCTCTTCATTCCAGCCTCTAATACCCTGCATCAAATAGCTCCAAGATACAAGGCAGGATCAATGCCACGTCAGCTTGCAGACTGAAAATTCCTCCTTCTACTCTTGACTGCCAGAACCCAGAGGTCACATAGCCTAAGGATATAAGAAAATGCACACTGTCATGCAGAGGTTAAGGCATGTTAAAGCTAATCTTTCCTGTCTTTATTCAAACAGCTGCCACAGATGTTCACACATTTTGTTGTTTGTTGCTCTCTGAAACTTTACTAACTTCGCCTCCCTCCCTCTGTCTCCTGCACAGACATAAGAAATAATGTAGCCCAATAATGTAGCCCATATGTCCGTCCCCCCGCCCACCCATGAAAAAAGGCTGAGAATGCCCCTGCAAAGGCTAAAAAGAGCTGGACAAATCAAAGGCGCCTTTCTGAATGTGTCAGAAAGGAACCAGCCCAAGACAAGACACATGGCATGTCAGGCAAACAACTACTGTCGGCTGTCTGAAGAGTTTTCACCCCACACTCGGGAAACATTAGGCTCATCTGAAATGTGATGTAAATTCATCTTATGGGACTTGAGTAATAGGGAGGACTTGTTGGAGCGAAGTGACTTTAGGACAGACATAACTGTTAGTTGCACGAAAGACAACAGGGCAGGCAATTCAAAAGGAATCCCAGGTGTAAGAAGGTATTCTGGGAAGGGCACCAATTTTGGGGACTTGCAAAAGAGGCATATATTTTCTGTTGTTTTCTTGGTGGGTGGGTGTGGAGAAATTTCTCTGAAATTCTCAGGAGGGGTGCTGTGTTGTTGCTTGCCTTTCTTAACTCTACAATGAGGGTTTGGGGTGGGTGCTCCCACTTGCTTTTTGAACCACTCAGAGCAACATGAGTGTCTCTCAACAGATTCCCCTTCTCTGCACTTCCTGGAATGCCTTGGGAATGCCTGGCAACACAAGACGTGTACTGGTCGGAAACTGTGGAGAGAGCCTCATGCCACTTCCCACTGGCCACACTTTCTGGGATGCCTGTGGAGCTGCGTGATGTAACGTGAGGTGGCATCACTCCCAGGGCATTCCAGGAAATGCAGCCAGTGTGAAAATGGGGACAGTCTTGTATTGCTGAGAACAGAGTAGCTTTCCCTTTTAAAGTGGAAAAAAAGCAAGAAAAATGGAAAACCCTTGGCTACCTTGTAAGGTTATGTAGGGTAACCAGCAATCTCACTCTGAAAATCTAAGAAACATTATTGTCCCCCTCCCCACCAGTCTCCCAGGAGGTATCAATTTTACCCCACCTATTCAATGAATAGGGCCCAGCTGTAGTGCTGATTTGAATTGACTGGGGCCATATCCCAGGTGCTTTTCTGAAAGTGTCTGTGGACTTGCTCAGTTGCCTCTTTTCCGTGGCTTTATTCCACACATCTGCATGATGGGATGACGATGGCTCTCCAGTAGGGTTGCCAGACTCAATAGAGGACAGGACTTCTGTGCCTTTAATTGCCCTGCTCTCTTTTGAGTCTGGAAACCTTAGAGAGAAACCAGCAGACCCTTTGTTTAATTTCCAAGCAAAGGGTCTGCTGGTTTCTCTTTAAGGTTTCAAGACTCCAGTATGACCCAGTATGGATTGGTTATGATCAATCCAACACCAGTAGCCCAGTGTCAGGAACTTGAAGAAAAAAACATCCAGGTCTAAGACTGGGAACCAGTGGACTGAGTTACCTTGGACAGTATGTGTTAAGGCTTCAAAACCCTTGTTTAGTTATCAGGGGTGCACACATCAGACCTTGCAATTGGCAGAGAGTTTGAAGCCTCTGAATTCGACAAGCCTCATGAAAATACTTTGCCTTTGCCTCTTCAGAACATTAGAGAAATGGGTGGTTGGACCATGTTGAAGGAGGGCCAAGTCGTGGGATCAAGGGAGTTGTGGATTCCCCAATGCTAGGCCAGGAGTTTTATCTTCAGACTCTCCCTACTTGAAGGCTGGGTTTAAAGCGACATCAACATCATTTCCCCAACTGTGTTTGCATCCCTAACAGAATATGGGCAGTGGGCGTTCCATGAGTGGTCTTTTAAACTGATGTGTTATTCCGAAATTTGCCTTTGTAACTGTGACACATGCTCTTCCTGTGAAATGTACTGCCAAATAGAGTTATAATGAAGTGCCGCTATCGGGGAAGGATTAAATTGGAGTCTGCAGAAATGGCATTTAAGGAAGCTGTATCTCTGCTCCATTCTATTATTACTATTATTACATTTAATCAACAATCTTTCATGCCAATGAAAGGGGGGGGGTGTGAAGGGAGCCAATGAATGCTTTCCAGAATAGATATAAATAGAATCTTAAGTCAGACATAAATACCCATTTAGCAGATTTGTAATGGCTGAACCTGTGTGCGTAAAAGGGAGGGGAATTATTGAAACAAGCTGAAAATGTTTTTCCAGTGATGATGCAAATAAGGGAAAACATACTTTTTAAAAGAAATGAAAAAAAGCAGAACACACCATGTTTGAGGGCTGCTTTTTTTTAAAAAAAGCATGAGCTGTTTAGCACAATCATATGCATATTTAGTAGCCAAATCTCAGGCATTGGTCCTGAGGCTCAGGATTTGAAGTTGATTCCAACTCTCCCAACGTACTTCCTAAATCTGTTCAAGGGTTTGTTCCTGTGATGCTGACATGTTAGTTGGATACCCACCCTATCTTTCTTGATCCCCCCTAATTTGTCTTGCCCTCCATATCTTCAGCTCCATCCCTTTAAAAATAAAAGTGTAGCTATGGTCAAGGAGATTACCTGAAAGTGCTCCAAAGATTATTGGTGGTCAGTGAAGCATCTCTTTAAAAGAAAACCTGACAAACAGGAATTGTATAGGGAGAAGAGCCTGATGGAACTGGAGGGAGATGCAAGTCTGAAGAGAAGAGATTGTAGCTGTCTTTTGCCCACCTATATATATTCTCAGCTTTACCTGTCATTCCCCATACATTTTTCAATTCAACTCCCATCATACCTGGCCACTGGCCATGCTGTCTGGGGCTGATGGGAGCTGGATTCCAGGAACATTGGTAGGGCCACAGCTTCTCTATCCCTGCTCTGTATGCAGCAAAGTTGCAAAAGGAAGAGAGTTCAAACTGCCAAACATGCTAAACACAATTTTGGAACAGCAGGCCAGACAGAACAATCAAAACCCTTGGCTAACACTGGTGGGGCTTAATGGAGCAGCATAGCTGCCCAGTGACGTAGCATGTGGGGGTACAGGGGTGGTAGCCCTGGGCACACAATTGATAGGGTTGCAAAATTTCAACACCTGTTGCAGCCTTAATACAGCTGTGTGCTTCCATTGCTGGGCTCCGTTGAAAATGGCTTCTCTATGTGAACCAGGAACAGACCTCTCCAGACAATGGAATGACTCTTGTTTCTTATCTTCCTGGGGGACATGGACAGGCAGTTGGATGTACATGCGTACTCTGTATGTTTCCCTCCCTCCAACCCCTCCACCTCCGTGCAGCCCTGGGCTCAGGCAACCCATGCTATGCCACTGTAGCCACCACCATCTCCCGGAGCTGCTGCTTGCACTCAACAGGGAGGTAGAAGTGGCAAGGGGGGAAAATGCCACTTTGCTACACCACCTCCCCGGCAGGTGTAGCAAAGAGGCCTGGATGGGGCCTATTGCCATCAGGATTAGCTCAGGAAACAGCAGATCTTTTGCTGGCCAACTCCACCCCCTCCCCAGCCCTGGGGGTTTCCAGTGGCTACTGCTGGTGGGGAGACCACCAGCTGGCTCTTTCGGTGGGCACACTGAGGATTTTCTAACTGGTGGAGTTAGCCTGCTAACAGAGATGGGTAGGTCTAGGCTGAGCTACACCACTGCCTCATCCAAATCTCCTTCAGCCTAGCAGGTTGAAAGCTTGGACCGTACGTTAACCTGATCATTTTCATTTTCAAAGGGGGGGGGGGAAACCCACATTTTGAAAAAGATAGTTTTAATATAGCTTTAATCTGGCCCTAACAGTCCAGAAATAGGAAAGCTGCACCAATGCATAGCATGGAAAAGAGGACATTATCCAGAGGCATTGTAGAAAACTAGTTTTCTTTTCCAATAGAGCTAAATGTATTCTGAGCATCAGAGCTCTTTTTCAAAGGTGTCTTCCTTTTCTGCCTTTTTTCATTGGAGACTCACCTCCCCCTATCACTTTCCATCAGATAGATAAAATAATGACATTCATTTTCTCATGAGAGAGTCGTAGTTAGACAGATGATTATCTAAGATGATCTAGCATCCAAAGAATGAATATTTGAAAGGCAGATACAGAGAATGCATCTAAGGAAGATCAGGAAAGGGGTGTGCTATGGCCAAACTCCTATTATACCAGCAGGTATAACCAGATCAATAATGTAATCCATGTGCAATTGAGGATGCCATCTGAGCTTTTGGAGGGCTTGTTGCTACATGATAAATATCTTTCTTTGTGTGTCCTTGTAAACAAACATTAAAGTCTTTGTTGCTGTAACCTATAATCACAAACAAAGCATTTGATTGCAGAAAGCCTAATGATATCAAAATGTACACAAGTAGATAGCGTATCTCCCCTTTCTGGAAAGAGACACAAATATGAATAAAACAGTGTTGGTCACAGAGGTGGGGAAAATGTTTGAAACAAAAACTCAGTAGGTATTAAGTATTATTTCAATTCTCGAAATTTAATTGTGAGGAATTTTAGTTAATGACATACAAATGACAATTGAACCACAATAAGTTACAATAAGGCTGCAAATCTAAGCTTGCCTACACTTAGGAGAGTTCAGGTCGGTCTGTTTTTCACCCTTGCCACTTTCACATTTGCCCACCTGTAAGTCCATCAGAATTCTGCATTAATTTGTGTTGGGTTTTTTTAAGTGCATGAAAATATGCATTTCACTACATATTCAAATGTGCATTAAAAGAAGTTTCTGTTGAAAGATACATTTGGCATGATCACTCATTACTCAGTAAACATAATCTAACCTCCATGCTCAAAATGCAGGTGTTCTGGACCTTCATGTGCCAACTCATCATAACAAATTGGGTCCTAATTTCCATTTTGCATAGGAAAGAGCTTGTCAGTTTGCAGAAAGAGTTGTGTGCTTGACTTGCTGATTGAACTGAGGTTCTGAGTGTTGGAGATGCAACACGGGCTAAGCAACAGTTTCATTCTGCAGCTCAGAGAGGCTTCCAGGCAATCATGGCCGGCAGAGGCTCACAAAGCAACACCAGCAACATCAAAATACAGTATAAAATACTAAACAAACAAACAAAAACACCCCACCTATAGCAAACCTTTAATACAGATCACAGTGAAGGAGAATAAACCTTAACTATGATGATGGTGATGATGATGATGATGATGATGATGATGATGATGATGATGATGATGATAATAATAATAATATATTTCTACCCCGCCCATCTGGCTGGGTTTCCCCAGCCACTCTTGGCGGCTTACAACAGAAAAATGAAATAAAATAATCTATTAAACATTAAAAGCCTCCCTAAACAGGGCTGCCTTCAGATGTCTTCTAAAAATCTGGTAGCTATTTTTTTTCTTTGACATCTGCTGGGAGGGCGTTCCACAGGGCGGGCGCCACCACCGATAAGGCCCTCTGCCAGGTTCCCTGCAACTTGGCTTCTTGCAACGAGGGAACCGCCAGAAGGCCCTCGGCACTGGACCTCAGTGTCTGGGCAGAATGATGGGGGTGAGCCTAGGTTTGGGCAATAGAGTGGTACCTCGGGTTAAGAACTTAATTTGTTCTGGAGGTCTGTTCTTAACCTGAAACTGTTCTTAACCTGAGGTACCACTTTAGCTAATGGGGCCTCCCGCTGCACAATTTCTGTTCTCATCCTGAAGCGAAGTTCTTAACCCGAGGTACTATTTCTGGGTTAGTGGAGTCTGTAACCTGAAGCGTCTGTAACCTGAAGCGTTTGTAACCTGAGGTACCACTGTACTTTGAAGGCGTGCCCACATTTGCGCTTCTCTCAACACTTCCCCCCCAGGAAAACCTGATGTTTACTGCTGAATTGCTACAAATGTCAATCAGTTTCCCTGCAAATCAATATTTGTTCTGATTCAGTAGTAAAAAGCAGCTTTTCCCATGGAAAGCAGTGGAACAAATCGAAAACATCTTAGAGCTGTGTATTCTAGGCATGGGACAAATGTGGAAGAGCCTTTACAATGACCTAAAAAGTGCAAAATGGCTGTGATCTCTCTTGAGGAGCTGGTGTGTTTGTGCAATCACAGCCTCAGGATATGATAGCAGTAATAAAGTAACAATCCCTACAACTGATATAGTTGTTTCCTTAGAACCAGATTCTAGTGTATCCTTGCTATAGGCACACATACATTTAATATAAAAGGGTCACAGCAGAATCTGGGTGGTGTTTGTGCCAGTTTGAGTTTCTATTAACAATGATTACAGAGTACTGGGAGGGAGGGTGGCAGGTAGCTGCTAATGTGTAGACAAGATTAATTAATTCTCAGTATGATTATTAAAATTGTTTGAAGTCTGGTAACTGGGGGGAAAGTAGAAGCATTTGCATTAAGAATATGCCTTTCCTGAAAGAATCTGGCAGTGATTTGCAAATATTAATTATGCCTTGCAACATCTGTGAAGAAACAAGGGAAGCCATCTTTAATTCCAGCAGGCATGGAAGATTACACTGTTTGGACTTACATGGAGGGAAACCATAAATTAATAGTGAAGTTTCCAAAGGCTAATGCTGCGCCCGGGAGAACCATTTGGCAAGGGCAGTGTATCAGTCCTTTCATTAAGAAATTCCCACATTTGTGCTTATTATTAAAAAATAGTCACAACAAATGCTCTTAAGATATAATTGTTTGTCTTCTTTGCAACTTGGCTTTGAATATGTACAACAGCAGACTTTAAAACACATTTCCATCTTTGTTTCCTGCTGATAGGCTGACTTTTCTATAACATTATAACAAACTTATAACAAAATCTCAAATCAGAGTGGGCACATCTAATGACACCTGCCTGCTTGCCAGGGCTGGCCCATCCATGAGGCATGTTAAGGCAACCTCCTCTTGTGGCAGGATCCAGAAGGACAGCTGATCCAAGGAATGTTTCTTCTTCTGCTGCTGCCGTAGTCGCAGCAACAACTGAGGCCCACTCCTTAGACTTAGAGGCTGGATCTGCCTCATCCTTGGCCTCCCTCCCATGCTGCATCTACAGTGGCCTCTTTGCAAATAGGAGACACTACTGGTCTCCTCCCACCCTGATGTAGATCTTTATTCCCTTTATTCCCTTTCCCCCTTGTTCCTAATGTAGATCCTCACTCATTCCTTCTTCCCTGGCAGCAGCAGGTGCCATTTTGTGGTTCAACGTAGGTGTCCAAATGACTTGGGCCTGCACAGTGGAAATCTGCTTGCGTGGTGGGACTTCTCATTTCTCTGCTCCTTGCTCCAAGCCCCTTGTACATCCTGTGGGAATGTTCAGGGATGCAGGAGAGGGTATATTGTTTATTAATATCCTTCCTAACTTGCGCTAGCAAGTTTCTTTACTTAGCAGAGAGTTTACATTCCCCTGTTACATGCATAGCAGATAGCTGGTTGCAGCCTCTCACTATCATACAATTCAGTATTGAATTGTATGTTCCTGGTAAGTTCCCTTTTACCCCTCTTAAAAGAATAAAGACACCACCATCTTATTTAAAGTCAATCAAAGAAGTTGACTCATCATCAGTTCACATATGGATCCCTGAAGGCAGACTTAGTTACAAATATGTACCTGTGGATCTACCCCATATGGGGGGATAATCCCAGTGCTTCTGCTAGCTGAGAAGCTAGCAGGGCATTTCTAGCTAAGAAGCTGGTCCAACAATGAAGGAAGTGAAAAAGAGAGAGGGAGTGGCAGCATGCCTTGTCCTTTTGTTACCTGGACAGGTAAGGTCACACCCACTTCTAGTCACATGCAAAAGGAAGGATGCTCCAGCCCAGGAGGAACAAGGAAGTTTCGACTGGCTGGACCAAACATCCCCTTGCATGTCCACTCTAGGAAAACAAGGAATGTTATATTTCACTGCTCCCCATTGATTATATCCCACACATTCAAAGACTGTGCACAAGTGGGCAACTTGCTCATCTCTGCAAAGGTCAGAATGCAATACTATTTTCAAGAGGATGCTCATCATGGGCTCTTGCTTGTAATATATACAAAGCAGCCCAAATAAAATCATCCAAAAAAACCACTTATCCCAGTGCTTATCCCACTTTGTATGACACTGGAATGCATTCCTCTTTTTTTGTTACTACAAGGGGGTATACATTTCTAATTATATCTAGTGTTTGTTTCTGAAATGGAATAATTTTTACTTCTTTCAGCCAATAAACCCCCATCAATCTCTGAGGAACATTATTTCTTCAAAGAGAATGGCATAGACTTGATGAGTAGAAAACATCTTGAAAATATGGCTATAGGACAGCAACAACAAAAGGGGACAAGATTAAAAAAAAAAAACATGAATGAATCCAAAACAAAAGATTCAGCTACAGCTGCATAGAACTGAGGATAATTTGATGGCATAGGACATTGGGAATGAAAGGGAATCAAATCAGGCCAATGACAGGAGATCACTTGGGCTGCAATAGAACTCCAGTCACCTGGGAATAGGCCCCACTGAATTCAACAGGGCTTACTTCTGAGCCCTGGTTAGTCCCTGATAACAAGGGGAAACACACATCAATGCATTTTTTTCTTAGGTTGAACACACCTAAGTCCAGAGATCTGTGGTAATATTAATAGTGTTATGAGTTGGTGGGTGTCAGACACCTTTAATCCCTACACCAGTAAGAATTAGAATTTAATCCAGCCTACTGATCTACCAAGTGTTAAAATATAAACCAGACTATCTTAACAACAAACAACAACAACAACAACTTATTATTATTATTTATATCCTGCCCACCTGGCTGGGTTTCCCCAGCCACTCTGGGCAGCCCCCAACATAATATTAAAAACACGATTAAACATCAAACATTAAAAACTTCCCTAAACAGATGTCTTCTAAAAGTTTTGTAATTCTTGATCTCCTTGACATCTGAATGGAGGGCACCACTACCAAAAAGGTCCTCTGCCTGGTTCTTCTTCATGAGGTATTTGCATAGGTGATGGGTCGTTAAGAAAACAAATGAATGGTGACTAAGAGATCAAAATGAAGGGAGCTCTGTGGAGGGTGGGGCCCCTCTTCCAACTCTTAGATAGTTAGAAGGACAAAAGCCTAAGTCTTGAGTGGAGAATTGGTAGTAATGTGACCTAAAAGCAACATGCTGAAGAACCAGAGAGGCAGTACAAGGGTTGATTTCTGTTTGAATCCCAGGCTGTGGCTATGGGGTTGTTAATGCTGTGAACCCCTCCATCAAAGGCTCAGGTTGTGCAGCTGGAGACCCAAGTGTGGGAAACACTGGACTAATATATCATATACCATATATCATAAAGACACCACACTCTCCTCTGTGCCTCATTCCCAAAAGGAAACACAAACCCTGGGTGAATGTCCGGAACCCCTAGAGAATGGGGTGGTATGGAAAAATACCAAAATCCTCAGAGAGAAGTTGTATGGACCCTGGAACCACTTCTGAGTCCTTGCCTTCCTTATATCTTCTGCCAGAGATTTATTTTAATAGCTTGTCTAGCCACACATTCTTTCAAAAGAAATAGTGAAATATACTGCTGATTTGCCAGCTCAGCCCTGAAGCTCACTGAGCGGCCTTGGGCAAGTTGCTCTCTCTGAGCCTTCCCTACTTCAGAGAGCTTGTTGTGAGAATAAAATTAAAGACATATTTGTGGGGGAAATCAAAAGAAAGAGAGCATCAAAAATGGTTTACACTTCTTGCTGCTTGTGAACTCAGTACTGTTGGTTCAATAGTGCATCTCTTTGATAGGAAAAGCCAGCCCTCCTGAATGGCTGCCTTTTGTGATGTAGCTATTTCCCATTATCTGCTTAATTGTTCTTAATTTTTCATTGACACAAGGTGTCAGAGGAAAATACTTTGCTGATCTTTTAAAATACGGTAACAGCCGCAATTGCCCAGTGAATCAAAATGACTTTTGTTTCTCAGCTTTTTACAAGGATATCAGGATATGGAGAAAAGTTGCTATCTCCTTAGAAGCATCAGCCAAGGCAAGAGACAAAGTTTACAAGGCGAACACATAGAATACACTACAAAAGTAGCTTGATTGTTTTGGAATTTATTTTTAATGTGTTTTATTGTGCCCAAAAAGTACCCAACTGGCTGAGCTGGACTTGGCAATTATTCTGTTCATTGGATCAGCTGGCAGGTTTTAATTAAGTTTGTTTTTATTGATACAGGCTTAATTTTGCTTTATTTCTCAATATATTTATTGTACCATTCTCCATTGTTTTGATATTGGGATGCCCTATGGTTATAAGCAGTAAATCTGAACTGAGCTTGTAGCTACTAAAGGTTTAGGAGTTCTGCCTGGGAAAAGTGACAACCTAATGAGCGCTTTCCACCCCCTCGCCTTCCCAATCTCTCCCAACCTTCCCTGACTTGGTGACCTTCAGATGTTGCAGGAATACAGCTCTCACAAGACATTGGTCATGCTGGCTGAGACTGGTGGGAGCTGTAGCCCAAAAATTCTGCAAGGCATCAGATTGGGTGCAGGACACACTCTACCTTTTAATCAAAGCCTTCACCTTTACAGTGCACTGCTTAGGAATAATATTTATTTATTTATTTATTTATTTATTTATTTATTTATTTATTTATACCCCATCCATCTGGCTGGGTTTCCCCAGCTGCTCTGGGTGGCTTCCAGCAGAATATTAAAGCACAATGATTCATCAAATATTAAAAGCTTCCCTGAACAGGGCTGCCTTCAGATGTCTTCTAAAAGTCCGATAGTAGTTTATTTCTTTGACATCTGATGGAAGGGCACCAATACCAAAAGGCCCTCTGCCTGGTTCCCTATAACTTTACTTCTTGCAGTGAGGGAACCGCCAGAAGGCCCTCGGCGCTGGACCTCAGTGTCCGGGCAGAACGATGGGGGTAGAGACGCTCCTTCGGGTATACTGGGCCGAGGCCATTTAGGGCTTTAAAGGTCAGCACCAACACTTTGAATTGTGCTCAGAAACGTACTGGGAGCCAATGTAGGTCTTTCAGGACCGGTGTTATGTGGTTCATGCTGAGAGCAATTGGCTTTAGTACATGCAAGCACTGTGTACAATTTGTCCACTCCCTTGCCTTCTTATTGATAAATTTTAAAAATGCACAATAAGAAACATGCAGAATAAAACAGTTGTGCAGAATCTAAAACTATCTTCCCACGATTCTATGTAAGAATATATTATTCTATACAGTACTGTATTTTCATGCTTGTATCATCATCATCGCAACCCAACTATATTTAAGATCTGTCTGTTACAATACCAAAACATTCAGGAAGGGTTTCTGAATTCTTCATATCCAATAAGATATGCCAGTTTCAAAATTCTGAAAATGCACTACCAAATTTCAACCAATATCATATTTAACCAATATCCACCTGCTTCCAATGTCAAGGTACTAAATTAGACATGGGGAACCTTTGTCCCTTCAGATGTTGTTGAAGTACAACATCCATCATCCCTGGTCATTGGTCATGCTTGCTGGAGCTGATGGGATAACAAAAATTGATGGGCCAAAAATTTCCCCATACCTGTACTAAACACTTGGCTGCCATCAATAACCAATATACTAATCCAGTCTATTGTTTTGGTCCAAGATACTGACAGAATCAAATGTATTTAAGATCTATTATAACTGACATGTCCTTTATTTGATCTGGTCTGGTGTATCTGAAGAAGTGTGCATGCACACGAAAGCTCATACCAAAATATAAACTTAGTTGGTCTTTAAGGTGCTACTGAAGGAATTTTTTTATTTTGCTTCGACTCAGACCAACACGGCTACCTACCTGTAACTTGATCTGGTCTGTAAGCTGTCCCCAGTAACTGTGAATATAAGGACAATGTCATCACAGATGCACTTAATCGTCTTAATATTGTCTATATCTCCAGCAGGTTGCAATTTCCCCAAATGAAAAAGTTGCTGCAGTCACAGAAATAGACAGAATTCCAGTGTATGTTGACCATATGAAGTCCAATTCACACTGTACGCTCATCACCAGGTGAGGAAGAACACAGGACCCCCAACAATTGGGTTAATGTAGCAATAGCTTACATGCACAATTACTGCCATGAGTATGAGTAAGTGTCAGCCGGCCAGTGAAAGTCCTCTGGATCAATAATACATACTGTCTGTGTTTCTAGAGCCCAACTAGCCCACAAGTAGTAGCACTGCATTAAAACTCTATATAAGCTTCATCATTAGCATATGTATTAGCTGAATGAATGCTTTCCTTTGACCCACTGGCTGGCAGAAAGGAATTGTGCTCAAAAGGAGGCTGGATCCATCTCTCCTTGCTGAAATTACACACAAATGAATAGCAAACCAGGCCTTCAGCTTAATTCATCTGGGGAGACAGTGAGACACGTTATCACGGCCCTTAAATCTACCAGGCTGGTGATTCGAGTACCTTAATTGCATTTGTGATCTGCTGTGCTTCTTTCAAAGGATAAGGCATACAGATGCTATGATATGCTTCTAATCAGAAGCCATTATTAAACAGTTGGAACCAGGGAGGGTATCTAGGCATGCAGACAAGTGCGAGATCTTAGTGCTTGTCTGCTGTTTGATTGTTATCACAGCTGCCCCTATGACTACAATATCCTGTGAAATCACATTTCACGCTGGAAGTTTGGACCAAGCTATAACTCATCACAACCAGAATCTGTCTTTGTTTTCTGGTGTTCTGGAAATGTGGGGTGACTTACCAGCTCCTAACAAGACTGTATCCTGCCCCCCCCCCGCATGGATCCATTCAGCCATGAACACACTACTGGGATGTCTATCTCATCTCACTTGCAGACCCTCCAAGCGTCCCTGTTTTCCAGGGACATCCCTGATTTAGAGAAGCCGTCCTCATTTCTGATTTGATCCTGGAGTGTCCCACTTTCCCTTAGGATGTCCCTTTTTTAAGTGGAGAAACCCCCGAGGCGTCTGAAGGCAATCCTGTATAGGGTTTTTTTTTTTAATGTTTAATATTTTATTATGTTTTTATATATGTTGGAAGGTGCCCAGAGTGGCTGGGGCAACCCAATAAGATGTGTGGGGTATAAATAATATAATTATCATTATGGAATGGGATGTTGCTATTTTCATTGAAGAAATGTTGGAGGGTATGGGATTTGCCCAGAGGGGCTCAATTCAGGTGTAATTTTTGGGAGGAAGTGGCAGTGCTGCATATTAACAACATGTTACATTCAGAAACTATCCTGCTTCAGTGGTCTCAGGATGCCAGGCAGGCCTGAATTCCATTAATGCTTCTTTGATAGCATTAAGTGGCATGTATAATACTTGCTCTATGATAAGCAAGAAGACTGACAAACTAGCACACCCTTGATGCTGTCTGGTTGTGAAACAGCTCTTTGAAATCCTGTGGAAGTCAGCTTGACAATTTCTTTCTGCATTCATTTGCATTGCTAACAGATCCAATTGTCCATTTTTTTCTAGCATTTGTGGAAGAAAGCAAAGAATGAATTGAGAACATACAATATTGAAACTGGCTCAGCTTACAATTTTAGTATATATTCTGAGGGCGGGGGGGGGGGTGCAGCTGAATACCCCAAGTTCGTGTTTTCACTCAATTTAGCAACAAGATTAGCCTGCTCCTCTTCTCTGTTGATTTTTATCATTTTTAACTGCCTCCTTTGAGAGCCAGTGTGGTGTAGTGGTTAAGAGCGGTAGACTCGTAATCTGGGGAACCGGGTTCGTGTCTCTGCTCCTCCACATGCAGCTGCTGGGTGACCTTGGGCTAGTCACACTTCTCTGAAGTCTCTCAGCCCCAATCACCTCACAGAGTGTTTGTTGTGGGGGAGGAAGGGAAAGGAGAATGTTAGCCGCTTTGAGACTCATTTGGGTAGTGATAAAGCGGGATATCAAATCCAAACTCCTCCTCCTCCTCTTCTTCTTCTTCTTCTTCTTCTTCTTCTTCTTCTTCTTCTTCTTCTTCTTCTTCTTCCTCTTCCTCTTCCTCTTCCTCTTCCTCTTCCTCTTCCTCTTCTTCCTCTTCTTCCTCTTCTTCCTCTTCTTCCTCTTCTTTTCTTGCCCAATACCAGCCACATTCAGAGGAGCTGTCTGTAGCATGTGCAGCTCTGCATGCATATGCGCATTGTTGTTTTCAAGATTTTCTGAAGAAATAGGTAAACCTGACCATTTATGTTTCTCATTTTTCCAAACATCAATTCAGTTCATATTTTTTGCATCAGTTTACTTTGTTGAATGATTTGTTTGTTTGTGAAAAGTTCTCAGGAAAACCCATCAGTGCTTCAGTGTGCATCTCTCCCTATATACACATTTTATATGTCACCTTCGCAAATTGGGTCCTCCCTAACAAGAGGGTACATGTTGCGGTGGGACCTGGCAACCAGACCCTGTGTTGTGGGTGGGAACATTGGAGCGGCCACAACACCCTATTGGTGGTCCCTCGATCTTGGGAGCAATTGGGCTGAGGGATGCCAGTCAAAGTGATTGAGAGACCACTATTTAACCTGATGCACATGTCCCTGAGCTTCCTCTTTGGGGCTCTGTGCATCGGAACACCCGCCCACCTCTCCCTATATTTAGAGCTTGCACTGGACTTTGCTATGCCGTTGTGTGTTGCCTGTCGTTGGGACAGGGGCACGGCAGGAATTTTCCCCACTTGGCTGATTGGCTGGTGCCACTTGGGTTTCGCCTGCCGCGTAGCAAATCATCACAACTTGTAAGGTTGCGGATAGGCTCTGGTTCAGGGGTGGCAGGATGCTACAGGATCATACAATTAACCTTCGGATGTTCAAAGAGCACATGTAGGATTGAAGTGTGAAGGAGGTGCACACACCAGTCCTGCTCCCAGAATTCCTGTTGGCCCTGCCCTGGCCTTTGGCATACCCTCCAACATTTCTCTGATGAAAATAGGGACGTCCTATTCCATGATGATTATGATACTCTGGACAGCTTCCAACACATATCAAAGCACAATAACACTATATAGGGCTGCCTTCAGATGTCTTCTACAAGTTGTATAATGACTTATCTTCTTGGCTCTGGGGTTTCCAACATTTCTCTGATGAATATAGGGATCCTAAAGAAAAGCGGGACGTTCTGGGATCAAATAAAAAACTGGGACAGCTTCTGTAAATTTGGGCTTTGGCTGATGTGAGTTGGAGTTCAATCACATTCTGAGAGGCACAGGTTCCCCAACCCTACCTAGGTAGATGGCATCTTTCTGTGTGGACTGTGTGGACACTTCCCCTCTTTGTTATGTTTTTTTAAAGAAAGTCTGAGAAGTTCTTGTATCAAGGTGTGGGCCATAGCTCAGAGGTAGATGCAGAAGATTGCAGAATTCCTAACATCTTCAAGTAGGACTGGGAATATCCTGTGTCTGAAACCCTAGAGAGCCACTTCCAGTCAGAGTAGACCATACTGAGCTAGAGGGATCAATGGTCTGAAGGCATAAGACAGCTTCCTATGTTCCCATGTGCATACCCTCCAACATTTCTCAAATGAAAATAGGGACTTCGCATTCCATAATGATGATTTTACGATTTATACCCCACACATCTAGCAACACACTACAAAAAGAGGGGGCAGGAAGATATAAAACCCACAAGGGGACTGGACCCAAGGTAGACTTGACACACACACAAAGTTTAGGTATTTTGCTTAACCCTTTTCTTCTAAGCTCACTGGCATCCTAGTGTATGGAACATATTGGACAGAAAACTACTATTACTTCTTAAATTACCATTGCAATTTTAAAAAATCCTGTGCCGCAGAAAGGAAAGAACAATTACAGCTACAGTTTTTAGTCCTGCATTGATCACAAGAATGCAAAATGAGGGAAAGCCATATTTGCATCTGGCTCGGGCAAAATTCTTTTCCATTCCTACCCATAACACGTACCCAGTGTGGCTAATATTCCAATATACCCAATGTATTGAATAACTGTACTGAATATTAACAATTCCAGATATTTTCCTTATGGGAATAAAAACTTCTGCTTTCCACCTGCAAGACAGAATGAAACATATAATGGGATACTATTTTTTTTCTGTATTAGATGGACATTTGAAATGGTCTTCCCACACAGAAATAGATTCAGTTACTGCTGGACATGTTCAAATACCATCAAGAATAGAGTGGAATCCTATAGCATGGGGAAGTATAGGACTGAGTGGGTTGATGCCACATAAATGGGGTTATAGATGGAAAAAAGCATGACCTCTGAACAGTGACTCCATTCAGAGCTTGAGAGTTTGGGATGGACAAACAGGCAGTCCATACACTAGCTGTGGCTGTCAAGGTAATTTTATTGGGCCACTTGTCCACCTACCAACTTTTAATCAAGGCTTGAATTTTTTAAAAAGTTGCATTTCACTTGCAAGGAAAAGAAGCAGTGCATTTGTCTTCTAGATTTCATGGCTCTGCTATCTCATACACTTCCTAGAAAGCAAAAAAAAAAAAAAGCCTAGCTATTAATCTGCCTTCCAGGGGGCACATTAGCTCCCCCATTCCTCTTCAGATCAGTGGCTTTGTAACATCCAAATAGCCTTATTGCAAGGTGCAAAGGCCAATATTATTGCATCTCATGCCCTCCAACTTTCTGCTGATAAAAAATCAGGACACGGACTCACACCTCCTTCCCAAAGCCCGATAAGCACCTGCCTGGCTTTCGGAAGGAGGCAGGAGGGCTCCAATATCCCATCAGAGCCTCGTGCCTCCTTCCCCAAGCTCAGTAAGCACATAAGAGATGTAAGAGAGAGAAGTTACCAGAGATGTCAACACACTCCAACCCAGTTTGATTTCAGATTAAACCTCTGAAGCACCATTTCGCAGTCAGTGCACAGCCCCCCCCCCCGTGTGTTATGAAGCTATTAAAGGTAAAGGGTCTCCTGACCATTAGGTCCAGTTGTGACAGACTCTGGGGTTGCGGCGCTCATCTCATGTTATTGGCCGAGGGAGCTGGCGAACAGCTTCCAGGTCATGTGGTCAGCATGACAAAGCCACTTCTGGCGAACCAGAGCAGCACACGGAAACGCCGTTTACCTTCCCGTTGTAGTGGTACCTATTTATCTACTTTCACTTTGACATGCTTTCGAACTGCTAGGTTGGCAGGAGCTGGGACCGAGCAACAGGAGCTCACCCCGTCGCGGGGATTCGAACCACTGACCTTCTGATCGGCAAGCCCTAGGCTCTCTGGTTTAACCCACAGCACCCCCTGCGTCCCTATGAAGCTATTATTGTCACTCAAAAGAAACTGGACCATTTCTGGTGAGGTGTGCCTGCTTGCCTGTGTGTGGAAAGGTTTGAGACAGAAATCTCTTGGATGTTCATATAAGGGCAGGCTAACAGATTATGAGTGATGTCTTCCAGCTAAGTTTGCCCACAAATACAATGAGTATGGGAACTTGTACTGACCATCCAAGACTGCTGTGGGCATCATTGGAAACACAGCTCAATAAAGGCATTTCCTGAGGAAATTGGTGGGCGTTTGGTCAGACAATTAGCTCTAAAATCCCATTTCACAAGAGTGTATACCGGGGGGGGGGGGAATTCGTGTTTCTATTTAGCTGTAGGTCACTTCTGGTATCTATCCAAGAGTACCAATTCCTTAGCTGCCACTTATTTAAGGTCAAAGCAGAGCTCAGTTCCGGAATAGTCTAAAACATATTGACAAGCTGCTTTCCAGAATTGGCTATCACCCAATTCCATATATGGGAAAACACTTAATAGGCATAGTGGCAAATTTTTAAAGTCTGCTCTGGCCTTAATTGTTGTCTGCCCAGGTTGTGCATGAAGAAGAGCTGCTGATATTCCTGCTGGTAGACTTAGGAGGAGTAGAAAGACACCCCACAATCACCCCAATTGGTGTTATTTTTCAGCCCCTACACCGAGCTGAAGTACATCCCTAGTACAGCAATCTATCTCTACGCAGCCCCAACATACTTCTGGAAAACCAGCTCAAGGAATGATGCCACTGAATTAATCCATCTTGCCTTACACTGAATCAGGGAGAAGGCTCTCTCAGCAAGAGCCCATGTCCTGATAATAAACCTACCAGGGCGGCAAGCTTTCCACGCTCCTGTCTTTGCTTTAATTTTCTGCTTATCGTGCAGGAAATCAGGGATAGCTCCGAGTGTCTTGAAGCCAGCTGAACTCTCTGCAGCACCCTTATTTTTATCGCCAGCACTAAAACCATTTTCATATGCAATAAAATCAGTGGCAAGTGACCTGAGCAAAGGCAATGCTGTATTCCTAGCAGTTGGCTCCTTCATTTCCATGTGCTCTCTCTAACAAGGTCTTTAGTAGAAAAACACTGAAGCGTTCTCTGATGCTGCTTGCTTCCTCAGTGCTCACCGTGATAATGTGTGATTTTCACGTTCCTTAAAGTGCTGTTATTGACACAGACTGAACTGTTGTTTTCCTGCTAACTGATTTATATGTTGGTGGTGATATGAGCCTTTTTGCTTGTCGGTTCGTTCTTACGTTTCTTTGATTCATGACTCATGAGCAACTTCGCTGAGGTGTGGAAGAGGCTCTAGGGAGGAATATTTTTGCAATCAATAACATATCAGAGGCACATGCATGAATAAACCAACTAACAAATGTGTTCCCCTAGCTTGGACTTCATTATTGTCTTGTTTTGAATTTCCACAATGGCTTTTGTGGTGTTGTCATGGTTGTTTATAAATCACTAGGTTTGCAGCCACAAGTCCTGAATCAGAAGGTGAAAATCTCTCTTGTTCCCCCTTTAAACGCACTGCGGTTTGCTTGTTGCAGGCTAGTTTTAGCCTCTAAATGTAGGATTCCTGGTAAGATCCCTTCTTGTCCCTCTTAAAAAGAATAAACACGATAATCTTATTAAAGTTGATATGAAAGTAGTTTACTCACATTCATTCAGTTCACAGTTGGATCCCTGAAGGCAGACTTATGTTACAAAAGTATATGTACATGTGGAACTATCTTATAAGGGAATTAGTTCCTAAGTGACTGCAAACAAGCAGTCACTTCTCCTCACACATAGAAAAACAAAATGGAGAAGAGCAAAAGAGAGAGAGGTGTGCTCCCTGCCTTGCTCTTGTTCCTCGGGCAGAGAGAGGGCCAGATTAGACCACACCTGCCTCTGGTCACATGTGGAGGAAGTTTGTCCCAGCTCAGGAGGAAACAGGAAGTTTTCTCTTGGCTGGTACAAAGCATCCCCTAACATGTCCACTCTAGGAATGTTGTACTTGACTTCTATGTGTTTCACATCTCACATATAATAGCAAAAATAACATGCATAAATGCATTATATTTGAGAACATTGTTTTGTAAGAGCCTGCATATTAGACAAAACTACATTTTTAAAAATGAAAATGTGTACATTTGCCACAGCAACCCTCCTCATGGCACTAGGCTGTAGGGAACATATAAAAGCAATGGGTGGTATGTGGTGCTATAATCTTGTTCAGAGTAGACCCATTGAAGTTACTATACACTGCTAACTTACGTCCATTCATTTCAATGGGTCTGCTTTGAGTAAAAGTTAGCTGAACACCACCCAGTGATTTGGCAACTGCATAGGTGCCTTAGTTTCTTGTTGAAATTCAACCTGCTTGCTGGAGGTTAACAAAACCTGGGTCCTTAGGGATGGGCTAGCATAAGCCCACCAAACCTTGGGTGCACCATGTTGTCAATATCTTCATTGTGGAACATAATGCCCGAGGAAAAATGCACAGTGAAGCATTCTCAGGGGCTGCCCTAAGGTTGTGGCATTCACTGCCTACTTTTCTTTCCTGGAAATTACACTGGATCTTTTAAAAATGAGCAGGAAATAAATGGTAGCTTCCATTGTGTGCTGGCGAGCATTACCACCAGTAGCTGATGGGATGTATGAGATAAGTTAATGGCTGTGAGTTCTGTAAGAGGTTGGCACTTGCTTGCTTGCTTGTTTGAGAAACCTGGATTTTTATTCTGGCATCATGTGCTGGCTCTTTAAATGACAGCATTCCAGCTATTAGCAGTCATCAATAGCAGAAAATAGATGCTCACAGGATTCCTACAGACCCACCACGGAGAGTTGGATTTTAGGCACCTGCCTCCCAACCAAGTTGCAGAACATGTATTACTCAAAAAAGGATCATTGAGGTCAGTTGCTGGAGACTGGCAGACAGGAGGTGTTGCTTTACTGAACAAGTAAAGGAGAAAGGTCAATCCAGAGGTTGCCTACCAATATCAGAGGATGATCTTTGCTTCAGTGTCCAAAGAGGGCTCTGAGGCCTGGACCTACATTCCCAGACTGCTCATTGGCAGGATCCTAAATACAGGCCATCATGGCAGAGCCCGCCTGAATGTGTATATGTTCAAGGAACAGCTTCAGCAGTAAGACTGTGGGAAGAAGATAAACTATTACTTATGCTGATGTTAAGTTTTTAAAAGTAATAAAAAGTATCCTTAACTGATTGAGAATCTGGAACACTCACCCAGAGCAACACCTACATTCTAATATTTCGTGCTGACTATGGTCCTTTACCCATTTTTTATGTATACCTCTAAATGTTCATATCATTCATAGTTGTAGTAATTATGCTTCTTCTCTCAACAAGAGTGATTTCTTCCTTTCTAAGGGAAGGCATGGGGTGGGTGGGTGGGGAATCCACTGTGTCAGATTCATTCAGGGAAAGTAACTTAAAATAAACGGCTGAAGCACCCTTACATCCACACAAAAATATTTCAAATGCATAATTTCAGACCGCTGCCAGAAAGTGACAAGTGTCTGTTTTCATTCAAATCTTCAAGAACACTCATCTAATTGACAAGCTTTGCAGGATCCAGTGAAACTATACACAATTTTGTGTGTTTGTCACCATGACAACCGAGCCCCCAGCTGCTTCAGCAATGATGTGCTCAAATTACTTATATCCAAGTGAAATGACTCAACACACACTCAAATGTACCAAGGTTCTCAGGCCTGTTTTAAACCCTTTATGCTTAAAACATGTATTGGATTATTTCCATCAGATCTGTTTGTTTGGATACTGCTTTGTTATTTTTAATCATAAATAAATCCCAACAGAACAGTAAAAACACGAAAAAAGATCGAACATTTAAAACTTCCCAAAACAGGGCTGCCTTCAGATGTCTTCTAAAAGTCAGATAGTTGTTAATTTCCTTGACATCTGATGGGAGGGTGTTCCACAGAGCGGGTGCCACTACCAAGAAGGCCCTCTGCTAGATGGAGCAGTGTCCGTCTCAGCCTAAGGCAGCTTCTGATGTCCCTGTGACAGGTGAGTTTAAACCAGGCCTGCCCAGCTTGAAACCTACCAAGTCAAAGAATATTTGATGAACCCATGTATGGCAGCCCATTGGGGGTTGCCACTGGTACATAGCTCTCCAACTTTATCTTGTGGCACACACATTCCCCATTTTGTCAGTTGCAGTCAGTAAAAAGCAGGAGTATAGGTGTTTTCTGTGTAGAGCCCAGTCTCCACTTTCTTGCTCCAGACCCCTCCCTACCCCTGAAGCTTTGTATATGTCACCATCTTATCTTTCTTATATTTGTGTTCTTCCCAGATTCATAATGAGCCCTTCAACTCAACGATTTACTCAGCATTTCACCAATACTTCTGTCACGGTCCGGTCGGCAGGCGTCAGGACCAGAGGCAAGATGGTGGTGTACAAGCAGGAACAGGTGCAGAGCTGAGGGTCCAGCCGCAGGCAGTTGCAGGGTCAAGGAGCAAGGCAGAGACGAAGGTCCAAGGAGCAAGAAGCAAGGTGAAGGCTCAAGGAACAAGAAGCACGGCGAAGGTTCAAGGAACAAGAAGCAAGGCGAAGGTACAAGGGTCGAGGATCAAGGCGTCGGCAAGGCAAGGGTCCACGGAGCAAGGATCAAGACGTCGGCAAGGCAAGGGTCCACGGAGCAAGGATCAAGACGTCGGCAAGGCAAGGGTCCACGGAGCAAGGATCAAGGCGTCGGCAAGGCAAGGGTCCACGGAGCAAGGATCAAGGCGTCGGCAAGGCAAGGGTCCACGGAGCAAGGATCAAGATGTTGGCAAGGCAAGGGTTCAAGGAGCAAGAGGCCAGATGCAACCAGGCACGGATAGCGTTGCTGTGGCAAAGAGCTGAAGGGAAATGCTGGGCTTTTATCCCTCCCAGCTCCTGCCACCAGGTGCAGTGAGATCTCAAGTGGCCTCACCTGGGTGACTACTCCTTGCCTCTCCAGCACAAGCTGAGGACTTCACCTGTGTGGCCACGCCTTGCTTCTCCAGCACAAGCTGAGGCAGTCCCCAGTCCTGCAAAGCACTACAGGCCCCAGAGGCCGACTCCTGCCCATACTCCTGACAACTTCAAGCCATTCAAATTTTCATTCAAAACTTCGTACTTGGAATGTAAAATTTTTGCATCAATTTTTATGTACCTTAGGCTGTCATTCTACATCTCCTGCATTAAAAGTAAGCACCACTGAACAAAGCAGGACTTACTTCTGAGTAGACAGGTGTAGGGCTAAGCTGATGGACCTAGAACAAAAAAGAAGACATGAAGGTTGTTAACTGTCATAAGAACTGAAGAAAAGTCTTCTGGATAACTATCCACAATTACCAGCTACTAAATACTTGTATATATCTTCTATCAGATATCAATAGCATTACATGCCAACTCCCAAATACTGTCAACTATCTAATACTAGAAACAAATAGAGATCAGATATAGTAATATAGTAACATTTCGGTGAATATTTCACAAATATTTGCGCCAAGTTCATTTGTTTGTACAGGGGAAAATATTTAGGGAGACTTTTGGGATCAAGAGTAATTAACTGTTGATGTTCTCTGCTAGTCTTCACATGAGTGTTTAACCTTAGATCATGTGATTAAGGTATTCAATTGCAACTTTGCCATTTTGAAGGGAGTTGCCCTTTTTCTTTTGTACTCAAGCACAGTGAGAGAAGGGTGTGTTAAGATTCCTCTCCAAGAACTGCACAACCTTAGGCTGGATGGGACAGACAGAGATTTGATTTTTACTCTAATGGTAATTATGCTATATATATTTAAGAAGAACCACCTATGCATGGATAAACATGTTTTATGCAATTATCTGGATGTATCATTGAGTGTTTTGTACCTTTTTTTGGAGAAGTTCTGGTTAGTAAAGTTTTCAATAATATTTATGGGTCTGGACAGGTTTTATTGCAAAAAGGGGTCAACTTTTATGCATCCAATTGTTTCATGCTGCATGATATTAATATCTGCATAAAATTGTTCCACATACTTTTTGCCTCTGGCTCCATACACCTCTGGTATGTGGCTCCTGGAAGGTTGCCTACAAAGAAATTCAGTACTGATGCTGAAAGGGGTTCCCTACTCCTGCTATACAACACTTACCTAGGAGTAAAGCTCACTGAACTCAATGGGGTTACTTCTCAGTAGACATGCACATGATTGTGCTTCAAGAGGTTTAACTTTCTGTCTTGGCAGGGACAATAAAATGTCTAAAAAGCATTCCCAAAATCTGTCCAGAAAGAGGAGGTGAGGACAGCAGGGACAAGTTCCAGAAAAATAGCAACTGTCCCTAGGAAAGGGGTAATTGGAGAGTATGCTGCAACTGTGCATTGGTTGCAGTACAAACTGATATTCAGGAAAGGTTTCTAGGAGGAGCAGTGTAAAAGTCCAGATGGCTGACTCCAATTAATCATTCAGTCTTTAATACGCAATCTATCAACTAATCGTTTAATCACATCAATTAATTGAATAACACTTTGATCCCTAAAACTTAATTGAATAACATTTCAATCCCTTCAGACTCCTAAATACTTAGCTTTAAATGCTGGAAATAAAATGCATTAAAGATAAACTGGCACAATACCAAACTTCGTTTCTCAAAGTGTGTGTTTACTGGGAATTAATACAAGCCTGAATTACCAGTGCTGCCTTGTGGTGCCTGCTTGCCTACAGTGAATTGAAACGTTTACCCAGAGTGCCTGACCCTGTGTGTGTGTGTGTGTGTGTGAGAGAGAGAGAGAGAGAGAGAGAGAGAGAGAGAGAGAGAGAGAGAAACAGAGAAAGAGAGAAAGAGACTGGTAGGAGCTCGCAAGGCTTTTGATGCCACCATGGCTCCGCCAACCCAAGCAACCCCAGAGGTGGATCTACACTCATGGTTTATTACATTAAGGAAGGGTTAAGGATTGGTTTTCATAATGTAGATGGACACATTATGTTCTGCTTTTAACGCCCATTATTAAAATGTGACGGGTACTGAAGAACAACCAGAAACCGGCAGCAGGGAAACAGAAAGAAACCAAGGTAAAAAAAACAACCAACAATTTAATTTACAAGTACCGGTATGCCCTGTGATGTTTTAAAATGATACATCTAATATCGTTCTAATAACACTAAGCAGGTCAGTGTAGACCAGGCATCCCCAAACTTCAGCCCTCCAGATGTTTTGGACTACAATCCCCATCATCCCTGACCACTGGTCCTGTTAGCTAGGGATCATGGGAGTTGTAGGCCAAAACATCTGGAGGGCCGCAGTTTGGGGATGCCTGGTGTAGACCCAGCCCAGGACAGAGTTAGGACCACTCTGTACTTCAAGATGGTCACTTGTCGAGTAAATGCAGAGAGCATACTGCCTGATCCACTGTGTGATGTGTGCTCACGAAGTAATCCTAGGTATAAGAATAGGTTTTCCCCTTGAGGCATGCTTATGCTTCAGTTGCCGCATATTCCAAGTGCTTAAGTTACAATATTTATTGCAATGAAAATGGTTTAACTTAACAAGCACACTGTTGCTATTGTGTTAAATGAAATGTGCTTGGGCACGGGTGTCTTTATACTATTGCCTTAATCATGTTGAATTGTTTTTTTTTTCCCTTCCTCTTACCAGGAAGCCCTCGCAATTGTGGTTTCGGAGTGGGGATCTTTTGAGCCCAACAGACCCTTGCAGCTGTTGGAGGAGAGCACATGGATTCTCATCCCTTTGCATCCAAACCTTGCAGGTTTTGTCCATTTCTCTTGTGCAGGGGTTGTTGGTTGTGAAGCATCCAAGTAGGAGTGGGATGAGGGCAGGGGTTGATGGGGTGGCTGCTGATGCCACCATGTTACTAATGGCTCTTCAAAGCAGGAGAAAACAATTAAATATTTCTATATAGTTCACAGGGAAATGTATATTTGTGGGACTCTCTATACATTTTGATAAATACAGTAAATTATTCCAGAGCATCCTAGCGTCATAAAAAGAAGAAAATGACATTTTAATGTAAGTTGTTGTTGTTGTTTTAAAAAAACCCATCCTTCTTATGCCACTATCTAGGAGTATTCACCTTGGACTGATGCATAAATAAAGGAGGAAAATTCCAAGAAGAAATGACATACGTATATCTCTCTGTTTGCTTGTCTTGCTACTTACCCCAAGTAGATTGTTTGGCAAGGTGGTAAGAGATGCTATCGGTTAATTGAATCAGTCACTGTCCATTTACCTTTGCATTCTTGATAGGATCAGCAAATACCTCAGGAGATTCAGACTGGTTTCAAAAATAAGACAGAACACTAAAATGTAATGTTTGCTCTCGGGGGGGCATATTCCAAAGGGAAGGCAAAGAAGGAATTTGTAGTTCGGATGTGCAGCTTAGCCTCTTTCAGAAATCTGTCATGCTTGGGAAGCAAAGCGAAGATTTAAATTTCAGCATCATCAGTTGAACAGCTCCCCACCCTGCTAAAGCCTCTCTGGTATATTGCTATCCCACAGGTAGAGTTGGGGAAGAAATTCAGCTCAATTTGAATTTTAATGAAAATCTGTCTAATTTGCACTTAGAAAATGAAACACTGCTCTGACATTTGCGCTTCTCCAAATATTATGATGCAGTTCAGCCAAATAATGTGTACAAAAATATGTGTATGACGAGCAAAGTGTGCATAAAAAGCATGTATTAGTGAAAACAACATAAAATGCATTATATAAGGGGGAAAGTGCTTGGGAAAATGTGTGTATTAGGGAAAATAACTAAAACGCAGATGAATTTTCATGAGGACAAAAAAAATGCAAACTGATGCAGAAATGAACTGAAGGCTGCAGAAATGAACTCAAAAATAAGAAACTGAGAAAAAGCATATTTGACAAATTGCACTCAAGACAAACAGTTGTTTTCTGCTCTTGCAGCACTGAATGTTATTTAAGCCCCACATCTTAATAGCTGTGTATTATTATAGTGATTTCCATATATATATATATATATATATATATATATATATATATATATTGCTCATTATGGAATCTAGAGTGTCATACATGGGACAACCAAGCAGTCACCCATTGGGGCGCTGACCAGACGTCAACCAACGACAGTGGCTTTCCATGTGGTTGGAGTACACCCTGAGTTTAACTAGAGAACGGGAGGTGGCGGGAAGTTGTCAACTTCCTGCATTGAATTGCACCCTTTCCTATTGAGGCTGCTTTGTACCACCACCCTTGCTCTAGTGACCTCCTCACAGGCATATCATTGTACAGTGGTTCCTCGGTTTAAGTACACAATTGGTTCCGGAAGTCTGTACTTAACCTGAAGCGAACTTTCCCATTGAAAGTAGATTAATCCTTTCCAGAACATCCACGGAGTACTCAACCTGAAGCGTACTTAACCTGAAGTATGAATGTAATTGGTTCTGGAAGTCCGTACTTAACCTGAAGCACACTTAACCTGAAGCAAACTTTCCCATTGAAAGTAATGGAAAGTGGATTAATCCGTTCCAGATGGGTCCGCAGAGTACTTAAACTGAAAGTACCCAAACCGAAGCGTAGTTAAACCGAGGTATGACTGTAATGTACAATGTATCAGTGTTTCCATGAAGATGGTCAAGTAGCTGATGTTCCATTGCTTATTTTTGACTAGGCCTATGAACTTTTAATTTTGAAAATGCTAGTGCCTGAGTGGGGGCAGGAGGCAGAGCTTAGGACAGCTCAAGAAGTTGGAGTTGGGGTAAGCAAGAGGCAGAGGCTAGAGGACTCTGATGCTCATAAACAAACTCTCAGTCTACTTCTGTGATTTGTGGTGGTAAGCATGGTGGCTTAAGAGTGCAGTTCATGGTGTACATACCTCAGGATTTCAGACAGAAGCCTTTCATATTGCTATGTGAAAGAGCTGTCAGGAGAGTAACTTCAGACTTTCTACATATAAAGGGTGTGTTCTACCACTGAGCTACAATTCTTCCTGTGTATCTATATTCCTTGCATAGTCCCTTACCACTGCATCATGGCCTCTGCTGTTTCCCCTCCCTACCAAGGACTGCCTAAGGGAGATTATTAAGCACCTGGCAGGTCCAATATATGGGCATAGTGGAGCTGTATTCATCTTTGAAGATCACCCACCGATCGAACAGGCCTGCTGTAGACCGTAATCTCATTGTGCCTGAAGGGGGAAAGATATGCTATTATATGAATTTCCTATGAATAGAACATAGGATGTGCTTATAAGTTTCCCACTATACATCTTTTTCTCTGGACTCTCTTTTGCTATTTGTAGCCTTCACGGTTGTTAGGAAACATGGTTTTAAAACAAGAATAGTTGACAGTGCAAGCAGGGCATAGTTTATACCTCCCAGAGCTACAGAAAACAGCTGTATGCAAGCATAAACGCAGAGAGCTGTCTGTCTGAAAACAGCTCCAGGTTACTATTGGCCCAATTCTCAGTTGTAAATAAAGCCCCAATCGTTCCAGTCTTGTAGAGCCCAGAGGCCATAACGTCAGTTTTAACTAGTTATCTGGGAATTCCTCCAGCACAGGAGCAATCTTTGCATGGTAGAAAGCTCACAGAGTGCATCTCTGCAAATTCCTCAGAGGGTGGCAAGAAAAAAAAAAGAGTTGGTGGTGGGGAGAGAGAGAGAGAGAGAGAGACTTTATTGTTTCTAGCTCTTGGAATGACCCCTTTCCTTCATGTGAAGCTTAGTGTAAGAGAGACCAAACTTCCTATTGCCATAACTCTGGAATGATGATCCACAAGTAGGGTTTCCTATAGCTCCAAGGGCTCTGTATTGAAAAGGGCTGGAGAAATCAGCATGCAGTCAAAAGCCCATTCAATATCCCCCCCTTTTTTGCAGATTCTTTGAAAAGAAAAACCACACAGATAATCCACATTTAAGTCGCATTCATTTTCTCCTAAAACATACATTTCTGCATGCAGTTCTCCCATGAAATAGACATTTTTGTAGGGTTTTTTTTAAAGAAAAAGTGAAAAAACAAGAAGCTGCTCCACAATATTTGAAGAAGTCTGCAGTCCAAAGGAATAGCAGCATTTTGATCTATGTATTAATCCAAGAGCTGCAAATTAGAAAGGTAGGATTGGTTAAAAATGTGGACCAAACAAAATTCTCCTCTATCCCTAGCATCCAAGAAACATCATTCCCTATTCTGCGTGTGATGCAAGTTTTCATAATTTGACTGGCTGTTTTGAGTGGACTGCTTTAAAATCAACTCCCAGTTTTATTAGCTCCCATAGCAAATGGACTGGAGCTACCAGCAAGAGCCAGGAATCTAGAGATAGAGAAGCACTCTGCCACTCGTACCAGGGTCTCTTGGACTGTTTCTACAATAAGTGACCTAGAAAATGCCCATTCTTTTTATTGGCATGCTTTGTACGCATTCATTCATTCATTCATTCATTCATTTTTTAAAGAACAAGGGTCATTGTTGCAATGTATAGCAAAAGAACTTTCCAATCCACAATAGGACGAGAGGCATAGATCTGTGTGTGTGTGTGTGTGTGTGTGTGTGTGTGTGTGAGAGAGAGAGAGAGAGAGAGAGAGAGAGAGAGAGAGATTTTTTTACTGGTTTTACATATAATCACATTACGTAACATCGTACCCTCTTATTTTATCTCTTTGGCTCGACTGACCCTAACGACTTCCCTCCCTCCCGTCTGATGGTTTACAAAATTAAACTTTACATCTTTACATTTCGCTTCGTTTCCTATCCTTGTTATATCATTACCTAAAATATTATATTACTCAACCTGAATAGGTAGCAATTGTCTCTTACACATCTTCAGATAACTCTGCCAATGATGTTAATTGCTTACAGTTGTCTTTCAAATATAATATAATATAAATTTGTTCCAGTCCTTTTGGAATGCTTGGTCTCGCTGGCTCCGAATTCTTCCCTTCAGTTTCGCCAGTTCTGCAAAGTCCATCAGTTTCATCTGCCACTCTTCTCTTGTTGATAACTCCTGTTGTTTCCATCTTTGGGCTAACAAAATTCTTGCCGCAGTTGTTTAATATAAGGGGGGGGAATTCTTGTCTCGGTATCTCTCTACCCACTATACTCAATAAAAAAAGCTTCTGGTTTTTTAACAAAAGTGTTTTTAAACATTTTCTTTAACTCATTATATAGATCTTTGCTCTCAACAAAAGCTGCCTAAGGAGATCAATTTGAGCCCAAGAAGCAACATTATCCTGGCCTGAACTGCAGGACTAGGACCAGAACCATAGACACATCGCCTACATGGTTTTCTCTTGCATGCTCTTTGAAAGTGAAATAGAAGCTAAATTTTCTACAGGCACCCATCTATAGTATGCTATCATGTTGCATACATAATACTTACAAAAATACTGTTTGGTGCTTGTGTGATCAAGTGCAATCATGCGAACCTGGCAAAGCAGATACTTTCAACATGCAGGTATCAATTTTATACTATTTCTAGGCTCTTCCCCATTCCCAAAGCTCCACCAAGTCTATAATGGCTTGTGTGCACCTGCATAGCTGTAAACATCTATCCTAGGGAACATCTGTTATCAAAATTAGACACAAGCTGGCCAACATCAATGGTACATTCATGCAGTCACAACAATTTCATGGATTAGAAGCAGCCATGAAATGCATTTCCGAGAGCTTCCATTTTGGATGCATACAAAAGATGGATCAACAGTTCCTGGCTTCCAAAAAGGTTTGCTATATGAAAATGGAAATAGATTTCAATGTTGGGGTGGGATTAAGATTCACAGCAAGGGCCCAAAGGTCCATGTATACATTCAATATTACATTTTGAACAAAAAACAAACACCAGTGTATTTTGCAAGAAAATACAGTGGTACCTCGGTTTAAGTACACAATTGGTTCCGGAAGTCTGTACTTAACCTGAAGCGAACTTTCCCATTGAAAGTAATGGAAAGTGGATTGATCTGTTCCAGTCGGATCCGCGGAGTTCTTAAACTGAAAGTACTCAAACCGAAGCGTACTTAAACCAAGGTATGACTGTATAGTGTGACATTAATATCACACTGCTCTTACATCATGGGACACAAGACGAGGCTAATTCCATAGGGTAACTTTACTTTAGGCTAATTTACACTGACTTGCTTTATTCCAGTTTCTTGTGCATAGGAGTGCTTCCCTAATAATAATGATTAAATTTCCAGGAAAGAAAATACGGTAGTTCTAAAAAGTGGTTTAAATTGCACACATTATGCTATGTAAATTGCATCATTGTGATGTTACATTGGTCAGAAGAAATGTTGCAGGTAAAACACATTTCAGTCAATATCTCATCACATTTTCTCAATGCTAAGAACCACTAAGAAGAGGATGGAGTTAAAACATACAGATTTTTCTTTTCATTTGTTGAGGGGGAGTATGTTTTTGTGACTGACACAGCACACACATCCAGCATGGGTTTTATTACCCTAAGGGCATCTGTTCCTAATGTAGAATTTCTTGTCAGTTCACAAAATAAGAAGGCAAAGTTATCAGTACAATAAAAGGTCATTCATCTATTTTCTATTTTCTAGGCCAGGTATTTAAATGAACTTTAGGGGAAAAAATTGAGAAATTCTGAGTCGTCTTGCATTTCACACTTCTGGTTATTTTACTCACCTGTAGAATGCCACTTTGAAAACCTGCCGCCCAATAACGAAACCTTGGGAAATTATCTTTAGAATGATATAGAACATTAATTATATATGAAAATGAAAAAATGAGTCTGCCACTTTGACCATATTGTCCTAGAGATCCAGGTAATATGATCCAGGGAATCTGGCATCCTTCAAACTAGATTCTTCAACCTCACCCCCACAGTTGTATTGTTGTTTTTGTTGTTTTTACACTGTTTTGTTGCCCTTCTTTAAACCTTAATGGTATTAAAAAATAGATACAGAGCAATTGCATGGCAGACAAGAGTAAATCTGCCTACTGGAACATCTTTACTGACACCATAAAAATAGACATACTTTGCCGTTTCTAAAACAATCCAGCTTTTTTATTTTGCCACAACCACCTGTTTAGAAAGTGAGAGGAGGCATAATCTGAAAATCACTTGATTAAAAACGATAGAAACTTGCAAATGCAAACCGAAGGTTTTCTGCTTTATCCAGTATACTATATATATATATATATATATATATATATATATAACACACACTCAAAACCACGTATTCCCAGGGTTTGCATTTATGTCACTCTTTCATGAGATATTGTCCCCTAGTGCACCAGTGGGTATCTCCAGGATAAAATATCTCATCAAAGAGGGACTTAAATGCAAACTCTGGGGCTGGATCTACACAGAGAGAAAAGCCCACTATAAATGCCAGAAATTAAATCATTATAACAAAAGAAAAAAACGCTATGTAAACATCACATAGAATTTTTTTGCTCTCTAGTGTTGCATGTTTATAACACATTCAAAATGTCTTTTTTTAAAACTAATATAGCTGAGTCCTTAGAATAGGTTGTTTTGAGTAAAAATAATTCTAATTCAGCAGTTCATGCTAACAGCTCCTTAGTACAACTTGTGAAACTATTAACGTAATTCACTGAAAGAATGCTGCAGGCTAGGGATCAGCAATTGTCCATGACTATGTGAAGGCAAGGGACATGGGTGGCGCTGTGGGTTAAACCACAGAGCCTAGGGCTTGCCCATCAGAAGGTCAGCGGTTTGAATCCCCGCGATGGGGTGAGCTCCCGTTGCTCAGTCCCTGCTCCTGCCAACCTAGCAGTTCGAAAACACATCAAAGTGCAAGTAGATAAATAGGTACCACTCCAGCGGGAAGGTAAATGGTGTTTCCATGTGCTGTTTCTGGTTCGCCAGAAATGGCTTAGTCATGCTGGCCACATGATCCAGAAGCTGTACACTGGCTCCCTCGGCCAGTAAAGTGAGATGAGTACCGCAACCCCAGAGTCGTCTGCGACTGGACCTAATGGTCAGGGGTCCCTTTAATTTACCTTTATGTCAAGGGAAATCTAAAAAAAAAAGTACTATAAACACTGACAACTGGGAAACACTGGCCTGTGAGTGCTCCAGTTGGAGAACAGCCTTTACCAAAGGTATAATGGTCTTTGAAGACACTCGAACTCAGGACACAAGGGAGAAACGTGCTAAGAGGAAGGCATGCTTGGCAAATCCACACCGTGATCAACTGCTGCCCGGAAACCATTGTCCCCATTGTGGAAGGATGTGCGGATCCAGAATTGGCCTCCAAAGTCACTTATAGACTCATTGTTAAAACCATGTTTATGGAAGACAATCTTACTCGGCTACGAGTGATCGCCAAAGAAGAAAAAAGAAGAAGACTATGTGGCCTGAGGGAAATCTCCAGCTGGGTTACAAAAAACAAAACAAAAATCCCTTCTTTGCTTACCGGTACTACTTGGCGGTTACTAGCTGCATTCTCTGGTAAAACTCATTGTTGGCCCTGTTATAGCAGGCTTCATCCTGACTGGTCACAGAAAGGGAAGGGAAGCCTTGGGTCATTGCCAGGCCACCCCACATGTATCTCCCATTGTTTCACAGAGCAGGCCGTTGCCTGACTGCCTCACTTGCTTCCCACAGGGCAGAGCTCTGATGTTTTTGTCTGTCGTCTTCCCTTGCTTCCCACAGCAACCACTTGAAAAGAGGCTGTGCTGCTGGAAATGATATATAATGGGTTAAAGAAAATGTATAAGTACACTTTTGTTAAAAAGCCGGAAGCAATTTTATTGGGTATAGTGGGTGGAGAGATACCAAAAGGAGATTAAAAAAACTGTTTATGTATGCAACAACAGCAAGAATCCTTTTAGCCCCCCAAATGGAAACAAGAAAAAATACCAACAAAAGAAGACTGGCAGATGAAGATGATGGACTTTGCGGAATTGGCGAAGCTGACCAGAAAAATCCAAAACCAATGTGATCAAGCTTTCCAAAAAGACTGGAGTTAATTTTTACCATATTTGAAGGACCACTGTGAGCAATTAAGAACACTAGCAGGGTTATAAGAAGACTTGTAATGATAATTGTTGCTACCCTTTTATATTTACTTAAAAATTGTGATACACTGAATGAGTGAAACGTAAAATGTATAAATGCTATGATATACAAACAAATTTTGAAAACCATGAGGGGGGAGGGAGGGAAGTCGACAGGCTCATGTGAGCAAAAGAAGTCAAGTGGATAATGAAGGTGTGTTTAAATATTATAAATGGAAAATTAATAAAATATTTTAAAAAGGAAAAGATACTGTGATGCTAAAGGTAAAGGTAAAGGTAAAGGGGCCCCTGACCATCAGGTCCAGTCGTGTCCGACTCTGGGGTTGCGGCGCACATCTTGCTCTATAGGCCGAGGGAGCCGGCGTTTGTCCGCAGACAGCTTCCGGGTCATGTGGCCAGCATGACAAAGCTGCTTCTGGCGAACCAGAGCAGCGCACGGAAACACCGTTTACCTTCCTGCCAGAGCGGTCCCTATTTATCTACTTGCACTTTGATGTGCTTTCAAACTGCTAGGTGGGCAGGAGCTGGGACCGAGCAACGGGATTTCAACCCATCGCGGGGATTCAAACTGCCGACCTTCTGATCAGCAAGCCCTAGGCTTTGTGGTTTAACCCACAGCGCCACTGCGCTGCTGGCAATGTTAAAATGGCGGCTGCAACTGTAATCTTGCACCTGCTGAATAGCCAATGGAATAAGCTATCTGAAAAGCAGCAGCAGCAGCAGCAGCAGCAGCAGCAGCAGCAGCAGCAGCAGCAGCCTAGAACAGAATAATGGTGTAAACCCAAGTTGTGAAGCAAAAGAGGATAGTGAACTGTATAGAAGAAAACAGAGGTCAAAAAGAAGGGGGTGGGAAAGTGATTGAAGTGGAAATATAATCAGTAAATTTAATGAGGGCAAATTCAGTCAAGTACACAAGCCTGGTTTTAAGGGGTCAAGAGAGAGGCTGGGGGGAAAGGTCAAGACAGCAGGAATAAACAGCAGAAAATGCATTTGTGGGAGGGTAGGAGGGAGGGGGCTTCAGCATTAAGTATCTGGGTGTTTTTTTTTTACTGCCTGCAAACAATAACTCTCATTTTTAATAAAGCTAGTAATTTTGAAAACACCCTGAGCTTGTGGCATTTACCTTCTCTCTCAATCCCCTTTTTTACCTAGCACAGAATGAGTTTTGGCTGTTGCTGCTTTCAAAAGAAACAATTCTAGTGAAATATGCAGAGTTGGAGGCAAGAAGACGTACAATTATAAACATCTCCTGCAGAGTACATTATGCTTCAAGGTTTGCAAGCACCTTTTAACTTCTCAGTTTTAATCACCAGTCAAAGATGGCCAGAAATAGGCAGGCATCCTATTCCAGTAATGCAGGAGGATGGCTCTTTTAATGTGTAGAAGGGTGACCTCATAACTTTGCTTTTTTTTTCCTTCAAAGCAGCTGATAGTTTTGCAGATCACACCATGGAATTTGCTGGGAAATTAACTGTGAATGAATAGACTGAAAGTACAGGGGACTGGCCCCTAACTCTATGGGGACCTCTTATTTAGGGTTCTCTTATATTTAGGGTCCATAAAGAAGGAAGAGAGGTGCCGTAAATGTGGTTTATATTATAATTCAAGAAAATGTGTATTATTCTCCCTCGCCCCTCTTCATTAGAATCTATGATTCTTTCACTGAGCTTGACATTAGTCCCAAATCTTTTGCTGGTCTTGCTCCATTCTTTGAGCTTCCAGGATTCTTTCACTTTCCTTTCTAATGGCAGAAATATGTGGCCACTTGACTCACTTTTGTCCGAGCGGTATTGGAAAACAGGTAAATCTGATGACAGGTGGGGTAAAGGTAAAGGTAAAGAACCCCGGATGCTTGATGGAAATCTTCCACGAGTCACATATGTTGTAGCTGACACTCACTTTGATGGAAAAGGCTTGGTGGGTGTTACACTCAATTACTGTACATATAAATACCGTATATTTACCTGGTAGTGGAACATATAGTCAATGGAGTTAAGTCCAGTTGCGAACAGCTCTGGGGTTCCGGCACTCATCTTACTTTACTGGCTGAGGGAGTGGATGTTTGTCCACAGGCAGTTTTTCCGGGTCATGTGGCCAGCATGACTAAGCCGCTTCTGGCACAACGAAACCAGGGCATTGCACAGAAACGCCGTCTGCCTTCCAGCCGGAGCAGTACCTATTTATCTACTTGCACTGGTGTGCTTTCGGACTGCTAGGTTGGCAGGAGCAGGGACCCCATCACGGGGATTCGAACCTCTGACCTTCTGATTGGCAAGCCCAAGGCTCAGTGGTTTACACCACAACGCCACCTGCATCCCCTACAGGTGGGGTAAATACAGATAAATATTCTGTGGGGGGGGGAGTGTGAGACCCTCCAATTCCTTAAGTGGGTATAAATCAAAAACAGTGCCATAATTTATTTGAATTTATTTATTTATTACAAATGGTATTTATGGATCAATTTAATATCCAAAGTGATGTACAAATATTAAAATGTAAAAACTACCAACAGCATTCAAATAAAACATATCAAAATTACAAAACAAACTAATAATAAACAGAAAACCCCTGAAATGCAAAATTAACAGAAACTCCATAAATGCCTTCTTCCTCCCTCTCCCTTTTTCACACTGACAAGCAAAACATCATCCTGGCTTTTTGCATTCAATGATATAAATTATATTGTGGAAGCTGCAGGTGATGCCATGTTTGATGCAATATATTCTACCCATTCTGGTGCATTTGAAGGTAGCTGCCTACATGAGAGACATACAGGGGGCACAGTGTTTGGAATTGCGAGGATGAGATGCAGGATTGCCAGAGGATGGTTCAAAGAAAGCTCTCGCAAACAGTTTGCGTCGATTAGGAGGCTGGCAAAATGCTATAACAGGGGGCTTGTCCAAAGCTTTAGCAAGCTTCTCAGAGTTTGCTTACAACGAATAGCTTTCTCTGGTTACCAGGTGATAGTTAGGAGATGCTGGATGGAAATCTTCCACAAGTCGTGTATGTTGTAGCTGACGACTCACTTTGATGAAAAGGCTTGGTGGGTGTTACAGTCAATTACATATAAATATATTTACCTGGTAGCGGGACATATACGGTAGTCAATGGAGCTTGGTTTGTCTCCTACAGTAGATCTCTAGTTCCTGGAGGCTGGCAGTATAACTGAAGAGGCCATCCCCATGCAAATCTCAAGGCTTGTGAGTGTAATGACATAATGAGGCTTACATCTGAGAGAAAGGGATGGACAGGTAGGTAGGATACAGGGTCCAGGTCATTCAAGGCTTTGAAGATGAGAACCCATGACTTCTGCTTGTGGTGTATCATCAAGCTGTTACTTTGCAAAAGCGGCTCTGCTTCCGGAGAAACATTTACAAAAGCACCACAGGGGGTGTTTGTTGTTACACATGGAGAGACCAAAGACTAAACAAAAGGGGGGAAATGGAGAAAGGATTTCCTGACTGCGTTAACCTGCCAAATCTTCAGAATCAATTCTTCTCATCCCTGCAACACCTGGAAGAGTGGGCAATTACCGTTGATCCAAATTAGAGCTGCAATGTTCTTGCAACTATGGTTTTAACTAAAACAAACACAAGCCCAAAGCTTCATTATTGATCGCTGTTATTAGCATCTTGTCCTATAGCGGGGCCGCATCATTTAAACCTTTCCATTAAGGCGCCACAAATGTTTTCTTTTTCCTTCTTCCAAAGCAGGGCATCCATGCAATTATTGTGCCGAGTGGGAGGTAGAAATGTAATTATGTAAGCTAAGTAAATTAACAAGCTTGCATGGTTCATTATAGTTCATTTTTTTGGTCAGCACTTTGGATCAGCAGCTGGTGCAAAATTTCTTTTTCGATTAAAATGAACTGATTGAATCTAGTGTGGGAAAGGAGACCAGTCCATGTGTTGGTTGAAAGATCAGCTCTTCACTCTCAAAACTGATCTCCCTCCCCTATCTTTTCCCTTCATATATATATATATATATATATATATATATATATATATATATATTCTCTTATTATGTGGCCACTTAGATTGTAGGGCTGAGACTAGACCTTGCAGCTTTTATGTAGTCTTATATACAACTAGCTGGCCGGGCCACGCGTTGCTGTGGGTTTTTGTGTTAAATGGACCTTTTTCTGTTAAATGGACCTTCAGAGTCTCCCTTTAGAGCCCCCTCACCTGCCCTGTCCCAACCCTGACTCCCCTACTGTAAGTTTCAAAAATAAGACTCCCCCCCACGCATGTTCCTGAAAATATCCCCACCCCCCCACTGCTTTGGCTGACCTCCCCCCCCATGGCTATGTGTCCCCCCTCCCCCATTGTTGTACCTCGTTCCTGTGAATCCCCCACCCTGTGAAAGGCCCATATTCTGTTTGTTTTTGCCTGTGGCCTACTGGGCAATGCTGCAGCCTACTCAGTTTTCCCTGCTTGGAAATGCTGCGGCCTATTGAAAAAGCTGGGCCTTGTTGCTGCAAAAAGACTGTTTTCAGCTGGTTGCTGTGGAATTTTGTGATGTCATCTAGCTGTGCAACTTTGGAGGCGGCAGGGTGTGATCTGCCTTTCCATTGGATGCTGCTGGAGTTTTCAGAGCTTCTGGTGGTGACGTCTAATTGGGGCACCACTTTTTTGTGTGTTTAATCATTATTTTAGGTGTGAAAGGTGTGGTTTTCAGGAAAAATTATAAAGCTAGATCCCTCCCTGATGGGCATGGAACGTTGTGGCAGTTACAGAGAAAGGCTGTGACCTCCGCACGCGCAATGCCTACATTTTATATATATATAGATGCCCAGTTACTCTCAGTGTTCTGGACGATAATACGTACATAATCAACCCATGGCCATTTCTCTGGATTCAGTCTGACTGAACTTTCCATCATTTCCCATTGAGAAAGAGCAATAAAACTGGGGTGGACCCAGATACGACCCCAAGGCACTGTTAGCCAGGTAGTCTCAGTGGTTCAGAGTGGCTTCCATTAGCTCCAGCCTGTGGCCCAGCTGTCTATCTGGACATGGATAGCCTAACTTTTTTGTCTATGCTCTAGGTTAGATTACTGCATGCTATATGTCAGGGGTCAGCAAACCTTTTCAGCAGGGGGCCGCTCCACTCTCCCTCAGACTTGGGGGGGGGAGGAGACAATATTTTGAAGGCAAAAAATGAATGAATTCCTATGCTCCACAAATAACCCAGAGATGCATTTTAAATAAAAGCTCACATTCTACTCATGTAAAAGCACGCTGATTCCCGGACTGTCCGTGGGCCGGATTGAAAAGGCGATTGGGCTGGATCCGGGCCTTGGGCCTTAGTTTGCCTACCCATGTTATATGTTATATGCCCCTGAAGATGGTTCAGAAACTTAAGCCGGTGCAGAATTCAGCAGACAGGTTGCTCATGGGAGCAAGAAAGTTTGAGCATATTAAACTGATGCTGGCCTGAATGTACTAGTTGCCAGTTAGTTTCCAGGCCAAATTCAAAGTGCTGATTTTGACCCATAAAACTCTAAATGGCTCAAGACTATGGTACCGCAAGGACCGCCTCTCCCCATATGAACCAATCCAGACCCTGTGATCATAATCTGAAGCCCTTCTTCATGTGTCTCCTCCATGAGAGGTCCTGAGGGTGGCAACACGAGAACAGGCCTTTTCTGCAGTGGCTCCTTGTTTATGGAATGCTGTCTCCAGGGAGGCTCACCTGGCATCTTCATTACATATCTTTAGGCACCAGGCAAAAACATTTCCCTTCAACCAGGCATTGGGCTGATTACATACTATGGCATTGAAAATGTGTTTGTGAGAGTGGGGGATATTGGTTTCCTTTCGTTTTATTATGTAATTTGTATTCTAGTTTTGTATTTTTTGTTGTGAATAGCCCTGAAAGCTTTGGATGAAGGGCAATATACAAATCTAATCTAATCAACAAATAAATTAGACTAATTTATTTACTTAGCTACATTAATAAATAAATTGTTTTTGTTGTTGCTGTTGTTGTTTTAAGTGCATTATAACACTTTGATACCAGATGGTGCTGTAGAGTTCTGTCTTTTGGCAACGTGATTTCCCAATATTAGGTTTAGAACACATTTTCCTGAAATGTTTCTTTTGATGTGTCTTGTTCCAGGCTAGTTGACTTGGCAACTGTATTAATTGAACATGTACTTAATCAGCAACTGACTTGCAATAATTGGTGACTTAATTTGCAAAGGAAAAGGCACACAAAGTGAGATTTTGATATGCCTGAAATTGAAACTTAAGAGACTTAAATTTTAACATCAAAGTTCACAAGATTATTCACAATAATTTGTGTGCTAAAACATTTTCTTTTGCATTAGTGAAAGCTAATCAAATATTGCGGTATTTTATTCTTGTAATTTAAACTAACTTTAGCACTTTCCAATTTTGTGCTTTTCAGGTTTTTTCCTGTGAGACATCTGTTTCTGAACATTGAAGTTAGCAATTATTATTTTTGGGGTGGGTGCAAGTAGTTAGGCTTGCCTAGAGTACAAAATAGCCTGGCACTGCAGCCATAATCGTATATGTGCTATATCAGCATGTTAATCCTCTTGGCTTTCTGCTGTTGAAATTTACTCATGATAGGAAAGATTTCCATGGGTTGTTACTTCTGCGTGGTCACCCACAGTAGATGCTCATTTATAAAACAAAGCTTAGAGTGAGATGCTTACTTCAGGTAAAACCTTTCCAAAAATCCATTAGTTCTTGAAATAAAACAAGCATCCAAATGAGACCTGCATAGCAGAGGCATCCATCTTTTCACCCAAGCATCCAAATGTGGTTCTGTATCATACATATTTTGAGAATGCATTACTAAAGCACAATTCTGATGGGCTCATATATCTCTTGGTAGACACCTAAGTCTTTGTTTTTCAGAAGGGTTTCTCTTTTTTTGTTAAACTGTTAGCTGATAAACAAAAGAACAATCATATTGCTCATTCACAACACTTAAAAAAGGACAGCTCCTTAAATGATGGTCTATAGCTGCAAATAATACAGGCCTGCAAAACTCATGCAACTAATGTTCGCTACCAGCCAAGTACAGATCATGGTGAAACGCAGCAAATTCCAAAGTGAAATCTGCAGCAAATTCAGCGAAACATGCATGGAAATTTAAGGGAAGTAAAAATAATGTGAATAAGAGTAATGAAATTTCTTGCAGGGCTGGGGTTCTCACAAAATCTCAATAGTAGCCCAACAGGGACTTGATAAACCTCCTTTTACTGATGTGTGAGCAATTTGATATCTGCCAGTGCCAGTATGAATTGGCCTGATCTACATAAATGTGTGGACAGAAGTTAGCTGTACATTGGCTCTTGCACTTCTTCAATGTTCCAATGCAATTTTTGTCTCCAAAACTGTATCGAAATGCATTTTAACATTTGCATTTTCGTTGAGAAAGTTGTAAAGATGTGTTTAAGTACCAATTTTCAAGCAGATTATTTTTTTTAAAAAAATTGATCACAGACCAATGCAGAAACAGGACAGACTCATGAATTTGAATAAGACATGGCAATGCACTAGGGCATCCATCTCTAGCTGCTGTTTTGCAAACTGCAAAATACACACAGGCAGCAACAATTTTGCACGTGACCAGTTGGCACACAGCCACTGATGCCCAGGTCCTTTTGGACCCAGAAGAGGACAGAATGGGCATGGAACAGAGTGTAACAAGAGCAGAACAGGGAATAACAACTTACATTAACAACTCTGTCAACTCTTGCCTGCAATCATCTTCTGGTTACTTATCCATGCATGTACAGTGGAACCTCTATTCAAGACCACAATCCGTTCCGGAGGCCTGTCCTTATGGCGAAACGGGTCACTGGGAGAGGCGCCGTTGTGCGCAGGCACGGGCAGCAATTGCCCACTTCTGTGCATGCGCGAACGGCTGCAAACCCGCTGGTTACTTCCGGGTTTGCTGTGGTTGCAACTTGGAACGTTCACAAGTGGAGGTGGTTGTAAATAGAGCTTCTACTGTAGTCGTTTCGAGACCTTCTGGAACTTTACCAGTCATTCTTTGCTTAATGGTAAAGGCGCTGTATAGCTTTAGACCTGCCAGTCTATATAGACTTGGGAATATTTCCCATTGATCTCAACGGGATTAATTTATGAGCAAACTTATATAGGAATGCACTATTAAGGAGTCTTTCTGACACCTGCTGCTCACAGGCAGAGCGCCAATTCAAGTGGATTTAACTAAGCCGGAGCTGATTGTAGTTATTGGATACACTGGCAGAGGAGAGCATGTAAGAAGCATGGGTTGTGTTATAAATGTCCCCATTGCTCCAGGGGTGGAGAAAGGATTCTGATTAGGTTTTCTTATCTTATCAGTAGTTTCATTGCCAGAGGACAATGAGCTATGATTAGGTGATGACAAGCTCACCAGTCTGAAAAACTCTGTTTGTAACTTTCATTTTCACTTCTATACATCAGCCCTTCTGTTTTTACCCCCTCCTGTTTTTTGGTTAAAAGGGTAATTTATTTAGGCTGATTCTCCCCATCCCACCCCACCGCACTGCACCATTCCTGTGGTTATCAGCCATTGTACATTTATTGTGCTTTACAAAAGAGGCATTAAACTTAATTTGAAAATCACCGTCCATTAATTTTCCCATGTTTACAGCTGCCAGAGGTGTTAGGGGAGGGGGAGTACCTCTGGTGGGGGACACATCATGCTCCTTCTGCGGTAGATTGTCCACCTTAGGTCTCCACACCTAGCTCTCACCTGAGGCTCCTAGGAGTGTTCAGCATGCAACAGCAGCCACACCTAGGAATGGCTTCAACTAGTCAGCTAAACAAGGTGAGGGTAGTTGATGGGTCTCCAACTCTTGGTGAGTTAGGGGCCTCCCCTGCATGTGAAGACAGGCTCTGGTGGATTGAGTGGATGAGACCAATAGCGGGTCCAACAGTCAAGAAGTCAGTTTCTGTGTGTGCTTCAAAATTCCCAATGCAAGTTGACCTTTACCTAGGTGAGATTTTAGGGTTTTGTTGCCATCTCCTACCCCAATTAGTGGTGGGTGGGTGGGTGGGTGGCAGAGGTTGGGTGGGTTGGGTGAAGGGATACCTCCTCTCAATACAACTCCTCCAGAGAGCAGCCCGGGGGGTGGGGTTGGATTGCTCTGAAGGCAACTTAAAAAATTTAAAATACCAAACGACTTGTCAAACTTTTAATACCAGCTAGAATAAAATAAAATAGAACAAACATTTCCAAAAGAGTTCATCCAACAAGATTAAAAAAGGATTATTACCAGATGTTTCACTTTTTGCACCAGTAATTCAAGATGCAGCTGTCAAGGCTGCCCTGCATTAAGGTCATTAGCTGGTCTTCTGTTGGGGGCCTTGCTTAGAGAATTTTGTTACTAAGTTCATAATAGAATCTTTTTCTAAGTCAACATACTATCTTCTTATAATCTGTCTTTCTTCCCCTTGGCTCACCTCTGGGGTTAATCACCCCAGACTCCTCTCTCTCTCTCTCTCTCTCTCTCTCTCTCTCTCTCTCTCTCTCTCTCTCCCTCCCTCCCTCTCCCTCTCCCTCTCCCTCTCCCTCTCCCTCTCCCTCTCCCTCTCCCCTCTCTCTCCTTCCTTCCTTCCTTCCTGGTTCCTCATCCCTTTTTTAGTCAGGCCTCCTTCCTTTGTTCTCTTACTCCCCTGTCTACACCTCTTCTCTAGACCTTTGATTATCCTAACTGCCCTCCTCTGGACACATTCCAGTTTGTGAACATCCTTCTTAAATTGTGACACCCAGAAATGGACACAATATTCCAGATGTGGTCTGACCAAGGTACAATAGATTGGTACTATTACTTACCTTGATCTTGACATTATACTTCTGTTGATGCAGCCTAGAATAACATTTGTTGTTGGTTTTTTTTGCTGCTGCACCACACTGTTGACACATGCTAAACTTGTGGTCCACCAAGATAGTATATAGATGGCACCTGACACCATAAAAAAATCAATAGACTGCACAACACAACTTGAGTTACTTACTGGAAATGTTAAGCACAGGTTGGTACCTTAATGCATATCTGATGGGAATGCCCATTGTTTAGTGAATATTAGGGTGGAAATGTTACATGTATTTTTTATAATAACTAGGATTGAGCTGACAGTACATTATTTTCTGATACTGTAAAATGTTTAAAACAAAAAAACCACCCTGATGTAGGTGAGCATATGGCTCTTATTAGAACTGAGTTGGGAGCTTAAAACATTAGTATTGCAAATCACTGGGAATGGAAATGTCCATTGCATACCATAGAATAGCTGAGAACACTCTCAACAGCCAAAACCGATCCATTGACTGCACTGAAAAAGGAGGAAAGGAAATGGAAAAAAAACGATGAAAAGCTGCAAAGATTAGCCCTTTTGGTTGTGAAATGAAATAATCATTGTTAGGTTTACTCATTTAAAGATTCCCTTCTGATTTTCTTAATGCATGCTTTTATTAATTTAAATAATACTCTTATTATTATAAAGCCCTTTATACTGTCTTAAGTATTTCCATCGGATTATGATTCTCTAAACCTTACTCCTTGAAAAAAAAAATCAGCTGCAGTATGATTCTGCTATAAAGGCACTGTCTTCTAAGAAAAATCCTATTTTTATTACAAGTTATTTCTGTACAGTAACTTAAGACCACCCTCATCCACACAAGGACTCCTCTGCTTCTGTATTTTGCTCACTTATGCATTCGTGTATAGCACACAGACATTGGGATTGTAGCTGCTTATGAATAGATTCTTAGTAAATGCCACAGTCTTTTGCGTTTCTAATAGAAGACTCTAGTGTAATTTTTGTGGATATGTCTGAGAAAAAAAATGACGAGCCTTCATTTTCACAGGGGGAGTGACCTTTCCCTGTTGGCAAGCCATGTTGATTTGCTATCATTACAGTCCTTTGACATGGACACATTTGTGAATGTACAAGAAAGGGGAGGATAATAGGTAGTTCTTACGTCTACAGCTGCCATAGATACAGAGCATGACTAATTTGCAAAAACAATAGAGACGAACCACCTGAGTCTGTGTGGTGTAGTGGTTAAGAGCGGTGGACTCGTAATCTGGTGAACCGGGTTCGCATCTCTGCTCCTCCACATGCAGCTGCTGGGTGACCTTGGGCTAGTCACACTTCTCTGAAGTCTCTCAGCCTCACTCACCTCATAGAGTGTTTGTTGTGGGAGAGGAAGGGGAAGGACATTGTTAGCCGCTTTGATATTCCTTAGGGTAGTGGTGAAGCGGGATATCAAATCCAAACTCTTCTTCTTCACCTGTTATGTTCTGATACAGAGGTTATTCATCATTTTCTCTCTTTATCACTTCTCCCAGGAACACCCTCTGTGTCAGTCACAGAGTATTTGAGGACATATTCTGGGCCAGGTGTAAGGAACATTTGGCCCTCCAGATTTTGCTAAGCTACAACTCCTGTCAGCCTTGGCAAGCATGGCCAGTGACAAGGAATGATGGGAGTTGTAGTTCAGCAATACCTAGACGACCAGAGTTTCCTCACACCTATTCTAGGCTGCATAGTTGATTCACAGGGAGTCTTTTGATGACATCAGTAGGGTATCATCACACACATACAAAAACTCATCAAGCATGGGAGGAACTTTCTATTTCTGGTCTGTGTCTCTGTCACCTGCTCTTACCCAACATTCTATCCCATTTCTACATTAATCTGAAATATTATCAAAATAATATTTAAATATCAATTTAGTGCACATGTAAATGTGCATTTTCTCTCAAAGTACATGTTTCAGTGTATATTTTCCTCATAAAATACATTTTCAAACATACATTTTCTCTCAAAATTTGCCTATCAATAACTGCCATGAACTGCCAAAACATGTGGAGATGTGTGAAATCCATTGAATAGCTAAGTTCTGGTCCACACAATGGGTCTGAGGGGGACAGATTAGGAAAATAAATATAAGAATTTATGAAGTTCTCAATTTCTAAGCATCTCAAAATTTGTACCACCACCCAATCCATGGCATGTGTTTTTGAACATTTTCCTCTACTTGCCTGAACTTCCTTAAACATTTTCCTCACTCTTAATTCCCATCCTCGATTTCATGCTATCATATGCTTGTGTAACTGAGAAGGTGAAAGATTCCTTCCCTCATGCTAGAAACTCTTATTAAAGAACTATATTTGCACTTCGATAACTCAGAAATAGATTCTTTTCAAACTTCAAACTTGCCATGATCTTGTCCTGAAGGAGGACAAGTGCCTTTGACATGTTTGAAGAACTTTTGTTTCAGAAGAAAGCAAAGCTGGCAGTTAAAAGGGAAGCATAGTACATAATTTATCATGGCACTATTAACTATAGAAGGAGTCACAGTGCCAATACTGGTACTGTATATTGGGCTTGTAGCAAATGTTCACCTATTCAGTTTTCAGGTTGAAAGCTGTACTTTCAGGAGTAGGAGATATATTTCCTGAGGGGACTTTGAATTGTGAATATTCATATTATTATTATTTTTTAAAAAAACCTGTTGGTATCGAACTAAACAGTTAAAGTACTGGTTTTAACTGCACTATGGAACTCAGCTACCCTCTCCTTTCCCCGTGTGACCCCTAAATCTCTTCCAGGGTCCCCATCCCTCTGGAATAATTTTGGGGGGCACACGGTGTATGCAGTAAGAGCATAGCTGCCAAGTTATCCCTTTTTTAAGGGATTTTCCCTTATGCTGAATAGGTTTCCTCGCTAGAAAGGGGAAAACTTGGCAGCTATGAGTAAGAGGAAAGGGTGAGCAAGTTTACTAGAAATAAATATTCTTGGACTGGCCAAACTATTTAGTTGGCTACTCCCTAATATATATATTTCCTAGTTTTTCCATGTCTTAGGAAACCCAACCTTGAGAGACTGATTGCCTATTATGGTTATTGTTATATTTTAATATTTTTATGAATCCTGATGTGCTTCTACTTATCTTGTCTTAATGCATGGTTTGCTGTGTTTTTTCACAGCTGTAAACTGCCTTGGGATTTTTTATAAAAGATGGCATAAGTCTTACTGAGTTCAATAGGGCTTACTCTCACATAAGTGTGATTGCAGCCAAGGATGGGTGAATCAGTCCATTTTGATTTCTCATTTTTCTCCATCTTAAGTTCAGTCCTCCACATTTTTACCTCCATTTGTGATTTTGTTTAAAGTCCTCATGAAAATTCATCAGCATTTCAGTGCAAATTTCTCACAATATACAAATTTGTATGTGGTTTAACTTAAAATACACATTTTTTTGAAAATCATGTTTGTGTTATTTTTGCTAATATGTGCAATCTCATGGACACTTAAGCCAAGTATATGCATTTTTAATATAAAGAAAAATTACTTGGTTGGAGAACCGTATTGCAAAGCTCAGAAAAGGGTAAATTTCAAAAAATGGCTGTGTTTTGGCTTGCATACTACGGAAAACAGATCTAAGATGCAGCCAGAATCTACATCCAACACATTTCAGGTCATACAGATTCTTCCTGGGAAGATGTTTATGTCATATTGAAAGCACAAATCTCTCTCTGGATTTATGCCCAGTGAGCTCATCCAGCAGGTTTTCATACACCTTCAGTATATGCCCATGTTCTCTTATTCATCTCTGCTTTTAGCTAATAAAAGAGAATTTTTGGCTTGCTAATCCCAACCAAACTAATCATCCAGGGAAATGGGGCTGTGTGCCATTGCTTCAAGTGTTTGTCACAACTGCTGCAAACCATTTGGTTCTTTCATGCTAAATATTACTGAAAACCAGTTAAGTAACGCATGCAGTCCCATTAACCTCTGTCAAACTGATGTCATTAAGCCACAAAGACAGATCCAGCCTCTTTGACAGGTCTGTTTGAGTTGCATCAGTGCAAATCTTGTGGTCCATGCCCAAAGCTAAATCGTGATGTGGTAAACAACATAGCTCTCTCTCTTTTTTTAATCATTTGCTCCAAATCTGAAGTGGATATGTTGTGGTACAAATATTAAAATGGTTTTGGAACAGTCCCCTAGCTGGACATTACAATATTTTTAATACTATTGATTTACAATTGCTTGAGTCTTGGGGGAGACTGAAATTGGTTGGGCACATGCCCAGTGTTTTATATTGTTCCAAGCCTCTGAAAATCATAACAGCTTAGTAAAAAAAAAAGCAAAGAGACACTGTTTCGTGAAGTGTATTATAAAGGAATAAAAAGTGAGGGTTTTGTCATATAGACGCAAGCTTGATTGTTACAGTTTTTTAAATTGGTTATTTGTTGATCTATACTCTTCAAATTTCTTAGAGGCAAATGCAAGTCATTGTGTTGTGGTCTCTGAGGTTTAAGAAGAAATGGGGTGTCCCTTCATCAGACTCCTCACACAGGTCCTCCTTTGGCCCTATGGATCAGGACAAAAATGTCCATGCCTGGGATCAAATCAACATTTGAATCAGTACAGTCGTACCTTGGAAGTGCCAATCGGAAGCTGCGGAAGCCCCGTCAGACGTTTGGGTTCTAAAGAACGTTCGCAGGCTGGAACACTCACTTCCAGGTTTGCGGCATTTGGAAGCCAAAACGCCCATGTACCAAGGCATTCGAGATCCAAGGTACGACTGTATTCAAATTTCAAAGTGGCAGCTGGACACCAAATGCTCTACAGTATATTCTAAAGTATACCAGCAAATTCCCACTCAGGTTAAATGGATTTCAGCATGAGGTTTTATGGTTGTTGTTGTGTGTGTGTTTTACTTGCAATGCTGATTAGTGGTTAATGTCATAGTTTCAAATACAAATCTGAAGGGTGAATCCAGGCAGCAGATATTTCTAATTATCCAGTGAGCAGCTATTATTCATGTTGCCAAGTCAGAAGCCAGCAACTCACAGCCTCAATTGTCTCTCGCTTAATATATTTCATTCAGGGTATATACCAAATTTGACTTCCCCCAAAGTTGTACTGATAAGAAATAAGCACTCCCTTCTCTAATGGCATGGAGTAACCATAGCAACTTGATCCAACATGCAGTAAAAAAACAAGCAGCTCCATGAGGAGGCTATCTGGGAACTCAAGAATTGAAAGATAAACAATAATAAGGTTCAAACAATCTGCACCTCACAGAAGGAGAAAAAAAATAGAATGATGACAGGATGATTATTATTAATCATTTTGCAGCACATGAAATTTCAGAGCTGCTTTGTAGAAAGTAAAAACTAACAAGCTGGTGCCCAGTTGGCTCACAGTTTAGAAAATATATAATACAAAGGAACTCCCATTGAATTTGTATTAATCACTGTGCCTTTCTACATCATTGTTCTCCCTAGATTCAGGGCCTTTTACAAGCTTAAGTGCCAACGAAAGGCAGAATCAAACATACATTTATTTTATTCAGACAAAAAGATGAGGACAGATTTATTGTGTTCCCTCGTAGTAGGATCTGGATGCTAATTGTGCTTTCATACACCATAATTATAAGAAGTTGGAGATCGAATAATTTCCTACAGCTCTTTGGGACAAAGGAGATGATAAACAGATGCAGGCCTGCGGGACTTCATAAATCTTGTTCTCAAAAGTTGCAGGCTCAGATTCCTGCTTTGCACTTGGCATGTTCTGTGGCAGGTGGGTAGCCACAGATTTGCATAAACCCATCAAAGATGCATCACAGATACACCTGTCTGCTACTCCACAACGCAGTGTAGTGTTGTCATCATGTCTGAGCTTTCACAGAGAGAACAAATCATGACTCATTGATAGAGTCATGCTGATTAAAGGGTAAACTACTAGGCACAAAATATGTTGACCACTGTAAAAATCACACACACACACACTACACACATGCTTGCTGAGTCAAACATATAACTTCCTGTCCAGTGCAGATTCTAATGAAACTTCTACCGTATACCTTTAAACCAGTTTCAATTCTATTCAGATGGCATTCTGTAAATGGATTAGGATTCCAAAACAAGAAATTTGCAACAAGCCACAGTTATGCAAGGCTCTTCCTGGAAAGTTATGCCTGTAAAAGAAGAAGAAAGTGTCAATTAAAAGTTGTAATGTTGATGCACCTAGATAGTCACCAAACAGGAATGAGTTTTGAATAAGGTAGTGTTGTGGTCAATAGCCTTCCCTAAAATAGGATTAGGGATTGGGCATAGGCCCTCCATATGTTTTGGGGCTACAGCTCCCATCATCCCTAGCTAACAGGACCAGTGGTCAGGGATGATGGGAGTTGTAGTCCCAAAACATGGAGAGCCAAGTTTGCCTATGCCTGGATTAGAGGGTGCTTTGGAATGCCCAAAAAGTGAAGGGGTTGGCAACCCTAGTATGTTTACTCCACTCTTCCTCTGAGAAAGTCAGAACGGCCAAAGATCTGAAGCACCGTGAATCTAGCATTGTTAGAGTGGGTCGCTGCCAATCACCTGACCTCAGGTTGGCCACACTGCTTCTGCTTAGCACAGAGGAGGCAATGTGTTGGCCAGGTTGCTATGGTGACACCAACTGGAGCACTATATTGGCTTCTCCGGTGTGTCTGGCAACACACTGACCTTGTTGCTGCCTCATCGCTTGCCATCTTGTTAAGCAGCAGTGATGTAAACAAACAAAGGTCAGATCTAGCTTCTTCAAGCCTAGAAAGTGAAAGGGCTGAAGCGGGGAAAAGGGATAGGCCTGGAATTTGTGGAGAAGGGTGAGGAGCAAGCTCTTTCCTAACATATGTGGCTTTGAGCAGACAGAAAGCAGAAAAAGTGAGGGGATGTTCTGCTTATGAATTGCTACATTGAATGAAGCAGCTGGTTTCTCCATGAGGCCTCTCCTTAGTCATGCAGAGCTGTCTGCCAGCTGTAGCCAGGAGGTCATGCAGGATTTCAACCCTCCATGATCTTCAGCTGTAAATGACAACTACAGTTGGGACCTCTCCTGAGTTGCATGGAACTTTGAGTAATACCTCTGCAGGGTGTAAGCCCCAATGTGAGTTTGGGAAGCTTGAAATGGGATTTGCATCATTCAACGGGTGGGCTTCATTTTTAGCTCTCCCCACTTACCTGATTTCTAAGTCTGCTCAAGATAAATATCAAAAGGTCTCAAGGTGGTGGTTCTACACAGATTGTCACCAGATTTCACCTAAAGCAAACATACAAAGCCAATTAGGCAAGTGCCTGAGATATTTTCAAGAGATGGCAAAACAACTTTTCTAAGTTTGGCTTCAGGCACACCTAAGTAGATCTCAATCGTGGCTTGAGAAGACCCAGTAGAGCATGGATCAAAGCAAGTCCAATATTGTAAAATAATGTTTCAGTCATAGTCACAATCATAGAAGAACAGAGAAATAAGCAGTAAAAACAAGATTCACGCAGCTCATCTGTGTCCATGTGTTTAAGGCATATCTTTCTGAAATGTTTTTTCTGTGTCAGGGTAGTTGTACAGAAATGGAGATAAATACATAGCAACATCCCTTCTAGACTTCAGACATTGTCACAGCAATTTGGGTTTATGACAGGTTTGAAATCACAACAAAACTTCCTGTTTTGACACTACCTGGAGAATCAAGGTTCAGTCAGAACAACTTCATTCAATGGTCATCACTGCTCAAATTAAATTAGTTCCTCCCCATTACTTTCTGTCCGGTATTCACCACAAAGGTAGGAGCGGTATAAAGAGAAGCAAAATATTAGCACAATTCTAAGATGGTGCCACTAGAAAACATATAATATGGAATTCAGATGTGGCGATTGACCGTGGTTTAATTCATTCATTCATTAAGAATTAAGACAACCTATTGGAGGACAGAGTCACCAATGCCTATTACCTTTGATAGTTGAATTGAACCATTCGTTTAAAGATTAAGAGAGTGTACCTGTGTATCGCAGATGCAAAGGAGAAGGAAAGGTGCAGCAGGTCATCATCTGCATGACTTATTTGTGTGGCTAACCAAGATGGCTGGCTGTTATTGAAAACTGAATGCTGGATATTCTCTCAATTCTTAGATAGTGAAACAGCATTACCCATGCAAGTGCCACCCAGCTTAGGGAAAACACCAAGATTTGTAGAAGTACCAAATAAAAGGGGGGCAGACTCTTAAAAACAGCCAATTGAGGACGGGGTGCCCTCGGCATCCATGGATTGCTGGCTGAGTAATGGAGAGGAAACAGAAGACTGAGGGGGAGTGGAATGGAGCATCCTGGAAAAGGGCATGCCTGGCTGGCGGGAACCAAGAACAGGAGTGCTCCTCATTGCTATATTTTATTGCAGGCTCCACGTGTACTGCTCTACTCTTGCAGTATAAAAGGCTTTCATAACTAGACTCCTTGGGATTCAGACAACTCAGCAAAATTGGTGGCAAACAGCTGGCTCACTTGCTGAGTCAAAGAGAACACACAGGAACATTAGCAAATCGAGATTTGTACATGACTCTTTGTATCCTCCAAGGGAGGATCTCATATCTCATATGAGCCTACCAGTAGGAAGACAGAGAGGTCTGCACCTATTGCTAAACAGATAGATATATGTTTGTGTAGAGCGGAATAGTATAGATATAGATTCCCGAGGAGATAAAGCAATGCAAATACCTTCCGTTTCCAGCTATGTTTTACTTTGCTCAGTCTCTGGAGAATGTCTCTTTGTTATTAAACCTGGATTCTTTTATACTTCATCCAGTGGGCTCCTTGTCTGTTTGTTGTCTATAATTGTTTCCATGAAGACTGAAGTGTAGCAGGACAGCCAACTCTCGAGAGGCAGAACTGAATAAAACAGTCTCCCTCTAGAGCAAGTTATTGACACTGTGAGAGCTGTGCACAATGAATGTGCAGGTGAATAGCATGTGTGCAACTCTCTGGCTTGGGCTCTTGGAATGCTATAAGCAATAATATATTTCAGTAAATTTTGCGTAGGGCCTATAAACTTTTTTCATCCTTCCAACACGGTTTTGGATTTGTTCTAAGAAACCTAATACTGTACTGATGTTGAAGTGGGATAAAACACCCCTGCGTATAAGACTACTTTTTAACCCAGGAAAATCTTCTCAAAAGTCGGGGGTCGCCTTATACACCGGGTCGTATTTCTTATACAGTGAGTATATTCCAAACTCTATATTTTAACTAGAAAAGTTGGGGGGGGGTACTTATATGCGATAATAAGGGGAACCTTTCATAACAAAAGAAACCTTGTTAATTTCACCAGCGTTGGGAAATGAAAGGGGCCCAGAGAAATCAGCTCTTGTCAAGTGGATAAACTTCAGTATTTAATAAAATCTCATAAACTATGGGGACAAAGTGGGCAAGCATTACCAAATGAGCTGTGTCCCTTTACAGGGAAAATAAAACACCCCAAAGCCTTAGAGTATTCCTGAAGACGAGCGCGGCAAGGAGCCAAACTTAATGGAACATATATGTTTCTGCAGTTTGCATTACAGGCTTTTGCTTTTGTGTAACTGCACTTGTAGACTGCAAGAGGGATTTTAAACAAGAATACTCTTAATAAAGTGGGAGCCTCTCAGTTTGACTCGAGACTTAACTTTTGGGAGTGGGGGAAAGGAGCAAACCACAGGGATCACAGAGACAGCAAAGGAATGGAAAGCATTGAATTTGTTGCATTTTAAGTGGGCTTGGCAGCTCAAGATCTGAATCCCAGCACATTGGGAGAGGCTACAGGTTAAACCTGCAGGGTTTAAGATGCCCGTTTTCACTCTATGCTTTTCTGAATAGCTGAAGCCCTCGACTAAGTAATGGAACTGACACGGCGCTGCCAAACCCCTCTCTTCTCCACGTTCATCTTACTTTATTTATCTTAGAAATGGATGGGTCTATTTACTATCTCAGAAGTGCTTGGCTAAGAATGGGCCCATAAAGATTGCTTGGTGCATCCTTGAGTACATCTCAACAGGCCTTCAAAAGAATTAAGGCAACAAAATAATGGAAGATTAACTGCACAACAGCAATGTATTTATTTATGTTGCTGTATCCTCTGTTATCCTCTGAGGTGCAGTCATTTTGAAACCATGCCAGAGAGATGCTGGAACACTAACTGGGCTGTGTCATAGCAGGCACACAGAGAGCTTTAGGTACATCTAGATATGATTTCTGTTTCCACCAAATGGCTGGCCAGATGCTTCTGGGAAATCATCAGCAAGGGCACGACCGACTTCAGGAAGGGAAGCATCCCAAAAGGTGTGAAGCAATTTCTATGGAAGAGTCCTGACATGTTTTGAGCCTCAGCTTTTCCTCTGTGGAGCATCTTTATGCAAAGGCACAATTGTTCTCTGGGCAAGCAAGCTATGCAAAAGAGCACAGTGGCGCTTCTGTGACTGAGAGCAGAGTTGAGTAAATGTCTCTGTTCCCAGTCTGGGCCACTTTTGCATGTGCTCCCCGTAAGTCTGTAACATCCAATTTCTTCATTAATCTGCAAGGTGTTTTTTTTTAATCCCTAAACACCTCTCTTCCCAGCTGCTTCTGCTGTTTTCAGAGTCATGGTCTTGGAAAGGCTCTCAGGGCTGAAGTGGGGGGGGGGCAAGGCAGGTGGAAAAGCCATCTCCTTAGTTCTTCCTCTGGAGCAGTTCTGTTCTGAAAGCTCCCAGTGCTGGAGGGTGGGGCAAGGGAGATAGAATTCAGGAAATAATCTGCACACTAAGCAGATTCTGCATGAAACTTTGCAAAGCCCCAGACTGCACATCACACATGATTTGCAGCATAAGTGTGCATTTGATTTTAGTTAAAATGATTTCATTCTCATTAACTAAAACTAAATAGCAATAAGACGGAAAGTTTTGGTGGTTGCTGGCTTGCCAGTATCCGGAACTTTTGCTTCTTTTGGTGGCAGGTCACCCTGGAGTCCTCATTGTGAGCAGAAGCCCCTGGATTGATGAGATGTCTTTGTGTGGCAATGTCCCTCCTTCCCACATAATCAAGACTCATGACACAGAGATTAAGATTTAATTGGGTGGTTAAGGCCACAACTTTATTGATAAGCATGTTGAGCGGAATTGGCTTAGGCGTTGGAACCTAACAGACTATATCCGACTCCAACCCGTGTGTTGGAGTCCTTGAGAAGTTAACCACCAGAAAGGAGCCCCGCGATGTAGATCTACTAGAGCTCCTCCTGTGGCCACCGAAGGGGCGTGCCCTACGGCCCAGGCAACTCCAGGCTCAGGACCAAGCGACGCCCCCGGAATCCTTTAACGGAATTACTTCTCCCAATTTGGGCAGCCGTTGACGTAATCTGCCCCTCCTCCTTCTATTGTTATGCAAATTTCCAACGCCTAACCGCCTAACCTAAGTTGTGACGACATGCTACGGGGTAGGCGAAAAACCCATCATGGCTAGCCCAGTATGGGAAAAGTCCTACCCGGCCCGCTGACTAACCAGGCAACCGACTCCCGTCCATAGCAGCGTCCCCTTACCTCTTTTTAAGGGGTGGGTGGGCGGGTGAACTGTTCGCTCCGGCGAACAAGGGAGAAAAGAGGTCGGCTTCCCGCCTGCGGGGAGCTTTAAAACGGCCGGCTCCGCCCCGACCATTCTCATTGGCTGGTCGGGGATGACGCAGGCGGGAAGCCACCATCGCGTAGGGGCTGAACTCGCAGCCCCTACGCGGTGGTGCAGTCGGTCGGCCCACAACGCCGCTTCCGTCGCAGGCGCGGAAGCGGCTTTGTGTGGCAATGTCCCTCCTTCCCACATAATCAAGACTCATGACACAGAGATTAAGATTTAATTGGGTGGTTAAGGCCACAACTTTATTGATAAGCATGTTGAGCGGAATTGGCTTAGGCGTTGGAACCTAACAGACTATATCCGACTCCAACCCGTGTGTTGGAGTCCTTGAGAAGTTAACCACCAGAAAGGAGCCCCGCGATGTAGATCTACTAGAGCTCCTCCTGTGGCCACCGAAGGGGCGTGCCCTACGGCCCAGGCAACTCCAGGCTCAGGACCAAGCGACGCCCCCGGAATCCTTTAACGGAATTACTTCTCCCAATTTGGGCAGCCGTTGACGTAATCTGCCCCTCCTCCTTCTATTGTTATGCAAATTTCCAACGCCTAACCGCCACTCGAGCCCCCCCCTGGGCTCGCCGCCAATCCGCTCTCATGCCTTAACCAATAATTTGAGATTAATTGGATTATTTTAGGGACTTCATATACTGTTTAAGGGGCCGTGATCCTCCTCTCTTATTCACCTAATTAAATTCTCTAACACGTAACCAGTCTTTGATGCCCATTATTACGTTCTCAAGCCAGACATCATTCCCTCTGGGCGACAGATGAACACCATCATAACGATAAAGGGCTGCTTCACTCTGTTTTAAAGTTGGATGCGAAATGGCACGTCCATTCAAAGACAGGACTCTGCGGATCACAAAGGAATTCAGGAGCCGTCTGGCTCTGTTCAGGGCGATAGGGCAACGTCCATCGCGCCAACTGCGTCTCTCAAGCAAGGAGGACCAAAGCAGCGTCATCCTCGGGCAAGTGTCCAAAAGGGTATCAAAGTCTCTGAATATTTGTAATTTTAAGTCCACGGCATTGCGATAGGCAAGGTCATTCTCCCCAAGCTGGACCACCAGTAGGTCAGGGTAGCCGAGTGAAGCAGCCCGATCTTGTATTGCCGGCAGCAACTCGTCCCACAGCATGCCTCTCCTCGCAATCCAAGACACCTGGACGAATTCTGGAAGGCCCAGCCTGTTCCCTAGACCCACCTCGATGGCCCTTTCACGAGCCCAATGGACTATGCTATGCCCGGCTATCCAGACCCGCACGATCCGAGAACCTGAAATTCAAGAATGACAACCAGGGATCAGCCAAGCCACCGTGTCGACACTACGTACGAATATACCTTTTGTACGCATTCGATTTCCACCTCCCCAAGTCCTGAATTCTTTCGGATGAAAGGCCCAAATGCATGGCTGACGTAGCCGCGCCAATCCTAAAAGAGTGTGCAGAGAATTCATTGGGATTATAGCCGCAGGAGGCAATGGCCTTGCGCAAAACCCTGGTAAATTGGTGGCGGGTGAGCCTAGCGCCATCCTGGTGGATCAGCAATGGGCCTGGGCCGGGGGGCCGGAGATAAAGAAACCGTCTGGTATCTTTAACCGGACATGGACCTGGGGAACCAGTGGCGGGGAGCTTAATAGTCGCGCCCCTTCCCCTCTGGTCCGTTTTGGAACACCGTATGAGCACCTGCATTTGGGAGTCAACCAGTGACACGTCCTGCATGAGAATGCCGCCTGTGATGCCCTGGGGGGAGTCCTCGCATACTACCTCGCCCACTCTTAGCGCTCCAAAGTACGCTATAGAAAAGGCAGCGGAGAAAAGGCGCGCCTCAAATTTGGACCAACAGAGGGACCTCAGCTGCCTGTGTACCTGAGCCAACATGTCAAAGGTAATGGGTCGCCTGGGGTCGCTGGCAGGCGGCTGGAGCCTGCGCCAGCCCTCCATAGCCCTACGCAAATGGAAATTGTCACACGGGTCTGTAAAATAGAGTGATTTTGAAAAGAATGTGATGGCTGCTGTGTGAATGTTAAGAGTCTTTGGTGCGCGCCCCAGGTTCCTCAAGTGCACTACATACTGCATGACCTCCTCCGGGGAAGGTGGGGCCCGAAGGGAAGCAGAGGTCTGTCTCTGCCTGAACTTAGTGAAGTCTGACCAAGCCCGTTTATACGAGCTCAGTGTAGACGGGGCAACGGAAGCTAATACTCCCTTTAGGATCTCTCGCTCCCAAGGTTCCATAGATGTTCCGGGAACGGCTCCGGTGACTGGCTTGCCTCCGGTGCCAACGATCGGAAGCGATCCATCTGGAAGCGAGACAGAGCATCTGCGATATTATTATTGACCCCTGGCACAAATTTGGCAGAAAAATGCATATTCAACTGCAAACTGAGTAACACGAAGTGGCGTAGGAGGGAGGACACCCTCATCGACCGCGTGGATTGCCGAGATAGGACGCTGACCACCGCCTGGTTGTCGGTTCTGAAGCAGACCCGTCGGTTCCTGAAATCTTCGGACCATAGATGTACGGCTACTACTATAGGAAAAAATTCTAAGAATGTTAAGTCGCGTGTGATGTCTGTACCCTGCCACCTGGCCGGCCAACGCTGCGAGCACCATTTACCTCTGAAGTAGACCCCGAAACCTAAAGCACCTGCCGCATCGGATTGCACTTGGAAATCAGCCCGCAGCAACATGGTGTCCTGCCATAATGACACCCCGTTGTAGTTCTCCAGAAACATCAGCCAGGATTCAAGGTCGGCCTTGACCCCGCGGGGGAGGCGCTTCCTATGAAAGGGTTTGGTTAGGCCTACCGTGAGCCTAGCTAAGCGCCGGCAGAATGGGCGACCAGGTGAAATAACCCTGCAAGCAAAGTTGAGGTGCCCTAGCAGTGATTGCATTTGTCTAAGGGTAAGCTTTTTAAGGGGAATGAGTTGCCTAATGGTCTCTTTGAGGGCGAGTAGTTTTTCAGACGGCAGGCGTGAGGTTTGTGCGACCGTGTCCAGTTCTATGCCTAAGTACGTAAGGCGTGAGACGGGCCCTTCGGTTTTTTCTGCAGCCAATGGTACCCCTAACTCCTCTGCGAGAGCTGAGAAGGCCCGCATAAGGCCTGCGCACTCGGAACTGCGAGCCCCAGCCACGAAGAGAAAGTCATCCAGATAATGCGAGACCCCTGGAAGGCCTGTCCTAAAGCGCAGGGCCCAGTCCAGGAATGTGCTAAAGGTCTCAAACGCGGCGCATGCCACGGAGCAACCCATCGGCATGGCCTTGTCGATGAAATATGCCTCATTGAATCTGAAACCCAACCATTTATAGTCCTGCGGGTGAACTGGGAGTAGGCGAAATGCTGATTCAATGTCACATTTCGCCATTAACGCCCCCTTGCCAAATTGCCTTACCAACTTCACCGCCTGATCGAATGAGGCATATTTCACCGTGCACAGCTCCTGGGGTATTCCATCATTGACTGACCTGCCTATCGGGTGGGAGAGATTGTGTATGAGCCTGAATTCCCCGGGCGCCTTCTTAGGGACTATTCCCAATGGGGAGATGTGGAGATCAGGTATTGGTGGCGACGCGAACGGGCCAGCCACGCGTCCTGCCGAGATTTCCTTGTTAATTTTCTTAATGGCTATGTCTGGTCTTTCCCTAATAGATTTTTGATTGGGTGGTTCACCCGTGCTAGGCGGGGTACGCACGGGAATTCGGAAACCTGTTGAAAACCCTTCCCAAAGGTATTTAGCTGCATCTCTATTGGGGTAACAGTCAAGCAGTACTTTCAGAGGGTGAAGCTTTACAGGAGAGTGGGCCAGAGCAAGTGATCTATTAATATTTGTTAGTCCCCGAGATTGATCCCTGGGGGGTACCTGAGGTATTTCTAGGGCCCTGGTGCGAGTTGCCCCTGGCGCCCCGAAAGGACTGCCTCCCTTTAAAACACGAAACTCCCGGGTGCTGACCTAAACACTTTTCGCATTCGTGGGAGTACTTACAGTTGGGTCGCTGACAAAGGCCTTTGTTATATTCCCAGCAAACCCTGCGACGCGGGTCCCTCTTGGGTTCAAACCTGGTGGACCTAGGTGGATCCGTATGTTTCCTTTCTACATATGGGACTACATGATTGCTCCAAAAATGCTGGTGGCGCTGATCCCACCTGGTTTTTGGGTTTTGCGAAGCATTCCTACGGAAGTCTTCATCGTAATTCAGCGCAGCAGCCTCCCCGGCCATCCTGTAGGCCATCCTAACATCAGCTATGTAGGCCATAAGGTGCATTGCCCTTTTTGGATAAGCAGCTGTTATCACTGCAATCCAAATATGCATTCCATCCAGCCAATTTTCGAATGTGCGGTCAGCCCGCGGCGTCCTATGCCTGCGCCTGCCATACTCCTTTCTCTTTTCGCCCTTTCCCAGCGTATGGGACAATGGTAAGAGGGTGAAAATGTCTATAAAATCGCCATTCAAGATTTTTTCCCTTGTTTTATTTGATAAATGGGATCCTAGAATGATATCCGTGTCTGAGTTGGTAGAATACTTTGAGTCCGGTATCAAAGCACCGTCCCTCCATTCTAACGTCCCCTTGAAACCCTTACGGTGGGTGCTGGCTCTCCTCTTATGCACCCACAAAGGAAGACCCATCTGATCCTCTGCAATCCCCCAATAATCCTCCATTGGGATCTCACCATCTGAATCAGACGTACCTGAGTCATAGGAGTCGTCATCCCTAGCTCTCTTACGCTTGTCGGTTTTCTTCTTCGCCTTTCCGCTCCGATGACGCTCTTCTCCGTCCCGCGACGCCGCTTCGCCACTTCTCGCCGGCCTGGAGTTGTCATCGTCCCCTGATGTATCGGAACCCCCAGCTTCCCTTTGCGCCACTGGTTGCGCAGGCTGGGCCCCTTGGAGACCTGCAATAGACTGTGAGGACTGCCCGGGCGAGCCTGCTGCTTGAGCCCCGGCCCCCAGGCTATGGGCGTTGGGAGCATTAGATCGCGCCTTCTGCCCCCGTGTCCGTGGGGCCTGGCTCGCAAAGCTTCCAGGCTCGGAGCTAGAGCTGGCAAATAAGGAAGCCGAGGTGCCCGGCGACCCGCCCTCTGAAAAATAAGTATCTAGGATACAATCCTGAGACTCGGCAGGCTCGACCTGCGACTCACGAGGATCATCCTGTGTGGCCTCAGCCGCGGGGGCCAGAGATTTTGCAATGGCCGCCAGCTGTTTGCAAACATCAAGCTGGGTCTTCTGAAGAGTGGAGACCACACGTACCAAGGCCTCAGTCTTGTCCTGTGCTGCAGGACTCTTGGAGGGGGCCGAACCTCGCACACGCTTGGGTGCCATTATCAGATTGCAGCTAAACAGCGTTATATATTTACTTATCACCTGTCCTCCTGGTTATTTATTCAATTATTCAGTATTATTATTATAATTATTTATAATTTGCTTATTTATTTATTATTATTACCCTGTTTATCTATATATATTATTATTTATAATTATTTAATTATTTTATTTATATCTTTGTTTATTTTAGATATATATATATACGGGCTTATAATTGTCAGGTTACCGAATTAATGCTATTATAATGTATTATTGCTATGCGTCACCACAGGGGGGACGAATGAGCTATTTATATAAGCGAAAGACAAGTCCCAAGTAACTCAGCTCAGCAAAACTTTTTGCCCTCCGCTGCACAGATCACCTATAATGCCCCGGCAGCGGGTTGGACCAGATGACCCTTGTGGTCTCTTCCAACTCTATGATTCTATGACCCCAATTAGTTGCTCCTAGATACGCCACTGGCCCGCACACAGCTAATGCTTAGTGGGGGGTTGGACTGGATGGCCTCTGCGGTCTCCTCCAACTCTATGATTCTATGATTCTAAGATTCTAATCGTTGTTTGTGGATATACCGCTGGCCACCAGCGCTGGCCACCAAATGCAACCGATCACCTATCAACTTCAATTATTCCCTATAAATCATTAACTGGCTTATTATCTTCGCGATTAACTCTCCTATGGTAACTCAATTGTTTACTGTGAGTATTAACCACTAAAGCCCAGCCAGCCGATAGGATGCACGAGTCAGCAATTGCCACAGAATTATATAGTAGTAAATGTGGCCGGGCAGCACAAGTGGCCTCTCTCAAACTGGCTGCCGCAGAAGGGACAGAACTTATATAACAGTAAATGCAGCCAGGCCGCACAAGGCCACTCTCAAGATGGCCGCTGCAGAAGGGACAGGGGGATTACCCACACCTAAAATGGCTGCCGACAGGAGAATCGCACGTGGCCACGCTCAAGATGGCCGCCGCAGAAGGGACAATGCTCGCCCACACCCAAAATGGCTGCCGGGCAGGGTACGCACGTGGCCACTCTCAAAATGGCTGCCGCAGGAGGGCCAGTGCTTTCCCACACCCAAAATGGCTGCCGGACAGGTACACGTGTCCGGCAAAACAACAAGCGCAACAATAAGCACCGAGTAACTAACCACAACCTTAGCAAAATAACCAAACCCTGATTGAGACACCCTCCAGCCGACTTAAAAGGGGGATGAGGCAAGGAACCGCCAAGCTTCACAGAAAAGGGGGGGGCCAAGTTCACTCACCCAGCTCCACCGAGATGAAAACAGGTCCCAAGCACGAGGACGGGGAGAGTGGGGCAGCCGCCTCCACTCCCAGCCGAAACCCACAGGGCGAGCTTGCCAGCAGGCAAAACAGGCGACCGAGTGTAGGACTCCGCGGTGGATGGGCGATAGCCTCAGCGCTCCCACGGCGGTAAGGTGAATGGGGTGCTCCAAACTGCTTTTAATGGCTGCCGCTGTGTGGCGTGTATCCCCGGCGCTGCCCTCCGTCGACAGCTGGTGAGCGGACAAAGCACGATCCGCTGATCGGCAGAGAGACGCTTGAGCCCTCAGCACGGCTCCGCGATGCCGCTGCGCTGCTCCCGCGCCTGCTAGTAGCCGCTTCTCCGCACCCGGAAGTGGAGCAGAGCGGAGAACAGCTGATGGGCGGCTTCGTCCTTAAGTAAAAAAGAAACAACAGCGAGGCACCAAAGAAAAAACAAAAACTGCGACCAAAAAACACGAACCTCCACGACGCTAGCCGAAAAAACAAGGCTAGCTGAAACAAAGGAAAACGAAAGGGGAAAACAAAGCCGCAACGACGCTGAACTGTTCGCTCCGGCGAACAAGGGAGAAAAGAGGTCGGCTTCCCGCCTGCGGGGAGCTTTAAAACGGCCGGCTCCGCCCCGACCATTCTCATTGGCTGGTCGGGGATGACGCAGGCGGGAAGCCACCATCGCGTAGGGGCTGAACTCGCAGCCCCTACGCGGTGGTGCAGTCGGTCGGCCCACAACGCCGCTTCCGTCGCAGGCGCGGAAGCGGCTTTCTCCCAACTAATCTCCTCTCTCTTGCTGCCCTGCTGAAGAAGAAAGTTTGGCTATTGTGACCTCCTGCTGATGCTGTCCAGCTGAAGGAGAGGAACTGACCATTGAACCCTTTTGCTGAGTCTGCTTGAATTTGTCCACCCAAAAAGAGACACTGGTCCCTGTATGGACCATTTTTATGATAAAGTGGTATGCCTAGACAGGGTGATGAACAGCTAGACCTGGGTGTCCTTTTGCACACATGGCAACTACTTTAAAAATGCCGTGCTATGTGAGCAGAGGATGAGGAAAGCCGTGTGAATGTGTTTGCAACGAGTGCCAAAAACAGCACAAAAAGGGGAGTACAGGCTTGTCCACAATTCACTTGCGGACACAATACCTAGAAAGAATAGGTCCGAGTGGTTTTCTACTTGTCTGTGCTTTCTAGGCGTAGGTCTGAGTGGTTTTCCATTTGCCACTTTCCCTGGGAAAACTCACTCTTTACCACTGAATTGGAACAGACATCAATACACAGAAAATCCAGTTAACATTTGCTCCAATTCATTGATAAAAAGTGGGTTTTCTCGGGGTCAAGTGGTGTGGCAAGCAGACATGTGGATGGGCTCAATATTTTGATACTCAGGAATGCACAAGGTAAATACATCTAGCTCAGACCTAATTTTAAAAATGATTATTGTAAATCTCCATGCAAATAGGCAGAGAACCTGTACAGTCATACCTTGGAAGTCACATGGAATCTATTCTGGAAGTCTGTTCGACTTCCAAAATGTTTGGAAACCAAAGCGCGGCTTCTGATTGGCTGCCCTAATAGACTTTCAGGTTCCAAAAGAACATTCGCAAACAGGAACACTCACTTCCGGGTTTGTGGCATTTGGGAGCCAAAACATTTGACTCTCAAGGCATTCAGGATCCAAGGTATGACTGTGTTTTGTGAAAATTCCCCTCCCCCAATTTGTACCGATATTTAAGATCTGAGGCAATTAATCTTTTCATACTGTGGTTTAAATGTACATCTTCCTTATTTAATTAATCTGCAACTCAATCACCTTGAGCAGGAACAAGATAGAAAATCACATTTAAGAACACCATGTGAGCCCAGCATGCCATTTAAAGCATAACAGGGTTCCACTAAGATATTGTTAAACAAGTCATAGAAAACATGATATATTGACTTTCCTCCCTCTCATTGCCTTCCTCTAGAGAATTTTGGAGGAAGGAATATATTCATGTTGCATATTTTAACAATAATTGGGGTAATGACTAGCGCACCCATTGTGAGTGATTGAATTTTTCAGATGAGAAAGCTCAGGAATACATACACTATAAATTTTTAAAAGGCTAGGGAGCACACAAACTTCTTGGATCATGGGTTCCGACACATGATATGTGGTTTTAATTGTTTATAATTATGAGGTTCTGGCAAAAAACAGCAAGATACTGTTGTAAAAAATAATGAGGCTATGGGACATTAGCACACACCAAGTTCGTCCTGCATTCATGCAAAATTAACTCGCTGGATTCAGTACCATAGGATTGCACCAATGGCTACAAGCTTAGAAGTCTTTTCAAAAGAACTGGACAAATTCATGGAAGATGGATCTTACAGCAGCTGTTGGCTGAAACAGCTAAAATAGCCTTCCGGGCTCACAGTGCCTCTAAAAAGAGAAGAAGCTTGGGATAAATACAAAGGCAGTAGTGATGCTCGAAAGCGCCCTGAGAAAATTCCTCAGAACTAAGATGAATCAAAGCCCCTGTTCCTTTAAAAAAAAAAACTGAATCTTTGTCCCACGCAAAGGTGGGTTTCAGGGGAGGGGTTGTTTTTCGTTTTGAAAATTTAGGCCCTTTCAGAGGAACAAAATCAGTACTTTTTCTGGGGGTATGCAATGGAGTACCAGCACCTCCCCCCACCAAAAAAAAATGCTAAAAGTGTGGCACTTAGTGTAACAACTTCATGGTGAGTACCAGCACCTTTCTTCTTCTTCTTCTTCTTCTTCTTCTTCTTCTTCTTCTTCTTCTTCTTCTTCTTCTTCTTCTTCTTCTTCTTCTTCTTCTTCTTCTTCTCCTCCTCCTCCTCCTCCTCCTCCTCCTCCTCCTCCTCCTCCTCCTCCTCCTCCTCCATCTCCTTCTTTAAAAATGCACTGGACAAAAGTCATAGGATTTTCAGGTGGTGGAGCAATATTTAAAGTTATGATGTGATGAGAACCTTCACACCCCACACCCCCTGTTTTTAGACTTAAAAATGCCAATACTTGGATAATCAACCTGTTCCTGAACAGTGGTGTAGGAAGGGGGGTGCAGTGGGTGCAGGCCGCCCCAGGGGTCATTACTGAGGGGTGAGGGGGGTGACACAATGGCAAAAATTTATGTTTTTAAAATAAATAAAAAATTGGGCTCGCGACACTTCTTTTGGGGAAAAACCAACAACTCCCACATCCACCACACACCCCTTCCCACGCCACTGGTAGCTAGGTGAGGCGGAGGGCACTGGGCGCCACACTGCGGGGCCTGCAGCATGCCTGAGCATGCTCTCTCTCCTGAAGGGGAGGCGATGGGCGCACTGCCTGCAAGCTCCACGCTGCTTTTTCAAGCAACACAGGGCTTGCGTCTGCCCACCGCCTCAGCCACCCTACAGCTAAGGGGGAGGTTGTGGAGAGGCTCCACGCAGCGTACCCTGCCTTGACTCGCCTCGCCTCACCACCATGAGCGGCTAACTCTGCCCCCGGCTGCAGGACGCATTTGCCGCACTGGGCAACCGAGCGGCTAGGTATGCCGCTGTTCCTGAGACTGACATTCTGCGATGACATTGTGTTATTCCCATTCTGGGATACTCCCCGCCCCCTGCCAAATGGTTGCAAACAAAGCTGGGACAGATATCTCGGCCCTGCCCTAATGAAAAACCTTCTTGATTCTCTTCATAATTCCCCAAGTGCTTCTCCTTAGGAAGAACCTCCAAACGGATCGCCAACATTGCTTGATGACATACCTTGTTTCTCCTAAAATAAGATACCATCTTATATTTATTTTACTTATATTTATAGTTTCCTTATATTTATTTTCGGGGGGGGTGCCTTATTTTTTTTTTGTTACCTCCTCTTCCTGCCACAGCTCAGTGCCCAGAACTGGCAGCGGCTGGTGCTGCTGCTGCAGCGCCGACAAAGCACCCAGCAGCATGCGCCGCGTGGAGCCCTGAGCCAGTGGGACCCAGCTGAAGTGCCGACAAAGCGCCCAGCAGTGCCGCCCAGAGCGCCCAGAGCCGCAGCAGGAGGAGGATTCAAAGTGCTACAGAGCACTGCTGGGTCCCGCTGGCTCGGGGCTTCACGCGGTGCGCGCTGCGGTTGTTGCCGGCTCCCGCTCGGTCAGGGCTCCACGTGGCGCACACTGCTGGGCGTTTTGGAGGGGCAGCAGCAGCCGATTCTGGGCACTGACAGGCAACTTCCTCTTCCATGGCGCCATCCAGACCTGCTCCCACCACTACGGCTTATTTTTGGGGTATGTCTTATATTTTGTCAATGCATGAAAACCCTGCCATGGCTTATTTTATAGGTACGTCTTATTTTATGAGAAACACGGTAGGCCTCACCCTATATGAAATAATGGTCTCATGGAGCCATTCCTGGTTGTTTCTGAAACCCCAAAGGGATTTTATCTGAGAAGGGTCCCCCCCCCCAATTTAATTTGGTGATATTTTAGTGGCAGGTGCGAACATCCTAGCTGACATCCCTGTATGCCACTTCTGCATTTCTAAAGGCATTTGGCTGGCTGCTTCTTGGGAACACATTGCAGGACCGGATGAACCACTGGCCCCATCAAACAAGGCAATTTTGGGGGGTCTCATTTTGAGACCTTTTCTTCTTATAAGAAGTGGGCTACTGCTAGGTTTGCAGACTGTCACAAAATTAGACTTTCCCTTTTCAGCAAGAGGGGCTGAAATGGAACAGTGGAAGCTTACACATCAGCTCCCTAAGGAGTGCCTGTGCAGTCAATGAATTACTGACTTCTCCTTCCAGGCCTGTCATTCAGACTCCCTTTCACCATCACTAAAACTGTCTTAGGGCTACGTGCTCCTTTTTTGCAGCAGAAAATATACAGAACGTCTTGTGACCCACATAAATAAATGTATTCCCAAAGGGCTCGTGCTTGCCTTATAAGCCCTGGCCTTCACTGAAGAAGACACAGAGCAACTTGTCACAAGATAAAAACTTGAGGAAGGATAGTGCACAAAAGAATTAGGTTTGAGCTTGGAGTTTCCCAGAATGCAAAAGGAACATGTCTAGTCCTGCATTCAGCGAGGGAAACCAGCACACTCATTCCGGGGTGGTCATTTTAACTCTGAGTAGGGCAGGAAAGGCAACAACCACAAGCCTATCTCATAGGTATTCCATTCGCTTTTCAGGAACAGCTGAACTTTACTACCGGTACCCCTAAAATTCTGTCTCTCAATTCTTTATTTTTATAAGAGGTGGACAGATTCAAACAATGTAAGCTGTCTGTCTATATGGGTCAATTCTGTTTGTTTGTTTGTTTGTTTGTTTGTTTTTGGTCCCTTTTTGAACCAGTCAAACTCTCCTTGATATATATTGTCATTTTGGAGCCATAATAGATTATAGAGTTGTTAAAGGAAGAGGGTAGTATTTTGCGTTTAGTTAAGTTTTAGATTTTTAATCGAATAATTCTGGTTTTTTAAATTTATGTTTACATTGTTCTTTATAGAACTAGCTTTAACCCTTCTTCTCAAGAGCTCAAGCTGGCTCTCTTGGGATTTTCATCCCCAAATGGTGTTGTCTGACTCTTCGATTGCTCCCCAATCAGAAGAGAAATGACTAATGGGAACCAAGGGGACTTAGCCTAGACAGAAACCAGGAGAAGTTGGAGGGCATTCACCCCATGTCCTGAAGAGAGGGAAACTTGCATTGAAGAAGATGGAAGAATGAGAGACAAAAAACAAACAAACACAAACCTGGCCTGATATACAGAGGGCCAATTCTTTCATGCAGCTTTATTGACCATGTGTTGGCAGGGGAGCCAGTGCTGAATCTGCTTCAGGTAGACAGGAGCTGTGTGGAACAGTAAGTCTTCTGGCAGGCAATATCAGCATGACCTCCTAATAGCTGGGCTCTTTTCTGAGAGCCAGAATCTCTATCTCCTCTCCATACACCACATATGCCTCTCTCACTGAGCCTGGCAGCTGCACAAGCATGTTGGCACAATCACTCTTCCCCTTGTTGAGGTGGGTAGTGACAGCACTGGGCTCTATAGCCACTAGTCTCTCTCTTGACTTCTGCTCTACCACATGCTTGATGGGTGTAAACGGTAGCTCCACACCGGAGAAGTGATGTTGGTGTCACTCTGCGCTCTGAAGACATGGTCAACCAGCATGTTCACCCACTAGTGGTGGGAAGTATGTCACTAGGCCTTGATTGGCTAAGCAATATCTGGCCTTCTGCATCCTGGGCTTTCTGCATACAAATTCTTTCTGACTTTTGTCTAATGCCCCCTGCTTTTGATGAAGATCCTGTATTGCAACACCTGGTTGTGCCTGGATGAGCTTGCGGGTACAGTGAGATCTCGGAGTCCAATGGTTAGTATTAAGGTAAGGCAATCTAAGTTTGTTAATGTCTATTCAAAGTCCCAAATGTATCCTTACACTGTTAGTTTTTCTCTTAATGGTCTTTTTGCTGGTAATGGATTCTTACGCTTAAGTTTATAACCTCCTTAAGAAAGTATCGCATTCACCCTGCTGTGGCTTCGATGCTACTGAATGAATCGTGCGCATGGGGCTCAACAGGAAGAGAGTGGACTGTTTGGTTCTTTGTGAATATCAAGGATGTCCAGAAAAAGCCCAAGTTTTCCCTGCACTACGTCTATGTTTTGTATCTTTGGTGATATTTTTTGTGTGTCATTGCTTTTATGTTAAAGAAGAAGAAGAGGAGGAGGAGGAAGAAGAGGAGGAAGAGGAACAACAACAACAAGAAGAAGAACAACAACAGGACCATTATTTGGCATAAACAGGAAGTAAATGAATGTGACATACCAGCAATGCTTTATTATGCTTTTATATTTGTTGGAAGTCATGCAGAGTGGCTAGGGCAGCCCAGTCAGATGGGCGGGGGTATTATTATTATTATTATTATTATTATTATTATTATTATTATTATTATTATTATTATTACACTCCTTTCCACACAACTCCCTTGCCAAAGAATGCTGATATCCAGCATCCACAGGATGTCAGAGTGACTATGTCACCAAAATTTGGATACATTTTGGCCCATTGCTAAGGAATTCTTGCGGTGTAGCACATTAAAAGCAGGAGTAAGAAAAGAACAGAAACATTGTATAAAAAGATATGGGGTTTCAACAGGAAGTTATGGGACATTCACCAATTGCAGCCAAAGAAGTATAACTGCCCTGGAACTCCTACAGGTGCAAATGGTATTAAACATGCAATCATGTATAACGGCCCTGATAGCATCATGAGCACAAATCATGAGGAATGTAAAATAAATGGTCTAGCCTTTTGCTCGACGTTTCTGGAAAACATGAAAGGCTTATTGCAAAAGGGGCTTAATCTTGTCCTTGGTAGCTGTTGCCCAATTCAAGATAGCCCATCATGGGAAGTGTTCCACACAGTTCTCATAACTGGGATGGTGGTCCAAAGCCTAAACTTTTGCCGTAGCTGAAAAACCTATGGAAAGGCATAAGGTAATGAGGGGCAGAAACGAGAGAGAAGTTTGCGTGGGACCCCTTCTTGCATTGTGTGGCCAGTTGGAGAGCTGTAATAAAACCACAATTTCTCCAGGATTCCCCCACCCGCTGGTTAGATTTATTACCAAGTCATCTCCCTGGCTAAGCAGTCCCTGATGGTCGTTGCTAAATGGATGCATTTAGTGTGCTCATAAATTTTCCCAACATGCAGTCAACTGCTGTGCACTCTATTGTTCTGGTTATTTTAAAGTTCTTTTGTATAATTATGTATTGCCTCATGTTATGTTATTATGGATTTAGATTTTTTTTTTATGAAAGCAGAATAAAAAAAAGACATCTAGCAAAACTCAGTGGCACCTCTAGAATTCACTTTTAGCATTACTCCTTGTAGTAATACCCTTTGCATGGTAATGACCAGGACCAGATCTTAGAATAATCCATGTTTAGCCTGGCACCCTGGGGATATCACTGGAGGTGGGACAATATCTGAACCAAGCCTCCATGTTTATGGAGCAGCAACAGTTATACAGTCCATGGAAACAAACTTGAAAAGTTACACTGGTCAGAGGTCACTAATATTTGAGGGAGTCTGAAAGCTGCATGTGTAGTGTAATAAGTTGCAGTCTGTCTGCCACTCTTTAAGGCAATTTGAGCACCTGCTGGGATTAAATGAGATAAATGCTGACTGCATGCAACAACATGGCTTTGCCAAAAAGTCCTTGGGTTTGGCATCCTTTCCAGCATGTACAGTAATTGGACTCCATGAGGACATAGCATATGTTCTTTCTGAAAGGAAAATGCTCCCATTTAACAAGTTTTGAATTCCAAAATAAAGCATGCAGATAGTGTGGGATCATTTTGCCAACGTGAAGAATTGATTTAAACTTCACAATGCCTTAGTCTAATTGGAAGATATCCTGCTCAATAATACTAACACATTTTCATACCCCTGAATTTTCAGTTTAGTTCTGACTGCTTCCTAGGGAACATGCCACAGACCTGAGTATTGCACCCTTCTCAGCTAAGTTAAGTTCTTTCTTAGGGCCAATGCAAATCCTTTCCAACAAAGCAACTGAAAGACGTCAGGTTCTTGTGCAAATTCCATTCTGCACAACTGTCAAATTGGGGTGCTTCAACTAACTGCAGGATTCATGTCAACACCATGTCTGTTCGCAGCCACAATGACTCAAAGCTATGTCAGGATGACATTTTTCACACAAATTCCCCAAACTAGGTAGGGAATAAAGAATCACAGCTGTTTTTTAAAATGGACCAAAGGGTCATAATTCAGCACAGAGTAAAGAAAATTGTGGTCTAGTTGAGAAGGATGAGAAGCTAATGGGGTGGGCACTACTTGCCATGTCTCTCTGTGTTGCAGATAGGATGGTTGCTGCTAGGTGACACTTGAAGGATAGAAATTGTCTTTCAACAGAACTAAGAGAATAGTTCTGCTTCATGTTCTTAGTGAGGTTGTTCATTTTATTTACTATTTATTTTATTTATTAGGTTTCTATACCACGCTTCATCACAAGATTACAGGGCAGTTCACAGGATAACTATATAATAAAAATGCAAGAATGTCATCATGCTGCAGTCTGTGTGGCCACTGATTGGCGGCTATGTCACTGCAGTATGACAACAGAACAGCAGGTAGATTGTCCAAGCAAGCAGGTAGGAGGCAGCCCAAACAAGTGGTGCAAGTAGCAGAAAGCCCAAGTGAGCTGCAGAGGAACAGCCAGCCCAGGCCGGGCCAGCTCATCAGCAACTGGCCTGTCCTGCTTCCACTGCCCACCTCAAACCAATGCTTCAATTTCAGCTGCACTGGAGACTAAGGAAGAGAAAAGTTGCAGCAGAGCAGGACAGTTGCTGGGGAGATGTAGTCTGGACAAGCTATAAGGATGGCAAGGTTAAAGGGAGTGTGGGGGTTGGTGGTGGGGTAGAGCTGCTGAGCTGTAAAGGGAGGAGTTGGATAGGTTGAGTAAAGTGTAAAGGGAGAGAGGAATGGGGTTGAGCCAAGGGGGGCAGGGGGGGCATCAAACAGAACAGGAATTGGGAACGGAATATACAGAACTGGGTGCAAATGATTGTATGCATAGCAAGAAAGGAACTAGTTGATGATGTGTTGAACTGGGTTGCTTCTGTCAGATATTATCTAAATGTTCTCTCTGTGATGTTTGATGTGAAGTGGCTCATTTGCACATGCAAGCCACCATCTGATGCTTCAGTTATGAAGCAGCGAACATGCAAACACAAATCATTCCACAACAGATTTAGATTTTCAGACCCGACTTGGGCAAAAATCCCCTCATAAGCATGAATAATGGTTCCATCTTCTCCTATAAATGTGCAACTTTGACTTTGGGGTACTTTTGCCACAGGTGAGATTTCCTTGGCAGTCATGCACAGTTAACATTTAGAGGCCAAGAAATGTACCCATTCTGGACAGCTGTCTAAATATTTCAAAGCTGGAACACGTTCAGAATGAATACCAGCAGTGACCCAGGAGGCAGTCCGCTTGCGTAATTAGTTTATAAATCAGCAGCGTGGCTATGTAACTAGGACTGGAGACAACAGCTGAAGTCACTTCGGCGTCAGCAAACTCTTTGCAAACACAGGGGGTTCCAGGAAACATGCTGATATGAGGATTTAATGAAGTATGTGAACAGGGAAGCTTGTAGCCACCTAGAGAGTGGGGCTAAAGTGAGGTTCTTCTGCATTTGCCAAGTCAACTGTAGACCTCCTGCACCACTTCAGTGACATTTTAGTGACAGTTCTAGTTACAGGTAGGTAGCCATGCTGGTCTGCCGGAGTCGAAACAAAATAAAAAAATTCCTTCCAGTAGCACCTTAGAGACCAACTAAGTTTGTCATTGGTATGAGCTTTCGTGTGCATGCACACTTCTTCAGATACACTGGTGAGTTCCATTTCAGTGGACCTGAAGAAGTGTGCATGCACACAAAAGCTCATACCAATGACAAACTTAGTTGGTCTCTAAGGTGCTACTGGAAGGATTTTTTGTTGTTGTTTCGATTTTAGCAACATTTTAGGGTCTTTTCTGAGTTTGAAGCCGTGTGCGTGCGTGCGCGCGATCACACACCAATCGGACACGCGTAAACTGGTTGTTGCCTGCATTGTCTCAGCCTTCTTCCAGAAAGACTAAAAAGGTACCATAGCTCACTGGTAGAACACATGATTTGCCTTATCACAAAATGCATCTGGATTCTTCCAAAGGATTTCAGGTAATCAGCGTGGGAATGAGCTGAAACCCTGGAGAGCTGCAGGCGGAACAGACACTTCTGCTCCATATTGACAAATAGTCTGATTAAATTGGGGACGGGGGAACAGGACAAGAGGTGACTCCCTATGTGCATATAGGGGGCTTCAAATTCATCCTGACGACAAGCAAGTGAGGTAGATTAGACATGGTGGCAACAAGTGACCCAAAGTTACCCAATTAGTTCCACATTTAAATGGTGATATTAATTGATGTTGTTGTTTACTGCATTTATGAATTGCCCTTCCTCAAAAAAAATAAAAAATCCAGCCCAAGGTATAACAAAGGATAAACAACCCAATTGCATCAGTGATTAAAACAAATGCAAAACTGAAATATTCATAAAGTAACTGTCATTAAAAATACAAATCCACACACTGCTGATCAGGGCAAACATTACCATATCGGACTGGAAAAGTCCTGAGCAAACAGAAACGTCTTTAGCTGACATCTAAATCCCAGCAATGAAGGAGGCAAAGGCAACTCCAGGAGGAGATCATTCCAGACTGATGTGGGGGTTTTGTGGGGGGTGGGTGGGTGTGATTTTGCTGTAAATATCAGGACTACAAAACATTGCCAATGAAGCAAGGGAGGCTTTGTGCATCTCTATTTTTCTTCACATGATCTTTAAATGGGAATATATTTTACTACCTTGCTTTTCCTCCCAGGAGCTCACGGTTGCCTGCATTCTCCTCTCCTCCCTGCTTTTCTCAACCTTTGCAACAGCCCTAGGATAACTTAATATATGTACAGAAGCAGCAGTGCTTGCTTACAGACTGAGGGGAGGGGACGGGTGACGATGATGCAGGGGGCTCCATCCACTTATACTACTACTACTACTACTACAACAACAACAACAATTATTATTATTATTATTATTATTATTATTATTATTATTATTATTTTATTTTATACCCCACCCATCTGGCTGGGTTTCCCCAGCCACTCTGGGCTGCTCCCAACAGAATGATGATGATGATGATGATGATAAAAATAGGTGATAAAACATCAAATATTAAAAACTTCCCTAAACAGGGCTGCCTTCAGATGTCTTCCAAAATTCAGATAGTGTTTATTTCCTTGACATCTGATGGGAGGGCGTTCCACAGGGCGGGCGACACCACCGAGAAGGCCCTCTGCCTGGTACCTTGTAGCTTCACTTCTCGCAGGGAGGGAACCGGCAGAAGGCCCTTGGAGCTGAACATAACGCTCTTCTTATGTTCTTAGTGTCCTGGGTCCAGGAAATCCTGTTGGCATACATGAAAGCTTGGGGCTTCTTCAAAGCGAATAGATCTATATAGTTTTATGTGCATTTGGCTCCTGAGGCTGCCGCTGGCACAGACTTCATTATGAAAGGACTCTCTTATGGTAAAGTTTGGTTTTGATTTATTATATTTCTATGCTGCTTTTCGTTCAAATGAATCCCAAAGTGGCTTACAAACAATAAATAGCAGCAACATGATAGAACATAAGAGAACATCACAAATACAACACACATTACATACCATGTTTCTCCGAAAATAAGACACCGTCTTATATTTATTTTTCCTCAAAAAAGCACACTATGGCTTATTTTCAGGGGATGTCTTATATTTTTCCTCCTCCTGCTGCCACGGCCGGTATTGCTGCTGTGCCTATCACCATAGCTGCCAAGTTTTCGCTTTTCTCGCGAGGAAGCCTATTCAGCATAAGGGAAAATCCCTGTAAAAAAGGGATAACTTGGCAGCTATGCCTATCACTATGTCTTATTTTCAGGGTATGGCTTATATTCCTTGAATGCTTTAAAATCCTGCTATGGCTTATTTTATGACTACGTCTTAAAATAGGAGAAACAGGGTACAACACATTTAAGAACATCAGCATAAGATATAAATATATTACAAGATAGTGTTTGAGGTTTTGGTACTCCTGTGATTGTGGCAACCAGGATCAGACTTTGTATTGAAAGGGCATTTTGAAATTTTATGGACTGGGAGAAATGCTAAGTTTTGAATGTGACTGATAAGAAACAATCTTGGGGGAAACTCATTGTTGTGTTGCTGTTGTTTTCAAAAGTACAGGCAACCACCTGTTTATGCATGTCCAATATGTGCACAACTGTGTATACACATTTAGGAAGTTCACATGTGGGTGGATAACCAAGTTCCAATGTGTACATTCAGTGTTTTTTCTTCTAAATAATGATGATGATGCTGCTGATGATGTTTAGGGGTACTCTCATTTTCCTACTCAAATTGAAATAATGCCCCTCAATGAGGCCAAACTTAGATTCACAAAATGTTTAGGGGTACGCGTACCCCTGCGTTCCCCCAGAAAAAGAAAAAGAAAAGCACTGTGTACATTAACCCAGGAAGTCTGGATCAGCTCAATTCATATCAGAATTAGCAAAGGAGCAAAATGCTCAAGCATCCCTATTATCACATGATTGATTAGGTAGTGACTCTGCTGCAAATGACTCATACAGACTCATATTGCACTATTATATCAAGCTTGATTCGTTCCAAATGAGAAGTTGCCTTTTCCTATCAAGCCTGATTGGTTCCAAATAATAATCATTTGATGGCAAGATAATCACTTGATGTTGAAAGCATGACAAGTGATATATTTATGAGTACCGTAAACAGATATCATGAAGAGTGCCACAGGCCTCTCTTTTCACAAGGAAACATAGCCCAAAACGCTTCTTCCAGAACATGCTGCTGCTTGGAAGAAGAGGGAAACAACCTATCGCCAGGGTGAATGTGAAAAGCAGTGGGTCACATTGGCTTTAAACGAGGTACAATTTCCATCACCAAATCTGTGGTTTCTTCCTATGGTGCAACTGGAGGCTATTTAGACACCCTATGTGATGATGCTCCCATTTGCCTCCGGTCCCATTTTGCATCTGCTAGACACTTAAATGAGATGCGTTTGAAAATTCAGAGCGAGACTTAAATTGTGACAAAGTTGTCTAAGGACAAATAGGAAAGTTTCCCTGCTTTGTTCCCACAGCGGGGCAAGTACATCTATTACATACGAAGAGGCCTCTATGATGCTATAACATTGTTTGCCCCCATAAGGAAAAGCAGGCAGTGCCTCTGCTCAGGGTACCCAGACTATGCATTTATTCTTGAAATGACAGCACTTTTCTGGATCACTGGGCTCTGCAGCTCATAGCAGGTTAGTTCTGGGCTGTTGGGTCGCCCTTCGCAGCTGCCACTGAGTGGCTTCCTTTGACTTGCACCAACTGCTGAGCTGGTATCGCTAAAGCAGAAACCTGTTTCAAGCACAGCGGACGCAAGACAAGCTCAACAGCTGGAGGATATGTGCATAAATGGAACTTGTAAGCAGCAATGAAGTCTCCTGCCAGGTTGATTACCTAATAAGTCCTTCAGAAGGAATTCAGAAGCCATGGAGAAAATTGACTTAATATTGGAATACTCACCACCTCTTCATTTCCCAATTGACACCCTCTATATTCTAAAACAGGCATGTCAAACCTGCGGCCCTCCAGATGTTTTGGACTACAATTCCCATCTTCCCCAATCACTGGTCCTGCTAGCTAGGGATCATGGGAGTTGTAGGCCAAAACATCTGGAGGGCCGCAGGTTTGACATGCCTGTTCTAAAACATTCTTACCTTATGAGCCGCCTTTCATCAGGCCAGATAGCTCATTCAACATGACTCATGGCATAACCTACTTTGGGTCAACTACTCTTCAGAGTTTAAGCTGGCTAAACATTTCTGCACGATTTACAGATTCATGAAGTATGAGGTTACTAGTCATGGTGACTAGTATATACTACCTCCAAATTCAAAAACACCCTGCCACCGACTCCAGTTGTTGGAGAACAGCAATAGGAGAGGGCTAAGGCAGCTACAGTATATTCTGCTTGTGGGCTTCCCAGAGTCATTTGGCTAGCCACTGTGAGGAGCAGGATGTTGGACTAGGTGGGACAATAATCTGATCCAGCAGGGCTCCTCTTAAGTCTTCATGGGAGTTTTTGGCCCAACCAGGATTGCATATGTTGACATCACTTTTATTGCCGAGCCTTTCGAATGGTAGCAGATCTGGGAGGAAGGGGAAAAAACCAGAGGGCTTAACTTAGGACATTGCTTCTTCATCTCTGTAGATCTATGGATAGGGGCTCTTTTTAGAGAAGGCAAGGCAGAATTGTACACAACACACACACCATCTGTATTTGTTTGGAACACACTGTTTTACTTTTTTGTTCTCTTACAAATGCCCTTCCTTGCTTCTTTTCACAACAGCCCAGTGAAATATATTACACCGAGTGTGCCAAGGTCTTTGCCTTCATGAGACTGAGTGATTTTTGTAACAAACAAATAAATGGACAAAGGGGCAGATCCTTTTCCCACTAACCTTTCCTGGCAAACGTCCCTGATCTGCATGGCTGAAATCGCTATTTATTATGAGAAAACAACCACAAATAGTGTGCCTAAAATGGGACATTATTTGAAGCTTCACTTTCAGTGAATCCTACTGTTGTGACGTGGGCACTCAATACACAACACCTACAGCAGGCCGTCAGATGTTAACGAATCTCCCCAACCCTTTCCAATCTATTATCTCTTCACTATTGGAATATAACATAGTGTTCATACCTATAAGGCAGAGGTGCGGAAAGCCTCCAAGTCGATGTGTTTTTATGAACCACTTCATATATACACTGGGGGCTGTTGCCCCCGCGTGCTTCACTCATCAACCCCACCTACCTGTCATCTGCCAAACCCCACCCCCTGCCCAATCCCCCTCTTCCTCTTATACCTTGCTCAATTCCCCTTCCTCCTTACTACTCACCTCAGCTCCCCTCCTCCTCATAGCCCATCAATGCTCCACTCAGTGGCCTGAGTTACCCACTCTCTCACCAGTCTTACTCACCTGCCTGCTCACTCACAAGCTTCAGCTATCTGCCCACCTGCCTCTATAGTCAGTCCCCACCTGTCTGCTCGCTCACCAGTCTCAGCCGCTCACCTTGGCTGCCTCTGCCTCCAATTCCCTCCTCCTCGTTTGTCAGCAGCCACGTGAACTGCAGTGTGACGACACATTCTTACGTTTTTTATGGTTACAGGTAGATATTCATCTGTCTTGTGAGTGAATTTATTCCTAAGATGGGATCTTTGCATTTTAGGTGTTCATCAAAGTGGCCTGGCTCTGTGCTTGTGTATTTGCCATTAGGACGTTCCCATGCATATCCAGAGCAATCTGAAATTTGCCAGTTTTAAATGAGAAAATCTATTCAGTCAATAATCACAGGGGGTTCTTTCTCATCAGGGGACCATTGCCAAATGGTTCTGAACCCCTCTAGTGGTTACCTAAGCAGCTGCGTGAGGCCAAAAGTCCTATCATTTAACAATGCAAGAAACAGTTCCAGCTTTCCTTTCATAACTCTGGCCATCTCCAGAAAAAACACAAGAAGCACACAATCAGGCCTCATGGTGCTTGGCTCATGTGTATTCATTAAGTGTAAATAACAAGCCAGAGCCCCGCAGATGTCAGAGAAACTATTGGACATTTACAGAGCAAAGTCCTTGGATTCCAGTAAAGTCAAGGACCATAAGCATGCTCTGGCAACGGCCTACAGAGGGCTGCTCTACAGTATTACTGCACAATGCAAATTAATAGCCATGCAGTGAAATTAATATTAAATACAGACAATTCTTGAATTAATTAGTAGCACTGTGGACAAGACCGGCATCAAGAACTGGTGAGGTTGGGCATCTGCTGAAGGCCAAGACCATATCCAGGGGTCCACTGACAGGAACCCCCTGGCTTTGTTGGAGATGAAGACTGAATGAAGGCCTTTGACAAGGTGCCCCATTATATTCTTGTAAAGAAGCTGGTAAAATGCGGGCTAGACAAGGCTACCATTCAGTGGATTTGTAACTGGCTTACTGACCGAACCCAAAGGGTGCTCATCAATGGCTCCTCCTCATCCTGGAGAGTAGTGACTAGTGGGGTGCCACAGGGTTCTGTCTTGGGCCCAGTCTTATTCAACATCTTTATCAATGACTTGGATGATGGGCTTGAGGGCATCCTGAGCAAGTTTGCAGATGACACCAAATTGGGAGGGGTGGCTAATACCCCAGAGGACAGAATCACACTTCAGAATGACCTTAATAGATTAGAGAACTGGGCCAAAGCAAGCAAGATGATTTTTAACAGGGAGAAATGTAAAGTACTAGCCTTGGGCAAAAAATATGAAAGGCACAAATACAGGATGGGTGACACCTGTCTTGAGAGCAGTACATGTGAAAAGGATCTAGGAGTCTTGGTAGACCACAAACTTGACATGAGTCAACAGTGTGGTGCAGCAGCTAAAAAAGCCAATGCAATTCTGGGCTGCATCAATAGGAGTATAGCATCTAGATCAAGGGAAGTAATAGTACCACTGTATTCCGCTCTGGTCAGACCTCACCTGGAATACTGTGTCCAGTTCTGGGCACCACAGTTCAAGGAGGATACTGACGAGCTGGAATGTGTCCAGAGGAGGGCAACCAGAATGGTCAAAGGCCTGGAAACAATGCCTTATGAGGAACGGCTTAGGGAGCTGGGTATGTTTAGCCTGGAGAAGAGAAGGTTAAGGAGTGATATTATAGCCATGTTCAAATATATAAAAGGATGTCATATAGAAGAGGGAGAAAGGTTGTTTTCTGCTGCTCCAGAGAAGCAGACATGGAGCAATGGAGTCAAGCTATAAGAAAGAAGCAGAATCTTGAAAAGAAGTTGCTGGACATAAAGAGTTCTATAGATCAGAAATTTGAAGAGGCAATAGGGGAATTATCACAACAAGTCAAAGATATTGCAGTAAGAACTAAAACGGTGGAGGAGACAACCAAAAATGTTGATAAGGAGGTAAAGGAAACAAAGAAAGAGACGGAATGGGTAAAGAAAGAAGTGGAAAAATTAAATAAGGAAAAAGAGGGTATTCTAGACAATCTAGCTCTTTTAGAACAAAGACAGAAACAATTAAATCTGAAATTTAGAGGGATTAAAGAGGAACCAAATGAGAATATAAGAGAGAAATTGAGTGAAGAAATTGCAAAGTGGTTGGGAAAGAGTAAGGAGGAGATAGAAACAAAAATTTTGAACGCATTTAGAATCAAGGTAAAATCAGTTAAAGTAAGAGCAAAAAAACTACCCGGGGATTGTATAGTGATGTTTAATTCGATGGATATTAGAAACACAATTCTGAGTCAAAGCTTTATAGAAAAATTGGTCATAGGGGGAAGAGAAATAATTGTGTTTAAGGAAACCCCGAATAGAATTCTTCGCAAAAGAAGTAATTACCGTGAAATAGTTCAGATCTTGAGGAAAAATGAAATTAGTTTCAGGTGGGAACCGCTGGATGGAATTTCGTTTTATTATAAGGGAAGAAGACATATTATCAAAAATTCTCTTGATTTAGAAAAATTTAGAAGAAGATATAAAGATGAGCTAGGTTGGGTAAGGAAAGAAGAGGAAGGAGCAGTAGGAGGGGAGAGGGAAAAAGAAGAAAGAGAAAGTGGAGAGGAAGAACCATCTGAAGAGGATAAGGAAATAGAGTTAGAAAGTGATAAGGAAAAAGATAATTAGAAACAATATACGATATTAAAACTGATAATAACAGAATAAAAATATGGCTTTAAAAGTGCAATCGTGGAATGTTAATGGTTTAAACTGTAAGAGCAAACGAAACAAATTTGAACATGTGTTGAGTAAACAAAAATTAGATGTTATATGTTTACAGGAAACTCATATCTCTGAAAAACATAAAAGGTTATTAGCAAACAAGAAATTGGGAATAGATTTTGCAACGCTTGATGAAAAAAAAAGAGAGGAGTGGTGGTATATATTAAAGAAAAATATGAACCAAAATTAGTGTACAAAGACAAAGAGGGAAGAGTGGTGGTAGTACAAATGTTGACTGCAGGTGAAAAGGTATTGATAGTGGGCGTTTACGCCCCAAACCAGAGAAAAGCGGAATTTTACAAAAAATTGGAGAAAAACCTACTTGAGTATATGGATCAGAAAATAATCCTTCTGGGGGATCTGAACGGTGTGGTGAGTCCTGAGATGGATAGAACTACTAGGAGGAAGGATATGTATGAAGGTAAATTACCTAAAACTTTTTTCAAAATGGTAGAGAGTTTAGGGTTAATAGACATCTGGAGGTGTAAAAACCCAACTAAAAAACAATTTACGTACTACTCCAACTCGAACCAAAGTGCAGGGAGAATTGACCATGTATGGTTATCGAAAGAATTAATACAAAAAGTGCATAAGATAGAAATACAACCAAGAACCCTCTCTGATCACAACCCAATTTATTTGGAGTTAAAAGAAGAACAATCATCATTCAGATGGAGGATGAATGAAAGTCTATTTAGGGATCAGGACGTAGTGAGGAAGGCTAGAGAAACATTGAAACAGTATTTTGAATGGAATTTAGATAAAGAGACAGACTTAAAGACGGTCTGGGACGCTGGAAAGGCGGTCATGAGGGGCTTCCTAATCCAGCAGAACAGCATTAAAAAAAGAGATAGAGAGAAGAAGAAGAAAGAAGAAATTTTACAAAATCTCATGGAAAATGAAAAATTATTAATTAGCAAACCAGGGAATATTCAGATAAAACAGAACATCTCAATGTTACAAACCCAATTTTCAATACTTGTGAATCAGGAGGTGGAATGGAAATTGAAGTGGCTTAAACAAAGAAATTTTGAACATGCAAATAAAAGCGGTAAACTGTTAGCCTGGCAAATAAAGAAACAACAAAAACAAAACACTATAAATAAAATTATGACAAATGGGAAAATCACTGAAAACCCTAAGGAAATAAGAAGAGAATTTCAGAAGTATTATAGAGATTTATATCAAAAAGGGAAAGAGAGCGAGGACGGGATGGATAGATACCTAGAGTACCATAAACCAAAAGCAATCTCTGAGGAACAGAAAAAACACCTAAATGAATTAATAACAATAGAAGAGGTGCAAGGAGTAATAAAAAGGTTGAAAGTAGGAAAGGCCCCGGGTCCGGATGGCCTAACAGCCAAATTTTATAAGGAGTTGATAGACGAAATCTCACCTGTAATGTTAAGATTAATGAATGACATCCTGGTAAAAGGAGAAGTTCCAAATTCATGGAAAAGGGCTCACATTACTTTAATACCAAAGGGAGATCTTGACCCAACAAACATAAAGAACTATCGCCCGATATCGTTGTTAAATACGGATTATAAAATCTTCGCGGATACTTTGGCATGCAGATGGAAGAAGGTATTGAATACGATTATACATAAAGACCAACAAGGATTTTTACCGGACCGACAAATGAGAAATAATATAAGAACAGTGATAGATGTGATTGAGTATCTAGATTTAAGAATTGATGTTAAGGCAGCCTTAGTATTCGTTGATGCGGAGAAAGCCTTCGACAACGTATCGTGGAAATTTATGGAAAAAACTTTGGAGAGAATGGATGTTGGGGAAAGGTTTCTGAGAGGAATTAAAGCAGTATATCAAGAACAAAAGGCTAACGTAATAATTAACAGTGTATTAACAGACGATTTAAATATAGAAAAGGGCACTAGACAGGGGTGTCCCTTGTCGCCACTTCTATTTATTTCAGTGATGGAGATCTTAATGAATAACATCAGAGAAAATAAAGCGGTAAAAGGAATAAAAGTGGGTAGGAAGGAATTCAAGGTAAAGGCTTTTGCCGATGACCTTATCTTGATGGTGGAAGATCCGAATGAAACGATGGAGGTGATGCTTAATGAGATAGAAGATTTTGGTAATTTGGCAGGTTTCAAATTAAATATGACTAAAACTAAGATGATGGTTAAAAACTTAAGCAAATTAGAGACGGAGGAATTACAAACCAAATATGGGATTATGGCAGTAAAAAAAATAAAATATCTAGGTATCTGGTTGACACCTAAAAATATAAACCTATTCAGTGATAATTATGAAGTAATCTGGAGAGAAATAGAAAAAGATTTAGAGAAGTGGAAGCATCTGAGTTTATCGCTATGGTGAAGAATTGCTATCATTAAGATGAACTTGTTGCCAAGAATGCTTTTCCTTTTCCAAATGCTTCCGGTAATTAAAGGTACAAGCTGTTTCGACTTGTGGAGGAAAAAAATTTCAAGGTTTATCTGGCAGGGAAAACCGCCGAGAATAAAACACAAATTACTAATAGACAAGAAAGAGCGAGGCGGCTTTGCACTGCCAGATTTAAGAACTTATTATGAGGCAGCATGTTTGATCTGGGCGAAGGAGTGGATAGCTTTAAAGGATACTGACTTGTTGGACCTCGAAGGGTTTAACAACAGACACGGTTGGCATGCGTACCTCTGGCATAATAAAGTTAAATCCCATAGGGGATTTTTAAATCATATTTTGATTAAGCCAATCTTTGAGGTATGGGAAAGGTACAAAAACCTTCTCGAGAGAAAAACGCCCTTTTGGTTATCCCCAACTGAAGCATTGGCGGTAAAGAAAAAAAACCTGGAGACTAACTGGCTAACATATGCAGACATGATAATAAAGACAGACGAAGGCTGGAAAATGAAGCCTTATGATGACTTGAAAAGTAGGATGACAACTTGGCTACAATACTACCAGACTAAGGATTTGTTTAATGAGGAAAAAAGAGTGAACGGTTTTGAGAGTAGTAAATCAAGATTTCAAACTGATATAATTGAAGGAAATAGCAAATTGTTTTCAAAAATGTACGACTACATACTAGAATGGAACACCAAGGATGAAGAGACAAAAGATGTAATGATTAAGTGGGCCAGGGACTTTGGTTATAATATTGACATTGATTTATGGCTGAAGCTATGGAACCAAGGCTTAAAATTTACAGCGTGTACGGTACTCAAAGAAAATCTTATGAAGATGATGTACCGCTGGTACCTGACCCCGGTAAAATTGGCTAGGATTTGTAAGAATAGAGAAAAGAAATGTTGGAAATGTAATTTGGAAGTTGGGGATATGTACCACATGTGGTGGCTGTGTAAAGAGGTGAAACCTTTTTGGGAACTAATATATAATGAGTTAAAAAAGATTCTAAAATATACGTTTCCCAAGAAACCGGAAATGTTTCTGTTGGGATTGTTAGGAAGAGAAATCAAAAAAGAAGACCAGAAAATATTTATGTATGCCACCACTGCGGCCAGAATGGTCTTGGCGCAAAGATGGAAAACCGCAGATATCCCCACAGTAGAGGATTGGAGGGTAAAAATGGTTGAATACATAGAGCTGGCCAAACTTACTGGGAAGTTAAGGGAACAGAGAGATCAAAAAGTACAAACAGAGTGGAGTAAATTTGTGGAATATCTGCAAATGTATTGCAAGACTTTAAAGACACTAACAGGTTTGAAGTAATACCTACAGCAGGAAATAGAGTGTTAAGTATAAAAAATGGATAAAGAAGGTGACTGTTGAAAATAAGGTAGAAGAAAAGCGCAAAATGTAAGAGATAAACTGTAAAACCAAATGTGAAGTGAAAGGGAAGTTGGGTTCGGCAGAACCAAAATTGGGTATTCAGGTAAGGGGAATGGGAGTTGAAAACATTTGTTTAGTAATGGTTTATGTATGTTGTTTGGATTAATTTGCTTTTTATAAATGTATGGTTATGTGTATGTTAGTAAAACAATAAAAAATTATATATATATATATATATAAAGAGATCAAAGCACTTGCAAGCAAGTGTGGAGGCAATTAGAAGTTTAAAGAAGCAGAATGATTTGTGTTCTAGGGCCCACAAATAAATATTATTCTACAATATCAAATGAAAAAAAAAAGCTATAAGAAAGAAGATTCCACCTAAACATTAGGAAGAACTTCCTGACAGTAAGAGCTGTTCGACAGTGGAATTTGCTCCTAAGGAGTGTGGTGGAGTCTCCTTCTTTGGAGGTCTTTAAGCGGAGGCTTGACAGCCATCTGTCAGGAATGCTTTGATGGTGTTTCCTGCTTGGCAGGGGGTTGGACTGGATGATCCTTGTGGTCTCTTCCAACTCTATGATTCTATGATTCTGTGAATGAGATGGTATCCTTGAATAACTATCACCCAGTTGTGAATACCCTCTTCTTGATGTAGAAAGTTGTGGCGGAGTGGTGAAGGCTGTTTGGGTGGGTGGTTCCCATGTTTGACAAATTGCCAAATTGGGTGTTCTGTATGGGATTGCACCATAGCTGCCAAGTCTCCCGTTTTTCGTGGGAAACCCCCGTATTTTAAACCGTTTCCCGCTGGCAGCCCAGATTGGGAAAAATCCTGTAAATCCCCCGGATTTCCTACCTGCCAGGGAGGCTCCATTTTGGGTCCTGGCGCCACCCGATTTCCTGTGCCCAGACATGGGTAGAGCGGCACCAAACGTTGCTTCTATGCATGTCCAGACATGCGTAGAAGCGACTTCCGGTGCCACGCCACTGCTGATCCCACATTTTTCAGCTGGAGACTTGGCAGCTATGGATTGCACACCTTCTGAAGAAGCAAGTGTGTAGCTTGGGGGCAATTCTGGTTACATCTATCAATAGAGGCCCAAGTGTTCTCTGTTCAGAGACTGTGGTCCACAAGAGGAATAGAGAACAAAGAAAAATGATTAGTCAAGTCAAGTCAAACTTACTATGCACATAATTCAGACACCCAGAGTTTGGGGTACCTTGGCAAAGAACTGGTTTTTTTTTTTAAAGTGCAGAAATCATGTAGACTGTCAAATTAACGTTATACAGCAATTTAAAGACATGGTTTTTAATCCTTTCAACCAGTCAAGGGTGTTTAATGGTATGGCTGTTTATAGCTTCTAAATGCTAATTTTTAAAGAACTATATAAATATCCATTTTAATATTGAGATTTTTATTTAAGCAATTTTGTGCTCATGCACAGCGATTGATTAGCATTCATCCGGAGTTCATGCAAAGATAGCTGCAGAGACTAAAAATGGAGAGTAATTGGAATTGGTCTGACAATACAGATGTGCAGATATTTCTCTGCCATGTGTAGATTGAAGGCATGAAGGGCAAGTGAAGCCACAAAACTCAACAGCCATGTGTCTGCTTGGAACACCCTTGACAGCTGCCTGTTCCTGAGCATGCACACCAGAATGACCTTGAGCCAGTCCCTATCTCTCACCCTAGCCTACCTCACAGAGGTGACCAAAAACTCTACCCCCTATTGGGAAGGAGAAGAAATGTTCATGTCACCGTAAGCTCATTGGAGGAAAGGTCTTACCAATTTCTTATCCCCAATGTCTTATCAATGAGCATAATGCTTCTTTAAAAACCAATAGTGCAGCATAGAATGAAGTGGGAGAAAGGGGCACTCTTGGGCTTCCCATCTGGCTTCCTGCATAGCCCCCAAGTCTGAGGACTCCACCATTATTATTATTATTATTATTATTATTATTATTATTATTATTATTATTTATTGATTTCACTTATAGAAAAATCATATTTCAAAACATCAAATCAACTGTATATACAATCCATTTTAAATAGACAATATGGGATTATTAAAATCCCAGCTTCCCTTTACTACCACCACCTCAGTTCCTTTGTTACATGTTATTCATGCATGTCCATAAAAGCTTTAATCATTTTTTATTCCAATTCTTGTACCTTGTCTATAATATTACAAGCATTTTTAAAATCCTGCTCATGTATTAACTTGTATACATTGCTTTTTTATATATGCAATAAACATTTCCCATTCCTTCTTAAACTTATTGTCTTCATGATTTCTTATTCTCCCAGTTAATTTAGCCATTTCCGCATATTCCATTAACTTCTTTTGCCAGTCTTCTTTTGTGGGGACAACTTCTTCTTTCCAAGATTGTGCTAAAAGTATTTGAGTGGCTGCTGTTGCATACATAAACAATGTTTTATATTTTTTCGGTAGATCCACACCTGTAATACCTATTAAGAAGGCTTCTGGCTTTTTGACAATGTTCATGGCAAGCCCTCTCCCCAATATCCCCAATGCTTTAGACACATCTCTTCATCCTGGCTTTTGCTAACTGGTCCTTCTTGTCTTCTCTCTCTCTCTCTCCTTCCTTCTCTTTGCTCCCTGATGTGTCCTAACCTTAATTACACTGTAATCCTCCAGGCTTGGCCTATCGTATTTTTTAATCAATGTACAGTACCTCGCAGCTTTATAGGGGACAATAATAATTAAGTATTAATGTTATTATCATCACTGTGCAGAACGTGCAGGCCAGTCACAAATCAGCATCGCGTATCTGACATTCAGCTAACCAGCCCATTCATCACAGCGCAAGCACCGCTTAAGACGGTTGTGAAGCTACCAACAAACTGCTGAATGAAATCTCGTGAGTGGGGGGAATAGTGGAAGAATGTTGTGTTTGCTCCCCAATTCCATAATTCAATCTAAGGAGAATTGTTAAGGTGGATGGAAGCTTCTATATAGCAGACATTGAAAAATGGGTTCTTTACAGAGCTAAACTTAATTTGCGCAATAGACATGTGTGATGGAGAATTACAACTCTTCCCTTAGCAATAGACATTTCCCTTTCCTTTCTGTTTCTCCTTCCTGCTCAGAAGACCTGCTGCTTACAAGAGGCAGAAGCAGGGACCAATCCTTTGTCTTAATTCCCACTGGAGACATTTATAAACAAAACTAACTAGAACGGCATTAGCCAGAAACCTTGTACATGAGAGCGGAATGTGTCAGACTTCAATTGATCCCTGCTGGACTCATTTAAATCTCACTGAAGAAGATGCTTGTGTTATCTTAATCCGCTGTTTGGGGTTGATTGTACGGCATTGTCGAAGCAAATATAGTCTTTAGGAGCACTGTTAATTACCTCCTTTGGGAAAGGATGTCCCAGTCTCAATACACATTCAAAAAAAAAATTGTGCTTTTGAGCATGGCAGAAACACCATGTCTAAATCTGATGTTTTGTCAATGTCAATAGGAATTTAACAGGAGACTTATATTGGAGTCAATATTGCACCCATTGTATTTTAAATGGCCTAGTAGTGTGATGCCTCTTATCCATAACTGCTACTCCTTGTTGTTGTTGTTGTTTGTTTAGTGGCTCCATCATGTCAGACTCTTTGTGACCCCATGGACCAGAACATGCCAGGCACTCCTGTCTTCTACTGCCTCCCGCAGTTTGGTCAAACTCATGTTAGTAGCTTCGAGAACACTGTCTAACCATCTCGTCCTCTGGCTCCCCCTTCTCCTTGTTCCCTCAATCTTTCCCAGCATCAGGGTCTTTTCCAGGGAGTCTTCTCTTCTCATGTGGGGGCCAAAGTATTGGAGCCTCAGCTTCAGGATCTGTCCTTCCAGTGAGCACTCAGGGCTGATTTCCTTCAGAATGGATAGGTTTGATCTTCTTGCAGTCCATGGGACTCTCAAAATTCTCCTCCACCACCATAATTCAAAAGCATCAATTCTTCGGTGATCAGCCTTCTTTATGGTCCAGCTCTCACTTCCATACATCACTACTGGGAAAACCTTAGAACAGGCTAAAACGATACCTTTCATCAACCAACTTCCCACTTATAAGCCATGTCTCAGCACCAAAACCAGAATGTGCCAAGGCTGTGGAGGCAGGGGTTGCTACATGGAATGCCACATTGGAGATGTGATACGTAAATACAGTGGTGCCTCGCAAGACAAATTTAATTCGTTCCGCGAGTCAATTCGTTTTTGCGAAAAATTCGTCTTGCGAATTGCGGTTTCCCATAGGAATGCATTGAAATTTCTTTTTTTGCCCATAGGAACGCATTAATTAAATTTCAATGCATTCCTATGGGAAACTGCGATTCGCAAGACAATTTTTTCACAAAACGAATTCGTCTTGCGAGTCACCATCTTGCGAAAAATTCGTCTTGCAGGACATTCGTCTTGCGAGGTACCACTGTAATCCTTCAATGATGCAAATGAGTATTGGTGGTGTGCAGGCAGTGGTCTGAGCACAGCTGCATCCTATTTATAAAGGTGAGGGGTTTGAAGGCTCCTGGTGCCTTATACCACCTGGCAACTTCAGAATCTGCAATCTGCCAGCTGCTTTGGGGGCACTAAGTGAGTGGATAGCTGGCAAGTCAGTTCCTCTTTTCCTCAATCTGCTATGGTGGTTTCAGAGAACTGGACACTTTGTGCTGGCTGCCAAATCTCCTCATTATTGTGTTTATATGTCTTCGCAAGTGCCTCATCGCCACCAAACTGTGAGTGACCACATGTTCTGTTGAGAAACTCACAGAACCAGGTGTTCAAATAATCTTACAATCGTAGACCACAGTGCAGCACGGACGTTCTCTGTGCATTTCCCTACGTGGTCTGGAAGAGAAGCTGGCACGTCCTTTGTAGATAGGAGGGATACCACAAAGCATGCCGTTGTTGCTCAGATCTTACATTTCCTTTCGCGCCTGTGCTGCTTCCTTGAAAGCAAATGTCATCTGCTCAGCAGGTAAATCAGAGTGCAAGAGTTTCGCCCTCTGGCCCCAGCTGAGTCACTCAGAGTGCTTACCTAAATCTAGAAAGCAAAGGTCACTGCACTTGCTTTATCAAAGATGCACAGAGCTTTCCAAGGAAGTATCACCACAGCTGCTTCCACCTTGTCACCGTATTGGTCAACGTTCACACAATACGGATCAGAATTATAGAGATAGCACCCACGGAGAACTGAAGCATTTTGGCAGCATTCAGTAGGCTGCAAATGAATGCATTCAAAAAGATAAATTTGATGCATACCACCCAACATTTCTCCAACGAAAACGGAGATGTCCAAGTCAGTTTGCATTTCTTAGTGCAGAAGGTATTGATCTGATGCGTAGAGATCTTTCCTATTCTAATTAATTCAAGAGGGTTTTCAAAGCTTCTCTGTGTGAAAGCAACAAGCAGAAGGTTCATGATGTTTGGGTTATTCCTTTAGAGAAGCTGCGTACAGCTGGCTTAAACTGGTTCTGTTATCTCTTCTGTCAAGGTCATGCTGACTATAAAAGTAAGGCCAGAAGGACCCTGGGTTTCTCTTCCTCTTTCTATCTCTTTTCCTTCTGGTGTGGTGTTCTGTACATAGAGAGTGTTAAGGTTTAGTCTTAAGGTTTAGTCTTACTAACTATAAGTTACTGTAAGTTTAAGTTAAGTCTGCTGCAACTGGATTTCTTATGGACAGGGCCAATCCTGAATGTATTGGATTTGTAACCATTCTTCTCATTTGCCTTCAGTAGCAGTAAAGCTCTGCTGGATGAAATATTAATTGCCTCTGGTCTATTTTGGAGGAATCCATCAATGTGTTTAAGTTTTTATTCTGCTAACTATACGCTGGAATCTGCTCTGGATCAATATTGAGGAGAATTGCAATGACAGTCCTATAAGTTCATATTGGAGTATACTTAAGTAGGCCACTCTACATACGGTATGCAAAATCTACACCCCCCCTTCTCTCTTGCCCCTGGCTACCCATTTACTCTGGAGGTCAATTACAGTGGCTGCTTAATCAGAACGCCCTAGAATCTTGTTGCCCAAGGAGCATTCCCTCCCTCTGTTCTTCTCATCAGCCATGGTAGTTGAATGGAGCAGTGTGGCAGCTGCTGTAGGCTCAAGGCCTTCTAAATATCAAAACCCTTGTCTGAGGTGGTCTGCTCCTCTGGTGATTTTTATCAGCGCCGGAGTTTCAGAGTGCTTCAGGCCATAGCGCAGAATGAATTTGTTCCAGCAGGAATTGAAATAAATCTTTTAATAAGGCTTTAAGGAAAGCTTTTTGGAGGTAGTGGGGCATGTGTGTATGCAGCTCTCCCGTTGGGATTTGGTCATCATTTACAAAGAGCTGAGTTAAATGAACACAGGCTGGGTCTAGGTGTTAATGTTTCAGAGACCTAAAGCAGTATGATAGCATCCTAATCCTGGCTAAAGGCTAGCAGTGTCTTTCCTTGGCTTGATTCAAAATTGGACTCAGCAAAACCTGCTAGTTTTTTAGTGTTTTTTTTTAAGGGAGTTGCTTGTTCCCTCACCCCCAAGCTCAATTCCGAATTTCGACCCCATTGCTCTCCTCATAGAATCATAGAGTTGTGGAGTTTGAATGATGTCACAGAAAGTACAGTAGAGTCTGAATGCAGAGGGGCCACCAAAACAGGGGAAATGCAGTCGTACCTTGGAAGTCGAAAAGAATCTGTTCCAGAAGTCCGTTCGACTTGCAAAACATTAAAAAAACCAAATTGCAGCTTCTGATTGGCTGCACAGAAGCCCCATCAGATGTTCGGGTTCCAAAAGAACGTTCGCAAACCAGAACAATGACTTCCGGGTTTGCGGCATTTGGGAGCCAAAATGTCCAAGTTCCAAGGCGTTTGGGATCCAAGGTACAACTGTACATCATTTTATAAAAGAGGATTTGCATAACATTTGCATAAGCTAATATGTATGTATAGAATTTGAAACAATTGCTATGACTGAAATAGAAATACAGTGCATCTCATCATAGTGGGGAAAGCTGTGGCAAGGTGAAAACATTTAGACAGCAGAGCAGATTATATATATATATATATATATATATATATATATATATATATATATGTATATATATATATACACACACACACACACTGCCCTATACCCAAAGGTCTCTGGGCAGTTCACATTAAAGGTACAGGATGTCGGGTCAGGCAAAGGCCTGGTTGAAGAGGAATGTTTTTGCCTGTTACCTGTATGCCCAACAGTTGACAGGCAACTTCAAGGCTGCTGTTCTCCAGTCTTGTGGTTCTTTATCTTTAACAGGTCTTAGATGGGGCAGCTCTTCAAACAGAGGATGCCTTCAAAGAGAGGACAGTAAAGTAGGACACATGGCCACTCTGAACCAGCCTCTTGTGATTCTCCCAACACTGGGATACCCTGTGCATTGCCTCATTTCCTTCCCAAAGTGTACTTATTGGTGGTGGCTGGGGGGGGGGGCAACAGTGGGGAAGGCGACGTCCTGCTAGAGGCCTCTGGGTGAAGTTGCATCACACATGCAAAAATTAAGCTTCACACTATAAGTAGGCATGCCTTACTCATTCATTTCATACCCATTTCACATATCTGATTTAGATGGCCTGGATGTAGATCTTGTGATCTGCACAAGCTTCTCTCTCGCCTGCATATTTCAGGAACTAAGGTTAGATGACCTGATGAAGGGACGAAAAAAGAGGAATGAAACTCAGTCTCTCTCAGAGAGAGGCTGATAAAGTCAAAGGGTCACTCACACAGAAGTTGCAACAGAGGTTTCCAGGAAATGAGTTATTGCTGCAAAATTTAAGTGCCAAGGTTGTCTCCCGCTGTGTTGGGAGATTGACAGGTCTTTATTTGGCCTGGGATTCCTTACATTTGTAGGTCCTCGGGGCCATTTTGGAGTGAATTTATCTCACCTCCACCAAGGCAGACAGGGAAAGAGAGGGATGGAATTCATACACAAATCTATGCCGAGTGAATTATGCTGTGGAAATGATCCAGCCCTTATAAGTCTGTATCTGCTATGTCTTATTACTAGAATGTATCAAAATAAAGCTGCTGGGGGCTAATACCCACATATGAATACAAAAACGTTTTGAATAAGCCCATCTTTGTTTACATAAGTTGCGCTGCTGGCTGCATCTCCCCTAATACGCATAAGTTTATTTCAAGCATTGATTTTCTTTATTGCCAGTTGAAACTGCCTCAATATCACATTCAGATAGGGAGGGTGGATACAAAATGTCTCTAGAGCTGCTCTGAATAGCTGCCCGATTTAAAATAATAATAATAATAATAATAATAATAATAATAATAATAATAATAATAATAAAATTTTATTTATACCCCACTCTCCCTGGCCAGGACCAGGCTCAGGGCAGTTAACATCAAAGTATATGATACATTAAAAACATAAATCAAATAATCGATTAAAATATAGCTTAAAATCAAATTTGGAGCAGAATAAAATCAGATGGCAACCCACAGATTATAACTATAGGGGTTGGGAGCATTAATTGCCCACCAGCTGTTTGTGCTGGTCTTATATGAGCCAGTGGAAAGGGTTATGGAAGTCAAACAGGCAATATTTCTGCCAAACATTTAAATCAGGAGTGGAGAACAATTTTTCAGACCAAGGGCTGGATTTCCTTCTGTGGGGCACATCCCAGTGGGACCAATGGTGAATGTGAGCAGAGAAATGAATGCAAATATTACCTTTATACAGTAGACTACTTCCTACATAGACCAGCACACTTTCTCTATCCTCTTTTCAAGCAAGCAAGGCACATTATCAGAATTCAAGGATACATTCCAGCCAGGCAAAAGCACTCAAGGAGAACGCAACTTGGGTAAGTAAGAGGCCTGGCTTGAGGAAAGGGGGTATGGATGAGGAGGTGCAGCCTGGCGAAAATCGAAAGGGCTATAGTACAGAGAGTCATGGAGCACTACATCTGCTAAGGATAATGGTTTAATTTCCTGCAATGGGAATGTTGCTTATGTTAAATTGCTGTGTTTTTATAGCATGGGGCTTTTCCTTTGGCAGTAGCTAACTCATGTGATTGGCTGGCTGTGAGTCACATGAGAGAGGCATTCCCATTCCATTCTGTTGTGAGTGTTATTCAAGTAACTGTCGTTTTTTTAACTGTTTTCCTGTTCTACTCTCTCTCTGTATGAGGGAGAATGGCTGCTGAGAGAGGTTTCTCTGGATGCTGCTGAGATCAGTGTGTGTCAATGTGGTCTGTCTGGGGTGAAGTAGACAGAGGAAGATCCCGAAATGTTAATAGTGAGAAACTTGTGCTCTCTATAAGGAACAAAGTGAATAAGCATGAGATTGTAGGTATGTTCTTCTCAACTATATGTTTCTGAAAGTAAAGTTCTTTTTAATATAAAGAGTCTGGACATTTCATATCATCAGTATATTGGGATCATTTCACCCCTTTGGGGGAATTTCCTCCTGCCCCCCCAAAGGATGATCCCACCCAATCAGAGATAACATGGTGAATGGAATGAGATCACAGTACTATATAACCAATCAGCTTTAACCATTGCTGAGGTGGGAGTCGGCAGCTGAGAGCAAGCTCAATCCAAATGAATGTACAGATATTTTAATAAGGAACATTCCCTACTAAAAACCCAAAGGGTAGGTGCTTTGGGGAAAACTGTCAAAATCATTTGCAAAAAAATAAAAGCTGGGGTGTAGTTTTAAGTCAGCCCCAGTTTTAACTAAAGAATTTTGCTGGCCACTATCTTTTCTAAACTGAATCCCGAAGCAGTGGTTCAAAGCGCTTATCTAACAGTTTCTTTTTTGTATAGTGGAAACTTTAATTATCTTCGGCTTAACTGTCTATTCATGAGAAAATACATTTTTTTCCTCACATAACTGAACTCTCCCTGACCTTTTTATCACATGCCATGCACATTTCCCATTAGAAACACTTTCTGTGTTCATTGATGATGATAGGGGAGGAAGGAGAAGTGTTTCCCAGGTGTATATTAAGGCAAGCGTTGCTAAAAGCTGCGCTGAGGGGATAGATGAGTATCAGGTGGAGGATTACAACACTTGAAAATACTGATTATGCCACTCTTTGTAAGATATGTGTTAAATCTCCTAGCTATGCAGAGATTAGCAGGCTTCTACTCAGACCACAATCCTGGTTCCTGATTTGGTTGAAAAGTTGGTGTAGAACGGCTGCAAGTGCACTAGCTGAATGAGTCATAGATCCAGCACTCGGACAATCACTGAGAATAACATAGGAAACCATTGTTTTCAGATAGGAGGATAACAACAACAACAACAACAACAACAACTATTATTATTATTATTATTATTATTATTATTATTATTATTATTAATACCCCACCCATCTGGCTGGGTTTCCCCAGCCACTCTGGGCGGCTTCTAACAGAAAAATAAAATACAATAAATTCTTAAACATTAAAAGCTTCCCTAAACAAGGGCTGCCTTGAGATGCCTTCTATAGGTCTGGTAATTGTTGTTCTCTTTGACCTCTGGTGGGAGGGCGTTCCACAGGGTGGGTGCCACTACCGAGAGGGCCCTCTGCCTGGTTCCCTGTAACTTGGCTGCTCGTAGCGAGGGAACCGCCAGGAGGGAACCAGCAGAACGATGGGGGAGGAGACGCTCCTTCAGGTATACTGGACCGAGGTCATTTAGGGCAATAATAATAATAATAATAATAATAATAATAATAATAATAATAATAATAATAATAATTTTTTACCCCGTCCATCTGGTTGGGTTTCTCCAGCCACTCTAGGTGGCTTACAGCACATTAAAAATTGTAAAACATTAGACATAAAAGAATTCCCAATACAGGGTTGCCTTCAGATGTCTTCTAAAAGTCAGATACAGTGGTGCCTCAACTTACGAATTTAATCCGTTCTGAAAGCACCTTCGTAGGTCAAAAAATTCGTAAGTCGAAAAGCGCCATTGGAAACGAGATTTCCCATAGGAATGCATTGGAAACAGAAAAATTCGCAAGTCGAAGCAACCCCATCTAAAAATTCGTAAGTCAAAAAAAACCTATCTAAAACCACTGCGGTTTCTGTTCGGATGTTGAGAAATTCGTAAGCGTGCGGCCATTTGCCCCATTCGTAATTCGAAAAATTCGGTTGTCGAGTCGTTCATAAGTCGAGGTACCACTGTAGTTGTTTATTTCCTTGACGTCTGAAGGGAGGGCATTCCACAGGTACTAGACCGTCTCCTTCTAATTTGTCCTCTTCTCTACACCCCTAAAGCAGGAATGGGGTACCCCTGCCCTGTGGGCAATTTCTCTCAAGCTGACATCACTTGCAAGTTCACTTTATTTTAGTTTGCTTATAAGTTTCCATAGCACTTTGCAAGTAAGTTGTCTTATTCTCACAAACTTGATAAATGGAGAATAACTGTTTTTTAACAAGAATTTTAATTGTGTGAATAATGGTTGCCTATGTGCTATACGGTGTGCACAGACATCACTTGGTCAGCTGACTGGGTGGTGTCTGCTGACAGGCAGGGGGGTGGGCTTCAACTCAGCTGAGATCTGCTTCAGCAACATGTTCTCTTTTGGGAATGAACTGGCAAAGCAGAACCATGCAGGCAGCAGGCATGAAGCCTCTGCTCATCAGCTAGTGAGCAGAGGGTTCAATCCTGACTGGGTGCTGCCACTCCTGCAGCCAGCAGGATTGCACTGGAGGTTCAAAGAGGAGCAGAGGTGGTTCCAAAGGCCTTTTGCAAACAGGCCCACAATGCTCTTTAAACCTCTAAAACCTGACCCCGCCCACCTACCAAATATGGCCCTCCAGGGGTGAGGAGATAAGGGTCTGGCCCTCTGTCCAGAAAAGATTCTCTGCCCCTGTGCTAAGAGGGATGACCTCTTAGAGGGAGAAAGCCTACACAACAAGGGTAGTATTCTATAGAGTGACTCCAAAATGTGTTCCCACTAAAGATTATTCTCCATTCTGTCCTCTCGCCACTGCATTGCTTATCCCTTCTGGTGATAACACTATTTTCTTTCCTCTTTTTTTTTTAAAAAAGATTCCTATAACCTTGTTATAAGTCTTGAGGGAAATTTTGCTCTTGAAAGCAAAATTTCCATTCTGATGGGGGGAAATTTGATGAAGAAGGCCTGCCGACTCTAAGCTTACCGATACAAAAATAAATAAATAGAACAATAGAGAACCAAAGTTAACTACAAAAGGAGATAGAATTTCCGGTGAAACAAATTTCTCAGGAGGATTTTGCCCTTCCCAGGTTGTGATGCCTTGCTAAAGCAAATATGAGCTAAAGAGGGCAGTATATGAGCTAATAGTGCGAGTGCTTGAGCATCACCCTCAGTCTAAGAACAGTCCTTAAAATTAATTAAAAGTTCTGATCTCCCACATCCAGCTCTTTGTCATCTCAGACATTCTGTCTGTGTGTGTGTGTGTTCATGAACACACACACACACACACACACACACACACACACACCACAGCCAGAGCTGTGAGAGCTAGCAAAAGATGCATGGCGGCAGCACAACAGAGACACATACTTTACATCACAACAGGAGAGGATGTGTGGGAGAGTAGACTCCAGTTATCGCCATTAATGTTTTATGAAAACTACTCACATCTTCCCTACAACTGACAAGATAAAAAAAGATACAGGCATTAAAATTCAGATAACAGACTACTGCCTCGGCACTCGTTGCATTAGAATTCAGAGTGAAAACTATTGCTTTGCAAGGAATACAACGCCTGCTACATTTTCTTCCAGCAGTGTTCCAGGAAAAAGAAGAATACCTTTTTTTAAAACCATACATTCTGCAGGATGCAAAACTGACTTTGTCACACTCATTGTGCTGCTTGTTAGCATTGGCTGCTAATGTGTGAGGTGTGTGTGTGTGTTGCCACAGGGCCTATGTTTTCTGCAAAAAAAAAAAATCTTTGGGGGAGAAGTAGTGGTTATTCATTTAGAATCCATCCATTTCTTTCTTTTCCTATTTTCACTTCTTACACCAGGCATCCCCAAACTGCGGCCCTCCAGATGTTTTGGCCTACAACTCCCATGATCCCTAGCTAACAGGACCAGTGGTCAGGGATGATGGGAATTGTAGTCCAAAACATCTGGAGGGCCGAAGTTTGGAGATGCCTGTCTTACACTTTACACAAAAATTCCTTAGAGACTTATTTTAATGGGGCAAAAAAAGAAACCTCATGTTTCATTTCCATTTAGCCCAGCAAGTGTTCCCTATAGCTCTTGATGGCATTTTGGCAGGCCTGGAGCAGTGAGCAACAAGTTTTAATAGTCTCTCCTCCTCTCCCTCTCTCTCTCTCCCTCTCTCCCTCTCCCTCTCCCTGTGTGTGTGTGTGTGTGTGTGTGTGTGTGTGAGAGAGAGAGAGAGAGATGCTTCTGATGCTCCTCTTCAAGAGATGGCAAATAAGATAAGTTCATAAGCTGAACATGTACAAGCAGAGTGCCTTGAATACTATGCCGAGACCAAAATTCCGAAATTGAAAGAAATTGCGCATAAATTCATATTGCATGGACTATTTTCCTTCAGAGAATAAGATGCCATGGGCTGGAAGAAGCTTAGTCCCATGGCTCAAAGCTGAAACCTGCTTTCAATACCAAAGACATGTGAAGTGTGACATTAATGCATTAGCACTGGTATCTCTGACTAAGGAAAGATGTTTTCCCAGTCCCTCTTGGTATTGCTCCCAGTCACTGATACTCCTATTTTACAGAGAGATGCTGAATTATAGAATAGTCTCTCTCTCTCATAAAGGTCACTCCTCACCAAGGGAGCATACTATACCCTACAGCTATGAAGTTGCACACCAGAATCAGTTTCAGAATTCCTTGTTCGGGGCCCTCAGAACCTGAGGGACAATTCACAATTTACTATTCTTGTGTATATGCAAGGTGACCCACATACACACACAAGCAAGCACATTTCTATGGTATGTGCATGTACATTTACTGAGTAGAGATGCCGAGTTGTTAGAAACCTAGAAAGCTGCCTAAACTAAGTCATATCACTGTTCCATCTAGTTCCGAACACAGGCTCTCCGCTGTTTCAGGCAAGATACATTTCTAGCTCTGCCTGCAGATGCTGGGCATTGCAAAACATCTGCATGCAAAACAGATGTTCTGTCGCTTTAGCTATGGTCCAACCCTCCATTAATGGTGGCAAGTAAATCTTGCCATATTGGTGGCTGTGGCAAATGTTAGCAATACCACAGTGCTTCACCTTCCATCAGGAGGAGATCGCTGAAATGTCTGGGGAAATCGGAGCTCAACAACTTTTGTGTCTGGATTTTCACTTTTTGAAATATGGCAGCCCTAGAGCTTCCATAATAACAAAGCTAACAGAAACCCAGCCTTTTCAGACTTCCTCTTGAGGAGGGAAATTTGGTGGACAGTCCCCTGCTGCCACCTGGCATCTCAGAACTTCAGAGCCCTGGGATAACCCTGAGAACTTTTTTTAAAAAAAATTATTGAGATTATTTTAGTAAAGTAAATAAAGGTAAAGGTAAAGGGACCCCTGACCATTAGGTCCAGCCGTGACCGACTCTGGGGTTGCGCGCTCATCTCACATTATTGGCCGAGGGAGCCGGCGTATAGCTTCCAGGTCATGTGGCCAGCATGACAAAGCCGCTTCTGGCAAACCAGAGCAGCACATGGAAACGCCATTTACCTTCCCGCTGTAGCGGTCCCTATTTATCTACTTGCATTTTGATGTGCTTTCAAACTGCTAGGTTGGCAGGAGCTGGGACCTAGCTACGGGAGCTCACCCCGTCACAGGGATTCAAACCGTCGACCTTCTGATCAGCAAGCCCTAGGCTGAGTGTGTTGGCCCACATGGTCCTGGGTCTTGTAAATAAGGAAGTAAATAAGGAAGAAGAAAAATAGAAAAGAAAGGGGTGGAAGAGAATACATACAGGGGAAAAAGGGATGTTCTGAAGAAAAGCACAGTATGGTGCCCGCCTGCCTGCCCTGCCAGGGAAAAAAGGGATGAGTGAAAATGTCCATCAGGGACAAGGGGGGGGGGAATAAAGATCTACATGAGGATCGGCAGCTCCTGTGGATCCTGCTGCCTGAGGTGGTCACCTCATCTTGCTGCATGGAGGGGCTGACCACCCACAACCAATTTGTACCCTCTGTCTAGGACCTCTGTAAAAAACAACAACCGAGAGGCTGTCACGCTCCCCCATTCAGCTGGGTAGACCACATGTTCTGCAGGCCTAAATTGTGAGGGGAAACTGCAGTACTGTATTGTCAGCAATTTTCCAAGTCTCTGGAATCCCCAGCCAGTAATGCAGCCTTCCCCAACCTGATGTTTTGGGCTACAACTCCTGTTAGCATGGCAAATGGTCAGTAGTGGATGTGGAGCCCTGGAAGTTCTTAGTACAGTATACAGTACTCTGCCCCCGAACTTTTTTTGAAAGCAGCTTGGTGCATATTCATGACATGAATCAGAGCTGTCAAAACTGTGGAAGATGCAACTCGACTTCATGTTTTATGTATGTGCATTTGTATGTATGTGTGTGTGTCTATATCTGCAAAATATGGGTCTTCACCGGGTAGTTTGTGGGGCTGATGAGAATAAATGGCAGCCTCTTGCTGTGTTAGCCTTAGCCGAGAATGATTGGATAAATATCTCTCTTCCAGCTATTTATCACTGTTGGCAAACATTATAGAGCCATCCTTACGGACCTTTTCTGTGACCCAGCACTCATTAAACTGAATGGGGAGCTCAGCTGCCTAGCCAAAGCCTGACTGTTGTGAATTTATTTCCCTCTGTTATGAATTGTGCAATCTAGCGTTAGGGCAGTGCTAACAGAACTGGAATTATAAATAGGACCTCAGCTTCATGAAGACTAGTATATTGCTGTCCAAACCTTTTATGTGTGATTTAAGGCTCCCTGAGGACTGGCTTGCTCTCTGCTCCCCCCCCCTCTTTAAATATTTAGCATGATTTTCCAGGAGGAGGGTGAGGTTGAAGGTTGCTAAATTTTGTCTACCTGCATCACGGTATCTTTGCAGCTACTTTCTGCTCACGTACAGTAGGCCTGGACCTTATTCAAGGGGGGCACATACCCTCTAACATTCCTCAGATGAAAATAGGTGCGCTGGCCTGGGCTTTGAGGCTTAGCTTCTTCTCCTGTTGCAGATGGCTCTGGCAAGCACCTAGCCCTGCCTACAGCACAGGCACCTGCTCCCACAGGGTCACCACCTTGGCAACCGGTGGTCCCAGGGTTTCAGCCACCATTCAGTTTTAACCACACATCCCCCCCTCCTCCGACGTCAGACTAACGAGACCGAGTCAGCAGGTGAATGAAGCAAGCCTCAGCCAAGCAACCACACTGTCCTCTTGGACAGGCTCCACCCCTTCACTCTCTCACCCACCACTTTATTTATGGGAGACTGATGAAATGAGGAGCAGGGAAATGCTGAAGGACTTTCTTAGGGGCATTCATAAAAACAGGAAGTGACGCCATATTGAGTGGGCAGGGGGGAAGAAGCAGGAATATGGGTAACTTACTATTGCCACCTCATCATCTTTTCACCTTGTATATACCACTCCATGCTCCTTGGAGCTTTCCCCCACTTTCTTATTTCTTATTACTTTTTTACACTGTGCTTGTGGATTAAGAAGGGATTGACATTAGGAGGGAAGGATGTGTTGGCTGTTGTCCTGTCTTTATTTTAACCCCAGTGAGCTGCTGAAGTTGCATTATATGTTTTAGCCATAACTATCCAGTACTTGACTTCCGCATAGTAGGCGCTTGTGGCTGGCAACTCTTGAAGTAACACAATCGAGTGGGGGATGGAACCCATAAAGGAACCAGTGGTGGAGTTAAGGGCAGAATCTGGATGGAACTACAGAGCCCACTCCTGACGCTTGTAACACTGCCATCTTATCTGGACGGGTTGGGCAGGATGGGGCTGAGTGGATGAGTCTTGCTAGTGTGTCTGGGAAGCCCTGACCTCACCACCATCCTGCTCTGCCCCAGCCCAGTCCAGATAAGCTGCAACAACACAGGTCTCTGGATACAGCTCTGCCCCACCACATCTGTTTTGATTACTACATAGTTGATGAATGTTTGAACAATGTCCATTGAACAGAAGACTATGAAGGTGCAGTATTGGATCTGTGGTGGCCTTTCAGCTTTGGCAACTCATCACTTGATTCTGTATTCACTTCAGAAGCAATAGCCTAAATAGGTAGGTGGATTATGCTGCCTTCTCTTTTGTGATTACGTATCTATAGTAGCTGAACCAGGCTAGACTGGATGAATCCTCCCAGACTGGATGAACACCCTCCCAGCAGATGTCAAGGAGATAAAGAATTACACAACTTTTAGAAGACATCTGAAGCATACCCTCCAACTCCCGGTTAGAAATATCCAAGATCAGCAGCGGCGCGGCACCGGAAGTCGCTTCTACGCATGTCCAGACATGAGTAGAAGCGACTTCTGGTGCCGCTCTGCCCAATTTTCAGTGCCCAGACATGGGCAGAGTGGCACCCGAAATCGGTTCTGCGCATATCCAGACATGCGCAGAAGGAGCCTCCCTGGCAGGTAAGAATCCGGGGGATTTACAGGATTTTTCTCTATTCAGGATAACAGCGGGAAATTGGTTTAAATATGGGGGTTTCCCATGAAAAACAGGAGACTTGGCAGCTATGATCTGAAGGCAGCCCTGTATTGGGAGGTTTTTAATGCTTGATGTTTTTATTATGTGTTTAGATATTCCGTGGGACAAGAAGCTACAGTTAGAACTGGATATGGAACAACTGATTGGTTCAAAATTGGGAAAGGAGTATGACAAGGTTGTATATTGTCTCCCTGCTTATTTAACTTATATGCAGAATTCATCATGTGAAAGGCTGGACTAGATAAATCCCAAGCCGGAATTAAGATTGCCGGAAAAAATATCAACAACCTCAGATATGCTGATGACACATCCTTGATGGCAGAAAGTGAGGAGGAACTAAATAACCTTTTAATGAGGGTGAAAGAGGAGAGTGCAAAATATGGTCTGAAGCTCAACATCAAAAAAACCAAGATCATGGCCACTGGTCCCATCACCTCCTGGCAAATAGAAGGGGAAGAAATGGAGGCAGTGAGAGATTTTACTTTCTTGGGTTCCATGGTCACTGCAGATGGTGACAGCAGTCACAAAATTAAAAGACGCCTGCTTCTTGGGAGAAAAGCAATGACAAACCTAGAGAGCATCTTAAAAAGCAGAGACATCACCTTGCCAACAAAGGTCCGTATAGTTAAAGCTATGGTTTTCCCAGTAGTGATGTATGGAAGTGAGAGCTGGACCATAAAAAAGGCTGATCGCCAAAGAATTGATGCCTTTGAATTATGGTGCTGGAGGAGACTCTTGAGAGTCCCATGGACTGCAAGAAGATCAAACCTATCCATTCTGAAGGAAATCAGCCCTGAGTGCTCACTGGAAGGACAGATCCTGAAGCTGAGGCTCCAATACTTTGGCCACCTCATGAGAAGAGAAGACTCCCTGGAAAAGACCCTGATGTTCGGCAAGATTGAGGTCACTAGGAGAAGGGGACGACAGAGGACGAGATGGTAGGACAGTGTTCTCGAAGCTACGAACATGAGTCTGACCAAACTGCAGGAGGCAGTGGAAGACAGGAGTGTCTGGTGTGCTATGGTCCATGGGGTCACAAAGAGTCGGACATGACTAAATGACTAAACAACAACTATCTATAGTAGCTCAGTGGAACATTAGCAGGATGTTGTTGGAGAAAATTGAGCTGCCCTTGATCTTTATGACTGCTCTCTGTGAAGAGAAGAATTCGTACCTCTGGGGCCATTAATCTGGCACCATTCTCTGGCATTGAATTTCATGTTAAGGAAAGAAGGGAAGTAAGAAATCAGACCCAACATTGAAGCATAGAAACTGCCTGGAAAGATCCTGTATCTTCACCATGTGTACAGAAGGTCATGCTGAGATTTAGATATCCACACTCTGTGTTGGTGAATAATGTTATTAACACCCTCTCCAGTGTTCTCACTTATATATGGTGTATGTATTCCTCTCTACGAAGTGGTTTTCTCTCCTTTAGGATGAGCTAAGTTGCCTCTCATATCCCGTCCCTCTGCCCCCAACTGTGCCCAACATACAAAGTGTGCCCAAAAAACGTTCAGACCACTCCATGTAATGCTCAATTTAGCTAATAGCTCCATTTGATTTCTGGCTGTCCCGGGGATGTGTAACAATTTGCATTAGCTCCAGAGCTCTCCTAATCAACTGTCACCAGTGGCCCAGCAGCCAGCAAATGATTATCTCCTTTCCCCCCTTAAGCTCCCCATCTGCCAGTTCAGTACAATTTAAGCAATGTGATACTAACTCTTATTTTTAACCCCATGTAGAATTCTGTCTGATCTACATGTCCAGCCAATGTGGCTGGCAAAGTCTTTCTTAGGTCTTATTCTCACATTGTATTGTGGCAGCTAGATCTGCTTTCCAGTGACCCAGTTATATGGTGTTCTAGTGTGATGCTGGCTTTATGAATGCACCCTAACCAGGGTATGAGAGATCTCACATAAACCTGACCCATACAGGTTGTAATCATAACACTTTTTATTTTCAAAAATCTTTTTTATCCCACCTCTCACATTGAGTTTCAAGGTGGCATACAACCAATTCTAAAATATAAACATCAAATATTAAAAGACCAATAAAACACATTTGATAACCCAGAGCAGGGTAAAATTCCAACCAACCCTACTGGAATTAAGCCTGGAAGGATAAATATGTTTTGAATAAGCACTACAACACTAAAGCACTACAACACCACTAATGTTGATGCGTGCCTAAGCTCAAAGGGACGATCCCATATAAAAGTTGGCTTCACAAAAATGGCCCTCCCTCTGGTTGCTGCCATGCCATCACACATGATATGAATCATCTCTCTGTTTATTAACTAGGCATGCACAGGATTGGCCAACGAAGGTGCCATCATACATTCTCTAACACAAAATGTTCCTCTTGGTATCATTAAAAGGCCCAGTATAAGTGCTCCACCCAACTTTTCGTTTCAGAACTGTATCTTCTTGCGGATAGCATCAGTAGGGTGAGAGGCATTTGGTTGGGTCGCAAGTTTCCTACCATCAACCTCCACTGCGAGCTCTTCTGCCAGCATACATACGGGACTGTGATCCCTCATCTAATCCAGTGCCACGAATCTTTTGTGCAATATAGACTTTATAAATACTGCAGTTCACGAGTGTTGCCTAGAACAAACTACCGCAAAACCCCTTTCTCCCCTGGAGGTGGGTAGGGAAAGCTTTTCATACATTGTCTCAGTGCCGTTTCCCTCACAAGTCTAGAGAGAGAGAAAAGGGAACAGGGGGTTCACTGACGGTCTCCTACCCAGGGGCCCATAAAAACTTGAAGCTAACAAATTCCTCTAAAAATCTTCCCTCCTACACATTCCAGTCATCTATCTTTTTATATTCTTATTCCTGAGAACTTCCCGTACATGAATACGTTTTCTTCAAAAGTCTTCTTGCAGTAGTACACCTTAATGCAAATAGAAGAGTCTTATAATCTCTTAAAGAATAGGAGGGAATGCAAAAAAAAAATGGGGAAGGGGAAAGAAGTGATTGCATTGGAAAGTTGGCTTCATCATTGCCAGAAATATGTAGGGCATGAAATATGCAGAGTCTCTGTAACAGACAAGACCTTGTAGACAGTGTGACACTTCAAAGATATCTTCTGTACCAAGATTTTAATTTACCTAATGGCAAATCAGACCTCATCTGGAAATTCCCATAAAGATTTGATTATGGAAATGAAACACATTATTCTTCGAATCCTTAATGAGGACATCTAGTAGAACCCCAGTACTAATTTGAATTTGAACTCATTTGCCCCTGCTCTTCAATGCAGAGCTTTCACATACAGGTTTATGAGCTCTGTGCAAGGAAACAACATTACTTTTACGTAAGGACCATTTAATCAACAATGTCTTTTCACAATGTAGATTCCCCCCTTCCTATTACCATTCATTGGTTAACGATCCTGACATTTTAATTGCACCCTGTGACTTCATTGAATCATTAACAGTGCAATCTTATCTATGTCTTCGCAGAAACCTCACTGATTATACAATTGCAACTTTAGGTTGTGGGAAGCTCATATCTATAAAAGGGATATTCATTCCCCTTCAAGTTTCTTCATCATTAGCAGAGTTTTCTAAGATCAAACATTGATAATTTTAAAGAACCATCACTTTCCCCATGTTTCTTAAGTGAACTATCAAGAATATCAACAATTATGCATCTATTACATTACAGAGAAAACTTGGGTCAAATATAAACCAAAACACATGATGTGCCACAAACATGATCCAGAATTAACTTTCATAAACTTGTTTTGCCAAAAGCACCTTCCCTTTTCAGCAGTTTTCAGCACACTTCATAAAAATATGTGCTATAAAACAAAACTTTCTCTCAGTTTTCTCTTCCTCTTGAGTGATGCCATTGGGCAGATAAATTTGATTCATTGTGTCAACTGATGAGATTTTATTTACTGATGTTTGCACATTAGAAATGGCCTCCTGGGATCTTTCTGTTCATGATGTGAACCCTGTGTGTTTGGGTTCCCCGATATGACTCAATTCAGGAGGCAGGAAAGCATCAACCAGGGAAACGGTACTGATGAAAAAGTGATTAGTCACACACAATTGGAATGTTTTCTGGGAAAACATACAATAGCAAAATAGTTATTTCTGGCAAATATCCAGCATACCCCCACATTTCTCTTTGCACAATAGTTGACATCAGTTATCTAGTGCCATCTCTGGGGCAAGTATTGACTCTGAAGGTCAATGATATGTATGGAAAACACTGCAATATCTTCCCCTTAGCTCCTTCCTTTTCTTTTATTTGTTTGTGGAAGACAAATTGACTTTGCAGAGACACTGACTCATGGCAGCACTGCATAAATGGAAGTGCTTCCATGCCAACAAGGCAATACAACATGCTTGTTTACTTATAGAAGAGCCATTTCGTGAAAATTCTCTAGCAATGTACTTCTGCCTCTGTTTCGGTACCTTAATAATTAGTAATTAGGATATTTGCCATAGTAACATGTAGCAGATCAGTGGACTTGAATATACCCAGTAAATTCAGTGTTCTGAGAAATGCTTTCACCCAGAAAAGGTAAACACTTATGGATATTATATTGAGGACAAAAACAAAAATGATTCCTTGTACAAATGCATCTCTTTATTTGAAGTTCATGATTTCCTCTTAAAGAAAACATAACTTAGTTGTATTCCCCCCCCCAAAGCAGTGAAACACATTGAGTGAGATTGTAAAGCCTTATGAGCACTGATTCTATTTAGCATAACAATGCCTTTAAACTGAAACAGACATGGGGACAAATAGAAAAAGACGCCTTCACCCCGGTATGGTTCCCCTTGATCACATACACGGCCTAACAAGACAACAACAAGAATCCAATGAAAAGATTCCAAGAGCTCTGGCCAGGTAAAGGAATAATTTTTAGAAAGTAGGTGGCGCTGTGGTTAAACCACTGAGCCTAGGGCTTGCTGATCAGAAGGTCGGCGGTTCGAATCCCTGTGACGGGGTGAGCTCTCCGTTGCTTGGTCCAGCTCCTGCCAACCTAGTAGTTCGAAAGCACGTCAAAATGCAAGTAGATAAATAGGAACCGCTACAGCGGGAAGGTAAACAGTGTTTCCATGTGCTGCTCTGGTTTGCCAGAAGTGGCTTTGTCATGCTGGCCACATGACCTGGAAGCTGTATGCCGGCTCCCTCGGCCAATAATGCGAGATGAGCGCGCAACCCCAGAGTCGGTCACAACTGGACCTAATGGTCAGGGGTCCCTTTACCTTTACCTTTTTAAGTTGATAATAATAAGACAAATTCCAGTAGCAATCCAGTTTTTTTAGAAATCCAGGACAAGGCCCTGCTTCGGTTTATTCTTCATCAGTTCTAGTTTCATAGTTTCAAGGTCAAAGCATACCATTCATGTTTTTCCAACACTTTGACCTGGAAACTAGGAAACTAGAGCTGATGAAGAATAAACCGAAACAGGGCCTTGTCCTGGATTTCTAAAAACTGGATTGCTACTGGAATTTGTCTTATTATTATCAACTTAAAACTTTCTAAAAAATATTCCTTTACCTGGCCAGAGCTCTTCGAATCTTTTCATTTGATTTTCTCAACTCTCCAAGGACTCCAATTTATTTGTATAACAACAAGAATCTGCCAACAACATATGAATTAATCTGGCTAACCTGACTCGAACACACACACACACACACACACACACACACACACACACACACACCTCACTACAGCCAATCAAAGACAACCAACCACACCCTAGGCCACCCCCCAACCTCCAAGGAAATACAACAAGAGAACCCACACAAGTGACAATGACACAAAACCCCACACATACACTAAGCAGAAGAATAGAAGCATTGCCACCCAACCCCACCCTACTCACTAGTCCCTCTCCCCCTCTGTCCCCCTCTTTTCTTTCTAACCTAACAATGTATGCAACACTAATGTCTCACAACAAATGAAACTGATCTGCAGAAAACACAACTTGGAAAAAGAGACAACGCAAATATTTTCGTAAACCAAGAAATCTTTAATAAAAATATATTTTAAGAAAATGATGCCTTTCTTCCCTCTGCCCATTCATAATCCCTACTGCAAGGGTGGGGCCCTTTGGCCATGCAGAAGTTGCGGGACTCCCACCATCTCTGACCATTGGCCATGCCAGCTGGGACTGACAGGAGCTGGAGTCCAAAAATAAAAAATAAAATCTGAAGGCCACATGAGCCTCACCCCTGCTCTACCATAAGCTGAGCTTGACCTCATCATCATTTGGCTCTGGCATCAAATGCAACCGCTGAACTGACAAAGAAAAAAATGGTGCCAGTGCTTGCTTCTCAACCTTGAAGCATCCTTACTATAAAACATTTCATTTCCCCCACCCTAAAGGCACTACCAGTTGGTTGCTTCCTGTGGAACTAATGAGGAACTAATGAAGGCTAACTAATTCAGATCTCCAGTGGTTCCACTTTTATTTTTAGTGTGGGTTGCTCCATGATTTGACCGCAGCAACCAAAATTCATTATCAACTTGCAATGCAGTGCTATTTATTTGGCTTTTCTCAGGGATGCCTGATCTAGTCCCATTGCCACCACCAGGTTTCAGACCACACATAGATATTCCTGAAGAGCACATTGTCTCTGGTCATTGCAAAATTTAAAAAGTACCGGTAACCATAGCAAATGCTATATACAATTACCCTGTTTTGACTATGTCATCAATAGACCACAAAGCAAGCTTTTGGATCTCCTACTGATGTTGATCCCCTGTAACCCAAACCTGAAGTGTCTACAGTGGTTCTGGCACCTATGACCATAGTGTTGCTACCTGTCTTCCATGATTCATCTCCATCTGAATCTCAAACGCTCCCTTGGATTATGATCATATATCAACAGGATTTGATACATTTTTTTTAAAAAAAACAAACTATATATATATTTTTGGCATCCTCAGCTGAAGCCAGATGGAGGAGGGAGCAATCTCCATCTCCTTTCTGATTCACTTGAGAATTCAGAATCTTGTCACAATGCATGAAAGGCTTCCCTGGAACAAGTGCATTTAACTGTCTCATGCTGTCTTGCTCAGTTGAGTAAAAATGTACCCTAGGTGAGGCCGCAGGTGAGAGTTTTGAAGGGCACAATCAGTCAGTCCACCATCAAGGGATGGCAACTTTATCTGCTGCCATGCTTTGCAAAACACATGGAGATCTTATGTCACATTCTGATAGGTGTACGTGCAGAAATCAATCATTTTAAGAGGTTGTTTGTAGTGAACTCTGTAATAAATCAGGAATACCTGGATAACAGATTCAGGAAATAATGCTTGGTTGGACTACTTGCATATCCACTATGCTCTGCAGGTGAGATACCATCTTGTCAGGAGGGCCATTCCACACAACATCAGAATCAGGCCTTTCGTGTTGTGGCACCTATCCTTTAGAATTCCCTGTCCTTGAATATTACATGCCATTCCTGTTGTCTTTTTGACATCTACTGAAGACCACCTCTTTCAACAAACCTTTTAAGTAGATATCTTTCCCAGTCTGCACCTGTACTGGAATTGTTTTAAGATGGTTTTTAGATGCTTTATCACTTGTTGTTCACCATCCCGGGCTCCTTTCTGTCTTCTTAATACTTCGGGGGAACAGACTCATACACTCATTTAACTAGGATGAACAGTCTTGCTTCCATATATTTGATATAGTGATTTCCTTCTGTTTCACCCTCATCACACCCTTATCACACACATACACCATGGAATGGTTTGGGGAGCATGTAGGAAGATTATGTTGGTCTGCTAAAATGCTCTTCTATGTCACTTTTTCTAGCTGGAACTCTAGTGCAAAAATTCAAAATTATACTATATTAGCATTTTACACTTCCATCTTGAGAGCAAAGAACACGACCTCTTGGAAGCAGAGCACAAAATCCACCTCTTCCATGCCTTCAGAAGTTATAAACTGAAATGCTGGATGAGAAGCATTCTGTTATATATATATATATTTCTTAAAGGATAACCTTTGCTTTTGAATATAGCAAAATTCATGACCCTCTTCTTTGAGAAATATGGAAATTGAAACAATTTGGGAGAGGGGAGGGAAGACTGCTTGAGAAATTTGATCTTTGTAAATTTCAACATGAACTGACCTGACTTTAACTCCCTCCCAGATTATTGTGCAGATCAGAGCATAGCTATCCATTGTATTTCACCCTTTTCCAACATTGTGATATAGATGTGTTGTTGTTGTTGTTGTAGTTGTTGTTGTTGTTGTTGTTGTTGTTGGAGTATCAGAACACATTTCATAATGCGTATTTTGTGAGAAAATGGACTTGGGGTGTTTTTTATGAGAGGAAATATTTTCAAAATTTTGCATTGTGATCCCCCCCCCCTGTATATGTGTTCTTTAAAAAAGCAGCAAGAACAAAAATAAAAGACACTGCTTAGTGCAAAAACAGAATGGAATGGATGTAGGAGCAAACATAAGTGACACAGACTGGAATCAGAATGATCCATCTGTTCCTAAAGGAAGGAGGAGTACAGATTTTTATCCCCACCCCCAATAAATAGATTGCTGGAAGATATACTGGGTTCAGAAAAGCTTTCTCTGAGGAAGTCTTTCACTTCTGCTTCTGTTCCTTGCATTCTTCATTACCAGGAACATCTGCATGAAAAGGAACTGTTTGTTTTTAATAACTCATCTGTTCTCATTCTGTCCCTTCACTGGAGGCATAAATGCAGCTGTCAAATAATGTATTAGGCAAATTGAATCTCTTTCTCTGTTCTTGACTTGTTCATTTGCAGCTCGCAAATTTGCCTTGTGTTGGTGATTCAGAGTTATCCCCTGAACAATTTCTGCCAGTAATTAACCCTCTCCGCATATTGAGTTGTGAAGTTTCAATGCCAAAATATTCAGCTGCATTTGGGGCTGAGGGAGTTAGTATCGGAAGCATAATGATGATAATGATGGATCCTGGATCCTGGGAACTTGGATCCTGGGAGGATTAACTCATAAGATTCTGTATATGTCAATGGAGCTACATGAATAATGACCACAATTCATCTCTAGGTGTAATTTGTGCATCTTTTGGTCTTACCAATCACTAAGCAAACCTACTTTCCAACAGAGGTCATGTTGGGGTTCTGTTCCTGACAATGGCTATTTACCTGAGGAAAGGGAATGAGGAGTACTGCATGAAGCAAGTGTAATTTCAGGGAGAAACAGCATAAAGCAATATCCTTTCTAAGTTATTATCGCACCATGTTCCGTTTTTTTAATGCTTTCAAGCAATTCGGGGGGGAGCTATGTTCATATTATGTGAGGGAATGGTGTCAATACAAATCAAGTCATTCTACAACTTTGTCACAACATGTTTTAGTCACCTTTTCTCCCCCTTACTCTTTTCATCTGGGTGGTATTTTTCCTTTATCAGATTTATAGAAAAGTCTTGAAAAGTTTGTGTGTGTATATAACATATGCCAAACCCAAGTATCTGTCAGTAAGGGGGGGGGGAGTAGCTTTAAGGCAACTGAAACCAGAGACTACAACATTCCTTCTTTGTAAGGAAATGTTGAATGGTAAACACACCTCTGAGTTCTGAATCCCTGCAATAAGAATATGGAAGGCCAAAGGGTGATATACGAATGACTCACAGTTCAATGGGACTGATGAGAATACAGAAAGCTGCCTTATAGCAAGTCAGATCATTGGTCCATTTAGCTCAGTGTTGTCAACCCTAAGTAGCAAGCCTACTTAGAAATGTTGGAGGTTCATAACTGTGCTGCAGCCCTTCGCAATCTCTGTATTCAGAAACAGCCGGTTATTCTGGCTGTATTGCAAAAAAAAAAAAAAAAAAACAACCCGCAAAATGCAGTTGGGGAGGGCATGCTTGAAATCTCCAGCCACATAATAACCCCAACCCACGCACCCCCAAAAAACTTTCTGAATGTAGAAAGCTCAATGCGGCCAGTCTGAAAATTATCTCCTTAGCATGCCGACTTCCTACCGGGCTTGTTTTTGACTTGATGATGTTTGTCCCACATGCACATCCTAAACTGCTACAGTGCCAGAATGGCTGTACCTTATGAACATGTTAGATCCCAAGGAGAATAATTTAGCAACACCATTGATAGGTTGCATCTTTTAAATTATTCCTTGCTCCTGACGGGAGCAAGTTTGACATTTATGGAGAGTGACATCCTGTATTAAATTTGCATGTAGGGCAGGTAATACAAGCTTGCTCACCCTTGAGGAATAACCCTGCAGAACCAAACAGGGTAGCTTAGCCTTGGTATGCACAAAAAGTAATATAACAGATTTCACCTCCAGGAGTACCCATATGGATTGTGGCAGGCAGGGGTATTCACTGTACTCTTGTAGCACAGCCAGTAGCAGCAAGTTTCATACACTCTAGGGGACTTGGTGAGGTGGTTTTCCACCTGTCTGTGTGGCAGGAGACCACAGTGGGGGTGACATAGGCTGCCTTGTCCATAGAGCCTAAAGCACAACACATGGGAGCCCTCTTCCACATTCTCAAGGCTCTCAAGCAACTTCCCTTGGGTCAGGAGGAAGACAGAAATGGCAGAGTTACGACGCGATTCCCATCAGTGTGATTCACCCGGGAGCCTTCTTCTTTCATGGGAATTGCCTTCCAGCATCATCTTTCTGTTTTGAGATCCTGGGAGCTGGAGTCCCCGTTGCATCCTCTCTAGAGAGTGTCTGCAGCTAGGGTCCTCTCTGCTTCTTCCTTCACCTCCCCAGGGGTAAGTTTCTTTGCCTTCAGGCAGGAGAAGATATGATGATAGCTACAGGCCCCTTTTCAAGCGCCTGCTTGGAATTTACATGGAATGTCTGCTCGGAAGGTGCAGGAATCCCTCAAGGCATTGCAGGTGATGGTAGCTTGGGAGTGCTCATGTGTCCCACCTGTCATCTAACTGTGTTGGGAAATATTGGTGCCTGAGTCCTTAAAGAACTCATATTGGGTGGATCAATGGTTGACCTCAGTAAAATACAGGTGCATGCTTTTAGCTAGCGGATCACTAAAGAAGATTAGTATAGTAGCAGCATAATCCCCCCCTCTCTCTCTCACACAGAGCACACAACACACCAACTAAAGCAACAACTAGACAAAAAACAAAAAAAACTCAACCAAATACATCATTCCTTTACTTCGGCCTCTCACCAAAACCTGCGACTTATGTTAAGGATGAACATATTGTGGATTGAGGAAAACTACATTGTTTGTGCTAAACATGGCTTAGCACGAAGCAGCCCAGATCTGATTGACAACATAGCACCGTGGTATTCCGTTTGCTGTGTGATTCCTGTTTCAAGGGGATAGCTCACGTGACTAATGCAGGGGCAGAGGAGGAAGCAGCAGCAGCCGCCAGGAAAAACAGTGCCCCCGAAGGTTACATTTTCATGTGGGAGGACTACGTAGCAGCCATCTTTTCCGCTTTCTGCAAAACCTAAACCACCCACCTGCCATCCTTTCCCTTCCAAGTGAATGAAAGTGTTTGCAAAAGGTGGCAGTCTGAGAATTTCCGAAGCGGAGTGTTGTGTTTTCTCCAGCACATTTGCTGGGAAATGTATGGAACGGATGCCAAAAACAGTCACAGAAAACAAACCTTAGCTTCTCCTTCTGTTTCCCACCCCTAGCTCCAATAAAAGAAATGCTAAAAAGGCCTTTTCTCTCTCTCCCCCCCCGCCCCTCCTTTGCCTCAAAAGCACGCCCCTGGAAATAACGTCTAAGATATTCTTAGGAAAGTGTGCGAATCAGCAGATTGGTAATGGGGTGTGGAACATAGCTCAGCACAGACTGAATGCAGAATAATTGCAACGAGAAAGCTTCCTTGCAGGCTATGCTCTGTGTAACAATTGTCTTCCAGTTTCCATTCAGGTGTCATTTGGATTGACTTTTTTTCTTATAACCACTGAGTTGAATATTCAGTTTGCTATAGACAGGTCCGGATTTATGTACAGGCTAAGGAGGCTGAAGCCTAGGGCCTCTAAATCTAGGGGGGCTCACCAGCCTGCCCACTCCCCAGCACTGCATTCTCCCCTCTCCCAAAATTGCGAATCCAAGACTTCATGTGAGGGCATTTCTCCCCCATTTCAATGACATTTTGCTTCAAATGGAAAGGCAGACTTGGACATTGTCTTCTTCCATAATCCTCTAAGGGTCTTATGTCCTTTAGAGGAGAAATTGAGAACTGCAGAATTTTAAATACCCATCATCATCCTTCGCTTCACTCAATTTTGTTCATAACACTTTCATTTTCTTCTAGTTGTGAGGGTTGGGGATGGGGGGGCTCACAAGTGGAGTAGCCTAGGGCCTCTCTTCATCTAAATCCGGCCCTGGCTATAGGTACTGTTTTCCTCCCTTAAATGACCGTGAGGTAGCAAAAATGATGGTGGAGCTGATTTTGTAAATAAAGATGACAAATGGGGGTGGGGATCACCAGTGGTGGCAGTAAAAGTCTTTCCAGACTAGGATCAGTTTGGCCACTATTACAAAGCACACACACACACACACACACACACACACACACACACACACACACTATATCACCACCTGTAATAAGCTGCATTTGGGTTTATGGCTCACTAGTTGTAAGAGCCCATTTTAGGAAATATTAGGGTTTGTTTCATAGCTATCCTGGAGTGCAGCTAGGGATGAGGGACAAATTTGATGGATGCTCAATGTCTATTCTGCTAGTGGGGCAGGTGAGCCTCACTCCTAGCATTAGATAGCAGCTGAATTCAACGGGTAACTTGCACTTCTGAAAGGTGTTTCCCAATAGCTGCTATCAATATTATAAAAAGGTAAAGGTAAAGGTAAAGGACCCCTGACAGTTAAGTCCAGTCGCAAACGACTCTGGGGTTACGGTGCTCATCTCGCTTTACAGACTGAGGGAGCCGGCATTTGTCTGCAGACAGTTTTTCCAGGTCATGTGGCCAGCATGACTAAGCCGCTTCTGACGCAACGGAACACCGACACCAGGGCAGCGCATGGAAACGGCTTCCCACCGGAGTAGTACCTATTTATCTGCTTGCACTTTTTGGCGTGCTTTCAAATTGCTAGGTTGGCAGGAGCTGGGACAGAACAACGGGAGCTCACGCCACCGCGGGGATTCGAACCACTGACCTTCTGATCGGCAAGCCCAAGAGGCTCAGTGGTTTAGACCACAGCGCCACCCGCATCTTCTATCAATATTATACTTGGTGACAATTAAGCTTGTGTACTACCAGTGCTGGATTTACGCATAAGCTAAACAAGCTATAGCTTAAGGCCCCACTCTCTTGGGGGGGCCCCAATTTTTATTAAAGGAAAACAACAACTGGATGTACATTTCCAAAATATAAGATAAAATAAAATAAAATAAAACCTACATGCAGCAAGAGTGTTTTGTGTAGTGTAGGCTCCTATGATGTATGTAATGGGCCCCACCTGCTATCCTGCTCCCCAAAATATCACTGGTTTGTTCATTTCTATATATAGGGTGCCTACATTCTGCTATTCATAATTATTAGTAGTTTGCATCATATATTTACACCTATTATTATTTCATGTTATAGCAAATTTCTAGAGACTAGGTTATGAGTCTTTGTAAATTGTGCTTCTATAGGAACTTTTGTTATTGCCAAATGCCAATGTGTTTGCATTATTAAGTTTGTTATGAATCAAAAATCATTTTAAGTTAGAGCTTAATAACTATTTCACGATTAATATACTTCTTCTTAATTGTATTTCAGTTCAACAATTACTTTCATAAAATACATACTTTGTTATGTGAAAATGGCTTTCGATACCGATTAGGTCCATAAATTACCATATAGCATATATTCAGCACAAAAAACCAGTGACAATTTGTTGTTGACAAAGGGCAGCTGGACATATAAAGGGCCCCATTACCTTCAGTAACTTAGGGCCTCATCAAACCTAAAACTGGCCCTGTCCTGTGTACTTCCACCTATGAAACTATTTCCACTTCTGAGCTTCTTGTGCTGATAAGAGTTTGTTGTAGAGTTGGAAGACCCCTGAGGATCATCTAGTAATTCTAGTTTAACCCCCTGCAATGCAGGGAATATGCAGCTATCCCATATGGGGATTGAACCTGCAACCTTGGCGCTATCAAGCACCATGCTCTAGGGCAGGCATCCCCAAACTGCGGCCCTCCAGATGTTTTGGCCTACAACTCCCATGATCCCTAGCTAACAGGACCAGTGATCAGGGATGCTGGGAATTGTAGTCCAAAACAGCTGGAGGGCCGAAGTTTGGGGGTGCATGCTCTAGGGCTATCCTGATTAGCTGAAGCTCACCCAGAGTGGATCTAAGCACAGGGGGGCAATGCTATAAATAAGTCAGAAAATAGATCATTTTAACAATAGGGAAAAAAACATCTATGGAAAATGGTGTTTTAAAATTGCCTGCTCTCTGGCACTATTTGGTGTTGCAAGTTTATAGTGCATTCAAATTGCTGTTTCTTTATTAAATGTAGCTGAGTTCCCACTGTGTTTGGTATTTTAAGAAGATTCTGGCCATAGCTGCCAAGTTATCCCTTTCTTTCAGGGATTTTCCATTATGCTGAATAGGCTTCCTTGCGAGAAAAGGGAAAACTTGGCAGCTATGATTCTGGCAGCATATGGGAATTTGAGTCTTGCCATTTTTGTTGCTTTTGAAAAGAGTTGCGTTCATTATTATGGTAAGATTCAATATTTATCCCGTTTTGAGTTCTTTGGACCTTCCCCCTTTCCATCATAATAACAGGTATTTCTCGAATAGACAGCAGCTCCTAGGGATGGGGGAGGAATTCTATTCAGTTTGCATTTAAAGGTGAGCCCACCTAATTGACACTTTCTGAAACAACATGCAAGCAGAAAAACAGCCGCCCTTCAAAATTTTCACGTCTATGAATTTTGCAATGCCAAGTACAGTGTATAAAAATATACACATATTCGCAGAGCAATTTCCCCTGATTGGCATTTGTAAGTTATTTTCCCCAATATATGCTTTAGTGAACATAACGTACAAAAATACATTATGTTGGGGGGGAAATTGCTTTGGAAAACATGTGTGTATTGGGTGAAATTGCATGCAAAAAAAAAAGGATGTATTCAGATAAATTTGCACTGATGGGTTTTAATGTTGTAATCTGCCCTTGGGGTGAAGGGCAGGTAATAATTAATGATGATCATAATATGTTGGTTAATGTTCATGAGGGGTTTAGAAAAGTCAAAAACTGATGTGGAAATGAGGAGAACTGAACTTAACCTTGGAAAAATCAGAAACTAGGAGAAACAAAACTTGCAGATTCACCCATCCCTAATATCACTCAAAATCATGGTGCTGGAGGACAGAAAATCCATTACAGTGATGTTTCCATATCAAGGATAAAGTTCTAGCTCAGGCACCCCCAAACTTTGGCCCTCCAGATGTTTTGGACTACAATTCCCATCTTCCCCGACCACTGATCCTGCTAGCTAGGGCTCATGGGAGTTGTAGGCCAAAATATCTGGAGGGCCACAGTTTGGGGATGCCTGTTCTAGCTTCTGCCACTCAATCCTCTTTTGTTGCTCTTTGGTTAGTGAGAGAAATCCAGCCTCTGGTGCTGTCAGAGCAAAGAATCTTTCATAAGGCACTAAATTCACTAGAGGAAAGTGGGGTTGAGGACAATAAAAAAATCAATCCTTTCCATAAATGAAAAAGGCATATAAAACATTTCAGGGAGACACTGAACACTGAGCATCTGACAACTGCCCTTTCCTTAAGAAGTATGTATGGTATACAGAGAATTTCCATTTGATGTCTTGACCTGCAGTGAGGGAAAGGTCACATCCACAATAAATAAGGCTCATTTCATGGAACACATATCATGGAAGCCCCTGTGCAGAAGAAAAGTATATTATGCACCACCCCAAAACCACCCAGCAAAAGCAAGAATTCCAAGTAACAGCAAGGAGGAGAGCAACAGAATGTGCAAGGGCTGGGCACGTAGGCAATAAACTTGAGAACATCAAAACTGAAATATAATGAAAAGCTGTCAGACTAACACTAGCATTCAGAAAGTGCCAGTTGTCTGAAAACCAAAGAGATTTCAGTGGATAGCTACGAAAGCCAGCAACATCTTCCATGCTGTGAGGACTGGCGGCATTAACCTTAGATCCACTGGAAGCATTTTTGTATCTGAGGAAAAGTGCAAGGACTCAAACACAGGTGGAAGTTTACAAGATACCTAGGTTGTGCAGTACTAACCAATCAGAGCGATGGGAGCCCATAGATCAAAGAGAGGGAAACTGTGATGGTGTGGGACTCCACCTCCCATTGGTCCCAAGCAGCATAGCCAGCTATCTAAAAAGCCACAGGTCTCCACCCCTGCAGTAGAGGATAACAACAATTAAAAAAAATAAAAAATCATAGAGTCATGAAGGCTACCCAGACCAATTCGTATTGAGAGCAGATCCCTTATATTTACAGCATCTCCAACAAAGGGATGCCCAGCTTTTTCTTTAATTCACTCAAGTAATTGGTTTCCTACACTTTCCAGGCAACCTTTCTTCCAGTGGTAAAGTGATGGGTGAACCTGAGTGAAGACTGCAATCCTCAGGTCTACTCCCCAAGCCCCACACCCCAGGGTACCATGAATTGGCTGAATTGGAGGGCCTGGCGGTGGCTGGGGGGGGGAGCAGCAATGGCCGCAAGAACATGGTGAGGCTCTGTGAGCATATGAAGGTGCTGCGGTGGGCCGCAACAACTGCTCAGCGCAGAATTGGGTAAGCGGTTATTACTGTATTGTCTGAGACAGCTGGCAGCTGAGTGCAGAAGCAATGTGAATAGTGCTCCTGACAAGTGTTGTAATAAACAGTTGCTGAGTTGCATTCATGAAAGAGTTAACTTGAGTCCTGAGCTCAAGTTGTCTGTAGGTATAGCTTAGCAGGCTCCGTTCAGCCTTTGCTCCCTCCTTTCTCTTTCTCTTAGGCTTCCTGAAACAAGCTGGAGCTTCAGCATGGTTTCCAGCTTAGAAAATGTTGGACGTGGCTGAAGAGACTGTCTAAAAGGACATTTTTACAGTCTGCGTCTTCGCTAACACAAAGACAGCAATATTCTTTTGTAAGGGTGCCAAATTTTTCTCTTTTTAAGTTAATTGGAACCTTCTTCGTCTTCTTTATTTTACTGCTAACAGATGGAGAATTGTTTGCTGTAACTTCTGAATCCTGTGAGTAAAATCTTCACTTACTTGCAAACCTAAGTACCTATGATTGAATCTAACCTATGTATTTTCGTGAGGAACATTTGAACATTTGTATACAGGTGAGTATACAACAAGCTCATTGATGAGGATTAGGCAAGGATTAAAACATCAGTTAGTCTACCAATGCTGAGTTAAATCAGCCTTTCAGAAGTGAACCTCAGGGATGTATAAGATTTGTGAACCGCCTGAGATATGTGGGCATAGGGCAGTGTGTGTGTGTGTGTGTGTGTGTGTGTGTGTGTGTGTGTGTGTGTAAGTGTGTGTGTGTAAGTGTGTAATGTTTCCCAGGATCAGCCAGCAATTCTATTTCAGAGAAGGGTTCTCCCAACAGTTTTGCTTCAGGTGGTATTGGAGAGGTGTGGTTGTCACCATCCTGTAGATCAGGAGTGGGAGGCCTCAGGCTGTCCAGCTCTCCTTATCAAGCCCTCAGGACTCTGTGCAGATCACACACATCAATCCAGCTCGATACCCTCCCCAAGTATATTTGCCAGGCTGGAATATGTCCTTGAATTCTGATAACGTTCCATACTTGCCTGGATGGAGGATGCAGCAAGAGGGTGAGAGTGTAGAAACCTCCCACTTTGATGTGGCTGGAATACAGCATCTGTAAAAGAGTAAAAATCACATCCATCACCCAATCCATGTTTGCATCTCTCCCTGTCCATTCCTGGCATGTGGCACCCCCCCCCTCCCTCCGAAGATTGCACATGAGGAAGTGTGGTCCTGGGACGAAAAGAAGTGCTAGTTTATGGAGCCTGCTGCTTATCTCTGTAGTCCTCTGAAATGAGACTCCCATCACCTGTCCAAATGAAATGTGGCAGTTGCCTACTTTACTGGGCATGGCCTGAAAGCCTCAGACTCATTGCAGAGGGTAATATACATTATGCGGGCTGGGAGTCTAAGAGGTCTAATAATAGAATTTACCGTGGCATACAGTACCGTTCTGCAACTGATCTCCTCTCATATCACTGAGCTATCACTGGCTCTACTTACAGGTAATTTGAAGGAAGTGGATAATGACTCAGACTCCATTGCAATATTGACACCTTAGTGAAAGTGCAGGGCTCCCTGCTGCTTATCTATGCCCAAGCTACAGATTGCAACAGATGGATGAAGCACAGTTAGCAGAGACCTCTGATGGTCTATGCAGCGATATTGTCTCTCCTCTAAGCCCTGTAGAATCAAGCCCTGGTTTCATTTGCTGTGTTGGCGAACTGATCCTGTAGTTTTGACAAGCAAAGTGAGGAAGGTGGGATTGTCTTAGCTCCCCACCCCCATCAATATTTCTCAGTTTGCAAGAGAGGAAGAAGAAACAACTGGTGTTTTTTGTGGGGTTTTTTTTGCCCTGGCATCAGAAAGGGCTGGTCTAACCTGATGTCTCATCACTTGATTATTTATTATTTTTCTAAGTACAGTATAGACTTCTTAGTTGTTTCCCCACTTTTTTGTTTTGACTAAGTAATAGAAGATAACTTCCACTTAAAATGTGTAAAAAGTTGAAAATGCATTCTGTGTCAGCCGACATGTGGAACTCAGCTACATTAGGCAAAAAACAGTGTTTTGAATGCATTATAAACATGCAACACCAGATGGCGCTGGAGAGCAAAAAAATCTCTCAGCGATTTTCCATAGCATTTCCCCCCTTTTGTTATAATAATTTAATTTCTGACTTATTTATAGCATATTTTTTTCCTCTGTGTGTAGACCCACCCTCTGTGGCCTATGGTAGATCAGTGTGCATTCACACATGCAAGTGATGGGCTTTAGTATTAGTGCTTAGTAGCAGTATTTAGATCAAGGCTAGGGAACCTGTGCCCCCCCCCCCCGTATGTTGTTGGACCCAAACTCATATCACCCCACCCCTGCTGTAAGTAAAAGAAGAACAACTTCCTGAAAACCTAGTGAAAGCTGAAAATTCAGCAGATGGGTATTCCAGAGCATGTGGCAAACCCCCTGTGGCCATGGCCTTGAATAAAGCCACACCATGAATTGCTTCCTAGCACTGGTTTGATCAATATTTTGCCTGAGTGATCATTATAGGCTTTCCAGTGGGATCATTGATCCTATCGCTCCACGGATGTGTACAGAGAGAATTGCGTAGCTGAGATTGTACAGAGGACATCGACCAGGCTCCCCCAAAGCAGCTTTATTCCTGTCCAGAGTGAACCACCCTGCAGTGGAACAAAATATACAGAGCTTTGCCTGTTACCTCATTCATTCTACGTCTTTGCAGCCTGAGGAGAAAAGATTGAGATAGTGCTGCGTGTTCTGAATAGCCGTACAGCATCTTTTTATGTTTATGTCTAGAATAGCCCTCCTCCGTTCACATAGGAAAACACCTTTGCTTAAAATCGAAATTGGCAATTAAGATGGAAGGTGTTAGTAAGCAAGAAATGCAGCATGCAGGTATGGCTGATGTATACCTGGAAGTGATAGGATGAGAACATAAAACATAAAACCCGTCTACCATGTGGGTGCCTCAAAAAGAATACCCATTCTTGTTTCGGACATAATTGTTCTCTCCTGTCAGCTGGAGAATAAATGTCATATTTATCCCAACTTGAGGAGGTACAGGCAATCCTCTACCGAATCAACCCCTGAGTCATATTTTTCTTTGCTTCCCATAATTACTGAACTATGTGGGAATCAGGAAGTGGAATAAAACAGAGTTTTATACTTTTGTGAAAATGAAAAGGTAAAACAAAGGTCTCATACACACATCCTCTTGCCCTGCTTCTTTCCCCTGGGGAAAACTACTCTTTAGTGCTCAGCTGGAGCAAATTGCAAATTGGGTTCTCTCCTGACTGATGTTTACTCCAATTTAGCACAAGGGAAACTGTGGCTTTTGCACAGCTGTAGGAATGTGCTTGAATAGTCATGGCTGTCAGTGACCAAAGCAGACAAGTGTTCCATGGATTTCCAGACAGTGATTGGCTAAATAAGTTAATAAGTCTTTTTCAGACTGAGGTGATTTGTTCTGGGTTGGTCGGCTTCTCATGGGACATGTCCTCCCACCCGCTAGCCTTGTAGGACTAAGAAACCTATTCGCCCACCAAATTATGCCTTGACAGACATCAACACACCTGATTTCCTATTCCCACCTTAATTCCCACCAGTTGTGAGAGCTGAGACCTATGTAAATGCTTAAGCCCAGTGGTTCCCAAAGTTTTTCAGACCACTACCCTCTTGGTTCCATAACTCATCCCCAGTGCCCCTACCCTATAAAAAAGTATTATTTGGAATAGTGCTTTGTGTGACCCACTAAGGAAAAGGAAAAGACAATGCAATTCAAAACAGTAACAATTAATGGTACCATAGCAGCCCATTCTTAGGGGCCAAGGTCTCTTCATCCCCCCAATAAAATATTTGAGGAGACTGCCCCCACCCAGGTTGATAGACAAAGGGTGTGTGTGCATCTCATCTTGTGCTAGATTATGTGGAGCAGGCCCCTCCCAATAATACTTTATTCAAGTTGGCATCCTTGAATGACACATTTATTCAAAATCCAATTCAAACCATTTAGTTTCATTAACTCAACAAAATAGGTGGACTTGAACCAGTGACAGCAGCTTTTCAAAGTCTGGTGGTCATTTACACTTCTGATGCCCTCCTGCCGCCTCCCAGGGGTCAGTATTGCCCACTTTGGAAACCATTGCTATTCAAATCAAATCCACCAAACTTTGGCTCAGCCCTAACTCCCTTTTTGCATGTTTACATTTGTGTCTGCTAGAGAGAAGGGAAGGCAGACTCATCGGAACCTCCCTAGGAATGTCTGGATCACAGTGACTCCATGAGTCAGTCTTTCCATTGAAAATATGGGTGAATGTGTTCCATTGCACGCAAAAATGAGAGCTTGCTGCAGAGCAAGTGCTGATATCCCATTTCCTGTAGCGCGACACATCTTGTGTTCTCTTGAGTTGGGGACATGGCAGATACAAAAGGAGTTACGCAAGAGAAACAGGCTCACCTTTCCAGTGGCAATTCCCTAATGGAAAACCTCTCTCTGTCTCGGCCTATCAAATATTTAAAAGCACCTGACCCTCTTAATTTGCATCTGACTTTGAAGTATTATGAATCATTCCCAAGTAGTTGTCAGTGTGGCTTTACAAGCTGCTCTTACACAGGCCATTCTTTTCTAGTGAGGTGTTGCGCTTGTTTATTTCTACAACTAACAAGAGACATAAGAGAGAAAGAGGGAGCCCTACTGTCAGCCGAGTTCTCTCTTCAATATACATGCCACACTAACTTCAGTCTGAATGCTTAATAGTGTTTTCTCTCTCTTTCCCCCCTTCAGAAGTGTTGGGAACATACCTAAGAATACAGCTGATCAAACATGGAATATAACATAGTTCTTTGGGTGCTTTTTCTTACAGTCTTTGAAGCGTGAAGTTGAAAGACTCCTTAAACTTTCTGGAGATTTGCAGAGAAGGAGAATTTCTCTCTGCCATTGTTTCCCGCAGACTGCAAAAAAAGCGGTTAATTCTTCAACAGAAAAGGAGCTGTTTTGTGCTATTTTCTTTTTCTCTCCTGTTCAAAAGAGGAAGGCTGTACAAAAATGAACATTGATTAGGGTCTTTGGAGGGGAGAGGGGCGCTATTGGTGGCAGAGCAGGCAATTTACATCCAAAAGGTCCCAGTTCTCTAGGCAGAGCTATTTTGGCAGGGGGTCCAAAACAACCATCCATTGTTACACACTTCCATTGTTACACACATCCACGTCCCTAGTTAAGGCACAAAAAGAGCCCAGCTGTATCAAAGCCAAGGCCCATCTAGTCCAGTGTCTACAAGAAGCTTGCAAGTAGGAGCTAAGTGCAACAGCTCGCTCACCCCCTGTGCTCCAAGGGGGCTCAAGCACATTATCCTTTCAACAGCAAAACTTCCATAACATCTCACAACTGCCTTCTGAAAGTCCCCTCCATTTCAAATGCAGTGTGTGAGGCTAACATGAAGGAACATAAGCCCAAAGCCCCTTTGGTCGTGCTTGCAGGACAAGTTCTGTGGCGATTTGGCTCCTGGCTTAATGATGTGCTGCAGATTTTTCCAAACAGAGATTGGAAACAAATCCATCGGGAAGTTCTCCTGGGGTCCTAGGCAAGGCTGAAAGCAGACGAGCCTAAAAGTTGTTACATAATTTCACAGGGCCAGTTGGGGAGCTGTTTCTTTTGCACCTTCCACGAGCGTAGAACGAAGTTTGAGTAATCTCTTAAGAGGTGGGGGGTGGGGGGGTCAATGCTGCTTACCTTATTTTCCCATAAAGAGAGACTGCAGAGGGCTTTATTTTATTTTATGATTTTGTAAGGAACAGTCTTGTACTTTGCCACTCAGTAGCACTTCTTGGAACTTTTGCTGCTGTGAATGCACGCAAGGCTTTCCATAAATGTTAAGAGGGAATTTGCTACTTATAAAGCCTAGCATGGGTGATGCTGTGTTATCACAAAGGAGTTGCTGCTGGATTGAACTCTGGGCTACTGCTCCCACCATTGAAAAGAGGAACACTTTCTCTGAACTTTGCACCCACCCCTGCCTCTTCAAAGGCATCTTTGGTTCACCCACACTACCTCTTGAATGGTTAAGGGGGGGGCATTAAAAAGTGCAGCCGAGCACTAGTTGAATTCAAAGCTGCTCTGGGCACAGTTGGATTTATAACTAAGGAGCTACATGCCCAATATCATTTTGGTCTCCACCACTGTCCACTAGGTTAGAGGTAGACACCTTGTGTCTCTTCAGGTGTTGTTGGACTCCCGTTCCTATTATCTCCAGCCACCATAGCCAATGGAGAGAGAAGATGGGAGTTGTAGTCCAACAACTTCTGAAAGGATGCAGGTTCCACATTCTTGCAACAACTTGTGCTGATAGCTTATACTAAACTAGAAAATAGGCAACCGTAGGACGTACGTCCCAATTTTTCATCAGATAAACGTTGGAAGATATGGAATACTGTAGGCTGTTCCAATTTTCATCAGAGAAATGTTGGAGGGTATGAGAGGAAGTCTGTGAAGCACCATTACTTGTGCTGCTGGTGGCAGTTGAGCCGCAGTTTGACCATATGGGTTCTAATGCAGCAGTACCCAATGTCGCACCTTCCAGGGGTTGTTTGGAGCCAGCTCACATCAGCCCCAGTCAGTGTGGCTAATGGCAAGCAGTGATGGGAGCTGCAGCCCAAGAAGGGAGACAGGTTTCCCACTCCTGCAATAGCTTAATTCTGAAAAGATAAATGGTCAATAGTTATCTGATATACAGTAGTTTACTTCCCGCAGTAAGTGTATGTCAAATAGTGGAGAACTAGAAAAAACCCGTCTAATAAATAATGGGTAAATGACTGGTTTGAATTTACCTGCTATTTCCAAACTGTCTAACTTTAATAGAGTCAAAGAAAGCAATCTGAATAACAAAGTCTCCATCACAACCCTAAACTCTGATCTACTTTTATGAATTGTTGACAAAATGAGACTAGACGTGTTTCTGATATTCTTCATGTTCCAAAATTATTATGTCCTCCTTGTGTGCATTTGAATACCAATGAAAAGTTATAGCTAGGAAATCTTCTAGGACATTCTGGGTTTTTTTTTCTAAATCTCTGTTTAAACGTTTGTTTGAAATGAGAAGATAACAAAAGGTAAGAAATATTGCTTGCAAAGCTCATGCTTGGTACATAGTTTGAAGTCTCTTAAATTTGAGTTATGAAAGTGGAAGGATTGAATGGCTCAGAATGCATGCGCCAATCCATCTGCCACCTTCTGTTTGAATACATGCAAGTGAATGTATCTTTTAGCAGAAAGTGGAGGTGAAACTCACTGAAAACAAACATAGCATAAATCTGGCAAGACAAAACTTTGACGTCGGCAGCGGAGATGAATGGAAGCAAGGCTGCTGAACCAAACATCCAACACCTTTTGAAAGTGCTCCACCGTTTAGCCAGAGGCTGATCTATGTGGCTAAATCTCTGCCAATTCAGCTGAAATAGTGCCATTTTAATGAGCATTTTCCACCAGGATCTTACATCATTGGGTTGCATTGACCACAGACTGCTGAAGTTCTTCTGCTCCAACATCTTTGAACATTCTAGACTAGGTGTGGGGAACCTTTGGACCTCTGGTTCTTGCTGAACTGCAACTCCCATCATCCCTGGCTGTTGGCCATGCTTGCTGGAACTTACAATATTTGTAGTTCAGCAACACCTGGAAGGCCAAAGGTTCCTCATACCTGTTCTAAACAGCTACTTTTAGTTTGTGATACACCGTATTGGCCCACTGGTGGATGCCACAGCAAAGGTTTAGCTCAGAAACTCCATCTTAGAACCTTTACTCAAGTCAGCAAGGGGTTGTGTGCCATGGCATTCATTTCATGGGGCTTGCATGTGGGATATTCATGGAAACAGGCAGGGATGCTATATAGAGAGGGAAGTGTTTTGGCGCTGTAGGATTGAACCAGGAGCCCTGAGGATCAGGCACTGTTTCTCTGCTTTCTGTGCCACCAGGGGCTACTGGTTGCAATTTCATCTGAAACACATTTAAGCCTTATTATGAGTCATGCTCCACTGCCAATGAATGAAAGAATGTATATATTCATTCTCCCTCCACTCAAATCTGAAATGACGCATACAGAAACACTGACAGCACAATCCGGTGCATACTTATCCAAAAGCAAACCTCACCGAGTTCAGTGTGCACAGAATTACAGTCTAAAATGCAAACAGTGTGGTCATATATGTGTTTGTTCAGGTCCTAATTAAACATGGCCGTCATTACAATATTGCAATTAACATGCTTACTTTTTGTTGGACAGAGGAAGCCCTGGGGATATGAGAATGGCATTAAGAACATGGGTAGGAGAAGTTTAACTCTTTCTCTCCCTGCCACTGTCCCAGAAAAAACACCTCAGAGCTGCTGTTTGCATTTGAAGAGAATCTTCCCTTCCTCCCTTTGGGGAGGAAATGTTATTGTTGCAATAGTGGCCAGTGTATCTCCTGGGGTCATGTGGCTGCTTAGAATGTAGTGATTGCCAGTCCAAACACCACTTGGGGAGGGCTTGTCCCTGTTTGACTCCACTGAGCTCTGCTGTGTGTGTGTGGGGGGGGATTGTATCACCAGCTGAGCCAGAAATGGTATATTGGACCAGTGGATCCTGGCTATCTCCCAGCTCAGCTGGAGATCTGCTACATCCTAAGCTACTCATCACAGTGGATCCTGCCTTCAGATTACCCGCTAGGCTTCCATGGAATCTAGTCCCACTTTAGTGTGCATAGGATTGCAGTCCAAAATGTCCTCTGCTGAGTGATAACTAGGAGAGAAATATTCTGAGCAAACCTTATTCAACTGCAGTTCATTCGTAAGGCCAAAGCATTAGTGCAGATGCACACACGCCAATCAAATTATACACTTTTTTTTTTTGCTTTTTCTAAATGAGCTTATTCCCATGTTCCCAGCTAATATGCTTCCTTGCCTGTTTGCTTATGGATTTCCCCCCACATCTTTTATTTATTTTTGCTTCCTTCTGGTTGAAAAGAAACAGTGTATTAAGCAGCTAACAGGAAATCTTGATCTCAGAAGTGTTTTTACTGTTAAATGGGTCTAGTCTCACTGGCTGGATCATTTTGCAAATGCAAATTAAGAGGTGGCTTCCTGAGCAGCATTTTAATTTATCTGGACTAGTCCATTTAGTAATTCAGGAAGCATCACATGCTAATGTGAGACTGATTTTGAAGGGGAGCCTATTATCTTTTGTGGGAAGGGAGGAAAGATTTTGAGAATAACAAAGTTGACTTCTTTGTTGTCCTAATACACTGGTGTGGTATCCTGGGACAGAAAAGATGAAACACAACGTTACAGAATCTAGCAAAATTGTTTGGGAGTTACCGATATTTACACAAATCACACAACAATGGAAACTGGAATCACAATAGTCAACTTTGGTTAGTAAACAGATAACCCACAAGGACCTGGTTTGCATGCAATACTAAGGCAAATGATGGCGCAAATGAGCAAATGTGTGGGTTCCTGGATCATAGCTGCTGTGTTTCTCCCCCCAGTCTTGCTCCTGCTGTGCCACCTGGGGCTAACCCATAGTTTGGCTTAGCATTATATTCGAACCCATCTGCAAAAAAGCAGCAGGCATGGGACCACCCATAGTTAAATAGCCTTGCAAAATGATATTAGAAGTGCCAATGATTTTTATTGATTTGTTTTGGTTTTTTCAAAAGTTCACTTGCAGACTTACGCTTCTTTGAGAAATTCCTTAAAGCCAATTAAGTGTGTTATGTTGCTGTTTACAGTTTCTCCATGGTAGCATTTTAATCGTGAGTGAAATAAGTAAGAAGAAGCTAGTTCAGGCTCACTAATGAGTAAAAGTCTGGCTACACAGAAAATCATTCTAATTACAGCTGGAAGGCCTGCAGTATTCTACGGCTATTAGACTGTGGTATTGTGAGTAAAATGTTCTGTGGACATATTGCTGCAATTGCAACATAAAGACTAAAGGAGAGAAAGGTTTTTCCAGAAAAGTTTATTGGGACCCTTTGCCTCACCTTTTCTAACCAGAAGGTACAGAAGAGTTGAAAAATGTATTCATATGCCCTCATATGAATTGTAAAGAGAGAGAGAGAGAGAGAGAGAGAGAGAGAGAGAGAGAGAGAGAGAGAGAGAGAGATGAAATCTGGGCAAGGATTGCTTAAGAAATTTATTTTGCTTGCATCAACATTGTCATATAAAATAACATACTAAGATAAATTATATTCGGGAAAGTTGGTTTTCAAAAATGTGTATAGTTGCCATGGGCTGGTTGGACACAGAGGAAGAACCAGCACAGAGAAGTCAAGCACAGAGAAGTCAAGAATCAGAGGCAGAAGCTGAAACAGGTGAGTGGGAGGAGGGAGGCCAAGAGGTTAAGGTGAGTCAGACTCATGAAGAGTCACAGGTATCTCCCATGCCCCTACTGCGATAAGTTCCCCTCCCTGCTGACTCCCAGAACCAGGAGAGGTATGAAACGGGAGGAGCAAAGTATGCAGGCGCAGTATCTGATTGTTTGGGGAGAGGGATGAACTTTGATGGCTACAAGGAGGAAGGGACTTGTAGTCTTGACAACTGATTTCATGGAGCAGGGCCTCCAGGGGGTGAGCTGCTGTGCACATTAGGCCCAAAACTCAGCCAAGTGTGGGAAGATGTTGTTTCACTAATAAAGAGTTAACTTCAGCTTCGCACTGCATGATTTACTAACTGGCTTGCTCTGTGCAATAGTAGGCAAAATTGCACATAAAATGTGTACAGTAAGAAAAACTCTCACAAATATGCTGACAAATTTCCGTCATGCAGAAGTGTGGAGAACTGATTGCAACAATGAGATACGGTGAGAAACTGAAATTGTCAGATTCACCCATCTCTACTACTAATATGGAAGTCACCATGAGCAGCACATAACTTAATACTTTCATACGATGCATAGCTTCACAAAACCACAACCTCTTCCAAACTTCTTTCACTCATCTGCCCTACTTTCCTTCTTCTATCTCTGTTTTCTTTTTAGATAGTCTTGCCACTCTGCTATTAAAGAGGAGTTTCCCTTTAGAATCTGAAGAGCTTGTTCTGCTGAGCGCTGAAGCCACAAAGCTCTTCATGCCTGTAAAAACAATTCATGTTGTTCTCATTTCAAGCCAGGGATGTGCACAACAATTAATCTGGCAAATTTACCCTTCCTCCGCTTTCAAGGAAGGCTGATTCTGTTTGCATCGGAAGAAAACCTGCCGCTTTGCTCCAACACAGCTGCTGCCGGTTAACCAGATGTGACTTGAGAAATGCCCCCCACCCCCACCCCCCAAACACATTCTTGTTTAATTGGGGAATGTATCTGTTTGTAGACATGAAAGGTGTGACTGATAAACATATTCGAGGAGGCTGTGCTGTGCATGTTTAAAAATGCAAATGGCTTCCCACAACTAAGGAGATTTGGAATATCCCCAGAGCCGCTCAGCACTATCACAGAATGTTTAGAGCAGGCATCCCTAGACTTCAGCCCTCCAGATGTTTTGGACTACAATTCCCATCTTCCCCGACCACTGGTCCTGTTAGCTAGGGATCATGGGAGTTGTAGGCCAAAACATCTAGAGGGCTGCAGTTTGGGGATGCCTGGTTTAGAGTCATTCTTGCCTATTTCCTCCCTCTCCCATTCCACCTTATCAATGAGACATGGAAATGATGTCATTTGCTCTGATGACTTACCTGCTGACACCTAAAGCTGTGACATCCATTTCACTGTTGTAGAAATGCTACTGGGTTTTTTATGGCTTCTTGCCATGAGTGCCAGGTGTAGATATTGCTGTTGCTCCCAAGACAACAAAAGTGATAACTAGAATCTCTGATGACAACGCTCATCAGGGTTGCACAAATGTTTCCCCTTCATTCTCAACATGCATCTGGCTGGCTGCTGTTGGAAGGTGGACCATGTGCATCATTTGCCAGGGGTTTTTCTCAAGAGACCCCTCCCTCACTTAAAGAAACCAGAAAAGATCTGCCACATGCTCCCCAAAAAACTCACTCTGATGCAGGGCCAGCTCCACTAGTCAGGTGGTCATTGCTGGGAGTGTGAGGAGCATCAGTGAAGTATTGAAGGACAAGTTGTGTGTTCTATTTTAGAAACGTATCCATTACTATTTCTTCAAAATGGCCAGGGGACGTATAGGTTTGTCACTGAGGAGGGTACTTTATTTGTTGTGCTGGATGCCATGGTCCTCGGAGGGCTCTGGAATGACATCACATCACTTTGGGAAAACAGAATGATGGGTGGAACACCAATAGAGAAGTGCAGCTGTTGCTTCCTTCACAGGTGTGAAGAAAAATAGTGAAGGGGGGTGGGGGGTTGTGTGCTACTGCCACTGCCACGACTCATGGCAACATTCACTCCCTGAAATCCACCACCCAGGAATTGAGTGACATATTTAAGAGGGGCATTTTTGCAGAAACCCTATCCTTATTTCTTCCACCAGATTTCCCTATTAAAGACATTTCTGTTTTGAATCTGCATACCAGGATAGATAAGAATAGGACAGTATTAGTGTGATTCCCATCCATGTTTACTTAGAGGTAAATGCCATTGCTTTCAATGCCATTAATTTCAAAGAAATTATTCTTGGAGCAGCAGTTCAAGAGAGACTCTTAGCTTCACAGACTTCTCTTGTTGGTGCCTCCTTTCTTATTTTTATTCTAGCTCCCTTCACTTTGAACATAGTACTGAATCTTCGGCGATAATTACTGGCCTACATGTTACTAACACTCAGGAGGTGGTCCTCCCCAGGTGGGTGCTGACCTACTTCTAGCTTCTGATCATGGGGCTGACTCTCCCCAGATCTCTTGCACTCAGTCCAGAGTTTGATTCCAATAAGGACTCTCTCTCTGTGGGGTCTCCAGGAAGGATTTTGTACTTTGAAATGATTCAGTAGTTTAAACCAGACTAAAAAAAACCTACACCTTTCAAGTCCAGCGTTGCCCTTCTATGCCATGGATGCTGGAGATTCAGCTTGAACTAGGGATCTCAAGGTCTCAGGCTGAGACCTAGCCTAGGGATGTCCAGCTCAAGTCCTCAACTCCAGCAACTGGACCCTAGGCTTGGCCTGAGACTGGCTATGGAAATTTTCCTTAAAAAATAAATAAATCTCTGATGCCTTGCTGTCCAGAGCACTTCCATCTCTTCACCTGAGATGCTGTAACCCAGGCATCCCCAAACTGCGGCCCTCCAGATGTTTTGGCCTACAACTCCCATGATCCCTAGCTAACAGGACCAGTGGTTGGGGAAGATGCGAATTGTAGTCCAAAACATCTGGAGGACCGAAGTTTGGGGGTGCCTGCTGTAACCCAAGGGTAGACAACCTTCAGATACTGTTGAACTACAACTCCCATCAGCCCCTGCCAACATGGTCAATGGTTGGGGACAAAAGGAGTTGTTATCATCTGCAAGGCACCATCTTTGCTTGCCCTGCCACAATATATATATTTTAGGAAGACATCCAAGTTGTTCCCCGACCATAAGCTAGCCCAAAGATACCTGATCCAGATCAAATGGAGGTACTGCCTTTTGCAGGGTGTGTGGCCGCTAATCTGGGGATAAGGGTGCAGCTTCTTTTGCTGGGTTGTAATCCCCCTTAAGTAGGGAACATCCCTATCATAAGGCAAATTGAGGCAGCTGCCTCAGGCAGCAAATACTGAGGAGCAGAGCACAGAAAGAACTGTGTGCCCTGCCTCCTCGGTGGTAGCTTGTTGCACTTGAGTATGGTGGAGGACCATGTCCTTTCACGAGCAATGGAGAAAGATTTACATGCTAGTGCAGGCAGCATGTTTATGTGGAAATGTGGCTCCTTGCATCTGGTAGCAAAATATCTTGGGCAGGCTGAACTTGTTTCTGGCTCTGATGCTGCTTCTCAGTGGCAAGGAGGCAGTGGTAGGCCAGGATAACTGTCCATCAATTTAGGTTGGAGTTCTATCTATGTCATTTCCTGACCACTGCCACCCATTCTTTAGCATTGTCCACCTTGGACTATTGCACTGTATTCCACACAAGACTGTTTCTAAAGAGTGTGCAGAAACTAAAGCTGGTTCAATGAGCAACTCCCAGCATCTAAACTGGAGCTCCCCTATGGAGCATGTCACTCTGGAATTATAGCACCTTCATCCAAAATGGTGACTTTTCACCTATAAATTGTCAATTGGTTTGGCCTGTGTTATATTAAAAACTGTCTTCTTCCATACTTTTAATCTATTAACTGCCTTGGGCGCCTTGGCAGTCAGGAGTATGTATATAAATGCAGCAAATAAATGCACACAAATTACATAGTCTAGTGCTTCATCAACATCTTGCATGATGTTCTCCCTTCTCTTGAACCTCAGCAGGTGAAGATACAAGACAGGAGCTTTTCAGTAGTGGCACCTAGGCCCTCCAAAGGGAGGCTCACTTGATGGCATCACTGTTGCTTTTTGCCACCCAGTGAAAACCTAGCTCTTCTGGAAGTCTTTGGAGATATTTCAAAATTAGAGGTTACTGATAAAGCTACTGTGATGTTTTTTTCCTGCTATCTTTCTGTCGTAATCATCATTATCATCACCACTACCATCACCTGTGTGTATATTTTATAGCTAAATGAATATATAGTGCTGTGTTTATGTGAGTGATCATTTCCTTTCTGTCGAGCAATAATTTTCTATCTATCTCAGATAGATGGATTGGCTTGTATTTGCTGGAACGCTAAGTAGCCATCTGATCAAGACAAAGCTTTCGGCTTCCACAGCAGGACTTTCCCACCTCTTCCCCTCTAGCATGTGCCCTGTGGTCTCCCCAGATCTGGTCTGGAGGGTTAGGTGGAAGCCCAGAACAGAGCAGGGGAAGAGGGGCAGGGGAGTCGCATCGCAAGATGAAATCATTATGCTGCTGTTACAGTCACATAGTGATACCTTGTTTACAAGCCACTATTATTAGAGCGGAAGAAAGGGCACAATCACACTAACTAAATCAATCAACAGTCACACAGAAACATCAAGGAGAAAAAAAACATTTCCAGTTTTCCTCCCCCAGCAATAGAGCAACCACATGTTTTCAAAGCGCAGCCTGTGTGCCACATTCTTCGGGAGGCGGGAAGCAAGGAAACATTTCAATAGCTGCATGCCGTTCAGATTGTCCTTTATGGGCACCGATTGCCGCACCAACGGTGATTAGCTCATTCTGCAATATCCCACATCTCCTACTGATCGCATTTCCAGCCAGACGGACAGTGCTGGGAAGACAGCTGAGAGCAAAGAGAAGCAGAATTATGGAGGAGAGTGGGGATGCCTGCGTGCCCAGATGCTGTGCCAACAAATAGAAGCCAGAGCCAAGAGTTCGTTCAATAGCCATGCTTTGATCTCTTTTCTCTCTCTTCCTCTTTTTCTCTCTTCGCCTCTTAATTGATGCAACCCTGCTGGTATGCCCATGAAGTATGGATGGCTTCCATTGGATTTTAGCGGTTATAAAGTGCAAAGGGGGTGTTTGTTTGTATGAAACTGAACATCAAAAGCTATGAATACCAATTGTACTGCTATTTCATTTCTTTTTTAAAATAAAAATAAAAAAATAAGTCACTGAAGAGGGACTTTGTTTGCACAGCTGACCATTTTGTCAAGCAATTGAAATCTTAATGTTTATGGGATACCATTAAAATTATGGTAATGATGGCAGAGGAAGTGCGAGGGGGGGGATACATGTAAATTAAAAGTTGTATAGATTATGCAATGTAAGAGTAATAAAAGTAATTGTCTCCCATTTGGTTAGTTATCATATTCATGAGACATTTATTGCTCCAGCAATCAAATTCTGTTTTGTAGCTTCAGGCTCTTTATCTTTAAATCTCACCTTACTGGCTGAGTGAAGTTCAGCCTTTTGCTTTCACTCTTTGGCATTCGGTTTGATTGCAAGCATTGCACACATGTGCACACATTCAGGGCAGAATTTTGAATTTCAAGTTCAAATATCTTCTTGACACGTCTCCCCTTGCAAAGGAGAGTGTGAAACACAGCATGATGTGATCTTTCCATTAAAGACTAAGGTATCAGAACGAGTGTTCTTTCCATTCAGCAATGTCTTTCTCCACTGTATGGACACTGTGTATGTGTGGATAGAAGACACACTACACACAAAACCCAGTCATAGTGTGATTCTATGCACAATTGTACCAAGATCCTCTTCTGTGCAGTGTTTCACTGATGTGCCCTGTGCATTGATAAAACATCACAAAAGCAATCACACAAAAACCAATCACATCAAATGTGCTTCTTCTTTTCCCCTTCAGCTGTGTTTTATCAATACACACAGTACACACAAGTATCAGAGAAAATAATCCTGGCATAATCCTACTGAGGATGCTTTTTCAATGTTAGTAAAGCAAACAGCAGGGGGAGATGTACTGGACCACTTCCCAGGTATCCTGCAAGCAGACGTTGCTGTCACATTGGGACAGCATCGTAGAGCCAACCTCCCAACAGCAGCATCACTGCTACTTCCCGGGCAGGTGCAAGGTTAGGAGGCAGCGGGTACACACCAGCAGAAGGACTGGTTAGGGGTCAAGTAATACAGTGAGGGGAGCCTGCCTTTTTGGCAAGGTGCTGCAGTGCTGCTATTCTCAGCAGCGGATGGCAAGATGGAGCAGAGGGGCTTGCCTGACATCCTGCAGGTGAGTCACTGTTGCCTCCTGGGTGGGTGGGTGGATGGAGAAGGTTAGGTTCGGGTGGTGGCACAGTGCAAGCACACCAGGAGGTGGGCTGAAGTGGCCCTGCCGTTGTGTTTGCACCATGCCAACCTCACCACCGCCTCATCTCTACCCCTTCCCTCCCAGTAGGTGGCAGTAACTCCCCTGCTAGAAGATCGGGTAAGTGCCTCCGCACCTTCACAGTGTCCACTACTGGTCATTGCTCTGCTCATGTGGCAGATCCTACTCCTCACCTGAGTCTCAAGCCTGACTTAACTCCCAGCCTTCCTTGTTAGGTGGGGCAGTCACAGTTCTAGATGAGGTGTTTTTGGGGAGGAGGGGCATACCACCAGCCAATACCCCTCTGATTCACTGGTGGACAGGATGTGAGGGTACAGGCCAGCAGAAGGGGAAGGCAGTGACCTTCACCCTCATGCCTCTGCCATGTACAGTGTGTTCTAACTGTCAACATGGTCTATTTTAGCAGGTGAAACTTATTTTCTTTGCAAATTTCTTCTGTGATGGGTTTTACTAATATGTTTTTATGGATGTGAGGAATTCAAATCTGCTATTATTTTTTGTGGTTGGGAAAAAATTAGCCTGGTAAGTCTATGTTTGATGAAGAAGCTTATAAACTGCCTTTCGGAAAACCAAAGAATTTTAATTTTACCTTCTGAAAAAAGTAATGCTAAATAGCAATACAAACGAATAATAAAAATAATATTAATATATCCTATAACTTCAAGTTCTTGGCAATCATTTTTTAATGATTTCTATGCAATTTGACACACGTTTGACTTACCAAGAAAAACTAAATAATATTAATTGAACAAAAATATATTTTGAATTCCCAAGTAATGTTACAACTTTTTGTTGTTGTTGTTTAGTCGTTTAGTCATGTCCGGACTCTTTGTGACCCCATGGACCAGAGCACGCCAGGCACTCCTGTCTTCCACTGCCTCCCACAGTTTGGTCAGACTCATATTGGTAGCTTCAAGAACACTGTCCAATCATCTCGTCCTCTGTCGTCCCCTTCTCCTTGTGCCCTCAATCTTTCCCAACACCAGGGTCTTTTCCAGGGAGTCTTCTCTTCTCATGAGGTGGCCCAACTATTGGAGCCTCAGCTTCACGATCTGTCCTTCCAGTGAGCACTCAGGGCTGATTTCCTTCAGAATGGATAGGTTTGATCTTCTTGCAGTCCATGGGACTCTCAAAAGTCTCATACAGTACCATAATTCAAAAGCATCAATTCTTCAGCGATCAGCCTTCTTTATGGTCCAGCTCTCAGTTCTATACACCACTACTGGGAAAACCATAGCTTTAACTTTTTAGCACCCCTTAATGTGGAATCTGAAATTTGAAAAATTCCACATGCCCATATGTTCTATGTAAAGGTCAAGTTTTCAGAAAATTTTGTATGAACACCAGGAATTAAAGGACTCACGTGTTTTTCGTTTCATAAGAAAACAATGTTGCTAAGGATACAGTGTACAAGGGGATACTGAAAGGTGGTAAAATGAACAAAATAGTTTATGCTATATCTGAGAAAAGCTATTGTGATGCTTGTTTTCTTGACTATTCATTTGTAACCTTTTATCACAACAGCAGCAACATAATGAAAAAAATGGTTTGGAAACAGAATAAGAGCAAATTGCAATGCAACCACAGTCATGCATTTAGGGAGAATGGGGCTGAGAACAATATGTAGGCCTATATCTTGTTGAAGACAATGAGACTGAGCCCTTAACTTTGTAAAATATTTACCGTATAACAGACTTCAATCTGCTGTTGCTTTGGCTCTCAAATATGAAAGAAGAACTATGAAGCGCACACCTGCATTTCAAGCACAGCTTTATTCGTGAATAGAGTAGAAAGCAGAGCCCAATTCTTTTCCACTTTGCCGATTACGTTAAAAAAAAAAATTCTAAAGAGAAGAGTTGCCTTTGACACATGTGAGTGCCTTTCCTTACAACATGATAGATGTGCATTTCTCTTACCAAGAGCCTGAGGGTGAAGACAGCAGATTGGGTTTTTGCTGGACAAGCCCAGCAAAAAAGGGCAAATTTGTTTTTAAAGCAGAAATAATGGCAGAGATGGGAAATATTTGTGTTTCTGTCTTTGATGGATATCTGCATTATTGATTTTTTCCTCCCCTTTGCGTTTTGGCAAACTCCTTAAATAAATCTAGCTTGTCCAGAGCAAACACACAGCTGGTCAGTAGATGCTTCAGCTCTAGCTAAGAACAGCTGTTGCTCTAAACAGGTTCACTATGCAGGTGGGAGGGTGGAATGATTGGATGCTGAGGGAGCTATTATATATAGATATATGGGAAGGCATTTGATATGTACCATTCTTTGCTCGCTGTCTGTCAGGGACTGGACTAAGGAGGAATGCTGGAGACCCCCCCCCTCCTCCTGAACCTTTCCGGAAACAGGAGGGCAAGTATAGATTTAGAACAGTGGTTTGCAGAAGGCCATAGTTCAGAGGCTGCAGAGGGGAGAAGCTGGGAAATATTGGAAGAGGAACAGCAGGAATTTGAAGCACCAGGGGAGAGACAGCTGACAGACTCAGTGTCTTTGCAAAGCGTTCCTGACTCCCCTTCTCTCAGGACCAGACGTTTATCGAGAGGAGTACAATAGAATCTCAGAGGCAGAAAGCTCTGATTAGCCGACACAGTGATGATGTAGAATAGGAGAGACAGAGGGGGTGGGACTTTACTTGGAGCAATGCCATTATCTAAGAGGCGGCATCATCTGCCTGTCTCTGTGAATATTGAATAAAATAACATAGTAAGAACATCTTGTTTCCCCATTTCTGGCTGCCAGCCGTGAGGGAGGGGGATCGGATTCCCTGAAACCTGACACTGTCTGAGATAGTACCGCCCCAGAACAATGTTGTCATCCTATTCACTCATTGAGTAGGCAACCAGGTAGACCTTTGCTATTATTCCCACTTTAACCACCACTAGTTAAGGCATGGAGCTCCAAAACACTGCCTGCAGGTGCCAATACATCCAACCAGCTCTCATGGCACCTGCCATAGCTGCCAAGTTTTCCCTTTTCTCGCGAGGAAGCCTATTCAGCATAATGGAAAATCCCTGAAAAAAAGGGATAACTTGGCAGCTATGGGCACCTGCAAAAAGATTTGGTAAACATCCCCTCAAAAATCCACAGAGCTCCTTCTTTGGAGGTCTTTAAGCAGAGGCTTGACAGCCATATGTCAAGAATGCTTTGATGGTGTTTCCTGCTTGGCAGGGGGTTGGACTGCATGGCCCTTATGGTCTCTTCCAACTCTATGATTCTATATCCAGAACTGCTGCACTAAAGTTATGCTAATTCCGATGCCTGTTTTCCATTTCCAGAAAAGAGATATTGGGATTGTATATGTAGATTCTGTCATACCTGTTTCTTACCTCTAGATAGTAGTCTTATCCAGTGGAACCTTGGTTTACGAATTTTCGGTTTACGAATGCTGCGGACCCATCTGGAATGGATTAATTAACTTTCCATTACTTTCAATGGGAAAGTTCGCTTCAGTTTATGAACGCTTCGGTTTATTAACAGACTTCCGGAACCAATTACACCCATGCTTCGGGTTAAGTACGCTTCAGGTTGAGTACTCCGCGGACCCGTCTGGAACGGATTAATTCACTTTCCATTACTTTCAATGGGAAAGTTCGCTTCAGTTTATGAACGCTTCAGTGCATGAACAGACTTCCGGAACCAATTGTGTTCATAAACCGAGGTACCACTGTAGCTTTATTTGCTCCACTACATAATTAAATACCGTAGCAACAACAAAAAGTGCAAACTTTTTGTCTATATCTGGCCAGACAATAGACAATTAATTAATTAATACATACCCCACCTTTTTTTCTGACAGGGACTCAAGGTGACTTACAGATAAAATAAGAACATAGGTTGTTTTTTTAAAAAAAATTAAAACTGGGGGGGGGGCAATTACAACAAAAGCAACCACAGTTTTTTATGTGAAATAATCTCTCTACAAATAAGAGTTGATGGTATCTCCATTTGTTTGAAAATATTGAAACTAGGGTTATGGGAAGAATGCATGAAGTTTGAAATTCAAATCAGACTCACCTGCTCCAATCTAATGTGCAGACTGGATGTGCAGTTGCATTGGAATCTGCCCTCTTTTGGACTCACAGCTGTCCCTGGTGGCACAGGTCAATTCCGTGTCCAAGGCAGCTATCTACCAGCTCCATCTGGTATGCAGGCTGAGACCCTACCTGCTCACAGACTGTCTCACCAGAGTGGTGCATCTCTGGTTATCTCCTGTTTGGACTACTGCAATATGCTCTACGTGGGGCTACCTTTGAAGGTGACTTGGAAACTGCAATTAATCCAGAATGCGGCAGCTAGACTGGCGACTGGGAGTGGTCACCGAGACCATATAACACCGGTCCTGAAAGATCTTCATTGGCTCCCAGTATGTTTCCGAGCACAATTAAAAGTGTTGCTGCTGACCTTTAAAGCCCTAAACGGCCTTGGTCCAGTATACCTGAAGGAGTGTCTCCACTCCCATGAAGCTATTTTTGATCATCTCATCCCTTGCTTTTTCCTGTAAGACCAATTGCAGTCATTTACAATCGTCAACTCTTTTACCACACCTATCAGCCAATCACCCATTCCCACCACCCTTCTGAGTACAGTCATACCTCCGGTTGCGAACATGATCCATGTGGGAGGTACGTTCGCAACCCGCAGCGTTCCTAACCTGAAGGGTTGTGTCTGCGCATGCGCATGACATGATTTGGTGCTTTTGCGCATGCACGTGACATCATTGTGCGTTTCTGTGCATGCACGAGCACCAAAACCCAGCAGTAACCCGTTCCAATACTTCCAGATTTGGTGCAGTCCGCAACCCAAAAACGTGCAACCCGCAGCATTCATAACCCGAGGTATGACTGTAATACCCCCTCCCCACCCTCTCACTGTATATAAGAGTCTGATGACTTCTGTTTCAGTGTATCTGAAGAAGCTCATACCAATGACAAACTTAGTTGATCTCTAAGGTGCTACTGTAATGAAATTTTTGTTCTTGTTGTTTCCACTTCTATCGTTCAACCCGGACACTGAGGTCCAGTGCCGAGGGTCTTCTGGCGGTTCCCTCACTGTGAGAAGTGAGGTTACAGGGAACCAGGCAGAGGGTCTTCTCCGTAGTGGCACACCCTCCCATCAGATGCCAAGGAAATAAACAACATCTGAAGGCAGCCCTGTTTAGGGAGGTTTTTGATGTTTTAAGGTATTTTTAATCTTCTGTTCATAGCTGCCAAGTTATCCCTTTTTTTCAGGGATTTTCCATTATGCTGAATAGGCTTCCTCACGAGAAAAGGGAAAACTTGGCAGCTATGCTTCTGTTGGAAGCCGCCCAGAGTGGCTGGGGAAACCCAGCCAGATGGGTGGAGTATAAATAATAAATGAGTTGTTGTTGTTGTTGTTGTTGTTGTTGTTGCTGTTGTTGTTGTTGTTGTTGTTTTTGTTATCCATGCTGAGCTGGTGTGAAGACTGTCTTTCATCGTCTTCAGGCAGGCAGCATCAGTATGCTTAGTTGTACACTGAAATGAAAAAATAACTCTTCATATGAGTATATGTGCAACTTGGGAAATTCCATTGAAGCTAAGAATAGTTTTCTGGGTACCTAAACATGTTGATAATTATCTGTTGAAGTGCCTCTCTGTTCTCTCACATGGTGTTTAACTTTAGATCACATGAGCGAGTTATATAGCTGCAAATCACCAACTTGGGGAGCTGGTCTTTGTTCCTTTCCTCCCCTGAAAGCCACCCAAGACAAAGGTGAACTAATGAGGTCTCTACAGAAGGGGAAACAGCTCCAGGCTGCAATGGAGTCTGTGTGGAGAGAAAGACTTTTGATTTTAGGTCTGTTTGAAGTTATTTCATATTTGTAAGAAGCTGAATCTATACTTGGAGAAGCATATGATTTATGCAACTATCTGGAGGTATCAATTATTGTTTTTTTGTCTGTCTGAAGAAAGTTCTGTTTGGTAAAGTTCTGGAACCATATTTTGGTACGGACAATTTTTATTTCAAGAGGAGTCGGATTTTATTCATCCTGTGCAATATTAATTATCTGCAATAAAGTCACAAGGACTAGTCTCACTCTTTCAAGCTGGCAACATCAAGATGTTACAGTGACCAAGCTCCCTTTCGGCCAGGCCACATGATCTCAAATTCACAATGGCCAATCTCCCTCCTTCAGGCAGGTGGCATAAGTGTGACGTCCCAATAGCCAGTCTCTTATATTTGGGCTGGCAACACCAGGATGTTGCAATGGGTAAGCTCTGTCTTTTTGCCAAGCAACATAACTAAGATGTCACAGGGCCAGTCTCTTTCCTCCAGGAAGGCAGCATCAGAAGATAACACTAGCATAAAAATACAAAGGAAACTTTGGACGTGCAAATCTACCTTTCCCTTTGGGTTGTTGGATGATGCTACTATAAGATGTTTCTCTATAGTTTGTTAGTGCCTTACTGTTGTCAAACAGATACTTTTCACCCTAATAACACATTCATTTCAAGAGTATTAACTCTACCAAGCCATGGGATCTTCCGTTTGGTCCATCTTTGGATAGGTCAGGGGTTGTCAACCTGGTCCCTACCGCCCCCTAGTGGGTGTTTCAGGATTCTAGGTGGGGGTGGGAGTGTTCTACAACACAGGCTGAATCCTCCTTCCATCCAGCAGTAAGGAAATTCTACCATTAAGAAAGATGCATTAGTGGGCGGTAGGTATAAAAAGGTTGCCTACCTCTGGGATAGATAGATGAGGCCCTCCTCCTCCTCCTCCTCCTCCTCCTCCTCCTCCTCCTCCTCCTCCTCCTCCTCCTCCTCCTCTTCCTTTCAGTGTACATGACACTTCACAGAGTTGAAAGGAAAGTCCTTGCCTCATCTCTGCCTCCTTTCCCCTTGGAGGTTTCAACAGCTTGAACCACCTTCCAGTATGCCATTGTAACTCTACATATTTTCTTCAAAATCCACCTTCTCTGTGAAGCCTTTGTCACAAACTCCAAATCCTCTACACTCTGCTGAAATTAAGCCTAGGCGAGTGGAACTGATTTGCAATAATAACCTATTCCTCCCTATTTACCCCTGCTAACATTCCCCTTGCTCTGGCTCATTTTGCATTGGTATCCAGATTGCAAACCCCCCAGGGCAAGGATAGATAAAGCCCTATGCATGCGGATGCTCTTCCCACTGCTGCCACTCTTGATATGGAATGAGAAGCCCCATCTGTATTGACAGTCCATGGCATTTTGAAGAAGCATCTGCTCACACAGGAATTCCCATGATCTCTTGACCTGAATCTCCTGTTTCAATTTCTGTCTTGTTTTAATGGGATCTGTTGCATATTTCAATCACATATGGAGGTTAATATTTTTATTTTCTTTTAACGAGATTGCTTTATTATCTATTTCAATTACGTATTTCAATTATGGATGCTACCATGTTAACATTTGTGCCATGGGTTTTTCTACTTGGAAGCCACTTGGAAGCCTATTTTGTAAATCGGTGGCATATAAGTGAATAACAATAACAACAGCAAAAATGTTTTCATCTCTTCATTCAGTTAATCAGCTAGCTAATGCTAATGCAATGACTCTAGGTGGCATACAATGAAAGCTGAAAGCTTTTACAAAGTATAACGTCATCACCACCACCATCAAACAACTTCTCAAGGGATTCCTCAGTGGAAAACAAGATGTTAAAAGGGTTATCTGAGTTCTCTTAATGGAGAACATTTGAACTGTTTCCTATAAATATAATGATAAGATAAGAAGCTGATAGCTATGGTAGGCCATTGGGAGCCCTTCATGGAAGCAGCCATGACCTCCGCAGAAGAAGAATGGGGTGGAAGAATACGATATAAATTAGATGTTGTTCTGTTTGGGGGAATGATCTAACAAGCTACAGAAACACACACCCAATTACCTGCAGCCAATTCAATATGTCTTTTATATATAAAAAACAAATCTGGTTTAAAATTCATCACACATTGTTCCCTTCTAGCACAACTTCAGATTCCAGCTACTGAGAGAGTCTCACGTTGGAAAAGGTAAATAAGTCCCATGAAGTATGAGAGAGAAAGAAAAGAGGGGCTTTTTTTACACCCTTGGCAGAAATCAGGTAGAGATGAAGAATGTTAGCACAAGAACAGCAGTGGAATTTTTAAGCATGCACCCGAAAAGCAAAGAGTTGTCGTTACTGCTGAATACACAAGTCTTGCTGTTTTCCCAACAGAAGAACAAATAAACTCAGGTTGTTTTGTTTTTCTCTTTTGGAGGTAAAGGAGAGAGGTGAGGTGCTGCAAGGCTGGCTTAATTGAATCATTACTTTAAGCACAACTTTCTCAAACTTTTGAAGTGGCTGTTGTGTAGCACATTAATTCCCAAATTATGTGTTGGTGCTAGAGAGCTGAGCAGGGATTACTCAGATGACATTTTTCTGAGAACATTTCTGATTATTATTTTTTCACACCCTCCACCTCACCCCTACAAAAAAAAAAGGTCACTCTACAGAATTGTCTCTAGGCATTCTCCAACATGTGCCTCTGTAACCTAGAGGGGATGTGGATGCAGAGACGCAGAAGGGACTCAGAGCCATGGAAGCCTAGAGATGTGCACTGTGGGTTGTTTGGTGAGTTTGCTTTAAATGGGGCAACGTGAATTCCTAAAACACCAGTTCCAGCTAGAGGCAGGGCCAGGCAATTCAGTACTAACAATATACATATATATATATACATATCCTAGGATTAATTTGGGTGATGGGAGTTTGGAAAACATCCCTAGTGGTGGTCAGAGACAGGGAGAATTCTGCTTATTTAGGATTTTAATGTGAATCTACCTAACTTGTGCTTTCCACAATGCAGCACTCCATTGAATCCTGCACCTCTCCAAATGTTGTGATGCAGTTCAACAACAACAAAATGCACAGAAATGGAAATAGTAGCAAAAATAAAATTAAGGGGACATTCTTCACTTTAAAAAAGTGTATATTGGGAAAAATGCATGCTAAAATGGTGACATATTTGTATGGGGATTTAATTATTATTAGGAAAAAGATTACAAACTGACACAGAAATAGGGCAAACTGAGAATAAGGTTGTATTGAACGTGACAAATTTGCTGATTTCTAGAAGTGATTTAGTGCTCGTTTCCTGTCTGCCTGCCTTTCTTACATGTTTCTTCATTGCTCATCTTCCTCACTGCCAACTCATGCCTTGATGAATTACAGTTTGGCTTCTACATTGCTCAATTCTCAGGCACTTTGTCCCATATGCATCTTCTGTCTGTATTCTTTGTTCTCTAACTTCCCATCTCATTAACTTTTCCTTAATCCATCTCCAAATTATCTTTTGGTTAAGCATTTGTTGCAGACACTTTAAAAAAGCATGTTTTTTTTAAGAGTGCAAAGTCCATAATAAGTCTCCAAGTGCCATAACAATGCCTATTTGTATGTGTGTGAGGGTGCTAAAAATGCAGGTTGCCATTTTAGGGAATTACAGAAAGAGTCAACTAAAAAATTATTTTCTCCCGGGGGTCCAGGATTTCAAAACAAGCCAAATGAAGTTTTATCATGAAAAGCTGTTTCATTGATGGGAGAAATACTCTCTATACCCAATAAATATTCACCATGCAGTTAAAAACAGAAGAGTCTTCACTGTTTTCTTATTATGCTTTTTTTCTTTCCTTTTGGCAAGAGCTGATGTTATATGTACAGAATGGCTGGTAGAGAATGTTAAGGAGTAGTTTTATTGTCTATTTCCTCTCATGTGTGAAAAGTCTTGGAAGTTGTCTTACAGGTCAGCGCATTACAGCAGCAGTGATTTTAAGGGCCAAGCTTCAGTGAGATCGCTTAGACTGCCAAGTTCTTTCTCACTATTAAAGGAGAAAAGAGTTTAAAAGTTATGAAAATGGGAACCAGTGTACGGGAAAATGGGAAACGCTGTGAATACAAATATATCCACTTCAAAACCTGCCAAACAGAAAATGATGAAAACAAAATACTTCCCGAAACCTTCTTGAAGACAATTGTTATCTGTTTCCCACCCCCACTGGCTTTCGGCATATTTTCCGAGGTACTTGCGAGTAAGCACACATTTGTCTGAAAAATAATAGCTGTCAGAAATAACTTTCTAAAACTCCAATCCTAAGCACACTTGCCAGGAAGCAGTGCCATTGAACTGAAGGGACTTACTTATGAGCAAACACACATACACTTGTGTGGTTGTAAGTCAAAACATTGCTGAAATTGGGTAGAATATGTTATGATTGCATACGAAACAAACAAGGGCCCAGTGGCATCATTCAGCTTTTTTGGGTTAAGGCCTGGGTCCACAGATTCAGGGGGGGGGGTGTCCCCAGGGGCTGTCACCAACTTCTCCCCCCCCACCACAAAATAAAGCCACCCAGTGCAGAAGTGCAGAGTGAGGTAGATACACCTGCTGCCAATACTTTCTCAAACTTTTGAAGTGGATGTTGTGTAGCACATTAATTCCCAAATTATGTCCTGGTGAGAGAGCAGAGCGGAGATTCCTCAGAAGACATCTTCTGAGAACATTTCACACACACACACACACACACACACACACACACACACACCTTTTTCTCACGCTCACCCTACCCCTACAGCTGCTGCCAATATTGTATTCCTTCTCCTCCTCGGTGCCTTGGATCTCCACCTTCAACAAGGACAGGGACTAGAGAAATGGAGGTGAAGGGGATTGGCTCAGTGATAGAGAACCTGTTTTGTATGGAAAAGGTCCCAGGTTCAATCCTCAACATCTCCAGGTAGGGATGTGAAGGTCCCCTGTCTGAAACCCTGTGCAGAGTGTAACTACATTTCCACTTGAGCTATGGTGAACCTGCCTGATGTTAGGATTCTTTTTCCCGTGTTGCAGTCATGGGGTTGTTTTTATCACATGACCGTGTATGTTTTCATTCCACATTGTGGGAAGTGACGGAGACAGGATGCTTTTATTACTGTGTTTCCGTGATGTATAGGATTTTTGTCTTTTGTTCTTTCTCTTTGAGTCTGATGCTGAAGAGGATGAAGCTGAGTTACGATGCTCCGAGTGTGTACCTGTAAATAAACATAGTTTAGCCAAAAAGCTGTGCCACTGAGTCTGAATGCTGACTTCCTAGACTCTGCTGATCCTGAAGTGTTATGTATGCGACTTTGATGAGGAAGTGCGTAGCAGCCACATAGGCATCAGGCTTGTTTACACATTTTTGTCTTCTTGAAGAAGCCATGGTCCGATCTGAAAAATATAAATATTTAGGTTACAAAACTATAAAAACTAAGAAAAATTAAGTTTGCAAAACAATAACTATGTGTTTAGGGTAGATCAATGTGTCGGTGTCCACTTATCCCCAATATAAATATGACATATCAGCAAAAGTCAGAAATTGAAAGATGACTATAGCATGTATACAAAAATGGATTTCAGATTTGAAATCTGCATTGAAAGAACATATAAGAACAGTTGAAAAACTCATGCAAAAGAAAATGAATTTATTTTTTGTTCCGAATACATTTTTTGCACACCTCCAACTGTACATAGATATACATGTCATTTCCAATGCTATACATGTCATGTTCAATGCTATATAAGTCACTTACATTTAAAATCATATTGTACTACTTTGGGCTATGTGTTTAATAAAATATTTAATTTTTGCATTGTGAAAAACGAATATTCAGGTGAAAAGTGAAAAAAGGAATTGCAGAAAAACTAGAGCTTACAGAACAAAAATGACTTCAGATATGAAATCAGCATGTTGTAATTAGGTTAGAATAACTGCAGGTGCCAATGCAACAAAAAATTTGTTCCCCAGCGTTATCATTATCTGTATCTGCCAAGTCTTTCTTTTGAACGGAGCTCACACACGGTGTTCTTTGGAGTACATTATTCTGGAATACTAGCTGATCAATCATGTTGTTGTTTGGCAACACATCACAAATCCCAAAATCCAGCAACTTATAAATGGTAAGTGGAGAAAGTCCTCTACGAATAGCTGGGATGCCTGCCTGCCCGCCAGCTGGCTCTCTCACTCCCTTTCACTGTTGCTTCTCTACTCATGTGCTGCTTCTCTTTTCAGTGAGAGAGACCCTGGTGGCCACTGGGCTCCAGTTCTACTGCCGCCCATCTCCATGAGAAATAGACAGTGCACACTTCATCTCCTGCCTGCTGCCTCCATTGGATAGGACATTGTGCCTAGAGCAAGGAAGAGACTAAGCAATATTCTCACCCAATGTCAGGATGCTGTCAGCGGCTCCCAACTGGTTGTCTGGGAAAGTATAAAGACAAGGAAAATTTTCATACCGTCCTTTTTTATTTCAATATTTACAGAGAGAGGCTAAAGAACCCAGCCTCTTGGATAATGGTGGTGTCCCAAGTGAATCTCCACCCCCTCGTCTCCCCCACTTCCTCATTCCTCCTCCTCATCATCACCATCACCTCTATGGGTGCTGCAAAGCGCCCTCTGTCTTTGAGCTCTTTGTTCTCCTACTTTTAAGGCTCACCAGGTTCTGGGAGGGGGGTCTAGGATGCTTTCTAATGATACTGTGTCAGCCAGCTGCCACTCTGCCTCCTCCTCCTCCTCCTCCTCCTCCTCCTCCTCCTCCTCCTCCTCCTTTCCCATGATTTCCCAACTTTCCCCCTCATCTGTCTCTGAGCTGTGACCTCCTGCAAACCCCTGTTGTAAATCTATACTGTCTTCCTATTCCTCCTCCCTGGAAGGGTCAGGATGGGGAGGTGGTCTCCATCATTCCTCCTCTGCCCAGTCCCTGCATACAAGGAAATAAGGCTAGCCATTGTGACCTCATGCTGATGCTGCCTAACTAAAGGAGTGAGACCTGCATTGTGTCTTCATGCTGTTGAAAAGTTGGCCATAGTTGTGATCTCATGCACATGCTATCTGCCTGAAGGGGTTAGAGGAGGACCACTTTGAATTCACCCTGATACTTCATACTGGAAGAAGTGAGACTGGGTGATGTGACCTCATGCTGACATCGCCTGATGTAGGTTGTAGCCTGTTATAACCACAGGGCTAAATCTCAGTTATTACTGGCTTTTGTGGTCACAGTGCCTAGGATTCTTATGCATTGAATGCTAAAGGAAAGAGTTGTGAAAGATTCGGACAGGAAATGATTAGAACAGGCTCAAATGTATGCTGGAAATGTAAGGAAAAAGAAGGCATCTTTTATCATATGTGGTGGAAATGTAGGGTAGTAAAAGGATTTTGGGAAAAGATATATAATGAGTTGGGGAATTTTTTTAAAATAACCTTTGCTAAAAATCCTGAAGCCTTCCTTTTAGGAATTCTAGGTGCCAAAATCTCAAAGGAGCATAAAAGATTATTATGAATGCAACCACGGCTGCACGGATGTTACTGGCCGAGAAATGGAAAGAAGATAAAGTTCCCACCAGAGACGGATGACAGATGAAGGTAATGGACTATGCTGAAATGGCTAAAATGACCGGAAGAATCAGAAATCAGGAAGGCCAAAATTTTAATAAGGAATGGGGGAAATTTATAACTTAACTTAAAGGCCATTGTAAACAGTTAAAATAGTTAGTAGGATTGGAATATCACTTGTAGTTTAATGGTGAATTCTGGACACAATGTAGATGTAAAAGATTTGGATCATCCTAAAAGATGCAGGAGGAAATGATTAATAATAGGACCCACAAAGGGGAGGAGGGAAGTCTAGGAGATTCATTGGAATCTTGTTTTTATGATGTTTGATATATGACTGTAAAATTTCTATCTGAAAAACCAAAGGAAGGAAGGAAGGAAGGAAGGAAGGAAGGAAGGAAGGAAGGAAGGAAGGAAGGAAGGAAGGAAGGAAGGAAGGAAATGAGTCTAGTTGATTTCAGAGGGAAAAGGGTAAGCACCTTCCTTCTAAAATGACAACACTTTGCCATGAAAAAGAGAGGATACATTGACTGGCCGTAATCTACAACAGCATTAGGCAGATGCATTAAAGTTACTGAAATTAATCTATTGTTTTGGGTAGCAGCCATAATAATGTCAAGAGTTAACTGTCCGAATAAAGCTAACAAGTTTTACCAGAGGACCACTACAAAAATGTAATGGGTAGTGGTAGTCGAGGGCAAGCATCCTGGAGTCGCCTGCAGCCAGATCCCATGGCCATAGTGACTGCTCTTTCCTCAGTACCAGTGTCTCTGAGTTGGCACTGGAGGGGCCAAATGATGCAACCTGAGGGGAGGGTGAATTGAGCCCTGGGGCTTCCAGTTGCCAACCCAAAATAGTAAAAGGGCAGAAAGACTGTTTTTGTAAAGCAGTCCTAGAAACAATAATAACCCAATAACTCAGGATTTCACCTTTCACATCCTCTAGTACACGCAGAGTGTGGCTCAAGCACATTTTACAGGAGAGAGGAAGGGAGGGGACAGGTATATGAAAAGGAAATTTCTCCTAATCTGTGTGACTCTGTGACAAAATTACTTCTTTGGCGAATGAAGCAGAACAGAGTTTTCTCTTACTTTTTTTTTTTTAAAAAAAATGTGTTTGTTTTCCCAACAAACTTCAAAAAGCTGTTGAGCAGGGTGGTAGGTGAAAATGTGCTTTATCATATCTCAACAGCCATATCCTTCAGGAAAACGAGGTGTGCAGTTCTCCACCTTCCTTAATACCTACAAGTGAGTCGTCCTAATTCATTTTCCACATGATTACACACTTTCCATTCCAAAGACAAATTAAATAAAAATACCATTTGTGTGTGTATGTGTGTGTGTGTGTGTGTCCAATCCACTCACACACAAACCAGTATTGACAAGCTCCTTTCGCTCCCTCCTCCCAGTCTGAGTGCTGCTGTCTTGCATATTCATGTAGATGCAAGTTAGACACTGAAGCAGCAGCACTTCCAGAGGGAGATTGATTTGTGAACAATGGGACAGAATTAGCCACTGGGGTTGCAGCACTGCATGCTCACAAAGGATGCTATGAGAGCTAGATAAGGGGATAAATTTGGGCCGGGTTGCATTTTATCACGAATCCATGTCATTTGCATGTCTGAGAGTCAAAGCGTGGATATCCATCAAAATCTGCACTTCCCCATCTGACTGGATTTCCCCAGCCACTCTGGGCGGCTTCCCACAAAAGATTAAAAATACATTAAAACACCAGTTATTAAAAACTTCCCTAAACAGGGCTACATTCAGATATCTTCTAAACATCAAGATTTCCTTGACATCTAATGGGAGGGCATTCCACTGGGTGAAAGTGACTACTGAGAAGGCCCTCTGCCTGGTTTCCTGTAATTTCGCTTCTCACAGTGAGAGAACCGCCAGAGGGCCCTCGGAGCTGGACCTCAGTGTCTGGGCAGAATGATGGGGGTGGAGACGCTCCTTCAGGTATACTGGGCCGAGGCCATGAGGGGAAATTGTGCCTAGAAATGCATGTGTTGGTGAAAGCAGCACAAGAGATGCATAGAGAAATGTGATTGTAAAAATGGGTCTATTCAGGGAAATTGCATAGAAAAATGTGTCTGTTAGGAAGAATGTCCTCTAAAACACTGGCTGAGCTGGAGGATATGCTAGTGAGCCATGTGCTGGCTTTCTTTGAGATGTTTGAGTGCTGGGATGTGGGTGGCACTGTGGGTTAAACCACAGAGCATAGGGCTTGCCAATCAGAAGGTCGGCTGTTCGAATCCCTGTGATGGGGTGAGCTGTTGTTCGGTCCCGGCTCCTGCCAATCTAGCAGTTCGAAAGCACGTCAAAGTGCAAGTAGATAAATAGGTACCACTACAGTGGGAAGGTAAACGGCATTTCCATGTGCTGCTCTGGTTCACCAGAAGCGGCTTTGTCATGCTGGTCACATGACTTAGAAGCTGTACGCCGGCTCCCTCGGCCAATAACGCGAGATGAGCGCGCAACCCCAGAGTCGGTCACCACTGGACCTAATGGTCAGGGGTCCCTTTACCATCCCACCAGTGCTACCACCATCTCTCCCAGCCAAATTTTTCTGTCTCTTCTAGTAGCAATCTCAGTTCTTCAGTTGTGTGGGCAACACCCAGGCTCAAGAAGGAGGCTTCAGGTTTGCAGAATTACAAAAATAAAAGTGAGGAAAGAAACCCTCAGGGAGGAATAAACCCTCCAAAAGCAGCCCAACGAGGACTGAACTTACTGATCAACTGATCTTTGGAGGAGGAGAATACCAAAACCAGCAGGGAGGAGATGGAATATCCTGGGAGAGGGCGAGGTTCCAGCCAACCAGTCATGAGCACAGGCACAACCCACACTGCAGTGTTTGGGTGTTAGTGCCACTTCTGTCTGCCTATTTTTAATAATGTGTTGTGCTTCCAATGCTCAATTTGATGTGTGGGCCAGGTGCCCAAACAGAACTCTCTATATGCACTTGGGAAATCAGTTCCATGTAGTTTCATTGGCAAACAGGGATAGCAGAAGATGTTTATGTAACTCATGCAGCTGGCCGTCACGAGCATTAGGGTTTCTGCTTTCCTGCTGTGCTGATGCTCAGTTGGGCTTTAAAGCTTCAAGCTTTTTCACCCCAGCCCTGAGATCAGCTTTGACACAGCACTGAAGCAGAAGCCCGGATGCTTCGAGACTGCTGACCAGATGTGGTAAACCATTTTGTTCTCATTAAGCATATATTTGCTTTGAGAAAACGTTTCTGAATATCAGCAGGCTCCCTCTTCTTTCTTTCTGGTTTCTTCAGTGTCATGTGTTGTGCCAATTTTCTTTCATATGGACTAGAAACCTCAGGCTACGATTTCAGCTTATCACAGTCACACACATTTAGACACACATTTCTCCTTCAGGCCTTCCCTTTCTCTCATTCTTCTGCTCCATGCCTCCTGTCCTCTTCCCTAGAATCCTGTTTTCTTTCCCCATTCCTCCTTGATTTGCCCCATCCCTAAAGGGGAACAGCCATAGCTCAGTGGGAGAACATGCAGAAGGTATCAGGTTTAATCACTAATGTCTCCAGCTGGGTGAGACCTTTATCTGAAATCTTGGGAGAGCCACTGCATTCACTGTAGACAATACTGAGCTGGATGGAGCAATGTTTTTATTCAGCAATATGTTTCTACACGGCCCTTTTGACTCAGGCCTTCTCAACCCTCCTCTCAGGTCCCATTTCTCAGGTCTCTTTCCCCCTGTCCACTGCCTGTTCTGTGTGAGGGATGCGGGTAGCACTGTGCGTCTAAACCATTGGGCTTGCCAATCAGAAGGTTGGTGGTTTGAATCCCCGTGATGGGGTGAGCTCCCGTTGCTCTGTCCCAGTTTCTGCCAACGTAGCAGTTCGAAAGCATGCCAACACAAAGTAGATAAATAGGTACCACTGTGGTGGGAAGGTAAATGGCATTTCCATGCGCTCTGGCACTCGTCACAGTAGCAGACTAAACATGCGCCAGTAGCAATTTAGTCATGCTGGCCACATGAACAAGAAAGCTGTCTGTGGACAAACGCCAGCTCCCTTGACTAGAAGCGAGATGAGTGCTATACCCCATAGTTGCCTTTGACAGGACTTAACCGTCCAAGGGGCCTTTACCTTTTTACCTTTTTCTGTGGTTTTCTTTCAGGGAGGGGTGATAGGGGCAGGGCGCCCCGGGCTTCACTCTGCAGGGGGGGCAGCACTCCCTCCCTACCTCCACCGATGATGGCTGACAAACATCCCCAGCGCCGTGCGAGGATGCAGCCGCGGTGGGGATGAAGCCGCTGCAGCCACGAACAGAGGGTCCCGGGCAGCAGCATCCCCGCACGGCACCGAGGTTTGCCGGCGGCTCTGCTGCGTAGCACGCATGCGCGGAGCCGCCTAGCACAGCGCATGTGCATGCACTTCCTGTGCATGCATTGTGTGTTGTGCGTTACAACATGCATGCATGCATGCATGCTACGTGGAGCGACGCCCCGCCCACAGGTGCCTCCCCAGGCTCCGAAAAGTCTCTGTCCGCCACTGTGTGTGGACTCCCTGTCACAAAACTTCCCTTGCTTCTCATTGCCTGTGATCCCATCACTGATCCCCACACAGCTCAGTCTGTGATGTCACTGTTGCTCAGCCTCTGTGACATAAGCACTGCTCAAGCAATCTGCTGCCTGAGGCTTTATCAGTAAGACAATACTTCAGTGTACACACACACACACACACACACACACCCCTCCTCCTGGTAAACTGCAACTTCCTTAACAAGGACTTGGACAAATTAGGAAGTCTGTTGTCACTGATGTTTGTGACCAAAGAAGGCCGTCAGTGTCTTCCTCGATCCAGCATTCACAAGGATTTGAAAAAAGGCAACATGAATGCTCATCCATTCCTATAGCAAACCATTCACCTGTTCACCAGAGTGGAATAACAGTTCCTTCCAGGTGAGTAGCTTGCCAGATCAAAAGCTTAAATTACTATGAAACAGATGGATGCATGAAGACAAAGCAGGAGGTGAAGGGAGAGGAGGGCTTGTAAGTCCTTTGTGAGTCCATATATTTCTTTTACATATATGGTTAGAGGGGAAAGGCCCACCCCCTCAAAAAAAATGCAAAGCCAACTAATTGAGAAAATCTGGAGGTGAGTCCCATTGATATTTGGCCCATCCAGTGATAAGAGAGCAGCAGGTTTTTGGTGGGCCTGGGAATTTAGCGAAGCACAGAACGTTACCTATACAGAAGTGTAAAATTAAAATAATGGCTGGGGTTGGGAAGTGGCTTTGCCCCCTTGCTTTTCTGGAAACTCATCTTGAAAGAAGCACAAACCCCCAGACAGACCACTCTTTCACCACCCCCATATTTGACTGTCCATTTTATTTAGACATGGCTTAATAATGGTAACATTGTAGAGAGTAAAGGGAGAACCTGCAGGCTGATATGGAAACATTTCAGTGGTACCCCATCTGCTGCAGAACTGGTTTCTTCTTGTCACCATGGGGGACAGTCCTGGACTCTTGGAAGATGCCACCTTTGTTGTCACCTGTGAGAAAAAGAGCAACTGACTGTTCTCAGAGGTAGTGGCACACACAGGTACTTTTTGAATCTGGATTTAAAGGTCTTGTGTCATCCTCTTTAGATGACAATGTGCATTACTTCACTTGCTCCCAGATGTGGTAAGCCAATTCTGCTGCTTTTGGGGATCTTACCTCTCATTCTTCTTAGTGAGGCCCTGGACTTCTGCCCCAAAGTCCTACCTTAATGGTACCACTGCACACTCTTGAGCTGTATGGTTGAACTTAGGCCGTGTTCTGATGCTACAAAACTCTTACTTCTTTTTTTGTTTGATTTCTAGACATAAATGCCGCTCCTGGCTATTTCTAGGGATTCAGAATCTTCTGTTAGTGGCTTGTGGGGTTTTGTTTTTGATCAACAGATAAACTTTGAACACCTGTGGGACATGGATGCCATGTCACAACCTGGCTTTCGAAAGACCCGACATGTTTCTTCTCATCTTTCATCACCTTATGTTCTGAGGCAATATATGTAGCTCTCCCCTCTCCCGTTACAAAGCTCTGAGAGGAGGGTTTGAGGGCTTAACCTTGAAGCTATCAGGCCTAGCTACTTTTGAAGCAGTCTGAGAGGTATATGTGTAGCTTAAAAAAAAACAACACTGTATAAAAGATTAATATATTCCCCTCTTCCTTCTCCTCTTCCTGGGAATTCTCATCCTGTAAAGGACTTTCGGCAAAATACAAATACATTGTTAGGAAAATATAAATACATCTAACATTTGTCATTTGGGCCAAATAGTTCTCTATGCAAACATGGCTTCATGTCTGGATAAGTACTGTATGAAGAAAGGAATGGAGACGGATCTGCTAAAAAATGGATTTACTGGTATTATAAATACACGTTTTTTTCCTATTGGAAATTAGGCACTGACAGCATAGTAAAGTTTTACTACAGCATGTAGTAGTATTATTATAAAGCAATTATTAGCACCTGGCACAGCTTGTTGGCAATTTCCATAAATCACACCCAGATTTATTTGAATAAAGATGGACACACATGCCACAGACTGAAATTGATAATTTGGGGATTTTCTAAATCTCTTCCTGCTGGGTTTCATTTTCTTTCAATAGCCTTGAATAGTCTGGGTTATGTATCTTTTTATATATAAGGCACCATTTGATCAGAAAACAAGAGCTGGTTTATGTTTCTCTTTCATTATACCTGATTGGTAATTCCACATCCAAATTACAAGATTCCACAAGTTTGGTAAATGAATATTTTTTTAAAAAAAGGAACTTCCCATTTTCAGAGATTCATATATATATATATATATATATATATATATATATATATATATGAGCTGTTTTTGTAAGCAAAGCTCCCACATGTTTCCATGTAATTTCAGTTTGTGAAGCAACCTGAGGGCACTAGTCTACAGAGGTGGGGTGAGGGGATGCTTCACAGTAAAGAGCTGCTTTCTTTTGCCGAGTTATAAAGTAATCATTTTACATCAAACTCAGGTCAGGTGCCACAAGTGGAGTTTTCACCTGGACTCAAGAACACCTCAGAAGCTCCTGCCCATTCCAACTACTCAAACTTCCCTCAAAGGCCACTCCAGGAAGAACAGGGTAAGCATGGGAGCAGCTTCTGCTGCAGCACACAGAGCTTAAATGGGGAAGGGGAAATGGAGATCCCTCATAGATGTACACATGAATGATTTTGAGAATACACACTGGTGTTTTTTGTGTTGTTGTTTTTAAGGAAAGCTGCTCAATCCTCCATTTAGGTAGCTCACGAACTACAGGCAGCCCTCCTTTTATGTGACGGCTGCGTTCCAAGGCACCGCACATTGGTAAAAACACATATAATTGAAACATATTGGAAAAACCTGCAAACGCCTCATTCTGCCCCCCCCCCCTTTAGTGGCATTTCAGGGACATCTTTATGATGTTTCTAGTTCACTTCTGGGTTCTGTGTGATTCATGCATACACGGGTGTGCACATATTGAATGCGCATAAACAGGAGGGCTGCCTCCATCCAGTTATTTCAAGAACTGTGCAGAATCGTTCGTATGCCTCACTGTATGAAAGGATATGTTGCTTTTTGCTCCCACTCTGTCCTTGGCTCTATCTTTTATCTGGTCCCCGGAGAAGTGATCTATTCCAGGCCTCAGACCCCAGACAAACTCTCTTCCACCCTCCTTACAGGAAAGTGGGTCTGTCTCTCACAATCAGCATTCCTCAAGAGCCAGCTGAAACTCATCCAAATAAGTCTGCCCCCCCCCACCACAAAAAAAACCAAAACCAAAACATAACAACCCTACAAGGACCAATCCTCTCCTTTTTCCAGGCTCACACGGTCCCTCCAGCCTTCTTGTGCTTTCTCAGTAGCCATTCAGGTTTTCTCTGTCTGTGATCATCTTTCAAACCCCTTCATTCCCTCACAACTCTTTCAGCCTCCTTCGCTGGCTGGCTATTCACTTGCTCTGCCAACTGCTTGCTCACCCCAGGCTTCCCTCTCCCTGTTACATGTGCACGAAAGCAGGCAAGCAGGCAGGTGATAGCACTGATGACACATTATCGTTGAAAGACTCTCCTGGTCCACCAAACTGGTCTGCTCGGTTGCTTGCTCCAAGCGTCTGCTCACTTTCTGCTGTGGGCCATCATGTTTCACCTGCTTTGTTGCCTGAGCTCTGTGAGTGCGGCTTTCTTCCGATTGAAGTGCAGAGTGTTTGAGAACCGGGACATTCGCAGGGAAACCAAAATGCTTGTTTACAAAGCTATTTTTCTACCAACCTTACTGTATGCTTGTGAAACATGGAGCACTTATAAACAACACTATATCCAACTCCTCAAAAGATTCCATCAATGGAGTCGCCGATAATTTTTACACATCACCTGGGAAGACAGGCAAATTAATACAGTGGTACCTCGACTTACGGATTTAATGCGTTCCGAACGCACATTCTTAAGTCGAAAAAATTCGTAAGTCGAATCCCATAGGAATGCATTGAGAGAAAAAATTTGTAAGTCGAAGCAACCCTATCTAAAAATTCGTAAGTCGAAAAAATCCTATCTAAACCGCATCCAAGATGGCAGACAGAGCTCCGTTCATAAGTTGAAACATTTGTAAGTCGAGTCATTCGTAAGTCGAGGTACCACTGTACCAGTGTACTGGAAGAAGCAAAGCACCAGTGTTGAAGCAATGGTTCTTCAACATCACCGTCGTTGGACTGGACATGTTGTACAGATGCCTGATTATCGTTTTCCAAAGCAACTACTCTATTCTGAAATTAAAAATGGAAAGTGTAATGCAACAAAAGAGGTTTAAAGATTGTCTCAAGGCAAATCTATATAAAAAAAAGTAGTATAAACACTAACAATTGGGAAACACTTGCCTGCGAGCGCTCCAGTTGGAGAACAGCCTTTAACAAGGTGTCATGGGCTTTGAAGACACTCGAACTCAGGACGTAAGGGAGAAACGTGCTAAGAGGAAGGCATGCTTGGCAAATCCACACCATGATCAACTCCCACCCAGAAACCAGTCCCTACTGTGGAAGGACGTGTGGATCCAGAATTGGCCTCCACAGTCACTTACGGACTCATTGTTAAAACCGTGTTTATGCAAGACTATCTTACTCGGCTACAAGTGATCGCCAAAGAAGAGAAGAAGAAGTCATGCTGCAGTCCCATCTACTGGCAACCATGCAAACTGCAGAGTGACACCTTTTTCTAATTACAAAATTGTACATAGGAAGAAAGAAATTGCCCGAGGAAGACTCAGTGGATGGCAATAGGTGCTACAGGAACTCCACGTACATGGCAGTAGACGTCTGTGCCTCCTGCCAGTTATCTTTCACTGCAGGCCTCAAATGAGTAAGAATGGGTTTTTAATAGCTGTTGCCAAATCCAAAGCCCTTAGTGATCCCATGCCCTTGAATAATAACGAGATGTGATGGTAATTAGAAGAGCAATGGAGTAATTACCTTCATTCTTGCTAAAATATGGTTGGATGGGCTGAAATGAACCAAAGTGTATTAAAAAAGGAGGAAGAGATACAGAATCCCATTCATCTCACTGTCAAGTAAATGCTCTGGAAAGGTTAGCTTTATGTAATTTGGATGTTTCCTCATGGGTGCATTAGTGTGTCTGTGTTTTTTCTTGCAGGGATTTTATACTTCAATCATAATGACAAGGGAGCGGGTGCTTATTTTACTGTAGTTGCGTATATATCCCCAGAAAAGAAATATCCTTAGGTTATACATTTATGCCCCCTCCCACCTTCATTAAGGGAAAATAAGGCTGTGCTTTCCAAAGCTTTCTTATATTGTAATTTTTAAAAAAGTGGGTTCCTTGTTCTCTTGCAAATTGCCTTGTACTATGAAATCCAAATAGGTGGCTGTTGTATACTGCAGTCTAGAGTTGACACTGATTAAATTGGGAGTGACTCTGTGGGATGGAGGAGGCAAGATTTTCCACACACATGGAATTTTTCCTGTTACACATGGTTTTATAGGCCACCTGGAAATGCACTGCAAACCATCCACTGGTCCATAGACCATTGCTTGAGATTAACTGATTTATTTCATTTCCCTTTAGGGCAACTTTCTGAGACAGAGGATAAAATAGGAACGTTTCCATTCTGTGCATTTCACATCATGGTTTGCATTCCTTTGACATCTTGTTAACAATGAAGCTGAAGGCAATTCCTGTTATTTAAGGCTAAAGCTGTCTAATTTGCTATTTTTCCAGCATCATTATTATTTAGAATTGTCCTGCATACACATCAGACTCTCACACTGCATCATCATATTGCTGCTGTTTCAAAATAGCCTTTAATATCAGTTGTGGAGTTATGATTTGCCACAACAGGTGTCAAAATCCGCCAAGCTATTGTTGCCATCGCAGCCATGAAGGCAGAACAAATCAAAGGATGCTGTTAGATAGCCATGCAGGTGAATAGGGTGTTTATAACAGAACTGGAACTCCATAGACCAACACCTAAATCTTCAGAAGGGTGACGCACTCTGGAATAGGTTTGGCAGCTTTGCTCATCATAGATGTTCATCCATTGGATTGTGATTTCCTCGTACTTCCCCTTCTGAAAATACCCCCCCTTTAACCAGGACTCCTCCAATAAGTTCCTCCCATCTTTTTTGACTCACCACTGGGTAACTGGGAAGTCTGTGGTTCAATGGTAGAATATATACCATGCTTACAGAACATCTCAGGTTGATTCCTTGGTATCTTCAGGTAGAGATAGGAGAGATGGCTGTCTGAAATTCTGGAGAGGTGCTAACCAATTAGTGTAGGCAATGTTGAATTAGGAGGACCCATGTTCCTAATCAGGATAAGACAGCTTGTTCTATGTTGCTATACTCCCAGATGACAGACAGGCAAAGTTTCCCTTTGCTATGCTGAACCTTTCCCCATTTTGTTCCTTGTTGTGGGAGTGGCTGCCAAGTTCCAATGCTTTTGTTGGCTTCTGTTCCTTCCCCATCAACTGCACCTGGTATTTATACAGGTGTGGGGGAGCCTGAAATGCACCAAATGGCCAGCCACCAAAAACATGTCCCGGCTGTGCTTACTTCTGGCTGAGCCAGTTGCAAAGCAATGTGGCAGCAGACACCGGCTGCCTCTGCCCCTTCACAGCTGCATTTCACACCCTTGCGAATTGGTATGTGGGTGAGTTTCCCTCTGACTTTTCAGCTTGGTCCAACAACTAAAAAAAGGACCGCATTAGAAAAAAGAACTCGCACCTGCATTTAAGAGCGCTGTGTAATGAAGGAATGCATTGATTTGGAGAAATGCTTCATCTCAAGTCAAGTTTAAGACATGTAGGCATGGATTTAAAAATAAATGCTAAACCCTTTCTGCCTCCAAGCGTAGCTCTCTATAGGTAGAAGCAGTTTCTAAAAGAAAGATGGAACAGATGTTAGGGGCTTATCCACACTTTTGCTTGACCTGTATTTTGAACGTATTGAGCACTGATTAATTCCCTTGGGTCGGAGAGTTTTCTCTTTCTGCGGCTGTGCCTTGTAAAAACCTGATCTTACTGCTGAATCAGTATAAGGTGCATGGAAATGCTGGAGAGAGATTTTGCTTAACTGAGCTTCAAATCGTAGGATTTTTGCAAGGCACAGCCATGGAACAACAAGGAAAGCTCTCAGACCTGGAGGAATCAATCAGTGCACAATACGATCAAAATACAGGTCAAGCAAAACTGTGGGTGAGCCCAGTGTGTTGTTGTTGTTGTTGTTTGGAGGGGGAGTTGAATCGTTTTCAGTTTGATTCTCACTAGGGTTGCTGACTCTTGGAACCTAGGGATGAAGCAAAGAGTAGCAGTGTGGAGAAAGTCTTGAAAACCTTCAATATCTGGCAGATGAGAGGAGGCAATGGAAAGGAGGGTGACCAGCCCTGTGCAGAGCTTGCCTGAGACCCAGGGTGGCAGTCTTGTTAGAATAATTTTTTGGCATGACAGTGTAGGTATGGCAGGCCCCTGGTGGGCCCTGCCAGCTAACCTAGACCCCTAATGGTTTTGAGTAATTCATAGGGAAATTGGCATTGGGGCTCAGTTTTGCTCCTCCCATGAATTTTTCATGCATCCCTGCATGTAGTTAGCTATATTAATTATTGGCCTTTCAATGTGCTCTTGTATTGTTCTTATTTTAAAGCAGTTGACTCATATTTCACGAGCAGGCAGACTCTGACGTGGGTGATGGCAGGAAATTGCATTTTGCTCAGTAAGCTTCCTTTATTGTTTTCTCCCTTTCCCTTTGTTTTCCAAATCCATTTCTCATTTGTGCACCTTCTCTGTATATCACTCTGCTGTGTTCTTGGGTGGCACATCAACAGGAAGCATAAGGATATGATAGCAATCTGTGGCAAGTGTCTGACAGGCAGACCATTGTTTGCTAAGATACAGGGGGCTGCCGTATTATGAGAGCCATTATGCAGAATCAGGTAGTAAACCAGGGTGCAAGACTTCTGGGATGTACTGGCTCAGAATGCAGTGGAGGAGTTCCAATTGGCAGATGCTCACAATTTTCCCACATGTAGTAAAAGTAGCATGACAGTGAGAACAGGTTAGCACTGGTATCCATCCAAATTTGCTTTCAGAAAGCTAATGTGGTGGTTAGATTAGCTCGCCATTGAACATTATTCACATTTGTTTACAGGACACTTATATGACAATGAACATTCACCCTGATTCACTGGCAGGGTGTTTATAAAGGTAAAGGTACCCCTGACCATTTGGTCCAGACGACTCTGGGGTTGCAGCGCTCATCTCGCTCTATAGGCCGAGGGATCCGATGTTTGTCCGCAGACAGCTTCCAGGTCATGTGGCCAGCATGACTAAGCCACTCCTGGCGAAACCAGAGCAGCGCACAGAAACGCTGTTTACCGTCCCGCCGGACCGGTACCTATCTACTTGCACTTGACATGCTTTCGAACTGCTAGGTGAGCAGGAGCTGGGACCGAGCAACGCGAGCTCACCCTGTCATGGGGATTCAAACCACCAACCTTCCAATCGGCAAGCCCTAGGCTCTGTGGTTTAGACCACATGCAACCCGTGTTTATACATCCCCATTATTCATTCATTGATCCTGATGTTTCCCAAACTTGGGTCTGCAACTGTTTTTGGACCACAACTCCCATCATCCCTAGCTAGCAGGACCAGTGGTCAGGGATGATGGGAGTTATAATCCAAAAACAGCTGCAGACCCAAGTTTGGGAAACATTGCTTTATCCAATACTTTTCAATGCATTTCCCCGTCAATTTCATAACCACGAAACCTTTTATTCCAAGTGAATTTGCTGTGCTGGGAAACCTTTGCCGCTCCAGATTTTGATGAACTACAACTCCCATCAGCCCCGGCAAGCATGCTCAAGGGCCAGGGATGATAGAAGCCGTAATTTAGCAACGTCTGGTGGACCCAAGAGTGGCAGAGCACTTTACTCATCATCATGAAAACAACATTTCTGGAATGTGTTTGAAACCCACTCATAAAACAGCAACTCTGTAGGCACCTCTAGCCTTCTTCCAGTTGTGTGAGTTTACTACATGCAGGGAGCTTTTCAAATCAGGGGGAACATAGCAAAACTTGCTCACCTGTGTATGATGGATGATAAGCCACCACCTCGTTCTGTGTGATACGTGAAATGGCTCTGAAACAGACTGCTGGTCACCTAGCCCAGGAATATATATTCTCTGCTGTCTGCTGGCAGCTTTCCAAGCAGAGTTCCTGCCACTTTTGATCCTACAACCACTCCCCTGCTTATTCAGAGTGTACAGCCTGGCTGAACTTTTGTTCCCTTGTGCTCTCAAATATTCCATGGCCAGAGCTTTTGAAAAAATCACATGGATAGTATTTTTTTAAGTCAGTGTATTGCATTGAATTCAGAGCTAATGCTGTATTACTGACCCAGTAACTCAGGGGATGACTGCAGCGCCATCTGCCCTTTCTCCGTGTTCAGTGCGACACTGACATCTTTCGGCCCTTAACCCTGCCAATCTCGGAAGCAGGGCCAATGGGTTTTCTTTTTTCTCTTTTTTTAGAGCAAAGATGAAGCATAATTAGCTTGGTGAGAGCTGTATCGATCTTCCTCCCATCTCAGTTCCACATATTTTGCCAGAAGCATGCTCCAGTGCTTTGTGTGACCCATTTTGCTAACAAACGCCTCTTGTTTTTAATCGCAGGCTCTTTGCTATGATCAAGACAACTGAAGCAGCTATTAGGAGCTTGTCACAACAGTCCAACAGGGCAGTCTCTGATAAAAAAAATTCTGTGCAAAGTGACTAGCTATTAGGAAGAAAGCAAAATGCCCGAAATACCCACCATTTAAGCAAGCTGTGGTTTTAATTTCCTACGGCTGTTGTCCAGCTGGGAAGTGTAAATGATTACCCCACCCCACCCTGGGAAATCTCTCATAGTTGATTTAACTGAGGTAAAGCTGATTGCAAATGCATTAGGTGAAATCCAATGCTCTATTGACTTCAGTGGGTCACTTCTGAGTTTGGCTTAGTTGGATATCAGGCTGAATTATGGTATCACAAAGACTAACAGGTTTTTTGTGTCATGAACTTTCATGGGCAAGTAAAGTAACATTAGACAAAAAAAAAACCCTACACACCAGTCCTAAGAGACCTACATTGGCTCCCAGTACGTTTCTGAGCACAATTCAAAGTGTTGGTGCTGACCTTTAAAGCCCTAAATGGCCTCGGTCTGGTATACCTGAAGGAGCGTCTCCACCCCCATTGTTCAGCCCGGACACTGAGATCCAGAGCCAAGGGCCTTCTGGCAGTTCCCTCACTGAGAGAAGCAAAGCTACAGGGAACCAGGCAGAGGGCCTTCTCGGTGGTGGCACCCGCCCTGTGGAACGCCCTTCCAACAGATGTCAAGGAAATAAGCAGCTATCCTATTTTTTAAAAGACATCTGAAGGCAGCCCTGTTTAGGGAAGTTTTTCATCTGTGATATTTTAATGTATTTTGTTACTTGTTGGAAGCCGCCCAGAGTGGTGGGGGAAACCCAGCCAGATGGGCGGGGTATTAATAATAAAAAATATAATAATAATAATAATAATAATAATAATAATAATAATAATATGTGGGAAACCCAGCCAGATGGGTGAGGTATAAATAATAATTTATTATTATTATTATTATTATTATTATTATTATTATTATTATTACTCAAGGAAGTGAGCCAAACCACATGCTGTAGAGGAAGGCAGCAAGGCTAAATTTATAGATAAATGTGAAAGCACTGATCTTGGGGTGCCTTTGGCTCCAATCGTATGCACACTTTCATGTGAGTTAGTTCAGCTGAGCTCAGTTGCCCTTAATATCCGAGCAAATATGCACAGGAGGACCAGGCTACATAGCATAGCTGCCAAGTTATCCCTTTTTTTAAGGGATTTTCCCTTATGCTGAATAGGCTTCCTCACGAGAAAAGGGAAAACTTGGCAGCTATGCATAAGTGCTCTGCAAAAGAGAAATGATTGCAATGAAGAAGCAGGAGAAGAACCCACAAAGAGGCAATTTGGCCCTGCATCACAGCAGGACATTTCGTAGGAAACAATCCTGGAAATGAAAGCAACTAGGGGAAAAGACAGACGACCAAATTATATTGGGAAAGAGCAGGGCAACAACTTGGAAATATTTGGGATAATAATACAACCCAGCCCTGTGATCATTTTAGCAATGAATTTCCGTAAATGAAAATGGAAATCTTCAATCATATGAGGCATTTAAAAGCATTCACTTAAAAGGGCATCAACACAGGAAGAATTGTGCTCTGGAAAGGAAACAAACAGATTCTCTGATCTAATGTGTCTTTCCCATATAATAAAAGGGGCATGGCAGCAGTAATAGGAGTAGCCTTGACACACCAAGTTTTATGAGATGAGAAGAAAGTAAGCTTGTTAATGGATTTGAAATGGATTTGAATGGGTAGGTTATTGGGATCCCCAGATTCCCCAGAATTTCTCTTCTTTTTTAACAATAAATTTTACTGGTTTCCAATTACTATAATCCAATGGTAGCCTCATTATAACAATGCCAAATTATAATACAGTTACTAATCCCAATCATTCAAATGCCAAATTATAACATTTAGGTGGCCTCCCGCATGCTAGAATTGATGGTTTGATGATTTACATACTTTGTTTCTGCGTTCCAAAAATTTATTCATCTCATTTACATTCCCTTATACAACAACTGCAATATTAACAACATCCATTCATCTTGACACATCAAATTATTTCTAAAGCTATAGGTGAAGCATTCAAACTATTTCCTTATTCCTCCTGTGTGTGACAATTATCCATTATGCCTCGGACGGAGCTAATATCCCGTTGTTGTAGAAGTTCTCCATTGCTCCATTCCCCAGAATTTCAGCCACAGTTCAAAACTCTGGATGAGATAGGAGGAGGAGAAACTATTATTACTTTTCAAACCTGCATGATCAGGGATTTTCTTTTCTTTCTTTTTCATGTTCAAGAATGTCCCCATCCCAATTCCCATACAGGCTTCAAAGATGTGCTAAAAAGATACTAACAAACTGAACAGAAACTTGTTACATTAGCACCACCTGCTTTAAAGAAACCCAAAATTATGGGTCAATATGGAGTTCCAAAGTTTCCTATCTTTTTTTTATGCAGTTCCAAAGTTTCCTATCTTTTTCTATGCCTACCTAAAGAAGAGAGACTGGCCACCATAACTTTGTGCTCCTGTGGCCTGGCCCATTGAACATGGGCCTTGCCACCTGCCAGAAGGTGAGACAATTGACCATTATTACCTCGTGCTGATGTTGCCTACTTCAAGGAGCAGGCTGGTGATTGTGACCTCATGATGATGCTACCCAGCTGAAGGAGAACTGTTGCCTATTGTGACCTCAGGCTGAAGTTGCCTGCTTGAAGACTGACTGGAACAAGTTCTGTCCACCAGAAGGAGAGAGTCACTGGCCCTTGTGTTCCACCCTTTGACAACCTCTTTCACGAGAACCTTTGCATCTGAAATACTACAGGAAGGGTTCCTTTTCCTTATTCTTCCATCCTTCCACATTCAGGCTGTCAATGTCACGGGCTGTTTACAAGCGAAGTCCCAGCGAGGAGCGTCGGGACCGAGGGTCAAAGCACAAAGTCACAGTCCAAGGGTCAAAGCACAAAGTCACAGTCCAAGGGTCAAGGCACAAAGTCACGGTCAAAAGGTAAGGAGGCACACGGCAAGGCAGAGAGTGCGTTGCTGTGGCAAAGAGCTGAGGGGAAATGCTGGCCTTATATCCCCTGCTGGCTCTGGCCACCAGGTGCAGCAAGTACCAAGTGGCCTCACCTGTGCGTCCGTGCCCTGCCTCTCTGGAACAAGCTGAAGAGGATCCCAGTCCTGCAAATCCCTGCTGGTCTTAGGTCCCAGCTCCTGCACAAACTCCTGACAGCCAGAGAGGCACTGCCATCTAGCTGAGTTTTTTCCAAGATGTGGGATGACTACCCTCTAGCTGTCAGACAGTAGCAGTCTCTCCTTGTGCTAAACTGACCTGCTCCCTCAGTCCATTAGCAGGGACCGCTGAAGAGCTAGGAGCCGCCATTTTGAAACGTGAAAGAAGCAGAGTCAGAGAGTCAAGTGAAGAAAGGTTTGCAGTTGCGGAAAGCCATCACTGACTGTAAGGTAAAGGTAAAGGGACCCCTGACCATTAGGTCCAGTCGTGACCGACTCTGGGGTTGCGCGCTCATCTCGCTCTATTGGCCGAGGGAGCCGGCGTATAGCTTCCAGGTCATGTGGCCAGCATGACAAAGCCGCTTCTGGCAAACCAGAGCAGCACATGGAAACGCCGTTTACCTTCCCGCTGTATCTACTTGCATTTATCTACTTGCATTTTGACGTGCTTTCGAACTGCTAGGTTGGCAGGAGCTGGGACCAAGCAACGGGAGCTCACCCCGTCACAGGGATTCGAACCGCCGACCTTCTGATCAGCAAGCCCTAGGCTCAGTGGTTTAACCACAGTGCCACCTGGGTAAAGCAAAGCTAAATTTTATAAAGCTAAAACTAAGCCTGGGAGAAAATTAAAATGCTGGCTATTTTTTTGACATCAGGTGGAGCAAGACCAGCCTTGCAAACAGGGAGTTTGCCACCTCTGCAGGGGAAAGAGTAGTTGGGACAACTTCTTTCACTCTGCAATTAGAGAACTTGCCTCTCAGTTGTCCAGCAACCCATTTTCTCCTCCCTGAAATACCTCAGATGCAGCACTGGGGTGGTGTGTGGGGGGGGAGCAGGGATGGAAGTCACAGCAAGAAAGTCTAGTGAAATTATAACGTTTCTTGAGGAAAGGAGACAGGTAGTAATGGTCCACACATCCCTGCAGCTTTGGAGGAGAAAGGCTCTGATGAGGCTAATAGCTGTTCCAGACTGGCACTGATTCCAGGTGTGATTCTATCACATACTGGCAAATCCACTTAAAGTTCTGCACTTAAAGTTGCTATGTAGTTCTTGCACAGACAAACACCACCCCTCAATTGATGTTTTGCGATGTGACAAGAGATGGGGAAATGCACTGCAAAGTGTGGCATAACATTTGCATGAATAAAGATTGTTTAACCACTATAGTTGTGGATTTGTAATGCTCCTGGGGATATTTCGCTGAAGAGCAGGTAATAAAAAAAGGCAAGCAAATAAATCATAAAAATGACATGTCCACAAACAAATCTGAATGAATGCTTAGTAAACAGGTCATTTAGATGCGACTTAATATCATTTCTCGGAGCATTTTTGAACACTGGGTTCAGTACAGTACTTAAAAAACATATGATTCCTCAGATCAGGGTGGCAGATCTGTGAGGTTCAGTAGTGTTTTGAGAGCAAACTCTCTTTGATCTCCTACTTTATCCTTAGCTAAGGGAATTTATTGGTTGAGCAAAGGATGCTCTCGTTCCCCGAGACAGTACTGTTTGGAACCCACTGAACAGAGAGAGAGAAAGAGAAGATTCGGCTCACGGTTTGCACACACCATTCTGCCCTTGTGCTTTAATCCTGAGGTAGAAATGAGGACAACACAAGCAGTAAGATGGCAATTCACACAACATGATGATTCAGTTGCTTGTCCCCATGCTGGGGCTCCTAGCCAGGGTGCCAATTAGAGACCGTTTCTGAAAAGTTCAGTTGAAAATCTCCCACTTCTTTCAACTTTCACATTTTGCAATAAAACACAGGGAGGAGAATGGGGAATTAAATATAAGAAGGCATCCCAAAGGAGAGAGAGAAATATCAACAACCAGGTACTGGGGGAGAGAGAGAGAGAGAGAGAGAGAGAGAGAGAGAGAGAGAGAGAGAGAGAGAGAGAGAGAGAGAGAGATGCTAAGGATGTGTGTAAAATTCTTCCCATCCCCCATTAGAAATGTTTTGCTAATCCTACCAAGCTTCCTGCTTCTCCCGAAACTCCTACAGATGTACTGCCTGAACAGAACCTTCCAAACCTTCCAAAACAGGCATTTTATCAAAGTGAGTTGCCATATATTATGAGAAGGCTGGCTTTTGTTTGATGTGCATCACCACAGGCCTGCTAGAGATGATTGGTCATAGCAGGGGCATCCAGACTTGTGTCAAATTTTTGCTTCTGGTGAAATTGAGAAGTGAAAAGAAGTACACATAGTTGGCAAGGAAAATCCCTCAGATGAATAGGGACGCATGATAGGAAGCTGCAGATTGCGGTTGCAAGAGCCTACAGCTGTACTTCATTCCACAAGAAATGTGTCCGCTTTCAGTTTTGCTTGGTGTTGTTGTTTTTTTAATCAGGGAAAGCCTCACAGATGGTGTGTCTCACAAAGATGCTGCACCATTCTCACGAGCAATTTGGAACAATTTATTTCAGCTCGCTGAATTCTCCCATACGTACAGGCAAAGCACAGAACTGAATGTTGATGGGTTTTCCCCCCATCACTGCTACATAACACAGAAGGCAAACAAAACATATATAGCAGATGTTGGCATGCTATTATGCTGCTGTTGGGCTCCCCCAGCCCTTGCCCCTCAACAAGTCACTGGGGCGAGCTTCGCACAGAAGTGGCACTTTCCACGGCCTTCATGCGTTGGAATGTTTGAGTGGCGCAATCCTCCATGTGGCATTTTTGCAAGCTAATTTGAACAGCTAGAAAGCAGTTGCAAGCATCGGTCAAAAGGCTTATCATAGGTAATGGGTAGGCAAACTAAGGCCCAGGGGCTGGATCCGGCCCAATCACCTTCTAAATCTGGCCCATGGATGGTCCGAGAATCAGCGTGGTTTTTGCATGAGTAGAATGTGCGCTTTTATTTAAAATGCATCTCTGGGTTATTTGTGGGGCATAGGAATTCGTTCATTTTTCTTTTCAAAATATACTCCAGCCCCCCACAAGGTCTGAGGGACAGTGAGCTGGCCCCCTGCTGAAAAAGTTTGCTGACCCCTGGCATAGGTCTTCTTAGCTATATGTGTTCACAAGCCTGAAGGATTTTTTTCAGGAAGGAAAGTAGCATTTGCCTGTATCCCAGAAAGAGCCTCTCCTTGGTACAAGGCTAACAAGTGATCCTTTCCCCAAGAAGCAGCTGATGCACCTGGGGGGGATTAGTGGGCCATGTAGACAGCAGTGGGGAACCACATGTAGGCTGTGGGTTACTTACCTGTGACCACAGAGATGGACATGCCACTATTTGATCACAACACAAACTGCCTAAAATGACCCTTTAGCAAAAGCAGCAATGTATGAGCATTTCTTTTTTAAAAAATTATAAAAGCTTTTCATAAGCTCCCAAAGATATTGAATTCTTCCCACATCCGTGTAGCTTAAATGATGTGAACTAAGACCACTTCTTTTCTAAAGAAAGGGGGGGAAGCTAAGTAATGAGAAAAATCTGTTCATACTACTTAAACAAGGTCGGTCTTAGATTTTATAGATTTCAGTACAGAGTGATTCCGATAAGTTCTGTTAAAAAAAAAAAGTCAGGCTATAGCACTCTAGTTTATTTTGCTGTTCTTCTCTTTAATTTAATGTTGATTATGAGGCATAAAAAGACAGTTCCAATTAAATTTACACCATACTTCAATTGCCCATGGCAGACTGAAAATGCAATAATCTCTTCCAAAGATTGCAATAATCTTTGTACTGTGTGTCTTTTCACAGCCAAGCATCAGTAAAAGATTTAAGGACAGAAACTCAGGGAAGATAGATTCCATCCCTTTGTTAACATTCCCTGTTAGAAAGCCTGTAGGAATCCCACATCTTTAAAAATGTCCACATTTTAGCTCATTGTCCTTCACTGAAATGATGGAAATCAGCAATAAGGAATGAAGAGCTTTGGTTTTAAGCCTTCCCAGTGAAAAACAGTTTAGAATTCATTTGGTAAAGCTGAATTCTGAATGGGTAAACTACCCTCTTTTTTAACGTTTGCAGTGAATGTTTCCTCTGTTGTTGTTGAGTTTAAGGGGGGGAACTTGAAAAAAATGATTGGATACCTACTCCCTTGAGAACTTCTGAATGATAGTCACTTTAGATGTTGCGATTGAATCCAGAAATGAAATGTTGAGGCACAAGTTCTGAACCGAAAATAACTGCTAGGATTTGCAAATGAATACTGTATTTCCATGTTCTATTTATAACTAAAGTCCTTCCTCCAGTGAGGGTAACTTTCATCCTAGGATTATTTAGTGGTGGTCAGCCACCCTCATCCATGTGTCTGGTTGGCCCTGTGCTGGTTTTGAAGCCTAGAACCATTTGCAGTGGAGATTCTGAGTCTTTACAGTCCATACATCCATATCACATGCTGAGGGTATCAGCCTTTGTCTACATCCCCACAGCTGGGTTTTCTGTTTCCCTAACATTTTCCTAACTGTTAATTTCTGGGCTTTCACATGATGTAAAACTCACTTCCAGAAATATAGCAGAATATAATGCAAGCTTAGTGCTCCTGTCTATGTTATTTACTTCCAGAAGTAATCCATTCACAAACGACATGGAAATAAGTGCTAAATTTGTGATATGTTCTGCTACGTTTCTGGAAGAGGCTCTTATGTTCTGTATTAGCTCAAACATAATGTGGAAATTAGCAGTTAGGGAAATGTTGAGGGAAAATGGAATAAACCGCTATGTGAATGCAACCTAAGATACCCTCTCCCAATTTGCCCTGGATAGGTGAGGCAGACTAACCCCATACATTTCCTTTTCCATCTCCTCTCCAATCAACTGACCCCAACACAGGTGTGGACGGTGCCTTTCTATATAAATGTAGAATCCAGAATTGGCCTCCACAGTCACTTACGGACTCTTGGTTAAAAGCATGTTCATGGAAGACAATCTTACTTGGCTACAAATGATCGCCAAAGAAGAAGGTGTCCAGAAAAGCGGACACGAAGCAATGGATTCAAACTACAAAAAAGAAGATTCCACCTAAACATTAGGAAGAACTTCCTGACAGTAAGAGCTGTTCGGCAGTGGAATTTGCTACCAAGGAGTGTGGTGGAGTCTCCTTCTTTGGAGGTCTTTAAGCAGAGGCTTGACAGGCATATGTCAGGAATGCTTTGGTGGTGTTTCCTGCTTGGCAGGGGGTTGGACTGGATGGCCCTTGTGGTCTCTTCCAACTCTATGATTCTATGAAATGTATATGTTTCGGGGTTTTATCAAGCACCCAGATTTACATGAGTGTTTAAGGGTGCACACCTGCCATTTGCACATACCTTTGTTGTTAGAAAGCACAAGTCCACCCCATGATTTCTGCATTAAAAATGGAGCCATGAAGATATACCATACAATTTTCAAGAACAACTGCAGTTCATTTTCCTTGGCTGAGCTACTTATCCTCTCCAGCCTCTTATTCTAGTGCTGAATTCACAAAGGCATCTAATTTTACTGTTCAACACTATGATCATCTTTCAACTCTATCCCTCCTTTCATTGGCTTCCCTTTCTCTATAATATCCTCACCTACTCCTGGTACTTTTATGCAGAATCACCAGTTTAGTCTTTCTTTTTGCTTAGTCCCCCTTCCTCTCTCTCTCTCTGTGCTCCCTACCTTGTCTCTCTGTTGCTTCTTATTACCCCCATAATATGTTGCCCATCTCCCTCTTTCCCCCCTTGTGGTCCCTTGCCAGAGGGATATATATATGGAGAAGGACCATAGCAGTGCACCTGTGCCGCATGCAGAAGCTTCAGTCTCCAGCATCTCCAGGTAGCATTAGGGAAGACCCCTTTCTCAATCCCTGGAAAGCAAGTCTAGATAAGACGGTGTTGCATGGATTAATGATCTGACTCTGTATAAGGCATCTTCATATGTCTCTTGTGACCCCTTACCACTGGGATTTCTTGCCCGAACCATCTAGCTAAATCTTTCTCATCCAAGTGCCTCATTTGAGATTCATCTCTGCATTCAAACACTTCTGCACTGATCCCCTTTTTGTTCATCATCACATTGCTCCAATTCCCAATCCTTGTGTCGCTATTAGATGGTGAACCCTCCATTAGACTGTCTTGGGTTTTTCCTACATAAAATGTCTCAACACGTATTGAGAGGGTCTCTCTGATAACAGAAGATTCTTTGCTCCACTTTAGTGAATTATACTATAGTTCTTGCAATTGCCAGAAGTCCCCTCCCCACCCACACACTCAAGACTCAAGACAGGGAATGGGCCAAATTATAGGCACAGCTTTAGCCAAGCATTTGAAAGCCAGTTTCTCCAGATTCGGAGCATGCTTGCTACTAATATGAGAGCTGGAACACTGTAATCATTGAGGAATTTGTTCAGTCTACATTTGAAAGCAAGCCAACCCAAGTCACGCTTCCGCAACTAATAAACAGATCAAAACACAGTAACTCTTTGGCATTTCACTTTCCCAAATTTGACAGTTCTCAGCTCAAAAGAATGTCCAAACATGCATATCATTTTAGATTAAAATGCAACAAGGACACATGTTGTTGTTGTTGTTGTTGTTGTTGTTGTTGTTTGAAGCAATGGTGGTTACAGTGTTGGGCTCAGACCTGAGAGACCATGATTCAAATCCTCACTCAGCCATGAAGCTCACTGGGTGACCTTGGGTCAGTCACTGTTCCTCAGTCTAGACACGGTTGTCGAGAGGATAAAATGGAGAATGGGGAGAATGGGGGATAACATGTATACCACCTTGAGCTCCTTAGAAGAAAAATGGGATAGAAACGTAATATGGCAATCAGGAAAACAGAACACTGAGAACCAAGAACATTGTAAAGGTGGTGTTCCCTCTTCGCAGTAAAACTCCAGCACACGCAGTGTGATATTTACAGTCTTTATTACATATATACAGTCATACCTCTGGTTACGTTCACTGTGGGTTGCGAACATCACAGGATACAAACACGTCACTGTGGGTTACTTCCGGGTTCAGCAGTTCGTGCATGCGCAGAAGCGCTGAATGACATCACACACATGTGCCGAATCGCGCGACGAGCATGCACAGATTTGGCGCTTCATGTTGCGCACTGCTCAAGTTGTGAATGGGGCTCCGGAATGGATCCCGTTTGCATCCAAAGGTACCACTGTACAAAAAACAGCTGCCATTCAGATTCACGCATCCGAACCTGTCGAGTCAGATTCGGGGAGTAGTTTCCTTAGATTTCGGCACCAACAAAGTAGGCGTGGAAACCTCGCAATACGTCCTTGCTCTTTACGTTTCATTTCCCTCCTTGCCTGTGCTGGTGTGAAAGCCCTCCACCCCCTTTCTGAATCTGAACTTCCTCTGGTGGGTTGTAGGGCTCTTCACCATTCCTGACCCCCTGCTCCCCCTGACTTCTCCCTGCCCCCTGTTCTGTTTCGTGCATCAGTTCCCTGTCTTCCTCTTCTGCCAGTTCCTGCTCAGAATCCTCCCCTGCTATTGATGAAACCCCACATTCTGGCTCTTCCCTGACAAACACTGGAAAGACATAGAACTGAGTATAACCAGACAGAACAGAGGCTTGCCTAAATATATGACCAGGGAGTGTGTGAAATAGGGGGAAATTGTTCCCCTTACTTTTCTCTGTTTTCTCCCTCCCTCTGCCCACAGCCTTCACATTTCTAGACCAGATTAAAATCACCTCATCCACAACCTGGCTGCAAAACTAAAAAAGGAATGATTGGAAATGATCAGCTATTATAATATAAATTAATAATGATTATGATTATGTTACAAACTGAAGGTTTCACATCACTATGTTTTAAGTTAGTATAGTAATTATGGTAAGGAATAGTAGTAGGTGTGTGGGATTGTTGTTTCACCGATGGACTTATAAATAGTGTCAAAAGCTGCCTCAGGTATACCTGTTAATTACTTCTGCCTCTCCTTCTGTCCTGAACCACCGGCAACATACCCGGAATACATTACAAATCCTTTTTCAAAATGAGTAGTCACCATAAGACAAAAAATAATTTTTTGCAGAGTTAAAGTCTTCTGGGTGTTGAATCCCCCAGCGCCAATGGCATAATGGTCACATGGGGAACAAATATAGATGCAATGCTCTGTGCCGTTTTCAAACTTTCAAAATAAAAAATCCATAAGAAGGCATCCAGTAGTCCACATAATCAAATTATGTGTCATGGACTGTGCTGAGGAGGAATGGTGGGAACCTCCCCCTTCCCCTGCTCCTGATCAGGATCCTGAATCTTCCCAGGAGCAGGAAAGCAGTATAGATTTGGAACAGTGGTTTGCAGAGGGGCATAGTTCAGAAGGCAGAAGCTGGGAATTATTGGGTGGGGAACAGCTAGAAGAACTGGGAGAGAGAGAGTTAACAGACTCATTGTCGCTGGAAAGTGTCCAGCCGCTCAGCCCAAGGTCAAGGAGAGCAGATAAGGTGGCAGCACAGAAAGCACAGTAGTTGAGAGATCAGGTTGCAAGACATGGAAGTGACGTGGGTGACTAGGGAGGAAGTGAGTGGAACCCTTAATTGGGAGCACCTTCGTTTCGAGGAATGGTTTCTTTGTTCTCTCGCTGTGATCATTAACTTTTATAACTGGTAAGAGATTCCTTTCACTTTGTTCTGCTTATCTACTGCCGGGGGGGGGGGAGCCAAGTCCCTGAAGCCCAACATTATGTGGAGAGTGGGGCCATAGAAGCAGACCTTGACTCTGCCATTGCATCTTCTGCTGATCCCACCCCTATGCTGCCCACACATTGGTGGCTTGTCTGTAGAAGGCAAGTCAGCCCAATGATGAATGTCTGCTGTCCTTGTGAAATAGAACCCTGTGCGATTGGGATACCTGTAAATGAGGACAGCTCACACCAAGAGTTGCCACTGCAGCATCCATGGATGTAGTGGTACCCATAAAATCTTCCCTAGGAGCCTGTGAAGCCAGTCTGCACATGAACCTGTTTTTTGCTCCTGTGGTCATGAGATGGTGATTGTGGTTACCCTTTTCTTCTGTGAGAACTACATATTGCTGAAGGAGGAAATTTGGAATGTGATTCGCTTTCCCACTTCCTTTTTCATATCCAGGGCTGTCATTCAGCTAAGTATCACTCAGAGTATGCTGGTTGAAATCAGTGCACCTAACTTTTAAACGGTTCTGATTTTGGTTTCTCTCTTTCGTTTTTGCCGGGTTGGTGTTGGTTTAATGTTTAGTTGTGGTTGGCAGTTATTTTAATTTGGGTATAACCGTAAACTGTTTATTGTTGCTGTTATTAATATTGCTTGTATTTGTTTGAGGATTATGGGGTTAATTTGTTGGCTGATTCATTGTTTTGCCCATCCAAGTTGATAGGCACCACATTTTAATTAGAACATTTCATTGCAGATAATTTCTGCCTATGAAGGATAGAAGCCATTGTTTTCCTTGAAGCCTTTGAAATGCAGGTGTATTACAATACAGATCTAGGGGGTTAATTAGTCAGGGACTTATTTAACATAGCTGCCAAGTTATCCCTTTTTTTAAAGGGATTTTCCCTTATGCTGAATAGGCTTCCTCGTGAGAAAAGGGGAAAACTTGGCAGCTATGCTTATTTAAGTTTCAGACTCAAGGAAAATCACAGAGACAAGGATCACATGTCAGGCATATGACTGTCAGAAGATCTGCAAGCCTCCTAAGTTGGTGGAATCATACAGCTCAAGGGACAGCTGGGTCGGGGTTTTTTTTAACTAGTTTATTTTCCTGTGATTTTTTACTCCAATTGGGAGGGATGCTTGTGCATGCATGTAAACCTTTCTTACATTTAAACCTTTCCCCTGAGAACTACCTTCTTTAGCTGTTTTATAAACTTTTAAACTTGTTTTATAGGGGGCTCCTTTCATTTGTTTTGGGGGCTCCTTTCATTTGCCACCCCATGTTCTAGCCAAGTTCTATGCTACTTTGAAGTGTTCACAAGGAGACATGAGGGAAGTGTTAAGGCCATTTGGAGGAAGGCAGCTGTCAGTAGCCCAGGCTGCTGTCTTGATAACACAGCACACAAGTCATAGTTAGCTGAAAGATTTATTGCAAAACAATCAATCAGCCTTGACACTCTATCGGAGCTTCTGTACCTTACGATTCAGTTGACCCTTCTGAGGAGTTCTTCCTGCTTCTGCAGAATATCCTGAACCTATGACCCTTATGTTTCTGGTTTTGTTTCCTGCCTTTCCCATACGTCTACTCCTTGGGCTCATAGGATTAATTGCCTCCTCTTCCGGTGAGGAAATGTTCCCCCTCCTGCTTTCCCATCCTGCCTGTGCTTCTTGAGCAAATTGGCTTCTCTCCATCCCACCCTCTGCATTCCTTTCAAATGCAAGCTTTCCTAACTCATGCTGTGCCTCTCTACTTGGGGCAGATGACAGCAAGTGACATCAAATAAATATTTTCACCTGGTGGCAGTGAAAAGATCTACAGGGAAGGTTAAATGACAGGGGTGGATCTACTATGAAACTAATGAGGCTTATGCTTCAGGGCCCCTAATCCTGGAGGGGCCCCAGAAGTGAGTTTAGTCTACATTGCTTAAATATCTTGGGTCTGGTAGACCCAATTTGACAACTCAAATTGATTAATTATTTGTTGCATGGGCAACTCCTCATTTGTGTGCATTCAGCAAGTGTGTGACTACTGACACGCATGGCATCTTCGACACTGGAAGGGCGCAGGACGGGGCAGGCTTATGCTCATCCTGCTGACACACATGATGCCTTGGGACATGACCCCATGTAAATGGGGAGTTGCCTGTATATATTTCAACCACCCCAAAGTTTGGGAGTCAGTAGCACAGATGCTGTAAATATGTGGTGATCTCTTGCGCAACAACCCCATTGAAGAAGATAACTGTGGTTTCCCTGACCTTGCTTGCTGGTTGCGAAGGGCCCCATATAACAGTTTAAGCTTCAGGGCCACCAAAATGTAGACCACCCACTAGTGAGCAAGCAAAGGGGGACCTTCTGCTTGGCCAAGATCTCACCCCAGGGAAGCTGGGCTGCTGCTGCAGCCCATGGGCTTCTCCTTTCTAGTCAAGTCCTCAGTGTGTGGACATCATGGGGGATGGCAGAGGCAGGGCCATGGACAGGCCTGATCTTTCTTCACATGATGTTAATTGTGTGGTGCATGAAATGCCCCAATAGGGCTAGTAAGTGAGCAAGATCAAATCTCAATTTCTCATTCATTTTCTTTATACGGAGTGAGCTGGAATGTCAGCTTTGCCTTGGGACAAATGTGATAGAGAGGTTTTTGAAATCTGCGTCAGTCCCTATAAGCACCATGAAACACATCTCCTAGATCTATTGCCCATCAGCAATGGACATAAAATCTAATCAGGCTAAGCTTCCCTGCTGCCATAATTTAAGGGCCTTGGGTGGTTTTGGTAGCTCTACCCACACATCCTTATTCAGTTTGCTTTTTTTGCATTGAATAAATAATAATAAAATAGGAGAAGGAGTAATCAGTTCAACGCTGCTAATTACTCAGTTGCTAATGTACACAGAGATCTGTTCCCAAGACATTTCGAAGAGACTTAAGGGTTGAACACTGAGCTCATTTGCCTTCTCTCTGTGTAATATAAAGAGACAGCCCGGAGACAGGAGTCGATAGTGTCTGAAGTCCAGAGGGAGGGGGGAATTTAAAATTCAAGTCTGTATACAATTCTCAGTCAGGGGGGAAATACACGTAGATTTATATTTGTAGATTGCCTCATTGTAATGGGTTGGGAGGGGGGGTGTCAAAGGAAACATAGAATGAAAATCAGTTTAAAAGCTGTTGATGTCCCAAATTGGTGCCTGGGGATGGGGATGGATGGATGAAGGCTAATAAATGGATGTTTATTCCAAACAAGACAGGGGTGCTCCTCGTCAGGAAGGAGATAGTGCTCTTCCAGAAGATACAGGCTGATAGCCTGAGAGGATGTCCCCATGGATCCTGTTTGCACCTCAGTGCCCATGTTGCAGCTGTGAATCAAGGGTACCTCTGCTCATCTTAAGCTGGTGTACTAGCTGTTCCTGTTCCTGGGGCAGTCCGATCTGACTATGATAGCACACATGCTTTAGTTGTATCTGAATAAAACAATGAACAGGGTGGTGATACAATGACTACTGCAATCAACACAAGATAATATCACCAAGGCAACTATCTGTAAACAAACAACAAATGTTCACAAAAATGGCAAAAAGTACAGTAGCTTTTTTCCTAAATAGGTTTTATCTTGAACAATTGCAAGCACTATTCTACTTTTAAGAGCTGGTCCTCGAACGTAATAATAAATAAATAAATTGCAAGCACAGTAATAAAGAGTCCAGTTGTGATATGCCAGTGGTTCAGTGCTCGGACATTGTTCCGGTAATCTGATGTTTTGTCACTAAAGAGCTTTGTAGTAAATAATATACACAAGATGACAGCATGCCAATGACTTCAATTAAGGGTATATCTGTCCCCATCTGCATGTTTCCATTGGGAGAAGCAAAGAAAGAGGACGATGTCCTTCAGCTTGTTAGAACCTCAAGGTACTGACCTGGCACCAGACATAATATAAATACAGTGGGACAAACTTTCTGAAAGCAGCAGGAAGTGTGGAGCAGCAACAGGACACAGAGGCTGAGATTTTCTGGCATCCTCAGATGCAGAAGAGCTTCAACTTGCAACATGAGCTGTGGGCGAGGGATTAGGAGGGAGAGAGGGGGTCCTGATGATAGCTGGTTTTCATGAAAATGAAATGTGAGAAATACAAAAGAGGCTGGTGCAGGAGAGGCAGCCTGCTCTGGGACAGGAGAAAGCTGGAGAACAGACAGGAAGGATATGTGGACCAGAGCAATGATTCTCATACACAGGGTCATACACAGTGTAGCACAAGATGCAACTATGAGAGGTTAACCTTCGGGAATGCCTGCTGTCAGGGAAGGGAAAGAATTAGGGAGGTGTAGGGGAAGAATGGCAGGGTGTGCATGAAAATGACAATCATAACAAATCAACATCTAGGTAGATAAGGATGAAACGCAGTGAGCATGTAAAACCAGTGGATTTAGGAGGGAGCATCATTTGGTAAGAAAATCCTAGTCAAGACAGCAGTGGAGAATACAGAAGTTATTTTCCTAAGAGTTTGTGGTAATGGGAATCTCAGTGCTAATACATCTTGCCCTGACACAAGACAAAGGTTTACTTGCTCTAAAGCATGTAACTTTAGTTGGAAAATGTTGAGGGCAAAGGCGGAGGAAGACTGAATTAAATATTTCCAGGGATTTGCAGGCCAAATTCTATCCATAAATAGCTGCATAATCTCCTGTATGCAACCCAAACCTCAGGTCAAACACATTCTCTTTCATATTGAATACGCTTAAGGCAACTGCTGAAAATGTGCTTAGATTACAGTTGCAGGAGCAGGAAGACAGACACCATCCAAAATTGGGTTAAACAGGGCATGACTTTATTCAAGAGCACTAACAATTGAAGTTGGTCAGGGAGAGCTCTGATAAAGAACCAGCCAAATAGGATAAATCCTTCACTATGTTCTTGGTTCCTTGTTATGTCATCACATGCTGCCTTGCCATTGCTGGCACTTGTGACTGGCAGGATCAGACAAATGAGGCTGGTGAGGGAGACACTAAGCCAAGTGTTTTGCTATCCTTGGTATAGTGCTTGGCATGCTGGAATAGGACTTGGGAAACCAGGGTTCAAATATCCACTCAGCTATGAAGCTCACTGGGTGATCTTAGGCCAGTCACCCTACTTCATATGGTTGTTCTGGGGTAAAATGGGGAGAAGGAGACCTCTGTATGCCACTTTTAGCTCCCTGGAGGAATGGTGGGAAATAAATACAATAAATAAACTACAAATATAGCAGATATGATCTTGAGATCTGACCCCCTTCCCAAACCATGTGAAAAAACACTGGCTTCTAAACAGAACTGCAGACTATTTAAATCAGGCATCCCCAAACTTCGGCCCTCCAGATGTTTTGGACTACAATTCCCATCATCCCTGACCACTGGTCCTGTTAGCTAGGGATCATGGGAGTTGTAGGTCAAAACATCTGGAGGGTTGCAGTTTGGGGATGCCTGATTTAAATACTCAATGAATGGTTAATTGTTGATGAAGCAACAGCTGAGATCTGTGTGCCTGGGTTACTACCTAGAGCTGTCCAAGGTCCTGATTGGGCTTAACATACACTCCTGTTTGGCTTTGCATGGAACAAAACTGCATCTTCAGGTTTTTGATCCAGTGTTAATAGCTCATCTCATAAGAAGGCTGAAGCACTCCTAGCTGGCCACTGTGAGACCAGAATGCTGGGTGAAAAACCAGTGTCATAACCTGTTAACTGAGCCTCTGTTCCATAGAAAAGAGAACAGGATGACTGTGATTCTGATGTAGGAAAAGATCACAGCTCCAGGACTCCTACTTTGAAGGAGGACTTGATCAGATCTTCAGCTGTCAAGGTCTTTTCTAACATTCCCTTAATTTTGCAAAACTTTCAATGCAGCCTTGAGGAAATCATTATATCTCCAGCTGCCTCACCCTTCCTTGTTGTACCTCTCTGCTACAGATAGCTTGGCCCAGTTCTTCCTCTTCTTTTTCTTTATATATATTAAATGCTTTGTGAGTCTGATGTTGTAAAGGTGGTGTTTCCCCTTCACACTAACACCCAGCAAAATCAGGGTAGTATTTACAATCTTTATTGCATATATACAAGAAACAGCTATAGTTCAGAATTACACGTCCAAACATGTTGAGTCAGATTCGGGGAGTGGCTTCCTACGATTTCTGTGCCAACAAAGTAGACGTGGGAATCGCACGAGACGTCTTTGATCCTTACGTTTCATTTCCCTCCTTGTCTGTGCTGATTTGAAAGCCCCCTCCCTTCCTGAGTCTGAGCTTCCTTCCCGAGCCTCTGGGTGGTTGCAAGGCTCTTCAGCATCCCTGAGCCCCTGCTCTCCCTGGCTACTCTCCGCCCTCTCTTCTGCTTTCTCTTTCTCTGGGCGGTTGCAAGGCTCTTCAGCATCCCTGAGCCCCTGTTCCACCTCCTCTGTCCATTGCTCCTCTGAATCCTCCCTGACAGATGTGCACCGGTAGTACTAACTGCGCAAGAGACTCCCAAGCTGTAATACCTGCTTCTGGGTACGCTATAAGAAGCTTGTGCTCTCTCTGTCTCTTTCTCTCCTTTGTGCCTGAGGTGGCAGCAAGCAACCGCTTGCCTTTCAAGGCACCATGTGACATCTGCACCACAAGTGGGCTAAACTGATGGCCTGAATAAAATGATGCAAGAATCACCTTTCTAGCTGCCAGGTTGGTATGGCAGTTCACCTCCATTTAAAAAGCTTTCAGGAGTATAGAGTGAACTTGTTATGCTGAAACTGCCTTAGACAGAGTCAGACCAATGGCCCATCTTGTACAGTCTCTGAGGTCCTTTTAACAGAGATATGGGGAATGGGAGGTCATGCTCTAACCTTAACTGCTCACCTGAAACCTCCCCAAGTTGCCCTGATGCTAAGGGTAGTCTCAACCACTGGTTCCTCCATGATAGACACTCCTTTGACATTCCAGTTTCAACCTTCCCCTTGATACAATTGCAGCATGCTGAAAACCGATGACTATCTTGGTATGTATGTGTAGCACAGGAAGGGGATCAGAATGAACTCAGACTTCAGGCTTGCAAGAGAGGTTAAAAATCATTTTTATACATATTTTTGAGGGGGTAGACCTTTGAACTGAAAGCAATCATCTATCAGTATGCATGCCTGTCCCATGCAAGTAGCAGGAACATTTCATTTCATATTTCTCAACTCACTTGACGGAAAGATAAAAAAAACGGAAACCCTTCATATTGAGGCAAGGTACCTTAAGGGTCTTAGCTCTTAAATAATAAACAGGTGTGTAGATAAAGCTAGAATTAAATATTTAGAGCCCATAAATGTTAATGCACCACTTTAGCAAAAAAAACCCTTTACAATTAGCAGCACCATTGATCATGGTCTCTATTTGGAACAAATGACACTCTCTAAATGTTCGTTCCTATTTTACTAGTGAAGACAAGTAATTTATATGTTCTTCATGGCTTGCAAAGGGGGGAGGAGTATGCACTGCATATGCTCTCTATATTTTTAAAAACTTTTTATTTTTCAAAAACTTTATCTGCCACACAAATAAGCCAAACAAAAAGAGGTAACAATATTATATTCTGCTTTCATCAGAGAATGTGGAAAAAATTATACTAACTAAACCAGGTAATACAATCCCTTAACCCTTCACATTGCAGCATGGTATGTTATCCCCTTCTAAAAACATGGGCAGATAATGTGCTTACTGATCAACTTCTAAAGTTAGCCATGCTGGTTGGAAGTGATGGGAATTGATGTCCAACAACATCTGGAGGGCTGCATCTTGAAGGTGGGGAACCTGCAGCCCTCCAGATGTTGTTGGACATCAGCTCCCATCATTTCCAACCAGCATGGCTAACTGTCTGGGATGATGATGAGTTGTAATACAGTAACATCTGGAAAACCACAGGTTCTCTGCACTTGGCTTTGCAGAATGTAGGGCTATTGTTATTTCACAGTTGTACTTTCCATATTAACTACAGTTAATTAATATGGTTTGTTTTCAAAACTGCTGTTTGGAGGAAAATGCTTGTTCCCAAATATTATTTTGCTTATTATTAATGTGTTTTTAATGGTGGCAATTGTGGGATGCACAGTGTGTGTGTGGTGCGTGATTTCCATCCCCCCACATTGTGTGTGCTATTCTCATGCTTGTTTTTGTCCCCCACTCCTCATATTGTTCACTAAGAGGACACCTTCATATCTGTTTGTGAGTCTTTCAAAGGCGTGTGGCTGGTTACTGATAGAAAAAGAAAGCTGGATTATGTATACCTTAGTCTCATCCAGCAAGTCATATGTTCTTAGGTACTGATTAGAATGTGTCCTTTCTGAAGCACTGGTGCATGGTCTCCTTACATTCAAAGTGATTATCACTTTGTGGTCACTTCCTGTTCCTCAGTGGCAATCAGCTTGTCCACTACCCATGTGTCTGTGTTCAGTTTGCCACTGCTTCCTGTTCCCAGGTGGTGACTAGCTTCTAGTTTCTCCTTCTTCCCAGGTGGCAGTTAGCATGTCTGCTCAAACATGGTGGTGAGAATCACCTTGTGGTGGCTTCTTGTTCCAAGGTTTTCTTCCTGGGCTGATGAGACAAGAGGGGCTCGAAAAGAAGGCACGGTCTATTTGACGGTGCTGCGGAATATTGTCTCATAGGGTCATCATGCTTCTCTAAGTTCTCAGTGGATTTCCCAGGCTGGGAACAAATCATTTTAAAAACAGGATATATAAAATTTCCTGAACGATAGAAGAAATCATTTTATATTCATTCTTTTTCTTTCACTCCATGTTTCTCTTGGAGTAGATGTCCTCCGCTCAAACCGTGACAGTTACATCTGTCAAGCCTGCCTCATTTTTCATTCCTCTGTGTGAGATGCAAGCTAAGCAGGAGCTACAGATGCTGGTTTGATTAGTGCAATCTGTTGATATTGTTACTTGATATTTCAAAAAAAAAAAGCAAGCAAGAGAGGAAAAGGTGGCTTGGTGGTGGCATTTCACAAAACAAATTAGTTGAAGCATAGCTGATCCACTGTGATGGTGTTGACTCTTTCTAATCTACACACTCGCATATCTCTCTAAACAGATGGTGTTAGGCAGCTACAGTCGAGTATCATGTGCTGCGTGGCAACCCATATTACATCCATATGCAGAGAGCATTAGTAAGGATGGGAGAGAGTAGGAAGGCCAGACATAAGGGTGAACACATCAGCCTGCTTCAATTTTGTGTCACTTCACATACACTTCAGATTCCCTCCTGCTTTTTTGCAGGTTTTTTTTTTTTAAAAAAAATGCACTTTGCATATAAATTCTGTGCAGTTTCCCCTAAAGTACACATTTTGTATTCATTTCTCGTTCATTTCAATGCCTTTCCCCTGACATATACATTTGAGCACCAGTTTCCCATAAAGTATGCATTTTTCTGTGCATTTGTTTGAACTGAAACTCCTTCACAAAATTCAGAGAAGTTCAACACTGCATGTAGGAAGAGTTGAAAGCACTGGTTTATATCCTCAAAGGCTGTGAACATTAAATTTCAGCTATGGTCCTTAACTGTGACCTCAGTATGTTTGCTACATAGAATGGGACTACCATAGGAGCCAACTCCTAGGGGCCAAGGGGGGGTCTTTGCTCCCCAATAAAATATTTGAGGGGGCTGCCTTCCCAAATTTCATGGGCATTGCCCTTGAAATGGTGTGTGTGCACCTTGTCATGTGATCGATTATGTAGGGTGGGGCTTACCTGGACTCTCCCAATATTTTATTCAAGCTGGCACCCCTGGGGATGACAACACCATTATTGTGCCACTACTAGCCCAGAGTACTTTTACTGTTGGGCACTGGTAACAACTATTTGATGGGCCCAGAGAGCCAAGTTAGTGAAGCCTGTGAGGATGGGGAACTTGCCCTGAGGATACAAATCCCATACTGAACCTAATAAGTTTCACAACCTATTAGAATTCTCCTGCGATGAGTCAAAATGACAGGAAGCAAACTCAGTAACAACCTTGTACGGGCCACTAAGTGCTTTAAGATGTGGAGAAGAGTGCTGCATTTACAGAACTGAGGAAATGCAGCGTCTAAGTCCTTGCCACTAATATGCCACATTCTGCTCAGGCTGTCTGACTGCCAACTGGCACATCCGCTGCAATGACGAAGCTGACCACAGAAGTCAGCTCGACAAGGGATGTGACAAGAGGCTGGACTCATGTGGACTCCTGACCTGATGCAGAAGGGAGCTGGCAATCAAATGTCATGGCCCCAAAACTGACGTTTTATATATACAGTGGTACCTCGGTTTATGAACACAATTGGTTCCGGAAGTCTGTTCATAAACTGAAGCGTTCATAAACTGAAGCGAACTTTCCCATTGAAAGTAATGGAAAGTGAATTAATCCGTTCCAGACGGTCCGCGGAGTAAGCGTTCATAAACTGAAGCAAACTTTCCCATTGAAAGTAATGGAAAGTGGATTAATCCGTTCCAGACGGGTCCGCGGAGTACTTAAACTGAAGCGTTCATAAACTGAAGCATGGGTGTAATTGGTTCCGGAAGTCTGTTCATAAACTGAAGCGTTCATAAACTGAAGCAAACTTTCCCATTGAAAGTAATGGAAAATGAATTAATCCGTTCCAGATGGGTCCACGGCGTTCATAAACCGAAAATTCATAAACCGAGGTGTTCATAAACCGAGGTTCCACTGTATATATATATATATATTGCACAATTCTAGAATGTGTAGTTTCCTCAGATTTATACTCAGCTCTTGAGGAAATGTCGACTACTTTAGCAGAGAAGCATTTACTGCTGGCCAAGGAAACAGACAAAGGTCTGTGACAGCTGCGACTGTTAAAATGTCATCCATCACCCTGAGAATGGCTATGCAGGCTGGAGTTCAGCAATTTCCTTGGCTGACAGTACAAGCACCACCTTGTTCCCATTGTTGCCTTGCAGCCCTCTCCAGCCATTGACTGAGCGAAGACCAAACACTTGTTTATTTCTTCGTAGAAAAGTGGTAAATTGGTTTACGATTGCAGAAATTCCACAAGGTGGTTTTCATAAAATTGCAAACAAGGCGACGTAAGCCAATATGAAATTGAATGCCTTAAAGTAGCCCAAGAAATGCAGACAAATGCCTTAATAAAAATAGGAAAATTGTCACTATCAGCTGAAAACCAGCGCCAGGGGTTCATTGGAAGCAGTTAAACTGAACAGAGGTGTTTAAGCCTTCCTCTCTAGGAAGCCTATTCACCACTGTGGCCAGCAAGCAGAGGGGAATGTGCTTCATACCATGCATGATGAGACCACAGGTCTATTTAATGCTCCAGCACCTCTTTTTCTAGAAAAATAGCACTCAGAAGGTCTTCCTTTTCAAGCTTTGCTGAAGCAATGAGGTTTACTTAAGCTTTTTTGTATGCCTGTGTTTCTGATCTCTCATGGATCCCGGTTTGTGGCTTGTTTGCTGGTCCAGCCTCCCGGTTTGCCATTTGATCTCAGTTACACTTGGACCTGGATGTCTGATTCCTGGTTCCCCCTATGCTGTTACTCCCTGACCCAGGCAGGGCACATGCTGAGGTCTCCTGCTGTTGAGCATCTGGTAAACAGAGAGATGCTGCCTCTGAATAGAGAGGTTCAGTTCTTTGCCATTCTGATAACTAGCTAGGGATTTGTCATACACACACGTGCACACACACACACACACACACACAGAGAGAGAGAGAGAGAGAGTATATATATATATATATATATATATATATATATATATATATATATGCAAACGATCCTGATAAACCATGATGACCTGCCTAGCAGAACTCAGAACAAGTCTTACGTATCAGCTGATCAACCATGAAAGTGTTCTCACAGAAGTCATATACCCAGCTACAGCTAGAGATAGCTCCATGAGAAGGAGGTGAAGATGGTTAATGGGAGCCACAGTGTTAGAATGTTGGATTAGTACCTGAGAGTCCAGGGTTCAAATCCTCACTGAGCCATGAGGTTCTCTGTGTAACCTTCAGGCAGTCACTGATGGAATCTAGACACACACACACACACAAAAAAAAAAAAACCCCGCTGTGGAAATGCTTTTTTAAAAGAGCGTTTTGAAAAATATATTGAATTTGTCATAGCTCACCATCTCCATCTCGTGTCACATTTGTATAATACACTTTACAACACACTTAAAATGTTTTATTTGCAGCTCTACAGCCGAGTCCACTGGTTCTTAGCCTAATTGACCTCACAGGGTTGTTGTGAGGATGAAATGGAGAGGGGGATAAGTTTGCAAGCCCCTTTCAACTTCTTGGAGGAAAGGTAGGATCATAAATAAAACAATTGTGGTATCTTAGGCTTGCCTTGTATACACAGTTGCTGGAATGCTGGAATGCCTAAAAATGGTTCATATAGTCACAAGGAACAATGGCTTTATTTGAATATATTGTCTAAATAGAGGCTAGACCACAGCAAGTAGGAATAGGAACTGAGGCCTAATTTCATTCCTGTTTAGAATGAGCAGCTGCTGGTATCACATGGCATGCCTTTGATCCCTGTGAACCTGTCCTGTTACCCTGTTGTCTATTGTTTTGACCCGCTGTATCCACTTCCTACTTTAATGAACCTTGCAGACAGCTCAGCTTTTCGGCTGCGGTTCTTGCCTCTATACCATTCCGTTCTAATTCTCTCTCTTTCACAAAACACCGTTGATTGATGTTTAATCTAACCCTCCCTCCCCCAACCTGTCTTATGCTTGGAACAGGAATTGTGGCATTTCATCTTGTGGGAGCGCAAAGCGTGGCAGGTAATGGAAGAAGTGGGTGCCAGATGACAGTCCCGACACAAAAGGTATGACATCCTTTTCCTGCGCTTTTCTCTTAGTGCTTCTGCGAAAGAGAATTTCTTCAGAACTGCTCAAAGCCCTCCTTTGACTTCAAGACAAGCTGTCAGACAGATCTTTCTCTAGTCTTCTCCAAGGTGCTTGCAACTTGAATCATTCACAGCTGGAAGGCCTTTAAGATATTTGTCTTCCTTCTTCTTGAAAATGGCAATCACGCGGCTCAGCACCAGCCACACTGCACCAAAAAAGTACTAAATATGGGCAGAGCATGAATGGCATTGCTTTATGTCAGGAAAAAGAGCACTTCTTCGTACTTTGAGCCAACTCAACACACATTATTCAAGCCACTCTCACAGGCCTGTGCCAGAGTCTGCAGCTGGCTAGCTGGCTAGCTATCCCCATCATTCCCCCTGAACGTTTTGATCTTACAGACTGGACAGTTATCATCTGTGCAGCAATGTTCCCGCCATTATGCTTTCTGGGTAAAATGGCTGCTTTCTGTTTGAAGCGGTCGTTCTGATCAGGAAGCTGAAAAGTTCTTGAGGGGAAGATATGGGTGTTTGTGGCCAATGAGAGCACGGGGTAAGGCCAGTTCTGGTGTTTTCACCATCCTCCTATGGACAGGGGTGGAGCAATGTTGGGACGGTGGGGGTGGAGTGCCCCGTGTGTCATCACCAAGGGGGGTGACATTCAGCGCACCGCCTGCCCGTGACTCCTGCCTATCCCGAGCCGTCGGGGGAAAGGGGGAGTCGCGCCGCTTTCTCGGCAGCCTTCTCCCCTTCCCCCTTCATTTTGACAGCCCCACGCTCCCAGGCTGCTGGAGGTGGCAGGTAGGTAGGCAGGTAGGCAGGCAGGCAGGGAGATGACAGGAAGTAGGCTGGCGAGCAAACAAGTGGAGGGTGGAGAGAAGGAGAGAAGCAGAAGCTCCCTCAAGTCAGGACCCAAACCCTATAACCCCCCACTTTGGCCAACCCTCCCCTAAGAAAAGCTCAACAACAACTGGCACATTTGCTTCTGTACTACCTATGAATTCTGTGCACCAAGTTCTCATCTGAACCTTGCCTTGCACTGTCCTACATTTTGTAACAGCATTTTAAATTTGCTGATGTGTTTTATAGGCTTTTATTATTATTATTCTCACAACTATGTAAAGTAGATCATAGTGCATTTTTAGCAAAAGAACACTAGTAGCACTTTTAAAGACGAACAAAGTCAGAAACATAATTGCCTGCTCAAGCCATTATGCCTGGCAATTAATATGCATCACTCCATATTACTCATGCTGCTATGTTTTGTCAAATTACAATTTCCATTTGAGAACCTTCCAAGGATTTAAAACCCCAATGGATCCCTGATGTGCAAAGTCTAGTTAACCAGCTTTGCCTGCACCATAAAGTCTCTGGGAGATATCCACTTTGCAGGCCTTATTCCCAGAGGGCTGTGTATAATGAGAAAAAGCTACCATGGCTATGCCAGTGGATCAGGAATAATCTCGGCACCAAGCTCATCCTCGGCTACAGCAACGAGAGCGCTTTTGTTTAAAAGTTTTATGGCATGTCCTCTTCACCCTTGCCTGCCCCAGCCTCCTGAAGGTGTTTTGTGTGGAGTGGGGAGATTTATGCAATCTGTATTCTTTTCAATGCCACATTCCAAAGAGCAGGAGAAATGTTAATTCAGATGTAACCTTGGGCTGCAGGGTGCGTGGACAGAGCCGAGATGCACTCAGGAAACCGAGAAATGACAGCACGCCCCAAGAGTGCAACGAGGCACAAAGCGACTAAAAGAGATGGAGAGCCCTTGCTGTGTGTTACCCTTGCATGCTAAACTGGCATGTCCTTGCTGTGTTCCTTTCACAGATTAAGCTGGCACCAAGGGCTGAGGCTGTTAGCACCTGAGTCAGCAAACCAAAGGTGATATAAAGACATCATTTGAGGGAGTCTCCATTTGCTACTTTCCATTCATCATAGGTTCTGCGGCAGTGCCGGATGTACATATAAGCTAAACAAGCTATAGCTTAGGGCCCCACTCTCTTGGGGGCGCAAAAAAAAATTAAAGGGAAAAAGCTGGATGTACATTTCCAAAATATAAGATAAAAAAACAAATAAAATAAAACGTCATATAGCAACAGTGGCAAATGGCTTTATATACCTATTAGGTCCACAAATTATCATATAGCATATATTCGACAAAACAAAAAACAGCGACGATTTGTTGTTGACAAAGGACAGCTGGACATATAAAGGGCCCCATTACCCTCAGTAGCTTAGGGCCTCATCAAACCTAAATCTGGCCCTGGTTCTGCTTTCCTCCTTGGTCTGCTATCTGGGAACATAGGCTGCTGCCTTCTACCAGGGTGGATTACTTGCTCATCTGTCCAGTGTTATCTCCTCTGGCTGGCATTACGCTCTCTACAATCATAGGCAGAGGGTCATTCTCACTGCCACCTGCTGTCAGACCCTTTGAGCTGGGGATTGTAGCTAAGGACCTTCAACTCAATGCTGAATTATGGTCCCTCACCATGGGTGTCTACAGGAATAATATGGGGTGGTGGGAGGCAAGGTCTATGACTTGTAGTTCCTGGTTGTTGACTTGACTCTTTGCAGTCCTTACACAACTGAATCCCATGGACCATTACATGGCACTGAAGAGAAGCAATGGGAAACAAGGGTGGGCTGTTTCTGTTGGTGATTTCTCCATCGTAAGAGATTACATATTTCATAACTAACTTCTAGCTTTGTCTATTTCAGAGTAACAGAATAAGGCACTAAAAGGATATAACACCTTCCATTTGTCCATTGAACAAAAATGGAATCTAAGCCAAATTAAAAACCACAAAGGCAGGTTTTCACACCTTCTACACAAAATCTGCCTTGGCTGTGGTGAATGCCAGACTTAAGGTCTGAAACCAGTCAGACTTCTTTGTTAATGCTTGTCTGAAACATAAAGGAAAATATAATACAAAGTGGGTCATTCTTTCAACAAAATCTGGAGTCTTTGAGGGTCTTGGTCAAAATGGTCAATAACTTCTTTTATCACTTTCTCCCTGGAATAGATCTTCAACCTCTCTATGTGGATACTCAACAAACACAAGCCAGACCATCGATCTTCAGTCATTGTTGAATGCAACCATGTCTTCACCCTGTGCAAATTGTTAAAGGATAGTTCAGTTGCACATGTTGTAACTAGGAGAGAAAGTGCCATAAGGATGGGCATTCTAACAGCAGGGAACACTTGGGTCTAATAGTTCAGCAAGGCTCATGTTGCACAACGATCATTAGATTTCTTTGGTATGTCTTTTTGCTCACAATTTATACCATGTCAGATTCATCCCCTAAGTTTTCAAAGTTTGCAAAGCTCCTGAATGGAATTGACAAGCGTTTGAAAGTCCTTTACTTGGTGCATCCTAGATAGATGTAGTTTTAGCAAACAGAAGACAAGTTGGTTTCAATCACTGAAATGAATGCTCAGTGTGGAAACATGTGAATCTAGGTAAGGAATGTAGATGGACCAGCAGCAGAGTTCATCTGTAGATTGGTTGGGATGATAGGCATTGTTTTTCGATTGTATGGTTTGTTTAGGTACTTTAAGTTCTACATTCACTTCATCTATCAGTTTCTTGCACTTCTCTATTATTGTGCTATAAAGTTCTCATCACTAGCTACCATTTTCCTTCTCCAATAGGTGCACTTTTACTGGTTCTGTCTCATCTTCTAATTCTAGTAGGCCTTGTAATCTCCTTCCTTTTTTTTCCGGGCAACTAAGGTATGTCTTTCCTGTGGAGGATTCATCCTAGATCAAGTACTCCCTAGAAGTTATTTTCTTTTGCAAATACTATGACAAAACAAGTGTGAGTGGAAGTTAAATAGCTCCTCCACAAATGCCAAAGTTAAAACCTTGCAAAGAAGCTTTGGCATGTCTCCTGCTATGCACGACCTAAAGCCATTCAAAATTAAGCCTCTTTGTGTTTAATGGGTCTTAGTTGCAGGTAAGTGTAAGCTTTGGTTTCAGGTTTTCACTGAGGAAAACAGAATTCTTTAACAGCTGTATCTGCACAATCAGGACACAACAGACTTCCCAATGGAAGCATCAGGTTGATGGGGGACAGGTAGCAGCAATTACAGTCTTCTCTCTAATTTTGTGTTCTGCAGTGCCCCAACCACTATGGGCAGCCATGTTGTGACTGGCACCAACAGCATTCTCTCACAATTTCAAATTTTTCCTCTGGTTCAAAAAAGTTTACAACCCCTGGATTAAAGGGGAGCAGGACTGTACTGCTGGCTTTGTCCCTGTCCTCCTTGCTCCACCCTTTACTTCCACTCATTGAACAAAAGTATAAATAGGAAGCACTCTGTACTTCCAGAGGCAATTGTGTACGCTGAAGAGCCCTGGATACATTGGGCTCCCAAATGTGTGGAGGAGCCTCTATGTCAGGGTCCCCAAACTAAGGCCCGGGGGCCAATCACCTTCTAAATCTGGCCCGCGGGCGGTCCGGGAATCAGCATATTTTACATGAGTAGAATGTCTTTTTATTTAAAATACATCTCTGGATTATTTGTGGGGCCTGCCTGGTGTTTTTACATGAGTAGAATGTGTCTTTTTATTTAAAATACATCTCTGGGTTATTTGTGGGGCATAGGAATTCGTTCATATATTTTTTTTCAAAATATAGTCCGGCCCCCAAAAGGTCTGAGGGACAGTGGACCGGCCCCCTGCTGAAAAAGTTCGCTGACCCCTGCTCTATGTGTACCCCTGGCTATATTGTTACTGCAGCAAGCCCCTTGAAGTCTCACTTGGTTTTTTTGTTTTCTTTTAATCCTACAAAAACAGAGTACCCAAACTACCCATAGACTGTTGAGTCAAAAGGTGACCTGGAATAAGCTGAAGGCAAGTATCCTTCTCTAGTACCAGACAATGGGTGAATGTATATACTTTTCAAAAGAACATCAAGTACCCTGTAATCAAAACAGCCACAATAATAAACAAAGGGAAATTAATTCCTGATAGCTACGCACATACATACAGTTCTTCGCTAATCACCAATCTCTTTTAAGTAACAATGCAACCCATTATTGTTGAACCTTTGCTACTTTTTTATCCTGTGAGCTATGGAGCAGTGTGGCCAAGGAGACAATCAGCTTAGAGCCATTTGCATGCTAATGAACTACAAATGTGATGTTCAATAGTCTGAAAAGAATAGTACATTTAACTGTGTGTAATTAGTTAATGTGCAGTGAGCGCTAGAGGTAGATAAATACAAGCAGAGAAATGAGCATGCAGGGCACCTTTTGTGTTGTTGCTGTGCTTTGCCTTATTCAGAAGGGTGCAGCTCAAGCCCAATTCTTCATGGGCAGTAACTCCTGGTTTCAAGGGAACTTACTCAGAGAAATGAGAGTACCTAGGATTGCAGCTTAAATATTTCTCTTCCATAGGTTTTCATACATGTGTCTGCAAGCCCTACCCAACAGAATCGATCACATGATGCATTGCATGCACAGCATTTGAATGGCAATGCCCATCAAATTTGGGGGGTTGGCCCTCTCAACTATTTTATGGGGGGAACGTGGCCCCTAGGAGTTGGCTCCTATGCCCTCCAAGCTGCTCCTCACATGCATGATGATCATATGTGTGACTTAGGCTTCCGTTTCAGCAAACCTTGCCCTTTGTCCTCAAAAGTTTCTTTTGTAAGTGAGCAAGTTTTCTGGGTGTAATGAAACCTGACTCAGAGCCAGGCCCCTCTGTGGAGGCTCTCCCTCTGAATTTCACACATCTCCCCCATTCCTAGGCTAGGGGTGAGGGAGCAGGGAGGCCACTTATCCACCAGATTTGGGGGGGGGGTAAGCATCATAGCAGATACTGAGCTGTCAGGAGTGGAGCAAAGTCAGGCCTTGTTTCTGAGGCACTGACAGCATCTCAGGAGGCAACAGGAGAACCAGCCCCCAAGAAGGCACACCTAACTTCAGAACAGGAGTTCTCAGCAGGGCAGGTGTGAATGTGAGTAACTGAACTTTCCCCACCTCTGTTTGAAAGTATGGTGGGTAGACAGGGCTCGTTGTTGTGATGGTGTTATGTACTGAGCTGAATCCTAGAACAATAGGATCCAAAATGCAGCAGTCTGATTGGTTCGCAGGAGCCACCCAATCCAGCTCCAGGCAGAAGTGAATCCGCAACCTGATTGGCCTGCAGGAGCAGCCCTGAAGTAGCCAATCACACAAGGCCCATTGTGTAAATAATGTATATAAGCAGACGTTTTGGGAAAAGAGCCATTCTTCTCTTCTTCTCCTTTGCTACTACAAGCTGAATAAGGAGCATGAAATTCACTCTCCACTCTGAGTTATTTCAGATGACTTGTGCAGTCTTGATTTCCAGCTCTTGATTTTGGAATCCTGGCTCCCTAGACTGGTCCCTGAACTGCATTTACGGAACTCTGAAGCTCCTCCCCAATGGTAGTTTGGTCCTTGCTGCATCTCTGGCACCTAAGGGTATATCGACTGGTTCCTGCTCTTCTCTTGTTGCAGAGTTTCCATCATCTCTGCCTGCTGAAATAAAGCTTGGCTCCTCTACACAGAAAAAAAGTGCACTTGCTATTATTCCTGGGCAGGAGGAGGCCAGCAGAACCCCATACACAAATGCAGCAAGGCTTCCATACAGCAAAGTGCACAAGTCATTGAAAAGGCACTTCGATTATATAAAGGGGAGAAGACAGAAGTTGTACGCAAGGGGGAATTAGTGTTCCAAATCCATCTTCCTATTCCATCACCATCATTTGCAATTTGCCACAGGCAGCGTGGTATGTAAGCAAACGGATGCCTAGCAATCAATTTCTGGCACGCCTTAACCATCAATGAATTAGACCAATAGAAACCAACTTTGTTTCCCCAGTCAAACATCTCTTAAATCAACCACCTCCTTAATGGGTGTTGATGAGTTATTAACACTTTTGAGAAGACTGATCTCATTTCAATAGCATGGATTGGGTGGTAATGGCTTTTTAAAATATTATCTCACAGCAAGCTAACACTCAAAGGATTGACTTAAGCAGCAGAAAGCGAGCCAGAAGATCTAATGTGCATTACTGCTGGAATGGAATTCATAAAGATTGCCCCCCCCCCATGGTGCTGTGACATCCCCTGCATTTACTAATGGATAAATGATTGACATTGTCCCAAAGAACTGGGACCTCTAAGCTCACTAGGAAGCTGAGGGTCATCAGGCATGTTATGTAAAGGTAAACATGGGCCTACCACAGGGCAGGTGCTGAACGGAGAGCTGCAGCCAGTTACTGCTCCTTGAGAGATAGATTTGTTTATTTAAGACCACTTATATATCACTTGACGCAGGTGGCGCTGTGGGTTAAACCACAAAGCCTGCGGCTTGCTGATCAGAATGTCGGCAGTTCAAATCCCCGCGATGGGGTGAGCTCCCATTGCTCCTGCCAACCTAGCAGTTTGAAAGCACACCAAAGTGCAAGTAGATAAATAGGTACCGCTCCAGCGGGAAGGTAAATGGCGCTTCCGTGTGCTGCTCTGGTTCACCAAAAGTGGCTTAGTGATGCTGGCCACATGACCTGGAAGCTGTACGCCGGCTCCCTTGGCCAATAAAGCGAGATGAGCGCTGCAACCCCAGAGTTGGTCACGACTGGACCTAATGATCAGGGGTCCCTTTACCTTTATATTCCACTTAATATTGAAAAAATCTCCAAGTAGTGTACAGTCTAAAAACAAACAGGACATCATTAACACAGAAGCACAACCTAAAACCCACAAAGCAATGATACAAAAGCATATAAAAGAGAACAAAATGAAAAGTAAGGCTATTCAAACATGTAAAACAGAGCCAGGGATCTTGTGGGTCAGGGAAAGCAACTTCTGCAACTTCTTTCCTTCGACATCCATATGCAGACTGGTCAATTTCAGCAACAGGGTGAAATAAAGTTGTATATAGTCTACATAGTCTATATACTATATAGTTGTATATAGTGGAATATGCTGCCAAGAAGTGTAGTGCAGTCTCCTTCTTTGGAGGTCTTTAAGCAGAGCCTTGACAGGCATATGTCAATAATGCTTTGATGGTGTTTCCTGCTCGGCAGGGGGTTGGACTGGATGGCCCTTGTGGTCTCTTCCAACTCTACGATTCTATGATTCTACTTCCTGGATGGGGAAGCTGTAACTCTCTGGATGTTACTGGACTACAAGTCCCATTGCTTCTGGCCTTTGGCTATGCTGCCGGAGGATAATGAGAGTTGGAGTCCCACACCATCTGAAGGTTGCCTTCCCCTGGCATCTTCGGTGTCTGTAAGGAAACTTACGTTCCATTTGAGCTGCGAGGAAAGCAACATTGGTGGCTCAGAGCAGGAGTTTGTCCCTGTGAACGAGGAAATCTAATGAGCTGCAGTGCTGGAATGATATGGAAGATGCATACATCTCAAAAATTTGACAGGGAAACAGTGGAAGGTGAAAAGCTGAGCTATGAGGCACACCTCCCTCTTTCACTAGATTAATGAGAAATCCCTGCTTTGTGTTCTCTTCCCACTGCTGAGTAATTTAACCGAAACCTATCACTTCCTGTACATTTATTGAAATACCCTGTATAATTTACAGGAAAGCTTTATTCCCTGCTATGACAGTCCTAAAAGGGTAGCATATATATACGAGGCATATGCATTTCTATCAAATTTCTGGGAGTGATATATATCCAGCAGAACCCAAGAGACTCATCCCTGTTAATTTACTGAGGAAACCCCCCCCCACACACACACACAAATAGAACAAGTCTTACATTTATTAGGCTTTGAGAAGTGTGGCTACCATTTCCAGATCTCCATTTCTTTACCATTATTGGGGAAACCCTCAATTATGAAAATCTTATAACTGGATTTGCTCGGGGGGGGAATTGAAGTTTTTGAGCTATTTTTAAAGGAAATCATTAAAAAACGACACTGCCGACAGGGCTTGCCATACGTCCGGATTTTCCTGGACATTTCAGCAATTTCTGCCCAGACTCTGTTTCCGATGGGAATTCCGGACGTATGGCAACCCTAGCTAAATGGGTAATATGTGCATCTCAAAGCTGTTGACAGAGTCCTGGAACCAGAGCCAATACGCATCAATGCACACCAACATTCCAGCAACAACTGTACTTCCATGCCATTTCCAAGGAGATCTAGATGGCATTACAACAGTCATTCTTGGAGTCAAAAGGGAATAGGTTATGGTTGTTGGCCACACATGTCCAGCCATAGCTTACTGTGTTTACTGTGAGGAAGATGACCCACCCAGACCGCATGAGTGTCTTCCATCCAGTTGATGTTGGTCCATTACAGTGGATGGAGCAATGCGCTCTACCACCCTCAGTCTGCCCTCAGCCAGCCTCCACCAGCCTTCCTACTTACTTACTTACATCCTATCAGCAGGCAGCTGTTGTTATCATTGGCTCTGGCTCCCCCTACTGTTGGCCTCCTTGCTTTCTCCCCTACCAATCCCAGAGGGTGTCAACCATCATTGCCTCCACCTTAGCAGTAGGACATTGTACTCTGTCAGTTTGCATTTCTTAGTTTAATGATCCGATGTGTAGAGATCTTTCCTATTCTAATTAATTCAAGAGGGTTCTGGAAGCTTCTCTGCGTGAAAGAAACAAGCAGAAGGTTCATAATGTTTGGGTTATTCAGAGAAGCTGAGTACAGCTGGCTTAAACTGGTTCTCTTATCTCTTTCTGTCAAGGTCATGCTGACTATAAAAGTAAGGCCAGAAGGAGCCTTTCACTTTCTTTCTCTGTCTGTCTCTTTTCCTTCTGGTATGGCGTTCTGTACATAGATAGTGGTAATGTTTAGTCTTACTATAAATTATTGTAGGTTTAAGTTAAGTCTGCTGCAACTGGATTTCTTATGGACAGTGCCAATTCTGAATGTATTGGATTTGTGACCGTTACGCTCATTTGCCTTCAGGAGCAGTAAAGCTCTGCTGGACGAATTGTTCATTGCCTCTGCTCTATTTTGGGGGGAATCCTGCAATGTGTTTAAGTTTTTACTCTGCTAACTATACATTTGAATCTGCTCTGGATCATATTGAGTAGAATTCCATGATATACTCATCTCCTCCTCCCAGAAAATTCATTTTGGCCAGCCCTCCTTAGTGTCCCTTGTCCTCCTCAGTATCCCTTGCTGCTTCTTTTGTCCACCCCAGTTCTTTACAAAGAACTGGCATTACACTGCAGGTATAGGAAGCCCACAATATTATGGAACTAACATCCCTAGATGTCCATTGTCTGCTGTCTTCTAAACCAGTGTGTCCCAAACTTGAGTCTCTGGCTGTTTTTGGACTACAACTCCCATCATCCCTAGCTAACAGGACCAGTGGTCAGGGATGATGGGAATTGTAGTCCAAAAAAAGCAGAAGACCCAAGTTTGGGAAACACTGTTCTAAACCAACCATGCTAGAAAGTTGCTGTCAACCCGTGACCTCATAGGAAAAGGGGACAACCCTACAATCACCTTCTGCAGCTATTTTATGCATTTCCATGACTTCCTCTCCTAACATAAGTTATGGGCACTTTATCTCCTAAATGTGCAGCTATGTATTTCATTCCCAGAACTTCTGTGGCCCCTTTTTTATCACATTCTAAGGTGAATGTTTTCTGTGAGTGTCCATATTCTTAATCGGAACTTTGAGGTCTAAGACCTTAGCTTCTAAAGTAATGTTCTGATGCACAGCACACAAGAAATTGTTTTGGCCTTTGTAATGTTCTTTCTACCTTCCAATTCCAGTTCTGAAGTTAAGCTAAATAGGACAAGCTGCATTAGAAATGAACAGATGGAACTTGCTTCAGCAGAATGTGATGGGTCCCTCTTACTACTGAAATGTTTATAATGATCACTCATGTTTATGAATAGCGCTCCTCTTTAGCATTTCTCTCCTTCGGGCACTGATATGGTATGATTTCAGGAAAATCACGCAGGCTTGGGGAAAAAAAAGTTTTATATCATTCTAATATTTGCAAAATAAAACCAAAACTTAAAAAGCAAAAGTTTCCAAGTTTTCAAAAATGTGGGGATAAGATAGGTCACACCTGCCAAGTTGCTGTCAGAGAAATAAGGGACTGGGCCGGAAATAGGAGACCGGAAGTAGCGCTGCCGCCATTTTGGAACTGGGCGGAGCATGCTCAGAAGTGACTTTTGATGCTGCTTTGCCCAGTTCCAAAATGGCCGCCGCACCAGAAGTCGCACTGCAGCCATTTTGGAACTGGGCAGAGCAGCATCAAAAGTCGCTTCTGAGCATGCTCCGCCCAGTTCCAAAATGGCCGCCACACCAGAATAAACCGGGAAAAAACAAAAAAATCCATTTTTTCAGCTAGGAACAGCTGGAAAAACGGGGATTTCCCAGGGAAAACGGGAGACTTGGCAGCTATGAAGATAGGTTGCAAAAAGGTACTCGGAAGCCCCAAGAATCAGAATATTGCTCTGAATTGGTTTGCACATTTCTCCAATTTTGAAATGCAGTTCTTAACTGCCAGTGACGTGGTCCACTTCTCGCACATGATGAAACAGACTCTTGCCTACAAGATCTGATGCCATGAAATAATTAGCTGGGGTAGCAAGCCGAATGGAACACAGCCTGGTAGGGGCTCAGTAAATCTCCCACTTTGTGGCCTCCTTGGGATTGCAAAAGCAGGCAAAGGATCAGGGAGGCCAGAAGAGGTGACTAGTGGAGCTATGCTCTTCTTGGCGGGTCACATGCCATACTGGCCTGGTCTAGCCACTGAGGGGCAACAGTAGCACAGGGTGGTGGGGTAAGGAAATTTGGAGGGAGGGCCTGCAAAATAAAAACAGAGCTGGAATTTCCCCTTCTGCTTCCTCTTATTGAAACTCAACTATTTCCCCTAGGAGTGGCATCATTAAGGAAATAAAAGCAATAGCTACTTCTTCTTTGTGCATGCAGACAGATAGATAGATTGTCAATAGCTCCTGTTTCCAGGATTAATCCAAACCCCTTTTCTAGCATTGCTATTGCTGCTGCCTGTTCCTCAGTCACTCCCTGTTTCTTTCTCTTTCTTTCTTTCTTTCTTTCTTTCTCTGAGCTGTGCAGCACTCCACTGCAGGAAGCAAATGGACTGGAAAAAACCTTCTGCTCTTAGTATTCAAGCCGACTTTTGTCTTTTCTCTTACTTTCACCCCCCCACCCCACGTAAAGACCCGAATTGCATTAGCTGTTAATTACCGCACTTGTTAGCACAAGTGGCTTTCTCCTTTGGAGGCTGTTCTTTCGCCACTCGGAAATAATGAGAAATTGCAAAGGATGAAGGAAGGCAAAACTCAGAATCTTGCAGCTTCATCAGGAGAAGCAGCAGGGCCCTGGACAAAGTCCAAAGCTACTTCAGTCATAGCATGAAAAAGATGTGCCATTCTCCCGTTCACAGGCAAATGGCTCCATGGGTTAAATCCCAAGGCAAGATGGGTTGTCTCTGAAGTTGAAGCAGGAGGCTGCTTCGTGGCACCTCAGCAATTCAGGTACATATATATTTAAAACCTTCAGGAAGCATCTACTAAAAGTGGAGCTGTGTCCCCAAGTGTACCTCATAAGGAAAATGGTGGTGGTGGGGAGAGGAAAGCAGCTTTGAAAAATCAAAACATATGTCTCTAGTTTAAGGGAGATGTCTTGATCAAGGAGGGGAGCTATTTCATGACTGGGCTCATCAGGCCCAGTGCTTTTCTGAGCAAGACTTGCATCTCTAACGAAGATGCCAGGATTCGGGGGGGGGGAGTGAAGAGAGAGCTCTGTTTTGACTGAACAGTCAAGCTGGTAATCACAAGAAGAGATGATTTTATCCAGAAATCACATTCTGTTTTGGTCTTCCCACCCTCAAACCAACTTTAAAGAGGCTTGACATTCATTCATTCATTCATTTATATAAAAAACCTTGGATGTATTTGAGTGTGATTTGGGAAGTTTCTTACCATTCTCATGTCGACAATCTTCAGGCCAATTACCCACAAAATAGCACGGGAGATTAAGTGATGCCTTTTTCATCCTCCTAAAACAGTCCCATGGACTGCAAGGAGATCAAACCTATCCATTCTGAAGGAAATCAGCTCTGAATGCTCACTGGAAGGACAGATCCTGAAGTTGAGGCTCCAATACTTTGGCCACCTCATGAGAAGAGAAGACTCCCTGGAAAAGACCCTGATGCTGGGAAAGATGGAGGGCACTAGGAGAAGGGGACGACAGAGGACGAGATGGTTGGACAGTGTTCTCGAAGCTACGAACATGAGTCTGACCAAACTGTGGGAGGCAGTGGAAGACAGGAGTGCCTGGCGTGCTCTGGTCCATGGGGTCACGAAGAGTCGGACATGACTAAATAACAATGACAAAACAGTAATGCCTACCCTTCCCAATAAAAAATCCACTGCAGCTATTATTTTGAAATTGGGCAGGATTCATATCCTCAGAAAGAGTGACCACGCCTGTAAATTTCATCTAATTCCACACAAAATAAAGACGTTGGAGATTGGGGTGGGTGTGTACGTTTTTTTTATTAAACCCCTTTTCATAATACAGTAAGATATAGACAACTACCATAAATAGAAAATGAATAACCAAAAACAGCTACAAAAAGTACAAATAAAACAGGTAAAATACAGTGTCCTCTCTGTTTAATAGATCACTGTGTTTTATTTTTCTGTTGGGAGCCACCCAGAGAAACCCAGGGAAACCCAGCCAGATGGGTGGGGTATAAATATATTATTATTATTATTATCTTTTGAAGGTGGTTCTTAACCCTTACCACCCACAGAAGGTAGCTGTCCTTCCCAGCTCTCACCTGGGATCTTTCCTTTTCCCTCTCACCCTGAAAGATCAACATTTGCCTGCCACTTCTGCAAGATTTGAGAAGTCATATTCTGGCACCTGCTAAAAGTAAACCTTCCTAGGCATAAAAGTGACGCGTGCCTCCAATTTTTAATGCAAGGGAAACACAAAACCCCAGTGTGCCTCACTCCGTTCTCAGAAGTTTGGGAAGCGAGGGTCTTCTACTTGATACCGGGATGCTCTGGTTAACATGAATATGAATTCCTTAGAGGGGGAAGATAATCAAAACCACTTCATGAGGCCAAAGAAATCCCCCAAAGGGATTGCCTTTTCCTATAATTATTTTATCCTCTTTCTCAACCCAACATGCCCTTTCTAGCTTTGCTGTACACCCTTCTTTAGAGCACATGGAGTGTTTTGTTTGTACAAGTGAATAATTAGCAGAGAGTGGGTCATTAAGCAAGTGTCTTCTAGCAAGTTCTCCTCTCTCCCCTCCCCTCCCACCCCAATCTGTGCACTTTCACTTCTGAGGTAACTCACCACTCTAGCGGTAATTAAGCCCCATATCCAGCAATTGACCTGGAGTATCTAGGGCTAATGAAAAGAACAGAAGCAATACACAGTCAAGAGTGCATCAAAAAGGCAGCCATCTGGCAGGCGGGGAAATGAAGCCGGCAGATTGAAAGGTGCTAATTGGGAGGATCAGGGAATAGTCTCCTCTCTGGCACCAGAACTTAGAGCACTGCTTGTAATGTTCTTAACTCCAGTTAGAACAAGGGTCTCCTGCATTTTGGATTGGCCACTAATCCGTTGCTTTTTAGATCAGCCTGGCACAAGGGAACTGAGCAGTGTGCAATGAAAGACAGACAAGGCAAGGCTGCTAAAAGTGCAAACTTGTGACTTAGGGTAGCTGTTTCAGTTCAGCCCTCACTGTCTTTTTGTGTGTGTGTAGAATAGTTTTTATTGCTTTTCATGTAAACAGAAGAATAGCATATAATTATAGTAACTTGTCCAGTGGTCCATTCTCATATGCAGTACGCAGTACACAACCAATATGTATATTTATGCAATATCAGTTCTAGTAACCTCTCCACAGGGATTCTTGTGTATTTAAGGAAGTTTTTAATGTTTGATGTTTGATTGTGCTTTTAATATTCTGTTGTGAGCCACCCAGAGTGGCTGAGGAAACCCAACAGAGCCACATTGCAAATATTATTTACCCAGATTTCCGGGGGGGGGGGGGAATAATATAGGTTGTTTCCAATCTCCTGCTATTGTTAATCAGAATAGCTGATGATTACAGAATAAATACTACTGATAACAGAATAAATACTAAATCTCTGTAAGACTATGGTATGGATCTGAGTCTAATGATAACAAGGCAAGAACTGAATTGGGTGAAAGGGATTGTTGCATAATTTTGGAAAGAACATGAAACAGTTCCCCCCCCCAAAGGAGTATACCAATATGCAACTCCACTATGCATGAAAATTGGAGCTTCGCTTGATGCTGTGGCAAGCTGACTTCTGTAAGTGAAGCCACTGTTAGGAAGGCATTCTCAATAGTGGCACCCCAATCTTGGAATGCTCTCCCATCTCAGGTGACATCAACACCAATGCTGGTGGAGGAAAATATCAAGATCAGTGTCTCTAAGTTTCACTATCTTAAGTTCAGTTCTCCACATTTCCGCATCACTTGCAGATTTTTATTTTTATTTTAGAAGATCCTCATGAAAATTCATCAGTGTTTTAATGCAACTTTCTCCTAATTCAGACATTTGTGTGCAACTCTGTGCAATATACACATTTTAGCTACATAGCTTTCCCCAATATAATGCCTTTGCGTATGCAATTTTCACTAATGTATGCATTTTAATGCATATGTTACATTTAGTACAGTGGTACCTTGGTTTGAGAACAGCTTAGTTTATGAACAAACTTGGACTAAGAATGCTGCAAACCCGGAAGTAGGTGTTTTGGTTTGTGAACTTTGCCTTGGAAGCAGAACATGTTCCGCTTCCTGTTGAGTGTGTTCCATTTGTAAATTGAGTCCCCCGCTGCTATGGGAAAGCAAGCCTTGGTTTAAGAACACTCTGGTTTAAGAACGGACTTCTGGAACAGATTAAGTTTGTAAACTAAGGTACCACTGTATGTGCATTTTTGAAATCATTACTTAGGGACGCGGGTGGCGCGGTGGTCTAAAGCACAGAGCCTAGGGCTTGGCGATCAGAATGTTGGCGGTTCAAATCCCTGCGACGGGGTGAGCTGCCATGACTGGGTCCCTGCTCCTGCCAACCTAGCAGTTCGAAGGCATGTCAAAGTGCAAGTAGATAAATAGGTACCGCTCTGGCGGGAAGGTAAACGGTGTTTCCGTGCGCTGCTCTGGCTCGCCAGAAATGGCTTAGTCATGCTGGTCACATGACCTGTATGCCGGCTCCCTTGGCCAGTAAAGCGAGATGAGCACTGCAACCCCAGAGTCGTCCGCGGATAGCACCGTAAATTTCAGAGAACTGTGGATTTCAAAGGATGTCTCTGTGTTGGTTTGTATATTAGGAAGGTTGGCCTACAAAAGTGACTTGAATCCAATTTATCCCTCCTATCTATGCAGAAATACCACTTGGCCAGCACATCGGGAGCCAAAAACCTTGCACCCCACATGTGAGAGAATTTCACCACACTTTTCTTTTATTTTCTCATAAATTGATGGAGAATGTTCAGGGTGAAAAGAACCACAGGAGAAATTTCCAGCACGACACTATTTGAGAGGACTTCAGTGTATTCCCGCTGCAAGGGGAATGCCAGCAGTTTTCAGTGTTTGATGCTGAACAGCTGCCTCATTCTGGAAACTGACCTGTGAGCAAATGAGGACATACTGTGGTTTTAAGTAGGGGGGAGCGAACAAACCCACACAACAGATATGAATAAAATCTGCTATATCAATATATACATACATCCCAGCTCCCCGATGAACTAATGAAATCCAATTACCCCGCTCGCAAGATGCTTTTAAATCACTGAGGGAAGGACACAGGTCTTTGTAAGGGCAAAGATATCATGTCACTTTTGTAAGTGCTTCATTAGCTCCCTTTGAAAAGAAATACACCACGGGCTGCAATAGATGCAAAAGCAGCGGATTCCAGCCGAGGCGAAAGCTAACAGCGGCTTCTTTTCAAGAGGCCAAAGGAACATCTAAAATCTCAATTGCGGTTCTGTGTCACAGTTATAATTATGCTGAATAGATCCATCATTCAGAGTTTTCTGTAAACATGGTGTTAAATCGAGGGTTTTGTCTTCCAGGTGAAAACATTTCCTTTGCTGTGGTTCGCAGGCGCCCTGTGGAGTCTGTAAGCCGACTGTCGATCAGAGACAGAAACTGGTCAACGGTTTGGTGCATTTTGGCATGCTGAGTTAATCTCCCACTCCATCTTTCATTAATACGTAAAATGCTACATAAAAAAAGAAAAGGAAAAAAATTTCCCGCAATAATTTTTATTAAGTTTTCCAAATATCTTAAACACAATACAGCTTAACAATAGAATTCTCTTTTAAATCTATATCTTATCCAAATTAACTTCCCTCCACCCCTCTTCTGGCTTCTCTACATTACTCTTACTTAAGCGTGTTTACTATACTGTATATACATTCTATAAATGTCTATTATTCCTTAATAGATTTTTGTATTATACTTTAAACATACATTCCTTATTATATTACAGCATTACATCTTATGATCTAACCAAATGTTTGCAATAAACATTATGAGTATTTATTTCAGTCCTGTGAGTGTCTTTATTTATGTACATTTTTCTTTAAGTATACCATAAATATTGGACCATTCTTTTTGGAATTTCTCATCATCCTGCTGTCGGATTCTTCCAGTTAGCCTTGCTATTTACACATACTCCAATACTTTCTGTTGCCATTCTTCAGTTGTCGGAATATCCTGTTGTTTCCATCTCTGTGTGAGGAGTAGCCTTCCTGCTCTTGTGGCATACAGGAAGAATTTCTGATCTTCCTTTTTAATGTCCTCTCCAACCATTCCTAGAAAAAATGCATCCGGTTTCTTATAAAAGGTATACCTATAGATCTTTTTTTAAACTCATTATACACACTATCCCAAAAAAGTCTTCACCTTGTCACACAACCACCACACGTGGAAAAAATTACCCTCTTTTACAGTGCATTTCCAACAGTTCTTATTTTTCATTTTGTACAGAAAAATGATCTTCCTCTTGCTTGGTGGCACAATGTCAGGGCATCCCTTTGTCTTTTAGCAGAACCTGCAGTTCTCCAGAATTTTGCTGGACTGCAGCTCCCATCATCCCACCTTACCATTTGCCATAGCTGTCAAGTTGTCCCTTTTTTTAAGGGAAATTCCCTTATCCTGAATAGGCTTCCTCACGAGAAAAGGGAAAATTTGACAGCTATGCCATTGGCTATGTTGGCTGCTTGAGCGGCTGGGAGTCCCACAACACCTGGAGGGTCACAACTTCCCCACCCCTGCTTTAGCTAATGAATGGGACCAGAATGTGAATTAACATGGAGGAAGCCATGTTTTGACACTCCAGTTCAATCGCATACTCCAATTCTGTGTCATACAGTTACTCAAAATGATGGGGCTCCTTTTAACCCAGCAATAATAATAATAATAATAATAATAATAATAATAATAATAATAATGTATTTATTTATATATATATTTATACCCCACCCATCTGGCGGGGTTTCCCCAGCCACTCTGGGCGGCTCCCAACAGAATTAAAAGAACAATAGAACATCAAACATTAAAAACAGCCCTAAGCAGGGATGCCTTCAGATGTCTTCTAAAAGTCAGATAGTTTTTTATTTCCTTGACATCTGATGGGAAGGCGTTCCACAGGGCGGGCGCCACTACCGAGAAGGCCCAGCAGTCTATCTTGCATGTAAATCAGAAATATTCCCATGCACACCCACACACTCATCCCAGCATGGCACATGAGAACTTGCGTAGCGGGGAAAATTATACCCACGATCGTTTTAGCAGTAGTGCTTCCGCTTGCCAATCAAGTCTCTCATCCCAATTCTCTTGTCCAGCCAGCACACCAATCTTCCTGATCTCCAGCCTAAGCTGCCTGCTGATGCCACAGGAACTAACTGAACAGCTCCTCCCTCCTGTCGCTTGCAGAATTTTCACTTAAAGATTCCCAGCTGCTGCTTGTCTTCCAGTAGAGAAGGCCCTTCCCAGAGCTACCTGTTCCAAGATTTAATTCACACCTTCTTGAGGAATTTTGCCGTTTAGTTGCAAAATTGAACCAAATGCATTTGATTTGATCTATTGTCTATAAACTTTACACATTCTGTTTCTGTATCAGGGATTATTCTTTAGCTTAATAAAATACTACTACTACTACTACTACTACTACTACTAGGTAAAGGTAAAGGCGCCCCTGACCATCAGGTCCAGTCGTGTCCGACTCTGGGGTTGCGGCGCTCATCTCGCTCTATAGGCCGAGGAAGCCGGCATTTGTCTGCAGACAGCTTCCGGGTCATGTGGCCAGCATGACAAAGCCGGAGCGGTCCCTATTTATCTACTTGCACTTTGGCGTGCTTTCGAACTGCTAGGTGGGCAGGAGCTGGGACCAAGCAACGGGAGCTCATCCCGTTGCAGGGATTCGAACCGCCAACCTTCTGATCAGCAAGCCCTAAACTCTGTGGTTTAACCCACAGCGCCACTACTACTACTACTAATGTTTTTATTATATTCTGCCCTTCCTTAGCCCCCATCCAGGTAAACTGTGATGTCAGGAGGGTGGCTCCGAGACCCTGTCCCTCACATTTCTTAGTTCCCAGTGTGACATGCATACCCCCAAGATAGTGGCTGAGCTAGCCCTCTAAGCCCAGGTGAAATGAAGTCCCAATAACCCACTTCTTTATGGCACCGAGATTCCACACCCTGCACTGGCTGAGGCAGACAGTGTCTATTCCAAAGTGCAGTTATATAAATGGCATGTGCTATAGTGGATTGATCTAAATAACATAGCTAATTTAGCTACGCCTCCTTATTGATCTGTGGAAGCAATTGAAGATGAGAATGCCATCCACCTTTACGGATAATCCCGTACAGCCCCTTTTGTAATGCATTCTTCTGATTTCCTCCACAACCACCCCATATCAGTTAAGAAGATTTACTCTCAAATGAAACCCATAATTTATACCGCCAACATTCATCCTGTTTTCTGCTTTGGGGCTTTTCACATTCAGATAGGTTCGGTGTGCAAGTTACAGGTTATTGTCAAGCAAGGACTTAATTATCCGATCTTCCTGCCTACACCTTAAGCACATTCAATTTACAGTTGGGTTTAAAGAGTCTGTGTCCTATAAATATACATACCCGTAGTTTCCTGGTGTAGCATAGAATTATTTCCTCGTGTAAAAGAAGGGAGGGGGCAATATTTCAAAGTAGTTTTTTTCCTGTTATCTGAACTGTGCTTAGCTCCCATTTGTTGGTTTTATATTTAGAAGCTGTGTATGTGTTCCCAATACTTAAAGTCAGTAGGCATTTTAAAAGGAGCATTAACATTACCCTTGTCTCTATAAAACAGTCCTTTATCAAACTTATAATGTGCAGCACGGGGACATCTGGTGGCTGCAGAAGGCAACTACACCACCATCAACTTGCAGAAAGTTAACTATTCCCCCAAATACGCTACTCTGTTTTGTCCTTTTGAATAATAATAATAATAATAATAATAATAATAATAATAATAATAATAATTATACCCCACCCTCCCCAGCCAGGCCAGGCTCAGGATGGCTAACACCAAATATGAATTACAATAAAATGTAATAGGAAACAACAACAACAACAACAACAATGAATTGAAATACAGCTTAAAATGCAGCCTCATTTTAGTAGTAGCCCATAAATCAAGACCGTCAAGAGAGGAAACATCAGATATTCACCCAAGCCAACTATCCATGCTGGTCCTACATGAGCCAGCAAAAAAGCCAAGGGAAAATTTCTATACTGTACCAAATCCCATATAAGGGGTCAGAGTGAGTCTAAGCCAAAGGCCAGGCAGAACAGTTCTGTCTTGCAGGCCCTGTGGAAAGATGTCAAATCCCGCAGGGCCCTAGTCAAAATGGCTTCCTCTCTCCTTCTCCGACACTCAGCTTTGGAAAAGGCTTCCTGGTGGTATCATTTCTTGAATGTTATTCCATTGGCTAAATTGGAGAACACCAATTTTGAGTACAGAAGGAATGCTTGAATGCGTAATTATTCAAGCTCAATCCACGGGTGAGATGCCAATAAAGTGAGTAATCAGATGCTGTGTGCCAACTAGCTGTACCTTGCCAACGGCCACCTATCACTTCATCCTAGTCAAATACTTTGTGAAGGTAAGGATTCTCACATGTGGGTACTAATCCACCTTTTAAAACTGAATTAGTGGTGCCATCCGATGGCAAATGCAAGAATGAAGTTGGAATCGACAAACACTCATGCCTAATTTTACAACAGTCACTTCTCGCCCTATGCTATAGCCAAGATCTCTTTTAAATTTGACTTTTCAAAGTTCCTATGACATTCTTCTTCTTTATTTATTTATTTTAAATGTTCAGGCTATCTGATGGGTTCCAGGATAAATCCCAAGAAATGCCGTTACAGCCTCTTGCGTTATCTTTTACATACATTGACAGGTGAATAACATGGTTAGGACTCAGCCATACTTCCACTTCTCCCCAGCTCAATGTGGGTCTGAGCAGTTTCCCGCTTGACCCACACTTCCTAGGCATGAATCTGAGTGGTCTCACCCTTGTTCCGCTCCTTTCCTGTAGCTCTAAATCAAAGCAAACATCAATCCAGAGAAAACCCAAATTGCAGTTTGCTCCAATTGAGTGGTAAAGAGGAAGTGTGGAGAAGCCCTTGGTTCAAAATGTGTGTTGGTTACAGTCCCTTAGAATTTGACTTCATTGGCTTGGATCCCAAGGCAAGTTAAAGAAGTTCACGGGACAAAAGTCTATTGTCTCTGCTCTCCTCCTTGCAACATGAGAAAGCCTAATGAAAGAGCTTTGAGGGGGGGGGCTCTTCTGAATGATGTGGAATGGCTGTGGAGATGGGAGAAATCACTCCCAAATCTGGTGAAGCTCTGCATTATTTGGGGTGATTTCTTCTCTACTCTACTTCTTACATTACTCTAGAGAGGCTGGTTTCTTGGCGGTGCAAAAGTGGCTGAAATGAGGAGACTGGACATATGTCCTCCATAAACTTCCTTAAAGTATCTTAGGGCACTCTGCACAAGCCATTTACTGCACATTTCCAGTGCCTGGGCATTCATACACCTCCCATTTCCTCCCTGCTCTCCCTCCCTTTGTTAATGCTGATTTTCTCTTACTGGGGAAAAAAAAATCCAGCTATTACTGTTCCTATCTGTATAGGAGCAAAAACTCCAAGGATGTTTCAGAGCAGATCCTATTCAATTTGGGGAGGCAGTTTGTTTCTGACATGTTATGCAAGATTTCTTAGGTGTCTGCTCTGTGGGAGGCGTGGGGGACCTTCGGCCCTCCAGATGTTGTTGAGTTACAACTCCCATCGAGCAAGCCTAGCCAATGGTGAAAGGGGATGAGAATTGTAGCAACATCTGCAGGGCCAAAAGTTCCCCAAACCCGCTCTGCTGCTATTCCCCCAGAGTTCCAGAGGGCAATTTTATTTCCAGGAGCAGCCATGGGAAAGTTGTTGCTTTTGCTGCAGTGGGAAGAGAAAGAGTGATCTTGCTGTGTATGGAATTCTCTCTCTCCTTTAGTACAGGATTGGGACTTCAGTGCCAACTAAAAGCCCAGCTACGCTGTTTTGCAAGTCCCAGGGCCATAGATGCAACAGAAATTCCATTTTGCTTGCATTTTAAGGAGAACCTGCTTATTGTGCACTTCTCAAACTGATATGTGTGCTTCTCCAATTTTTTGCAGTGTAGTTCTCCACAGGATCCTCCTTGCCTTTTCCCCACAGAAGTAAATAACTGCCAGTCACTCCAATGGGAAAAAGTAAGGTTTGCATGTTCCCTGAAAATATGTGACCTGATGTCTATCGAGAGAAGCCCCATAAGCAGACACAATGTGCCCATAATTCCCTATGCCCATAATACCAATAGGCAGGGCTTTTTTTTTCAGCTGGAACTTTCCAGAACTCAGTTCCAGCACCTCTCGGATGGGCGCCATTGCCATTCTAAGAGAATGAGGGAAGTGTTCATGAAGAGTTCTGGAACTTTCCCCCTAGAAAAATAGCACTGCCAATAGGCAGTTATAGGTAGCTTTTGAGCATGTTCGAAGTGCTTTCTTTCACTACTCATTAAGCAAAAGGCCACCATTATGTAGACAGGATGAGGGAGGTTGGCTTTTAGCCTAAAGGGGGTGATTTCTGGGGCAGTTTGAGTGCTAGCACTTCATATTTGAACAGTGCTGTACTCAAAGGCATCCGTTCAGATTTTTAAAAAGCATTTCTTGAAACCTAGATTGAAAATATAACAAGCTGACCATCATCGGGTCAGTCACAAACCATTTGTCCTCACATCCAACTATGTCTGTTCAGAATCCTGAATGATATCACTAACTCTTTGAAATCCAGGATCTTAGAAATGAACTAGAGGCCAGGTTTCTGCTTCCCCGCCCTCCACAGAAATGTCTCTTCCTCTCACAAGGTCACCGCTTTAGGATACTTGAACGGCCGAGATGATTATTAATTCCTCTGCAAAAGCCACAGATAGGGCACAGAGCTCTCGACTCCCGATGCTATCTAGTCAGCGAGCCTGCAATTAAGATGTGAGAAGTGGGTGGCGAGTGGCTGGAAGGGAGCAGGTGAAGGGAGGATGGTTGTCAAAAGAATTAAATAAGGGCCCGTTCTGTGAGCTTCGTTTTGTATCTTGATGTCGCTGCTTAGTGCGTTAAACCAGCGTGGCTGAGTGACCTCGTTGCTGTGTCAAAGTCAGGGGATATGTCTTCCCACAGCAATGAGGTCGCTCTGTGGCTGTGTTAAAATCTGGCCTCATGCCTGGTGTCTAATTCTGACAGGAAGCTCAGCTGTAACTAGGACTCTCCAAAGCCGGAGGCAAGGCTAGATGTATTTGCCGCCGAGCTGTGCCTCGCGTTGCTCCACTAAGAGCCCTGATCTAGCGTGTCAGCAGTCAAGAAATAAGTGTCAAGGCCTGAACCCCCTTCAGCTTAAGCTCTGTCCACTGAGGCAATGCTAATAATGCTTAGCAGGGCAGGGGAGGACCAGCCTGCTCACTTCCTCTGCCCGGTATTTATTAGAACAACTCTTTCCTTCCACAGCTTAAGAAAGCAGGTCTGCAGAACCCCAGTACTAGGCCAAATGTAGCTCACCAACTATGTGACTTGCCAAATGCCTGGCGATGGCAACTCTCTGTGTTTCCCCCCCAACACCTACACCATGGGTGGAGAAAATTTTTCGTCCTCAAGACCACATTCCCTTCTGTGAACCCACATACAGTAGTGGGTTGGGCCAGATCAATGAATGTAAAGTTTACTTTCGTACTGTAGGCACACCCCCATACCCCTCTGCATCAAGATGAGCAAGGAGCTTACTCAGAGTTTGGTGGCACATTTCAGCCAAGCAAGAACCCTTGAGGAAGGTGCAAAACATGGCCAGTGAGGGGCCTGGCCTAGCGGAGTCTCAAGGGTCAGAGAGAAACTCAATTCGGACCCCAGGCCTGAGTTTTCACATGCCTTCCCCAGGCAGAATGAACACCTTCTTGGCTTCTCCCATATAGACCATATAGACCAGCCCGGTCACTTCAATCTATGGACAATACCCTGGAAATCTCACAGTAGTGTGGGAAAGAGATCTCTCTATGGTGGCACCTACCTGTGGCCCACTTTTCCCAGCTATGGGTGCTTCTGCTGGTAATTAAAAATGTTGTTGTTGTTGTTGTTTAGTCGTTTAGTCGTGTCTGACTCTTCGTGACCCCATGGACCATAGCACGCCGGGCACTCCTGTCTTCCACTGCCTCCCGCAGTTTGGTCAGTCATTAATACTGGCTCCTGGCATTTCTGGCTTCTGTAACTTTTTTCTTGTGTTTTGCCATTTTCTTAGTGCCTTCTGGCCCACCTTGATATTTCTTCAGACATGATTATGAATTAATAAATAACCAAGACCCCAGTGGGCCACCACACTTGGCAGAGTGGTGGCAGCAAAATGCCAGCTGTCTAGTAACCCAGGATCTATTTTTTAAAAACCTAGATACGTAAGAATCTGAAACTTTGGCTCAAAAAACAGTGCTTAAAATTCTGATGCAAGATTCCCAAAAATGAGAGTGGCACATTGGGTGTTGGGATATTTGTCTAGCTTCAGAGGCTACTGTAGAAAAAAATACCCTTTATTGCAAATCTTATTTCTACGATCCCCTTGTTTCCTCCAGTCTTTTCTCACTAATTCTCTATTTTCGATGATTTCACATAGAAGACTCACATTCGGTAAAGGCCAGCAGGATGATATGCACATTCCCCCCCAAGGCTGCCTGTGTGCACACAGCTGTTCTTGGGTAGGAGAATTGCCCCAGTTGGCCTCAATGCTCTGCTAGAAAAGGAGCAAACAGAAGAATGTACCATTGGCTTTTGCTGCACTGGAAACACATAGGAGAAGAGGAGGCCATGCAGTCTTTGTTATGTGGGAAATAATTGCCAGCACATCCAGAAAGAAGACTCGGGCAAGAACAGCTATCTGAGGAAAAGATATATTTATTCAAATAGATCAAAACTGGGACAAGCTACTAATCACCAGTCAAGACGAAAGGTCAAACCAGGAGTCAGAACCAAAAGTACAGGAAACTCAAGAAATATTTATTGCTCGACCAAGGCTCAGCTGAAACAGGAAGTTGTGTATTGGGGAGACCGGGCACGTTTTCCAACTTTTTATAATTTAATATTTGGTATTTTTTAATTTTTTATTCTTATCTATTTTGAGGGAAACAGGATACCATTGTATTTCCTATACCTTTATCTACAAACTAGCACAATTATTTTTCAAAAAAGGAAATATAGTTTTTGACAGCAAATGGTTAAGTCTGATCATGTCAAATTGGAAAATGTGCCCCGTATGCGGGGCAAGTTTTCCAGCCTACTAAAAATGTGCAGGGGCAAATTTTCCAACTATACTTTAAATGGTAAGACACAGGTAATAAATCTTGCTTGTTACTTAATATGTATTTTTTATTGTAAACTAAAAAGGCATAATAATAGTAGGTAAGATAATAATAGACTAATAGAGAAAGTAATAGAGAAAGTAATTGGATATAGGAAACAAATGCCACTTAATGATTTTACAAAAAATGTCACTTAACAATTTAACAGACAGTTTTTTTAAAACAAACAAACAAACAAAAGTCGTCATTGTCTGAATCACAGTGAATGCAAACAAAAAATGTAACATCCCCTTTGGTGCAGTCTTCATGCACCCATTTTCCAATGAGACACGTGTTGGAATAGGTGCCCCGTATGCTGTTGGAAAACCTGCCCCGCCACCATATTGGAACTTTGACACTACCTCGACGAGTAGCGGTGTAAGTTATTTGCAGAACAAATGCATAGTTACGTTAAGAAAGAAACCCCTTTTTAGTACATGCAATGTCAAAACAGCAAGTTTAATACTAGTACGTTTATTTTAAGTTTCAATAAAGACCTGAAAGTTTACTGAAAGTTGAAAAAAATGAAGAAAACAGCTCTCCCAACGATGAGACGGCAGCTACTAAACTAAAACTTCCGTAGATGATGTGTGCTGTGATGCTACTTCAGCCAGTTCGCCCCCTGGCGTCATCTAGCGGCTCATTTCAAAACTAAAGCAAGTTGGAAAACGTGCCCCTGTGGAAAATGTGCGCCGGTCTCCCCTTCTTTTTCCTGCACAGGCCAATCCAACGGCCAGCATGAGTGGGCAGTGTTAGTTCATTTGCAGAATGTTCTTCATGGAGAAGGCTGCCAGCTGGTGTTCAATGGTCCACCACACAGAGTAGAGACACCAGTTGCAAACAAATCCACGCCATCTCCCTCTGGCACGGTTGACATACCGTACATGCCACATTCCAGGTTGAAAGCTGGTTGTGTGACTGGCTCCCTATACAGTTTAAGGAAGGGATTTCAACTACATCTGTGCAACTCCTCTTTTTCAGGAGTTGGCATCCATGTGGTTGAAATGGCCTGAAGCACAGAGCATCACTTCATACATTGTTGTTTAGTCGTTTAGTCGTGTCCGACTCTTCGTGACCCCATGGACCAGAGCATGCCAGGCACTCCTGTCTTGCACTGCCTCTTTGTCCATGGAGTTTTCTTGGCACGGATACTGGAGTGGCTTGCCAGTTCCTTCTCCAGGTGGATCACGTTTAGTCAAAACTCTCCACTATGACCTGTCCATCTTGGGTGGCCCTGCATGGCATAGCTCATAGCTTCTCTGAGTTATTCAAGCCCCTTCGCCACGACAAGGCATTGATCCATGAAGGGGCACTTCATACATAGTTTCCTGCATTAGCACATACTCAGGGTTTCCTTTGGGCGGCTGCCTTGCTAAGCACAGACACTGTGCACTGCAGTCCTCTTGAGATTTCCCAAGCATGTAAAGTGATTATACAAGGGAGGGGAAAAGATTGTTGTGTCAGCCTCAATGAGGCATGCATTCACTAGTTTGCCCACCTACCAATGATATGAGCATAGGCTCTGCATGAGAGATGCAAGAAGGTTTCTGTTTCAATCCTGACCCTCCTTTGCAGCATGCAGTGCTGTTTCTGTTTGGCTGCAGTTTGACTTCTGGCAAAAACTTATTCATCTCGCTGCCCACTGTGACAGAATTTTACACAACTCATTATGTAATTAATTACATTACTCCACAACACAGAAAGGCCATTCATTTCACGGCGAAGAAAATGCTACGCAAGCAGCAGACGTAATCTATTATGCATTGTTTGAGGAGTGAAACCATGACAGCAAATACCAATCATATTTGCGGGATGGATTTCCATTTCAGAAACGGGACAAATAAGCAAACACCAACTTGTACTGTCGACATAATTCTCACACCCTTGTAGTTGGTTACAGCACTTTATGTTCAAATTGCATCTGGCTTCTTAAAGTTGCTTAGAGTTTGGTGTTCACAAATGTTTGAAATACTAACAGGTGTTTAACATGTTTATTGACATTTAACGGCAAGCCAGGCACACTTTTAGCCCAGAGAATACTTAAGATTATTGTTTCAGCAGTAGGCTTGTACAGACAGAAGACTGATGTTTTTTAATTAGACGTAGACAGCCATTTTAAGCTATTGTTTTGGAAAAGGCGCATTCCTCTCTTCCTTCCCCCCAAATTGCTGCAGCACGAAGTAGGAAATACTCCATTCCTGACTCTCCACCTTTAAATTTGTTGCAGAGAGATTGAGCAAGTTTTTTTAGAGTTTGTGCAGATCTTGGGAAAGCAGTGAAGATCTGTTTGCCAACTTTCAGTGAGGTGGGTGGCTGGCTGCATTGTAAGTCCAGGATAAGCTGGATCTTATTACTGCCTTATCTTAGACTGCCAGTGTGTGTGGGTTCTCTCCCGACATAATGAGCAACATATTCAGGCTCGGTTAGCATGTGTAAGTCTGCTTGCCAAGAGCAGTAGGGAATCATAGTATCTTCACAGGGGCAGCTTCTCACTCAAAGAAAGGTGTGTGAGAAATGCAAGAATGCTTATTCTGCTCTACCAACGTTCTAAACTTGGTTTGAAACCTACCTCAAGCTGTGCTATCTATGCTTCATGTCATTTTCCTCTTCTCTTCCCAAGTACATAGTTGTTTGTTTGTTTTTGGAGGGGGGGATGCTAGGTGTTTATAAATCCCATTCATTTTCAACCATGGGCACACTCAAATATCTGCAGCTGCACAGAACTACCTCAGCAGAGCCTCTAAAGCTGCAATTCTGTGCAGATGCTTCCATTTCAGATCACTATGATCCGGATTAGGGGTGCCAACTTGAATAAAATATTGTGGGGCCCCAGGTAAGGCCCACCCCACATAATTGATCACATGATGCAGTGCACACACACACCATTTGAATGGCAATGTCCTTCAACTTTGTGGGGGGGGCAGCCCCCTCAAATACTTTATTGTGGTGGCTGAAGCCCCCATGGCCCTAGGAGTTGGCTCCTCTCATCTAGATTCTTACCAGCCTTCCACCATGATGTCCCAGAGCACATTACCACAATTTTAACAACAGCAACAACAATTAATAACAACTAAAACTGATTACAATTAAGAGAATCCTAAAATATATTAGTAGGACTTTTTATAGGCTTGGGCTGTGCACACCTAGTGCAAGATTTCAGAGGAGACGGAAGGAATACGGTGGTCGTAAATGATTCAGCACTGAACCATACCTATTATTCATGGAATTCTGGGACATCTTTTGAGGTCAGCTTCATGTCTTGATTCCATGTTTTGTGTAAGTTTCAATGTGTCAGAAAAAGCTGGCACAGTTCTAATCCAGGCTTGATCTCCTGCTGAATTTCTTCCTCTTTAGGTCAAACCTGGCCAGGCAGCCATGAAAGATTCTGGCACCTGCTTGCATTTAACAGCTTCTCTAATATCCCATGAAGTACTTCACTGGAGCAAGGAGAAAGAAATGAGTGACTACCAATTTGTGTAGCTATTCCAGACCTGACCTCCCTCCAGCTCCTTGTGCTCTAGTAAACTTTCCCTCATTATTTGTCTGCACTTGCAGTTTGCCCAACTTTAGGACCAGGGTTGGCATCCAGTGCAAAACACCCATGTACGTGTAATCAAATACCAGCAGGCTAAAGAAAGCATCTGCTGAAGTACCATATCCAATGTAAACTTATCTCTGGTCACCAAAACCGAGTGCACTGAGAAGAGAACAAAAATCACAGAGATGAACATAAGCTACCGAGGACACATGTGTAGCTGTCTCCCTTGTGTCTGAATATGCCTCATGTAGAAATCATGAGTAATATTGTCACTGGGATGGCAAAGAGGCGGAATTATCTACAATATTCAGGAACCGGCTGATCAGGTCCAAGGCTTATTCTCCTACCAATGTACTCCTATATATGTCTATTCAAATACATAACCCATTGAGTTCAGCATGGCTTACTCCCATGAAACGAGTTATAGGATTGCAGCTGAAATCTTATCTTTGCAAAATGTCCTATTATTTTGGTTATTATGTCACAGAAGATGTTTTGGTGTCATGCAGCAGTGGTTCCTGAACTCCCCCCACCCCATGGACCACTTGAAAACTGCATAGGTGCCAACTTCCAGATTGAAAAATCGCGAAACCGGAAGTTGCGCTGTGGCCATTTTGGAACTGGGCAGAGCAGCACCGGAAGTCGCTTCTACGCATGCTCTGCCCATTTCCAAAATGGCCACAGTGCCAGAAATCGCTTCTGCGCATGTCCAGAGACTCCAGACATGCACAGAAGGAGCCTCCCCGGGCCAGTAAGAATCCGGGGGATTTACGGGGTTTTTAAAAATCTGGGCTGCCAGCGGGAAATGACTGGAAAAACGGGGGTTTCCTGGGGAATATGGGAGAATTGGCAGCTATGGAAAACTGTTGAAGGTCTTGATGGGCCACAATAATGCTTTCTTGGCCTGTTGTAGCAAGGTGCTGTATAATTTTTATGGATTGTATTATACTTTTAATTCCACAGAAAACAAATATTTCATGTGATGGCTGTGCTGCCTCTTGCCTTCAGCCTAAAATCCACAGAGATGTCATAGACCACCTGAATGAAGCTGTCATACCACTGGTGATGCACGGAACAGAATTTGGGAACCCTTGTCATAGAGCAACTGAAGTCCATTGATCTCAATTGGTTTTCTCTGTGTATGACATCATTTAACACTCTTAACAATCCATGAAAATCTAAGTGGGTGGGAAATGTCTCATCCAACTCTGAAATCTTTCCCTAAATGTAGAAACGGAAAGACCTTTTTATTGGGGGGAGGGAGCATATGGGAGGAGAAGAGAATGGATAATTTAAACATTTCTGCAGATTAGATTGTCTTCAGATGTTCTCTTCCAAATTTGTTATAAGTGCATCTTTGAGAAAATTGCCATTCTGCAAATTATTTAAAAGGGACTAAAACAAGAGATGACAACATAATTGCTATTAATTAGAACTGATCTTGACTTCTGGATTATTTTCCTGATTGGGAGGCTGTTTAGAAAACAATTAGGCAGTTGGCGGCAGCAAAGAAATTTGCTACTTCTTTGCTGTTCATCACTTAATTGTTATCCACTTTTGAAACTTTTTTTAAAAAAAACAAAAAAAAACATTTTGTCTCCTCTGTGCCCACTTAGTCTCCTTAGGTGGCAAAGAAATGGTTTTAAATTATGTAGCAAGGGGAAACAAAATTTCATTTAAGGTAGACCTGCTGGAATTGAACCAGAAGGCTCTCAAAACATTTTGCTGCACCTCTCTGAAGAATTAACTCTAGGAAGGGACGTGGCTCAGTGGCAGAACATTGGATTTGCTCACAAAATGTCCCAGTTTCAATCCCCAGCGTCTCCAGGTATGACTGGAGCAGACTCCTCTCTGAAATCTTGGAGAGCTCCCGCTAGCCAATGTCTTCTCCTTCTTTGGTGATCACTCGTAGCCAAGTAAGATTGTCTTCCATCAACTTGATCTTAACAGTGAGTCCGTAAGTGACTGTGGAGGACAATTCTGGATCCACATGGCCTTCTACACTCTCTGCATTTTTCTTGAAGCTGTTGAGCAGTCAAAACCATGTCCACTGTACCCCTAGAAGGTCAGAAACCATTTTGGTTTTCAGGAAGGGTTAGCCTCGGACATAGTTAGGAGATGGTTTGCTAAGATCCTTGAAAGAATTTTGCCGGCTGCAGCTAATAATGAGATACCTTGATAGTTTCTTCAAATCCGTTCTGTCACCTTCTTTTTTTTAAAAAAGTTGATAATTTTGGCATCCCTAAAGATCTCCTCTCTCTCCCCCAGGTTTTTCCCTGCTGAGCTTGCAAAGTTGTTGTGTAAGTTCAATTCCGCCCACTTTGAAGACTTCAGCAGGTATCCCATCAGGTCCCCTGGCTTTGTTGTTTTCCATTTGGTTAATAGCTGTACACAACTCTCCCAGATTTGGAGATACTGCAAGCTCATCTCTAATTTGTTTTTGCAGAATTTGTGAGAGCACCTCAGCAGCTACGGGGAAGTTGCAGTTAAGGAGATGTTGGTAATATTCTTTCCAATGCGGTGCAATAGCTTCTTTATCGTTTAGAAGTGTGGTACCGTCTGTTGAGTGTAGGGGGCATATGTCATGATTTATTGGCCCATAGATGGTATTTTTGGCTTTAAAGAAACTCTGTGCATGAGATGAGTGTCAGTTAAGTGCTGGATCTCTTGAGCATTTTTTATCCACCTGGTGTTCTTTAGTTCTCTGGTTCTTCTTTGAAATTCAGCCTACTCAACTGCCTCATTCCTTGAGTCAGAACCACTGAATCTGTATCCACCACCATCATGACTAGGGGGTTACAGATTTCATGGTCCTGCCCCCATTACCATTTGCTGATCACCATGAGACTTTTTGGGAGTTGGGTTTGGGATGGATTTTTGGAAGACGTCTGTGCATGAATTTATGTGTGTAGACCAGTCCAACGCACAGTCTTTGCAGTAAGTCTCTGTTCCAATGGGATGAGTATCATGACAACTGGTAGATTCTTATCTGCTGCAGCCTTGATCCGCCTTCACAGCCATTGTAATATACCACTTGTTATCTTTCGCCTCTTCTGCTGTTGAGGACTTCTTGGGTCATTCATTGTCTAGCTCCTCCCTTGACCTTACTGCCCTGTGTTGACCCTACTGGGAGTACAAGAGTCCTGACGGCTTCACTCACAAGGATCATAGGAATGTGCAAGCCCACTCACTATGACAAGGTGAGTGAGGGTAGTCAATGTAGATGGCACTCAGCAAGATGGCAAATGGTTGGACTCAGTCTAAGGCATGTTCCTAATGTTCATGCTAGTAGGGCTACCAACTTCATGCAAGCAAGTGATCATTTTATAGCCATATTATAACAGGCTTCTGGAGGGACAATCTATTGCAAGTCTTGGTGGTACAAACTGCTCGTTTTCTTTTCTTTTTTGTACGCAGAAGGCACGAGGTCCAAACCCTGTCATTTCCAGTGAAAGGAATAAGAAAGAGCTGCTGCCAGTCAGAAAAGATGCCAGATCCTATATACGGCAGACCATATCTGCTTTCTTTGCTAGGGGAGGGAGTTCTCTGGTTGTTTCCAAGGATCACAGGAATACGTGTTGTGTTTTACTCTGAAAGAAGCCTTCCCACCAGGTGTCCAGTAATCAAAACTGCTATTTGATGAAATAAGCAGGTTGCAATGCCTAACCATCCACTGGAACGGAAGCTGTGAGGGAGAAGGTATATGTCTTCATCTTGCGTTGGCTGCCTGCTGCTCAAGCAGCGGCAGGCCTCCAGTTTGTTTATGGCTCTCTCTTTTTTCGTACCAGTTGCTATTCCTTATCACAGAAGACAGTCATTCATTCACCTGGATAGATTTAAGAGAGAGGACGTCATGCCCATGCCTTTCCATCCATCCATCCATCCCAACTCGTACTTGATAGGGCAGCTATTGAGCTGTTTATCACCCTCGCCTTAGTTGGTGTTAAGTGCTTCCTTGCCATGGCTCCATCGCAAGTGAAAAACAACAAGCTATTTCCTTTGCGGGCGCCGGGCTCTTTTTAAAATTAGCATTTAAAGAAAAGAATAGTAGCAGTTTCTCTCTCATTTATTGTCAAATGTACTGGTGCATTTGTTTCCCTGATGTCCTATTTCATGGTGAGCTGCCCTTCTGATACGCTTAAATGGATTAGAGTGGCTTGGATGTTTTGTTTTGCTTTAAGTTAGAAGAAGCTTGCATGTACAGATGGCACACCCAAACTGTTGTTCCTCCTGAGCTCTCAGAAAACATCAGCTGCATAAAATAATAATAATAACTGGTCAGCCAGCACAAACCCTTTTAAGCTATCAGAGCATCACAGACATAAACAGTTCAACTTAAGCTTCGTTTGCATTGGAAGAAGATGATCTAAGCAAAGCTGTAGCCACAAAGTACAATCCAGGATTCCCTTGAATTTGTCTCTTTACTTCTGTATCCTAAGATGTTGATGTTGATGATTATGATGATGGTGGTGGTGGTAATAATTTATTATTTATACCCTGCCTAAGACCTACATTGGCTCCCAGTACGTTTCCGAGCACAATTCAAAGTGTTGGTGCTGATCTTGAAAGCCCTAAATGGCCTCGGTCCAGTATACCTGAAGGAGCGTCTCCACCCACATCATTCTGCCTGGACACTGAGGTCCAACGCCGAGGGCCTTCTGGCGGTTGCCTCCCTGCAAGAAGTGAGGTTACAGGGATCCAGGCAGAGGGCCTTCTCAGTAGTGACACCCTCCCTGTGGAACACCCTCCCATCAGATGTCAAGGAAATAAACAACTCACAGACTTTTAGAAGACATCTGAAGGCAGCCCTGTTTAGGGAAGCTTTTAATATCTGAAGGACTATTGTATTTTAATATTCTGTTGGAAGCCACCCAGAGTGGCTGGAGAAAGCCAGCCAGATGGGTGGGGTATAAATAAAAAAAATAATTCATTAAATTTGTTTCGTGACCCAAGCTTTTTTTGGGGGGGGGGAGTCTCATGATCTGCATGATAAATTGCCCATCATGTTTGGAATGGAAATTCTATTCTTTCAAGCAGAACTATGCACAATGTTTCCTGGGGGTACCTGAGGTTTCTTTCAAATCACACTGCATGGCATAAAAATGATGGATATCTCCAGGTAGGAACTTAGGTTTGTCCAATTAGAGCCAGGAGTGTCCCCAGCCTGAAATTCTGGAGAAGCATTCCCAGTCAATGCAGATTGTACTGAGTTAGAGGATTGAGGGATGTGACTCAGGCCTGAGACCCACCCCCTCCACTATGCAGCATGAAAACCACTGCCATATGTAGGCTCAGAGATTTGGAAGGAAATCTCAATACATGTTCCCAGTACAGTTTTTGGAGTAAAAAGAGTAAAATGAAGTCCATTGCCAGCTGTCCCTTATTTTTAAAAGGATGTCATTGATTTTCACACATCACCCCTTCACAGAAAATCCTTACTTCAGATATCGTATTCCTTCTGCTGTTACAATGCCCAGGGGAGCTCATTTCTGCTGCTATGTTAGCTAATACACTGGGCTGTATAATGAATGATGGCTGTGTGATCTCTGATCCAGGAGCAAAGAACAGTTTTCCAGAGTCACAGAGACAGGAATTTATGTATGAGTGATAAGCAGCGAAGTGCTGCCATCTGCTATTAGCATATGACTGAGGGCTGCCTCTACATCACTTGAAGGCTTGTCACTTGATGGCTTATATCACTCAATGACCTTCAGCTGCATCTCCTCCATTGAAAAGTGCCGTGCACAATGTAATTTGAAGCCACCTGAAGAAGTACTATATGTTGTGCTTGATGTCTGCTAGCTGCTGAATATATGCACTATCGAGTGAGGAAGCATCAGTGTTCATCCCTCCAGCAAATGCCCTCCATTTCTCTCCATTTATTCCTTCATTAAATTTCTATATCCAAAGATCACAGGGTGGTTGACAATGTAAAAGCACAAAAATACATAGCATAAAAACAAATAATAAAAAAATATCCCCCACAGTTTAAAAGTCCATAGACGGTCTTCTTGAGAGTAAGTGCCATTGAGTTTATTACATCCACAAAATCCAGATGTAAGCATGAAAAGTGTTTTGCAATCTTGACCACAGTTGTCTTCAGTTGTCTTCGGTTCAGTTGTCTTCAGAGACAATTCTGGTCTATAGCTACCGTATCTGCAGGCATCTTCCCCAGTGTTTTATGTCAATCACAACAACCTGTGGGGTTGGTTCTTCCCACAGGATAGATTGATTGACCCAACTGATGCAAAAATTCAATGACATCATTGCTGAGCCTCCCCCTACCTTTGGTTGAAAGAGAGGAAAATACTGCAAAGGAAGCTTTGCTCTGAACAACTTGCATTACCAGAGCAGAGTGTCCTTAAGTTGGGCTTCTCAGGCATACATTGTAAAGATCCAGAGATCACTGTAAGTTTCAAGAGTTTTCTCTGAATATGCACTGCCCTCCTGTACTGCTTGAGTCTTTTTTTTTCTCCTGGCATTTCCCAGGGTTGGAAGAGATTGGCAGAGAAGCCAGTGAGGAGTAACAGAATGCCTTGCATGCAATTCAGTCTACAATTGCTACCAAATTGGGGCTAAGTTGAATTGCTTCTAAGGTGAATCTAAAAGTTCCCTCTTGGGCAAACCAAGGAGGTGGGTTCTGTAGATGCCGTCACCCAGGTCAGGTGCTGGGTTCACAACTGAATTAAGGGAAAATGGTTACAGCGAGATCCTTAAGAAAAATCAGTGTAATTTGACAAATATGAAGAGCTACCAGCCTTTTAGCTGGTGCTGGTTGGGTATTTTAATAAACTAAAAAAAATCAGTGCAGTTTTGAAATTAGTGGCTAAAATCAGAGCAGTTTTGAAATGTTCAGTCCACCATCTTGATTTGAAATGGCGTCCAACTGTATCCAAACATAGACAACTGCTCCTGGATCTTAGGAACCATCATGTGAATTTTGATTATGATGTCTTTTAATGTGCCCAGTTGCACAGCAAACAGATGAACAAACCACTCTCCAAAATATGTAGTAGATTACCTGTTGACTGAAGTGTTCCTTCAGTCTCTCACATACCCAGCAAAAATGCTTCCATTAAATCTGAAGCATGAATGTTCCTGACTATCAGAAATGATGGGTATGCAAAAATATTTTGCCTCAATTTAGCAATTTTGTACTAAGGTATTAGCCTGCCGAGGGGTGTAATCCAGCAAGTGCTTTTGCCAGTGTATATTCTCCATTTCACAGAGGTCGGCATGGGGCAATGCCTGATGGAAACATTAACTATTTAAAACTTCTGATCTTCAGAGACAATTCTGGTCCATAGCTACCATATCTGCAGGTATCTTCCCCGGTGTTTTATGTCAATCATCTTTATCTACTATGGTGTACCTGGTAGAAAATATTGGCAGAAATGGATTTGCAAAAAAAAGCAAAATCATGATTTGGGAGCAGGTTACCTAAAGCAGGGATGTGGAACCTTTTTCAGCTGAAGAGCCATACCCAGAACTGCTACACCCTCCTTGGGTCATTTTTGTGCCTGGAGCAGGCACAGACATATCTCCAACTTAGCATTGCAGTACCATAGCATCAAGCAAAGAGCTTCTTCTTGCTCTCTAAAATGCAGCAAGCAGAGGCTTATCTCCATGCAAAGCGTGGGATCACCTGCCATATATGTTTACACACTGACCCTGTAAAATGAGGGTGGGCAGTTAGGTATTGCCAGAAAAAAGGATCTGCAACACCAAAAAAAGAGGTGAGTTTGCATAAATGTTGCACATGGTAATTTGTATGTCCAGATGCAAATTTAGAAATTATTACTGAAATTTAAAGTGACATGCAATTCATTACATCATAGTGGGGAAAACACTGAGTGGCATGTTCCTGCACAGTCAGCTGATCAAGTGCTAGTCTCTGAGGGATAGACCAGTTGGTAGAACACGAGACTCATAGGACTCAGCTCCAAATAAAACATTTTAAATGTGACACTAGATGGCAATAGTGAGCTATGCCAAATTCAATGTATTTTTCAAAACTTTTTTTTATTTAAAAAAGCATTTCCACAGTGTTTTTCATATGTGTATAGGTTCCACCTTAAGCTCAGGGCCATGGTTTCAAGCTCCACATTGGGTGAATGATTGTTGCATTGTAGAAGGTTGTGCTAGATGATCCTCATGGCCCCTTCCAACTATGGTTTTATGATCCCTTAACTGATAATAGACAATATCAAGGTTGTCACTATCCCTTTTTTATGTTTCCTTGCCTTTAAAGACTTGGGCTTGGAAGCCAGCAAACAGAAGACACCTTCAAATGGAGGACAGCAATTCAAAATAGAGGACCATCCTCTGTAAAACGGGACACATTGACACTCTGTTTAAGCTAGGTCAACTTCATTCCCATATTTGGTGGCCTAAGGCCAGCAAGTGAGTTTGCAGCTGAGGTCAAACACCTCACAGTATTAGCTAATACACTGCACTACCACAATGGAATCTCTATTTTATTCTTCTGCTGATACACACACACACACACACACACCTCATTTGCCTAGCTCTTAAAATAATTTTAAACCAGGCATCCCCAAACTGTGCCCCTCCAGATGTTCCCTAGCTAACAGGACCAGTGGTCGGGGAAGATGGGAATTGTAGTCCAAAACATCTGGAGGGCCGAAGTTTGGGGATGCCTGTTTTAAACCATCTACTTCAGAGAAGAAACAAAAAGGCATTACTGAAGCTGTTTTGTTTGGGTACAGTTCAGTTTGTGGGCCTTAATCACCTAGTTTCCACCTAGTAAAACCACCACCACCACAACAACAATATTAATAATATATAAAATTACAGAGTCAGCTAGCTAGGGGGCAAGGACCAATTTGCCCAAGGGCCTTACTGGTCCCAATTGGGGACTAATCATTTCATTTCTGCTCCTTCATGCATACAAAAAAGCTCAAGATTGAGCATCTGTTAAACAGCACCAAAGTACTGAGAAGGCAGAGAAAAAATAAATAACTCACAGTGCAACTCAAGCTTCATCTGCAGATCAGAGGATTTCAAAGCAAAGGAAATCAATATCCCACAGCACGGCCCAGGTCCTCAGAGGACGTCTTGTTATTGTTATTATGATTGGAGAGCATGAGTTTACATCCAAGGCATTCAGCAGAGTTTTGAAGAAATACACTATGTCTGTACCTGCCAGGCTTTGGCCTTCAGCCAGATTTTCTGTACCTGAAGCAAAATTGGTTGGTTAGAAGATCTCATTGCAACTGTATTGGAATTCTTGGGATTCCAGTTTGGTTGCTACAATGGGCAAAAAGTGGAATGTAAGGGAAACATGGTGTTTTGTGGTGTGTGTACACACACTTCTTCAAGTGGGAGGGACCTCACTCACTCCCACTTGAAGTATAAAAAGTAAAAAACAGATGTCCAGTTATAATGGCTCCAGGGCTCTGCATTTTCAAAAGTATGAAAGCAACTACTTTGGTTGTTGCTGGTGCTATTATTTTTACCTGCTTCCCAGCCAGTCCTTATCACAATATTAAAGACAATGGTGGCATGCAGGCTCCATTTCTCCGGAAGGCTTGGATTGCAGCCACCAGAATCTATCATTGCTCAGCAGAAAAGCAGTTGCCTGTCAAGACCCCAAAGCCACCCCCTCGTTGATGAATAAGACACAAAGACATGGATATTAGGTTAATGGCCACAACTTTATTGGTTACAGAATGTGAGTGGTATTGGCTTAGGTATTGGAATTGACCCGACTATATCTGACTCCTGCCCGTCATGCAGGGAGTCCTGTAAGGGTCAACCACCAGTAGAGGGAGCCCCGTCAATGCGAGCCAACTCAAGCTCCCCCTGGATTCCCGACGGGGACGTGGCATGGCCCTAGCCCTGCCCTAGGCTTCAGACAGGATCCACACACCCGGATTCCTTTAATTGAATACCCTTAAGCTTGGAAGGACAGGTGATTCAGTGGAAGAACAGCTGCTGCTTACTGGAAGGGAAAGAGGCGAGGCAGCAGGGCAGCAAATGCACCAGTGGAGCTAATCCAGCACCCCCACAGGTGTGTTTGCACTGCGTAAATGTCTCTGGCACCTTGCATGACTTGGCCTCTTGCACTCGCCCCACCTCCTCCCACACAGCGGGCTGAAGGATTTCATCATCATCATCATCATCATCATCATCATTTTATTTGTATGCTGCCTTTCCATAGTTGAAACTATGCTTAAGGCGGCTTACAACATGGCAAGATTTACATAATTACCAACATAACAAAAGTCATAAACAATAAATAAAGCACTTCAAAAGGTATACAACCCAATGGAAAACAATCTCCACATAAATCATAAAATCTACAACTAAAAAAATACAACATTAATATCAAGAACAATTTCAGCAGTGTTTAGTTTTGTTTTCGTGGAATCCTGGCTTGCTGCGTAGGAACCATAATTGTGGTTTATTTCAAACTCTGCCCTACTTAACAAGTCAGCATCATAACCCACAATTTGAAGCTGGTTTATTTCGAAGTTGATGACAGCTTGTTATCCACTTTGCTCTGTGAAAGAGTTACCAAATACTACCCAAGTCCTCTACCTACGTAGCTATTTGGGCTCGTTTCGACTTTTTGTCCTGGACTGACTGGATGCAGAGGAACAGTGCTATTTATTTATTTTTTAGAAAAAGGGGTGCCGGAACTCACCATGAACATCTCCCTTGTTCTCTTATAATGGCAATGGTGCCCACCTGAGAGGCGCCAGAACTCAATTCTGGTGAATTCCCACTGAAAAAGCCCTGGGCAAGAGGCATTGGCTGAGGAACCTCCAGGGGACCCCCAGAGGAAGAATGCTCAGACCCAGGGGAGTGGTGGGTTGGTGGTGGTGATGAGTGGTCAGAGGGAGAAGAAGTAGAAGACTGGGAGGAAGAGGTGTTAGAAGCTGAAGAGGCAACAGGGTTTAATGAGCAGGAAGAGGCTGTGGCAGAGTGTTTCAGACTCAGAAACAGGGGAGGTCGAAGGCCTCCCCCAGGTCTCACAGAACACACAGAAAAAATGAAGAAGGCAGAACAATGAAAGGCAAGACAATGGAGCCTTAGGCTGCTGGGGAAGGAACTGGGGGGGGGGTGGTCCTTAGAGAGTTGTGGGAAGGCAGGGACCTTCGGTCATCACAACTGCCACACTGGGGCAAGACCTGCTGGGAAGAGTTGCTGGGATCACAGTTTTGGTTTCTTTGAATAATGAGCTAACTTCACTGACATCAGTGGGGTTTTTTTTTTATTTTTTATTGCTGACCTACTCCTGACTCCAGTTCCTGACACTTTTGCACGTGGTGTCAAACCATGGCTTAATGTTCCATGTGAATGTGGTCAGTGCCTGATACAAGCCCATGCTTGTAGCCTGGAAACGTACAAACTGTTTAGGAGTGCTGCAAATCTCTGCACTTACTTCCTGCATGTTGGTCACTTCTGATGTATTGCATGTCTATCTCTGTCCCTCACAGATCAAATTTAGCACCAAAGGATATTCAGATTATGTCCTCAGTTAAATTATTCTACACACACACACACACACACACACACACACACACACACACACACTTACATACACACAGGGCCGGATTTAGGTTTGATGAGGCCCTAAGCTACTGAAGGTAATGGGGCCCTTTATATGTCCAGCTGTCCTTTGTCAACAACAATTGCCACTTTTTTGTGTGTTGAATATATGGTCATTTATGGACCTAATAGGTATCTAAAGCCATTTGCACATAACAAATAGGAGCCTACACAACACAAAACACTGTTGCTGTATGTAGGTTTTATTTTATTTTTTATCTTATATTTTGGAAATGTACATCCAGTTTTTTCCCATTAAATTTTTTTGGGGCCCCCAAGGGACTGGGGCCCTATGCTATAGCTTGTTTAGCTTATACGTAAATCCAGTACTACAACAACAACAACAACAACAACAACAACAACAACAACAACACACACACACACACACAGAGAGAGAGAGAGAGAGAGAGAGAGAGAGAGAGAGAGAGAGAGAGAGAGAGAGAGATACTGTTGCTTTAAAATCTCTGAAAGTGGAGAAGGGAACATGTGACAATGTATTTTACCATAAAAGAGAATTACTGCAAGAATAATGAGAGAATTTCCAGAAAGTGAAGACATTTGGAGACAGCTCCAGTGATAAGTGGATAATGACAGAGTGTCACTTCAGTACAGGGGATGTTTTATGCGTTTTGAAGCCCTAGAACAGCTTAAAGTGCTGAAGTTTGTCTTGCAACTCAGAGTGCGTGTGTTTTTCTTTGGGGCTGTGCACATGTTTCAAACAGGAATTGGGGCAGCTTCACTTGCTGTGTGTGACACCTATGTGTGGGTCTCTGCATGTGTGTATTAGCAATGAGCAGAGATTTTATGATGAGGAGACCAGAAGGCAAAGGTATGACCAGCCAAAGTGCTCTCTCCCTCTGATTGTTTCCTGCCCTGCTCAAATTATGTGCTTTTAGGGGAGAAGAAAAATGGTCAGCACGTCCTGTTGATCTATTGACCTCATCACCTGTTCATTTGTTTGAACATACCTATAAAGCTTAAGCCTCCGGCTGCATGTTTCTTTGCCCCCTAGCAGAACTGAAAATGCGTACATGTATACACACGCTGCTCATAAATGGCAAATCATACGTGCATTTTGTGCTTTAGAATAGGCTCAATTAAAATTAATCTGATAAATGCTGGTGGAACTCATATCCTTATTTGTGTGTTTGTTTTCAGGACTTTGGACAGCTCCTTGTTGCTTCTTTGTGCCCAGAAACTAATTGGTAGCCCGTGCAACTGGACTAGGATTGTGTAGTATGTTCAAACCATCTTGCCCCGGTGAGTAATGTGGCTGCTGAATTTTGCACTAGCAGAAGTTTCCAAACTCCATTTCCTATACTGCATTGCAGTAATCCAGGGGTAAAGGGGCCCCTGACCATCAGGTCCAGTCGTGTCCGACTCTGGGGTTGCGGCACTAATCTCGCTCTATAGGCCGAGGGAGACGGCGCTTATCCGCAGACAGCTTCCGGGTCATGTGGTCAAGTATGACAAAGCTGTTTCTGGCGAACCAGAGCAGCGCACGGAAACGCCGTTTACCTTCCCGCCGGAGCGGTCCCTATTTATCTACTTGCACTTTGATGTGCTTTCAAACTGCTAGGTGGGCAGGAGCTGGGACCGAGCAACGGGAGCTCACCCCGTTGCAGGGATTCGAACCGCCAACCTTCTGATCAGCAAGCCCTAGACTCTGTGGTTTAACCCACAGCACCACCTGGGTCCCAGGCTAGTAGTCTTATCTAATTCTCTTTAAACCCGCCCAACACCATATTCAGCCACAGCCTGCTCTGTTCCTTTGTAGCTGACACTGCCAAGGAGAGACGTCTAGCACAAAGGAAGGTTGAGTTGTGCTGAGCGGAAAAATCCTCTCCACTCCCCCAGCCACAAAGCTTGGTCCCTCTCCAAGGCAACTTTGTGCTGCCTGTGTGTTCATGTCCGGAATCCTGTCAATTGTCCATGCACGTGCCTAGCCCTCAAGGTTGTGTATGCTCAATTATGTGGAAGCTTCTGTGTATGTATTCTCACTGCTATGATTCTGCATTAATGGCTCCTTTGACGAAATGAATGACAGAAACGATCATCTTTTTATAAAGGAAACATTCCAAATCTATAAGGTAATGGCATAATGTGATGGATAGTCAACCTTACAAGTCAACTTCAAGGGAAGAGTTAGCTTTACATCGGAACAGAAATTCCACAGTCTGCCAGGGAGGCTGTGCTAAGGCCGCAGCTTGATTCTTATGTCTTTCAGCGGCTATGACGTTATCTTGCATGACATTACACCACTGTGCACACAATACAATATGACATAATGTTGCAAATAATAAGAGAATGTTGGGTGAAAAAGCCGGAGCAAGAATGACAAAGCCAACTGATCTAAGAATAGCTGCCCCACAAACCAACAAATAAAATCTTTACAAGTCCAAAACAAATGGAGTGGAGAGGAAAGAGTTGTTGTTGTTTTTCTCCATAGGTGCATTTGGGGCCATTCAGTTCAGTTGACATTCATGTCATTACTACAGTGTAACAAAACAGAGAGGAACTAATGTTGGTTTGTGTGGGGAGAGCTTCAATTTGGACATAAATACAACCTCTGTGCATAACATTCAGATTTTATATATATATATATATATATATATATATATATATATATATATATATATACACACACACACACACACACACACATTACATACATATACACACTTTTCAAGTTTATACATCTCACTAGTTTTATGCATTTCACTAATTTTGCACTCATTTTGACATTTCAAAACTTGACTTCGATTCCCCTCTTTCTGTGGTTCCTTAAATTTTATTTTAATGTCTTCTGCATATCCAAATTAACTTCATTTACTCATTTATTCATCTTCTTTAAATACATACTCTTACAAAACTGCAGGTTACAATAATGTTACAATAATCCTGCCGATGTTTTTATCTGTTTATAATTTATCTGTAAATATTCAATAAACCACTTCCATTCTTTTATTTTTTTAAAAAATGTTATCTTGATTTCTTATTCTTCTGGTAAACTTCACCATTTCTGTGTATTGCATAAGTTTTTGTATCCATTCTTCCTTTTCCAGGACTTCTGCTTCTTTCCATTTTGGGCAAGTAACATCCTTGCCCCTGCAGTAGCATACATGAATAAATTTCTGTACATTTTAGATAGTTCTGTTCCTGGTCATCTTTTTCCTTTTAAGGATGTAAGAAAAGCCCTGTTAGGTCAGACCAAAGGCCTGTCTAGTCCAACACTCTGTTCCCACAGTGGCTGACCAGTGGCTGACTCAAGCAGAACCTGAGTAAAGCAGCACTCTCTCCACTCAAGTTCCCCAGGTACTGGCCTTCAGAGGCATATTGCTGTCTCTACTTTTCATTTTTCCTCATAACTTCTGGGGGGTCTCCATCTGGCTCATCGGTCCCAGTTCTGCCTCAGCATCCAAGCAACCTGGGTCCTTTGAACAAAAGCAGTTCCCTGTTCCATTCTTGTAGTTCCTTTAAGCCATGGGAGATGCCTCCAAGTCATCCCATTTCAGGTGCGAATGTGCAAGCTGGAGGAGGAGGATAGCAACAATGGCCAAATCTCCAAATATGTCTTCGGTGCCTCGGGCAGCATCCAGGCTTCTTGAAAGGACAATGCCTTGAACATTCTTTTTGTAAAAGGTTAGCATCACTGGCGGTGGGGGTGGGGGTGGGGAGAGAGCAGGAGAATGAGGTGTGTGCTTGTCTGTGTGTGAGATGGGGGAATAGGTGTATAGAGAGAGAATGAATGGATTAATGAAGGGGATAGAAAATGGGGTGGCAGAGAGAGAGAAGGAGTAGCAGAATAGGAAGTGAAGTCTGTGGGTGGATGGATGGATGGATATAAATGTGGTGTGGTGGGTGGGTTGTTGAATGGGATATGTAGGTGGCTCAGAATCCAGCTTTACTGTTGCCCATTTCAGGGGTGTGATCCCTGAAAGGTTACTCATGATGGAGTGTGGTCTTCAAGCAGAAAAAATATCACCAATCATACCTTACAAATCTCCTATATAGCCTATTGTGGTTGTGTGTGTGCATGTGGAATGGGTGAAGGATTGAGGGCCTAGGCCATCCTCTTCCTCCAGAATGACCCTCCGGTGGACCTGCCCTAAGGCTCCATTCAAGTCTGGTCCCAATCTGGCTGGGTCCCTGCTTGGCTGCTCAGGAGTTACACAGTCACAAGAAGCCAACACTTCCAGTCCCAGCGCAAGTCTACTATCAATAATGTTTGTTCAGTCAGGTGGTCTTTGGTAAGAAAAGTTTGGGGCAGGGGGAAAAACCAACAGAGAACCTACAATGTGGCCTGTGTGAGACAATTATCCCTTAAATTTCATTTTATAGAAGCTGACAAGATGTCTTCTGGAATGAACTGTGCTTTGTCCATCAGTTAAGCAGGATTACATTTTAAAATATTCATGTGCTTTTTACTGTACTTTTCTTTTTCTTGTAGCATCTGCAGGTGTCGGGCAATTAAAGTCTGGTCTAGCCTTAGGTTTTTCTTACTCAAGGTATCCCAGTCCACTTTGTTCATGGCAATAGTGATCTGTGCCAGCAGTAAGAGCAGTCATAATGTCCTCAACTGCAGGCCTTGACTGGGTGAGTTGATGCAAAAAATGCTTCACTCATATAGACATTCTGTTCCATCTTGAGACCATACCACAGGGGTAGCAGGTATCATTGGACCAGAAGGCAGCATAGTCTAGTGCTTGGTCTAGTCACTCCCACCCATAGTCACTCCCACCCATAGTCACTCCCACCCATAGACAGTCTCTTGATGGACCATCCCACCCACTCCACCTTGTTTCTATCCTATTATGTGCTGTTTCTCCATTCTTGCTGTTATGTCCGGTAGGTTGTGTTAAAGGCTGTCTACTGCCTCCTCTGTTATGATGTGTTTTCTAGATGCTATCTAAACCAAGCTGTTTATACTCTGCACAGTTGAAGCAGTTTAAACTTGTACAAACATATCTCTTAACCAAGGAGCCCAGGAAATAAGAATTCTGCTGCCATGAGAAGAATCTAAAGACCACTAATAAACAGATTATATTTTTCCCCTATTTCCCCCCATTTTAGAACCAGAGATGGTACTACATTAAAATGTATCTGTATCTCATTCAAATCTATTCATACATGCTATGCCATATGGTGTAATCCTGTACTCACTTTTCCAAATCCACAGACCCTCCAGGTGTCCCAATTCTCCTGAGACCATCCCAGAATTACAAAAGCCACCCTGGCTTCCGATTTGATCCCAGAATGTCCCTATTCCCCCCCCCCCCACCAGTGCTGCTGTCACCAGGTTCAAGGAGGAGAACATGCCAACACTTGTCCTGGGCATCCCATGGTCTCTCCATGGCCTCTCCATGACCACTGCTGCTAATCTCCTCCCTTGGGCAGCTTGTAGCAGCTTGTAGGTGCAGGATGTGATCCACGGATAGCAGTCAAGTACAACATTCTTTGTAATGCTAGAGTGGACATGTAAGGGAATGTTTGGTTCAGCCAGTCAAAACTTCCTGTTCCTCCTGGCCTGGAGCATCCTTCCTCTTGCATGTGACCAGAGGTGGGCATGACCTTACCTGTCCAGGTAACAAAAGGACAAGTCATGCAGCACTCCCCTCCCCTTCTTCTCTTTCTCCTTTTGTCTGCTTCCAGCTAGGACTGTTCTGTTGGCTTACAGCCAACAGCAGCACAGGTATTGTCCCCCATACAGGGTAAATCCACATGTTGCTATTTGTAACTTTAAGTCTTTAAGCCTGCCTTCAGGATTCATACTGTGTACTTCCTGCACATGAGTAAACTTACTTTTTGTTGACTAAGAAGAGGATTGTGATGTCTTTATTCTTTTAAGAGGGATTCAAGGGAATTTACCAGGAATGTACAATTCAATCTGAGGCAGATTGAATGGCATAACAGTAAGAGGTTCTAATGAGCTTCCAACCAGCTTTCTGTTGTGCGTGAGAAGGGGAATGTAACTCTGCTACATAAGGAACTTGCTAGTGCAAGTTAGGAAGGATATTAATAAACAGTATATATCCTCTCCTGCCACCTTGAACATTCCCACAGTAGTAGTGGGTGATGATGAGGAGAGGCTGCCCTGTGTGGTGTGATGTGCTGGCTCTGAGGGGCAGACAGAGGGCAGGGCTGCCCTGGGTAGGAAGAAAAGAGGAGTGAATCAGAGCACAATGAGTCTTGATATATTTGTGTATCTGTGATCTAATTTTCCCACTTTCTACAATTTATTTATTGGTGTTTGTTTTTCTTTTTGTAAATATACCAAAGAATAAAATATAATTGGGATTAAGGGGTTTTCTCAGTGGGTGTACCCTGGGCTTTTTTTTTTTAAACTGATTGAGAAGAGAGCCCTTTGATAACACCCACTATTTCATAATGTACAGTGGTACCTCAGGTTACAAACACTTTGGGTTACAAACACTTTGGGTTACAGACTCCGCTAACCCAGAAGTAGTACCTTGGGTTAAGAACTTTACTCAGGATGAGAACAGAAATCACGCAGCAGCTGTGCAGCGGCAGCAGGAGGCCCCATGAGCTAAAGTGGTGCTTCAGGTTAAGAACAGTTTCAGGTTAAGAACGGACCTCCAGAACAAATTAAGTTCATAACCGTAGGTACCACTGTAATGGAAAAATATTCCATAGAACTCTCTTGGGTAGATCTGGAGAAGTTCTCTCAAAATGAACCTCATCCTACAATGTATGGAATGTCAAAACTTTCACTTATTTTTAAAAATCAGTGCTTTTTTAATATCTGGGGCTCAGTTCCTTCTTTAGTGCTGTTTCTTAAAAGCCTCTTGATACACTTCAAAATGTTTTTACAGCTCCTGACAAAGTTGACAGTGACATGAAAGCAAAGTGGGGAATCAGCTGCCTCGGGCTATCTCATACAATGTGCACATGATCCTGCAGGTGCATATTCTTCCTTATGATATGTCCCAGATGGGGTCCATTGTGGGATAATGTCCCAGCAACAGCACTGCATCAACTAATTCTATATAAATTAAAGAGAACAGGGGGTAGGGACAAAATTTCAGACACCCGATCATAGTTTATGGGTGAAAGAACCTCAAATGGGGTTCCACCAAACCAAATTAGTGCTGGCCAGACAGGTGCTAGATAAACCTCTATTTGCAGCCTCAAGCAGACATTAAAGGAGAAAGTTAATCAAGTCCATGGTAGATCATTATAGATGGGTAGTGGAATGCCCTTGATTGGTTGACCCTAGGGCTTGCCGATCGAAAGGTTGGCAGTTCGAATCCCTGCGACGGGGTGAGATCCCGTTGCTCGGTCCCAGCTCCTGCCAACCTAGCAGTTCGAAAGCATGTCAAAGTGCAAGTAGATAAATAGGGAAGGTAAACGGCGTTTCTGTGTGCTGCTTTGGTTTCGCCAGAAGCAGCTTAGTCATGCTGGCCACATGACCCGGAAAAACTGTCTGCGGACAAACGTCGGCTCCCCCGGCCAGTAAAGCGAGATGAGTGCCACAACCCCAGAGTTGTTCACGACTGGACTTAACCATCAGTGGTCCTTTACCTTTACCTTTTTAGGGCTGCTATATGTCTGGATTTTCCCAGACATTATCGGGATTTCGAAGGTGTTGTTGTTTGCTTTGCTTTATTTATTTTTTTGCTTTCGTTTTGTCTTGGATTTTATGCAAGTCAATTGAAACTTTGGGGTCTTCCTAAACAACTCAACAACTTTTGGGGTGTCCTGGTTTCTACTCTCTGAAATATGGCAACCCTAGTTTGTTCACAAGTTGTGCAAATATGGTTTCTAGGAGTCAAGCAATTTTCACATTTCATTTTGTACGAAGTGACCTTTAGCCGTCACTGTCTAGGGCAAATTGTTATGAGGCTTTTGTCTAGACCTGTTAAAATGCAGTTGTCCATAATGCAGATGGATAATATGTCTCCTCTAATAAGTAGTACTGCATCAAATTAAGATACATAATTGATTTGCTTCCTTTCAGGCCAAATAAGTAGGATGCATGGCCAATCTGGATTCTGAGCTGAAAGCACAGCAGCCCATCACATCCTAGGGTTCTGCACACATGCTAAGTATTGCATGTGTGTTAAGAGGACACTCTCTTGGTCAATCATGCAAATGTGACAGAAGATGAGAAAGTGGGGGAAGACACCGTAATAGGTTGAGCACTATGGTGGATCTGGTGTCCATTGAGACCAGTAGGGTGTGAGTCAAGAAGCCAAAAGAGAGGCACAGTCAGAGTGGATGACAGAGACAACTAATTCAAGTTTTGTCACCGTTCCTTCCTTGCTAAATTCTGCAAGGGCAAGAGTGAAATCCAAATTGGCTCCCAGAACATTTCTGAGCACAATTCAAAGTGTTGGTGATGACCTTTAAAGCCCTAAACAGCCTCAGCCTAGTATACCTAAAGGAGCATCTCCACCCCCATTGTTCAGCCCGGGCACTGAGGTCCAGCTCCAAAGGCCTTCTGGCTGTTCCCTCACTGCAAGAAGAGAGGTTGCAGGGAACCAGAGGGCCTTCTCGGAAGTGGTGCCTGCCCTGTGGAATGCCCTCCCATCAGATGCCAAGGAAATAAACAACTATCTTACTTTTAGAAGACATGTAAAGGCAGCCCTGTTTGGGGAAGTTTAAAATGTTTGATGTTTTACTGTGCTTGATGCTTTAATTTGTTGAAAGCTACCCAGAGTGGCTAGGGCAACCCAGTCAGATGGGCAGCATATAAATATATGATGATGATGATGATGATGATGATGATGATGATGATGATGACAACCAGTGCCACCCTGTGAACTGGTTGTAAGAAGGCAAGCACGTGGTGACTGACTGTTGGTAGACTGGTGGGGCATTTCCCCATTCATTCTCACAGATTAGCCTCTACTCCATTTCACTGCATGTGGCAACTTCCATAGAGATTTTCAGTTCCTGACAACATTTTGCCAGCTTTCTTTCATAGGTACTTTATGTAAACATCGTGTTGCACTCCATTGACTTGAATTGCTGTTTGGATTCCTCGCACACATGCACAGCCATGGCAGCTTAGGGGGGAAATAACTCCCCTCAAGTCACATCTTTTAGGGGAAATGCTTTGTTGATGGCAAAGTCCCATTTTGTCTTATTATTGATAGAGATTTATCTTCGAAATGCAACAATCCCACAAGTGCTAATGGTGATAAAACAAGACTAATTCAAAAGCTGCTATTATTATAGTGCAATTTATTTGGATTATTGAAATCTCTGCTGTAATAATAGGCCAATTATTTAATTTTTAAAGCAAACATTCTAGTTTAATTTGCTGAGCGCTAAGGTCCGTATATTTCCCCAAATGCATTACCACGTCTCTCATTAAATGACATTGGTAGTGATACCATTTCACTTTGCTGAAGAATTATTACAAGAAAGACAATGTTTTAACATGTAACTTTCATTAAGAGCAGTAATCTTGGGAGAACAGGTTGAAGAGATGAGATGGGAAAATATCACACGTTAATGGCACCAGGAGGCTGTAAGTTTCGACGCTGCAAACTTTGCTCATCATAAAGTATCTGACTTAGATAGGATGCACGAGGAAAACATGCTTGCTTGTCTTTGTGGTCTGGTTACTGGAGAAAAAAATAGTCATGCCTTCGGTGGAGGACTGCAAGCTGAAATCTGAAATATGTCATGTAGAGGTGGTGAAGAGTAGAACAGCAGGGGAGGTTGTAGGTCAGGGAATAGTCTATTATCAGAAATGTGTTGGGGAAACCTGTGCAATCCCTGTCTGACATTTCCTAATGTCACAAAACAATGACTCGCCTTCCTATACACTGTGACATTCAATAGGATGTCATATGTTTTCTTTCCTCCTGTTTTAGACACACACAAAAAGTAGACAAAAACCGAACAGAAGAAAAAGGGGATGCAGCGGCATACTTGGGTACTATGGTGGCCTGTGCAGGGCCAAAATTGGTGCCCCTCCAGTCCTCGCACTGCCTTCCCAAAGGTGAGTAAGGAGGTTCCTGACTTTGGGAAGGAGGTGTGAGGCTGTGGCAGGGTTCTAGAGCCCTCCTGCCTCCTTCCCAAAGCTGGGAAAGTGTTAAATAAGCCTTGGGAAGAGGGAGGGAGGACTCAAGGACCCTGTCATTGTCTCACACCTTCTTCATAAAGCCCGGCACCTCACTTACCAGCAGGGCCGGCCCTAAGGCAAGGCTGGGTGGTGCAATGCGCCAGGGCGCCAGGGGTTGCCGCACTGCTGCGCCCGCCAGACAGCTGTGCTGGGAAAAGGGGGGGCGCCAGAGGGATCTTCGCACCACGGCGCAAAAAGAAGAAAATTCCTATTGAACTCAATGTTGCTAACTTCACAGTGCATTAGGATTTCCAGGTGCATAGTGTTTTATTGCTTTGGTATGTTTCTCGAGAAATCTGACTTGGAGGTGTTTTGGATATTGCAACAGTCACATGGGAGCTATTATGTCACAGGCTAATTCTGGAGTTGCTGTAAGATTTAAAGAGCCCACCCTTACATGAATGGGGCCAGTCAAGTAGGTCTTTGCCATGCAGTCATTACCCAGCTAAAAGCAGGGACAATGGCCAGATGCTAAGAACATGTGAGTTTGGACCTGCCCAAACACTGCAGCAGCAAAGTTCCATGTACCCACAGCACAGCATCCGCTGCAAAAACATCTGCAACATGGATAGTCAACATGGCGCCCTCCAGATTTTGTGGGCCACTGCTCCCATCAGCCCAGCATGGCTAATTTTCAGGGAGGATTGGAGATGTAGTTCAAAACATTTGGAGGGCACCACAATGACTACCCCTGATATACAGGGTACCCTAAAATTCCTTACATTTATACTGGGATTTGCCATAGATACAAATGTATTATTTCAGATTTCATGCAGGGATTTTCTCACTCTCTGGTTGGCATGCCATTCATTTTCCTGGTGGCGGCTATTTTTAAATCGAACCCTCCTCCTCAATTTTTCACCTAATGGTTGTGCATCCTGTGAAGGGGAAAGAGCCACTATTATCCTGCAGGATAGAAAACACTATTGGAAAAGGGTGTGGCTGAGTAAAGAAGGACTCCCACTTTCTGAAATATTTTCACAAAGCCTAATTATTATTGTTGTTGTTTCCAGAATTCATCATGCAGACCTTTACAAAGTGCTGATGGGGACATATTCTTTTAACAATCCGCTGCTTCTTCTTTTAACAATCAAGTGGTAAACTCCCTCTTGACCCCATATAAAGACCCTGTTTTCCTCAATTGCAGCGAATTTGATGGAAGATGCCTGACCTGCTTTGCAACCTAAAACGATCCTTGTAATGGAAAAGTTTTACAAGACACCATATGTGTGTTCATCAGTTATGTATAAAAAATCTTACTTTGCTATTTGCAGTGGCAAAACCCCTCTCTCCCTCCCCCCCGCCCAACCTCCCAACACACACTTCTGAGGAAAACAGATTGCAAACTCAGACTCAATTAATTCCATCCCATCAGACATTTGCCCATTTTTGGTGCTTCATTCGAGGTCATGCTGATGCAAAATTCAGACCTGCCAACTGTCCTGCATGAGAACTGTCAGAATGATTTAAGGTTGCAGCCCTGATGAAACTACGATTTTGTCAAGAACAGGAACCAGTGTATTGAAAACGCACCCCCAGCTGATGTGCCCTTAGGGACACGGAGACTTGAAGTTTGCCACAGTTGATCCCCTTTGCTTTCTACTTTAACACTCTTATGCCCAGATCCCTTTTAGATAGCTTTGATTTTTATTTTCATTTATTTTTTAAATGCAACTAAGCAGCTTTGTTTCAATCAGTTACCTATCAAACACACAACTCTCTCTTCTCATTTTCTTTTCCAAGGGAATATTTGAAAAGAGTCTTGAATGTGTCCTTTATGTATGCATGGCATGTATGTGTACTAGTGCGTGTGAGCCACACCCATTTGTTACCACATCCAACACTAGCACAGCACCTGCTGAGGATCAAATGAACTTGTGGCTCCCTTTCCCTTGCACGAAGCAAACATGTTTCATGAGTAAACTTTGCTGATTACTCCAATGAAAGAGCCAGACTCTCACAAATCACTCAATCTTTAATAATTTTAGACAGTCGTACCTCGGGTTACAAACACCTTGGGTTACAAACACCTCAGGTTACGAACTCCGCAAACCCGGAGGTATTTTCGCCGTGTGCACGTTCTGCACATGCGCAGAAGCGGCACACGTGGTTTGCGCATGCGCAAAGCACGAAAATAATGAAAATTGCGCTTTGCGCATACACAAAATGGTGCTTCAGGTTATGACCATTTCAGGTTACGAACTGCGTCCCGGAACGGATCGTGTTCGTAACCCGAGGTACCACTGTATAGGTCTTTTAAAAAAATTTACTAGCTAAGGCAGGGTTGGCAAACTCCTGGCTGATGTAGCCTTAAATTTTTCTTCCCCTCCCCAAGAACGCACCAATTTTGGAAGGAAAAGAAAGTTTTGGGGTAAGCAGAGGTTTAGCAAGCCATTCACAATCACACTGACTTCCTGGTATACCACCTGTCAGGCGGCTAGTGTAGCAGTTCCACCATACCTGGTGAGTCACTTCTGGATATAAATGGTCCACAAGTAAACTAATTCTTTATGAATTAAGTCCTCCTCGGTTTCTTTGAGGAGGGGATATTTCCTTCCAAATACTACAAGCCATAGGTGTGTACCACTTAATCCATTGAACACTACTTTAAAGCTATGCCTGTATCAGTTCACACAATTACGTTATTGTTATTTTTTAATGATGATGATTGAATTTCTATATCGCTCATCATCCAAGGATCACACAGTGCTTTACATTTAAAAAAAAACTAAAAGAAAAAAGACATAGCATAATAACAAACAAAACAATACCTGCCACAGTTTAAAAGGCTTAGCCGTTAAGCCTTGTTTAATGATGTTCAGTCTTGTCCTGCTTTCAAACAGTAATGCTGCTAGTATTTGCATTTGTATATATATGAATATATGATTTTGCTGTTTTAATGATTTAAATAAAAGTTCTTTTTAAAAAGGACAACATCTGTTGCCCTACCCACATTTGGCCTCAGGCCTCACCCACCAGGGAGTAATGCCTATTTTCTGAGACGTTCATCCTTCTTGTCCATCAATTGCTTAATATTTCTCTTTAAAGATGACATATCATTGCTAAGAAAGGAGTGAAATATTCCCAGCCATCAATGAGATTCTCTGGGTTAATCTCCTAGGCTCCCTAAATTGCTTTACACGGATTCCATTTTAAATCTCATTTGATGGTGAATGTTTCAGAAAAAGGGGAAAGTGCTTCCTGCTTTAATCTTAAACCACAACATGTTAAATGCACATAATAAGATTTGCCCACTTATCTAGCATGAATAGCTGGCAAGAAACGTTCGGCTTGGCACCGGGAAGTTTAGAAGTGGCAAAGATATCAGAAGGGGAAAAAGAAATCCTCAGAACAAGTCATATCTTCAGTGATAGCAAGCACCAACAAATGAATTTGGGGAGGCATAACCACTGAGCCTAGGGCTTGCTGATCAGAAGGTCAGCGGTTCGAATCCCTGCGACGGGGTGAGCTCCCGTTGCTTGGTCCCAGCTCCTGCCAACCTAGCAGTTTGAAAGCACATCAAAATGCAAGTAGATAAATAGGAACCACTACAGCGGGAAGGTAAACGGCGTTTCCGTGTGCTGCTCTGGTTTGCCAGAAGCGGCTTTGTCATGCTGGCCACATGACCTGGAAGCTATACGCCGGCTCCCTCAGCCAATAATGCGGGATGAGCGCGCAACCCCAGAGTCGGTCATGACTGGACCTAATGGTCAGGGGTCCCTTTACCTTTTTAAATCCTATTAGAAATGACTCGACTCCTAAGATGATATGGCATGCATGCCTTAGGCTCCCATTGATGAGTTGTGTGATCATGCACTAAAATCAAGGCCTAATAGGTTTCATTATTCCTGGAAACTCTCAGAATTTCTGAGGAAATGTCTACAGTCATTGAATGCCAAAAGCACTAAGGCAAGTGGCTTCCAAACTGTGTTCTGGTGAATCTCGTGGTTCTCAGAAGAGCCCTACAGCGATGAGTAATAGTGGTCATGTTTCTCTGAAAGACAGCTGCCTTTAAAAATAAGAATGCTTACGAGGCTTACTGAGCAGACCAGCAACACAATAATAAAATCATAATAAAAGACCCCGGTGAGAATAGCAAAAATAAACAAAAGTGGTAACAATAAGTGTTGGAAGTGCCAACAGGCTGCCGGGACAATGTACCACATGTGGTGGCTGTGCCCAAGAATTAAAAAGTTTTGGGAGATGATTCATCAAGAGATCCAAAAATTAATTAAGATATCGTTTAGGAAAAGAGCAGAAGCATATTTATTAGGAATTCTCAATCGGGATATTCTACCCGATAAGATAGATATCTTCCTATATGCAACAACAGCAGCTAGGATGACAATAGCGAAAGCTTGGAAAGAACCTATTATACCATCGAAAGGAGAGTGGATTGACAAGCTTTGTGAATATCTGGAGCTAGCTAAATTAACGGATTGGATACGTAACAAACCTAGAAATAGAGTCAGGATTCAGTGGGAACGCCTAAATGATTATTTAAAGAACTCAGGAATGGGAAAAGATACATGGATGTGCCTAGAATAACTGTGTAGGATAATCGTATTGATAGAGGTTTGAAGTATTATTATTATTATTTTCTGTATTCATGTAAAAGTGGTTACTATCGAGAGGACAACCGTATAAAAGTGAAGAAAGGTTTAATTATGTGTTCAGTGCAGTGGAAGGAATGTTAGATGTAAAGAATGTAGGTAAGAGAAGGCTGTTGATTCAGTCCTTTTTTTCTTCCCCCTTTTTTTTGATTTTTCCTTTTTTTCCCTTTTTTCTATTTCCTTTTTTCCTTTCTTTCTTTTTTTTTCTTTTTTCCTCCCCCTCTTCTATTCTCATTTTAGCCTCTTAGTTCTTTTTTGGGATTTTAACCTCATGTAAACAGTATAAAATTGAAGCCATATATTGTATATATATATATATGCTTGTACTGTATGCATGTATTGTTCTTTTTTGCATTAATAAAACTTCTTAAAAAAAAATCATAATAAAAAACATTCAGGCCATAATTCATGTCAGGACACTGTGACATAGGTACCATGTTTCTCCACCCTCTCCCATTTTCAGCCAATGATGTGGAGCCAAGTGGAAACCAGTGCTGAACATTGTGATGTCATGAAGTGAAGTAAGATTGAGAAGGTTCTAGAAGGTATGCAAAGAACTAGAGGTGCCAAGGACAGACATGGTGTGTTTAATGTAATACGGTACGTAGTATAGTCCAGAGAACTCAAACCCAACCATGTCATAGAAAGCTAGTTCACATCTTCAGTCTGAGTCTGACAGCATAGTTCTATGTCAGGCAAGGATCAGGCCTAGGCCTCAGGAATAGCATATGAATGACATCACATGTGAGCTGATTGTATTGTCCGCTAAGTATCTACGGTTGCGTACATGCCATAAATTTAAAGTACTTCCCTCCCACAAAGAATCCTGGGAACTGTAGATTGCCTCTCACAGAACTACAATTCTTTTTGGAGGGATGTGCTTCAAATGTGTTTTAAATGCAGCCTATGACCTAACAGAGGGCAAAAGACTGCAGATATTAAGCAAATAATGCATCTATTTGAATGAATAAATGCTGGTCTTGTACATGAGCATGCCATTCTGTGTAAGACTATAAGGCCGGGATAAATATCTAATAAGATAAGATGATAAGATAAGATAAATACTTTATTGTCATTGTACATAGTACAACAAAATTGAGTGCCGTCCCATAAAAACAAAAGAAAAACACAATTACAGCCACACGCACACCCACCCATCACAACTCCCCAATATCATATTATTAATCTAGAACAAAGGGGAAATTAGTTTCAGATGAGCTACAGAAATTCACAATTCCATGTTAATTACTTCAAGTATTTTGCTTTAGTTTGTTTTCTACAGCCATACCCATGTCTATGTCATTTTCAACACAATAACATTTGATTTGATTTGATTGTTTCCTTAAAACCGAGCATTTTAATATAGAAAAGTTCTTGCAATGTCTTACGTTTAAATATGATGCCCCAAGGAAAAGTGGGAATTAAAAACAGCATAACTTCTGAGATCATCAGCATAAGGTTCTTCTGACTATTTACTGGATAGAATGCTAAAAAGATCACAATCATAAACCTTCCTACACATTCAAGGGTATAAATGCCGCTGGGGGTATAATAAAAGTTGTTTCTTAACCTTTACCACTTCATTTTCTGGTAGATTAAAATGGTCAATTGTTCAGTGGTATTTTTTTAAAGAACAGTGTGTGTGTGTTTACTCTCTCAGACTTTAACTGAAAAGGCATTGGGATTAGTCCAAGGGCAGCCCTCCAGATGCTGTTTGACTACAAATCCCATCATCTCTGACCATTAGTCATGCTGTCTGGGACTGATGGGAGTTGGAGTCTGATACCATTGACCACCACAAATCAGACCATAATCAAATTGAGCAGGAGTGTTTAAACGATGTATGTCCAAGGTATTGAGAATCTCTATGACTCCAGTGTGCTGAAAACATAACAACAAACTGTCTAGTTTATACTGATGCAGCATCTAGACTAAGAATATTTTTTTTTAGATTTCCAGATTCTGAATTGAAGGGGAAAGTGCTACGAGGTATCACTAATCCATTAGATTATGAGAATTAATATTATGAATTTGGGTGTTTTTAGGACATCTCATTTGTTGAAGGAATTGTTTTATAAAATAATAAATAATAATTTATTTATTTTTAATACCCCGCCCTCCCCAGCCAGAACCAGGCTCAGGGCGGCTAACACCAATAAAATTACAATCAAACATAATAGAAAAAGAAAAAAAACCAGTTAATTAAAATACGGGTTAAAATACAATTTAAAATGCAGCCTCATTTTAATAGTAGCCCATAAATCAAAACCATAAGGGGAGGGAAAACATAAGGTTCAGAATGAGTCCAAATCAAAGGCCAGGTGGAACAGCTCCATCTTGCAGGCCTTGCAGAAAGATGTCAATCCCGCAAGGTCCTGGTCTCTTGTGACAGAGCATTCCACCAAGTCGGGGCCAGTACTGAAAAGGCCCTGGCCCTAGTTGAGATCAATCTAACCTCCTTGTGGCTTGGGACCTCCGAAGTGTTGTTATTTGTGGTTCTTAAGGTTCTCTGTGGGGAGGCAGTCCCGTAGGTACGAGGGTCCTAGGACGCATAGGGCTTTAAAGGTCAAAACCAGCACCTTAAACCTGACCCTGTACTCCACCGGGAGCCAGTGCAGCTGGTAAAGTACTGGGTGAATGTAGTCCCACGGCAAGGACCCCATAAGGAGCCTCGCCGTGGCATTCTGCACCTGCTGGAGTTTCTGGGTCAGCTTCAAGGGCAGCCCCGCGTAGAGCAAGTTACAATAATCAAGGCTAGAGGTGACAGTCGCATGGATCACTGTGGCCAGATCAGGGTGAGAAAGATAAGGGACCAACTGCTTGATTCGGTGGAGATGGGAAAATGCCACCTTTGCTGTGGCTGCAACCTGCGCCTCCATGGAAAGGGAGGCATCGAAGGTTACACCCAAGCTCTTGACAGAAGGCGCTGGCACTAATTGAGCCCCCACAAGAGATGGGAGTTGGCCCCCCAACCCCATGTCGTCCCGACCCAGCCAGAGGACCTCTGTCTTCAAGGATCTTGTTTTAACTGTCTCGGGGATGTTTTATATCATTGTTAGTATTTATTAAATTTATAGACCACCCTTCATCCAAAGATCACAGGGCGGTTCACAACATAAAAACACAAAATGCATAGGAGAATAACAAGCAAAACAATGCACCCTCCCCTCATGTACACAGTTGAAAAGGCCATTGTTCAATTAGCCAAAGTTCTGGGAGAACTTTCAGCTGGAGCCCAAAGATATGTAAAGAGGGTGGCCAGGTGAGCCTCCTTGGGGACAGCATTCCACAAGTAGGGAGCCACAACGGAAAAGCCCCCTCTTGTGTTGCCACCCTCAGGACCTCTCAAGGGGAGGACACAAAAAGAAGGGACTCAGATTATGATCAGAGGGTCCAGGTTGATTCATATGAAGAAAGATGGTGCTTTCCCCATATTGTTCTGCTTTGTTTGAATTGTACATTGTCCAGATTTCTAGTAAACAAAGGGCAGTTTTCTAACTTAGATGTATAAACACAGCGGTACCTCGGAAGTAAAACAGAAGCCATTCCGGAAGTCTGATCAACTTCCAAAACGTTTGGAAACCAAGGCCCAACCCAGCTTCTGATTGGCTGCAGGAAGCACCTGCAGCCAATCGGAAGCCCCGCCAGGTGTTTGGGTTCCAAAGAGTGTTTGCAAACCAGATCGCTCACTTCCGGGTTTGCGGCGTTCGGGAGCCAAAATGGACGAGTATCTAGGCTTTTGGAATCCAAGGTACGACTGTACAGTTGTGGGTCAATGTGCAGATACCATCCTTGAACTTAAGAATGATTAATGACTATTGGGATCTGCAACACAATGTTGCAGTTTGGAATGCTCCTCTCCATGGTTCCACCAGCCAGCTATGCTCTATCTCACTTCATTCCTGCTCCAGCAGTCAGTATTTCCTGCCTTGTCCTCATTGGACTATTTGTTTCCTGTTTGGTACCTCTTAAAGATCCTTGGAGTGATGCCATTTTGGCTACATAAAGACTGTCACTTGGACAAAGTGCTCCCTACTAGTCTATGTGAGAAGGCAGTCTCTGTTTCTTTTTTAAACACTAAATTTCTGACATATTTTCCAAAGGGCTTTAAAAAGAAATTCCACAAGCTGATTCAGAAAAGTGAAAGTTTGCAATTAGTTTATATGCTAATGGAGTCTCTTGCATTTTTTCATCCAATAAATTGTTGTCACTGTCAAATACATTTCATTTTGGCTTATGTTACACTTTAATTTGGGTCTATTTGACCCCAACAACAGTGGAGTAAAGCACTTCCTTTTACAAGTGTAAGGAGGGTTAAAGTTCTGCAGCTTGCAATTGATACGATCTGGTAGAACTGCGAGAGCACAGTTTAATTTATTCAGCACATTTAGCACTTTCTTGTCTGTTCACAAATTGCCGTTGAACAGAAGGGTAATGTTTAGGAACATGTTATTCAGAATTATGACACTAATGTTTCATAGAGACATAAAAGGCTATAGATTGCTCCCGAGCAATTCGCTACCATCCGTGTATCAGGTAATTGCTCTTCACGTGGAGTATACCCAATTTGCAATTCTCTTTTAAGGATTGATTATTGATGGGACATGCTATTGTTTCTCCTTCTTAAGAAGACACAACACTCCAGGGGGAGGGGATCTTCAACAAGTGCTGTAACTTCTTCTCCACTGTGTTTCAAAATGGCTTCACTTGGTTTTAGGAGGACAATGTCTTCTTGTCTGGGTGCCCATTTTCGCAAGAATTCATGAGGATTTCAGATGCGGAAGTTGTTCTTTCCAAACCCTAGGACCTGTTTGATATGGCTCATTTGACTTTGCGGAAGATAATGGGAAAGTCACATTTCCCATGAGCTCCCCACCTGCATCCCATGCGCCATCTTCCAGGTTGTGCTGCTCAGGGCCGTCTTAAGCGCCCCTGGCGCTGTGGAGCGACGGATCCCTCCGGTGCGCCCCCCCCCGCCCCGTTTCCCAGTGCGGCGGGCGGGCGCAGCGTGCAGCGTGGCTGCCACAGGCGCTGCTGCGCCTCAGGCGGGCAGGCACAGCGCAGTTGTCATGGGCGCAGCTGCACGTCGAACCGGCGGGCCGGCCGGCCAGCAGGCGGGCGCAGCTCGCGGCGCCCTCCTGGCGGGCCGGCGCCGTGGTGCCCTGCACCACCGGGGGTCTAACTAGAACCGGCCCTGGTGCTGCTAATCAGCATCATGGAGTGTTGGAGAAGGAGGAAAGGAGATGAAATCCTCTTCCTCTCCATGTAGACCAAGTGCCCCTGTTGCTGTTCTTGCTGCCACACATGGAAGAGGGATGGTGTTTTGGGGGAATGTGGGGGAGTGCCTCTGGCGATGACAGTGGAGATTGGTAGGGGGAATTTGATTTGAGCAGCCGAAGAGTTCAAAGCTGTTTGCAGTCCTTCCTCCTCCTGGAGGCAAGCTTTCCTGATCCTGGTTTGGGTCAACTTCTCCAGAGTTCCTATCACAGAGCTACACTCCCAGAAAAGAACTATCCCGAGCTGTTCCCCTCTTCATCCATAACCATCTAGCACCCTAATAAATGCCTATTACTGTGAACCTGACATTCCTCATGCCAAAACATACATGAACTGTGCTGCTCTGCATATCTCCACCTTTCAGGCTACTCCTACTGTTACAGATGTTTCTTTATGTATTGGTGCACCAAGGGATATCTATAAAGCTCTGTGACCAAAACCCTTTGGCTGAAGAGAAAAGGCATTCTTACAAACACACTCAAGAAAATGAAAAGCATGGAAATTGTGGGAAGTTGCAAGCCTTCACTTCTATACCATGTAAGTGAAGAGTATGTTTGATGGCAAGGGTAACCAATGTGGTGCCATCCAGATGTTGTGGACTACAACTCCCACCATTCCTTGTGCTTGGGCATGCTTCCTTTGCCACTGTTAATCTTGATGCTGTTGGCCAATTATGCAATCAACCTTCTGTGTGCATAGCAGGTTGTTGTTGTTTTTTACATTCTGCTATCACCTTCACTTTTTACTCTGAAATTGCAAGGTCTAAAGCCATCCAGGTTTGTGTAGCAGCCATGGCTCTCCATCTTTCACCCTCATTTAGATTAACCATTGCAGGGACTAATAGGATTGGTCCGCAAGAGTGGAGAAGAGATTTTTCAACAAGCTAAGCATTAGTACATAATTGCATCGGGAGAAGGTGTGTTGTAATGTCATTAAGAACAGATCCCTCATTCGGGGAACCCAGCGGCGCATATAATATATGGCACGGGAGTCGTGGCGAGGTGCGGTGCTCGATGTCAAGGAGAAAGCTGCTTTCTAATGACTCAGACAAAGGCCTGTCTGCCAAGGGGGCTTTCATCCTTGAAACACTGTGGTGTAATGAGTAATCAGAACAGCAGTGTCGTAATGACAGCACATTCATATATACTAGAAGCACTTTGAGTTTATGGGCCAGAGGAGACTGGAGCAGAAAATGGTACCTGGTATTACTTTTTGCACATTTATATTCACCGGCTACAAACATAAATCCCTCTCCTATCCTCTTTGAGCCCGTCCTTCCTCCTACACCAAAGCCAGCCAGGTTAAACGACAACTTGACATACCTCATTTTAAATATGGCACTCACAAAGATGGCCACCAACATAGATGGCTTGGAAAGAGGATTAGACAAATGCATGGAGAAGAGGGCTTTTGATGGCCACTAGCCACGATGGCCTCCACAATTGAAGCAATGCTTCTGATGACCAGTTGTTGGAAACCACAGGAGGGGAGAGGGCTCTGGTGCTCTGGTCCTGCTATCAGGCTTCCCACAGATATGTGGTTGACCACTGTGAGAACAGGATACTGGACTAGATGGGCCATTGACCTGATCCAGCAGGTTTTTATTATGTCCTCGTGCAGGGCCGTCTTTACCCAGGGTGCAAAGGGTGCAGGGCACCCGGGCACTGAATTCGGGAGGGGGGCACCAGGAGCCCGCCACTGAATCCGCCTAAGCTCTTAACTATCATACCTGTTATGAAATAATAAATAATTGAGATCAAGCTAGAAAAACAAAATACACATATACCTAGGTATTACCAAAATGTATACCTACTGTTTCACTAAAGGACTTTCGACTTTGTGCACTCATTTACCAAAGACACACATGCTGCGCCAGCGGCGGCACCTGTCAGCCTCAACGACAGCGCTTGTCAGACTCAAACTAAATTCGGGGGCACTGGGCGGATCTTTGCACCCTGGCGGTGCATATGCTGCAGAGGGTTCTGTCCTTGTGTTCATAAAACAGTGCTCCCTGCTCCCAATGCCCTACCACCACCTTTGAGGCATTAAACCTGCGAAAGGGGAATGATAGCATTGAAGACATTTCCTCCCATTTTAAGTATTTTTAGGTCAAGCCAGGAACGGGGAAGGAGGGAAGGGAAGAAGTGCCAAGCTTCCACGCGCGGCACTTTAACCAAGCTCTAATGGGAAAGAGCTGCCGAGTGCTGAGGGGCATGTGAGCTCTTCCATCCGGTTGCTGCCAAGGGCTCCCAACTCAGCTAAAGTAGGCCAAATGTTAGAAAGCTTTATTTCATTTCATTTCTGCTGTCCTCAGACAGTAATTTGTGAAATGGACTGTGGGAAACAGGGAGCGAAAGGACATCACTGGAATTTAGATGTTTATTAAAGCTGAAAATTCTCCAAAGTACCAATAATTGACTTTGGACGCAGTTTGTTTATTTTGGGGGGGGGGATGACAGAGAGCTACCAGACACTTTCCTCAGTTGTTCGCCTCTCCCAGCGTCTCCTGCCAATGCCGCCCAACAACATATTGGCTGACACACATATGGCTACCCACCACATTTTCAAAATGGTGAGGAAATATCTTACATTCACAAAGCGCCAAGGTAGAAGTTGTGGTGATTTTTAAATTCAGGTTCCCTCAGGGAACTTGGCAGGCTGAAGAAATGCTGAGCTGGCAAATTTTGGTTTCTTTCGGTTTCTCCTTTCCCCTTTTCTACTTTCCCCTGGTGTTTGGCGGTGTTTAAAAAATGGGTATATTTAATCTCCCCTATCAAGTGCGGGAACAAGTGGATGAAATGATATCCCCAAGAAAAGGCCTACGCTGTACCATTGGAAGCTGGTGCTCATAACCACCAGCTGTTGAAGGCTTGTGGGAGATGGACACTTTCAGGAGACACTAGATTCTCATTGACAATTACCATTTCAGAGCATAAATCAAAGCAGATGATCTTCTCAGTGTCTTCCGATATTATGCTCATCCCCATGCAGATACATCATATTACCACTTACAACGTACTTGCATGCTTTATGTGTCTCTCTAGCCAAGACAGCCCCCTGTTGATGGTAAAGTTTATCTTTGCTGACGCACTTGAGTACATGCCATTTGACTATACTGTTTTTGCTTGAAGTTCAAGCATTCGTCTTGGTACTTGAAAGAATCGCTTGTGTTCATGAAGTTTAAAATGTAACAGCAGGAAAGCCTAGGAAGTTGGAATGACCTTTAGATCTAAGATGGAACCCAGCTGTGTGTCACATTCAAGGCTGTCCATGAAATGCCAAAACTGCTGAGATAGCTGCCCATTTCTTGCAGGCATCCACAATATCCTCCAGTTAAAAACACTTTTCTCATAATCATTCATAACATATTCTTTTAAAAGCTGGTTATTTTTCTCAAATGATTCACCAACCTTACATAGCTCTACTGTCCTCATTAGTCTCACATGGTATCCACTCCTACCAGAATGGGGAACAGCACATATTCTGACCAAAGGACCAGTTTAGTTCAGGGATGGGGAACCTGTTGCCCTCCTGATGTTGTCCATTGTCTCTGGAGGATACTCTGAGACAACTCTGATAAAGTTGAATGTGAGAGTGATGGGGGCCTTTCATAAAATGAGTGTTTAAATTTTCAATGTGTATCTGTATGTAAGTACCCATAAATGTGAAACTGGGGAGAAGAAGAGAAGAAACAGCTGGCTTCAAGCTTCAGACACTTCTGCCACCACAGGAACATTGGCAATGATAAATAATAGACAGATGTTCTCACTCTCTGAAAGAAAAACAGAGATGGTGAGGGAACCAATCATAACCATTTTCTTTGCTTACTGACAATAAGCATCCATCTCCCTAACATAGTCTAAAACATTCAACTTTGGCCCAATTTCAAAGTGCAAGGTACAATTTGCTTTGTTCTTTAGCTAGCAGCTTGTCTTGTCTGTTTGAGTTTGCTCATCCTCTCTCTTCTTCAGGCACCTTTGTGGGTGGGCTTGCCTTCTGTTTCAACCACACTGTGCTTAAAACTTCTTCTTCTTTAAGTGCAGAAGAAGGGGAACAACACCTCATCCAAACATCACTAAGATAAGGAATGACAGAACGTCACCCTCAACATTTCTGAGAAATTTCTTCCAGCCCCCACAAACTGTTGCAAACAGCTGGGCCAAAATTTCAACCCAACAATACCCTCTGGTAAATCTCACTAATTTTAGCAAAACCTTTAATTTGCTTCCCTTAAGACCTTTCCAATGTTTCTTTGCAGCACAGATCTCCCCAATTCATTGTGAAATTTCTCATGCCTGGCATCTTAGGCATCGTGCAGATTTCTTTGAGAACTTTGACTAATCTGACAAATCATCATATCACCTTGCTCAAAGGTTCTTTTGATGTTTCACCGGAGGGGAAACTCCAGATTCACCATGACATTACAGCAGCGACTCAAAATCTACAGTTCCTTGCTCTAAAAACTCATCTTTTTTCCATTTCATTAAAACATGGGTATGATTTGTACAGAAAGTCTCTTGCTCATCTATCACACTCTAGGAACAGGCAAGACTCAAATCATCTCGATTTTTGGTACCACCTCTCATGAACTCATTTCAGTCAAGCATATTCAGAATAAATTCTTTGTTGGCTGCACTTAGTGTCCTAAGCTGCTCAGGTAAATTTGTAAAGATATAGGCATTTAAATTTTGCTCATATGACAAAATGACCATTTTAATGAGCTGGTGTAGACTATCCATCTCCTCTAACAGTCCTAAAGGCCAATCTTGACTAATTTTCTGTTAATAAATGAAGACACTCCCTTTAATTGCCATGGTCCTTCATCTGCAGATAATCTGTTTCTCTCTATTATCACCGCATATTAAGACCGCTATGGTAGCTGGGGGGAAATACATAGACTTAGTCTATTCTTCTTTTGTTAGAATAGATGTGTTTATTGTTTTCTGATGAACACAACTATGAATCATCATTAGAGAAGAAAGGTTATCTAACAAGAGGAAGAGGAAGAAGAAAAAAGAGAAACCAAGAAGTCATATTTGATGTCAGACCAAACAAACAGAGGCTGGTCTTTGGGGCAAATTGGGGTGTGGCTCTCCCAATGTTCCATCCACATGGTTGTAAGCAGGGCTTTTTTTCAGCAGGAACACACAAGAACTCAGTTCCGACACCTCTCTGGTTGGTGCACGTTTCAGTATGTCATAAAGTCACCCTTTCTGCTTTGGTGGCCAAAAAGTTCAGAAAGAAAGAAAGAAAGAAAGAAAGAAAGAAAGAAAGAAAGAAAGAAAGAAAGAAAGAAAGAAAGAAAGAAGAGTAGTTTGGATTTGATATCCCGCTTTATCACTACCCGAAGGAGTCTCAAAGCAGCTTACATTCTCCTTTCCCTTCCTCCCCCACAACAAACACTCTGTGAGGTGAGTGAGGCTGAGAGACTTCAGAGAAGTGTGACTAGCCCAAGGTCACTCAGAAGCTGCATGTGGAGGAGCAAAGACGCAAACCCGGTCCTCCAGGTTACGAGTCTACCGATCTTAACCACTACACCACACTGGCTAAGTCCCTGCTATTTGGTACCATTGGTCCATGCTTACTCCTGACAGGTCTTTCTAGTGCCTGGTTATGGTGTTTCTGGTTGCTGAGAGTAAGTGGGTTATGAGTTCTTTGTGATGTAGGTGGACATTATTGTCTTGGAAGATGTTTAGCAAGGCCAACTCTGGGGTGATTTCTAATACTTGCTTGGTTATTTTACATATTTCTCGTATGGTTGTTGTCCCTCTTTTTCTCCAAGCTTACACTATGTACAACATTAATGTCTCACACTGAATGTAACCGATCTGTAGGAAAGACTCTGGAACCTGAAAACAGAGACAATGCATGTACTTTTGTAACCCAAGAACATCTTGAATTAAATTATTATATTTTAAACAGAAAAAAACAATGTTTACACATTTTCAAACAGGTATCAGATCCATCAGGCTGAATAAAATTATATCTTAACAAATAGAAAAAAAGAAAAGAAAAAGAAAGAAGACCCTGGACAATAGAGCATTGAACTGTAAGGGAGACATAGAGATCTAAATATCGACTATTATTTGTGGCCCGACATCCCCAACAGAGTGTTTGTTGTGGGAGAGGAAGGGAGAGGAGAACGTTAGCTGCTTTGAGACTCCTTCAGGTAGTGATAAAGCGGGATATCAAATCCAAACTACTCCTCCTCTTCTTCTTCTTCTTCTTCTTCTTCGGATTTGTCAGGGCCAATGGCTAGTACAATAAAGTTATTTGGATTGAAACAAGGGAGGCGTTCATGGTGAGTTTCGGCACCTCTTTTTCTAGAAAAATAGCACTGGTTAAGACTGATTTCTGGGGGAGTGTACATAGGATTAACACTGTTAGGAAATACTTTGCCCTAGGAACAGTGCTGGTGCCAGGCTGTTTTGCACCCTTGGTAAGGCTAACTGCTTGCACCCACCCACCCAATTGCTAACTTCAATGTTCAAAACCAAACGTATTGTAGAAAAAACAAAGAGCACTTCAGATCTGCCTTCAGGTGTCTCCTAAAAGTCAGGTAGTTGTTTATTTCCCTGGCCTCTGATGGGAGGGCATTCCACTTCTTGCAATTAGGGAACCACCAGAAGGCCCTCAGAGCTGGATCTCAGTGTACAGGCTGGACGATGGGGGTGAGAATGCTCCTTCAGGTATACAGGGCTTCTGAATTATGCTCAAGAAGTTATAGCTTTATTCAAAATGTTCTGGCAATCAGCCCAAGATCTGGGCTCTTACACAAACACAGTGGCAACTGGCCGTTGCTTTTCTGGTCAGCTCTAGGAATCCCTAATAATCTGCCAAAACACATTTTGAGACTTGCTCCATTCAGTCAAAGTGTGGCCTTTGCAAAACGTGAGCTGAGGCATTCTTGCTTTAAGCATCTTAAGACTACAGAATGCTTTAAAAACACATTCATCCCTTGACTAATTGTTGTGATTTTTAGATACATCATGCACGCATCACTTCAGACAATCTGCTCTAACAGTTCGGTTTATGGTACTGGCATTATTATTATTGTTCTCTCCTTCTGCTGACTTTCAGGCTTTTCTGCAATTCACAAACAAGCCAAAATAAAGTATGGGCCAGGGTGTGGGGTAAAGGACTCTGTGGCCTCCCAAAAACTGGAAAAACCATTTATAAGCTTTCCCCTGAAGAACAAAGGCATCTGAACCCACCTAGAAGGTAATGATAGAAAGCTGTAACATTCAAACATCTGTCCCATAAGATATTGTAAGGTCATTGCAGGATGTCAGTCTGTTTCCTAATTGACAAGCATTCACATTACAAGTGACACCATCCCAACTGCCACTCCGGCTGACATTCCCAGGATTGAATTAACTACAGCCTTATCCCTCAGAGGTGGCACCAGCATGCGAAGGTTAAGATTTGTTAGCAGGGTGATGGACACTGCCTTTGACAGTACTAGGCCTATCCCTTGCTTTTCCTAAACAGCAAAGAGATGCAGTCATGAGGCTACCAGACAGCCTAACGTTAATGTGAAAGGATTTGTGTGCTTTGACATTTTAGCTGGGCTGGCCAGTATTTGCTTATCACTGATGTACCCTGGAATCAGTGTGTGTCTCTGCCGTTTTCTGCCATTCCATCACACACTATTTATTCTTGTTGTTTTATTTACCGCTTAGCTGACAAAGTGGCCGTACATAAAAACATATCCACACATAATTAAAATCACAGTCGAAACATTGGGTGGTATCAAACGAATGTGTTCTGTCAGCACAAGGCCCCGCAACCCGCAGTTCCCTAGTAGATAATAAACACACATACACAAGTATTTTGGTTTATGGGTTCAGATAGGCCACAACTTTGTGGGTTACAGTTTGAGCAGTTTGACTTAGGCATTAGGTGAAGCCAGGCTATATCTCAACTCCTGCCCATCTAAGCGTAAATCACCAATAGGAGGAGCCCTATGGCTTATATCAAATAGGGGTACCCCAAGGGGTCCCCATTGGGGTCGTGGCATGGCCCTAGCCCATGTCTGGGCATCAGACAGAATCCACAACCCCAGATCCCTTTATGAGGAGGGGCAGGAGGAGGCTACAACCTCCCCTCCATCCAAACAAAGGCTTACCCAATGCCTAACCTTACAAAGTTGTGATGATTGCTATCAGGTAGGCGAAAAGCAAACGGCTGGTGCCAATTTGCCAAGTGGAAAAAATTCCTACCCGGCCCCAACAATATGGCGGCCAACAGTTGTCCATAGCAAGGTCATATATGAACAAAGCATAGCAGTCTTTCTGGTTGCATGGTGGAACACCCCCTCACCCTCTCCACACCCCTAAACCTTTTCTGGGGATTCCCTCAGAGGTGTATTTGGGGCAGCACAACCAGTTCTGCTGCCTGGGCACTGAGCCTAGGAGGCACCACAGGGTGCTGCATCTATGATGTAGTGATTGGGCAGAATGGAAAGCAAGAGGCAGGGGGCAGCAAATTTTGGCCTTGCCCAGGGTGCCACTGAAATTTGAAAGACCAAAGTCTGCCCTTGATTCCCTCAACCCTCCAAGGCAGAATTTGGGTAGGGTGCAGGACACACACATGGAGAGGAGTGGGGAAGTTCATTAGTTGTACACCACCCATTTAAAACACGCATAAGTTAAGATGTACAATAAAACAAGCCCATTAAAAGAGCATAGCAACGAAGACAGCTAAAACAGTGGGCCCAGTTGAGGCTGAGGCTGTGTACATGAGAGCAGGCCTGAGTCACTCCCAGTTTCATGGTGCCTCCAGAGGTTCCTCACTTGTTTTCTCCCCAAAGATGTGAACGGTTGCCATGCGTCCCCCTGTGGGAAAGTGCTTAAGGACTGCACTTGGGTGACTAAGAGCAAAGACTGGGGAGAGATAAATTCAAATTTCCCTACAGTGTTGAAGCTCACAGGCTGACCATATCTCAGCCTAACCTGCCTCATGGGGTTGTTGTGAGAATAATATAGTGATGGGGGGGGGGTGACCTTGAGCTCTTTGGAGGAAAGGTAGAATTTTGATGCAAAACCGGCACTGTGACCCTAACAGTGGGTGAACTGGTCCCCCATAGGATGGATGCCACAGGGTGGAAGTCACTTCCCCACTGCATGATCTTCAAAGCAGTGTCACTGCTGGTGGCAAACTATCAGCAGGATTATACTACAACACAAGACAGTGCATGTTTTGCGAGCTGGGTTGTTTGTTTAAAATTTTCTAAAGCCAATATCGTGCACAGTGAAGTTTCCCATCACTGTCATTTATAGCTTATGGGTTAAGTAATTAAAATGTATGGTAAGCAAACTTTGAAGTGGTGCACAGATCATTGGTAAAACATATATAGAGGGCTAAGTTTTACTCTAACTGCTCTCATTTTATTTTCTCTTTAAGGTGAAAAAAATCACTTGCATTCACATTCTAATGTACAAGCACTTTTGGAATGTATAAACTTGCTGTTAAGAGAATCAGAGGGCTATTCATAGTGCTCATTAAGGTTCATAAACATGATCCTTCCTTTCAGCATTTCTTGAACAGAGCCACGTTCTCTGAATCAACATAAATGTCATATAATTGCAAAGCAGTCATCTGCAGCTATGGGAAAATATTACTATTTACAGGATGCAGTTCGGTTTGTGAATATGATTTTCTCTGAGGATGAATGCAGGAATTGCTCATTCATTGCTGTAAATTGTAGCTGGCCTACCTACAGCAAGGGGGCCTCAAGTGGCAAGTGATGGAATGATTATTATCTGAGAAGTTAGGAGCTGTTGCCAAACAGTGCCTCCTGTCTCCCATTCCTCCTCTTTTCCTGTGTAGCACAAAGTACAATCAAATGTATGCTATGGTGTCACGGTGTTCCATGTCCTGCCTCCCTCTGAAGGGGAGAAACGCAGATTATGATGTCATATATTTTGTTTTACTCTTTAATATAGAGTCTATATTACCCCCCACCCAAAAGAGAAAGGAAAAGGAGGTGTGGGGTATAAGAAATCGGAAGAGCCCCGTGTTAATGATATAAATTTAATATGTATAAAATGTAATGCTTGTATGCACTGTGTTTGAAAACTTATGTAAAGACGTTTGCATTCGGTAAGAGGTTTCACTCTGACAAATGCAGCATAAAAAGTTGGATGTTTCTTTTTCAGTCTTAGGTCAATTGATGACTCATCCCAGAAACCCAAGATGCAGATCTTTCACTGCAGGAGGTGAAACCTGAGATATCAACATATTTGTCAGCAATGGAGGTAATGGCAGTAGTGGTGGCTAAGTTCCAGGATGGTAAACAAGGAAGTGGCTTTCTCTCTCTCTCTCTCTCTCTCTCTCTCTCTCTCTCTCTCTCTCTCTCTCATCCAACACCCTGCCTCCCAGGCATTTTCATTTAAGAAAACAAAAAGAGCCTTGGAGATCTGATCATGTCATCTCTAGTTTGGCCCTGAGTGGAAGGCAAATGCTTCCTGCCATGCACATAAATGGATGAACACACATGGACAGAAAATACCAACTCACAGTTTAATATCTCAATATTTTAATTAATTAGAGGTTTGGAGCGGTAGAATGCCTTGCCAATCACTTTATATGTAAGTCACGAAAGCAAACTGTGGATTATGAGTTATCACTTTCAAGGTACAAATTACTTTGGTCATGGAATGAAAATCGAGATAAGAGTTCTGACTTCCCTTTTTCCAACCATACAACTGAATCCTGCCAGCTAGACTCAGTGGTGAAGCTGCGTGCTCTGGCACCGGGGGCCAGAGAGCAGGTGGGGGTGTGGCTGACGTGCAGCCTGGGGAACATGGCACGTGTCCTGGGGGCATGGTACGCTGTCTCGGGGGCGTGGCACAAGTCCCGGGGGCGTGGCACATCGGCTGCAGGGGCGTGGCGTGCATCCTGGGGGTATGGCACGGCGCCCACGGGGTCGTGGCACCCGGCACGATGGGGGGGGGGTGGCGCGTGTCTGGGGGGCAGCCATGATGGTACCCCCTCCCCGATGGTGCCGGGCGCAGTGTGCTCCCCCACCTGCCCCTCCGTTCCTCTGCCAGTGCCCCACATGGCCTCTGCATCCGGTATTTGGAACAATGAATTCTCTATGGCCAATAACTAAAAAAAAGCATCACCATGTGGCGCTGCTTGTGATGTAATCATCACTACTAGCATTTGCAGAATGGTGATTGGCTGATAAAATGCACATGACCCAGCTTGTAGAAGCGGCAACAATGGAGTTCCAGCCATCAAAAAATAGAAGTGGTGAAAGAATCTGGTTGCTGTTGTGGAAGAAATTGCAGATAGCTCAGTTGGTTGAGTCTGTGACTCTTAATCTCAGGGTCATGGGCTTGAGCCTCTAGTTGGGCGAAAGATTCCTGCATTTCATAGATGACCTACACGGTCTCTTCCAACTCTACAATTATATGATTCTATGAAAAAGCCTATAGCAAGTGGTCATGGTGACAGCCATTTCAATGGACCATTTGGGGTTGGGAAAGCTAGATATCTGTTCACTGAGACAAAATATGAAATATTTGCAAGGCCCTGCTAAATATTCAGACCAAACTTTGAAGAAATTTTTTTTTAGAGAGGCATGCCAAGTTAGAAACCACTTGATGGCAATTCTTGACTTTGGCATTAATAAAGTCAAATTAAGATTTTGTGATGTACTATTGATTCAGAACTTATGCAGCTATCAGGTAAAGTATCCTAATAGCACCTAAATCTAAGTCTTAGTAACAGTAGAGCAAGTAATGGCCTTTTTGGGGGTGTGGGAGATGTACAGAGTAGTACAAGCGAGGTCACAATAAAATGGCTAAGTGAAGGGAATGCTGAAAGGAGGGAGGGAGATAATGGAGGAGATAAAGAAATTAGCATGAGGGAACTTTGAGGAAAAATTTGGAAGAATAAATTACGGTACTTCCATGTGCACGTTTATTAACTGCATTGCAGTGGGGTGGGGGGAGTTAATCGTGGTAGCTTGCTGGGGCAAAAGTGTTGGAGAAGGCTAGCCTTCACAACTTCTCTCTGACACAAAGTTGGTAAAGGCATCGCAACCTTTTCTTTTTAAGTCTGATATTGTCAGCCCTCTTCATTTTCCCTTAGCTAAATTTCATGCCTCTAAAAGAACACAATTTTATCTGTTCTGAATACCCGCATGGATTTTCTTCTCCTTCGGTCTTATTAAAGATTGATATAAACGTTCAGTTACTTCAGGGCTGAGATTAAGGGCTCTGGGAGTATTAGCGCTTGACTATTATATCAGTGGATATACACGTCCTTCATATAAAAAGTCCAAATCCCTTCTAAGTTCCTCATAAGCTCTTGACCGCACTGCTAGCCCTATGGGGGCTTTTGTGGCTGACAGAAAACAGAAAGCAGTGAGAGGAAGTACATGAGAATGAAGCAAACTATTCTGATTTCTGCTTAATTAAACATGCTGAGTATGAACTTGAAAGCTTGAGGTCTAGTGTCAAGATTTAGCTTGGAAGGCTGTGCAACCCTTGTAATTTCCTTTTAAGTATAGAAGGGCCATAGGAAAGCAGCATCTACCACCAAATGTTGCAGTGTGTTGCTCTCACTGCCTAATAAGTGCAGAAGTGGCTTGCTGTTGTTTACTGGGAGGAAGACAGAGAGGTCAGTGTGGTGCAAATGCACAAGCGGACACATTCTGGCACTCCTGTGAATGTGTTTGCACCACGCCATACTCCCCACTTGCCTTGCACCTCTCCCTGCCAGTAAGTAAAAGCCAGCCAAACAGCCATGCCCTCTTCCATTGCACACTATTACACACAAGTAGTTTTTCATTCTTCTTATCCAAGTGGTATTCAGCATCCCACGGCTACTATGCCTGCTCTGTCCTCATTAGGCTATTATTTGGGGGATCATATCCCTTTGTGTTTTAGGGCTGTTGCTTTTTAAAAGATTTCTTCATACTTCTGCAAATCTTGGGTTTCCCCCAAACATGCTGGTGCCTCGTTTATTTTTCTCAACGGGCCCACTTTGGTTCTACTTTTGTTGGCGCTCGCCACCAGAGTTCATAACTGTTCGTAATAAAAACTTTGTTTGCGGTAAGCACTATGAAGCCTCTAGTTTGTTTAGGCATGGTATATAAATATTAGATACTAAATATAGAAATGGCATATAAATATGTAGTAAATCAATATTAGTCATCTTTTGCCTTGCTAACAGGTAGCGTCTGCTTCACTCAGGAGCGACCTGTTTGATGTTTCTCACATTCTCCAGATGAAGATACAGGCCCCATCTACACTATAAACCTAAAGCAGTATCAGAACACTTTCAACAGCTATGGCTCCCCACCAAAGAACCCTGGAAATGGCAGTTTGTTGAGGGTTCTGAGAGTTGCTCGAAAATTCCTATTCCCCTCACAGAGCTACAATTCGCAGTGTTGTTAATCAATCTCTCTTCCTATGGAACTATGAATTATAGCTCTCTGGGAGGGAATAGTAGTCTCCTAACAACAGCCCAAGTGGCGCTGTGGGTTAAACCACAGAGTCTAGGGCTTGCTGATCAGAAGGTCGGCAGTTCGAATCCCTGAAATGGAGTGAGCTCCCGTTGCTTGGTCCCAGCTCCTGCCCACCTAACAGTTCGAAAGCACATCAAAAGTGCAAGTAGATAAATAGGGACCGCTCTGGCGGGAAGGTAAACGGTGTTTCCGTGAACTGCTCTGGTTCGCCAGAAGCAGCTTTGTCATGCTGGCCACATGACCCGGAAGCTGTCTGCGGACAAATGCTGGCTCCCTCGGCCTATAGAGTGAGATGAGCGCCGCAACCCCAGAGTCGGACACGACTGGACCTGATGGTCAGGGGCCCCTTTACCCTTACCTTTAACAACTCTCAGCCTCTTAAACTACTGTTCCCAGGATTCTTTGAGGGAAGCCATTGCTGTCTAAAGTGTTATTATGCTGCTTTAGATGACTAGTGCAGATGAGACCTCGGTTATGACTTCCCAAAGTGCTTGTTAGACTCCTCTTCTGTCGAGAAGAAAAAGGACCAAAATGTAGAAGGTTGATATTCCTTGGCAAGGGAGAAGGAAAACAATAGAGACAAAATGTTTCTTTTGCAAACTCCTTTAAAAAGAGAGAGAGCTAGAAGTACGTTGAAGGGATAAGTGAAATTAAAACAAAGTTATATGTTCCCAATCCTACCTCCAGTATTGTTACAGAGTTGGAAAGTTGGGTTGTTTCGTGTAAATAAGGATTCGCTGTAGGACAGTGTTCAAAGGAAGCTCTTTTGAGCGACAACACCAGGGGGGAATGGCTGCATTGAAAAGACTACAGAACTGGAAACAAAGGAGGGGTGGGAGGTCTTAAATAATGCAGCATGTGTCTTTTGCACAAGCCCCGTGGCAACATTCAAGCAAACAAACAAACACACCAGCTCTTCAGAAGTTTTTTCCCCCCTTTTTATTTGCTGGTGGGTATCTTCAAGGTAGTTAAAAGGCTGCCACAGTCATGAGGTGAAGTTCGGTCATTTATTTATTTATGTGGCATGTCTGTATAGAGACACAGAAACCAATTAATGCTCCAGAAGGCCCCTTTCTGTGGGCACACCAAGACGGCAAGGTCCTTTTTTGTCCACTGCCTCTGATATATAGCGAGAGAGAACTGCAAACTCTGAACATGCCCACAGTAGACCTCTGTCCTGACAGAGCACCATGTCTAGTGCCACCATTCTTCTTCTTCTGTTGTCTCCTGAAGATGTATCTCCTTGCCTTCGACAGTTTTTGTGGGGGGTGGGGACTAGCCTCTTCTGTTTGGCTTAACCTATGATGCGCTGCTTTTGTAATAAATTGGTTTCACTTGTTTTTATAATTGTGTAAACCGTTTCCCAAGTTTTATGTGTTCTTAATTGTATGATCATGTTGCCACCCTGGAACCTTATGTTGAACGGTGGACAAGGAATCTCATTGATCAACAAGTAATTCTTCCATTCTGCCTTCTAGTGAGAGGAGGCACCAGCAGAACAGTTACAATTTGGCTGTCTTGCACTGTTCCTGCAGTTAATGTGGACCCATCCTTCTCGTCAAGTTGTTAATAAGCTTTTCTCTTCGACAAATATTTTAACACAGTATGTGAATGCTGGTTATACTGGCGCGCACACACACACACACACACACACACACACACACACACACACACGGTTTAATTGTTTGGGGTTTTTTAGTCTGTTGTTTTAATGAGTTGTCTGTTTAAAATGCTGCTCCCACTTCTAAAGTTTTAAATTATGCATTTATATCATGTATATGTGGTTTACATTTTGCACTTGCTGCACTGAAAATAAAAATCTAAATGGCAGGACAAAAGGGCATTATAAAGAGGAAATAGATATAGGTCTTCCACTGGAGGGAAAATATGTTTCTCTCAAGTGAAATTGGCATAGAAAAAGCCCCAAGATCACTTATGCTTCTTTGCAGCTTGTTAAAGTGATGTAAATCCATTTTGAAACAAACAAAATGTCCATCAACTTCTCCTGCCTGTTGGGTTGTAGGACTTGCTTGAGTCACCTAGGTTTTTACAGTTTAACTTGCCCACTGGGCATCGCAAACTACACCTGCTAAAATTCTACACAACTATTAAAGATGCAGGAATCTTGTCCTCTGTTTCATTCTAAGGGCACCACTGTCATGGCTCATTTGTGGAGTTCTTTATCATTAAATTAGATATCTGGATTTCTAGATTGCAGAAATGTCATTGGTAACTTCCTACAAAAATGCACACCCAAGAAGATTAGCCTTCATGAATCTGGTAGACATCAATTTATTTAGATTATTAATATACTACCATTTGTACGAGCCACAGTAAAAACTTTGACCACAAAATAAAATAAAATAAAAAATAATATATAAAATACATAGAAATAGGGTTGCCATATCTCCAAAAGTGAAAAGCAAGAAAGAGCTTTTTCTTTTCTTTCCTGAAGTTGTTGAGTTTTTTTGTTTTTTGTTTGCTTTTGTTTGTTTGTTTTGATTTTTGGTTTCGGGGTTTGATTTTTAGGGGACCCAAAGTTCTTGAGGTTTTTTTTGTTAGTAGAAACGACAAGAATTATTGGGTTGGGGCGCTTTTTAAGGCATTTTCAGCATGATTTAACTGAAACGGATGGATTCATACATCCCCACTCACAGCTGGGGAAACATCTCTACAGTTCTCAGTATCTAGGGATGCAGATAAAAACAGCGTTCATATGGGTAGGGAAGCACAATTCATTTGAGCTCCTTTTCTTCATCAGTGTGGAACTTGCCACCATCAGTCACTGTTTTCTGAGGTAGTGTAGGGCAGGCTTCCTCAAACTGGTTTCCTCCAAATACTATGGTTATGACTCCAATAAACCCCCAGCCCAGTGCCGAATTTACATATAAGCTAAACAAGCTATAGCTGAGGGCCCCACTCTCTTGCCCCCCCCCAAAAATTAAAGAAAATAAATCAGATGTACATTTCCAAAATATAACACAAAAAAAACAAATAAAATAAAAACCTACATACAGCAACAGTGTGTTTGTTGTGTTGTGTTGTGTTGTGCTGCGCTGTGCTGCATTGTGTTGTGTAGGCTCCTATGATGTAAGTTATGGGCCCCGCCTGCTTGTATTAACTACAATTACATTATACAGGTTAAAACACTTAATTTCATATTAATAAAGCTATTTATTGTAGTTTGCAACATATATCACCTATTATTATTTCATGTTATAGCATGTTTCTACAGACTAGATTATGAGTCTTTGTAAATTGTGTTTCTAAAGGGACTTTTGTTATTGCCAAATGCCAATGTGTTTGCATTATTAAGTTTGTTATAAATAAAAAAAAATCATTTTAAGTTAGAACTTAATAATTATTTCACTATTAATATACTTCTTCTTAATTGTATTTCATTTCAGCAATTACTTTGATAAAATACATATTTTGTGTGTGTGTGAATGGTTTTAGATACCTATTAGGTCCATAAATTACCATATAGCATATATTCAACACAAAAAACAGCGACAATTTGTTGTTGACAAAGGACAGCTGGACATATAAAGGGCCCCATTACCTTCAGTAGCTTAGGGCCTCATCAAACCTAAATCCGGCCCTGCCCCAGTCTCTATGACCTTGCTGGCCTAGGGGACAGGCCTCCTTCATTCTCATCCCCCCCCCATATACGGTAGCTATAGAAATAGCGGGTTCTCCATCATGGAGTTGCGGTGGGGGCCAGAACAAACCACCCTGAATTTGTTGGGTGGGGGTTAAGAGTTGGCCACTGTTCTGATTGGCCCCTGGCTATAGTTGGGGAAAAATGCATGTTGCAATTTTGGAGTTCAGCCATTGGGGTAAAAAAGGGCAAGCACAAGGTTTGTGATTTCTCTTTGGCTGCGTTTTCAGGATCACCCTCCCTCCCTGATTTCTAGGCCTCTGTGTTGACCTTGCTGTGCCTCTCATGGGGTCGCCTGTGTTCAGGGGCCTGGTAGGAATTTCCCCCATTTGGCTGATTGGCTAGTGCCATCTGGTTTTTGCCTACTGCATAGCAAATAGTCACAACTTGTAAGGTTGGCGGTTAGGCATTGGTTATTGTGGTTGTATTAGGGGTCTTGTTGACTGTGTTGGCCCCAAAGGTTAAAGCCTGAGTTGGGGAAATTCCAGTCAGGAAATCAGGGGCTCGATGCAAGTCTGTAACTCCCAGTAGGGGGCCGGGGCCGTGCGAGAACCCCTGGAGCCTGAGGGGAGAGGGGAGGGCCAACACACCCGATCCCCTGTCTCTCCCTGTAGGGTTTCCCCTGTTGACAAGGCTAGTTTAGTTCTGTCCTTGGGGGACAGTTGGAGAACCAATGCCTACACAACTACTCACATATTTTGTATTTTAATAAAGTTGTGGCCAAATTCATGCCAAAAACCCAAAACTAAAATTCTGTCTGTGGTGTGAATTATTTCTTGAGGGGTGGTTTTGGGGACCTCCACACGCAAATATATATCCCCTCTCCAAGCCAACATCTCAACTTTTTAATAGGTTTACTTTGGTAGAAAAACAGGCAAATTAGAAGATGAAACAGGCTAAGTGTTTCATTGTTTCCTATAAGAATCTGCACTCCCAAATTGCCCTTTGTTTCCATAAGAGCTAAAGGGAGGGAGATAATTGTGTTTAGAGCATTCCTTTTGTTGTCGTCGTCTTCAACAAGAAATCTGGTTTTCCAGGCAATTGAGTCCTCTTGGGAACATTTAGACAAATAAATCATTTTCCAATTGAAATGATGCTTATAAAAATGAGATAATTCTGCAGAAACTTTTCTGACTTGTACTTGAAGAGAAGCATAGGAGGGAAGTTATTTCTTGGAGTTTGTTTTTGTAGAAAAAGTAATATTGCTTGGATTCTTCATTTACTTCATATATATGGTCTGGGCCTATAGCTCCAAATCAGTCCACTTTGTTTAAAAAGTAATGTGCATTTTATTCAAGCAGATCTGCTATGAGATGTAGCCTGTTCATTAAAGCTGTGTTGAGTCATTTGTTAGAACATGTGAACAGTAAAATTGGAGGGGAGCGGACAGGAAGCACATGCAAGCCTCATCCTCAACATCCTTGGATATTCTGACAGCTTTTCCAATACTTACACAATTAGTGGAAAGATCTGAGGGGTCTTTATTTTTAAAAGTATACTCATTTGAACACACATAGCAAAATTCTGTGTGCGGTCAGAAACCTTGACTGCTTCCAGATTGTCAAGATTTTGCAGGTGTTATTTTACTATATACCAGCAAGTTAAGGTTGCTCAATTAACCTGCTTTTTTTGAAAAGAAAAAGTTTTCTTGGGGATAAGAAAAGCTGTAGGAAAAAGCACTGGAATGTGCACAATAATTATGAAGCCAGGTGACATCATTTTTAAATTTAATTTTCCGAAATGTGTATGAATGAAACCATTAGGTTTCAGCTCAGTGAAAAGGTTTCAAACTGTATGCAGTTGCACAAACAGAAAAAAAAAATTCACGTTTGTTCTAATCAGCTGGAGATTGGGGCACAGACAGTGGGGCATGCCAAGGCATGGTGTGCTGCGTGGAGCCTCTCCTCAGCCTCCCCCTCAGCTTCCCTAAACAGGGCTGCCTTCAGATGTCTTCTAAAAGTCAGATAGTTATTTATTTCATTGACATCTGATGGCCATCTGATACCAAGATGGCCCTCTGCCTGGTTCCCTGTAACCTCACTCCTTGCCATGTGGGTGTGGGATGGAACACTGGGGCAGACAAGTCACAACAGTTCCTAGAGTGTCCACTAACAGGAACTCACCTGGAGGGACACCTGACTACAGGTCAGTTCCTGTTCCCTCAGACATGCAGATGAGTTGGATTAGACAAAAGCCCTAGCCTGCAATCACTCTCTCTCTTAGCTACTTCCTCCTTCGATGGGGACACATCTCCAGAGAATCTCCAGTTAGCATGGTTCTCACTCTAGGCCTGCAGCCAAGAGTGAGACCAAATGGAGTCTTACTTTACTAAGTAGTCTCTAGATGTATACATACTTGTAACTTTTCTAAGCAAGCCTGCCTTTCTGAGATTATGCTGTAACTCAGGATGAAACTGTAAGTAAACTCTATCTTATTTTATAAACACTGTGTTGTGTATTTCTTTTAAGAGGGACAAAGGGGACCTTTGCCAGGAAGTGTAATATTGAACTATAAAGTGTAATATTGTTATAGAGATTCTAGCGAATCTAACGCACATGCTTTGCTGCGCACAAAAGGGGAATGTCACTCTGCTGATATTGGAAGCTTGCTAACACAAGCTTGGATAGGATCTATCTAATAATATATCCTAATCCACATCCCTAACATTCCCATAAAGGGTTATTACGGCCCAGGACTGCGTATTTCTGTGTATTTTTGAAGGATTGCTTTGGATTGTGATTTTGAACTGAGTAGGATTTTTTCAGTTAGAACTTCCTGGTAAGCACATGGTCTATTGTTCTCCAGTGTGCCTAGGGGATTAGCTACCCCTCCCCTCCCTCAGAGTTTACAGCACTGAGAACTCAGAGGCAGTGAAGATTATTTTGCATTTTGAGATATTTTTAGAGATTTTGATTTTGGAATTTTTGGCAAATTTTTGAATTTTGAGAAATTTTTAGAATTTTGAGATTCCAAGATGGCTTTTGCAGATTTTGATAGTGGAGTTAAGCCAGGATTCATGGCTCTAGATGATGACAATTATGTATTTTGGAAACAACGCCTGATAGCATTTTTAGATGCAAGGAATGTTTTGGATGCCATTGAAAATCCTATGCCTACTGGCACAACAGCAGAGGATTTAGCCAAGATAGCAAATTGGAAACGCATGAACAGCGAGGCCAGATACATAATTTTGAGTGGACTTCGCAACAGGCATCTAACATCAGTTAATAGCAAAGATGATGCAGCTAAAATCTTAAAAGATATTGAGCGCAGGTATGGAGCATCTACTAAGAACTCCTACAGGAATTTGATGAGCAAATTAACTGCGCTGAGGATGAATTCAAGAGAAGAATTCACTGACCATATCAGCAAATTTAGTGAAATTGTTCAGAGGATTGATCTTACTACTAAGGCCCTTGATGAAGAAACAAAGGTTTCATTTTTGATAGCATCTCTAGGACCAAGCTTCAGTTCATTCAAGAGTTGCATGGATCACAAAAAGGACCTGACTTTTGAAGAACTGATTGATCATTTGAGAGAGGAATGCAGAGATTACCTTGATTCTTCAGAAAGGAATACAGGGAGAAAGGACACTAATTATGCTTCCAAGCATTTCCAAAGGTCCAGACAAACGCCAAAGGAAATAATTTGCTTTAACTGCAATTTAAAAGGGCACATGGCGAAGGAATGCCGGGCACCTAGGAATAAATCCCGCCCCTTTCCACCAAAAGGCGAAAAGAAGGGGGGTCGTGGGCGTGCAATGATATTGCAAGAAAGAAATGTAGCTTTCCAGAGCTGTGAAGGAAAGCGCAATAAGTGGCTTCTAGACAGTGCAGCAAGCAGCCATTTCTGTTATAAAAGGGAATATTTCAATGAAATAGACAATAATAAACAGTCTGAGATTGAAATTGCTGATGGAAATGTTATAAAGTCAATAGGTGCAGGATCTTTGAACTTGAATTTCAAAGTGAACAATGAGTCTTTTGATACTACAGTGAGTAATGTTAAGTATGCACCAAAGCTGAACTGTAATCTAATAAGTGTGTCTAGCTTGGACAAGAAAGGTTTTGAAATTATATTTAAAAATGGACAATGCAATGTGATAAAAGATGGTGAAGTGTTTATTCAAGCCAAACTAATCAATGATGTGTATGAGATTGATATTTCAGAGAATGAGTCTGCAAGGGTTGCACAACCCAGCAGAAAGGATCAACCAGATCTGGAACTCTGGCACAAAAGGCTTGGACACAGGGACACCAACGTTATCCTGAAAATGCAGAAGGAAAATCTGGTAAAAGGTCTACAGGTAAAGAATTGCAGTACACCAATGCCAAACTGTACAACTTGCATAACTGAAAAGGCAGTCAAGCCTTCCTTCCCACGTTGTACAGAGAAGAGAAGCACAAAAGTCATGGACACTGTTCATACTGACCTATGTGGTCCGCTGAATGTACCTTCCCTAGGAAACAATAAGTACATTCTGATATTTATAGATGACTTCTCAAGATATTGTGTTGGATATTTTCTAGAAGAAAAGAGTCAGACACCGGAATTGTTCAAACTGTACTTAAACATGGTGAAGAACAAATTCCAGAGAGCTCCTTCCACCTTAATTTCGGATAATGGTGGAGAGTTTTGCTCACGGCAGATGAAGGCCATCATGGCACAAGAAGGCATAGCACATGTAACTACAGTTGCTTACACGCCTCAACAGAACTCCATTGCTGAGAGAAAGTTTAGGTCTATTATGGAGATGACAAGGTGCATGTTAAAAGAGGCCAACTTGTCACAGAAGCTATGGGGTGAAGCGGCGAATACGGCGATTTATTTGCAAAACAGATTGCCTACAAAGGGTGCAGAACGCACACCATTTGAACTTTGGCACGGGAGAGTCCCAAGTCTGCAGCACATACGTGTGTTTGGAAGTGTCTGTTATTACCACGTGCCCAAAGAGCGCAGACACAAGCTTGACTCCAGAGCAAAAGCAGGTATCCTGGTTGGATATGCTCCTGGAGGAAAGGGATATAGAGTTCTAGATCCAAAGAGTGGCAGAGTAGACCCATACCATGTGGTTCATTTTGATGAACAGGGAAAGTTTGATACAAAGAACACAGTTATTGACTGTTCTAGAGAGTCACCAGATGAAGAGTTTATAAGTTTTCCTTTAGCACAAGGAACTAATATACCTTCTAGTGTCACAACACCCCCTACAGGCGACACCCCAGAAGACGCAGAGGTCCAGACCCCTGGCGGCACCAGAGACGAAGAGGAGGAGCTGTACGTGGACATGCCAGCGTTGGAGGAGGATGAGGATGCTGATGCGGTTGCACAACCAGAGGTCAGATGCTCATCCAGAACCAACAAGGGCGTTCCGCCACTACGACTGTCCTACTTTGCAGGGTCGGCGTCTCCACCAGAACCTTCCACTTGGGAAGAGGTAGAGCAGATGCCAGCCACCGAAGCCAGTCTCTGGAGGAAAGCCGCGCAGGAGGAGATTGACGCACTGCACAAGAACAAGACCTGGACACTCACAAAATTACCTGCTGGTAAGAAAGCAATTGGGAGCAAATGGGTGTTCAAGGTTAAAAGGGGTTCAGAAGGGGAGGTGCAACGTTACAAAGCAAGACTAGTGGCACAAGGTTTTTCACAGCAATATGGCCACGACTATGACCAAGTCTTTGCTCCGACAGTAAGATACAGTAGCGTAAGATTACTTTTAAGCATTGCAGCATCTAAAAGGATGGAGGTGAAACACATCGATATAGCTACTGCGTTTTTGCATGGGGAAATTTCTGAAGAAATTTACATGAAGCAGCCTAAAGGTTTTATAAAGCCAAATGAGGCACATTTGGTTTGCAAGCTTCAAAAGGGACTGTATGGTTTAAAACAAGCAGCCAGAGCCTGGAACTTGAAATTGCATGGAATGCTGGTGAAACTTGGGTACAAGCAAGGTGAAGCTGACAAGTGTTTGTACACTAAGCAGAGTAATGGACAATTTTCTTATATTCTTGCCTTCGTTGACGACCTTTTAATCGCAACGTCAAATGACAGGGATTATAAAAATGTAGTCCAGCACCTCAACAAGGAAGTGCAAGTGAAGGAATTAGGACCAGTTGAGTATTACCTCGGGATTCAAGTGGAAAGAGAACAGGATGGTTCATTTCTACTTAATCAGAAGCAAAAGATAATTGAACTGTTGGAGAGTATGCAATTGCAGGATGCAAAACCCGTCGACACCCCGATGGCTACAGACTTCTTAAAGAACCAAGAGGATTCGAAGCTGCTGCCAAACAACACAGAGTATCGTTCAGCAATTGGTAAACTTTTGTATTTAGTTACCACATGCAGACCTGATTTAGCCAATGCAGTAGGGATTCCCAGCAGGAAAGTGAGTAGTCCCACTGAGCATGATTGGGTTGGTGTGAAGAGGGTGGTTCGATATCTTAAGGGTACAATGGATTGTAAATTAAAGTTACCAGCTGTCAGTGACCCTAAGCTCATTGGGTACACTGATGCTGACTGGGCGGGTGATAATTCTGATTATAAATCCACAAGCGGGCATGTCTTTATGTATGGGGGCGGAGCTATCACATGGGGCAGTTATAAACAGAAATGTATAGCTTTATCGTCTACAGAATCGGAATATGTTGCGGCTACAGAAGCGTGCAGAGAGATTTCCTGGCTGGACAAACTCCTAACAGACTTTGGCGTGGAGAGAAAGGAACCTATAAGCCTGCTGGAGGACAACCAAAGCTGTCTAAAGCTGGCGCAGAATGAGAAGTTCCTAGCACGCTCAAAACACATTGGGGTCAGGTACCACTACGTTCGCCAGATGATACAAGATGGACTTGTCGAACTGTCGTACTGCTGCACATCGGAGATGACAGCAGACATTCTAACAAAACCCCTGCCAAGACAGAGTTTCCAGAACCTGCGTGTCAAGCTGGGACTCTTGGGTGGTTGAATAAAGTTGCTTATGTTTTGTTTTGTATGTAATGAATGTTGTGAATTGCCTGAGAAGGGGTTTGTGGGATGGAACACTGGGGCAGACAAGTCACAACAGTTCCTAGAGTGTCCACTAACAGGAACTCACCTGGAGGGACACCTGACTACAGGTCAGTTCCTGTTCCCTCAGACATGCAGATGAGTTGGATTAGACAAAAGCCCTAGCCTGCAATCACTCTCTCTCTTAGCTACTTCCTCCTTCGATGGGGACACATCTCCAGAGAATCTCCAGTTAGCATGGTTCTCACTCTAGGCCTGCAGCCAAGAGTGAGACCAAATGGAGTCTTACTTTACTAAGTAGTCTCTAGATGTATACATACTTGTAACTTTTCTAAGCAAGCCTGCCTTTCTGAGATTATGCTGTAACTCAGGATGAAACTGTAAGTAAACTCTATCTTATTTTATAAACACTGTGTTGTGTATTTCTTTTAAGAGGGACAAAGGGGACCTTTGCCAGGAAGTGTAATATTGAACTATAAAGTGTAATATTGTTATAGAGATTCTAGCGAATCTAACGCACATGCTTTGCTGCGCACAAAAGGGGAATGTCACTCTGCTGATATTGGAAGCTTGCTAACACAAGCTTGGATAGGATCTATCTAATAATATATCCTAATCCACATCCCTAACATTCCCATAGTGGGAACCGCCAGAAGGCTCTCGGCGCTGGACCTCAGTGTCCGGCTGAACGATGGAGGTGGAGACGCTCCTTCAGGTATACTGGGCAGAGGCCATTTAGGGCTTTAAAGGTCAGCACCAACACTTTGAATTGTGCTCGGAAACGTACTGGGAACCAATGTAGGTCTTTCAGGACTGGTGTTATGTGGTCTTGGCGGCCCCAGTGAGGGAGTCTAGAAGTATATCCTTCACTCATGTGAAGGCTCTGATTCATGACGACATCATGCGAGGGCCACTGACTGTATGAAGCAGCAGGGCTTACTGGTTAAACTTTGGTTCTTTCGCACTGTCGATCTCGTATTCCACATCAAATATTTAAAAATGGTTGAATAAGTTGTCTTTATTGACAGTGAGAAGATGGATTGAGCATCAGAAACTGGGATAATTGGAGCCTTGCAATTAATTCTTCCTCATCCAATCTTCACCCCTACCCTCTCTTTTCCTGTTCTACTCTCTCATTAGCCTTGCATTTTGTGTCTTGAAAACATTATTTGCAATTTAATAGGGGGAAATATGCCTAGGGGGAGTTATACTGCATTTTTTATGAACACACTTTTATTATTCTTTCTATAAATGCGTGTACGTTTACCTACAAAATCTCCATAAATTGGAAGAAAATTCCATGTACTATAAATAACACAAATTAATTTAGGCACAAAATTGATGCATCTCTGTGTGTATGTACCCCTCCCTGCCCCATGTACAGGTGTATGTGTACATGCTGCAACAACACTTGTTTTCTATGTCTGGCTTTATCAAACTTTTACATGATGAGTTGCTATGGGGTGCTGTATGTTCTTCTCCTGGCCACTGGGAGTCAAGCTATAAAGCAATGTGTTGATCTTAGTAGTGAAGATTTTCTATCAATTCCTGGTTATTAATTAAATCAGAAAAAAATGTGACCCGTCTTTGAAGCTGTGACTTATGTAAGTTAAGCTGGAGGTCTGAGGGCTGTTTTTGCTTCTGGGCAATCTTTTGAGGGCCACATGCCAGCAATGAGTGGAACCGGAGGCAAAAATGGGTGGAGCAATGAATGTGAATTTTGTGTTTGCACAGTAGGCTAGTTTCTACACACACACACACACACACACACACACACACCTTCCCACCCTCCATCCAGACAAATAAAATGTTTTATCAGAGGTCAGTGACACATTCCAGCCTGGCAAAAACATTTGGTGCTCCGAGGGCCTTCTGGTGGTTCCCTCACTGCGAGAAGTGAGGTTACAGGGAACCAGGCAGAGGGCCTTATTGGTAGTGGTGCCCGCCCTGTGGAACGCCCTCCCATCAGATGTTAAGGAAATAAACAACTATCTGATTTTTAGAAAACATCTGAAGGCAGCCCTGTTTAGGGAAGTTTTTATTGTTTGATGTTTTATGGTATTTTTGATATTCTTTTGGGAGCCACTCAGAGTGGCTGGGGAAACCAGCCAGATGGGCAGGGGATAAATAATAAATTATTATATTATTATTATTATTATTATTTGGGTGCAAAGCATGGGCAACAAAGGATGTGGCCTGTGGAGTGTTCAGAGGGTCAGAGTGAATGGAGACCTGGAGGGCCACATTTGCCCCCTCATGCTTGTGGTTTCACCACTAATAAGGGAAGTCTTCCTTCCACCCCCACCCATAGCAACCTTTGCTTTCAAAAATATTGGAGTGGAACCCGGGATGAGAAACAGGGAAGGTAGAATGAAAAAAGAACCTGGCTGGGTTAGAGCATGGAACAAGCCTGTCAGGATATGTGCAGAGCATGGAGGAATCTAAAATCAATGGTGAAAACTGTGTCTATTTGTGTGTGTGTTTTTAAAGAAAAAAATCTATCCAGTCATCCTCAGAAATAATTCAGTGAAGATATGTATTATAGCCCAACCTAAATCTGTGTCACATTTCCACGCCTGAAGATACAATGGAGTGATAATAAAATTCTCTTGTTTCTTTGCCAGGGTTGTTGTTGTTGTTGTTGTTGTTGTTGTTGTTGCTGCTGCTTTCTTCTTGCTGTTATTTGGGCAGCTTCCAGGATATACAAAAACATAACAAATAATGCAACTGAGTCTCCTGCCATTAGTAAGTGGTGATATTTGAGTCAACAGAGGTAGCCTAAAATTACCCTTTGGCAAATGGTCGCGTTATCCACAGTCACCTCTCTTTGCCAACAAGAATTTCGGCACAGATTGGTTATGGAACTTAATAGCTTCCCTCTTAATTCCAACTCCATGTCTTCTCATAATTAGCAATAAATAGAGCTACAACCACGTTCTCTTGAAACTTGGAGGCGATACGGCGATAATTAACAGGATTTGTAATGCTTCCCATTCTCATTTGGCTTATTAAGTCTTAAGGGTACAAACTTCTCATAATTATAACAGGTGAGAGAAAACAGCCTTTTCATAAAGTGTGTGCTTGAATATTAACTCATGCTTTCTTCATTTCGAACAAAAGATGTTTGGGGAGTTTCTCCCTCCCCGTCATGTTTTTCACCTTTACAGATGGTGGCTCATCAAATTCTGGAATACAAATACACAATTTGCACCACTGAGTGCCTGCAAAAATGTAACTATGGATGTGATTATTGTATCCATCCAAGATACAACAATATGTACCTCACGTACGACTTTATTCACTCCAATTTTATTTCATTCTGAGCTCTTATTTGGTTTACTAGACTGGAATGAGTCACACAATGCAAATCACATGAGATTAATTCAGTTCCTATGGTTTTTCTTGGGTTTAAGCATATGTAAGTAAGATAATCACCCCATTGTGAAAAGAAGACAAAGGTCCCTAGTTCCTTGTCTTCCTTTTAGTTTTAGGTTTTTTTTTTCCATTTTAAAGAAAAACACAATACCCACAATCCAGTTAAACCAAACCGAAGAATAAACAGGTAATATAGTTTTTCTGCAGGCAGCTTTCAGCAGCTGATTTAATCAAGAGATTCTTATCACTAACAAACAGTCCTAACAACAATAAAGAGCTTCCTTACTCGTGGTCTATGAAGTCTTGTTTTTCCCAATAATTCATCCTCAGTTACCATCAAAACAGCTAAGGCTGCAATCCTACAGCCACTTATTTAGTAGCAAACACTATGGAATTCCACAGGACTTTAGAGCAGGCTCTATATGCTATGTGAAAAGGGACTTCCTTTTGTCCTGAATCTTCCAACATCCAGCTTCACTGAATGTCTCTAACCTGCCCTCTCCTATTAGAAGGCTCTCAGACCTCTGCCTGAGACTCTGGAAAGCTGCTGTGAGTCTGAATAGACAATGCTGGACTCAGTAGTGATCAACAGGTTGGAGAGAGGTATTGTCACATAACACCGGTCCTGGAAGACCTACTTTGGCTCCCAGTACGTTTCCAAGCACAATTCAAAGTGTTGGTGCTGACCTTTAAAGCCCTAAACCAGGTACCCCCAAACTTCGGCCCTCCAGATGTTTTGGACTACAATTCCCATCTTCCCCGACCACTGGTCCTGTTAGCTAGGGATCATGGGAGTTGTAGGCCAAAACATCTGGAGGGCTGCAGTTTGGGGGTGCCTGCCCTAAATGGCCTCGGCCCAGTATACCTGAAGGAAGGTCTCCATCCCCATCATTCAGCCCAGACACTGAGGTCCAGCGCTGAGGGCCTTCTGGCGGTTCCCTCCCTGCGAGAAGTGAGGTTACAGGGAACCAGGCAGAGGGCGATCTTTGTAGTGGTGCCTGCCCTGTGGAATGCCCTTCCACCAGATGTCAAGGAAATAAACAACTATCTGACTTTTAGAAGACATCTAACGTTTTTTTTAATGTTTGATGTTGTTGCTTTTTATTGTTGTTATTGGTGTTCTGTTGGGAGCTGCCCAGGTGGGTGGAGTATAAATAAATTATTATTATTATTATTATTATTATTATTATTATTACTCACACGGCTTTCCAGTGCAGAGGTCATTGCTGATAACTGAGTGGAGCACGATGTGGCAGGGAGATAGGTACAGAGTGGGTGCAGTGGTGAAGCCAATACGACTCTCCCAGCACTTCTCCTGCATGACGCCAACCTCCCCACTACCTTCCTCCAGTGTCTCCCCCTCTTCTCAGAATTTTGCTTCAAAAATTGTCTATAAAAATGTGTGCTTCTTGGGGAAAACGCATATGAAAACGCATACCTGCCCCAGAAAATGTATATTTCTGGGGCAGGTATGCATTAAAAGCACTTTTCAGGGAAAGTGCTTGAAACGGTGAATTTTTCAAGCCGTTTTTGTTAAAATCATCATCATCATCATCATCATCATCAGAAAACAACACTTCTGATTGAACACATACAAAGCTGATATGGAATGGCAACAGATAGGATTCATCCACACCAGGCTAAAATGCTTTACATAGGACACAGTGAAGTGAAATCTAAAGTAAATGGGATAGTGCACAATGCTTTTTGATTAATCTCGTTTGGCTATGTGATGATGCAACTGAGGGCAAGTTAGTATAATTTAGCCTGAGGGTTGATAGAGGGTTCTGCAAATACGAACAATATAGAATCATATTTTAAAAACTGTCCTGAAGGGGGTACATTTCAATACTATCAAAATATTCACAAGGAAACAGTTGATTCAGTATAACTATGTATATTTATATATATATATATATAAACACGAACACATTTTAGTGATGTTAATTTTTTAATTAGAACAAAACCTTGTATGCTGTCCTTGTTGTATTAGAATTTATTCATTTTGCCTCTTTTCACAGCAGCCGATATTGCTATAGTCAATGTATAATGCAATTAATAAACTGAACACATGCACTATTTAATTGAAAAAGTAAAGAGAAATTAATTATGGAGACACGAAACTAAGTTATGCTCGTGTCCTGTAATTTGCCAACAGTGAGAAATGTGAATCTTACATGATAAATGGACATAGGTAAAAACTATACGCCAATTTGAAAAGGATAAATGGCTTTCTCTGAAATCAAAATTCCGTGGTTTCATCAAGTCAGAGGTTACATTCAACTTCTGGCTGAAGCAAGCTGGTATAAGATTTTATGAAGGGCCATGAATAATCTCCCCTCCCCCTCCCTTTCCCAATTTTTCCTTTCAATATGACCCAGCTCCCAATGCTAATGTATCTGATTATTTACTTCTTCTATGCAAGGAAGAATTGAGCATGGAATGTAGCATTCATTCAGCACAATGGAAGTATGTACAAAGGATCGTGATTTGTAGCCTTTGTACAAAGTTGCGCAAGTGATTGTTAAGATGCAGGTGTTTGGTTCTACGCAATGCCAGCGATAGTAAGATCATTACCAGTTGTATGTGGTCTACAGCATCCTCTTCCTCATTGAGCTGACTGCAGCCATTCACCATGTCTGGCCCTGTGATTGACACTCTTCCTCCCCGCACTCCCCTGCACGCTGCCATTTCCCCAGTCTCAAGCAGGCAGAAAATACAGGCGGTTTATGGAGCCCGAGGGCCCAAGATGAACAGCCATCGTACAGGGCTGCATTTAGCTTGATGGGTTATGTAAAATCACTTGTATCAGCCAATACTTTTCTGTTAGACTTTGCATGATAAGGAAATTATGCTTTATTCGTTAAATGAAATGGGGGGGGGGAGGTTATGTAACAGATTGACACGGTTTTGAAATATTTATTCCTACCTGGCTGGAATAAGGGACCCAGGTGGCGCTGTGGGTTAAACCACGGAGCCTAGGGCTTGCTGATCAGAAGGTTGGCGGTTCGAATCCCTGCAACGGGGTGAGCTCCCGTTGCTCGGTCCCAGCTCCTGCCAACCTAGCAGTTCGAAAGCACGTCAAAGTGCAAGTAGATAAATAGGGACCGCTCTGACAGGAAGGTAAACAGCGTTTCCGTGCGCTGCTCTGGTTCGCCAGAAGCGGCTTTGTCATGCTGGCCACATGACCCGGAAGCTGTCTGCGGACAGACGCTGGCTCCCTCGGCCTATAGAGCGAGATGAGCGCTGCAACCCCAGAGTCGGACACGACTGGACCTGATGGTCAGGGGCCCCTTTAACTTTAACCTGGCTAGAAAAGAGTTAATCCACCTCCAGCCTGACTGACATAACATTCTGGTGGGGGCGGGACTGTTCCCAGTTTAAAAGGAGGGAGCAGTTTTGTCAGTTGAGGAGAGGGAGGAAGAAAGTTGAGAGGCCAAGATAGTGGGGATCTAAATGAGGTTCAAGAAGGCTGGATGTTAAGTGTTTGACAGAGATTATCTACAACCGAAACGTAGCTTATAAACACATGAAACGTTAAAGAAACAACTATGTTCTAAGGTTAATAAAATTCTTCTCTTTTGTGCCAAGAAGTATCGTCATTGTTTTTCCAGCAAGGTATCGGGACTCACAGAAGTGGTAACTCATAAGAGGACAAAACTTACCTCAGGAAAAGAGGTGAAAGTTTGTGTCTTAGAGTAACACCAAGGAGGCTTAGAAAGATAACCTGGGGTGTCAACAAGTTGCCAGTGTGGAAAGGGCAAACTTTTGCAGTAGGGGGAATCAAGCCGAGTGAGACCCTTTACTGGTGACAGGAGGTTATTCTATCAAACAGCCTAGAGGTGGTGGTATGTATATATATCTCTTTACTTATAAACCCACAAGAATAAAGGGGTTTATTTGGAGGAGGCGGGAGAAGAGGGTGGGTGGCTTCACCTCTGGATGAAGCAGGTGCCATGAACATGGATGGAAAGTTTACTTTGATATGATTTATTCAGTGCACATGCTGCCACTTCTGGAACTACCGTAGGATTGGAGCTCCAGTCATGGTGTTTCCTGCTTGGCAGGGGGTTGGACTGTATGACCCTTGTGGTCTCTTCCAACTCTATGATTCTATGATTCAATTGACCGTTTAAATAATTTCAGTAGGCCATGCACACCATCTCCTAGGGACTGAGGCAATTTTGCCACACACACACACCCCATGTTCAGCTCCGCCCTGCAGCTCATTGTGACATCGCATGATGTCACATGCATGACATCAGGTCATTGTGTGATGTCACATGCAAGGTGTCAGGACATTGCGTCAAGACCCCTTAATCAACTAGAGAAGATGGCGCCTTTGTAGTCAACCAATCAACCAATCGCCTATTATTTGTTGTTGTTGTTTAGTCGTTTAGTCGTGTCCGACTCTTCGTGACCCCATGGACCATAGCACGCCAGGCACTCCTGTCTTGCACTGCCTCCCGCAGTTTGGTCAAACTCATGTTCGTAGCTTCGAGAACACTGTCCAACCATCTTGTCCTCTGTCGTCCCCTTCTCCTAGTGCCCTCAATCTTTCCCAACATCAGGGTCTTTTCCAAGGATTCTTCTCTTCTCATGAGGTGGCCAAAGTATTGGAGCCTCAGCTTCAGGATCTGTTCTTCCAGGGAGCACTCAGGGCTGATTTCCTTAAGAATGGATAGGTTTGATCTTCTTGCAGTCCATGGGACTCTCAAGAGTCTCCTCCAGCACCATAATTCAAAAGCATCAATTCTTCGGCGATCAGCCTTCTTTATGGTCCAACTCTCACTTCCATACATCACTACTGGGAAAACCATAGCTTTAACTATACGGACCTTTGTCGGCAAGGTGATGTCTCTGCTTTTTAAGATGCTGTCTAGGTTTGTCATTGCTTTTCTCCCAAGAAGCAGGCGTCTTTTAATTTCGTGACTGCTGTCACCATCTGCAGTGATCAAGGAGCCCAAGAAAGTAAAATCTCTCACTGCCTCCATTTCTTCCCCTTCTATTTGCCAGGAGGTGATGGGACCAGTGGCCATGATCTTGGTTTTTTTGATGTTGAGCTTCAGACCATATTTTGCGCTCTCCTCTTTCACCCTCATTAAAAGGTTCTTTAATTCCTCCTCGCTTTCTGCCATCAAGGTTGTGTCATCTGCATATCTGAGGTTGTTGATATTTCTTCCAGCAATCTTAATTCCGGTTTGGGATTCATCTAGTCCAGCCTTTCGCATGATGAATTCTGCATATAAGTTAAATAAGCAGGGAGACAATATACAACCTTGTCGTACTCCTTTCCCAATTTTGAACCAATCAGTTGTTCCATATCCAGTTCTAACTGTAGCTTCTTGTCCCACATAGAGATTTCTCAGGAGACAGATGAGGTGATCAGGCACTCCCATTTCTTTAAGAACTTGCCATAGTTTGCTGTGGTCGACACAGTCAAAGGCTTTTGCATAGTCAATGAAGCAGAAGTAGACGTTTTTCTGGAACTCTCTAGCTTTCTCCATAATCCAGCGCATGTTTGCTATTTGGTCTCTGGTTCCTCTGCCCTTTCGAAATCCAGCTTGCACTTCTGGGAGTTCTCGGTCCACATACTGCCTAAGCCTGCCTTGTAGAATTTTAAGCATAACCTTGCTAGCGTGTGAAATGAGCGCAATTGTGCGGTAGTTGCAGCATTCTTTGGCACTGCCCTTCTTTGGAATTGGGATGTAGACTGATCTTCTCCAATCCTCTGGCCATTGCTGAGTTTGACTGCAGTCAAATATTTATTTGACTGCAGTCAAATATTGCCAAATGTTACATAACACCAAGGCATTATTTGTTAGCAAGAGTCAGGGTCAAACGTAGAACCAAATCAAGGCTTTTCCTACAGCCCACCTGCTACGCTGGAGGTGGGTTTAGAGAGGAGCAACAAGCATGTCATCGATGGCAAAGGACATTGTCTAAGTCTGCCAATGACTCCTTTGTGCCTGTTGCAGGATCCTAGAAGTATAAAGGCCTGAACTGTGGTGTGGAAAAAACATTGTTGTTGAAAGAACCCAAAGCACTGGCCATAGGAGCCAATTGCTAGGGGACGTCGGCCCTTTAAAATATATAAAATATTTCAGAGGGTTGACCCCCAAAGCTGATGGGCATTCCCATTCAAATGGTGTGTGTACACCACATATTGCGATCGATTGTGCAGAGTGGGGCTTACCCATAGCTGCCAAGTTATCCCTTTTTAAAAGGGATTTTCCCTTATGCTGAATAGGCTTCCTCGCGAGAAAAGGGAAAACTTGGCAGCTATGGGCTTACCTGCCCCCCCCATATTTTATTCAAGTAGGCACCACACACACTGGCTGAAGTATATAAACCAGGCATCCACAAACTGCGGCCCTCCAGATGTTTTGGCCTACAACTCCCACAATCCCTAGCTAACAGGACCAGTGGTTGGGGAAGATGGGAATTGTAGTCCAAAACATGTGGAGGGCCGAAGTTTGGGGATGCCTGATATAAGCAAACCACTATTGCCTTCTATTTTAATATATATATTTTTTTTAAAAAAAGGGATTGGGGGGGTTGCTCCCCCTATTCTGCTGTTGTTTCGGTGCCATTTTGTTTGACCTGAAATAATATTTCCCACTCTCTTTATGTAGCTAAGAGCTGATGGGCCTCCTATTGCACATTAAACTACAGTGGTGCCTCGACTTACGAATTTAATCCAAAGGCACCTTCGTAGGTCGAAAAATTCATAAGTCGAAAAGCACCATTGGAAACGCGATATCCCATAGGAATGCATTGGAAACGAAAAAATTCGTTTTGTTGTTGTTGTTTTTTACTTTTAGAAGACAACTGAAGGCAGCCCTGTTTAGGAAAGTTTTTAATGTGTGATGTTTTATTCTGTTTTTAATCTGTTGGCAGCCGCCCAGAGTGGCAGGGGAAATCCAGCTGGATGGGAGGGGTATAAATAATAAATAATAAATTATTATTATTATTATTATTATTATTATTATTATATCTAAAGCAAGGGTAGGCAGACTTGAAACTTTGCAAGAGGATCTACTTTGGGCATGTGTGGATTTTCTGAAAATGTGTCTCAGCTTAATCTACCTTGCAGGGTTGTTATGAAGATTAAATGTGAGGAGGGAACCTACGTATGCCACTGTGAGCTCCTCAAGGGAAAGGCAGGGTTTAAATATAATAAAAAAATTCGTAAGTTGAAGCAACCCCATCTAAAAATTCATAAATCGTAAAAACCCTACCTAAAACCGCCGCGGTTTCCGTTCGGATGTCGAGAAATTCGTAAGCGTGCGGCCATTTGCCCCACTCGTAAGTCAAAAAATTCGGTTGTCGAGTCGTTTGTAAGTCGAGGTACCACTGTGCTCACTTTTTTAAAAAACTCCTTGCTGGATGCTGATGCACATGCTAATGTGCATTAGGAGGCTCTTTTTAAGCCCTGTTGCTGCGCACTAATGCACATTAAAATATCTTTTAAGCCCCATTGCTATGAGAGAATGAGCATAAACACCTGGATTTAGAAGGACAAAAAAATTGGAAATCTCCTGGTGAATATTCCTTTCCCTTCTAAGTACACAGTGAAAAAAAAACATATCAGAAAGGAGGTGGGGAACTTTCTGAGGGGAGCAAAACTGTTGATGAAATTTGCACCCCTCCAGTTCAAGTCATCACACAACCCTGATGGAAATAGGCATCTAACTGGCATCTGTGTAAGTGACTGAGCAAGGAAGTCAGCCCCCATCAGAATTACTGACGGAACTGACTCCTGGGAAGAATGCCCGGTGACTACCAGCGCATCAGATCACTGTCTCCTTGCATAGCACCTCATTGGCTTCAACTTTCGCCAGCTGTTCTCTCAACTCCAACTGTATCGTTTTGGGGGATAATACTTCCAGGGGGGAAATGAATGTCTTAAAAACACAGCTCTTGGCAAATAGATGTTATTCTCTCTCTCTCTCTCTCCCCCCCCCCGGGATCTTTATTGCTACAGTGACAAATGTGAGCAAATAAAAGGGAAGTCAGCAGATTTAATGGAGAGATTTCAGGCAGTCATTTAATTCAGTGTCTCATAAAATCCTACTCTCAAAATTAATTGGATATGAACACTGTCACGCAGAGCGAAAGCTAGCTTAAGGACCGTTTGCAAAGCATAATGCCAAATGACAATCTCGCAACTTTGGGGAATATCGCAAAGACTCTCGTCTAGCTCTGGCCTTATTGAATATTTCAATATCCTCAAAACAGGAAATAAACAGAATGCTAATGAAGTTCACAGATCAAAGCATTTGTGTGCGGAAAAAGACAATGAAATCCACTTTTGGAATTTGGGAATCAACCCCTCCTGGGGCAGTTTAATGCAGGAAACATGTTCAGATTGTTTTCCTGTGAGAATCATACAGCGAGCAAGGGAGAAGGCACATGCTTCCTTGCTGTTTGCCAAGCAACTATGGATAGCACAAGAGTCGAAGAATGCAGCGACCATTTGGCAACCCCACACACATTTATTATTATTTTTTTAAGAATTCCCTTCATCCCAGATACTGTTCCTTAGAAACTTTGACTTTACCATATAGGGTTTTTCTGTGTTGCTAAGTAAATATGGGTCCTTTTCTTCTGCCCTGACTTGATCTGCTTTCAGGGGCCCTGAGGATGGGAGTCTGATGGGGTCAAGGAGGGAGTTTGAATTGCTCAAGGGCAGTGTGCTCATGTGGGTTTCCTGAAGGTGCAGGCCTCTCAGGGTGGACCAGTGAAATGGTTGCTACTGCCAAGGGGCATAAAGCAGTCAGTTGTGGGTAGAAATGGGGGACAAAATCAATTCAGTTCATGAACCTACCTACCAGTAATTCACGATATGCAAATGGGAACAGCTCTCCTTTGAAATTCGCCCACCTCTGAAATACACAATGCAGGCAAGCATCATGTTCCAAAATGCACATATTAGAGTAATATTCAGGTATATGCATTAGTGAAACCAACACACAAACGTGCATCATATTAGGGGAAACTACCTTGCAAAAATGTGTACATTAGGTGTAATTGCGTACAAACATATGGATCATAGGACAAAGTTGCAATAAAATGCTGGTGAATTTCCATGAGGTCTTTTTTTTAATGCAAACTGATGTGGAGATCTGAATTTAAGACTGCGGAAAATGAGAAAATGAGAGACATGAGAATTGATAGCTTAACCCACCCAGTTGTGGGGAGGGGGGAAGGGATGTGAAAGGAGGTCCATTTTCAACTGCCTGGGTGCTACTGTGCAGAGCTGACCTGTCAGACAAAATAGCAGCGAACAATTGTGCATGTACACTTGCTGTACATGTTCAAAAAGGTCTACTTAGTCCTCACAGGAGCCAGTTAATTAACATGTAACATGTAGTTTAGCCCATGATTTTTGCATGGGAGAGAACATCATCGCAGGATGTTGGAACATGCAATCAATCAAGTCCATTTCTCGATGTGCTTGACAATTTAGGGAAGTTATTTGGAACAGTCAATGAAAAATAAAATCCTCTCACACATTATTCAGTTCATCCATATTTTTTTAATTAACTGTTAATTTATATTCTGTTTAGCATTATGGATATTATATTTGCCATCATCCAGTGATAGGCTGGTGGAGGAAGGAACTATAAAACCTATACTTCTTAAAGATATTTCTAGAAATCAATAATCCATAAACCTCACAGAATTTATCCGTTGTAGACCAGTGGTGGCATACTGGGCCTTCTTGGTAGTGGCACCCACCCTGTGGAATGCCCTCCCATCAGATGTTAAGGAGATGAGTAACAGGAAACATCTGAAGGCAGCCCTGTATAGGGAAGCTTTTTAAGGTTTAATGTTTTACTATGTTTTTATATATGCTAGAAGCTGCCCAGAGTAGCTGGGGAAACCCAGTCAGATGGGTAGGGTACAAATAATAAATTATGATTATTAAATTATTATACTGCCACACACATGCATACAGCGAATATATTCTGACGCTGTGCTTGCACCGACCGCTTGTTGCAAGCCTATACGCCAAGGCATCCTTGCCGGGAAGGAAATTTGAGGGAAATCAATTGAATTTCATTTGTCAGGCTATTATTTGTAATTAAAGCATTTTAATTAAAGGTTACCATGGGTCAGTAAGTGTATTGCAAAGGAATTAGAAATTGCGGCCAGTTATTTCACAGTGGGAATGAAAACTGAGCGAGGAATGTGCATTGCTTTCAACGTGTTAATTGCTCTTGAGGTGGGCTTGTTTATGGATAGCTTCTTGCCTGTGTTGAAAACATCTGACCACCAGTAATGAGGCACCATTAATTAACTAAAAGGTAGCAGGAGGTTAGTGGAGGTTGCTCCTTTCATTTTTTATATATATATTATTCATGAGCAGGGCAGATGGGGCTATTCCTGGGCAGTGGGGACTCCCTTGCACCATTCATCATTTGATTGCAACCCCATTAGGAGAATATGAATTGACCCAAAGTCACTAATCTTTTTTTAATAAGCCTCATTATTTTTCAGAAAGAAGCAATATTTTATTATGGCTCTCCTTGGAGCTTCTGCAGAGTATCCCATTCAAAAAAAAAAAAGGCCAAGAATAATTATTCTATCCCAAGAAAATTGTGGCTAAAACAAACACAAGAAGAAGTCTCTTAAGAATACAATCGGGCCGGAACTTGGCTGTTAACAGAGAAGTGTGGCTGCTCCACAAAAATCAGCAGACCTGAATTATATAATGGAGCAAAATCTGCCATGCAGGATCATGGTATTTTGTGTTTCCTTACCTTGACATAGAGATGGGTGAATCTGTCAATTTCAGTTTCTCTCATTTTCTCATTTTTCCATTCTTAAATTCAGTTCTCAAGAACTCAGTTTTCTTAAAAAGAAACCTCATGAAAATTCATCAGCATTTTCACACACATTTCTCCTAATAAACACATTTTTGTATGTAGCTTTGGTTATTATGCATGTTTTTGGCTAGCCATTTCCACTAATATAATGTTTGTTGCATGTTCTTTTCCCAAATATGTGCACTTTTACCTAACAGAAGCCTTCTTGTATTCTTTGAGAACAGCACTGCAAAATTTGAGGAAGTGTACATTTTGGTTTGCCACTTAGTTTGAGAGTGTGAATCAGCTAGTTTTCTCATTAAAATGCAAACAATATCGCATTTCTCTCCCATCCCTACCATGATGCTTCCTTTGCAAAAGCGGGGAAACTTGTAACACAGTGGTTTGGTTGCGTGACACATTTTATGGTTTATGGGGAGAGAGGGTGAAGTTGTTGTGCCTCAATATATGAAGATACGAAGCTTCCATCTACTAAAACCACATTCACAAAATACATTTAAGGCACTATGGTGACACTTCAAACGGTTGTGGGTTGCCCCAAAGATTTCTGGGGACTGTAGTTTTTAAAGAGTGCTTAGATGTATTAGGAGACCCCCTCATTCCCCTCACACGTGTGCTCCAACATGCCTCAGATGAAAATAGGGACATTTCTCTGGGCCCTGTTAACTGTCCCTCCTTGACCCCTGTATTTTTGTCTCCCGCCTCAGCATTTCCTATAAGAAAAAGGCTGAGTGCTGTTGTAAGAATTTTGAGGTCACATATATAAATTATAATTGGACAGCTTTCTCGAAGCTACGAACATGAGTTTGACCAAACTGCGGGAGGCAGTGCAAGACAGGAGTGTCTGGCGTGCTCTGGTCCATGGGGTCACAAAGAGTCGGACACGACTAAACGACTAAAGAACAACAACAATATAAATTAAATTTTCATAGCTGTATGTATGAACTGAAACAGTGCAGGGGGACAGTCCTGGGCCATTTTGATTCTCCCAAACTGCCAAATGTTTCTCTGCAAGGAGGGAGGGGGGTGAAGGAACTTTCCCATTGTCTCAAGAATTAAGGTGATTTCCATCTCAAAGGTATTTGGCCAGGCTACCCAGGAAAGGCAAACTAATTTCCCAAGCAAACTAATTACGTATACATTATCTGCATACTGATAAGCCAGGAACTTTGAAGGTTCTTTCCTGGGAACACGCAACACCTCTTGTTACAACCTCCCATCAGAAGGTCACTTCAAAGCATACTTTTCTTACAACCTTACATCAAAAGAGACATCAACTCTGTGCTACCCATCTCCTTATGTAAATCCTCCCTTCCCGCCGTATCTGTACCATTGAAATGAAGTGTATAAAAGTAAGGGATTTCTATTGTTCGGGGCCTCTCTCTCTGTTCCTTCATAACGCGAGGGGGACCCTGCTGCAGCAGTCCACTGTCATTTATTTTAAATAAATGATGAGACCTTTGCTTTTTCCAATCCTGGTGTGGTCTTCGTTATTTTTCCTCCTGGCCGAAGGAGCCTAAAACCAAAGTGCTCCTGCATGGGGTGCAGTCCTCCTTAAGAGGTTGAGACCCCTCTTTTGGGAGTATAAATTTCTATTACAGTGCCATCACCACTACACCAATGGAACACAGCAAACACACCCTTCACCATCCTATGTAAACACCTTAATCCCTTTTTAATGTTTTATTTTATTTTGTTTTATTTTATTAGTTGGTGGATTTACAAAAAGAGAAAAGCACACCGATAAATAACTTTTAGAAAGGGACAAGATTAGATTTGGGCACACAAAGCATTAAAGAAAACAAAAACAAGACTCATTGTTCTCTGCTCCATTTCCCCATGCTTCCAGGCCCTTGGGGTGGCCATGGAGAGGCAACAGGATGATGCCCCACAGCCACCATCACTCCGGACAAGCACCGACTCCTCCTCCTCCCTGAGCTTGGCACTGGTGGTGCTGGCAGGGAAAACAGGGACATTCCAGGATCTAATCCGAAGTCAGGATGCCTTTTGTAATTCCAGGACTGTCCCTGGAAAATCGGGACACTTGGAGGACTCTTGTTCTCAGAGTTTCCTGTTGGGAGGGATTGACTGTGAAACCACTCTGGCCACTGCATCTCTTTCGGATCTCTATGAATGTTTAAAATGGTATAAGAGTGATTTAAATGTATGGTGTGAATGTGACCTGAGCCCCTGAGCCCAATTATTCTGTACTCCAGCCGGCAATAGTTTCTCTACCATCTCAGGCAAAGGTGTTTCCTCGTGCAGATATGAAAGCATGTTCCCTGGAGATCCCAGGAGCTTAACCGGGGACCTTCGACATGCACAGCATATGTTCCGCTCCTGAGTTATGGCCCCGGTTTCTACAAGCTTTAGAAAAATATGAATTCCACTTTCCCAAGTGAACAGATCCTGGCAACAACGTAAGTGATTTTGTGAAGAAGACGAGGCTTGGTAAATACAAAATGAGATTTAAGATGTATGGTTTCTGTGCATGCATATGCACAAAAACACAGAGAGCCACATGGAAGCCACTTACCTATGGTGTTCTCCAAAATGTGAAATTTGTGCATGAGTTGGTGCTGAACAACAACAACAACAACAACAACAACAACAACAACAACAACAACTTATTATTTATACCCCGCCCATCTTGCTGGTTTTCCCCAGCCACTCTGGGCGGCTCCCAATCGAATATTAAAACACAATACAGCATTAAACATTAAAAGCTTCCCTAAACAGGGCTGCCTTCAGATGTCTTTTAAAAGTAAGATAGTTGCAAATTGCCTTAACATCTGATGGGAGGGCTTTCCATAGGGCAGGCGCCACTACCGAGAAGGCCCTCTGCCTGGATCTCTGTAACCTCACTTCTCGCAGTGAGAGAACCGCCAGAAGGCCCTCAGAGCTGGACCTCAGTGTCCGGGCTGAACTATGGGGGTGGAGACTTTCCTTCAGGTATACTGGGCTGAGCCCATTTAGGGCTTTAGAGGTCAGCACCAACACTTTGAATTGTGCTTGGAAATGTACTGGGAGCCAATGCAGATCTCTCAGGACCAGTGTTATATGGTCTCAGCGGCCACCCCCAGTCACTAGTCTAGCTGCCGCATTCTGGATCAGATATACTAAATCAGATATCTAGATAATTGTTGCCCATCTGAGAAAGACTGGCTTGTTCCTGCCTCTTTCTCGGGGCACCTGAGGAATTCTTTGGCATCTTCATTTAAGCTTCTGAATACCAGTTGCTGGAAATCTTAGGAGGAGTTAGTGCTATTGCCCTAAGGTGCTGTTTGCAGATGTCCCGTAGGCATGTGGTTGGCCAGTGTGAAAACAGGGTGCTGGCAGCTAGACTGGTGACTGGGAGTGGCCGCCGGGACCATATAACACCAGCCCTAAAGGACCTTCACTGGCTCCCAGTATGTTTCCACACGCAATTCAAAGTGTTGGTGCTGTCCTGTAAAGCCCTAAATGGCCTTGGCCCAGTGTACCCGAAGAAGTGCCTCCACTCCCATTGTTCAGTCTGGACGCTGACATCCACCTCCGAGGGCCTTCTGGCAGTCCCTCATGGTGAGATGTGAAATTACAGGGAACCAGGTAGAGGGCCTTCTCGGCAGTGGCACCCTCCCTTCAGATGCCAAGGAGATAAAGAACTACACAACTTTAAGAAGACATCTGAAGGCAGCCCTGTATTGGGAAGTTTTTAATGTTTGGCATTTTGTTATGTTTTTACATGTGCTGAAAACTGCCCAGAGTGGTTGGGGAAAACTACCCAGATGGGTGGGGTACACTACATCATCATCATCATCATCACCACCATAATTGCCATTAGCAGGGTTCTTATTATGTTCCCTTAGAGACCTGAGATTGTTCTGTGAAACAAAAATGGCTTCGTTTACCTATGACTGTTGTCCAGGGTTTCTTGCAGCTCTCTGCTTAGATGGGAGCAGTACGAAAGAATCCTGGAATGCAACAGCGATAAAGCAAGTGAAAGAAAATGTGTGCCTGATCTCTATTCAAAGATTAGAAGAAAAGAACTCAAGCATGAAGGGTATGCCCTGTGGGGAGGGCAGCTGGAGTCCATGAATCCATGCAGCTTTTCTTTTTTTTTACCTTGGGTTGTTTATTTGTAGGGCCAAATTATATAATCGGCGGGATCCAGGAGTAAAGTTTTCCCCAGATTGTACCAATTCAGGCTGCAGATGGAAAATCAGGTTTGAATGTTTTCTCATTTTTAGAAAAGATCCTCCCTGAGTATAGAAAATGATCCTGTCACTGGGATGTGGTGAGATTAGCATTTGCTCCAAAATATTGTTTTTTATGTTATTATTTTCCCCTTTTTTCTTTTTGGGCAAAAGTTTTCATTCCAGGGAAGTCTTCACAAACCTGCAGTTTCCTGCCGACGGCATGTAATGGTGCTCACGTCTTGATTTAAGTTGACCCCATACCAAGGGCGGCCTGAGACATTTCGGCACCTGAGGTAAAATGCCCCACTGTTGCCCTCACAATGGGGGGAACATGAAGTTCTGCAAGGGATTCACCTCAAGGAAAAGCCCTTGTCAAACGTCGCCCCGCTGCTGGTGGAGGGATTTGGTAATGGTTTCTCCTTAAGGAGAAGTCTTTGCTGAATTCTCTCCTTTCACAGTAGCGAGGCTTTGCAAGGGCTTCTCTTGAAAAGTAGGAAGAGATTTGCTGCACAATCTCCCCCAACAATGCCACCTCTGCCGCTGCACCACTTGCCTCTGCCGGTACCACTGCCACACTGCTCGCCTGCAGTGCCTTGGCACTGATTTCCAGCACGACCTCCCAAGATCTCATCAAAATCTCACGAGATCTCAGCAGAAATCAGTGCAGATTCCAGCACCACTTCTCCAGTGGCAGTGGAGCAGATAGGAGCCCATGGGGGCACCACCTTGGGGGCTTTCATGCCCTGAGGCAGCTGCTTCTCCATGCCTCGTCGTTGGGCCAGCCCTCTCTCATACAGAGGGAAGATAAGACAACAACAGTGTGAGATGGCTGTATTAAAAATGCCTGTCCTTTTGCAGTTCATTAGGAACTCTTTCTACTCATCCTTTTTTCAAACAAAGCTTATTTCCTTCAGCTAATCCATAGCTTTAAACTGGCAAAAGTTCAGTGAAAAACTGAAATGGCTCAGCAAATCTAAACCTCTGTTTTATACTTTTCATTTGAAGTCATTACTTCAGCTACCATAAAACTGCCTTGTTACTGGAAATTTGCTTACTCACCTTTGTCATTATCATTATCATTACCATTACTATTAAAATTTGTATATCACCCTTCATCCAAAGATAACAACATAAAAATACAAAATGGACCCTGTAGCAATAGTTATGAAAGGCATTCTTTCATTAAGTTCTGTAACAGGGATGAAAGCTTTGACAAGATTTGTCTTCAGACAGCAGGAGTGGTATTCAACTACATTTTACGCAAAGCCGACCTACTAATATTTATGAACGTGACTTATTTAGGTACCTTTGTTTCAGTAGGTCTATTTGGAATGACACTTAGTTGAACCCCGCCCTCTATGTACTGCCTGTCAACAGAGAGAAGGAAGCAAACATTTAAATACAGGTGTGAGGAAGAATAGCGGGACAAAGGTACAAATTCATCGATACTAATATCAATAGTATTCTATTATATTACAATGTTCACTGCTTCAGGCAAGCAGCACCCATGAGGTCACAATGGCTAGCCTCTCTTCCCTTCAGACTGCCGGCATCAACAGCATTAGGTTATAAAGGCCAGTTTCTCTCCTTCATGCATGAAACATGAACATAATGACACAAAGGCCATTCTCCTTCAGGCAGGCAGGATCAGCATGAGGTCACCATGGCTGGTCTCCCTTCTTTAGGCAGAAGTCACCAGCATAAGGTCACAATGGCCAGTCTGTTTCCTTCAGACAGGCAGCACCAGCCTGTCACAATTACCAGTCTCTCTCTCTCTTAGGAAAGCATCAGAATGGTCTGACTTTCTGGCTAGCAACCTCACAAGTAGCTCACAATGATGTGGGTGGCACTGTGGTCTAAACCACTGAGCCTCTTGGGCTGGCTGATCAGAAGGTCGGCAGTTTGAATCCCCATGATGGGGTGAGCTTCCATTGCTCTGTTCCAGCTCCTGCCAACCTAGCAGTTCGAAAGCACGCCAGTGCAAGTAGATAAATAGGTATCATTGCAGTGGGAAAGTAAACGGCATTTCCTTGCACTCTGGCTTCCATTGCGCCAGAAGCGGTTTAGTCATGCTGACCACATGACCCGGAAAACTGTCTGTGGACAAACGCCGGCTCCCTCAGTCTGAAAGCGAGATGTGCGCCGCAACCCCATAGTCACCTTTGACTGGACTTAACCGTCCAGGGGTCCTTTACCTTACCTTTCGCCTTCACAAGTAGGTCACAATGGCCAGTCTCTCCTTCAAGCAGGCAGCTTCAGGATGAGGTCACAATGGTCAGGCTCTTTCCCTCCCTCAGGCAGTCAGTTGGGCAGGTGGCATCAGCAGACAACAGTTTCTCACTGGGGCAGGCGGAAGCAGGAGCGTGTGGACACAGTTTGTTCTATTTCAGGTGAGCATAGCCTCTCATTCTCCTACTTGATTGTGCCTATCATTTGAGTCAGTAGCAGTGTGCGGTCAGAGCAGCTGTAGGGAGGGGGGAGGGAAAGTTGACAGGCAGGTAGTACTCCAACCATTACCATAGTGTTCTTCAACCATGGGTCCATGGATGTTGTTGGACTACAACTTCCATCATCCTTGAACATTAGCTAATCCGGTTGGGGATTATGAACTCATACATCCGTTCAAGTTCTATGACATAACGATGGAGGCTTGAAAAAATGCAATTGACTTCATGTCGCAGTCATGAAGCTTGTCAAGATTGACATTTTCTGGTTTTCCATATAATCTGATGCGTTTCTCTCCCCACCCCCAACTACAATTTAATCATTTGCCATTTATTCTCAGGGGAAGTGTAGATGTGGATCAAAAAAGGTTTTTAAATTAATATTTGTAAATGCATTCATTGATTTTGAGCTCTCTGTTTTCTGATTTTTGTTTTTAAAAGAAAAGCTGGGTAGTGCTGTTCTTTTATCATATGATAGTTTGTTGTTTGATCTAGTTTTTGATATTTACTTGGAGCTCTTTTTATATTTTATTGATGTTTGCTATATTGAATAATCCTTGGACTAGAATATAAATAATAATAATAATAATAATAATAATAATAATAATAATAATAATAATAGGAGGAGGAGGAGGATTGCATTCATTTCAAATGCAGACACATTGCCTGTGCTTGGCGAGGGCCTTTGCTCCCCCTCCCCTTCTGAGGTAGTATGAGGGGCCATTACAGGGAATGGGTGGGCCAAGCACGTTTCCTATAGATCCATCTATCTGTATGTCATGGAAGTTGCTTGTAGACTACACCATGACAGAGAAAGATGACAGGCTGGGCATATATGGACCTTTCATTTCTGGTAATGCCCTTTAGCTCTGCCTGCATACACATCCAGAAGCTCATGGAGAGAGGGAGAGAGAGAGAGAGAGAGAGAGAGAGAGAGAGAGAGAGAGAGAGAGGCAGTGAATCTGCGTTCTATGAACAGAGTGGTCTTGTGTCCTACTCTGCAGAGGGCACTTCTCTTTTTTGAAGGACTCTTTTGAAGAGTCCTCTATTTGAAGGTGTCCTCTCTTTGGGCTGAGAAGAATTTTCTCCTTGAACCATTTTGCAGCTCTGTGTTCATATCACCAAGGTTTATTGCCACTGGCTAATCTCAAAGCGGAAGACACCCAAAAGTATGTCCCCATCTGGCAAAACTGTCTTTGAGAACAGACTAAGGCTGGTTCTTCACGGCAGAGGCTGCCCAGTCTGCTTTCACTTTAAAATCCCTGGAAGTTATTGATTATTGTCCCCTCCTTCCCTTTCATTTATCTTCATTTATAACAATTTAAAATGCCATTGTTATTATATGCGTAATTGGCATCTCCTGATAAAAATAGGTCAGATCGGAGGATTTTCAAATTTGCTGACTATTAACATTGGTTCAGGGAGTGCTGTGCATAATGGCTATAGTATATAAAATCAATAAATAATTACAGCATAATGGGCCTGCCTTTTTAATGGCTTAAATTATAAGCACGGGTTTGCAATGTGCACTCATGTCTTAAGGACAGTGGTTTCCCCCCTCCTTCTGGCTCCAGCTGGGCCGTTGAAGGGCAAAAAGAGGGATGAATAATGTATCCCAATTTGGGAACTGTCATAAGCAGCAGGCCACCAATGGCACACACCAGATGACCTCAAAGCTCTTGACTATGCGATGAAGATTGGCCGTGGTGTCTCTAGGACTTGAAAGGCATCCAGGTGCAATGGTTAAACAGGGCATACATTGGAAGGTTGGCGTCATGCTCAGAAGCACTTCCTGTTGTTGTTGTTGTTTAGTCATTTAGTTGTGTCTAACTCTTTGTGTCCCCATGGACCATAGCACGCCAGGCACACCTGTCTTCCACTGCCTCCCGTAGTTTGGTCAAACTCATGTTTGTATCTTCAAGAACACTGTCCAGCCATCTCGTCCTCTGTCGTCCCCTTCTTGTGCCCTCCATGTTTCACAACATCAGGGTCTTTTCCAGGGAGTCTTCTCTTCTCATGAGGTGGCCAAAGTATTGTAGCCTCAGCTTCAGGATCTGTCCTTCCAGTGATCACTCGGGGCTGATTTCCTTCAGAATGGATAGGTTTGATCTTCTTGCAGTCCATGGGACTCTCAAGAGTCTCCTCCAGCACCAAAATGCAAAAGCATCAATTCTTCGGTGATCAGCCTTCTTTATGGTCCAGCTCTCACTTACATACATACATACATACATACATACATACATACATACATACATACATACATAGCTTTCCTACTTCCCCATAAATCACCAGGGATAAGAAGCCAGTCCCTGAGTTCTTGTTATACTCTAGCATGGTGTGTCCAATGAACAGAACCCAGATAGAAATGAGCTTTGTTCTCAATGGCTCCCACTTAAGTTCTATGGAACAAGGTAAAAGAGTTCCAGTGTGGTCAATAGACTGAGGAGTAGAGTAAAACTTACCCACCCCACAGTCCAGGCCATGAAGTCACCATAAGCAGGGAGCAGATTTAGCCCTACATAGGAATGGGGAATTGGTAGGTCTCCAGTTATTATAAGACTATAGTTTCCATTAACTATGATCATTGACTATGCTGGCTGAGGCTGACGGGAGTTGGATCCCAACAACATCTGGAGGACCACAAGTTGCCCATTCTTGAGCCACACCACACTTGCATCAAACATTGAGGGAACACACCAGATGGCCCATCACTACCACAGGGTTTTGGTAATATGACAAAGTCGCTCGTTTTAAACAGTTTTGGATTTTGCAAAAGAAAAGAAAAAAGAGAATAAATAAATTCCTGCCCACCCCACATTCATCACAGGCAATTTGTTATTATCAGATAATGACATCTTTTTAGAAAAATAATAGCATCTCACAGTCAGACAGTAAGCAAGCTGCATAAGCAAACTGTTCATTATGGAGCTCTGCAGATAGTATATTACATGAACAAAACACTGGAATTCTTCACTTCAGTCTGAAAAGTGCAAAATCCTCAGTGATCTGAATGGGGCTAACACCTACCATATGTAAAACATGCTCCCCCCCCTCAACAATTAGCTTGGGAGGTGTGTGTGTGTGTGTGTGTGTGTAGTCAGTGCAGAATTTAGGTGCAAAGTTGCTCAGGTTGGTATCATAGCAACAAAACCAATATTCTAGCACCCTAATTTGCATATAAGGTGTGGTGGTGGAGTAATCTCTATTCTTAGATTCAGATTTAGTAGATACCAGCAATTGACCATGTGTCAAGGGTGCTTCCAACCCTTTATTGTAAACACACACAAAAATAACACTGATCTGAAGAAGTGTGCATGCACACGAAAGCTCATACCAAAATAAAAACTTAGTTGGTCTTTAAGGTGCTACTGAAGGATTCTTTTTATTTTGTTTCGACTCAGACCAACACGGCTACCTACCTGTAACTAAAAATAACACTGTCACTTCTACAGGTCTGGATACCAGCACACACCAACCTAGCATCTGGGCAGCTACTCCCAGGTCCACAATCTATGGAGCAGTTGCAAAAACTGGGGGCCACTCCCCCTCCACCAGTTTCTTCCACCTTCTCCTGATAGACTGCATGCACCTAGTCAGAGACTATGCCTGTGTGGAAGCTGCCTCTGCTCTTCCTACTTCAGTTCTCTCCTGGTTCTGGGAGTCAGTGGTGCAGGAGAGGTTGGGGAAGCACCCAGCCTTTCACTTGCCTGTCTTGCCTCTTCCTCCAGTTCTGAAGCTCCCCCTGCCTCTGATTCTCGCCTCCTGTCTTGTATAGCCCCCCCCCCCCCGCACAAAGCACTGTCCCCCCTCTCCCGAGTCAGCCCACTTCCAGCAGTGCACACTCACCAGCGTTCTGCCAGTCTCTGATGTGATGAAGAAAATAGGCTCTGTATGCATTTAAACCTTTTGTTACGCATTGTCATGTGTTGATTCATTTCAATATATGCAACTGTAAAGTTGCCAGGCCATATTCCCTCTCCTTTTCCATTAAATGCTTCCCTTACGCATCTCTAGCCATTGATCTCCTCCTTGCAGGGCCAGTGAGAGGGCATCCTATCCACAGCAATTCCTGCGATGAAGTTACCTTAAGCATGGGTAGGCAAACTAAGGCCTGGGGGGGGGGGGATCCAGCCCAATCGCCTTCTAAATCCAGCCTGTGGATGGTCCGGGAACCAGCGTCCTTTTATTTAAAATGCATCTCTGGGTTATTTTGTGGGGGCTGCTTGGTGTTTTTACGTGAGTAGGATGTGTGCTTTTATTTGAAATGCATCTCTGGGTTATTTGTGGGGCATAGGAATTCGTTCATTTCCCCCCCCCCCAGAATATAGTCTGCCCCCCCCACAAGGTCTGAGGGACAGTGGACTGGCCCCCTGCTGAAAAAGTTTGCTGCCCCCTGCCTTAAGGTGTTATGCCAAACAGGGAATTGTAGGAGACATGAGGGTCCACACACAGGGCCTTCCTCATTTCCCCCCCCCCCCCCGCATGCCAGGCTCTGTGTTGAATTGAGAAGGTCCACAGAGGGCTCTTAAATGGCTCATCTGGAAACAATTAGAAAATTCTGCCTGACCCTGGGCTATCTTAGTCCCTGGTTGTAGCCTATCCATCTGAATATTTGGCATAACGAAAGCCAAAGATAGTGTGCCTGGGGGATGATATCACCCCACATACTGAACATTATCTTTTTAACAAGCAAACCAACCAATATGGCTGCTAATCACACAATCTGAATAATGACTAGGGGCCCCTCAGACATCTTTTTTATTATTTTTGTGCATGGTTATTTCTGCTCATGAGTATTGGGGCAGTTATACATGATCTCACTTTCAATAATGTTTATATCTGCAAAAGTTTTGGGTCAGACTCATGAACTGCTTTGTTTCCAGTTGCTGCTTGTTGCATAGCTTCCTGTTGAAAGCCTGTATTTTTGTGCCACAGAGGGTTTATCCCACTTTCATTGTGCTATCTGCCATCAATTCATCAATACACCCACATATTAAACACCAGTCTGGAGTGGCCTGAGTGTGAGATCATTTTGCATGCAAAACATATGTCCTGCAATTCAGCTCCAGACCCTTCCCATGTGGCTTAAAGAACTTTTTAAATGGAGCTCTTCCACTCTGTAACCACAGAGATCCAGCAAGTAAACTATTAAATTGATATCCCCTAGGAAAACTCTCTCTGTCTCTCTGCCCCTTTTAATGACTCTGTTTTACTGATGCATGTGTGTTTCAGAATGACAGTAACCTGCATAATCCTCAGGCATTAGGTGAGAAAACATAAACACAACGTGCACTGTTTTGTTTTGCTGAAAAGCTGGGATGGCTGCCAGGTATTGCCGCACTTTCTATTAAGTAGCACAGCAGAGTCTTGCCTAGTTATCAAATGGAAGTGGTCTGTTCAAGGAGACATTTCTAGCTGTGCTTCCCTTGTGCTTCGTATGTGACTGTGTGTGGAGGGGTGCTGCCCTCCAGCTTGGGAGTGCTGATTCCCCAAGTGGAGTAAGATCTCTAATCCAGCCCTTTTAAACTGTTTTAAGATGGAGACATTAGATGGACTTAGGGAATGGGGACCTGTAGTCCTCCAGATGTTGGATTCCATCAGCTCCAGCCAGCATGGCCTATGGTCAAGGATGATGGATGCTGTAATCCAACAACATTTGCATAGTTGCCAAGTGTCAGAGGGCCTGGTATGGCTACTCTAGAGTAACGACTCCAGCATGGTCTTTTAAGGTTTTTATTAAGTGCTGATTATTTACAGTGTTCAGAGCAGTAAAAATGCATCCTTAAGGTGAGGTGTCTGAACTCCCGAATGGCGATTGGCGCGTTTTCTTCCAGCACCACAGCTTTGGCAGACCCAACCTCTTCCCCCTACGTTTGCGTCGCAATTCGGGAGTTGGGGGAATTGGCCTCCCCCCTGTGCGTCCTACTTCCTGTCCCACCTGCGGCCTGGGCTCCACAACCTTGCCTGAGCCTCGGACACCACTTCCTGACTCTCCGCTGGAGGCAGAGCTCTCCTTACTCTCTCCCGCGCTTGGGGATGGGCTGGAACTTAAGATGGGAGGGACTTCCCTGTATCCCTCGTCCCTCACATCCATCCCCCTCCCAGGCTCCTCTCCCCCCCTTCCTAGTGGCTCTCCGCTTGCTGGGGACGAGTGAAACCCCAAGAAGTCTGTGGCATCCGAGCCTGTGGGTGTAAAAATTTCCCCCCAATCCTGCGATCTTTCTCCTTCCCCCTGAGAAGACGGGAATCCCAAGAAGTCAGTGGCGTCAGAGCTGGTGGGAGTAAAAATGTTCTGCCAGTCCTCTCCTGCCTCTGACGTCGTTGACCTCGGTGAAACCCACACCTCTTCTTCCGTGTCCTCAAATTCCGCTTCCCATCTCCATGGAGAGCTGCTGCCTGCTATCCCTTCCTCCTGCCCCTCCCCCTCTCCCTCCCTTTCCATGTGCCAGGGCTTGGGCCTGTGGGGGAACAGGGCGTGGAACTCTTCCACTAAAAATTCCTCAGGTACTTCTGTGGCCGGTATCCACTCATTGTGGGACGGCGGAGTGTCCTCCCATGCTATCAGGTACTCCAGTCCTCTCACCCCTCTCCTTGAGTCTAAAATCTCAGTTGCCTCATTGAGCTGTCGGGCGTCTCCCGTCTCCCCCCCTCCCTCTGGAGGCTGATCGCTGTCCCTGAACCTGGTACTTTCCCTGTACGGCGACAGCAGCGATCTATGAAACACTGGGTGCACTCTCATGTCCTCCGGCAGTGCTAGCCTGAAGGCTACCGGGTTGACCTGTTGCGTGACCGTGAAGGGGCCCAGCCTCCTGGGTGCTAACTTCTTGCATCGCCCCCTGGTGGGAAGACCTTCCGAGGATAACCAAACCTTGTCCCCCACCCTGATGACCTCTCCCGGTCGCCTGTGGCGATCTGCCCCCTTCTTGTACGCTTCCTTGGCCCTCTCCAAGTGTTCTCTGAGCTGCTGGTGCACCGTCTCCAGGTCCTCTGCCCAATCCTCTGCCTGTGGGCCCTCTTCCTCCTCCTCCCCCTCCCTCTCCGGGAAAGATCTGAGGTCGCGCCCGTAGTTGGCCTTAAAGGGCGACACCCCTGTGGAGACGTGCACCGCATTGTTGTAGGCAAATTCTGCCAGTGGCAGGCGATCCACCCAGTCCGTTTGCCTCTGGCTGACGTAACATCTCAGGTACTGCTGCAGAATGGCGTTGACCCGCTCCGCCTGTCCATTGGTTTGCGGGTGCCTAGCCGTCGACAAGCTGACCTCCACCTGCAGGAGGTTCATGAGCCGCCTCCAGAACCTGGAAACAAATTGGCGGCCACGATCCGAAATAACCCTTAAAGGCAATCCATGCAGTCTGAATACGTGGTCAACAAACAGTTTGGCCGTCTCTTCTGCCGAGACCGCCCTGGCACACGGTATAAAATGGCACATTTTGGACATGAGGTCCACCACCACCAACACTGCGGTCTTGCCCCTGGACGACGGCAGGTCTGTGATGAAGTCCATGGACACTACTTCCCACGGCCTGTGCGGTGTGGCTAAGGGCTCCAGCAAACCAGCTGGTGGCGCTCTGACCACCTTTGCTCGCTGGCAGGTGTCACATCCCCTTACATAATCCCGAACATCCTCCCGCACCCCTGGCCACCAGAAGTGTTCAGCTCCTCCTGCGCCCCTCGCGCTTCCTCCTGAGCGGCATGCAATTGCTGCTGTGCGTGCGCTGTGAGGTTCTGCAGCTCCTGCTTCGCTGCTTCGGCCTCCAGCCTCCAATGCTCAGCCTCTTGAGCGCTCATCGCTGCACTCCAAAGTAGCCAAAAAAAAGATTCGGGAGTTGCTGTCAGAGGGCCTGGTATGGCTACTCTAGAGTAACGACTCCAGCATGGTCTTTTAAGGTTTTTATTAAGTGCTGATTATTTACAGTGTTCAGAGCAGTAAAAATGCATCCTTAAGGTGAGGTGTCTGAACTCCCGAATGGCGATTGGCGCGTTTTCTTCCAGCACCACAGCTTTGGCAGACCCAACCTCTTCCCCCCTACGTTTGCGTCGCAATTCGGGAGTTGGGGGAATTGGCCTCCCCCCTGTGCGTCCTACTTCCTGTCCCACCTGCGGCCTGGGCTCCACAACCTTGCCTGAGCCTCGGACACCACTTCCTGACTCTCCGCTGGAGGCAGAGCTCTCCTTACTCTCTCCCGCGCTTGGGGATGGGCTGGAACTTAAGATGGGAGGGACTTCCCTGTATCCCTCGTCCCTCACACCAAGTCTCCCGTATTCCCCGGGAAACCCCCGTTTTCCCAGCCGTTTCCGGCTGGCAGCCCGGATTTTTAAAAACCCTGTGAATTTCCCGGATTCTTACCGGCTGGGGGAGGCTCCTTCTGCACATGTCTGGAGTCTCTGGACATGCGCAGAAGTAATTTCTGGTGCTGTGGCCATTTTGGAAATGGGCAGAGCATGCGTAGAAGCGACTTCTGGTGCTGCTCTGCCCAGTTCCAAAATGGCCGCAGCACGACTTCCGGTGCTGCGGCCATTTTGGAAATGGGCAGAACATGTGTAGAAGCAACTTCCGGTGCCACTCTGCCCAGTTCCAAAATGGCTGCAGTGTGACTTCCGGTGTCGCGACGCGCCGATCCCGGAATTTTCAATGTGGGACTTGGCACCTATGCATTTGGAGTGTCACACACCTGTTGGCTCCACCCACTCACCAAGGCTTAATATGTGGCAAAAGACACCCGAACTCGGGCTAGGACTCATTTAATACTCAATAAAACACTTGGAACAGTGAAGAAAAAATATGATCATCATGGATACCATACAGCTAATTTAAAACATAAGAGAACATATGTACGGTACATCAATGCTCTTTGTTGTTCTTATTGATGTGATGTTGTTATGGAACAAAAATTGAATACACGATATCAATGCCAGGACTGAATCCTGGAATAGATGAGGAAGAGTAGGGGTACACTGCTGCCCACTGACATCTGCCGCCTGAGGCATCAGCCTTACTCTGTCTAATGGTAGGGCTGGCTCACCACATCCAAATCTCTGCCAGCTCACTGTGGTAAAGATGGCAATGAGGCTTACTCCCAGGAAAGCATGCACAAAATTGCAGCCTTAATGCCCCCATGGGGGATTAGAGAGCCTCTAAAGAGTACACAGTGCTGTGAAATTAGCTTCATCTGTGCCCACTTTCCATGTTTTAATTACGTTTGTGAAATCTCAGCGACACATTTCAAAATTCTGCGGAATGTAAAGCAGTTTCTGGCTGGCAGGTGTGTCTAGTTTGCGTGCACCAGATAGCTGGTCTGTGAACAATTTGCCAACTCTATTTAGCAATTTTTTGAAATTTAAATAATATGCTATCATCTTTGAATATCTGGGAAACCTCATGGAATCAGAAGAGCTGGGAACACAATTGCAGGCAGGCCTGAAGAAAGAAAGCAGGAAGTGTCAGGGCTGGTGATCTGACAGCAAGCAGGAGCAAGCACTTCAACAGCAACCTGTACTTTAGCAACAGGTTGCAAGATAGAGCCAATAATTTCATAGGACCCTATAGTTGATAGCTGTGATATGACTCTGGCCACCTCTAGTAGTGGTGCTACAGCAAAGCAAGGAGGAGGGCAGTAATACTCTTACCCAGTAAGCTACCCACACTGATGCAGAAAATAAAGTTCATTCATTCATTCATTCATTCATTCAGTAATTGGAGGAAGGCTATAGTTCAGTGTTAGAACACATACAGTACTTTGCATTAAAAAAAGCTCATGTCCAATCCTTTGTCTTTCCAGGTAAGGCTTGAAGAGACCCCTGTTTGAAACCCTGGAGGGTTTTTGCCATTCAGTGTCAACAATACTGAGATAGATGGAACAATGGATTAACTAAGGCAGCTCCTTATGTTCCAGTGTGCATACTACAGAGCACAAGATGGCAAGTATCTGTCCTGAGGGAGCTTGCACAGAAACCAGGAGGTCAAATGGTCCCCCCATATATCTCTTAACTGATAGTGGCTGGGGAATTTTGTATCTTACCTACCGGTGCCCAGTGAATGGTCCGCAAGTGCTTGGTACTATTGTGCTGATTCTTAACAGATTCATCCTAAGGAGGATCCTGACCATTAGGAGCACCTCGTGAGTTGCACTGGGCTTTCCAAAGGAAACGTTGGCTCTAAAAAGTGCTTGATGTGTTTGCCTTTTAAGCATTGTGTTCTTATTTTTAACATACAAATGTGTTAGATGAACTTATTAACACAGTTAGCATGTTGACTTCTACTCATATATATCAATTTTGTAAGCTGCTGGGTAGCCCATCTTCTGGGTTTCACTCCCGAAATGAAAATAATTGAATTTCTCTCTTGACTACACAATGCGAAGAAGCGGGATAAATGAGTGCTGTGAAAACATGTTATCTAAGTACAGGGGGCTTTCAGATCCTGCAGAATGTACTCTCTTGCAAAAGTAATTGAAGGAAAATAAATTAGAAAAGCAGGCAAGGGAGGCTTAGGCAATCTTAAGCAAAGTAATGATTCATATACTTAATGGACAAGCGCCTTGTTATGCTACTGTCAACAGTATATAGGTGTACGTTCTAAAGCCACAAAGATGATCCGCATAACTGGATGGCATCATGTCTAAAGAACAGTGTTGGTCAACATTTGTATTTTGACTATATTATTATAAATTTAGAAGCAAATTCAATCCTGCCACATCACAAAATTGTCATCACCTATCTGCATGGGTGTTACAGGAATGGAGCATATGCTTTTGAGTAATGTGAAGCAGGGCTAGCTGCAGGTGTGAAGGGAGGTTGGCTAAGGGTCTTCTGGTGGGACTCATCCTATATCAGTGGCCTCCCTAGCAGGCTTACATAGTAGTTCTGGGCATAGCAGCATTTTGATCTGCACCAGAAGGCGAAACACCATTTTAATTTCCAATAGTGCCTTCAAATGTGGCATCACTTTGGGCCTTGTGGGAAATGAAGAGGGCCACCGTGATAATTTCCTACAGTGAGGTGGATTGATGCAATACCAGGGGCATTGCAGAAAATTAAAATAGTGGCTGGGCAGGCAGCACTGATTGGACAGCTCAGGGCAAGACTCAGCAGTTGGTCCTGCTGGGACCTCAGCAGTTGCTTGATGATGAAGCATATTAATGCTGAGCCTAGTATGAGGCAAGAGGCAGAGCAGGCCTACCATGTAGCACAGTGAAGCATTGTGCTTCAGGCAGCATGGAGGGCATGAATAGATAAAAGAACAGACTGGTATCTGAATAACAGAGCACAAGGCTTTGTAACACGTGGGCCCTACCATAAGACGGCCACAATTTGGGGCTCTGCTTCAGACAGTAAAATGTGTTGAGCTTTCTGAATGACCCCTCAATGAGAAGAACAGTAGAAGGTCATCCTTGGCTTTCATGCCTGAGATAGCAATATCACAAAAGGAATCAGGAAGTAAATACCAGTGCCACTATGTCTTTTCTTCACAGCAGAATTGTGAGCAAAAAGTCACGTTCTACACAGGAAGACTCCATCCATTTGCCTTCCCTGCTCTGAGGACTTTCCAACTTTAAGGTCCAGGTAGTTCAATGAAGTAGGTCCCAGGCTGTGACCATGAGAATTCTGGTCTGGAGCATTCCCCTTCCCTCTTCCCTTTCAGGTGAGGACTTTGGTAATATGGTGAGGACGAAATTTTTTGTGTGTGTGTGTGTGTGTGTGTGTGTGTGTGTGTGTCTCTCACCCCCATTTCTTATTTTCACAATAATTCATTAGGATGCAGTTGCTTTTTATGGATCTTCTCAATAGGTACCCATATTAATATTGGATGGTGGTGATGATGAGGATTAGCCCCCTTGGCTCAACACCCTGTGTGGAGGAACCTCCCATAGCACCCTAAATCCAGTGCTGATCCCTTTTCAGCCATATGACAACTCAGAATTTCGTCAAACAAACAGGGAGCAAACAGTTGCAAACACAAGAGAGACAGTTACAGGTAGGTATCCGTGTTGGTCTGAGTCGAAGCAAAATAAAAAAAATCCTTCAGTAGCACCTTAAAGACCAACTAAGTTTATATTTTGGTATGAGCTTTCGTGTGCATGCACACTTCTTCAGATACACTAGAAACAGAAGTGTCAGACCCTATATATATACAGAGGGTGGTGGGGGTGGGTGGGAATGGGTGATGGGCTGATGAGAGTGGTAAACCTGTAGATGGCTGTTAATGGCTGCTGATGGCTGCAATTAGTCCTGGGGGGGGGGGGAGCAAGGGCTGAGGTGCTAAAGAAAGCTTGATCATGCATAATGAGATAAGAATCCGATGTCTCTATTCATCCCAGGTGCTTCCATGGTTTTAAGCTTGGTAATGATTTCCAATTCAGCAACTTCTCTTTCCAGTCTGTTCCTGAAATTTCTCTGTAATAAAACAGCTGCTTTGAGATCTTGTATAGAATGTCCTGGGAGATTGAAGTGTTCTCCTACTGGTTTTTCAGTCTTATGGTTCCTGATGTCAGATTTATGTCCATTTATCCTTTGGCGTAGGGTTTGGCCTGTTTGTCCAATATAGAGAGCTGAAGGGCACCGTTGGCATTTGATGGCATACACAATGTTAGAAGATGAGCAATTAAATAGTCCTGAGATGGTATGTTGGATGTTGTTGAGGCCAGTAATGATGTTGTCCGGGTGTATGTGGCAGCAAAGTTGGCATCTGGGTTTATTGCAGGCTCTGGTACAAGTGTCCATGTTAAGTCTGGTGGTTAAGTCTGGAAAGCTCTGGGAGGAAGACCTTTCATTGCCTACAGACAGCCACCCAATCTTAAACAACTCCTCACCCACAATAATACAACCACCAGACTTAACATGGACACTGGTACCAGAGCCTGCAATAAACCCAGATGCCAACTTTGCTGCCACATACACCCGGACAACGAGGAAGCCTATTCAGCATGAGGGAATTTCCCTTTTAAAAAAGGAGAACTTGACAGCTATGCTGAAGGAGCGCCTCCACCCCCATCGTTTTACCCAGACACTGATGTCCAGTACCGAGGGCCTTCTGGCAGTTCTCTCACTGTGAGAAGCCAAGTTACAGGGAACCAGGCAGAGGGCCTTCCCGGTAGTGGCACCTGCCCTGTGGAACGACTCCCACCAGATGTCAAATAGAACAACTACTACCAGACTTTTAGAAGACATCTGAAGGCAGCCCTGCTTAGGGAAGCTTTTAATGTTTGATGGACTACTGTATTTTAATATTTTGTTGGAAGCCGCCCAGAGTGGCTGGGGAAACCCAGCCAGATGGGCAGGGGTATAAATAATAAAGTGTTGTTGTTTGTGCAAACAAACATCATCTGCCAAGAAAAGCAGAGTTCAGTGACCTGCCTAAATTATGCAAAGGTGCATATATTTCCTAAATACGTGCCACAAAGAGTAAGAGCAGCAACAACCTGTGCAGAGCAGTTAAGCACCGCTCCCTACATGTGATTCCCCTCTGGCTTCAGAGATTTCACCAGGCACACTTTAAAGCAGGGGAAGGTGCCACTTGGGAAGAAAGTATCTGGTGGTTCATTAATGAGCTATTGGAAACTTTTACTGGAACACTTCCAAGGATGCTGGACTAGGAAGATCTTGATTTCATCCAACCCGTAAGGCACTTCTTAAGCAAAAGACCAAACTGAGGTTCCCTTAACATAAATTAGCTATGACTTAACTATTAAGAGATCTGGGTTAGGTACTCTTGCTTTATACATTTAAAACTCTTAGGGATTCGGGTGAAAGAAAGAAAAGTAGACCCCAAAAGACTTGAGTCTGCCCACCTAACATTAAAGGCTACTTTCAATGTAAACTTGCTTTTCAGAGACAAAAGCAGGGAGTCTCAGGATACTGTATTTTCGGAATACTAGTATATATCACCCTTGCGGACATTTGTGGGATGCCCAGAGCTCTGGCTGGCTTCCTAATTCTGAAAAAAATAAAGGTGAAATGTCACTTCGATGATGTTTTTCTGCCTGACTGGTCCACTGAGGGGCAAACTACACATTACACAGAGTCTCATGGATTTTCTTTTCTTTTAATGAGAAGAACCTATAATAAGAAGTGAGGAGGTTATGCCTCAGCTGATGATAAAGGTATTCCCCCCTACTGATGGTGGTTTCTCACAAAATGGCATCCTCCCATGTCACTTATCCCATATGCATAAACACACACATACAGTCATACCTCGGTTTAAGTACGCCTCGGTTTGAGTATTTTCAGTTTATGTACTCCACGGACCTGTCAGGAACGGATTAATCCACTTTCCATTACTTTCAATGGGAAAGTTCGCTTCAGGTTAAGTACGCTTCAGGTTAAGTACAGACTTCCGGAACCAACTGTGTTTGTAAACCGAGGTACCTGTACCTCCATGGGGGAGGGGATGGACATTCCTGTATGCCTGTATAGAGAATAAATAGGATCAATGCCCTATTCCAAGCTAAAACAACGACAACAACACTTTCCACCGACAGCTTCAGCTCGCTTGCCAACCTTTCTTTTTCTTCTAATTCTAATGTCTCCCTATTATCTATTCCGAAGAGATCCACACTGTCTCCGACAGCCTTTATGCTAGATTGTTTCCCTTCGATAATTCAGCCTCCACCGTGTCATGAGTTTGGAATCCAAGATTTCCTTCTGCCCCCCGAAGTCTAGATTACAAGGTGAGCTATAGGTCTGGGTGTTGGAGAGGTATTTCTCTCTCCAGCCTGAAGCAAAACATTTCTAAATTGATGTGAAGAGGTAAAAAAAAAAAAAAAAAAAACAGCAGTATTTTTCTGCTTCATTATCACTGGTACACTAAGATTTTCATTGTAACGTAAAAGGTATAAGGACCCTAACAATGTTGCCATCAACATGTTTTGCAAGCATTGTTTTTCTTAGGAAGCAAAACACTTCCTCAAAGAAACAGGATGTTATGCATTATAGAAATGTCTCCTAATTTTGCTTGTTTTATGTTTAAATGCTTTCTTTAAAGAAAAGCATAGCTCAAAGGATGTGCATGCTGAGTGTGTTTTTTTAATAGATAAAGAAATTCAGTACATTTGTGGGTTTTTTCTTGCACCCATGGACTGAACTCTCCCTGTTACAGCAACAGTTTTCCATTGTCCTGTAAGCATTGTTCCTACCCACCAGCATACAGTGTGCCTTATTCCCCAGTGAAAGCAACCAAGGAAGGATATTATAATATATGCCAAATCATTATTCAAAATGTTGCAGATAATTTCCCCATCATTTTCGTGTTCCTATGGCAGCATGGTGCAATCTCTCTCCTCCTACGTAAGGCTCTGTAGAACAAGAAAAAGATTGCTGTAATCCTTTTCTTCCCATGACACCCGAGAACTGTAATCTTCTTGCTATGTTAGTGGCAAATTCCTATCTGTTAATGTCAAGCCTGACTTTACAAGGAAAAGTTCCCACAAGCCTTCATTGTATTGGTAAATAGCTATGGGAGGTTGAAAGAAAGTGGGGGCAGCCCAAAGCAAGGCTGAAGATTGAATCCAAAGCTATAATTCAGTTGTGAGTTTGACATGCCCTTTTACGTGGGGATTTTAATTGAATTATGGCCTGTTATACCATGGAATTTAAGGGTATTCATGCACGAATTGAAGGAACATGGAAATGCACTACATAGAAAGTTGCTTTATACTGACCCTGATCATTGATCCATCTGGTACAGGGTTTCAGACTGGTGTGTCTCCCAGCCCAACCAGGAGATGCTGGGAATTTAACATGGGAAAGCATATGCTTCAGCACTGAGCTTCCCCCAAATTCAGAGGGGGGAAATAGTAATAAAAACAGGGTTTTTGTTGTTGGCATCTGTGCACCTCTAGGGCTAAAGTCAAACTGCTGGGTTAGCAGCACCAAAGTGATCTCCTTAGGGCACAAGTCTGGGTCATTTGTATGGAGGTAGGTCTCGCTGATGTGATCCAAAGGAGACCAGAGCAATATGTTTGGTGCCAGCTTGGCTGCAGGAGCTGCCAGAAGGAGGCACACAAGGTGCCATCCAACATTCTTGGGGACTCCACTCCAGATTTGTGTAGGGTTTACTCCTTAGCCTTCTCTTCCCCTGAAGATATGCTGCAAGGCAGTGGGAGATTAGGATCAGAGTTTTGCATCTCCTAGATGGGCTACATTCTCAGGTTGAAAAGTCCCATTGGCAGCTCACTTCCCTCTACAGCATGTGCAGAAACCCCCTTCTTGATCGTTGGACCCACTATTGGTCTCATCTGCTCAATCCACCAGAGCCTGTTTTTGCATGCAAGGGAAGTCCCTAACTTCACTGCAAAATCCTGAAGACTACATCAGTCTTCCCCAGCCTGGGACACTTCAGATGTTTTAGATGGGCTGATGGCAGTTGTAGTCCAAAATATATGGAAGATATGAAACAACAACAACAACAACAATTCCTTCCAGTTGCACCTTAGAGACCAACTAAGTTTGTCATTGGTATGAGCTTTCGTGTGCATGCACACTTCTTCAGATATCTGAAGGTATATTCAGATATTCTTCAGGTATCTGAAGAAGTGTGCATGCACACGAAAGCTCATACCTATGACAAACTTAGTTGGTCTCTAAGGTGCTACTGGAAGGAATTTTTGTTTGTTTGTTTGTTTCAACTACGTCAGACCAACACAGCTACCTACCTGTAACAACAACAAACAACAAGAACAACAACAACGGGATATTCAAATAGTGTTGTGTTTTATGATGGGCGTACAGCCGAATAAACATCTTTGCTTTGCTTTGATATTCAAATAGCCAGCATAGCTGTAGATCAACCTCAACACAATGGTCAAATATTATTATTTTTTCATTTAAATGGCACAACTTAATCATTTCCCACCCCAAAGTCTCAGCAATGGTAACAAAAGTAAATGAGTGGTTTGGAGAAGGCCAACAGATTTTTTAACAGCATTACCCAGTGCTTTTTTTCCTTTAAAAAAATGTTTAGGGGTACTCCCATTTTCCTACTCATATTGAAATGGTGTCCCTCAATGAGGCCAACTTAGACTGACAAAATGTTTAGGGGTATGCATACCCCCGATTCCCCCCACTTTAAAAAAAAAAACCACTGGCATTATATTCTCTTCTCCTCGACCTTCTCTATTTTAAAGGAGGCGAGGAGGAGGTTTATGACAGGATATTACCGAAGGAAATGTGTGTGAAACAGACACCTTGATATGGAATTTTCTGCCTAAGGTACATTTCGTTCTTGAATGGCTCATGTGTGGTATTACGTAGATCTCACTCTCTGTCTTCATTCTATTTCTCTGTTGCCCCCTTCTTTTTTAAGATGATAAAGAAAATGTGCAAGACCATTAGATTAACGCAAAGATACGGATGAGTTGGCTTTAGAGGCAGAGAAGTTAGGGAAAACAATGTCCCTATAGCAACCATAACTCAGCCATGTGGCACCTAGAATGTCTTTTGATACTGCACAGGATGTTAATTTCATAGCTCTGTCCTTCATTGTAGAGTGAGACCAAGATGCTATGGGGCTCAGGCTGATAAAAGAGTAAACTTGAATGGCCTGACAGCAGCATGATCTGCATCCATAAAATGATAAAAATGAAAATCCATTCACACAACAGCTCCGTCAGGTACAAAAGTGTGGGGCAAAGATTCTAAAATTTGTTTGCAGAGCAATCTGAACCTCTGATCTGCTGCAGCAGACCGAGTTTGGATGTTGCAGAGGTGCCCCTCCCCCTCCCCTGCTAAGTTTCACCTGTGTGGACCTCCACCACTGTGGAGATCACAGTTGCATCCACCAAAAGTGTGGGTGGAATTAATTCCAGAGGAAACCCTTGAATCAGCAAAGGGTGATGAGAGGGATGCAGCTGGGCAAGCCAAGGATCCACTGGATGCTAAGGCAGCCCAGCTACTAGCGATGGACCCAATCTGGACCTCTCCATTGCGCTAGACTGAAGTGCACACAACAACAAAGGAGACAGAACCACCCACCCTTTCACTGTGGGCAGTGCAAACAGCAGGGCTTCGAATACAGTGGAGATTTACTCTGCTACTACGCTCAGCCCTGCACTTTCCAAACTTTACCCCAAATACTTTTGGGTCAGACTGGAGTTGTAACCTGTTAGCGATGGGCAAAACTGCCAATTTTGGTTTCTCACTTTTCCACAATAGTTGTTTTGGGGTTTTTTTAAGTCCTCATGAAAATTCACCAGCATTTTAGTGCAAATTTCTCCTCCCATGTCTATTTTTGCATGCTGTTTTGCCTAAAAAACAAATTTTGCGCAAAACATTTCTCCTAAGAAGTTATTTTCAGTCATATATGAATTCATGCCCTATTTGCATTTTTGTACAATTACTTGGCTGAAGAACGGCGCTGCAAATTCAGAGAGGTGCCGATTTTGAAGGATGGTTGCATTTTGAGTTCGCTTATTGTTTCAGCTAGTATAAATTGGGTAGGTTCAGTGCAGACTGAATCAAATTCATGCCCCATCCCTACCCGTTAATTGGTGTAGCCTTTTACCTAGTACCTAGGGCACACAACATATTCACCAACATCATTTTAGGGGTATCTTTGACAAAAACGATTCATGGGTGCACATCATGATTATAAGAGGAACTCAATGGGTGGGGAAAAAAATATGGGTGCAGCCATCACTGCAATTTACATTCACAAGCTCAGAAGCATTCCGGTGAACTTGGCAAGCAAACAGATAGAAACCAGAGGTGAAATGAGGTCCCACCAGCATCCAATCTCATTCATCATGGTTTGTTAACATAACAGGAAACAGACTCTTTTCCATCAGTGGATGAGGATGTATTAGGTCGGAAGGCGTGACAAAACATAAAGCTCTTAAACCCTCACACTCCTTCTTTTATACTGTCAAAGGGAAGGGGGAATATGCCATTAGGAAAATTCCAGAACCTTAGGTCTGTCTCGTCTTGTAGAGGCAATGCCTATTGGAAATGGCATTTGCTTGTGCTTCGAGAGGGCTCCATTTGCAGCCATTATAGATTTGTTCCAACAATTATGTCATCACCCCAAGCAGCCACCTTTAAATCCAGAGTAATCTTTGGCAAGGCAAGGCAAGGTAGGAAATTCTCCTGTGCACGATGCGAGGGCTGTGAGTTAGGAAATGCTCCACTCGCTGTTACAGGTGGCAGAAAAGAAAAAAGGAGCAGACTTTCAGAGGCCTCTTCCGAGAAAGGATACAGGGCTCTGCACCCTTTGTGATGCCTTTAGGAGGAAATAAAGTAATGTGTGCTCAGTTACATCAGTATCAAAAGGAGAGGAGCAAAAAGAGCTGAGGTGACAAATGGGCTGCTTCATTCAGCAGTATACTTCCCAATACTTTGTTCTCCCTCAAAGAGGGAGATGACATATTCCCCTAAACACAAAAGGTATATGTCAGCAGGCAGGCTACACCTGCTGAATACACTTCTCTGAGAGCTCCATTGCTGAAATGTATGGGAAAGGAAGAAAGTATCTTCCCCCTTCCCCACCCCATCCTGTCAGTAATTTATATAGTACTTGGTGCAGCGACTTCCTCCAGGTGAAAACTGTTAATTCAGCAGCTGGTGTGATGCTCTCGTGCCAGAGGCTTCCGAAAATAGTGCATTTTGGGTGGTGAGCCACAAAACTATTGTTGCTGACAGTGTGACATCATCGCAAGGTGTAAGAAACAATTAAATCCTGGAAGTGTCTGCAGTAGCCGCAGAAACCACATATCCCTTAGGAAAGCCTGTTGGTCAGCAAGGATATTTGCAGCAGCTGCTTTGTCTATCTCAGGAGTGGAAAACACTCTTCATATTCTCTTGTGCAGGCTTCCTCAAACTTGGCCCTCCATCATCCCTGACCACTGGTCCTGCTAGCTAGGGATCATGGGAGTTGTAGGCCAAAAACATCAGGAGGGCCAAGGTTGAGGAAGCCTGCTCTTCTGGCTAACCTGCCAGGAGCCATATGCTGATAGTAGAACAGCCCAGAAGGGAATAGTTGTCATGGGTTAGGAGTCAGCTTCACCTGTTGAACAGCAGCCTGAAGTGGGAGAAGGCAGTGTGACTCCACCTGCAGCTGATCAGCCTTTAGGGAGAGGGAGGAGAAGTCACTGATGAGGACCAGCTGGCTTCAGCCTTCTTAAGCAGAGCTTCCAGCAGCAGTCAGAGGTTGGTAACAATGCCTGTGGTTCCCAGCCCTACCTTGCTGTTTCTGCCTGGACCCTTGGGTTTGTGATTATTGGGTTGTCTGACTATGCAGATTGCTGTTTGCCCAACCTTAGGGAACAGCCTTGACATCATATGCTGACCCTACCTCCAGGCAAGCACACCTCAGAGATTCTTTATCTTCTGTTTGGCCTCACACTCCACCGAACTCTACATGGTGTTGCTCGGCAATCGGACTATGACATAAGTGGGCGGAGCAAAGGATGTGACTGTACAGTAAGCTACCTTCTAGCCACACAGAAGTCAGGGGCCTCTCCATCCAGGCAAACAAGAGGTATTATCACAGTTCAATGACATATTCCTGACAAGCAAAAACACATAAGGCAAAGAGAAATGTTGGTGAGGGATGAGGCTTAAGGATAGGGAGTGTGACCTGGGAAGTTTATGTTCCTACCTTCTAGGAAGAGTCCTGAATACCACACAGAGAAGCTTGGTGGTCACAGGTTACACCCCTGACAGAGACCAAGGGCAGCTTGTGACCAAGCTAGACACAACCCCTACCCATATATGGTAGTCCACTGGGACTTCCACAAACCAACAACTTTGCTGCCTGCCTGCATCTGCAAAATGGGGAGATTGACAATCAGCTGGCAGGTCACACTTGATGGCTGTCTGGGCTGCATTTGGCTTGGTGGTTCACCTGTTGGACACATTTAAGGTTGAACTGCCAACTTTTTTTCCTGATAGGGCTCCTGGGCTTTTGACACAACAGCAGAAACTCAACTGGTTCATATTTTCCTGACCCAAAGATACAATATGGGATTGGTCTCACCAGTCAAAATTCCATTGGTCATGCAGCCTCTGACAGCACAGGGTTAGGCAATGCCAGACCCGACAAAAGGCAATTAGCTAATCCTGCCAGACTGGCTTAAACCATTGGATGTTTTTCTCTGTGTGACAATGATTTAGCTGCAAAATAGTTAGCTACAAACAATAACTCAGTTGTGTGGGTTGTAGTGCGATACGTGGCAATGTTTTCCCCTTTCCCCAAGAACGCAACAAAGATTATAGAGGGCTCATTTGAGCTATTTGAAGTAGTGATGTATGTAACACATCAAAGGCAGTTTAGGAAATGAAAATAACAAAAAAGAAGAAGAAAGAAAAGGGGGGGCACTTCCCACACAAACATGTCATTTGCACTTAATGGGGCTATTTTAAGTTAATTTTGGCACTGCATTAAACTAACTACACTTGTTGACATTTATAGTGTATCTGAGCGAAAAGTGTGTTTTTTCTGTAATGAAAGCTCTTGTTTCGCTCTCCCTCTCAAGCCTTCTAATAATAAATAATTAACTTAAATAAGGCACACACACACACACACAGGCTTTGCCTCCCATGATATACATATGGCAATTTGAGAGTGCACCAACCTTGTCAAAGCACTGGATTTCTCAAACCTTTTCGGCTTGTCTCATCTTCTACCCTTTTAATATCAGGTGTTCATTTGTGAAGGGAGGGGACCATAGCTCAGTAGCAGAATGCATGCTTTGGAATACATAAGAACCTGCTTTTAACCCTTTGTCTCTTCAATGAATGCAGGAATGGTGAATCTCTGCCTCTCCATATGTCTACAGGACTATAACTCCCATCACCCTTGACTGTTGGCCATGCTGGCTGGGTCTGATGGGAGTTGGAGTCCAACAATATCTAGAGAGCCACAAGTTCCCCATGCCTGAACAAAAGGTTTTCAAGCGGTAGAACTGAGAAGGCTTACATCACAGAACCAGAAAAACCACTGCTATTCATGGGCAGATAATACTGGTCTCAGTGGAGCAATGGCAGATTCATGTGCTCATGTCTCTCTATAGTCCCCTAAGTACTCACAGACCAACTGAGGCAGATAGTTGCTTATTTTTAATAATAATAATAATAATGCCCCTTTGAGAGATATTGTGTCATTTAACTGATGCAACATCAGCAATCTGTTACCATCCTTCTGAAATGTCAGTCAGCATGCTGCACTAATTGATATCTTGTTAACACGCTGCAGTGGCATTGCTTGACACCCATTCAACATCTAAACAGTCCTTTCAACTTTATTACTCTAATAAGACAGTAATTGTGTGCCCATTGTTTCTGTAGTTTTTGAGATGAGGCCATGCCAAGCATATATCCAGCTTTCATTACGCTCACCGAAGCTCAATGAGCTCCATTGGAGAGATATCAATATTTAATTAATAATAATTGCCGTTGTGCAGCCAAACAAATCACTTGTATAATTCATGTTTAAAGGCAGTTAAAGGAAGTTTGCACAAAATGGATATTCCATGCACAGGCAAAGCAGTGAGATATTAGTGAAATTGGGACATGAGAAAGGCTCTGGAAGTGGGCTTGAAAGTGCTACAAAAAGGGTAGGGGTAGGGGGTCATAAGTTGTCCTATCAAAGCCTGCTGATCATGATAGCTGTGCTCTAAATCAGCTGTAAGAGTCTTCATGCCTTTGTCTACCAGTTCCTGGGATTCACATTGTGATGGAGGGGGGGACTGTTGAGTGCTGGACTAGATGGATATTTGAACTGCTACAGCAAAGCTTTTCTCATGTTCTGTGTCATGCCCAGCTCACAGACATTTTGGAAAGTGATAGAGAGGTGCCTTCACAGATCTAGCATCAGCAAAAACTTCACAGGAACACTGCCAGAATCAGGTTGGCCTAAGGGTCCAGAGCTCTCAGAAGCCATTGTGTAGGCCATTTGAAAGAAGAGGACTTGATGCCTGACTCCACCTCCAAGGCTAGTTCAGATTCCTCAAGTAAGTAACCAGAATCCTCAGCACTATCATCTTACCAACACCAACACCAAGGAACTTTCACTCCCCTCTAAGTTGCTGGAAGATGAGAGTGTGCTAGATGCCACAGTGCTGGTCTCCAAGCCCTTGTGCAAGCTCTCAATGAGAGGTGGCCTTTGGGCATTCAGCAGGCCTGCTTTGCTATTTTGATGCTCAGATGAGCTCAGATCACTGTCAGATCAACAACTAGCTAGCCTAGGAGCTCTCCCTGGTCCTGAAGAACCTGCCTTTGACACCTAAGACCATTGCTTTTCATATCTGCTTCTGGCTGCTGCATGAGTCCTCTTCAAAGTTATCCCCTTCCAAGATCAAGGCACTTCAAACATTTTCAAACAGGTGGCATATAAATGCCTACCATTCAATAAACCCATACTTTATTGAGGCCTCCCTCCTATGGACTCACAGGCTGGCAGGAACTGGACAACCAGAATGAATGGATGGGAGATCTAATGGAATATCTGCTACAAAAAACAATCCCATTTTAGAAAGGAAGTTTGATGCCATAAAAGCTATTCAACTGAAATGAAATGAACAGAGCTTTTGTCTGTATTTTGTTCTCAAGAACGTTTTTAAGCCAAACATGATACTTGCTATTTAAACCTCTTTCTTATTTTAAATGTTTCCTGGCTCCTCTTCAACAGGGATTACAGGGAGTAGTGGCTTGTTATGAATCACAAGAAGAATCGTTCAGTTCTGAAGTATCAGAACAGGAATAAAGGCAAGTATAGATCCTATTTTCTGAACTTTTGATAAGGAATAAATTTTCTTCTTGGGAGGAAGGGAGACTAGAGCTAAGAGCAAAGAGCCCTTTTGAGGGGGCCTATCTCTTTTCCCAACCTTTTAGATATGGTAGTCATTTTGCGTTGTTCCATGCCTCCATGGCAGCCTTTTTGTCACTGGTGTCCATAACATTTCCCCAGAATTTCAAAAGTACCCACCAACCCTAAAAGGGTTGGCAATTTGATTTAAAGTTGGCATTCCTGGAACAGAAAACAATAAGAAGGTGTACAACTGCATAATACATAAAAAGGAAATTTCCCACATGAACTTTTTTTGGAGTGCAGTTATGTAATTACTTTTTCTGATTTGATCCATAAACTACTTAAAGTCTATTGGCATGCATTTCCATATTAGCAGATTAGTTACAGCTTCTCCCACTCAAAGCTAATGGGTGACAGGTATGCAGCAATAAATAAGACCTTTAAGTGGATTTAAAATCCACTGTAATGAAATAAAAGTTGCAGGTTGTATTGTGAGTGGGTTCTTTAACTAACCCAGAAATGGAGATTCCTGTCACCAGATAGTTCTGCATTAAGCAGGATCATTAATGCTAAAGTACAAACTCCCTCTCTCTTATGTGTAGATGACAAAAAAGAGATAAGTTTAACACTGTTTAGTTAAACGTGCTTTCGTCTTCCTAAGCAAGACAGTTGGGATCACAAGATCTTATATATAGTAACTCATCAGAGATGAAAGACAATCAGCCCCAGAACCTCCAATTAAAATAAATGTTCTCTCTCTCTTTTAATGTTTTATTTCTATTTTCTCTTTATTTATTTATTTTTAAAGCTATTCTAATTTACACTTCTCCACTGCAGTGGTGTTGTGGCTCACTGCAGTCCTACACACACATTTACCAGGGGGTAAACCAACCTAGCAGTTAAGCCCATAAAAGTTTCTGACTTGCAAAGAAGAAGACAGTGAAGAAGAAGATGAAGATAATAGTTATTCTTCATAGTTTATCAAGGATACAGGGATGGAGGGCTCAGACTGTCCTGCAGCTTTACATTTGTATGCCAAGGGTAGAGGATGAAGGATAAAGCGCTCCATCTCTCCTCCACCACACTACTCATCCAAGGAATTGCTTGTTGTCTTTCGTTACCAGACTAGCACTTAAATGCATGGTTGGAGCACATGGCACTGAATGCTATGGGATGTAAATATGAAAGGGCTCGTGCTATACATGCGGCAATAAAAATAAAACTGGAAATGTCTACCCTGTTATTCACATCTTTCACACACCTCCTAAAAACTAACTTTGGGATCTTTGCAAGCAATATTTCTTTTTTTTTAAAAAAAAACACAATCATGGAACATGTGGGTCAGAACTTCAATTCAGCTCGGCAACATGCCAGGGTGCTCTAAAGTTTTGTCAGTGTTACAGCATTTCCTTAATAAAAAATGCATCCAGATATTTCACTCAACTGCAGTAGGGCTGGCATTAAGAGTTGCCATTGTGGGGCACCTGCCTAGGTCTTGTCCTTGCCAAGCATCTTCTGATGACCCTCTCCCCAAACCATATACTAGGGTTACCAGACATCCCCGGTTCCCGGGGACAGTCCCTGGATTTGCAAATCTGTCCCCGGACAAATTCCATCCCCGGAATGTCCCCAGATTTGCAAATCTGCCCCCAGGAAATGTGGCAGCGGCAGCCTCAGCAGCCCAGAGCCAGCCTGGTAGTACAGTTGGCTCTGGCTGGCTCTGGGCTGCTGGCTGCCGCTGCTGCCACCACTGCTCTCCTGCCCCCTTCCCCTTTTGTTTTGACTGATCAGGGGGGGCTTGGGAGTTGCGGGCGGGTAACCGTTGCCCAGTTTTTTAAAAAAACTGCGGATTTATGTTTCACAGGTGCGAAAGAAGGGCTTAGCGCCTTTATACAATATGCATGTGTGCCTGGGCCCAGGGTCTTTTGCCTCACCATCCCCACTACTGACTCCCTGTTGGTACTCAGCTTCACACAAAAAAGGGGTCCCGGATTAATTGAAAAAAATCTGGTAACCATACACGTAAGTGAGAAGATGGATCAATAGCCTTCCTGTGCTTTGCATGCTCCCTCTGAGTGGTTGTGCAAGTTGGGTCCAGACGGCAAGGAAATGGGCAGTAATGATGAGGGCAAGGAGGACATGGGTCCATTCAGAATAGACCTTCCTATGTAGCCTTACATGAGAATGTCCCACTGTGCTTGCTTCCAGTATCTGACAAAGTCCCTAGTTCAAAATGTCACTGTAGCTGTGAACTCTCTCCAGAAGGTCTCACATAAACTAGTGGCTTCTTCAAGCCTTAGTCCCGGGTCAGCAGTACAGTATATGAATAATAATTCTTTTGCAAAGAATAACTGAGATAATGTATTTGAGGCACACTGAACACTTGAAATATGCTATATAAATGCTAAGTATTTTATTAAATGAAAGGGGAAGTGATCATGAGGCCCTGGGTGGTATTAGATATGAACAGTATGACCAGCTGAAGTAATAAGAGATCTTGAAGGTCAACAGATTGAGATGCAAAGCTGCTGGTGGCTTTTTGTTATTTGCCTGAAACATTTCAAAACCAATTTATTTTTAATGTTCAGCTGGTCTCCCCCTTGGGTGTCCAACCAGATTCTGATCACTTTCACAGCTGAAAATAGAGGAGGAGGGAAATTGAGCTGGACAAAAGCTGGAAAAAAATGAGTATTGCTGCAGTGAGCAGGATCTGTGGCAGTGAGATGAGGCAGCAGTTATTAGGAGGTGGGGTATCATGTTAGAATGGTTCTCAAGCAAAATTAGATGCTGACCCAGTTTCTAGAGGGTCTTGGTTATGAGGTCATCACTGAAAGTTTCCACCAATTTTATAGCTGAAGCTAAAAATGGGAGATTCTTCTCATTTTCTACCTTTGCACTTTGAAATATTGGCTATATTTTGTGAACGCCAAAATGGTCTTGGGCAAAACTAAGTTATTGTCCTGGCACTTAATATGGCCTAAATTCCTCCACTTATCTAAGAGAACAAAGTGTCATTTCCAGTACCAGCTTAATCATAATAAACTGATATTTGGCAGATCCATTGGATCATAATTTCACAAACTACATTGCCAATAAAACTGGGGTGAAAAGTCCTTTTAAAAGTCGTAAGAATTTTATTCTAACTTCTTTCAAATTAAAAAAAAAAATTAGTTTCTGACATATACTATCTAGTATAGTACTATATACAATCCCTCCAAATGTACTAGATTCTTGAGAACACACGAGAGCTTCCCAGAGGCGTATCATGGGGGGGTCAGTGGCCCTGGGCATAATTTTGCGAGGGGGGGTGCAAACAGGTGCCCCTCACAACAGGCTCCTTCATTGGAGCTTGGCTCCAAGTCAGAAGGTGCTGCACCTTGGCTGTGGCACTCATGCCTGGCTGCAACTCCTTTCCCGGGTCAAACCTGACCCAGTGGTGGAGAGCAGGAGGAGAGTGGGTGGCAGCTTCTTCATCCCTCTCCTCCCCCAGACTGTGATGCCCAAGAGGGCACCCTTCACACATACACACCCATGGGGGCGCACCTACCACACCCTCCCTGGGCAGCATGGGCATATGCTCCCCTGCTGGAGCTTCCCTTGTATACAAGAAGAGCCCAGCTACAGCAGATAAAGGTCCATCTAGTCCAGGCATCCCCAAACTGTGGCTTTCCAGATGTTTTGGTCTACAACTCCCAAGCTAAGAGGACCACTGGTCAGGGATGGTGGGAATTGTAGTCCAAAACATCTGGAGGGTCAAGGTTTGGGGATACCTGTTCTAGTCCTTCATTCTCTTTCCACCAGTTAATTCTGGAAAGCTTACAAGCAAGACATGAGATCGACAGCTATTCTCTTTTGTTTGTCATCAGAAATTTACTTCTCCTAAGAATGGAGAGTCCACTTAACATGTCTAATAATTGTTGATGGATCCGCCTTCCATGTATTTCTTTCTGGCAGAGCTCCTGTGCTTCCAGTAGCAGCCAGTAACAGGTAAATTATGTGTGAACGGGTAAAACTGCTCTGCCATTTCCCCCCAGTTTTCAGTGTCAAAGTATTTGGTTTTTTTTTTTTTATTTAGAGACTGTTCTTCTTATAAGGTTCAGAAAGATCACAGGAAGTTTAGATAGTCAGCCAAGGAAACTGAACCTTAAGAGAGAACAGTAAACCTAGCTTGCATGGGCGTACCCAGCGAGGGGCAGGGGGGCAGCTGTCCCCCCAAAGCAAAAAAATGAATAAAGGGCGGCATTTTGGGGAGAGCTGGAGATGTTTGCGAGCCCAAAGGCGCTGCAGCGGCTCCCCTGCATACAGGAGAGGGTGTGCAGTGGGGAGGGCACCGAGCCTGCTTCTTTGCAGAGGAGCAGCAGAAAGCTGCCTCCTCCCAGGCGGGGAGAATGCGCCTTGGCAGGGGGGCAGCCAAGATGCTGCTGCTGCGGGATGGGGGGTCTTCCTCAGGCAGGCAGGCAGGCCAGGCGGTGTGGACCCTTTTCCAGGGAGGAGGAGACACCCGCGGTGGGGTACTTGGCGGTGCCCGCGTGTGCTGCAGTGCTGGTAACCAGGTGACAGTGGGGAAAGGGCTGGTGCACCACCGCCACAAGGCAATCCGGGCGCAGGGGAGGGAGGCAGGAATGCCACCGGATTAATGAACAATAGCGAAGCGCGGCCTGGAACCAAGCGGGCAACTCTGGCTGGAGAGAGAGACGTGGACATCGGGTGGACTGGGAGGGGGGAGAAGGCATTCTAACGCGCCTCTGCTGGAACTGGACATAGGAGCCAACTTCTAGGGCAGGCATAGGCAAACTCGGCCTCCAGGTGTTTTGGGACTACATCTCCCATCATCCCTGACCACAGGTCCTGTTAGCTAAGGATGATGGGAGTTGTAATCCAACAGCAGCTGAAACTGATTGCAACTACTCGCCTCTCTTTCTTTCTCTTATGCTTGCCCCCCCCCCCTAGTTTTGATCCTGGGTATGCCCCTGCTAGCTTGAAACAAGTGTCTACTGCCCTTCTGACTGATCAAGAGGTTGGGACAGACCCTCCAAGTGTCCCTATTTTCCAGGGATGTCCTTGATTTAGAGAAGCCACCCTGGTTTCTGATTTGATCCTGGAATGTCCCACTTTTCCTTAGGATGTCCCTATTTTCATTGGATAAATGTTGGAGGGTATAAAGTTACCTGACCCCTGAGCCGTCTGAAAGCAATCCTGTATAGGCAAGTTTTTAAAATATTTTATTATGTTTTTTATATATGTTGGAAGCTGCCCAGAGTGCTTGGGCAACCCAATAAGATGTGTATATCATTATGGAATGGGACATTCCTATTTTCATCAGAGAAATGTTGGAAGCTATGTTGGGATGGAGCATTGGAGTAATGTGCATAAGTGAGAGAGGCAGAGAGGTAGAAAAAGCTGGAAATCAGAATAAAAAGCCAGAATCAAAAATGCTGCAGAGGATCCAGATTCCAGGGACAACAGACACAGAGCTGAAAATAAGCCTGGAAACTACAATGCCAAAGAACTAGGATGAGCTGAAAGAAAATATTATCTTGCTAGCTTTTCCTGGAGTTGAGAAACTGTCTAGGCTATGTTTAGATGGATGCGTTTTTCCATATTCATTTCAGGTTCTAATTGTTATTAGGACCTTTCTGCATTCACAATTTTTAGTGGTATTGTTGCTAGGCTTTTTGATATGTGGCATACTGCCACATTATGCCATTATTCTGCTATTATTCTGAAATAATGTACTCAAAATCTACTTTTTCTCTACTGCCTTTTAAAAAAAACTTTTGTGAAAGATCTAGACTGGATCCTTAATATGTTGATCTGTGTAGAAGGTGTACAACTATTGTCCTTGTTTCTGTGAGAGGGGGGTGGACAGGGTGGCGTTCATAGTCATGGTTTGGGAGACAACTGCTTCACATCACCACCCTCTGATCAGTGCAAGCTGCCTTGCAAGCCCAATTCAGAGGAGAGAGATGGCAGATAGAGACATTGGTGCTGGAAGCTGCAGATCAAGCCAATCTATATGATATATTAGAATTTGCATATATCATATTCCTCAAGCATTACGACACGGCAGTTCAGCTATCTAACTATGCTTGCAACCAGTTCATCATGAGGTCTATGTCTCTTAGCATGCTTAAAATAAGACGTGTGTTTCATATCGCCTCCTTTAAAAGCACATTTTCCTTGAACACATTCATCTCATTTTGAAAAGTGTCAGCATTCATTTTATAGCTGGGGGTTTCAGCAATAGACTAGTTGACTAGTTCCTGCGGAGAATAACAGAGACCACAATCTTTTTGCTCTTGCTGGGTTAGATATGGAGTTTCTGGAAAGGAATCGCCTTGGAAAATAAACTAGTGGTCATGAATAGAAATGAGTTATGTATGCACCATACAGTTCTTTTCAAATTATCAGCAAACAAATAAAAGCCAGTTCCCTGTTATGAAGATTGTCTAATCTGATATCATGCGGTTTCCCTCAGTCTTTGTGGATGTCAACAAGTTTTAGCTTGGTTTCAATATGAGTTTTTCACAGCACAACCTATATAGCAGACTTCCCTGACCTGCTGGGCCTCCAGATGTTTGGGACTACAATTCCCATCATCCCTGAACATTAGTCATACTCTCTGAGGCTGGTGGTAATTGTACAGTAGTGGCCAAAGTTGTGGAAACCTTTTGGAAAAAGTGTGTTTCTGAGGTTTGGTGGCTCATAACACCACTCTTTTTTGGAGTAATACCATAAAATGATATATCAATGGAAAGATAATTTAATGCAGAGTGTAATGCAACAAGGTTTGTTCAATTATCTGTATTCTATCAAAAGTTACAGCCAAATGACCAGAAAAAGGAAGCACAACTTGCTTAGGTTGATGTGCAGTAGCTTTCCTTCATTGAATGTAGTGAATGAGCATGAGTGATTAGAGAGCCAATCAGGTGTTATGAGCCATCCAACCTCGGAAATACACTTTCCCCAAAAGGTTTCCGCAATTTTGGCCACTAGCGTAGACCAAAACATCTGGAGGGTCCTGGACTTGGGGGGTATTGCTAGGAAAATAGGAATCTGCCTTAGACTAAGTCAGACGATTGGTCCATCTTACTCAGTATTTACATTGACCGGAAAGTGGCTCTCCAGAGTTTCAGGCAGGAGTTCTTCCCATCCCTACCTGGGCATAACAACAATTGAACTTAGGACCTTCTGCATGCAAGGAAAGATGCTCTGCCACTGAGCCACAGCCCCATAGGATTTGGTGCTGTGGTGGTGATGCCACCACAGTACTCTGTTGTTTTGTAATGCTGGAGGCTAAATTTCAAGACTAGCACTGTGATGTGGTTGTGGCCACAACAGTTTCTAATTCCCTTTGAAAGGGAACTAGGCAAATTGATGGTTTATAGATTCATCTCTTAGAAAGAACAGCTAAACAGGAAGCATCTTCTGCATGTGGATGTTCCTCACCTTGGACAGTGGTGGGTATAAATGGGCAAATAAAGGGCATGTGCCTATACACAGAGATCCGGCTATTAGTATTGGAGCATTTCTGATTTACCTTTAAATCTCAGAAGGGTAAACAGTGCACGGCAAATCCCAAGAAACAGACCAAGCTCGGCATAATCAGCATTCCCGGGGGGGGGGGGGTTAGCACTAACAGTCTATAATGAGCCTGGAAGATTTAAACTGGATATGATGAATGCAAACTACACTAAACCTTTCTGTAAGGAAAATTGATACAAGCTGTCACACATCACAAGCCGATTTACATGCAGATTTGGGTGCTGGCTCTCCTTTACTGTCCGTAAGCCTTTCAAATGTATTTTCAGAGACACAATCTTCTTCCAAATTTTGTGTGTGTGTGTGTGTAATCTCTTTAAATCAGGGTGAAATTTACATGATCTTTACTTCTTCATTTTAAAAGAAGAAACATAACAAAGAAAATAGCTGTCAAGGGCAGAGTCAGAGCTGTTTTTTCCAGCTGGAACTCACTGGAACTCAGTTCCGACACCTCTCAGGTAGGCACCATTGCCATCATAAGGAAGTAAGGGAGGTGTTCATGGTGAGTTCCGGCACCTCTTTTCCTGCAAGCTGTCTATGCAGGCCATAATGTGCTTCTTTGTAACAAGAGGTAACCAACACATCCCTTCTGCCCTTAAGGTTTTAAATGCCAAAGTTAGAGCTCAACGGCTCTATGGAATTCCAGTCTGGATGTTAAGGTTTGCCCAGTCAGTGGAACGAGTGCAGACAGCCTTTCTGGAGACCCACAGAGGTGAAATAGATAGCTTGCCTCTTCTTCCCTTTGGCAAGTGACTGTACTGTTGAAATGGCAACGAGATCGCACTGGCCTATTTATTTTGAATGTTTGTAAGTGATGCCAATAAAGGTTTGATGATGATGATGATGATGACGATGACGATGATACAAAAAAATTAAAAGAGCATTGGGACTGACATTTCCTGAATGGGAAATATTATCTGTGGGCGGCTCCCTGACAATTTAGGGATTGGAATGGAAGCTGAAGTTCAGTATTCATTAGCTACCACTGGAAAGTGAACCAGAGCAGCATAAGCCATTAAAACGGTCAAGGGCTACTTAAAAACCATTACTGGCCAAATGCACTTAGTGCCCACTCCCAGTCAGTCTATTTCCTTATGATATGCACTTGCTTGTATAGTTTCCATAGTTATGATGTGGGCCCACATACACCCAGGAGCAGCTTGGGCAATTTCCCCCTGTTCTAGATTTTTAAAAAAAATCTCTCATTTAGTTGTCTGCAATGGGAGAGAGTACTTCCTCCTTCAGTCCTCCCCAATTACAGCCCTTTCCCTTGTCCATCCAAGTGGTAGAGTGAATAGCAAGGACAATTAACCGGGTGCAATGAGGGAAAAGGAGCTGCAATTGGGGTATCTGCACATATTTCTCTTAATTACCATTTTGCTCCTTAATCTCAACAAGAAGCAACACACACACACACACACACACACACACACACATTTCACTAAGATTTATATGCATCATTATAAACATTATTTCAGCATAATATTATGCACATATACACTGCAGTTTCACTGGTGCTCAGTATAAGAGGTGGTTCTGATGCAAGCAAAGCTTGATCAGGTTATATAATTCCATGTATAAATCTGTTTAAAACAGATTCCTGCTCCAGCCCTGATTGGGAAAATGGAGACAATTGTCCCAGGCATGCTGTCTCACGAGGCTAAAGCAGCAGCAAATGGGGATTATGCTTCCCCAGAAGATTCTTTAGGGGATTCACTGCAATTCTGACACACCAAGTGGTCGTCTGTACTGCCTAATAGTTGGATTGGCTTTGCACATTTATGAGAGACTAGTGGATTTTAGCCCGTTTAAAAACGGGCGCTAGAGGAAGCGGCCTGCCGGGACTGGCTTGGCGGTGGCGGGTCTTCCCGCCACCACCAAGCCAGTTCGCAGCGGGGGCTTTTCGCCGTTTGCCTTCCCCTGAGGGGGAGGCAAACGGCGAAAAACCCCGCCGCGCCGCAAATCGGCTCCGGGACTGGCTTGGCGGTGGCGGGTCTTCCCGCCACCGCCAAGCCAGTCCGCAGCGGGGGTTTTTCGCCGTTTGCCTTCCCCTGGGGGAGGCAAACAGCGAAAAACCCCGCCGCGCCGCAATTCGGCTCCGGGACTGGCTTGGCGGTGGCGGGATGTTCCCGCCACCGCCAAGCCAGTCCGCAGCGGGGGCTTTTCGCCGTTTGCCTTCCCCTGGGGGAGGCAAACAGCGAAAAACCCCGCCGCGCCGCAATTCGGCTCCGGGACTGGCTTGGCGGTGGCGGGATGTTCCCGCCACCGCCAAGCCAGTCCGCAGCGGGGGGTTTTCGCCGTTTGCCTTCCCCTGGGGGAGGCAAACAGCGAAAAACCCCGCCGCGCCGCAATTCGGCTCCGGGACTGGCTTGGCGGTGGCGGGAAAAAGGGGAGGAATTCCTCCCCTTCTTCCCGCCGCTGCCAAGCCAAAGCGGGCCTCCCTCCGCGCCCGCTGCCGCTTCGGCTTCCTCGGGTTCCCCGAGGAAGCGCCGTCCCATGCCGGAGGTGTGCGGCAAGGCTGCCGGGGGGGGGGAGCGCTTCTCTCCCCCGCCGCCTCACCGCGCACCTCCAGCATGAGACTGGGCTTCGGAGCGGCGGTTGGCGGAGCGGCAGTTGGCTGTTCCCTGTGTCCCGAGAGCACGGGTCCAATCCCTGTGTCCCTGGTTGTCCCTCCGTCCAATCCCTGTGTCTCTGGGGGACATGCGCAGTACCCCAGGGACACACGGGACATCTGGACGCAGGGACAACATGGACATTATTATATAGGATAGTAGTAGGAAAGGAGAGGGGAAGGGAGGGAGGGAGGACTGTTGCACTAAAGATGCCCAGGGAATTTGCTCTTTGCAAATTCCAATGCAAGCTGACTTGATCTCCACATCCCAGGCTAATGTGTAGATTGAAACTGAGGGGTGCAAACATAACCTTGGTCACTGCCCAGCAGAGTTTAATGGAGCTGTGGGGCCACTGCCACATCTTCTACCCAAATAGGTCAGCTAAGACAAAAGGTAAGGAGCGGGCAGATTGCTGAACAAGCCTGGATTGGACCTGATGCCATCACATGATGTCTGCAAGATTGTTGCCAGCAGGGAGCCCTCCTGTGGCACATATACTCACCTGGATATTTGGCAAGTGGAAAGGTGTGTGCTGCACACTGGCATTACTCTCATAGCTGCCAAGTTTTCCCTTTTCTCGCGAGAAAGCCTATTCAGCATAAGGGAAAATCCCTTTAAAAAAGGGATAACTTGGCAGCTATGATTACTCTGCAGGCAGAGGCCAGCAAGACTCGATGGGTGAACATCTCTACCCAATCCACACACCAGCCCAGCACAAGAGGGGGTGGGATTGCTCTTCCACTTTTTAAAATCCAACACCATTTGCACCTTTTTAATTTATTTTTTAATCCAATGACATTTGCACATGCCAAATGTTCCAGTGAAATACTTGGCTCAGAAACCATATCAAAATTAGTTTTTAAAATGAGGGGGGGGGACAAAAAATGAGTACAAAAAATTAGTAATATGTGTTTAAATGTGTGGGTCTTTTGGCAGATGGAAAATAATAATAATGAATTTGTAGATTAATGTGTAAATGGGACAGAGTGGACCCAGTGGAGGGCACATCAGAAAGTGACAGGGACCAGAAAGAGACTGATTCACCCGTCCCTACCATTTGGCATGAGTGGCTATGGTGGTCTTTGATAAACAATATCTGGGAAGGAGCACTGCTTCTATTTGCAGAACTGTTTATTGGTCTAGTTTTATTTCTTGGCTGGCAAAGATAGACTCATTACTAAAAGGAATGTCTCATTTGCTGTGCTGCCTCCCAGGATACATCAGGGCTTTTGTCATTAATACTGTTATTTGTAGTTACAGGGTTGCACCATAGTTCTCTCTCCAACTCTCCCTGCCCCCTTTCCCCTGTACTTGCTGTAGCTATAATGGTTCACTATCATATTACACTGTTGCAAGTTAGTTGTGGTTACTCTTAGAAGCCATGGCAATGAACCAGTGCTGCTACTTGCTCACAGATGCAATCAGAGAAGCAAAATATTCTAGTTCAAATGCAATTTGATTGCAGCCATTTGGATGCCAACTGAATGCTAGGAAAAGAATGTTTGCCCCATCGAGAAACAAAGGGAGAATACTTCTCCCTATTTACATTATGGTCCTGTCCCCAAAATGGTGGGTTTCAAATGGGAAAAGGAAGCGGGGACTACTAGGTATCTCTCTAGTCTTTGCTTAGCTTTATGGGAGACCTGCCTGGACATAGGTTTTTAGGAGTACTAGTGGCAGTGCCACTTCTGCTATTTTTTTCATTTATAAATTTCTTCCTATGAAGCATCTCAAAGCGATTTCATATATGAAACTATTGCATCTATAAAAAAACAATTAAAAGAGTTACATATATAAAAACAACTGCATCTATCTATTTATCTATCTATCTATGGAACAATTTCAAATCCAACTGTAATAAAAACTTTTCACTTAGAAGGCTTATTAAAAGAGGAAAGGCTTTGTCCCTGCTGAACTTCTGGTGCTTACTGGAGACTATCTTTTATTCCAGCAAGCTATTTTCATTGACGTTGGATATTATAACTTTATCTGATTTTTATCTTTTGCATTGTATAAGGGAGAAACAAACCAGAAGCAGAAGTTGGGGGAAGCCCAGGAGGGGAGGGAAGAGGAAATGTAATATAAATGTTATGGGTATGAGATGTATGTAATGTTAGAAAAAGAAAAGTGAATAAAAATTTAATAATAATAATAATAATAATAATAATAATAATAATAATAATAATAACAGTTTTCAAAGCAGAATCAAAGTTGGAGGCTGGAGTCCTGAGAAACAAATGGAACTGCCCACACTGAACCAAAGGGGAGTTATGAATATTCTAAATGGTTTGCCAAAGGAGATTGGCTAGCCAGCTAGCCAAAAGTCAACCTTAGCATGCATCATCCTGAAGTGGATGTGGGCTGACATTTTATATTCAAGGTCATTTTTCAAATAGTACTTCAATTTCTCCCCCTTTATTGCAAAGCCACTAGTGCACTTAATGTACTTCACCTGCAAATTGCGAATTACGATCCAATTACTAATGTGGGATGCAATAGGCTTCCTTCAGTTAAAAACACAATTCTTTGCTCTTACATCGGGAGAATATTAAAAACAATCCGTTCCAGGATATATGTTGAAAGCAACTTCATTTTCTCTTTTTTTAGCTCAATAAATTAGTGATGAGCTATGGCTCTCGGGTATTAAACCAAAGAATTGGATTCCTGCTACTGAAAGCACCTATCTCTATCTCTGCTCCATTCTTTTTCATTAGCTCAAACAATTTTTCTTATAACCTTTTCCTGTGGAATCCTGTCCAATTAGAAGGAAAAAGTTTCTGTTTTAAGATCCAGAGTGAAAATGGCAAGGATGCCCATACAAGGATGATCTTAGAAGCTGAAACAACTCAGTCCATGTTTTAGGCAGATGGAAATCAACCAGTTTTGATGCATTGCTTTTCACTAAATAGCATCTCTGAACTTACACATTCATTCTCATGTAGTTGATGATGCGACGAAGGCCTTTTCTTTCGTCTTTTTCACTTCAACCTCTAGGGAATCCTGAGGTAAAATTAAGCTCCCTCTCTCCCTTTCTCCTTGCTGTAAACCCTTCTACCCCATGGGCTTGCTAGTAATGAGGTCTTTCTTCCAGCACACACGGCCAGGTATCATTTGCACCTTTTGGACTATTTACGAGACTTTCCCTTTTGTCCACAGTAAATGGGTTCACTCTCCCTGAACTTCCCCCACTGCAAAAGATTACCTCTCCCCTGAGGCAACACTGTGACACTTTAGGTTTGTGCTCCTATTCAGCCCCCTCAGTGAGACACAAACTATCCATTCTTCTCTTGTAGGAAGTGTTGATAACTTGCTGGAAAATGATACAAACGACTCTTTACTTGGCACTTAAACGATGAATATTTATTTGCTTCTAGTCATAATGAATACTTTATGGTTTCATGTGTACAAGCTTGGTTTTTGTTATTTCACCTTTGTCAAACATTCAATGTATATATCTTTTCCAACCTTTACCTAAACCTATCCTAACTATAAGACCTTCTTCTTCTTTTTTATTAACCACCCACGCTCCCATTCTCCAAAACCCTCTACTAACTGACAAACGGCTGCTCCTCCCTTTTAAACACGAGCATTCCTCCCCTAATAGAATGTTCAGTCCGCCAGCCTTGAGCGTGGTTTAACCCTTGACAGGTCAGGTAAATTTTTTAAAAAAGCATCACAAATAGTGTTAACCCCTTACAGATGACTGCAGTCCTGAATAGTATTGCATGTGTGAATGAGTCATCATCATGCACATCAAATGCCAGTCAAGGGCTATTGTGCTTGTCAGTAGAGACAACTGGGTGTCCCTTCTCAGGCAGAACACTTGAGAACTGTTGAAGCCAGAAGAGTTTTGAAGTATCCCAGAAGGGTTCTTCACATTGTGTTCTGTTCCATAAAGCAAAAGGTGAAGAGAATTTGAGGTTCCTCCTCATTTGAAACATCTGATAAATTCTAAAGGATGTTGAAAGAGTCTCTATAAGACCATAAATGATCTGGGATCCCTAGTTCACCATCTATGTTACATGAAGCAAAAGTTTGAATTTGGAGGTTCCTCCTGTTTTTTAAACATTTGACGGATTTTGAAAGCACCTTGATAAGACCACCAAATGTTTTGAGGAGGGCTACACATATTCTGAGTTTCAGTTCTTATCCCAAGGGAATGTTGATTTGAGCTTATGATAACTGTTTCGGGATCAGTGAAATTAACCCTCTTGACCAAGAAGGAATGAGATAAAGGTGTTTTGTTCTAGCTGGTTTGTCCTCTCGACCAAATTGTTCTGATTACCTGATTAATCAGCTGGAAACGTGGTAGTTTTGTTCCCACTTCATTTTGCATTCCCTTAAAATCCCCTAAATATATATTGTTAAACTAGGTCTCCTACTTCCCTGATCACAGTTTTCTCATTACACTTGGAAGATGTTAAAAACCACCTGCCAAAGCATACATTACCACCCACTGTTAAAGAGAGGCCACAACTTAACAAACACCTGGATGGGAACATGGGGTAGGAGAGGAGGGAGACAGAACTAAATGGAGGCTGGATCTCCCGAGTCTTTGCGAAGGAGACAGAAATGAGATCAAAGCATGTAATTATAGCTTCTGGTAGCGACAACAGGAAAAGGAGACAGTGAGGCATAGAAACCCACTTAGGACAAAAGCAGCTTCCAGGCTCAGCATGAGCAAAGAAAGATTTCAGGGGAAGAATCTTTAAAATTGGAAATTAGCTGACTTTCTTTTCATTGACTGTGTTGAGATGCTAATGGAATAGTTTGGCTGCAGTGCAGTAATGTCAGGTACATAATCAGATGCACGGCTATCTGGCTGCAAAGGAAGGGAACGTGAAAGGTACATGAAAGAGGGCCTTAAAGTTATCTCTCTCAGGAGAAGATTGCTGGGGGCAGTTGCACCAAATCCTGCTCACCACAAATGCTCCTGGTGTTTTCTTAAAACGAGCAACCAGAGCTTGCCCACAGGGCACTAGAACGCTGCTCACAGCTGCCCACCAACACATGGAAACGAACATTGTCTTATTGATGTACAGGCAGAAAGACCATTCCCCCCATAAAAGGGGAGGCGCATTTTGCGCGGTCGCGCACAGCCCCCTGGGATCCCTAAGGCAGCCCTGGAAGTTTGGAGGCTGGTGCTGCCTTCCCAGACTGGATACTGGTGGACTCCGCCCATGCAGTTACCGGTACTTGTCCAATCCAGCTCGGGGAGGCGTTGCCAGGGGGATAGGCCAGGTAGGAGGAGGTAACCTTACTGTGCACACAGCTGAAGCAGTTGACGGCTCCAGAGCTTTCCCACCCTCCACTCCCAACCTGTATTACAGGTTATTTTCTTCCACAGGCGTACACGCACGCAGGCGCTGCTACGACAAAGCTGCTGTTGAAGAGCCGGAAAGGAATTTCCCTGCATTGGCAGGTTTCGCCTTTCCCATAGCAATTCGCCACAACTTTGGCGGATACAGGCCTTGGGGGGGGGAATCCTTTAGTCATCTACATAAATGGGGGGCATGGGGCGGTGACCCCCCACCCCAATTGTGGCGGTGATAACAGGGTTCTTGTAAATGGGGCTAAGGGGGAGGCATTGACCATACACAATAGGCTGTCATACACAAATGGGGCTAAGGGGGAGGCTGCGACCGAGGGGGGGGGCTATCTGCTTGAACATATGTTCTCCAGAGCTAGCCCAACCCCCACACATGCTGGATAACCCTGAATTTACCCAGATCCCCGGCTGGGGGCTGGGAAGGATATATGCCCAATGCCTGAGCCAAGGTCTCTCTACATCTGAATTCTTAATAAAGTTGTGGCCAATTTTAATCCCATAGAACGTGGTCTTGTATCATCATTCCGCTCGGGGGCTGCCTGGGGGCTTTGGGGGACTCTGCCTGACCACACAAATTAATTTGCACCTGTGAAGATTGTCTGAGGTCAATTCACTATTAATAATAAGAAGAATATAAATAATCAACAAAGTGGATGGCAGTGGTAATGCATAGCTTTCCTTTGCTCAACACCCCAAAAGACAGCTTTCCAGGTCATGTGGGCAGCATGACTAAACAGCTTCTGGCACAATGGGACACCATGACGGAAACCAGAGCCCACAGAAATGCTGTTTACCTTTACGCAGTTGCAGTATCTATTTATCTACTTGCACTGGTATGCTATTGAACTGCTAGGTTGGCAGAAGCTGGAGCCGGGCAACAGGAGCTCACCCCGTCATGCAGATTTAAACTGCTGACCTTCTGATCGACAACCCCAAGAGGCTCAGTGGTTTAGACCACAGAGCCACCTGCATCCCTACTTGTTCCTAAAAGAGGTCTCCAAATACAGTTAATCAAAAGCTTATCAGTTGTTCTTCCACGAAAAGAACCATAATGGTGGCCAAGCTTTCCTAAAACACAGCTCACCCAATTCTGATCTTCCATGAAAAGTGCAGTCACAGGAGACAGTTGCAAATATTTCTAGGTTGCTATGGTAGGTCAGGAGAAGCAAGCAGGAGTTCCAGCAGGCCTTTCCATTGCCCAACATGAACCAAGGCTTCACTCTAGAATTTGTGCCAGAATCTCCTGCACATTGCTGGGACCCTGAGACAATTCTGCAAGGAATCTTCAGCGGATGAATCAATGTACAAACAGTTCCCTAAAGGTGATGGTAGATGTTATTTTAAATGACCGGACGGATGCATGGGAATGTTAGTGCAAGTTGCTCCATGTAGAACTGTACATCAGGAAAGCATTTTTTAAAAATCACATTCCCAAGAAGGTTGAAGACCTATGGACAATTTATGGTGGGATGGACAAATTGCCTAACTTCATACACGGCAGCTTCCTAGGGTTTATTCTTACGTTACCAGGCAGAGGGCCTTCTCGGTAGTGAAACCCACCCAGTGGAACTCCCTCCCATCAGATGTCAAGGAAATAAACAACTATCTGACTTTTAGAAGACATCTGAAGGCAGCCCTGTTTAGGGAAGTTTTTAATGTTTGATGTTTTATTGTATTTTTAAGATTTTGTTGGAAGCAGCCCAGAGTGGCTGGGGAAACCCACAGATGAGCAGGGTATAAATAATTTCTTCTTCTTCTTCTTCTTCTTCTTCTTCTTCTTCTTCTTCTTCTTCTTCTTCTTCTTCTTCTTCTTCTTCTTCTTCTTCCTCTTCTTCTTCTTCTTCTTCTTCTTCTTCTTCTTCTTCTTCTTCTTCTTCTTCTTCTTCTTCTTCTTCTTCTTCGCCCCCTTGAATGAGATAGGAAATTAGCTGTGAGATGAGATAAACAAATGCCACTATTCTGTGGCATTCCCCCACCCTCATTTTCATACTTTTTAAATAAATAAATAAATAAATAAATAAATGAAATGCTATACCTATTTGGTGTTTAGAACATGAGGAGGAGGAGGAGGAGGAGGAGGAGGAGGAGGAGGAGGAGGAGGAGGAGAAGAAGAAGAAGAAGAAGAAGAAGAAGAAGAAGAAGAAGAAGAAGAAGAAGAAGAAGAAGAAGAAGAAGAAGAATTGTATGTCAGGTTTCATGCTTTAATTATGCAATCCTAAAGCTGGTGTGTACAGGTGGTTTTGATGCCCATCAGAGTGAAGTAAGAGAAGCGCTCTTGTACTTCTTCATCCATTACATTTTTTCCCATTTTACACACTTTCCCTCCTGCTCAGAACAATAGAAAGAAACTTACCAGGCAAGGCTGATACTAGCTCCTTCCAGCAGTGCCAGAGTGCTCCGTTGGTGCATTTGCACTGTGCTGACCTCCCCACGTCTTTGCCCTTCTCCCTCCCCATAGGCAACAGCAACCCACCCAGATGGCCACTGTGAGAATGGGACGTTGGACTAGATGGGCCTTTGGTCTGGTCCAGGCAGACCGCTTTAATCAACCAGGCAGACTAGATGGGCCTTTGGTCTGGTCCAGGCAGCCTCTTCTGGTGTTCTTATGTCCAGGGCTGAAGCTGAGGCTTTCTGCATTCAAAGCATGTGCTCTACCACTGAGCCCTAGGGAGCGAGAGAGGATCTGGGGGCTTTTTCTATTCCCACTTTGATATTGTGTGCATCTAACATCCATCAGAGTATAAAAGGATCCTTTGTGAGAGGCACAGCGGTTTTTGTCAGGTCCTCTGAAATAGCTCCCGCTTTAATCAAGCTGCCTTTGAATGTCCTCACAATGCAACCTCACACTTGACTGGGCGGTCCGTTGCGGTAACTTTCTGGCCTTCAGAAAAGACTATGTATCCAACTTCCCAGACAATAGCTTCATTACCAAGGGGCTTGCTGGGTTTCGTCCAAGCATCAGTATGCCACAACAAATACCTGGCAGTGCTATTTTTCTAGAAAGAGAGGTGCCGGAACTCACCATGAGCACCTCCCTTGTTCTCTTATAATGGCAATGGCACTCACCTGCGAGGTGCCGGAACTGAGTTATGATGCGTTCCAGCTGGAAAAAAAAAACCTGCTTCACACCCAGGACAATAAAGTTTTCTGCATGTTTTGCTGCTAAGTTACCTTCTCTGCCGCTACATCTCAACCATTTGGTTCTCTGTTTATGTCTCAGCCCCCCAAAAGAAGAATTCACAGAGTGCCGCATGAAAAGCGGAGAAATCCTGTGGGGAAGTTCTTGGTTTCTATTCTTTCTTTTGTTTTCACTTCAAACGTCTTTCTAAGACTGCAGGTAATCAATGGATTGTTGATTCTCCAGAGATGTTAACCAGCTAGTCAATCAGCAGACATAAATCTGCACCTCCAGAAAGCATCCTCTGTTTTAAAATTCAGACCATTCTCTTCAAGTTGAACCTTTTCTCTAACTTTGTGTATCTATGTTGGGGGGAGGGGGGCTTCCTTTTTGTTCTTAGCAGTGGTCATTCCCTTTGCTGCCAACACTGTGTCTGCAGCTGAACATAAGAATTGGAACTAGCACAGAAAGGAAAATGTCAAATTTGACTTGGAACTGCAAAACAATGGTGAATGTGTACATGTTCCCCCTGAGATGTGGGGGGGGGCAGGGGGAGGCCAGCAGCAGATATAACAGCAGCAATAACTGAAAAGAGCCCCACACACCTCTAGTGGGCCAAGATCCAGTTTTTTCCTCTTTACTAACGTGAATTAGGTGGTAGCACCCAGCATAGATCCTGGGTTGACATCCTTCAGGTCCTTGGCTCAACAATAGTCATAGCAACCTTGAGTTTTGCTTAACATTTGCAGATGTTCAGGCTTCCTGAGGCAAACTGGAGCATTTATGAAGTGAGAATTGAAATTAACAAATATGACTAATCTGTTCTTTCGGCTTCGTGTTACTGGGGTACCAATACCTGAATTCCTGCTTCAGTGGATGGTTTTAATTAAGACCTGGATTCATTACTATTTAAAAAACAATAACAAAACCTTGCTGGCCAGTGGGGATCTCTTAACCCTCTCCCTGCCAATCCCAACCCAGTCTTTCCACTGGCCATTTTCCAGCACTTTAAGCCAACTTCCTTAAGACAAGGCATTGACATTTTTTGCAATTAAAATGCAGAAAGCAAAAAGGTTAAAAGGATAATGTTAACGGAAATGTACAAAAGTCACACTCCCTACCCCACACTTTTCAGGGTATTTTCACTGACTTTAATGAGGCCACTATGGAGATGCAGTGGCCTTTAGGACTAAGGCTGAAATCTCCTTGCAGCCTCACTTTTTAATTAATCCTTGTGGGGCGGGGGATGGGGGATGGGGGATGGGACAGAAGATGGGAACTGGAAGCCATTCCAATGAATTAGCTGATATATTGGATCCCCCACCCCGTACACATTCATTTTCATGCAAATCCATTCATGTTTGACAGCAGTTGTCATTAAAGCACGGGGTCACTTTGTAGCCTTGACGGCAGATCAAGCTTTTTGCCATTATCTGTAATTGGCAAACTGGGTAACGAGACAGCATTCCCAAGATGGCCCTGGGATTTACGTGTGCCTCGTTAGCAGAACCAAAGCTGCTCTGTGGCATTCAACGGGCGACAAAGGAGAAATGCTCAACACAACAGGATTGTTATATTTCTCTCTCTCTTCCCTTGCACCTCGATTCTCAAAACACTTCTGCAACTCCAAGAACAAAATATCTTACAGTGCTTCATAATTATAGACGCCTCACAATTTTAAATTGGGGCTGAACTGAAAATCCGACCCACCCACCCCCATTTTGCTGCCCCATTTTCAGGTGGTACATTTGGGAGCAATTTGAATGGTTTCGGGTAGGTTATTTTTTTTTAAAAAAAGTTCAATTGTTGCAACAGCAATGTGGTTCCCCTCCCCCTTTAAAAATGTTTCAGCATAGGCAGTGAAAACAACAGAGTTTCTCGCATTGGCTGCATCCTAGTGGTCATTCTTTATTTTTATTTTTTACTGTGCTTGCATACAGCAGAATGATACTAGGAAAAAGCTTACTGATTAAATCATTCTAGTTTCATAGAGTCACCATTGCTACTAGTATTAAGTGAGTTGATGTGATTTACTGGGCTGGGCTGAAGATCGGATGTATAGTAGTCTGGGGCCATAGCAGGTCAAAGACTCGTTACTATTTCTGCAGAAGGGCCCCTGTATCCAGGGACACTCCATCACCATGGAAGGGAAGCCTTTTAGCCCCTGATAAGATGTATTCTTACCCTTTGTGCTGACTGCAGCCAATCAAAGGAAAAGGAGGTGAGTCAGCCACAGAGGATTGGCTCCTAGGGTCACTCTGGAGACGGTACAGAAGGACCTCCAAAAGGTGTTGCCCTGTATACACCAAAGCTAAGCATCTGGGAACATTTCAGCTTCCAGAGATCTGTTATGTACCATGGCACTTGAAAGAAAAAGAAATTAAGTCACTCCAAAAACAGATTCACACGCATTATGTGCACAGAATATAATATATCTAGCTGATCTATGTTAATCATTGCAAAACATCCCTAATGATGATTATTGTATAATCATAGAAGATTGCATTATTTGAAAGGGGGGATGGCCATGAGGGTGTGTGGCTGTGACTACCATGAAGAGAGCCTGGGCTTCTAAATTTGCCACTACAGCTGTAGGCAAAGGAGAAGCCACAACACTGCTACTTCCATCTGCCAAGACTGTTTTTACAACAAAGCTTCTGAGCAAGCCTTTGGAACTACCATCGTGAAAGCATTCTTTCTTATACCACAATGAAAAGAAAATATTAGATTACAATGATCAATGTGCCTCTTTCCAGCTGGCGCTGCCATTTCTAACCTATCCTCTTTATACTGCCTAAATTACAATACAGTCTCCATTTACTAAGTTCTGACTGGAACCCGGCACGGTTCTCTGTTGCAACAGCTATGGCTATATGCACCCATTTTCTCAATCTTGTCAATGGTTCAGCCAGTGAACCAATTGCGGGTCAATGAGAAAACTTCCAGACGCAAAGCTGATTGGCTTAACCCATTCACACACACACACACACACACACACACACACACACACACACACACACAATTCCAAACAGAATAGAGGAGAAACCAACCAGATACTTTTGACAGTGATATTTTCCTCCTGTTATCTCAAGAACTACAGCAAAATCCCACTAGCTTTTGAATTTGGAATGGCAAACTATTCTCATGCCTGTGGTTCATTACTGTGGATATATTTATAATTTTACCTGCAGGTACTTAAATCAGCAGCACCAGGGGAGCCTGCAAAGATCACATATTTAGGAGAGTTCTCAGATATGAAAACAAACCTAATTTGTATCCACTTGAGCCTCCTCACACCACTTCCAAATACAGAACAAGCGGGGAAGATTAATGCTGGCAAGTGATCCAAGAAGTAATCACAACTGCTTTTAGCTCATTATGAAGATTTTACACCTGTGATTAAGGCAGACATACTGGATGACTTATTCTGCCAGGAGATACCTTCCTGTGCATTTCATTAGGGAAAGCTAAATATAAGTACAACTTGACTCTCTTTTCCTAATACAGTGGTACCTTGGTTCTCAAACGTCTTGGTACTCAAACACAGGCCCGTTTTAACCACATCCAGCGCCATGGCACAAAGGTCCCTCCGGTGCCCCCTCCCTTCCCAAAATTTAGCCTGGGGTGGAGGGCGCCGTTGGCGACAATTTGTTGTTGACAAAGGAGTGCTGGCCATATAAAGGGCCCCATTACCTTCAGTAGCTTAGGGCCTCATCAAACCTAAATTTGGCCCTGCCCACCTCCCCTTAAGCTTCCCACGCCACTCAAAAATCAGGCCAGCGGTGCGTGGGTTCAGGGTCCTCCTTCAGTCAGAAGGTGGTATTCAACCCAATTAAATTAATGAACATGGGTCTATTCTGAGTAAAGCTTAGTTGATTATCACCCAGAAACCCTTGACAATCTACTGCAAAACACCCAAAGCTTTACCACAATTGCCCTGAATCTACCTGTGACTCCCCGTTCTTGCTGGAAACAGCTTATTCATCCAAATGAAGTTTTCACTGTGGTCACATCCACACCATATATTTAAAGCACATGACGCCCCCGAAAAGTATTGTGTGAACTGCCGGTTGCTGTGAATCGTAGCTCTATGAGGAGTAACCAACAGTTTCCAGGAGTCTTTGGGGGAAGCCCCGAGCTTCAAATGTGCATTTAGTGTATCATGTAGATGTGACCTTTATTTACTACTATTACCTCAGCATTTTCATGAGTTCACAATGCATTTAGGGGTGTTTGGGGAAACATAATGGAAACTCTTTAGAACTAGATCTCTCCAGACTAAAGGCAAAAGTCATTAAATGCACCTTTGTTTATCTGCACAGTCGTTTGCATAGGAGGAGGAACTTTTGTTTCATCTGTTCCTGGCACTTATTTCCCACCTGAGCTGGGTTTATGACAGCATAATCATTTCCACAGCAACCAGAATTCTGACATGAGGCGAGAGAGATGGTTGGCAGGATGAGGCGAGGTGTGTAGATGAAGCAAATGATCTCTCGGGAAACAAAGCTCCCTTTTCACGTACATATACATCTTATGGACCCAGCCAAGTACAAAGAAGGAAGGAAGGAAGGAAGGAAGGAAGGAAGGAAGGAAGGAAGGAAGGAAGGAAGGAAAGAAAGAAAGAAAGAAAGAAAGAAAGAAAGAAAGAAAGAAAGCAGAACTGAAAAGCAGAACGGCCTACAAAAGGCAGGCATGGAAGCATCCCTGTTTTCTTTGTCTACCACTTTCTCTTACAAATATTTTAAACAATGATAATGGTGGAAGAATATGGAACATGGTACACAACACTCCAACTTCAGTGAGCACCCAGTATGTTAAGGCAAGAGGGTGGGGGTGTTGCCATGGACTGACTGGAAACAGAGGTGTGATGGGAGGCACCAGCTAGGGAACCCCCAAGGGAAGAAGGCTCAGAGACAGGGGATTGGTGTTGGAAGGATAATGAGTGGTCATAGAGAGAAGAGGGAGCAGACTAGGAGGAAGTGACAGAAGCTGAAGAGGTAACAGGGTTTAGTGAGCAGGAAGAGGCTATGGCAGAGAGCAGTCCAGACTCCGAGGCAGAAGTAGAGGAGAGGGACCAAGATACAGTGATGAGTCTTCCTTCTTGCTGTTTCCAGCTCCCCTCCCCCTGGTCTCACAGAACTGGAAGTGGTATGAAGAGAGCAGAGCAAAGGCAGGCAGGGTCTCAGAGTGCTTAGGAAGGATCTGGGGGAAGAGACTTAGGACACTATGGGAAGTTCAGCCCTCACAACTGCCTCATTGGGGCAAGATCTATCAGGAAGACTTGCTTTGATCACCAGGCCTGGCCTCCTGAGCCAACCTTGTTTCTTTGAATAAAGAGTGAACTTCACTGGCACTCTGTGAGTTATTGCTGACCAGCTCTGGTCCCTCTCCTGACAGGAAGCCTAATTCCTTGGAGGGCTTTTCACCCCAAAAGTGTCTATATGGGATAGTTCTCAGGGGGCAACGAGGGCAACAACAGGAAGGTGAGGTGGGTAGTGCCCCTCCTGGCCTAAGACCAGGGGTGGGGGAGAAGAAATTCAATTCAGTTCACGTTTAAAGCCAAATCTATCAAACACACACTTTCCAAAGCAATATGAGAACTGAAACACAGCCATCCTCTGAAGTTCACACTTATCCAGATTTTGCATGCAGTTTTCCAACCAAACAATGTTTACAGAAATGCATGTATTGGGGGAAAGCGTGCATAAACCACTTTGAGGCTTTTGTGTGGTGTGTGTGTGTGTGTGTGTGTGTGTGTGTGTGTGTGTGTGTGTTACAGTCAACCGCTGTATGGAAAAAATGAGAAAGTTATGAAATAAAAATGAGTATCTTACTGAAAATAGCATACAAGAAATATTAGGATGGGGCAAATATGCATTATCATAGAATAGTGGAGTTGGAAAGAGCCCTGAGGGATTACCTAGTCCAATCCCCTGCAATGCAGGAATGAGCAGCTGTCCTTTACAGGGATCAAACATGCAACCTTGTCATTATCAGTACCAAGCTCTAACCAACTGGACTATTCTAGTTTCTAGTCCAAACTGCATACAGAAATGTATTTATTAAGAGAGATTCACACTAAAATTCTGAAGAATTTCCATGAGGTGGGGTGTTGGAGCCGATTGCTGCAGAAATGTGGAGAGCTGAATTTAATATTAGAAAAATAGGAGAGCTACAATTGACAGATACTTTCATCCCTACCTTAAGTACACAGCACATACAGAAAAATGCACATGGTAAAGGAAAGGGAAAACCTTTTTTGTTGTTGTTATCAACCGGCCTCGGTTTTATTTTACCATTTCAGGCAGTTTTGTGCTCAGCAAATGCTTGTCCTTGTGGGAGTTTACTTGGTATTATCCAGTCAGTAGATATTATTTTGTGGACAGTCAGGTGTCCACCAGTGTTTGATCAAGAATTGGGTGGAGAGAAATCACTCCTGCGCTGCCATGTTCCACAATGTACTGAGCTGTGGGGGTGTTTGCATGGACGGGTCCCCTGGTCCCGGGCTAATTACCTACTTGAGAGCACCAGAGCTGCACAAATGATAAAATCGTTCAGAAGAAGCAAACGCTTGAGATGGAATAAACTGAATAAAACTGTCAGCTGAATAGATTATTGACCACCTCACCTTTATGTCTGGAAACAATCAGAGTGGAGGGAAGGGAGAAAAATACTCCCTTTCCTATGCCAGGTGAATAAATTGGATTAAGCCCACACGGCTAAAATTTAGAATCTGTGTCTCTTGTGGGTATATTCACTGTAATGCAGATTTAATATTTAGACAGAGACATATATATTGTGCACATGGAGGCCGGCAGCTCTTGTTTGCATACTGCAGAGGACATAAATGAGGGTGGGGGTAGCAATCTAATATGTGGAAGCTGCATATATTTATAGACACATCCCTGTGTTGATAATGCCTTCTCTTTGTCCTTTGTCTGTGCCCATTCTCTCACGCACATATTTACTCCTTCCGTTTGCTCATACACAGAATCACAGAATTGTAGAGTGGGAAGGGACCCCGAGGGTCATCCAGCCCAACCCCCTGCAATGCAGGAATCACATCTAAATAATTCCTGACAGATGGCCATCCAACCTCTGCTTAAAAACATCCAAGGAAGGAGAGTCCACTATCTTCCCAACAGAGTCTGTTTTACTGTCCACCACACTCCTTGGCAGCAAATTCCACTGCCGAACAGCTCTTGCCATCAGAAAGTTCTTGCTAATGTTTAGGTAGAATCTCCTTTCTTGTAATTCGAATCCATTGGTTTGGGTCCTAGCCTCCAGAGCAGCAGAAAACAAGCCTGTTCTGTCTTCCCTGTGACAGCCCTTTAGATATTTGAAGGTGGCTATCCTATCACCTCTCAGTCTTCTCTTCTCCAGCCTAAACTTCCCCAGTCATTTGATAGCTAATCCATTTTAACTGGGGTTTTAGATTATGGGCAAAACATTTTTTGTGGTTTTTTTCCTTATCAAATTTTCTCTGGAAATGATAAACCTGAATTAAATGGGGTGGGGAAGAGAAATACAGGTTGGTGTTTTGAAGCTAATGATATTGTGAGGACACTGCAAGAAAATGTGCATGTTTGAGGAGCACCAGTCCCACAACTAACACCCATCTGGAAGTAGAGACGTGCCAATCTGTGAATTTCAGTTGCTCTCGGTTTGTCATTTTTCCAGTCTTAAATTCAATTCTCTACACTTCCACACCAATTTGTGATTTTTTTTAAAAAAAAAGCAGTCTTACTGAAAATTCATCAGTACTTTAGTATGAATTCCTCTCAAGACACACCACTTTGAATGCATTTTTGTCCAATGTGCACTTTTATTTTGGGGGAAAGTTATTTCCCCTAACCACGCATTCTTCTTCTTTTTGCTATTTTCAGTCCCCCCCCCCCCCTAGCATTTGCATTGTTGTACACATTACTTTTCTGGAGAGCTGAGCTGTAAAATTCAGAGGCAAGCGTTGTTCAAAGGATGGCTGTGTTTCAGTTTGCTTATTGCTTCAGAAAGTGTGAATTATATAGGTTAGTCTTTAGCACCCAATATCTTCCTCCAACTCCAAGAAAAGATGGGGTTTAAAAGTCTGAGTTGCATTTTCTTAAAGCAGATTGCAATGATGTGGCTTCTTTTCTTCATCGTTTCTGCCCCAGTGCATTCTTTCTAATCCTATGTAAAATCTTTTTTTATGGACATGGGATATGCCACACTGCTGTTATTTTAAAGCTACACATCTCAAAAGAAACAGGAAACTCCATGATTTATTCCTAAAGCGCATAAAAACAAGAAGTCAGCCTCTGTATTTCTGATCTTTCTTTCTTTCTTTCTTTCTTTCTTTCTTTCTTTCTTTCTTTCTTTCTTTCTTAAAAATGGTTTCAGTGCTGTTCACTGGTGGTCAGTTTGACCTGCGTTTTATGAAAGGAGCAATCTACATCAGCCCACTCTTTATCTCCTGCAATTCTCATTCCATATACCTCCCTTACAGATTTTGTTCTTAAACTGCATATTTGAGACAAGCCATTTGACTTATTACCGTGACATGATTTATACTTCATTATTAGTAATTTGCCTCAGGATTCTGATTATAATGGCACCTTTTATCATGTTTAATCATTTTAGTACAGTTTCTCTACTTAATGTGGCTCTCTCCCGGAGCTACTATCAAAACTTTGCCTAAAGTGAAATTCAAAAAGTCCTCCTAAAGCATAGCATCTGTGGACATTTCAAGGGAAGCTAAAAGACAATGAGCAACATTCCTCTGTGGGATGGGGGAAGAATTTTGCACATCTTACCTCATTGACTTGTTTTTTCATTGTGAGCATTGAATGCAAAATCAGAGTCAAATGTCACACCAAATAATCACATTTACTGGAGCACCACAGGAATGGGGAAAGGAGCTATGAGAAGCGACAGGCTACAGTGCAGAGTCGAAAGTGTCCCAGCCCAGTATGTCCCTAGGCTAGGGATGGGTGGGAGAATTCAATTCAGCTTGCATTTGAAGGCAAATCTTTGCAAAACTATATGGGACCCAAAAGCATAACCACCCCTCAAACGTCACCCTTCTCCAAATTTTTCAGTGCTGTTCTCCAGCCAGGTAATGTGTCCAAATTTAACTTACTGGGGTGCATGAAAAGCCGTATGAAACTAGCATACAAAATTACCTAATTTTAGGGAGAATCACTTTGTGAAAATGTCTGTGTTGAGTAAAGTTGCATACAAACATTGGGAGAAATTGGCACTAAAGTGCTAATTAATTTTCATGAGGGCTTTTTAAAATTGCAAACTGATGTGGAGATGAAGTGAACTGAAGTTGGGGGGGGGGATTGTAGATTAAATAGAGAGAGAAAGAAATAGACCTGAAGGAGCGTCTCCACCCCCATCGTTCTGCCCGGACACTGAGGTCCAGCACCGAGGGCCTTCTGGCGGTTCCCTCGTTGTGAGAAGCCAAGTTACAGGGAACCAGGCAGAGGGCCTTCTCGGTAGTGGCGCCCAACCTGTGGAATGCCCTCCCATCAGATGTCAAAGAGAAAAACAACTACCAGACTTTTAGAAGACATCTGAAGGCAGCCCTGTTTAGGGAGGCTTTTAATGTTTAATAGATTACCGTATTTTACTTTTGTTGGAAGCCACCCAGAGTGGCTAGGGAAACCCAGCCAGATGGGTGGAGTATAAATAATAAATTATTATCAGTATTATTAGTATTATTATCTATCATCCCTACCCTAGACATGCCATTAGGCTCATCTCTGATTATTGAGCCTTTACCTTCATCTGCCTTTGAAGGTCCCACATCACCCTGCCAACAAATAATCCAGATTTTTTAATTAGCGCACAGGCAGGAATAATAATAATAATAATAATAATAATAATAATAATAATAATAATAATAATTTATACCCCGCCCATCTGGCTGGGTTTCCCCAGCCACTCTGTGCGGCTTCCAACAGAAAATTAAAATACAATAATCTATTAAACATTAAAAGAGCCAGTGGGTGTGGGCATTTTGAAATTTGCTGGTAACATAACCGTACCTTTAGAAGTGAGTGACCAATGCAAGAACAAATCTTCCTCTTGAGGTTTGCAGACAAGGCAAAATGTAACGGATAGGAAGAGCTGCAAGGCCTTAAGCATGCTGGTTGTCTGGTTGATGCTGCCTTTCCATGTTTAAATGCCCAGGACCATATCTTTCCTCTTGGACACTTGCTTGAGGTTCCCCACTGACATCAGGGGCATCGGTGCTTTCATGTCTCAAAGAATCACTCAGCCCACCATCACCACTCTCTGGGATGGAGAAACCAAGCTAAAGCCAGAGGGGGCGGAGGAGAGAGTGGAGGGGGTGTTGGTTCCTAATTTGGAAGCCCAGAGCAGTGACGATGTCAGCATTACAAGATCGCTCCTGACATTATATTTCTGATGGGGGACAGCGGTGGAGGAATGGAGTGAGAAAATAAAAATAGCCCATCTGATGGCCAGACCAGAACCATCAGAGATGCACAGTTTTTTCCCCCTCTTCCCCAAGTCATGTCTGCCACATTCTACCATTTGTGTGGTTATGACTTTGCTTGTGTTGAGCTTTGCATAATTCCACTGACATGTGGGCAGAGGTCCTTTAGTCGATTTCTTGTGCACGTCCGTCTCTTGCCATCAGAGTGCAGACATTCCACAGCAAACAGGGCCGTCTTAAGCGCCCCTGGCGCCGTGGTCCGCCGGATCCCTTCGGCGCCCCCACCCACCCCATTTCCCAGCGCTGTGGGTGGGCGGGCACCGCACGGCTGTCACAGGTGCTGCTGCGCGGCGGGCGGGCAGGCACAGCGCAGTTGCCGTGGGCGCAGCTGTGCGGCGGACCGGCCGGCCAGTGGGCGGGCGGGTGGGCGCAGCTCGTGGCGCCCCCCTGGTGGGCCGGTGCCGTGGTGCCCTGCGCCACCCAGCTTGACCGTAGGGCCGGCCCTGACAGCAAACGTAAGTTGGCAAATACAGGAGGACAGTGATTAGGAAAGGGCTGTTCTATGTAGGTTTGGGCACCAGTCTGTATCTTGGTTTTCTTGTTCCACTTCTCTGCTGTTAGAATAAGCCAGGTGCTGCTGGAGAGAGAAGGCAGGATCACAAGGGTAGGAAGGAAGATCTCTCTCAGTGCCTGTAGTAGCTGTCAAACTAGAGAGCTGTTGTTGCCGTCGTCCAGAATAATCCAAAGTGCTTGCAAAGGTTGTATGGAAAGATAACAACTTCATTGCAGGGATCTTTCTTTCATAGTATCTGGCTCCACTCACTCACTCCCTTCCCTTTGTACTATGAAGTCAAAGGCAGCATTTGAAGCTCACATTTTGAAGAAGAAGAAGAAGAAGAAGAAGAAGAAGAAATTATTTATACCCTGCTCATCTGGCTGGGTTGTCCCGGCCACACTGGGCAGTTTCCAACAAATTAAACACACTAAGCACAGTAAAACATCAAACATTTTCTTTGAGCTATTAGGGGATTAAGTTCTGAAGGGTCCAAATAATTTATGATGCCCTAGTAAGAAAACAAGAGCAGATGAACTTGTTTCAGGTTGGTTTGTTAGAATCTCTTTGCAGATGACCCTATGGGATGCTGACAAAACAGCATGGAAATGCAGAAGGCATTTCTCACTCAGTTGACAAATACATAATCTATGTCCCAGCCTGTATATGAGGAAAAGCTGGATGAAATGGTTTCCCAGAGATGTAGGTACTGTGAACGTTTGTTAAAAGGTCTGACTAATATTATTCATTCAATAATTTTAATCCCACCAAGGAGATCAAGGTGGAATTCATGATCATCGCACTCCCCATTTTATTCTCACAAAAACTTACAAGACTATGACTGGCCCAAGGTCACCCAGTGAACTTTCTGACTGACTGAGTGAGGATTTGAACCCTGGTCTCCCAGGTCTTAGTCCAGCATTCTAACCACTACACCACAGTGACTCCACATCTGCAGATCCATCTTTGTGAGCAAGATCAGCATGGCATGTCCCTCTTTATGTCAATCCCAAGAGCGTTACCATTCCCTAAGGCCCAAAAACTCATCATGGGGGACAGGAGGAACTGATCAGTACCAGCTTCAGTGAAGCATTTCCTCTGCCCCATCAGAGACTAGAGCTTCGTATGTAATTCTCACCATGAGGAAGGCCCTCAGAGAACCTTCTCTTTGACAGAAATGATGTGTGAAGTATTAGTTTCCCACTGGGGAGTCTGAGCTCCGCTGAGAACACTTGCTGCAGTCTCCTTCTCAAGCCCCAAGGTATGTTGAAAACTATTTCAACTGAAAAATGGAATTGGCACCAAAGGCTATCATTGGAAATTCCATGGCATGGAATGCAATGCATACGGGTGTCTAATTTGGCAAAGGTTGTTTCTTCCTCAACCTCAGAATTGGGAATGATTCTCATCCCTCCTTAGGAGTCATTTGCTAATCCATAGGGGTGTATGCCCCTCTGTGACATCAGAACTGACACAATGGCAAGCAGAGAAGTTGTAACGTATCAGGTCTGCCTCAAGGCTTCTTCTGTCACCAACAAACTTCTATGCTTAGGAATACACAGCTGATTTGAAATTAACTTCAAGCGGTATCCTGGGAGATTACCCAAGACTTTCTTCTTGATTATCATTGAATACCCAAGGGTTTATTCTACTATCATTGACATTAGTATTGTTTGCACAGCACCACCAATGCATATAGCCTATTATCACAAATAATAATGCATTCTTTTATTTCGTATCATGCCCTTTCTCCAAGTGCTCAGGAAGACAAACATCACCCCTCCCATATGACCTTCCTAACAACCCTGTTTAGGAAGTTTAGTCTGAAAGAGAGGGTCTTGCCCAAGAATTTGAATCTGGGTCTCTCCAAAACTCAACCCACACCTGCAAAATAATTCCCTTCTTCCTGTTTTCTGCCTGATTTCTCAGTCATATAGGTCCCTTGATATTATTCTGTACACTATAGTGTGTGTGTGTGTGTGTGTGTGTGAGAGAGAGAGAGAGAGAGAGAGAGAGAGAGAGAGGTGTGTGACCCCTCCCACTGCTTGCATGTGGCTCCCAGAAGGTTAGGGTCAAGGGAAAATGGCATTTGGAGTGAAAACGTTCTCCTGGCCCTGCTTTACAGCATAACATAAGCTAAACAACAACAACAAAAAAACAGCTCCCTGTTCTAAGAAGCTTCCGAGCTAAGTCTTACGTCTGCATGACACTTGGTGACCCATTTACATTGGTTCTTAAGCCATCCCTTGGCAACCACTGCTGTAATGGCAACAGACGTCTGATGATTGTGCATTTTGCTAGCTTAGTGGGAGTTTTGTTATAATGAGAGCACGCACAGATAACATTTGCATTACTGCCTGAGCCTCAGCCTCTGATGCCTGATCAAGCCTTCCTCAGATGCCCTGAGTGTTTTGATTATAATCTAATAACGACAAGGAAAAGGCTGAACGGGCAAGGTCACCGCCAGTAGGAGTGAGATGAAAGGAGCAGAGATTCCCTCCACCACCATTCCGTTCCTCTCTTCCTCTCCTTTTTTTCATTCCAGGGGGACGGACATTTGTTGTTTCCATGTGCAGCATCCCGACTGCTGGGCAGAGGAAACCTATACTGTTTGGGGCCACCTTTGGTGCTGTGAACTTTTCACAAAGCAAGAGAGTTGGGGGAAGTTGCAACACTCTCATGGCTTACCCCACCGGCGATGCAGGGTGAACTCTTATAAATCATTCTGATTTATCTTGAGAGTTAGTGTTCGAGCAAAGGGAGCTTTGGCGTTTCATTATTTCAAAATTGGCCTCGGATTGATGGCCACAGGAAACACGAGGGTTCCATCACAGTCACCTTTACCCTGCCTGGCCTCCAAAGTAATCAGATTGGATTCTGCTCCCCTGGTAACAACGTTGCCTCTCACTTCATCCTCAACATCCCTCTTTAAATATTCTCCAAGCACTCTTCGTACCAGAAATGGCTGCCCCCTGCAAAGGAACAGAGAAAAGACTCTGGCCTGGATCCAAAGTTAGTTCCTCAGACCCAAGGGAGCTTTGGAATTGTGTCTAAAGCATGTGGGGAGCTTTCCAAAACACAAAAGGCTTTCTGCTGCAGACTATCATCTTCTGGAAGTTGGAAGGTGACTGAAACAGTGATGGGGGGTGTGAATCATAGAATCATAGAGTTGGAAGAGACCACAAGGGCCATCCAGTGCAACCCCCTGCCAAGAAGGAAACACCATCAAAGCATTCTTGACATATGCCTGTCAAGCCTCTGCTTTAAAGACCTCCAAAGAAGGAGACTCCACCACACTCCTTGGTAGCAAATTCCACTGCCGAACAGCTCTTACTGTCAGGAAGTTCTTCCTAATGTTGAGGTGGAATCTTCTTTCTTGTAGTTTGAATCCATTGCTCCGTGTGCACTTCTCTGGAGCAGCAGAAAACAACCTTTCTCCCTCCTCTATATGACATCCTTTTATATATTTGAACATGGCTATCATATCACCCCTTAACCTTCTCTTCTCCAGGCTAAACATATCCAGCTCCCTAAGCCGTTCCTCATAAGGCATCATTTCCAGGCCTTTGAACATTTTGGTTGCCCTCTTCTGGACACGTTCCAGCTTGTCAGTATCCTTCTTGAACTGTGGTGCCCAGAACTGGACACAGTACACCAGGTGAGGTCTGACAAGAGCAGAATACAGTGGTACTATTACTTCCCTTGATCTAGATGCTATACTGTACTCCCATTGATGCAGCCCAGAATTGCATTGGCTTTTTTAGCTGCTGCATCACACTGTTGACTCATGTCAAGTTTGCGGTCCACCAAGACTCCTAGATCCTTTTCATATGTACTGCTCTCAAGCCAGGTGTCACCCATCCTGTGTTTGTGCCTTTCACCCCCCCCCCAAAAGTGCAGTACTTTACATTTCTCCCTGTTAGAATTCATCTTGTTTGATCTGTTAAGATCATTATGAAGTGTGATCCTGTCCTTGGGGGTATTAGCCACCCCTCCCAATTTGGTGTCATCTGCAAACTTGCTCAGGATGCCCCCAAGCCCATCATCCAAGTCATTGATAAAGATGTTGAATAAGACAGGGCCCAAGACAGAACCCTGTGGCACCCCACTAGGATGAGAGAGTAGTGCTTATCCCCATTGCCACTCCTTGCCTCTTTCCCTTTCCCTAAAAAGAGCTATTGCATTAACTATCAACAATGACATGAAACAATATCAGTCTGCCCAAAGCTGCAATTGTTCATAAAATTAACCTGCACTGGATGCAGTGCTCATTAAATTAAAAAGAGCACGAAGAGTAAGCTGAAATTATTTTCTTTTCACTATTCACCTCTTGCTTTCCTGTACAATGATGAGCTTCTCACCATCATTATTTGACGCGTGAAAAGTCCCAGTCATATTGCTCACAGCCGTCCCTTTCTGATTTACATGTGAATCTTAAATGCTTCATAAAAGAGAGCGAGGGAGCGAAACAGAGCAGGAAACACATAGACCAGCCGCTTAGAGAGAGGAGTATAAATAACCTTTCACCCCTGTTGAAGATTATTATCTGTTCTGCATCCAGAGAGTGATGGGGTTATAATGGAAAGTCGTATTGACTTGTCTCTCTCTGTAGAGGGTTCTTAGCTTCAAACATGTGTTGTTGCTTCATCAACATCAGAAAACCATCCATATAAATATGAAGTATAAATCTTTCATCTTTTAAAGGGAATTTTAGAGCATATTGACAGACTGGCAGGCTGGATTCCTCGTTCACTTCGTAGATCAGGTAACCTCAGCAGAAATACCTTCCGCAAGTGCAGAACGGACTTTGTCTTCCAAGAACATCTGCTTTTCATGCAGATGTTCCTAGGTTCAATTCTTGATTCCCTGCCTTAAAGGCTGGAGAGCTTTAAGTCTAGATTAGGCATCCCCAAACTACGGCCCTCCAGATGTTTTGGCCTACCACTCCCATGATCCCTAGCTAAGAGGACCAGTGGTCAGGGATGATGGGAATTGTAGTCCAAAACATCTGGAGGGCCGAAGTTTGGGGATGCCTGGTCTAGATGATAAAGAGACCAATGATCTAACTCAGTATAAGGCAGCTTTCAATTGGATAACAAAACTTTTCTCTGGGAAGGTAACCAAGAAGTGTCATCATTTCGGCTCATGAATTCAGGCGCTGATGGGAGCTCATTTCAAATTGGACCAGTTCACCAAGCTGAATGAAACCCATCATCCATTTATGGCAACCCATCAGGGGGGTGGGTCAATAAACTTTCTAATTTAGTACTGCAAAAACAGGGCGGGACTAGTTGTGGGGTGTGAAGCACTCAGCTGGTTACAGTATATGCCTGTTCAGCTGCATTCGAGAGAGAAGCATGCCTGAGTGAACCTGCTTGCACACATTCGATAGCAATCGGCCATCAGTGGCTATTTTCGATCTGTATTGGACAGGAAATGTGGTTTTGAAACAGAAGGTTGAATATCTCCTCTCTTTCCGACCCCACTGCTACGCTTTCCAGAAGATGATTCTGCCCACTCACGTGTGAGATCCCACCTCCAGCACTGCATCCCCTCCCTGCATCAAAAGCCTTGCTGGCCTTTAATTGGACCTTAAAGACCTTTTTATTCTGGTTGGCTTTGGGGTGATTTATGGTGCTGTGTTTTTAATAACTTGTTTATCTGCTGTTGGTTTTATAGGATGGTTAGACCTGATTTATTTATTTGCTGCTGTTACTCTACTGTTTTAATGTGTGTGGGAGTGTGATCTTATTATATTGGTTTACTGGCTGTTGTAAACTGGCTTGGGAGGATTATTTATCTTGAAAAGCAGTATAAAATTCCATTAAATAACCAATCCTTCGCACTTCTACTCAGAAGTAATCCCCGTTAAGTGCAATTGGGATTACTGCTAGGTAACTATATACAAGATTGCAGCCTAAATAACTAAACAGAGACACTGGGTGATCCAGGGCTCTTGCAGAAGAATTCAGGAGGAAGAACGCAGCATAAGATGAAGAATGCAGTATAAAATGGACCCCTTTTCAGAACGGATTGAGATCCAAAGTTATTTTAGGAAGTCAAATACATGCAGAAAGGAAGTATCCATGTGCATAAAGAACTCTCCATACTCAATAGGTCAAACTTCATTTCTCTGGCCTCATTTTCAAAACTCTGCCTCTTGAAATTCAAGAACCAGTATTATAGAAGTTCACTGTATCTACTACAGAAATGGCCATTATTGCATACTCTTCCAGTTAAATTATTACTATTATCATTATTACAGCTGAGCTTTCTAATGGACAGTGTGGGGTTCGTTTGTGAGAGAGAGAAGTTTTGGAGGAAGGTGGCTTTTGGTAGTGTGGAGGACAACATTATCAAATTATTACCCAATTATATTCTAATTCAAGACCAACTGTATCCCATCTTGTACATTCTCCAAGATGGGGATATGATGGCATGGGCCTTTTTTCATCATCTGTTTTATATGCCTTTCATAATACAGTGGGTTACAAACACCTCAGATTACAAACACTTTGGGTTACAGATTCCGCTAACCTGGAAGTAGTACCTTGGGTTAAGAACTTTGCCCCAGGATGAGAACAGAAATCGCACGCTGGCTGCGTGGCGGCAGTGGGAGGCCCCATTAGCTAAAGTGGTATCTCAGGTTAAGAACTGTTTCAGGTTAAGAAAAGACCTCCGGAATGAATTAAGTTCATAACCAGAGGTACCACTTTAACATTGATACAGACATTTCCAAAACCTGGAGACGGTCAACAATTAACAGGATAATCTCATACGAATCTGATGCACAATTATGGATGTTGACAGTGACCAATAGGTGATTGCTTATATTCCTTGGTCATCCTCCTTATGTTCAGACATTTGCCAGATGCACAATGATGAACTTGTCAACATTGCTTTGTGATTGTCAACTGTCACCACATTTTGGACATTCACAGTAACAGATGTGCTTTAAATATTTTAAGAGACATTTCAGTCTTCAAGTACTGGTTAGCAAGAGATGATGAACGGATAGACTTTGTAGCCCATCAAATGACACATTTCAAAATGTGCCTTTTTCCAGAACTCACTCTTAATCTTGGTAATCACAGAAGGACAGAACTTCTGTCGCAGAAGCCTAATGTCTGTGCGCAGAGGAGGGGCTCAAGAGAGATGAGAGAGAGACGATGGTTTCTCTCATTGCTCAAAGTGCGTAGGCAGAGGGCTGGAGCATCACCTGGGCCTTTGGAAAGAACAGAACTATTGATCTGAATTGCGCAGGGTACAAAAATGTTAAAAATAAACCCGTACTCCTTTCTCCCTGCTTGAGAGAGAAATTATGTGTTCCTGCCCTCCTCAGCAAATCAAAAGAATGAGCAATTTATTAGCCAGGATAATAGACTTGGCTTCTAATGTGCCTAATTCGTCACTCGCTAAAGGTTTATACCAGGCCTGTCATTGGTAAAGGAGGAAATGATTGATCTGTGCTTCCATTGGCACCACAAAATGCAGGAAGATATGCAGATGAAGATGTTACCTCAACAAAAGGCAACCTGGATTAATGCTGTTGCTGAGAAACAGCTGAACATCCTTGTAAGCCTTCGGTATTCATGGCACACACCTGCTTGGAATTATTAATCTGGTCAGGATCAAGTGAAAGGTCACAGATAGCTATCATGAACCATAGAATCATAGTACTAGTTAGAGGTAGGTAGCTGTGTTGGTCTGATGCAGTCAAAACAAAATAAAAAAATCCTTCCAGTAGCACCTTAGAGACCATCTAAGTTTGTCATAGGTATGAGCTTTCGTGTGCATGCACACTTCTTCAGATACACTTCTAACATTGTGTGTATGCCATCAAATGCCAACAGTGCCCTTCAGCTCTCTATATTGGACAAACAGGCCAAACCCTACGCCAAAGGATAAATGGACATAAATCTGACATCAGGAATCACAAGATAGAGAAACCAGTAGGAGAACACTTCAATCTCCCAGGACATTCTACACAAGATCTCAAAGTAGCTGTTTTATTACAGAAAAATTTCAGAAACAGACTGGAAAGAGAAGTTGCTGAATTGCAACTCATTACCAAGCTTAGAACCATGGAGAGACCTGGTCTGAATAAGGACACTGGATTCTTATCTCATTATACATGATAAAGCTTTCTTTAGCACCTCAGTCCTTGCTTTTTTCTGCAAGACCAATTACAGTCATTAACAGTCATCAACAGGTTTACCACTCCTATCAGCCAATCACCTATTCCCACCACCCTTCTAAGTAATACCCCTCCCCACCCTCTGACTACCGGTATACATAAGGGTCTGGTGACTTCTGTTTCAGTGTATCTGAAGAAGTGTGCATGCACACAAAAGCTCATACCTATGACAAACGTAGTTGGTCTCTAAGGTGCTACTGGAAGGATTTTTTTTATTTTTTATTTTGCATAGAATCATAGACTCAGGCCAGAACAGAGGGGGGCCAGGGGGGCTCAATCGCCATGGGCCTACAATTGTGAGGGGGCAACTCCAAGCTCCCCTCAGAGAGACAAATATTATTGAAATGAGACCTACATTTCCTATCTGGCCTGTGCCTATTACCAGTGGAATTGCAGAGTTGCAAGCAATCCCAAGGGCCATCGACTCCATTTCCCTGCAATACAGGAATCTCATTTAAAGCATACCTGACAGGTATTCATATATTTTACCCCTCACCCCCAAAATAATAATGCTCCCCAACATTTCTAACTTCCCATTTGAGCAGGGAAAAGGTTGTGGGCAAGGACGGTCGTCCTACCATAAGAAAGAGTGAAGGAACTGTCTCAGGTGGGATATGAGGTTGGCAACAGCCTCCTTTGCTATTCCTCCTGAGGCTCTCAGCCATTCCCCTCTGCTGGAGGGCAGAGACTTGTGACCTGGCTCCCCTAAACCAGACTCATGTCTTAGTATCTCTGGGAGACTCCATCTCATTGCCAGTGCTGTAGTAAAACTCGGGCGGCTGATCCAACTGCCCCTGTGACCCCATACACACACGCTGCAGTACTGGCCTGTCCCAGGAAGTGATCAATTATTTCATTCTACACTCAAGGGTGGTGTCCATTAAACCCTTCAGCTGCCACACGCATCGACTCTCTGCTTGAATATCCCCATGCCGACCCTTCCTACCAAATATGCATTTCACTCCAGAAGTAAACAATGGAATTATTCTGGATGCTATTCTGCTGCTATTTAAAAGGTAAGAATGGCAGACAGCTCCAAATTAATCTCCTCGGAGCAGGAGTTGTCTTAACATATAGAGTTGCAACGACAATGGGAAGCAATTGTTTTGGAACGTTTCCTTTCCCCTCTCCTAGCTTTATTTCTTTTGTGCCTCTGTTGTTGTTTTGTTTTGGCAGTTGTGAATAATTCCCTTCAACAATCTCGTTCTGCAGGCTGTTAATGCAGGTGACCTTTTATATCGGTGCCACCGCTTCCCAGGCATTTATTGAAGTGGTACTTAAAATGGATTTAACATGACATTTGGGTAATCAGAAGTTGATCGTTAATGGAAGCAACTGTGTGGTGCAGCCGTAAGAAGCAGCACCCACTCCACTGAAAAAAAAACCTTTAAGAAGCGCATAAAAATAGCCTTGCTGGTTCGAGCCAAGATCTGTTTCGTTTTGAACAGCAGCTAGCCAGATGCCTCTGGAACAGGCATCCCCAAACTGCGGCCCTCCAGATGTTTTGGCCTACAACTCCCATGATCCCTAGCTAACAGGACCAGTGGTCGCGGAAGATGGGAATTGAATTGTAGTCCAAAACATCTGGAGGGCCGAAGTTTGGGGATGCCTGCTCTGGAAGCTTATAAGAGGGACACACAGGTAAAGACCACCCACTGTTGCTGCCCCCAGCACCTAGGGCAGGGAAGATGCAGGCCTCCATATATTGATGGGTTCCCTATCCCTCCCACCCTAGTCAACATGACCAATGGTCAGGGGTGATGGCAATTGTAGTCCTGCATGTCTGATGACTTTGTTACTTCTATACATCCACGCTCCATTGAGCCCCCATGCCTAATATCTGTCAACAGACCTATGTCCTACAGATGTGTCTGACCCTTTCTAAAAAAATCCAGCTAAGATAATGGCTTTCACCTCATGTTGTCATAGCAAAGTGAACACTGCATCGTTTGAAGAACATTTTGTCATTTCTGAAGCTCCTGCTGGTCAGTGCCATTGACTATTCCTATTCAAGAAGGCTGATCGCCGAAGAATTGATGCTTTTGAATTATGGTGCTGGAGGAGACTCTTGAGAGTCCCATGGACTGCAAGAAGATCAAACCTATCCATTCTTAAGGAAATCAGCCCTGAGTGCTCCCTGGAAGGACAGATCGTGAAGCTGAGGCTCCAATACTTTGGCCACCTCATGAGAAGAGAAGAATCCTTGGAAAAGACCCTGATGTTGGGAAAGATTGAGGGCACTAGGAGAAGGGGACGACAGAGGACAAGATGGTTGGACAGTGTTCTCGAAGCTACGAACATGAGTTTGACCAAACTACGGGAGGCAGTGCAAGACAGGAGTGCCTGGCGTGCTATGGTCCATGGGGTCACGAAGAGTCGGACACGACTAAACGACTAAACAACATTCAAATGTTGTGAGAAGAGAGAGGGGGGAAATTGCCTTCAGCCACTCTTTTCATTTATCACGATTTTATAAACTTCTATTTTTCTCCCACCACTCTCTTAGCTTTGAGGAAAGGCCATAGCTGAGGCAACCATGTATAGGGAAGCTTTTTAAAATGTTTAATGTTTTATTGTGTTTTTTATATATGTGTTGGAAGCTGCTGAGAGTGACAACCCAGTCAGATGAGCAGGGTATAAATAATAAAATTATTGTTATTATTATTATGGACTAGGACATCTCTATTTTTAATCAGAGAAATGTTGGAGGGTATGTAATGCTTCTGGCTCCACCCACCGCTGTCATGTGCCCCCACCCCCACCACCCCCAAAAAGCTGCTCAGAATGGAATGCAACCGTCAGCCTGAAAATGTTTCCCACCTTTAATTATTATATATCCTACCATGTCTTTTTCTAAGCTAAAAAAAACCTGAACGCCACAGGGAAGCTGCTCTAAATATGTCATCATTTTAGTTGGTCCTTTCTGATACCCTTTCGACCATTTTGAAATGACCCTTAAGTTCCATTCTCAAAATACCCTACTAGTGGGAAGCTTGAACATCAGCCAAGTTGAGTATACAGCCCTCAAATATTCTATTGGATCGATTTAATTATGAGAGGGAATTAGATCTAATTACATATTAACTGTAGCCTGCCTCTCTCTCTCTCTCAGGTTTGCAAAACCAATTCTCATTTATTTGTATTTGACACCGCAAAAGTCAAATACGATCAAACAGATTTTCTCCTGTTTTGTGATCAAACAGACTGAGAACATTAATCAGAGCTTCTGACTCAGCTAATCAAAATGATTAAGACACTTGCTAATAGAATCCAGGTGGCAGGAGTATTGTCACCACAGAAACAAATCCTGCTTTTGCAAAAGTGGGCAAAAGTTCTGGTCAAAACTGGCTGGCACATTACAACGGCTTGCATGTCAAGATCGAGGACTGTCGTGTAATTTATCTGCTGTTCATGATCAATTTCCCTTAAAAATTGATCACAAGCCTGCTATGTGAAGACTCTTCTTCTCCAACTTTTCTTCTCAATACAGTTTCTGGGACATGGGAATTCCAGGCTCAAATCCTGATTCAAGTCCTCACCGAGTGGCTTTGGAGAGATCAATCCACCAACATGCACAGATAGTGCAAATGGGACACAATTATAACAAAAATGTCACCAGGATTTGAGAGTCAGCATGCTGTAGTGGACAGTTTTGAAGTTGGACCAGAGAGATAGGTCTTCCACTCCTTGCTCAGCCATGAAGTTCCGAGTTCTTGACTGCACCACCATTTCCCAGTTTAAATCAGTGGTGGGCAATGTGGTTCCTTCCAGGTGCTTTTGGACTTCCATTTCTCCCAGCCAACATGGTCAATGGTCCAGGAAGATGGGAGTTATTTAAACAATCTGGAGGGCCCTGCATTGGCACCTCCTGGTTTAAATAATCTCAGAGAGGTGATGTGAGATTAAAATTGGATGATGCCATGCATGTCACCCTGGGTTTCTTCAAGAAAGGATGTAATAAATCAATGAATTTCATACTGTGTTGTAGAGCAGTGTTTCTCAACCAGTGTGCCTCCAGATGTTTTGGGACTACAACTCCCATCATTCCTGACCACTGGTCTTGCTAGCTAGGGATGATGGGAGTTGTAGTCCCAAAACATCTGGAGGCACACTGGTTGAGAAACACTGTTGTAGAGAACCTTATGAGTCTTTGATGAGGAGATCAATAAAGGGGGGAAACCTACACTGAAAGACAACTTCCCCATACAGTACAGTCATAACTCGGTTTAAGTACGCCTCAGTTTAAGTACTCTGCGGACCTGTCTGGAAAGGATTAATCCACTTTCCATTACTTTCAATGGGAAAGTTCGCTTCAGGTTAAGTACGCTTCAGGTTAAGTACGGACTTCCGGAACCAATTACACTCATACCTTGGGTTAAGTACACTTCAGGTTGAGTACTCTGCGGACCTGTCTGGAACGGATTAAACCACTTTCCATTACTTTCAATGGGAAAGTTCGCTTCAGGTTAAGTACGCTTCAGGTTAAGTACAGACTTCCAAAAGCAATTGTGTTTGTAAACCGAGGTACCACTGTATCTAAACACTATTCTATGGGTGTCAAAGAACTGCTGTATAGCTCCAGCAACTCTCACAAGATTTCAACATCCTATATAGATACAGGGAAATAAATTTGCATAAAGGTCCTCCAGGTTAATCTACATTTTAGCATCTTATTAATGGGGTCCCTTTACCTTTACCTTTACCTTTAATGGGCCTTTAGACCAGTCAACCACCACCCTAGACTTCCAGGTTTGAGAAAAGTTCATCCTCCCCATCATGGGTGGGTCCGGCATCCATCATTATTGATCCTCCTCGACAACACACACACAGGTAAGTGTTGGGTGTACTGTAGTTCATGCATACCCAGTCCACAAAGAGCAATTCTCGGTACAGGCACTGTGTGCAGTCTGGAATATGCCCATCTGGGGGTTCCTCAGCTGACAAGTCAAGATGGAAAGGGCTCCCCCAATATATATATTTTTCTAAAGTTAAAATGCACTGCAATAAATCTGAAGCTTTCAACAGGAACACATTCGGGGAATAGATTTGATCTGTGATAACAACTGACTCCCAGAATAATGGATTTTAGTCCTCATATGTTTGTAAATGTAACGTCACTTATTTAAAAAGAAGTGTTCGAAAATAAGCTTGAGACTTGTTTTGTTGCATCCAGTATCCTCCAGTCTGTTGTGTAAAAAGCACATCTGGGAGAAACTCGTCTGCCACCTGGGCACTTTAGCAGAATTGTGCTAAATATTCATCCCTAATGAAAAATGAAGCAGAGTTAATGTGGTTTTTTTTAATAAAAAAACTTTCATTGCTTCTGTAGATGCTAAGCTCTGAATCATATGAACTTACATTGTCTGAAAATCTCATGGCAGAAGGCACGGTATACTGGAAACTGGTGGCTAAATATAAGGAATAGGATGGAAAGCATTGCTTTAATTCACAAAAAGAGCTTGTAGTAACCAAGTGGAATTTCTGGGTTTGTTTTGTTTTTGAGCAGTTGACCCCCCGGCTCCTAAAAACAATATCACAAACTAGTTTCAAAATCCCTCTGGGTTTCAAGAGAAGTAATATACATAGCATAAGGGGCTACCATTCAATTAAAAAATAATCTGAAGCCCCATTGGTTTAACAGAACCTCTCCAAAATAAACTCAGAAACCCTGAAGGGGATGAAGGAGATCTATGTTCAGATTCCTGATCCAACACAGACCTCAGTGAATGATCAAGAACTAGTCATTATCTTTCATAAAGACAAAAGAAGGGCCTGCTGGATCAGGTCAATGGCCCATCTTGCCTTATCTTCTTGTTTTTATCACCCACATTCTCTTTGGGCAGCCTGTGAAATGTAACAATCAAGGTCATAGAATCATAGAGCTGGAAGGGACCACAAGGGTCATCTAGTCCAAGCCCCTGCAAGACAGGGATCTTTTGCCCAACATGGGGCTCAAACCCATGACCCTGACATGAAGAGTCTCATTACTGTGTGCTGTTGTGGCTAGAACGTTGTAGTGTGACCATGGAGACCAGAGTTCCAATTCCCATTCAGATATGAAACGCACTGAGTGGTCTGGTGCCACCAGTCTCTCTCAGCCGAAGGGTTTGTTGGGAGAATAAACTGGTATTCACTGCGTCCATGAACACCACTGTTAACTATACTTGGCTGAGTTCATGCCTGGAATCTATTTTTCCATGTTAGGGGGACTACATCTTTAGAGAACACTGATGGCTGGAGGGGATTGCACTCTGCTGCCAGGGGGATCCTTACTGGTCACGATAGCAGGGGACTGATGCAAAACAGAAGACAAACTGGGGCTTCCAAGAGCAAGTTAGGCAGGGACCACTGCAAAGTCCAAAGGTAAAGATGCAGCAGACATCAGGGGAGATTAGGGGAGCTGTTGGCAACATAGATGCCAGCAGGGACCCTCCAAGAGATGAGAATGCATGATGCGTACAGGGTTCATAGTAGCAAGACCAGCTACAGCCTTGGGAAACCAAACCAGGAACTCAACTTCATGTTGTCTGATATTTCATGATTTCATGTTTTCGTAAACCTGCTACAGGAAGAATAAGGGCAGCACTCGATTAGAAAAGCAAATGCCTCGTGGAATACTCGGTGTAATGGCATCAAGCAAATTCGAAAGTTCAAACCATTTCCAATTTGTAGCAACATCGTACAGTCTTAACGGAGCAAATGTTGCCAAATAGCACCATTAGCATTTACATTCCAAAAGGACACCATATGCAGCTAAGGGGCATCGATTACCACCCTCCATTGGAAGGGAAATTAAAACCAAGGAAGGTGTGACGGTTTGGGGTGAGATATGCGCAGAATGCTTTTAACTAATGTGGAGGGACCAGTAAGCTCTTGCCTGCTTGAAAGGAAATGCAATTACTGTATTTGCAGAGATATTCAAATAAATAAATAAATACCACGGCAATCCAAAGCAAAACTCTCCCACATATTTCTCAGTGTTAAAACTCGGTCAATGAAGCAGTAGCATGGCATTCTGAAAGAGTGCTCCATGTACGTAGATACCTGGCAATGCAAGCATACCTCGGTCTCTCCCCTTCCCATGCACCTTCATTTTTGTTCCTAGAAAACTCTAAGGGGCAGGGAAGCTATCTGAGCTAACAGAATGAGAAGGAAACCAGCTTTGCAGGATTCCTCACAGAATAACCAGGAGATAAAAATACACTATTATATCACATAGGCAGGCTGGGCCGGGGGGGGGGGAGAGATGTTCCCAATTGACATGGAACATTTTCAATAAGTGCTCCCCCCTTATTTCCATAACATGTCCTTGAGTCTGTACTCTGAATGGTGACACCAGGGACCTAGAAGGTGCAGGGCTTCATTCTCATCAGGGCTGACCTTAAGGCAATTGGATCAATTTGGCCAAATTGGGCCCCACATGCTGCTCCTAAGGGGCCCCCTGCAGCAGGGCAATCTAGATGGATTTTATTTATGTCTATAAGATTTTGCAGACTTTGGCTGTGAACTGGGGCCCTACAAAAAAATTCAAGTTGCGCTGCACGGCTTCAAAGTGGGCCCCACTGGCTAGCCCCAAGTCTCATAGTTGCTGGGCCTGAGTTGCCCTGCCCTTGCATGAAGTCTTGAGTTTGCAATTTGGGGAGAGGGGAGACTGCGGCACTGGGGAGCAGGCAGGCTGGGGAGGCCCCCTAGATTTAGAGGCCCGAGTTGCCCTGCCCTCACATGAAGTCTTGGGTTTGCAATTTTGGGAGAGGGGAGACTGCCCGCTGGGGGGTGGGAGGGGTGGTGAGGCCCCCTAGACTTAGAGGCCTGAGTTGTCCTCAGCCTACTTAGCCTATACATAAATCCGGCACTGATGCACACACATCTCTCTCCATATTCCATCCAGGCAAGCGAGAGGCATTACTGCAGTTGAAATATACATCTCAGCCAATCTAAAGTAATTGAGGAGGCTGTGGAACAGGACTGGTGAGGGGTTTGGCTTCAAGAGATGGAGTGTGGCCTGAGGATCATCTCAGATAAAAAGGCATTGGGAGCTGCATTCAGACACCAGGCCAGAGGTTCCTTTCCCTGCTATACATAGATCTAGGGTCTTATCCATTTTGCTTTCTTCATTTTTTTTAAAAAACTCTCTTCTTCTTCACTTTCATAGCTACAGGAAGGTAGTCAAGGAGGCAGATGCAAGGAAAAATGAAAGCAAAAATTATGGTGGCATACCTCATATAGTTATGGATGTGATTTATTAACATTTGAAATTGAAAACCTCATTTAACAAGGTAAACGAGGCTATGGATGTCTGCACTGACCTTGAATTTCTTTTTATTGGGCTTAACAAAATATTTTTCTCATGAAAGGTAGGAATTTGTTGCAATTTTTAATCTTTGGGACATTTCTCCCATATTTCAATTAATCACAGTATTCAGGCATTCAACCTTTCACATTATTTATCTTTGAAATCAAGCATACTTAAGTCAGTAGACTCAGTAGACTCAAGCAACCTTGAGGTGGCAGGATTTTAGCAGCATCCTTCTGCTAACTATGTCAAAGAAAATAAATCAAGCATAATGAGCATGTGCTTTAAGCTTATATTTAGACTTCTCACCAATAAAACAAAAAAAACTCTGATCATCAAAATGACATTTATAGGAAGTGGGAAGACAAAGTATCACCAAACATCTGTTAAAGAAGATTGTTCCCAGGCTATGGTTGAGAACAAATACTGTACTTCAAAAGGTCAACATGGAGGTCAGGGCATGGAAGACTCTTCAGCAGAACTCCTGTCACATCACTGGGACAATGTGTGAAGCTCTGGGGCAAGTGTGAAGCCCCAGGCCACATGGGAGGAGCTGTAGCATGGGTTGCACCCACATTACTTGTGGGCTTCCTGAATTACTTTGGTGATGCAGAAAAAAGCCCCATCGCAGTAGCTTCTGGTCCAACATTACCAGTGTAACATCGAGTGAAGACTGGTGGGCAGAAGAAGGGTGGGAAGAAAGTTGGAAGATTCAAGACAGACAAAAGGAAGTACTCCTCCACACAGCACATAGTTAAACTATGGAACTCACATTGACAAGAGGCAGTGATGGCCACCAGCTTGGATGGCTTTGAAAATTAGACAAAATTCATGGAGGATATGGCTGTCATTGGCTACCAACCATGATGGCTGTCTTCACCTTCATTGCCAGTGCTACATGCTAGTTGTAGGGGAAGTACTGTACGACAGAAAGGGGAAGTACTGTTGTGCTCAGCAGGGCCGGAGCGTCCATAAAGGCGAGCTAGGCAACCGCCTAGAGCGCAGTCATGTAGGGGGTGCTGCCAGCCTGCCCCCTGCCCGCCACCCGCCGCTCGCAGCTTTCCCTCCTGCTGCTGCTGGCTGCTGAGGCGCTCCCCTGCAATGCCCTGCAGGGGGCGCAGGGGGCGCCGCACGGCAGGGAGGTGGGGGAACCTGAGTGCGCACGCGCCCAGCGCAGCAGCGACGGTGCCATCCGAGCGCCATGAGCCCCACAGGCGGGAGGGCGCCGAGCTCCCCCCTTGGCCCACGCTCCTCCTGCCAATGGAGGGGACGCAGGGGGCATCAGCTGTGTTGTGCGTGCGTCATGGCGCATGTGTCATGACGCATGCGCCCGGGGGGCACCAGAAGCTGTTTTTGCCTAGGGCGCAAAAAGCCCTAGCACCGGCCCTGGTGCTTAGGGAAGTCCTGCTGGAGGGTTTCTCATGGACATGATTGACCACCATGAGAATTATGCTGGACTAGATGTTTCACTGTCTGGAGCCAACCAGCAGCTGGTAGATTAAAGGGTTGCTACAAAATTGCTGTTGCTACTGTATTATATATAATAAACCCAACTCAGTTGGTTTAGATTAAACCTGTCTCTACTATTGGCTCATCACCTATAAAAGAAATATTGTGCTTGACATCTAACTTTACTGCTATTTCCAAGACAGTTAAAAATGGGCCCAGGAATCCATTTCAAGGCACCCTCATTTAAAGAGAAGGAAACAGGAGACTAAACCAAAAAGGTGGAGTTATTTATCTCTTGGTCTCCTCTACAGAAGAATGCTGCACAAATATCCTGAAGCGTAGTAAAGGAGCTTCTGGCAATAAATTAAACCTTGATTCAACAAACAGTGCATCAAGTGCCTTAAGGTAATGTCCCCATCAGCTTTGCAAGATGGAACATCTGGAAAATTAATGCATGATTCATAGGTGGATCTTATAGGCTTGGCCTCAGGATATTGTAGACATCACAGATGAGAACTCCATGCTCCTGCTGTAATGTTTATATCTGCTCTCATTCCAGAGAGAGAGAGAGAGAGGCTGCCATTGCCTTGAAATTAAATGGGTGTGTGAGAGATCAACAACATGAAACAGTAGTGTAATATGGTTTCAAAACACTGCAATATGACAAGTAGGATGCTGCAGTTTTGATCCAATCCTGACCTATAATGACATCTGTTTTCAAACAATTTCACTAAGGCTGTGCTAGCAACCCTGCTTGCTTCACAACCCAATCTGAAGCTTTGAAATGGACCCCTATTCCATTTGGATCACTTTTGGGGTTGGTGGCGGGGTCTTGCCTTGCCTTGGACACTGAATCGAAAGCAATATTCAGAAAAAACGAAGCTTCAGTCCTCCCAATGACTTGCTTCAGGAAACCAAAACAGCCATAAGCTTTCAGTTTTTTCACATACAGTAGGCACATGAAACCTGCAGAAATAGTAGCCTCCAAGAATGGGTTAAAGCAACCAGATTTCGAATAAATCAAGGGGCTTCTGTGCTAGCCACCTTTAAAGCTTGCTTTTTACAAAATATTTCCAAACGTAAATTCTAAGTAACTTAGAATTGAAAACTGATACGTATAAACATCTAGTAAGATCACAGACAAGCAACAACAGACTTTTAAAATAATAATAATAATATAGAAGGGACTGTTGGATTGCAAAGGACGGAATAGCAAACAGGTAGGCCAGTTACGAACTGAAAGCTACATGAATAGGATTGATTGGAATAGGGTTCCACTATAAATAAAATGTAAAAACATGGTGGTCAAAATTCAGGGGTAGGAAGAAGAGGAAAGTGACACTGCCTAAGTAACTGTTCTAATGGAAGACTAATAGTAACTAAGACAAATGCAAGAGACAACAGATATTTGTACGCATCAGTATGGAAGAAAGGGCAACGGTGGATTGGGAAGGATGAAAAAGAATTGAGAAAAAGGAAACAGGTAGCAAGGCTGGGTTAAGGATAAATAAGAGACATGACGAATGAAAACTCTTTGTAACTTTCAGAGAACTAGCCAAAGCATGAGGAAAAGGGCACTGGGGGAATGATGCTATAGATTTCACATCCCTCTCTACAAGCCCTGTGATTGAAGAGTGTTGGGTGAGATTCTATCTAGTCTTAGGTTAGAAACAGTGGTGGAGTAAGCCGCTGTGTCACCCGGGGCGGCAAATTGCTGTGCCCGGGGGCGGGGCGGGGCATCGCTATGTAATGACTCATGTGTCGCTACATAATGATGCATGCATTGCTACGTAGTGAAGCTGAGCATGCGTACAACATCGAGGGGGATTTCACCCCATGTGACTTCAAAACGGAGCCTAAACGGAGCATCCAGCCTGCAGGTAGAAGGCCTGCTGGCACGGCGGGCGGGTGCCACCCTGGAGCTGGAGGGGTTCGCCTTGGGAGTCGCTGCGTGGGGCGCCGACTGTCAACCTCCCCCCCGAGTGGCCCCTATCGCCCCCCCCTTGCTATGCCACTGGTTGGAAACTAGAGTTGTCAGTGAACAAGTTCCAGCTTGGCTCATCCCTCTACCCATTTCCCCACCCTGGTGTTTCTTTATTTGGTGGCATTTATACATATTTTCCCCTATTGTTTTGGAGACAGGCTGCCTAGTTTAGACCACAAGGTTTTTGAAACTCCAAAGTGTTCCAAGCAGCTCTAAAGGGCCTACGTCTGAGGGGGGACTTATGTCAGTGGAGTTCCATTTTGACCTCACCTTGGGATTCAATCACAGCCCCAATTTTCACACACCTTGGCACAATTGATCAGCTAAACACACATACAAAGCTTGAACTTTCCAAATTAGGAGGACAATTAAACCTATTTAATTTCCTGCAAAAAAAGTTTTGATACGACCCCTAAAATAAAAATCATGCCACATGCCTGGATGTTCAAGTATTCCGGTCTGGTTTCTATTCTGAACATTAGCTTCATGATTAGGTTGAAATGGGCATTTTTACCAGAGTCTGGTTGCCTACAATTATTTGCTGAGAGGTTTTTGTTCTATTTCTGCAACCACAGCAGAGGAGCTATTTTTCATTTTCGAAAAAAGCTATTATCCAGCTTTCTGTTATAAGCTCCTCACTCAGTACCTGCATGATTATGAGATATTTTCATCCTATTCCTCTGGTAGTCTTGGTTAAATTTTCAGAGCCAGCTGTTCATTCCACCAAGACTTGAAAGATCTGGATTAGCTCTCTGTTTGGACAGTCTGGATAAATATAAACTGTCGAATCCCATCTAGAGGGGACTATTTGCATTTGCCACCATTATATTTGTGAATTTCCCATGACTCTGAGTTCTTGTGAATAAGGAACTGTGAATTTGTATTTCAGTTGACGTCGTCTGGTTTATATGGGTAGCTTTGAAAGTCTGAAATTCTCAGTAGATGTTTACTGTATTGTGTGTTACTTACTGTCCTATACTTCATGGAGATAATATTAGAATTAATCAGACCAATGCACTATAAAATCCATTATCCTGTTTCTCACAGTGGCCAACCAGCTACCTCTGGGTAGCTCATAAGTGATTCATAAGCAAAATAACCCTCTCCTGCTGTTTGTCCCCTAGCAGGTAGCATGCCTCTGAGGCTGGACATAATATAACCATTTCTTTCTTATGGATCCACTAACATTTAATTTGCTTTTTCCCCACAGCTGCTAAGGTTGGGATTGATGTTTTAATTTAATCACAGCTTCAAAGCTCCTTTTCCTGACCAGTTCCTGGCAGCTCAGACCTCATTAGGATATTTTGCCCTCATATGTATCATTTTCCACATTTATATTAAACCACATTTGCCATTTTAATACACACTCACCCACCTTGGGGAGATCCTTTTGAAGGTGTTCACAGTCTCCTTTAGTTTTTACTACCCTGAATAATTCGGTATCAGAAAACTTGGTTATTCCCGACTCTGGGTCATATATGAACAAGTTACAAAGCACAGGTGTCAAAACATCTCACTGCAGCGGTAAAGAGTGATGCTTATATACCCAGTGCAATAAATATTCCTGCCCTCTGCTGACTATTTGTTAATCCATAAAAGGAATTAATCTCTTATCTCATGACCACTAAGTTTGCTCAGGAGCCATTGGTGAGGAAATCTGTCAAAATCTTTTGGAAAGTCCGTGTAAAAAAATGTCTCCAAGATCAACCCTATCCACAGGCTTCTTGGCATTCTGAAAGAACTTCAAAAGGTTAACGAAACAGAACTTCCATGAATAAATCATGCTGATTTTTTCGGCAAGATTTAGCCTTTTACAGGCATCTGGCCTTGGCGATTTGTTAATTTTTAATTGGACAATGAGGCCCAATTCTTCTGTTCTGTATCTTCCACAGTAAAGACAGATGCAAATAATTCATTTGGCTTCTTTGCAATCTCTGATTCCTTTTTTATCTCACATTTCGCTTCTTTGCTGTCCAGCCACCCCCCTAGCCAATTTTGTGCTTCTTGTGTATTTAAAAGTTAATCTTGTTCTTTCTTTTTAAAAGCAATATGCTCCTCAGTTTCTTCTTGTTGTTGTTCCATTCTTCACCATTTATTGCATTTCTTTTACGAAAGTTTGACAGTGGGGGGTTGTTCTCATCATTTCGGCAAGACTACCATTTTCCGATGAAAGCCTTCTTGCCTCTGACTTCTTAGTAACTATATTGACATATTCTTGAACTGTGAATGTATATACAGTATACATTCCAGCTGAGCTTCTATTATTAAAGTTTTTAATAACCCCCAGACATTTTGGAGAGATGTTGCCATCTCGACTTTCCCCTTCTTATCAGTCTCTTCATTTTTAAGAAGATTATTCTTTTGTAGTCAAATGCAGGACTTCTTTAACTATTCTCCACTAACATATATGTTGGATATGAGAGCACCAGTGCTTGGAATGAACTATATAAGCAGAATGAAGTTCAACACATCTGAAAGCCGTTCCCATAAATTCTGGATGAACTAAAGATGCATTGAGTTCATTTTGAGTTGGAACTTTGAACGATTTCTAATTCATCTTCACATTCACTTCTCCTCTCCCACAAGCAGGCCCATCAGAATCTTAGCTTTCACAGAATGGGGGGGGGGGGGTGAATCAACTGGAGAAATTTAGAAAGCAAATTGTGGAGGCAACATTCAAATGCCATACCCATACTTGAACATTCCCAGCAATTTCCTCAGTGAGATACCAGCCTGATTTACCCATGCATGATAATTGCAGCTTGAAGTGATGATGGCATACATTTGTGAATGGGCTATCACTGGGGTTCTAAGAAGGGGTTGGACTTTAGGGTTCCCACAAGCAATATCTTTCATTGGAAAGAGTTCACACATCCAGGTCCAGTCATCAAGCAAACAATAATCCAACAGATAAATTTAAGCACTGTATCTGTGAACTAGGTCTGTGTCACATCTAGCCTTCTTCTGCCCAATGACACTTTGACTGCAGCAAATGATTTATCATGTTTCTGCAACAAAAAACATAAAGAGTTTGCAGGTGCCTCTTGTCTCTTACAAAATCCAATTAACTGTTGCACAGGAGATTGTTTAAACCAGGCATAGGCAAACTCGGCCCTCCAGATGTTTTGGGACTACAATTCCCATCATCCCTGACCACTGGTCCTGTTAGTTAGGGATCGTGGGAGTTGTAGGCCAAAAACATCTGGAGGGCCAAGCTTGCCTATGCCTGGTTTAAACTTTGAGTGGGGGAGGGGTGGAATCTCAAACTCTTGCAGAGCTCCACAACAACTTTCCCCATTCTTCTAAAAGTGTTTGCTAACAAGTTATCAAAAGCTTAATTAATTCACACTCATCTGCAGGGCCTTACCACTTTGAATCCAATTTACCTCGTAGAAAGCTTGACCTTTAATCTCCATTTCTAAATTGCTTCAAATGTAGGCAGAGCTGTGCTGCTTTGAGTTACCCTTTGTTTTTCAGGAGTCTTCATTCATCATTGCATTCTCTGGGCATTATTAGAAAAATGAGTGGCATTTTCGAGGTTCCTAGGAGGGATGGGCAGGAGGGGAGAGAAATCCTCCAGGCTGCTTAATTTCCTGCGATGGAGTGAGTTTGTCCTCAGCAAGATGAGGACTAATGCTAAGCAGATCACTGAGCTGACTCTGGCACTCCTAAGGCAGTCATTCAAAAGACGGTTTCATGTATGAATGGCATTGTTGCAAGAACTAAATTAATTACAGTGGAACCTCGGTTTATGAACACCTCGGTTTATGAATTTTCGGTTTATGAACACCGCGGACCCATCTGGAACGGATTAATTCATTTTCCATTACTTTCAATGGGAAAGTTCGCTTCAGTTTATGAACGCTTCAGTTTATGAACAGACTTCCGGAACCAATTACACCCATGCTTCAGTTTATGAACGCTTCAGTTTAAGTACTCCGCGGACCCATCTGGAACGGATTAATCCACTTTCCATTACTTTCAATGGGAAAGTTCGCTTCAGTTTATGAACGCTTCAGTTTATGAACAGACTTCCGGAACCAATTGTGTTCATAAACCGAGGTACCACTGTATATAATTAAAGACTCCAAAGTAGCCATTCACAGAGGAAGGCAATGATTGTATGCTTTGCTTCTTGGAATCTTACAGTGTGTGCGAAAAAGTGTGTGTGTGTGTGTGTGTGTGTGTGTGTGTGTGTGTGTGTGTGTAATTTTGTGAAAAATCCACAGAAAATGGAATGAAGCAGACTTTTTATTGGACGTATGTGGAACTGACATGGAACAGGAATGATCCTTCCATCCCTGGCTGCAGTCAGATAACCTGTCTTTTTGTTGGACAGCAAATCAATCTGTAGCCTACAACAGACTGGACACTTACTGTGTCTCTAAGGCATCAAGGCATTGCTATGAAACAAACATACCAACCAACCAACAAACAAACCCAAAGCAACTAAACCCAAAGCTACCATGTCCTTCAGTTTTCTTCATATAACTGAAAACCAAGCAGTTTTCTTTGAAAAACAGCAAGCCAAAAATGCAAGCTTTCAGTAACAGCAGGCACCACTGTGGGGCTGTCAAGACAGCAGAGAAGAATTCACTTGTGAAGGTGTTTTCTCAAAAACCCCATAGTGGGGAAGCAGAGCTATGTGGATAAAGCCAAAGGAGAAAGGGTAGAGTTGCCAAAGCAATTTCTCCTTGCCTCCGAAAGGTGGTGACATAGGTGGCGAAATCCAACAGAGTTTAATGCCATTTGGCATCTTTGGGCATTCCCACTGGCTGCTGTTGCAAATGGGCTGTTTTCTAATCCAGCTGCAACGATTGTGTGAAAAGGGAAAGACTAAGCCCTCGTGAATGACTTCGTAGCATACCGCCATTTACAAAGAAACTTGTAAGAAAAGACTGGATTGCGTAAAGCTCAATACATTTCCATATGTTACCTCATGGTGACCATTTTCAGAACTATTAATTAATTTCCCATCCTCCCTCCCAAAGGAGCCCAGGGGGGCAAAACTAGGCAGAAGGTGTACAGTACCTGTAGAGTACTGTACAGTACCTGTAGAGTCCATCTTAAGCAACAATCCCCCCCACACTTATTAGAGCATGTCTACGCACCTAGGAGTAGACCCAGGGAATGCAGTGGGACTTAACTACACTAAACATACACAGTTAGTTCCTTTGAAATTCAGCAGTAGCTCTGGAACAATAACCCCTGTGAGGTGATTCAAACACGGTCAGAGAAAACAGCAAGAAGTATTTTTAAAATGTGCACACCGTGAGGATACATCATCCCAGATGCTACCTCTGACTTGGTGCCATCTCTCTTTGATAACTTCCCTGGCATTTGCAAAATTATAGGCATTGTCCTGTAATTCGTTTTACCCAATAAACACACGGAACAAAAAGAAAAGAGCCAAAAAGAGAACCATTGCATTGTAAGCCAAGAATATAATTGGAGGGTCTTTATAATCCTATCCTGTAGTGTTTGCAGCTGTGAGAAGCATAACCTAGATAATAAGGATGTGATAATGTTACCAAAACCTGCTGATAGAAGTGCCGCTCCTGTGACAGCTAATTTATTCCACGTGGCTCAATCATTATTTCTTCTCTCCTCTGCCGGAAGATTTATTAACCATTATACCACTGCCTGTCAATTAGACTCAACTGATTAATGAAATAAGGACAACTTGTGGGACCCTCAACCCCACAACTTATGGCCCCAAATAAAAAGTTTTTCACACGCTCTCAAAAGACAGTTATGGGTCCACTATATTATAAACTTGGTGCACAAAAAAACATTTTTTTTTTTTAAAAAAAATATCCCACTAAGCTGCAGCAGAGGGAGGGATGAAGCAGCAAGCATGAGTATGGCCAAGTGTCCTACTTTACGGAATGTAGTTCTCTGTTAGAAGCTGTCCTCTATGCAGTATTTTTTAAAGACATCCAAAAGACCCTCACCCCTCAATTGCAAGCATTTTGACTTACTTCTGAGTAAATGCACAGGGTTTTTTGGGTTTGTTTGTTTTTTTAAAATCTAATTAGCTGTATCTCAAAGTGGCAAACACAGGAAGTCAGATAAAAAATAAAAATAAAAAATTCCTTCAGTAGCACCTTAAAGACCAACTAGGTTTATATTTTGGTATGAGCTTTCGTGTGCATGCACACTTCTTCAGATACCATGAACACGAAAAGCTCATACCAAAATATAAACTTAGTTGGTCTTTAAGGTGCTACTGAAGGAATTTTTTATTTTGCTTCGACTCAGACCAACACGGCTACCTACCTGTAACAAAAAATAAAAAGGCATCATTTTGGGCAGCCTCGCTTAATGCCCATTGACTTAGAGAAACATAGAGCTATTATAAAGGAAAATACAGTGCTTGGGGAGCAATCTGACTCAGGGAATCTTGGCATCACACTGAATTGCAGGATGGTGGAGATACTTCTGGGAAAGCCCACTTTGCCTTGTTATTTGGCCCATATGAGAGAGAGAGAGAGAGAGAGAGAGAGAGAGAGAGAGAGAGAGAGAGAGAGAGAGAGAGAGAGAGAGAGAGAGAGAATATATATACACGCACACTCCAAAATGGATCCTTTCCTCTGGATGCCACTAGGAGCAGCATGAAATGTGTCCTAGCATCTCTGCTTGGCAAAGTGTAGGGCTCAGCTGTGAGCAATCCAGGAACACCTGCTGTTGTTATTGTTGCCATAGGCAGTAGCAGCTGAGCAGGAAAAAAAGGAGTGAGACTGAGCAAGAGAGGAAGAAGTGAGGCAAACAGGAGTGCTCAAACTGAAGCTGGGAACTCAGCTAACCTGGATAGCAGAGTGCTGATTTGCTTGAAGGAGACAACTGGCTCATCCAACGTCGCAGAAGCACTTCCAGGGACTTCTCCAGAGTTTAACAGATCCGCAAAGCTTGGGGAAAACTTCAGGGGAAATGGAGGGGCACAGGGAATCTCAGGGTGGGTCATTTGTCACCACACATGCCCTTCCTTTTCTAAAAGCAGGTCTGAAGCTTTTCTAGACAAATGGTAGCTCAAACGACATGTTGCAATGCAGAGTACCCCTGCTCAGGATCACAGTTTGCATAGGATGCCTCTTTCCAGCATAGGAGCCAACTCCTATTGGCTGAGCGTTCCTTGCCCCACCCCCATAAAATATTTGACAGGGCCAGGCTCCCCCATAGTTGATGGGTATTGCATTCAAAGGGTGTTTGTGTGACTGATTATGCAGGGCAGGACTTGCCTGCCCTCCCCCATATTTTATTCAAGTTGGCACCCCTCCTTCCCAGGATACTCCATTTGTTCCACCCTCCTCCAGTTTTCTCAAAAGTCAGTTAGTGTTCTGTAACACTGGACATGTTCATTGAGCTGGTTCACACACACCTGTAGGGTTCCCGCCCCCCTTAAACATGTTTTGTACTTCTGCAAGCCTTGAGGCTCTCCTGTCCACTCCCCCAAATATCCTCATCTTGTGCATATATAGGATTGAGTGCTATTTGGGGTGTTCAAGCACTGCACATTTCCCTTTGGGCAGAAATTCGGTGGCAATTCTAACGTTATCTTCACCACAACACAACTGGGATAAATTAGACCAGGGGCAGGTAACCTCAGGCCCGTGGGCCAGATGCGGCCCAATCGCCTTCTCAACCCGGCCCATGGACGGTCTGGGAATCAGTGTGTTTTTACATGAGTAGAATGTGTGCTTTTATGCATCTCTGGGTTATTTGTGGGGCATGCATCTCTGGGTTATTTGTGGAGAATGCATCTCTGGGTTATTTGTGGGGCATAGGATTTCGTTCATTCCCCCCCCCTCAAAAAAAATATAGTCCGGCCCACCACATGGTCTGAGGGACAGTGGACCAGCCCACGGCTGAAAAAGGTTGCTGACCCCTGAATTAGACCGATCCCTAAGTTGTATTCACACAAACACCAGCACATTCACTGAATATGGCGGGGAGCAGGACTGTGTCAACTTGCTATGCTTCTGCTGTTGGTGCCCAACTCTCTCTGCCCACACCCCATGTTTCCACATTAAGCTTTATGGACAAATGCCACTGGGAACTGTGGTCAGGCAGGGTTCCCCATCACACGGGGCACCCTATACGTACACAACTCCTCAGGGCAGGAAAAAGACACTTCACATCTGCCACTGCCTCCCTTTCTCTTTCCTTCGGGTAACTGGCAGGGTTGCTTGGGGGAAAGAGAAGAGGTTCATAGAATCATAGAATCATAGAGTTGGAAGAGACCACAAGGGCCATCCAGTCCAACCCCCTGCCAAGCAGGAAACACCACCAAAGCATTCTTGACATATGGCTGTCAAGCCTCTGCTTAAAGACCTCCAAAGAAGGAGACTCCACCACAATCCTTGGTAGCAAATTCCACTGCCGAACAGCTCTTACTGTCAGGAAGTTCTTCCTAATGTTTAGGTGGACTCTTCTTTCTTGAAGTTTGAATCCATTGCTCCGTGTCCGCTTCTCTGGAGCAGCAGAAAACAATCTTTCTCCCTCCTCCACATGACATCCTTTCATATATTTGAACATGGCTATCATATCACCCCTTAACCTTCTCTTCTCCAGGCTAAACATGCCCAGCTCCCTAAGCCGTTCCTCATAAGGCATCGTTTCCAGGCCTTTGACCATTTTGGTTGCCCTCTTCTGGACACGTTCCAGCTTGTCAGTATCCTTCTTGAACTGTGGTGCCCAGAACTGGACACAGTACTCCAGGTGAGGTCTGACCAGAGGTATTGTGGCTCCTTTTCCAATCTAGGGTTGAGTTCACCCCATTTCCACATCAGTTTGTGGGGGGGGGGAGTGCATGAAAATTAAAGTGCATTTTTGCATGCATGGCTAATATTATATGCAGTTTTCCCTAATTTGCACACTTTTTTGCAATTCCTTATCTTCCTCCTCCTCCTCCCTGCTGAGTTCTACAAGGATGAGACTAAGACAACTGGTGCAAATTAAATAGGTTTGAATTAAAAAGCAAGCTGAGTGGATTTCTCTTCCCTCCACCTGCATCGCTGGGAGGAGGCAGGGGCGGGATGCATGCAAACAGAATCAAGGAAAAAAGCAGCAGTAGGTTTGGCCACCTTAGTTCTGCTTGCAAGCGTTCAAGCAGGGGTGCTCCCATTGTCAAGCTTCAAATTCTTGCCCCTGCCACTCATGCAAACGCTTGCCAAATGCTCAGAAAACGGAGCTCTTTCAACATCCCTCGCCTGATGTGTTTGCAGTTTGCTTTCTCCCCACTGTTCTTGCTTCCCTGCTGAAATAAGGAGCTGGAGGGAGGTTGTGTCTAAGGCCTTCATTACCAAACCAGTCCTAGAAACTTAGGAAAGTAAGTCCCTGCTGGGTTTGGGGATTTTCTAATGACATTTTTTTCCCCAACCACCTAGTCTGAAAAAGTACATGGATAGAAACCAATTATTTGGCACAGGGGGGGGGGGGCTTAACTCCATTTCTGCAGCAGGAGGGTGAAGTGAAAACTTAAAATCGATAGAGGCGGCAACTCTGTTAAAATGAGTCCATGAAGTGTTGACATTCACCCCAAAGAACTCTCATATTACCCCTTCCCCAAAACATAGGAAAAGACTGCAGCTGATACGTATCGACTGAGTGGAAAATCGACACCTTTATTTTGTGTTAAGGAGAGGTAAAGAGCCACAATATGATGAGGAAGATGCTAACTGAGCAAACCTCTTCTATGGGTTTTGGTGCCAAGTCTGCCAAAGAGTTGAGGAAATATATTTCCTTCAAAATGTTTCACAGAAAGAAAGTTTTAATTGTCAGTTTGGTGCACATTTCCTTAATTGCCACACAGAAACTCATTCCCCCAAAGCTTACATCTTCTAGAATTTCAGCACTCACTACATATACCAGCAAAGATGTCAGACATGGTTGACTGTTCCCAGAAAGACTGTCAGCCATAGGCTAGCCAAACAGGACCATTCTGATAGGTCAGCTCTAGAATATGGCCCTTCAGGCATTAGCTCTGCCCACCAGGAAGCTGTGTAACTTAGAAGCATAGAAAGTTTAGCAACGAAGGGAGAAAATATTCAACCCCATGCAGCAGAGCTGCATCTCTTTATGGTCTCGTCATTCCAGCCACATTGGAGATCTATGGCGAAGTCCGTATATAGAGAGGAACGGCGGGTCACATTTACCACAGTATCTCTTTGAACATCTCAAACATGCCCACCAGTGATAGACCCTCTGGTAGTAAAGGGACCCCTGACCATTAGGTCCAGTCATGACCGACTCTGGGGTTGCGGCGCTCATCTCGCGTTATTGGCCGAGGGAGCCGGTGTACAGCTTCCAGGTCATGTGGCCAGCATGACAAAACCGCTTCTGGTGAACCAGAGCAGCACACGGAAACGCCGTTTACCTTCCCACTGCAGTGGTACCTATTTATCTATTTGCACTTTGACGTGCTTTCGAACTGCTAGGTTGGCAGGAGCTGGGACCGAATAACAGGAGCTCACCCGTCGTGGGGATTCGAACCGCCAACCTTCTGATCGGCAAGCCCTAGGCTCTGTGGTTTAACCCACAGCGCCACCCGTGTTCCTCTGCTAGTAGGGTGCCTAAATTCTGGGACCAAGCTCTGGGATCAAATAACTCCAAAAAAACAAAAACAAAACCTTTTACCTTCCTTCAGATCACCCTGGCTCCATAGTTCAGAGTCAATATATCTTACTGACTTCTTTTCTGCATCCTTTATTGGTGCTGTACAGAACTACCTGCTCATGCTTCCAAACGTTCTCCTAAACCCACACCTCTTTCTTCCCAAGCCTTGTTCCCCATCCCAGACTCTGATTTGTCATCTCTCGGGTACTCCCGACCATGCCCATCTCCCGGTTCCACCTGACTTTGCAGAATCAGCCTCTACTGACTCTGTCTAGTTTCATTAGCTGCAGAGCAGAGGGAGAGAAGTGAAGCAGGGGTATTCCATTCCACTTCCTCTGCTGAGAGACTTGCTGCCTTTGGCCCTCCCTCAAACATCACCAAACATCAGGCAACCTGAACTTTTCCCATCCCAGCTAGTTGTTACAGGAACAGTCACTTTAAGAACTGGTGTCTGAGCTTGCTTTCTCCCCAAGTGCTTTAAATTAACAAACAATGGGTTTATTGGCCTTTCTTGATCACCCACTTGGCTCCTCATTGATGGTTGCAAGCCTGACCCCTGAAGAACTCCCTCATGAAAAGATATGCCCTGCCGCCATCACCCAACTCTAGGGACCTTCAAAGAGCAACCTCCCTTGAACCTGTCTTGTGTGTGACAGCCAAGGGCGTACCCACCATGCGGCAAGTTAGGGCAGCTGCCCTACTCTAGAAGCAGGGCTGGTGGGCAGAGGCGGAGCACAGCCCGGCGGAGCGCGAGTTCGCCATTCCCGCCGCACCGCGCCGCACCCTCCCTCCAGCTCCCCGGCGCGCCCTCAGGCAAGGCCAAGCGCGGCGGGGAACCAGAGAGCGCGGCGCGGCGGGCTGGAACGCTGAACTCGCGCTCCGCTGGGCTGGGCTCCGCCTCCGCCCACCAGCCCTGCTTCTAGGGAGGGGCACAGCCCGGCGGAGCGCGAGTTCGCTGTTCCCGCCCACTTTGTGGCCCCTCCCCTTCCGTGCCTTGGCCCCTCCCCTTGCCCCCCCCCCTAGTTTTGATCCTGGGTACGCCCATGGTGACAGCTACAGATTTCGAGACTATCATACTGAGTGATCATCAGTGCTGTCCTAATTAAATATGATATGTAAGCTTCTTAATTTGCACATTTTGATTACTATGTTTACAGTACACATACCATGTCTACTAATTTAACCCCTCAGTTTACACAACCGTACATAACGTATGCTGATTAGTAAATTAGACAGCTTGAAACTGAAGGGATTGCTGTGGAAGTAACTAGTTTGCATTCAAAATGTAAACAAAGCTGGCTGCATTTTTCATCGCATAGCCTACTTAGGCAGATGTTAAGAAATACTCAGCCCTTCACAAACAGCAGATGTTTTGTTGCAATACGTTGAACCCATTTGTCTCAGGCCAAAACAAATGGATACATAAGATACATTCTTGACATAAGAATGACATTCTTACCATGCCCTTAATGATAGATAATGCCATAAAGCCATCTATAATCAAAAAGCTGATTCCAAATTAGGTGAAAATGAAGCTCCCTGCCTTCAGTAGCTCACTATAAAAAAAAATCACACATTATTGCTTTTCCCCACTTAATTTGCAGGAGACTTTTGCAGAGAACTTACACCTGCAGGGTCATGCAAGAAATATGGAACATGGACCAGTGGCAGTTGGTCAAGGAAAGTGAGCTTTAACATAAATTCATGATATTCCACAGATGAATGTATGGCTGGCCTTCCTATTAGACTACAACATACAACATCCCTGACCATTGTCCATGCTGGCTAATGCCAATGGAAGATGGATCCTATCAACATCTGGGGGGGCCAATTGCTCCCTATCCCTGATTTAGGAACAAAGGAAAGTGCCTTGTATCAATTCAGGTTAGTTAGGATTTGTCCACCCAGTCAATACAATCCATTTTTCCGACCACTTTTTGGCATCCTGTAATTTCAACCTGGCTTCCAAAACAAATCTGGAAACCATGAATCCATCAAATGCAGCATTTTTAAATAATAATAATAATGATAATAATTGTTGAATTGCAACTTGTTGGCAACTCTGAACATTCTGTTTAGAATCACGCATCATACACCAGCTACTACAAAAGGCTATCTGTTGCTGTAGTTGTTCAATATTCAGAGTGAGTTAGATGTTCATCATCCCTTATCTAATTAAAGTGGCTAAACTCCAGATGTGAAGCCCTCTCTGTTTTATGTGTGAGCATTCAGTTAAATGGCTGAATCAATGACATGATGCAGCCAGCCTCTACAGCTGCACTAACGGCTGTGCCAACTGATCAGTTTAACATGACAACATGGTCAAAAGAATACAAGACAACCTGCCACCATTTACAAGATGCTAAATCACAGCAAGTAAGGCATATCAGATCAAGGGGACATTTCCCCAAAGGTCAAATATGAATGAAACTAAAGGTGTATCGAGCTTCAGATTGTGTCTAGGAACTGAAAAGGGCCCTTTTCATTTATGTTCTCTTGTGCGTTCTCACATAAATCACATTCCATGTATAATAGCAAAGTCCAGCAGGTGTCTCCCCCTCCCTTCAAAATTAATCAACAGAGACCTGGAAAAGACATTTTCCTAACACCTTGCAGGGCCACTGCCTGTCAGAAAAGTCAGTAGTGGGTGTGAAGTAGCAATGATTTGACTCAGTATAAGGCAGGATTGTCTCTCTTGAGACTCTTGAGAGACTCTTGAGAGTCCCATGGACTGCAAGAAGATCAAACCTATCCATTCTTAAGGAAATCAGCCCTGAGTGCTCACTGGAAGGACAGATCGTGAAGCTGAGGCTCCAATACTTTGGCCACCTCATGAGAAGAGAAGACTCCCTGGAAAAGACCTTGATGTTGGGAAAGATGGAGGGCACAAGGAGAAGGGGACGACAGAGGATGAGATGGTTGGACAGTGTTCTCAAAGCTACGAACATGAGTTTGACCAAACTGCGGGAGGCAGTGCAAGACAGGAGTGCCTGGCGTGCTATGGTCCATGGGGTCATGAAGAGTCGGACACGACTAAACAACAAAAACAAGGCAGGATTGTACCTTCATTGGTAAGGTTATATGGCTTTATCCATGATTCTCCAAAGGCTGCTGTTTTAATATACATGCCATTTGTTCCACAATTCAAGGCAGTTTACACACACACACACACACACACACACAGAGAGAGAGAGAGCACTCAGAAACAGATACAGCACTGAAACAAAAGAAAACAACAAGCAATATATCAAACTACAGTAACAGGTAGAAATGATATCAAACCACATTTCAGATTCTCTGAACTTACCTAAAAACCTCTGTCGGGCCTTGGGCCTTGCTTTCCAAACACTAGTAAGGAAATGGAGTGATATCAGTCCTCAGTGATATCCTCATTCCAGAAACTTAGGGGCGGGGTTTTTGGTACTATGTATACCATTTAGGAGAAGGGACCCAGGTGGCGCTGTGGGTTAAACCACAGAGTCTAGGGCTTGCTGATCAGAAGGTCGGCGGTGAGCTCCTGTTGCTCAGTCCCAGCTCCTGCCCACCTAGCAGTTTGAAAGCACATCAAAGTGCAAGTAGATAAATAGGGACCACTCTGGCGGGAAGGTAAACGGCGTTTCCGTGCGCTGCTCTGGTTCACCAGATGCAGCTTTGCTTACCTTCCAATTTCCGGACTGCAGAATCCGGGACCGGCAGCCATTTGACACTGGAAGTTGCGTCGATGTAACTTCCGGTGCCACTTCTATGGGCACCAAAAATGGCCACCGCCGGCTTCAAAAGTCGCTTGTACGCATGACAGGAAGTGTGCCGACGCAACTTCTGGTGTCGCTCCGCCCATCTATGGGCACAAAAATGGCCACTGCCAACACCGGAAGTTACGTCTATGCACTTCCGGACATGAGTAGATGCGACTTTTGAAGCTGGCAGCGGGAAAAAATGGCCGCCGGCAGGAGAAAATAATGGAGAAAAACGGGAGACGAAGTGATACGGGGGACCACCGGGAAAGGGTAAGTAAAAAGGGGGTTTTCCCGGGGAAAACGGGAGACTTGGCAGTTATGGCTTTGTCATGCTGGCCACATGACCCGGAAGCTGTCTGCGGACAAATGCCGGCTCCCTCGGCCTATAGAGCGAGATGAGTGCTGCAACCCCAGAGTCGGACATGACTGGACCTGATGGTCAGGGGCCCCTTTACCTTTACCTTTATACCATTTAGGTACCCTTGGATTAAGCAGTTTATAAATTCTCCAAAATAAAATAAATGGCCCTGCAGCCGCCACCATTCTGATCTTTCAGCCAATGGAGCTTTAAATAGACTTCATGACTCACAAGCTATCAGCTGGGATGTCAGATTCCTCTATATTGCAGGAACATGTCTAGCTCACAAAAGAAATATTTGAATATACTTGGCTAAATTTCAGTTTGGTTTTGTCCGACAGACAACAATGGTATTTCTTGGGGGTTTTCTCCTCCCATTTGCTCACAGAATACCACTATCTAGGCTATATGGACCAATCTCTTTCAAAGTGTCTAAAATCCACATCTCAGGGCAATGAGTTTGACAAGGTGATTTCCTGCATGCTGCAATGCTAAAGATTGCAGGCTAAAACTTTCTGAGAGGATAAACAGTGACACCCAATGGTAAGCAAGCTAAGTGCAACAGGCTGAATTCATCACCAAATGAGCTGCCTTGATGACCTCCAGCCCCAAGCATGCTAGTTCTATCACCATGATTTGCAAACACAATTTTGAAAATCAATCATTCTATCCATGTATGCTAAGCCACAATTTCTCAAGATTCTCTCCTCCCCTGTTGGGGACTTGTTGAATTTATTCATCATATAAACAAGAAGTCCAAAAATAAAAATAAAAAATGAAGGCAACAGGAAGCCAAGTCTCCAAAGGCTTTGCTGAGACTAGTGAGCAGAGGAGATAGGTACCAAAATGCTGGCTCTCTGATGCAAAACAATATTAAAATAAATGAGAAGGCATCATTTGAGAATAGGAGGGATTGTTACAGTGGAAGTAATTGCAGGTTATACATGCAACCCATGATACACACACACACACACACACACACACACACACACACACACATATAGGGCAAGTCATTGAGCAAGTAAGTATGCAAGTATAGATTACCAAACTGCTCTACTTTCTCATCTCACAGTTTGGTAAGGCATGGTTGTCTGTGCTATCTTGCCCAGTAGTAAGGAGGTTTGCCATGTCCATTGCCTCAAAGTCTCCCAAATGCAGGACTCAGATGTTGGTCTGAGGATGTCTCTGATTGAGGTGATCAAGCAGTTGCCCCAGTCAAAGGGGAGCCTCTTCACGGACCTGCCACCATTTTCTAGGTCTGAGAGATTATTCCCACACAGTCTGCTCCATAATTATGCAGAGACTTTTTTAATTTTTAAAAAAATGCAAACAGCTTTCCCAGTGGGGCAAAGCTGTTCAAACATCAAGCCTTGGCAGCCTTCTGGGGGAGGGAGGGAAATGAGATTGTAAGCGTTCTTGTTCTTCTTCTTCTGGCTCCCAGCGACTCCTGAGACATCTTCCCAAACTGAGCTAGTAATGGGAGTTGTCCAAGGTACTGATTTGCCTTGCCCTGGACCTGTCATGAACCAGAGCAGGCATCCCCAAACTGCAGCCCTCCAGATGTTTTGGCCTACAACTCCCATGATCCCTAGCTAACAGGACCAGTGGTTGGGGAAGATGGGAATTGTAGTCCACAACATCTGGAGGGCCAAAGTTTGGGAATGCCTGAACCAGAGCCAGGTTCCACATTCCCTGCAGGTCCCAAACTCCCAGCAGAGGAGGATAAGGATTGTGATTTATTTTTCCCAGCATGCCCTGCTGCAATTTGAGAACTTTTTGAAACAGACACAATCAACCTGTCAAACTCTTCAAAGAACCTCTCAGACTTTCCATCTTTTTAAAAAGCATAATTTTATTTATCTAGTTACAGGTAGGTAGCTGTAAGTTGAAATTTTTTTAAAAAAATTCCTTCCAGTAGCACCTTAGAGACCAACTAAGTTTGTCATTGGCATGAGCTTCCGTGTATCTGAAGAAGTGTGCATGCACACGAAAGCTCATACCAATGACAAACTTAGTTGGTCTCTAAGATGCTACTGGAAGGATTTTTTATTTATTTTCTTAATCCAGATTTTCAAGATAGCCTATAGCCTACAAAGGAGAACCATAAAACAAATATAAAATTGATCAACAACATCAGAAACAAAAGCAATTATCGTAGCAACTGTAAAAACAAAAACAAAAAAACACTACCCAGTCGATATAAAATCAGTTAAAATCCTGGGCGGTTATTTATTTATTTGAAAATGTTTAAAATGTCTTTCCATCTTAAAAAGTGTTTCAGACAACATTCAGCATGAAGAGGACACCCAGCTAAGGTGGCCGTGGAACTAGACACATATTAGTGAGTTTCTGATCCCAGCCACTTTCTAAGACCCGTTTCCCAAGACCGGAGGATAGTCCTGGTTTTAAAATCTTCCTTCAGCTCCATGTATTTTAGTGTGGTGAAACTAGAGCTCTTTTCAAAGTGGCAATTGAACTGGTGTCCTAAAACCCTGACTATGACGTGAATCAAAGTAACAAACACACCCTTGGCAGTGACGTGATTGAACCTATGCAACAAATCAGACCTAGACAGATGGGTGTCTCTTCCCCCAAGCCTCTGTGGTGAATAAATATTCCAATTCTATTTGGTGCATATTGTTATGAGTTTGGGGTGGAGGGAGGTCAGCTGATGCAAGATCCTTCTAACTCCTGGATCCAGCAGGTGTTAAAATATAAGCCAAGGCTAGCTTCCTATGTTGAGGTGATAACGTAGGTGATGGTTTTTCCAAAAGCAGATCATGTGCTTTTTCATCAAACGTGGACTTACCAAGCTAAATGTTGTCTAGTCACAAAAAATGATAGCAGATTTGAATTCCTCAAACTGGAAAACATATTTTTAAGACCTCTCACTGAAGAAATTTGCAAAAAACAACAACAAACCACCAACCCAGTTTCACCCTCTAAAATAGCACACCCTACTAGTGCAGAGTTTCTTCTTCTATTTCATGTGCCTGAAATACGACAACCTGTCTTTTATTCCCTCCTTCCCTTAACTTGTTTCTTTCCTTCTTTGAATGTCATTTTGTTTGTATAGAGCCTTTTCCTCCACTCCCCCTCCCCTTATTTTTGATTAATTGAAATATCGCAGTTAAACACACAAACACAGCCAGACCTTTATTTTGCAATGGGGTAATCCTTATAAAAACCTTTTCTTTCTTTTTTCATTATCCTTGTTTGGAGTTTTTCTGATGGACCGGCTTACATTTTATTTTGCCTCCTTGCTGTTTCTTATGTGTTTTTCCTGTCATAATTGGGTTGTAAAGGTTTTACAATGAGCCTATATGAATGTGTACCAAAGGTAAAATTCCTTTTCACAAAAGCTGTTCTGATCTGAAAATCTGCACCCTCCTCTTAAAATGAGTATATGATGGGATGGTTTTAACATAGCGGATTTTCAAAAACTATATCCTTAAAATCAGTTTTATGGGCATTTTCTTTACCTTTTAAGGAAAACTGAACGAATAGTGCTTCATGGATCTCTGGTGGGTGGGTTTAATAATAATAATAATAATAATAATAATAATAATAATAATAATATTTTTTGCAATGCATAAGAGTTTGATCATTTCTTGATATCTTGGTGCAGCTATGAGGGAGGATGAGTTGAGCTAAGAAGATGTAAGCTTGTTCCCAGTACCTGAGATTTAGGGGTATACTGCTTCTGCATGTGGAGGTTCCACACATTTATGCCCAAATATCCTGGGATTATTCTTTCTCATCCAATGCCTGTCAGCCTCCAACTGAATGCTAGATTTGAAGCTCTTTAGATGCATGCCAAAATGAAGACACGACTTAGACTGTATTCAGTCCTGGGGTTTATTGTGTTTGTTTTCCTAGTTATAATGCCAGCTCCTCTGTCCAAATTTCCAATATTCTTTGTATACTGTTGCATAATGGAACTGTGGCTTCTTGATCAATATACTGCCATGTTGTGCTACATTTAAAACAGCAGGAAGGAACTGTACCGCACCGCATTTTGTTGTGTGAGCAGCAATGGTGTGACCATGAAAACCATGGGAAGATTACAGCACAGAACTCAGAACAATTTTCTGAGTTAATGGGGCTGCAAATGGGGTTTCCCCCCTGTAAACAACATGGAAATGAGTTCTAAACTTCTGCTAGATTTCCAGAAGTGGCTTTTACATTGTGTGAAAGATAATACAGTCATACTGTGGATCCCAAATGCCTTGGTACTTGGACATTTTGGCTCCCGAATGCCACAAACCTGGAAGTGAGTGTTTGCAAATATTCTTTGAAACCCGAACGTCCGATGGGGCTTCTGTGGCTTCTGATTGGCTGCAGGAGCTTACTGCGGCCAATCAGAAGCCACACTTTGGTTTCTGAACATTTTGAAAGTCAAACGGACTTCCGGAACGGATTCCGTTCGGCTTCCAAGGTACAGCTGTATATAAAACTCAAAAATTAATTGGTCTTTAAGGTGCTACTGAAGGAATTTTTTTATTTTGCTTCAAAAATTAATGTGTAAGGAAACTTTAGGAATACAAAAGTGTCCCCTGAATATAGCTGCAGTTTAATTTTGACATACTATAGCTGGTTAAACACCTGGTTATCCTTTTCCACATCTAAGATTCTTTTACTGTTCACCTTCCCTCTACACTCTCCCTCTTTGAAACAGGGCTTGTTAGTTTTGCTCTGAGAAATCTGGTCCGTAGGAGGCCTCCACTGAAACTGTTAAGAATTTATTTTAAAAACAAGAGGATACCTCCTGCCAGGGACACAATCTGTTAAAATATAAAAGCAAAGATGAATATGACCTCTGTTACTTGAAAGAAAGAAAGACAAAGGCCAGCCTTTTCGATGGGGAATGCGGAGACCTTGCAAAATGAGCTGAAATTTATCAGAAAGGAATCTGTTGTTGTTTCAAAAAAGGTTATTTTTAAAAATCGAAGAAGAAGAAGAAGAAGAAGAAGAAGAAGAAGAAGAAGAAGAAGAAGTCATTATTAAAAAGGGAAATAAATGAATTTTCTGATGCATTCCACGATAATATCCTTTTGGTGCCTCCCCACAAACTGTTAGAGAATTTCAGGAGCCCCCCCCCCCGTGGGGGGGGGAGAATCTGTGACATCCCCTTCCCAAGTTGCCATCTGCAAATAGGGTGAAGAATTTTGAGTGCAACCGCGGATCCTAACATATTTTACCACAGAAGGAAGAAATTGATCCCCATTTTTTCTAGTCCTCTTCCCCTTAGCCTACTAATAAAAATTTAATAAATTTAATAAAAGGAGAAAAATTGTTATTCTCAGAAATCTTTGAGAATTTGACAGCCGCTCCCCCAAGAATATTCAGTGAAATTTTTCCTGCTTCCCATTTTGTCACCTGCACTGGGGTGGAAAATTTTGGGAGGCCATTTTCACTCAGGACATCAAGGGGCCAGGCCAGGAGGTAGCAAGGTGGGAAAGGAGATTTCATTTTGGTCAAAATGGAGGGAAGTGTAATCGACTGAGTAGCGTTGAAAGGACCTTCTTACTCGTGTTAACGCTGGACTCCCTCTATTTTTGGAGAGGAATTCTCTGCAATGTGAAATATTTCACATTCCCTTTTTATTTTCTTCAGGGACAAAAAAAATGCTCTTTAAAAATTATTCTGAGGAGAAAAAGCTGGAGGCTAAATTTTGAATCGGTTGCCCTCATTCATTTGAAAACAGATGCCTCAGTGGACACAGTATAGAAAGAGCTTCTGGATATGAGCAATCTATAGGAGGAATTAGAAAGTGAAACTATTTTCCCCAGCCTTTGCCAGAGCTTGTAAAAAGGAAATGTCCTACTAACAAGCAAATTAGATGCCCTGGGGTGTTATGACAGATTTAGAAATATCCGACTATTAAGGCATTAAGGAAAGCACCGTGCCACAGATGTCAATAGCACTGAAAGGATTAGGGGAGCATTACTGGAGCATAAGCAGTACGTTCTCTCTTCACATGTGTATAACTTGCCATTCATGAGGACTAACTCCATCTGTAGCTGGAGAGGTGAAGAGACAGGTTTAATTTTCAAGATGATTTTGCCACCGCTGTGTTTTAAAGTGTGTAATGAAAAAAGCCCAAGCGAGTGCCAAGCTCAAGCCCCTTTCAAATGTTTTAATGTGTGTACAGTTCAGGGTGGAGGAGAAATTCAATTCTGCTCATATTTTAATGGCAGCCTCCTTCATTTGCATTTCCCTAAATGGTATGTGAACCGAAACGCAGCTGTACTTCCAAATCTGCATTTCTCCAAATTTTGGCAACGCAGTTCTCCAACTAGAAGAGGTGTCCCAAAATGCAGGTTTTCTAGAAATGTGTGTTTGAAAATGAAGTGTGTTAGAGGAAGTTGCTTGTAAAATTGTGTGTTAGGCGAAATTGTAAACACAAAAATACTGGTACCGACAATGTTTTGAGGACTTAAATCACAAAATGTGGTGAGATCAACTGGAGACTGGAAAAATGGGACACTGAGATAATAAATAATAATAATTTATTATTTCTATCCCGCCCATCTGGCTGGGTTTCACCAGCCACTCTGGGCGGCTTTCAACAGAACCTTAAAAACAGAATAAAAATTCAAACATTAAAAACTTCTCTAAACAGGGCTGCCTTCAGGTGTCTTCTAAAAGTCAGATACTTGTTTATTTCCTTGACATCTGGTGAGAGGGCGTTCCACAGGGCAAGTCCCACTGCTGAGAAGGCCCTCTGCCTGATTCCCTGTAACTTTGCTTCTCGCAGTGAGGGAACTGCCAGAAGGCCCTCAGAGCTGGACCTCAGTGTCCGGGCAGAACGATGGGGGTGGAGACGCTCCTTCAGGTATTCTGGGCCAAGGCCATTTAGGGCTTTAAAGGTCAGCACTGACACTTTGAATTGTGCTCAGAAACGTACTGGAAGCCAATGTAGGTCTTTCAGGACCAATGTTATGTGGTCTCGGCGGCTGCTCCCAGTCACCAGTCTAGCTGCCGCATTCTGGATTAGTTGTAGTTTCTGGGTCACCTTCAAAAGTAGCCCCACATAGAGCGTGTTGCAGTAGTCCAAGCGAGAGATAATTAGAGCATGCACCACTCTGGCAAGACAATGTGTGGGCAGGTAGGGTCTCAGCCTGCGTACCAGATGGAGCTGGTAAACAGCTGCCCTGGACACAGAATTGACATGTGCCTCCATGGACAACTGCAAGTCCAAAATGACTCCCAGGCTGCACACCTGCTCCTTCAGGGGCACAGTTGTCCCATTCAGGACCAGGGAGTCCTCCACACCCACCCGCCCCCTGTCTCCCCAAAACAGTACTTCTGTCTTGTCAGGATTCAACCTCAATCTGTTAGCCGCCATCCATCCTCCAACCGCCTCGAGACACTCACACAGGACCTTCACCGCCTTCATTGGTTCTGATTTAAAAGAGAGGGTATCATCTGCATATTGATGAACACCCAGCCCAAACCCCCTGATGATCTCTCCCAGCCGCTTCATGTAGATATTAAAAAGCATGGAGGAGACGACGGAACCCTGAGGCACCCCACAAGTGAGAGCCCAGGGGTCTGAACCCTCATCCCCCAACACCACTTTCTGGACACAGCCCAGGAGAAAGGAACAGAACTACTGTTTAACAGTGCCCCCAGCTCCCAGCTCCTCTAGACTCCTCCTCCTGAGACATGATGAAAATGACAGATTCATCACCACTGAATAGCTCAGTTGGTTAGAGTGTGTTGCTGATAATACCAAGGTTGCAAGTTCGATCCCCATACTCCTCATTGCAGGGGATTTGGAGTAGATGATTCCCAGGGTCCCTTCCAACTCTACAATTCTATGACTCTGATCTATCCCCATGTGTGCTGAATGCTCATAGGATGAAAGCATGCTCCGCCATGCAACTTTAGCACCAAAGAAGGAAGCTATGCTCCCACTCTCTCTCTCTCTCTCTCTAGCCCCATGGATTTCCTTTCCCCCAGCTTTCTCTCTACAAAAAGCCCAAAGAGAATGAGCGAGTGACTAAATAGAGCCCTTTGTTGTCACTGATACCCAACTTCAATGGAATCATCAAGCATTTGAAGACAGGTGCCGGGATCACCCAATGCAGAGACGAGGGAGATAAAAGGCTTCTGACAAAGAGGAAGGCAAAGCAGATAAATAAATAAAACTGTTCACAGTTGCAGGTGTCTTTGTATTCCTTCCAAGCAGATTTTTAGCCCCCCCAAAAAAGCACAAAACTTCATGTCAGTACCAACGACCTGAGAACATGCTTTGCATTATTAGGAAGTTCCTGGTTTCTTTCCAACACAGATATATATTGGCCTTTAAAAACAACACAAAAAACTCTGACATACAAGCCAGCATGTCACCCTTCTCAGTGAAATTAGCTGGTGGAGGGACTTTATGAACGAACTGGTTTATTGGGACTTTTATTTACTTTGTCGATCTTTACATGCTGATTTTGTATGAGAAAACCTTTGAAGTTGTGAAATATACATTGAAGCGTATTATTTATGTGCAGCCGGTTACGTTGTGTGTGGTTGTGAATGTATTCCACGTAACGTTTGCTAAGTCTCTCATATAGGCAAAATGACCTATGGCATTGTTTGGCTAGTTAGAAGTATTCTGGAGTGTCTGGAGAGTGATGAAGTTTGTGTCTGTATATAGTAACTTGTTAATAATAATAATATATTATTATTATTATTATTATTATTATTATTATTATTATTATTATTATTATTTATACCCCACCCATCTGGCTGGGTTTCCAACAGAAAAATGAAATAAAATAATCTATTAAACATTAAAAGCCTCCCTAAACAGGGCTGCCTTCAGATGTCTTCTAAAAATCTGGTAGCTGTTTTTCTCTTTGACATCTGATGGGAGGGCGTTCCACAGGGTGGGCGCCACTACCGAGAAGGCCCTCTACCTGGTTCCCTGCAACTTGGCTTCTCACAATGAGGGAACTGCCAGAAGGCCCTTGGGCCTTGGCCCTAGTGTCCGGGCAGAATGATGGGGGTGGAGACACTCCTTCGCGAGTTTACTGCCATATATAATAAACTACAAAATCAAGTTACTAGTTGGCAGCTTTGTTCCTGATCGTCATCCTGACTGAGAAGTCTCAATCGTCGCCTAAGAAAAGCTGCACTACTCTGCTACGTTGTGCATCATTGAAGAAGTTCAGAGGTGAAGAGACTGGTCCTAGTAGCAGGCGAAAGGACTTCAGAACGTGCTCACAGGCTTCGGAGTTTTAATAGACATGAGGATAGATAGATGATAGATAGATAGATAGATAGATAGATAGATAGATAGATAGATAGATAGATAGATAGATGATAGATAGAGATGATAGATGATAGAGATAGATGATAGATAGATAGATAGATAGATAGATAGATAGATAGATAGATAGATAGATGATAGATAGATAGATAGATAGATAGATAGATAGATATAGATAGATAATAGCCAGATAAATAGATGCTAGATAGATGCTAGATTAATAGTCATATAATGCCTAGGTACATGACTGGAAGCTTCTACTGGTAAAAGGTATCAACTTTATTATGTTGCCGGCTTATCTGTGTGTGCAGGGGGTGGGGGTGGGTAATTTTTATAGCAAAACAAACTTGTGGTCCTCAAATTTCTATTTATTGGAGAACGGTTTGGCTCTGGTTTTCGGAGAACACAGAACATCCCTGCTCTACAGCATGCACTGCATCCTTGGACAGACGCCCACACTCCAAAAAACTAACTAACTAAAAAGTGTGCACCATTCCCAATATTTCCCAATTCGAAGCAATTGGGGGGGAGGCAAAAGAGAAGCTGCCTTCTTGCATTATGGTGAACTACATACCTTAGTTATCAGATTGGCAAGTAAGTTTGCCTGGGTTTGCACAGAATCATCCAGCTTGAGCTGTTCTTCCTTGGAGGACGAGAGGCGGGCAGAAATCGATGGGCTTAAAGGAGGTGCTCTGTAAAACCTTGCATAAAAGCAACTACATTCAATCAAATTCTCCTGAAGATTGATTCTTCCCAGAAGATTTCATCAGCTTACAAGCAGAAAGGTTGTGACTTCGTTTCCCCTTGGGATTCAGCTAAGGGTAAAAACAAGAAATAGAGCCTAAACCGGGGGGGGGGGGGTGAGTAAAAAAGAAAAAGACCAATGAAGAAGCCTGCTGTTAACAGTGGCTATGTGTCATATGAGCCCAAATAACATTCCAGTTCAGAACGATTTAGCTCAGTTGGTAGACCATGAGACTGAGGGTCATGGATTCGAGTCCCACCTTGGCCCAAAGATTCCTGCATTGCAGGGGTTTCAACTAGATGACTCTCGTGGTTCCTTTCAAGTCTACAGTTTTATGATTCTATAATTTAGGGGTGGAGGAAAAATTCAGTTCTGTTCACATGTAAAGGCAACTTTCTGAAACACAATTTTTTGCAGTGCACTTCTCCAGCCAAGTAATTTGTGCAAAAATGCATATTTTAGTGAAAGTGATGTACAAAAATGAATCATATTCGGGAACATTGCTTTGCCAAAGCATGCGTATCAGAAAAACTGCATATTAGAAGAAATTTGCATGAAAATTCTGATGAGTACTTTGAAAAGAAAAAAGCAAACTGATGCGGAAATGTAGGGAATTGAACTTAAGACTGGGGTAGTGAGAAATTGGGAGAAACTGAAAGTGACAGATTCACCCATCCCTAGTGAAGGCAGAAGTACAGGACACAGAGAAGCTGTTGCCCCCCCCCCTCCCAGCTGAATTCCCTGTTCTTCCTCCATGATATCAAGTTCAATCCCACCTGTGTGCTGATGTCAAACACAGAGAATGAACTGCAACTCAAAATCTCCCTACAACACACACACACACACACACACACACACACACACACGTCCTGTCATCTTGACGGCAGCTTACTGGCAAAGCAGATTCTTCCCGAATATTTTGGGTCTACTTCTTTCAGGACCTTGCAAGCGGTTGGATGCAACACACAAACAAACAAAACAAGACAACAGCCTCTTTGATCAAGCTCCAATCTTTTATCAGAAGAAGCATATGGAGGGGCAAAGAATTTCTAGGTACAAATAGCGTCTTCCCAGAGTGCTTAACAAAGACGCAGGTTTAGATGGTGTCAGAATAATTGGGATACATTGCCATCCACTGCCCTGACTATTTCTGGCCCGCGTATATTCAGAATGACCTGGGTACATGACAGACTCCCAGAATAATGGGATACATTCAGGCGACTTTGGGGAGCTGGCATATTCCAATCTCCACAGGGTAAATACTGAAGGAGTACATCTCTTAGCTGCCAAAAGTTTGCTTTAAAACGCAGAGCCAACTATGACAAGTGATAGATCAGGGAGAAGGATTTGGAAAGCCTCCTGAAAAAGCATTTCGAAAAGCAGCAAGCATACAGCATGCCTGAAGGAAACTCAAACCTCCCCCCCCCCACAACTAAAGGGAACCTGAGCAATCTAATATGTAATTGAAAGAAAATTAGAGTGGAGCATAAAGTATTCATCCACGTCTAAATTCATTTATTGAGCTCTTTAAAATAATACTAATCATTTGGTGGTATACAGAACTGGCTAAGTTAACTGGGAAAATAAGGGAGCAAAAAGATCAGAAACCTCAAAAAGAGTGGAGTAAATTTGTGGAATATTTGGAATTGCATTGTAAATCAATAAAGACACTAACAGGTTTGACATAGTACCTACAACTGTAAAAATAGAGTGATGTATGAGATGTGGATAGAAAGAGAAACTTATGGAAATGGAAGAAAAAGAAAGTGTATGACTTAAGAAAAGAAGTTATAAAACCAAATGTGAAGAGAAGGGGAAGGCGGGTTTGGCAGAACCATTAGAGCGTATGGGGTTAGCTGGGATTGGAAATGTATAGGTAACTGTTAGGTGAAGGTTTGTATATGTTATTTTGTATGTGATAAGGTTATATTTATGTTCACATTTGAGAAAATAATAAAAAAATATTCTGAAAAATAATAATAATCATTTGGTGGTCAAAATACTTACCTCCGATGGTCTGCGTTTTGAATGGCCAGGTCATCTTGAAATGAAATGCCTAATAGCACCAGTGATGAGGTGTGGAGATGGAGAAATGTGTTTCTCCCTCTCTCCTAATGCTAGAACTCAGGGATATCCAGTGGGGGTCAATAATGGACAATTCCAGAAAAGCAGGAGAAAGTACTTCTTCCCACAATGTGAAGTTAACTATCACAAGACATAGTGATTGTCATCAACTGGGATGGCTTTAAAAGAGGAATAGACAAATTCATGGAAGACGAACCTCTCAACGGCTACTCTCCACAGTTGTTATGTTCTACCTCCATGGCATTTTTTTTTGAAAAAGTACTTTTCCATTGATTGAGGCTGTCCTCTTATTCTTTAAGCAGATTTCCATTTCTGGAAGGGTGCTTTTTTCCAGTGGAAAAACTGGATATGGCAGATATTCAAAGCTGCCCTAATTAAAATAAAATATTCCGAAAATTTACCTTCCGGTATAACGTTCCCCCTAGCTAAAATAGGTTCCTCTGAGACAATTATAACCAGATTTAAATGCAAATAAAATGCACAGCAAAGAACCATAGCTCTGGAAACAATGTAGATATGCCACTGCGAAGCGAAGGATGTGGGCACATGTATCTGAATCGAGAGCTGAAGGTTTTGTTTTCCACCCGATGGTCCCTGAAGTCAATTGCCAGGGCCTGAAGCATTGCAGGAAGAAGGACAGACCACTAAATTTTTATATCAAGCTCAACACATTCAAACGCTTCATACTATCATGGATCAATGTGGTATATCCCTGTCCCTTTCAGCTCATGAGGTTCCTTTTGCAAAAAATCTCAGGAAAATTTGACATCTGTATCTAAAGGAAGCTTGCTGCGTGACGTAGTAGCCATGGAACAATTGTGCTCTCTTCTCTCTCTCTCTCTCTATCTCATGCTCTGTCTTTTTTCAATCTGATAATAACATGCTGATAAGATAAAGGTTCTCAAAGCCAGCAAGACAGGAGAGCAATTAAAGTGTTCTTTTATTTGTGTGTACAGATTGAACTTCCTCAGATATGGGTGAGATCTAGTCCTCCCTATCAATCAGGCCCAATTCAGGCACAGTCAACTAGAATGGGCAAAAACTAGATCAGACAAGTGAGTTGCGAGTCAAAAAAACCCACGACTGGACATGGTGGATTACGCAGGCGGCTTCTTCCTTCACATCAGTAGGCTCCAACTGCTGGAGGGCTGGAAGATAGATAACACCTCTGAAAATGGTGCTCTATAAAATATTAGCACCCCACCCAACCTTCCCCTCAAGATCACTCACCAGAGGCAGAAAGCCTTGAGGTTACATACATACTGAGTGCATATCACTTGATAGCTTTTATCCCTGGATTACACAACACTTGAGTCAGTTTCACACACACCTAAGTTTGTTATCTTGATTTCTTATTTTTCCGGTAAGTTTTGTCATTTCTGCATATTCCACAAGCTTTCGTATCCATTCTTCTTTTGCTGGTACTTCTTCTAATTTCCATTTTTGGGCAAGTAACATTCTTGCTGCTGTAGTCGCATACACAAGTAAATTTCTGTACAGTTTGGGTAGACGCAATGCATTTCAAAGGGTGTAACAGCCCCACGCTCACCTGAAAGCCACCAAATATACTGTCATCTAGTGCAAAGAAATCAAACAATGTGAGTGCATGTGTGAAACAGGCCTGAGTGATATGCACAAATTCATGGCAGATAAGGCTATCAATAGCCACTAGCCATGATGGCAATGTTCTTCCTAACCAGTTGGAGGCTTTTGAATGTAGGCTTCTAGAAATAATAAGTGAGAGAATGCTGGTGTCAGGAGTCCAGTCCCCGGCTTGATCATACAGTGAGTGAAGTTAATGAAAAAGGATGATTTGTTGTCAAAATGAACAGATAGCTCCAATTGGCTTTAACACAGCCTCCGCCATCATCAATCAATATGACCCTTCTGAAGACTTCTTCCGGTTACACAAGATATTGAACTTTCTCACTTTGCGTCTCTTGCTTTGTTTCCGGTCTAACAGCCCTCCCCTTAGCCAACTCTTAGGAGGGATTGGATCAGCTCCAATCACTTCCTGTTCTGACAAACTGCTTCCTTCTCTGTTCGTGCCAGTTGGCACTTCTCGAGAGCATTGGTTTGCTTCCGGCCTGCTCTCAGCCATTTCCTTATCAACCCCAGCATTCCAAGGGGTGGGGGTGGGGTTGGTCCTAGCCAATGCTCATCCTGCTGGAAGTTAACCCTCTCTGTTCCTGGCTGCTTTTTTCAGTTGGCTGCAAACTTTCACTGGGAGCTGGCTCATTCATGACAGCTGGTGTGCTCAGGTCTGGTTTGTAAGCTTCCCATAGGCATCTGGTTGGTCACTGAGAGGAACAAGATGCTGGACTTGGGCTGACCCAGCAGGGCTGTTCTTATGTTTTACCAGCTGCCTCCTTCAGAGCCACCCACTGAGTTTTAGCTTCAGTCTTACCATTGGGATATGAATGAGAAGATAGAACCCAAAGCAGTCCCGGGAACAAACTGTACTTTATTGGGTCTCATCTGCACTTCTGCTTTTCCTGTGCCTAGAAAGCATGGGTCCAAGCAATTTTCCCCTTGCTCCATTCCTTTCAAAGGAAATCCTTGGTCTTTATCAATGGATCAAAACATATGGCAATTCGGGGGGGGGGGGAGAGAGACACCTGAATTGCCATTTGCTCTGACTGAGCACTAAAGTGTGGTTTTCCCCAGGGGAACACAGCAGGACAAAAAGAAGTGTGGCTAAGCCCTTAGTGTGCTTCAAACATTACATAAATTGTGAGGTATTCCCCCATATGTTGCAAACCAGCTCCAGACGCTGACCTGAACCTCCACAGCTTGTACAAATATAAAACTTTAAAGGCAATTATAATTTCTGAAGACACAAACACAGTAGAAGCAAACTTTGTTTGCACAAAGCTTCATCTTGGTGTTTTTCAATCAACAGGCACCAAAAAAGAAGTTATTCCAGAAGTTGTCATGTGTTCCAAATGAAAACCTGTCTTGCCACTGGATTTCTCCTCTCATCATGTTGTGTTTTTACTCTTCTATTCAACAAGGCTTGGAGGTTGGAACAGATGGGCTTTTTTGCTCTGATGGAAGCTGGGCCGTTTTGACAGAGAATTCCCAGCAGAATTTGGAGAAATCAATAGCAGAAGGCTTTTCCTCTGTAAGCAGCTCCATGGCTCCCATCTCCGTATGGCTATATTCCTGCACTAAACTCTCTGTTTCCTCTATAATCTGCTGTATGCAGGAAGAACCAGGATCCAAAAAACTGTGTGATGAGTTTTGCATTTAGGCATTGAACTTGTGCTGCTCAAACAGCGGTACCCAATGCCAGATGGCTAACCAGCTTGAAACAGAGGGGAAGAGCTTTTTAAACATGAGAGTTCACTGTTGAAATAAGTAAATAAAATGTATTTTTAAAACCACTGGGAAATCTTTAATACAAATTATTATTATTTTAAAAAAAACCACGGGATATCTGCATTTTTAAAGTGTATCTAAAGCTTTGGGGGTGGGGGGCCTGGTCAACTTTTGTGCATTATGTTGCCATGAGTGTCAACATCTACCAATTTCAGGTAAGTACCTTTGCTCCAGTACCCCTGGGTTGAGACCACAGAAGAGGCCTTCCTTAGGCTCCCCTTATCAGCCCAGTACTCTGAGCAGTGCTGGGTTAAAGGATGTTGGAGCAGTGCCAGATTTAGGGCAGTGCCAGTGATTCCCCCCCCCCCCATCCCCGGGCACCAAGCCAAGGGAGCACAAAGTTGAGAAGATCCATAATTGAGAAGATCCATTTTGGGGCACCAAATTTTGGGCTCACACAGGGTGCCATGTTATGAAAGATTATCGAAGTTTGCCCCTGGTCAGAGAATTCCGATGAAATGAGAAAAGCATAAATTACTTACTGACCTTTTTTTACATTGTTTCGATGTTTCCTTTACGATGAAATGAATGTAATTTATGCAATTGCATAAGTAGTTGTGTACGCTACGTAAATAGTTACGTACATTGCATTCAATACATTACATTCAATAGTAGACGATGAGATGAATAGTGAGATGAATAATGTGGTATTCGGCAGAAACAAAACTGCAGCAGAATGTAAACAATGCTGATTGTGACAAACACAGTTTGGAAGAGAATTACTGCCTTCTTACAACCCTAGTTCAGTGGCTGTGTCAAGGCACCAATTTAATGTCCCACAATGGCTCTGATGAAGTGTAAAAATGATGGCACAGCTCTCAGCTTTGCTGCCACTGCTGCCCACGTCAACAGGGTAAGTCTCCACTGGTGAAGCCAACCTTTGTTATTTGGGAGTACCACAAAATCCAATATCTTTTCCACCACCTGGCTATTCATTCAGACACTCAGCAGCAACATGTGTATGTGTGCACACATCTTCATGCATGTGCCTGTGCCGCTAGCCCTCAGTAGAGAAATACATCACTATGCTGGAATCCAGTTAAATTTCAAGCACCCAGTAGCCAATGACTCCAACAGATACTGAGAATGCCATGCCCTCTAGAGAAACGTTTCTTTCTTTTTCATTATGTTCTCCTGGGGAACTGCCAGCTGATGGATAGAATGGATTCAGGAAGGCTTATATCATATTAATAGTCAATGCACTTCTAAGATGTTCTGAACATTGCTGCCATGCAGTGCCAATGGTATACACCAGTGGTTTTCAACCAGTGTGCTGTGGCACCCAGGGGTGCCTTGAATGATGGTCAGGGGTGCCTCAGGCAACACTGGCCTCTGTCCTTCCTTCTCTGATGCTCTCATGTGTCTCTGCCTCCCAAAGGTTTGCATGGATGTTTGTTGCAGCAGTCCTGGCTACAAGCTCCGCAGGCGAATGGAGCCTCTGGGGCTGGCCAGGAGGTGCTGCCAGGGCCCCTGTGGAGCGTGAGGAGGCACCTCTCCCTGGGGCGAAGGGAAGGCAGCTCATAGACCAGGGGCAGCGGCAGCGGCTTCCAGGAGGACTCCCAAGGAGAGGGGATTGAAGAGGAGGCTGAGGGAATACTCCATGAGGATGGGTGCTGGAAAAAAGGTGAGAGGCCGCAGGCAAAGGGTGACATAACTGGGCTCCTGAGCCCCATGGGGTGCCACACAAATAATTTAGTTGGTCAAGGGAGCCGTGGACTCAAAAAGGTTGAATATCTCTGATATTTATGATGCTTTGGGCATGAGAAAAAGAGAAAATGTTTTCTGCCCCAGGGAGCTTGCGAGCTTTTAACTGCAATCTGTTTGACGGCAAGGACTTGTCGTTTTGCTCATCCAATACAATACTAAGTGCATTGGCCACAATACTAAGTGCATTGGCCACATGGTCATCACCATCTCAAAAATATGAAGATTATCTTCGTCCCTCAAATCTTTTTGCACCGCCAACCAAACCTGAAATGGTGCTACTGTGAGATGGGACAGAAAAGTCAGCCCCAAACCCCGGGGTACGTTTCTTCCATGTCTTTGGATGCAATGAGAGCAGCCAGGTCAGCAAACTCTCCCGCATTCCTTTCCCTGGACTATACATGGCAAGAGGAAAGAGGAAACACCTGCTGGAAATGGCACAAATTAGGTATGGTCATGATTTACATAATCAGCATGTCTTAGTTGCACATTATGCAAATTTCATTGCACAGATTCATTTTGGAAGAGGAGAAGGAGGGGTCTCAGAGAGAGTATCCCCCACTATTTGTAACACAACAACACATCAAATGCTTGTTATATACAGCGGACATTCAAAACGCAGAAAGCCTCACTGGCATTTCTGATTATACCTAGGATGGCACACAGCTGACACATTGCCCTGCCTTTAAAACTCCACTGTAGCAAAGTGGAAGTCTTTGGAAGCATCTGAAAACCCCAAGTGCCATACGTCACCTTTTGCCTTAACAGATGGGGGAAGCTAGCTATCGAGTGTGGTATGTGTAGGGCTGCCATATGTCCGGATTTTCCCGGACGTTACCAGGATTTAAAAGGTGGAATTGACATCTGGTGGGAATTTTTGAAAGGCGACACTTTGTCCTGGATCTTAGGGAAATCAATCAAAAAATTGCATTTCCCTGGATGTTAGAAGGTCACGTTGCTTCCCCTATTTATTCAATTTCCTCTTCACATTGGCAAGCGTCGATTCTCCAGCTCCCTTTTCTGCCCTCCTGAGTCTCTTCTGGGCTACAGAGAAGCAAACATGCCTCTCAGTCCATTCCTTCATTTGTACAGAAGGACCCCGGAGACGAGAGACGAACACAACTTTGCCAAGTTACCCTGACCACAGCAAGGGCAGCTTCATAAAAACAGCGATTGACTGACTAATGGCATGCTATAACTTTTCAGTGTCAGGCAGACATTATTTCTCTTTCAGTAGATATTTGAGCCAGGTCACTTTTGGCTGATCCCAGCTTCTGAAGGGATTTGTTGCAGGAAAAAAGCATCAAGTGCCTAAAAAGACATATTTCTTCTTCTGGCTGATGAAACTAGGCAGTCAGTGGCAAACTTGGCTCTGGGAGCCCAAGCTGTGATTTCTCCAAGTCACAAAGTTATGGCTGAGGGGTCATAAGGAATTTTGTTTCCACTGGAAATAGCACACACACGTAGGGATGGGTGAATCTGTCAATTTCAGTATTTCCCAGTTTCTCATTTTCCCAATCTTATGTTCACATTTCTCCATACTTCAGTTTGTGATTTTTGTTAACTCCTCAGCATCTTTGTGTGACTTTCTCCTGATAAGTTATGCATGCAGTTTTGCCTAATAAACACTTCCTCTTCTTTTGGCATGGAAATTTTCCCTAGAACATTTTGTGTGTGTGTTATCTTCACAAATATAGGCAGTTTTGTGCACACTTTATCTGAGTGTATACATTTTAACTCACTTTACTTGGCCGGGCAACTGCATTTCAAAATCTGGAGAAGTGTGGCTTTTGAAAGATGGATGTGCTCTGCTTCTTGTAGCATTTCAGAAAGAGCAAATGAGGTAGGTTTGCCTGTAAATTGGACACTGACTTGAAATTCTCTCCTGTTTCAAGGCACCAGGGATGGGGCAACTGATTCTGAGGTCCAGCGCCGAGGGCCTTCTGGCGGTTCCCTCGCTACGAGAAGCCAAGTTACAGGGAACCAGGCAGAGGGCCTTCTCAGTAGTGGCACCCACCCTGTTTAAGAAAAGGCTACACAAGCCCAATCTGGGTAACTAATGTCACGTCTGTTTTGACCTACATTCTCTCATAGTCTTGCTCCCTTTGGCTTGGGGAGCTTTACTCAGGAAGCATTCCATGCCCAGGCCAAAAGCAGCACAACAGACGCTTGCTGAGGTGCCATCTTCTCAGGATGTTATGTCCTGATGTCGCAGGAGCCAGGGAGCAGAGCCAAAGGTCCTCTGAACATTGAGGAGGCCTGCCCCCCTTCAGAAAACCATTGAGGGGGCAGAAAGTGCCTTGGCCCCTAGGAATCGGTGCCTATGGAGTCTTGCATAATCCTACGCTGGTTCCCAGCAGGCATGTCTGCTGCCCTATCTTCTACTTGACAAGAGGAAATATGCTCCCAGAAAGGGCCCTGCTTTGATATAATGACCTCTAATTTCAAAGCTTATTTTGTCCATCCTAATTACCCATTACGTGGTTGAATAAGAGTAATCATCATTATATGGAGCATTTATATAGCACTTCACATACATTATCTTGATACTCCAATATTTGCAGTAACTCTGTAACACAGGTCAGTTTTTATTATCCCCAGATCACATGGCGGGGGCTGAGGCTGAAAGGGCAGGGGGGGGAGAGAGAGAGAATGAGGCTTTAGAGTTCATGGCAGAGACACAATCTGAGCCAGGGACTTCCTGATTTTAAACTCAGGCTCCAAAAGGAGTGGAGTTTGGTCTTTCAACTTTCAGAAGCACCCTGTGTGAGGCCAAAAATTGGCATCCCCCACCCCTCTCTTCCCTTCTGTTCGGCTCAATTCACTATGTCATAGTTGTGATGCCCTGCGGCAGCCCCTAAGCTCAGCACCCAGTGTAGTGAAAGCAGTTTCACTGCCTTAAATTCACCCCTGGGCTCCATTTCTAATCACTGTTGCTAGAGATTAAGCTCTGTTGAACATAATAAGACTCGCATCTTGAGTAAGCATGTGAAGGATTGCAGTGGTTTTTATTTATTTACTTTTGAATCTGTTGATTGTTTTTACCTTACTGTTTCATCCTTTTCTGTAAACCACTTTGAGGATTTCCACCACCAAGCAGTATATGAATTCTATGGAATAAAGGTAAATGAATAAATTGCCAGTCTGGCTAAGGATTCCTCTATGAGAAAGCAAAGCCACTGGGAGACTTTAAAATGAAGGTTAGGGAACCTGCGATGGGCAGGGATGATGGGAGATGAGGTTGGACCTCCCTGGGGTGCAAGCCTGGGCAGTATGTGTGGAGGTCCTGGGCTGCCCAGACGACAAGACTCCCCCTCTCAGCCTTGGTGAGGTGGTCCAAAGGAAAGCAGAGCAATACCTTTGGCACCAGCTTAGCTGCAGGAGTTGACGGAAGGATGCATACAAGGTGCCATTCAACTACCTTAGGGACTCCACTTGGATTTCTTTAGCCTTTTCTTCTCCTGAAGATGTCCCACAAGGCAGGGGGTCTAGTTCTTCTTCTTTGGCGATCATTTGTAGCCGAGTAAGATTTTGTTCCATAAATACGTTTTTAACAAATGAGTCCGTAAGAGACTGTGGAGGCCAATTCTGGATCCACACGTCCTTCCACGGTGGGGACATTGGTTTCCGGGTGGGAGTTGATCACAGTGTGGATTTGCCAAGCATGCCTTCCTCTTAGCACATTTCTTCCTTGCATCCTGAGTTCGAGTGTCTTCAAAGGCCATGGCACCTTTGGTAAAGGCTGCTCTCCAATTGGAGCACTTGCAGGCAAGTGTTTCCCAATTGTTGGTGTTTATACTACTACTTTTTTTTTTTGGATTTGCCTTGAAACAGTCTTTAAACCTCTTTTGTTGACCCCCAAAGCAACTACTCTATTCCGTGCATAAAAATGGAAAGCGTAATGCTGGTGGGTCTAGTTCTACTTCCTCCTTAACCCGACACCATCACAGTGTCTGGATCCCCACTGCTTCTGCCCACAGCAGCCAATCGCATCGCTCAAGGGGTAAGGAAACACCAATCAGAACTAGACACTAGGGAGGGAGAGCAAGAGGACAAAAACAGGACAGCCTTTCCCAGTGGCAGCTCCTGTGTCCTTTGCAGCAGACCCTACATCCCTTATATTGCAAGTCCATTTTCTTTCAATGTTTCTGATTTGAACCCCACCAAGTGGGCCCAATCAGGCGCGCATCGAGGGACTTAAAGGGAGCACCAGTGAGGAGCATCTCAGGAGCAAATATCCTGGTGCATATTGCCATTTCAGTCATGTCTCTGATGCCGCTAAAGCTTCTGCTTCTGATGTTTGTGATGGGGAGGCCACTTGTAATATCAAAGGATTGCAGAAATCACATCACTAATGACAGATGTTTGGGAATGAAAGTAAACAGGGAAGTATGTCGGGCAAGGGTGCTCAAGGGAATGAAAAAGCTGGAAAGATACGCTGAGTGGCGCACTAATAGTTTTCAAATGAAGCTACCATGGAGTATACACACAGGATTGCTAGATTTCTGGCTATTATCCCTGGGGGAAGATAAAAGGTGTCTCTCTTTTTTAATAATAACAAAAAAAAACCATATAAAATACCCTCTTCTATGTCACTTTAAAAGCAGCTTTTAAAGTACGAAAGGAGAGAGAGAGAGAGAGAGAGAGAGAGAGAGAGAGAGAGAGAGAGAGGTAATGACACACAGCTAGAGTAATTCCCTGCATTACGTGAAATGCCCAGTAGATTAAATGGAACTTGTTTCTATTTATCTCAGTGGCACATACGGAATATTCAGGTAGCTGAACGGGATTCCTACCCAGGGCAGGAAGTGTAAAGAGGAAAGTTCTAAACAGCAAGGGTTTGAAAACAATGAGTAATCTTGGCGGTACATGTACTCTACCTCTTAATACCAAGTGACCTTCTCAAGTGTCCATCGCCAAGGGGAAACAATATTGTGGAGATGAAAGGTGCATTTCAGCAGGGGGGACACTTTGCTGCACAAGAGCAGGAACACTGCATTTCATATGAATGCCTCCCTCCTCAACATATATATGTGGTAGGGCTGGAGCTCGGTGGTAGAGCATCTGTTTTGCAAACAGAAGATCCCAGGTTCGATTCTGAACTTCTCCAGGTTGGGCTGACAATGTCCCCTATCTGAAACAGCGCAAATATTGTCTGGGTGGACAATATTGAGGTAAAAGGACCAATAATCTATGTATGGCAGCTTCCCATGTTCCTCTGCATCTGTCAGGATGCTGTCAGCAGCTCCCAGCTGGTTGCAAAGGAAAGTATAAGTATGAGTCAACAGTGTGATGCAGCAGCTAAAAAAGCCAATGCAATTCTGGGCTGCATCAATAGGAGTATCGCATCTAGATCAAGGGAAGTAATAGTACCACTGTATTCCGCTCTGGTCAGACCTCACCTGGAGTACTGTGTCCAGTTCTGGGCACCACAGTTCAAGAAGGATACTGACAAGCTGGAACGTGTCCAGAGGAGGGCAACCAAAAATGGTCAAAGGCCTGGAAACGATGCCTTATGGGGAACGGCTTAGGGAGCTGGGCATGTTTAGCCTGGAGAAGAGAAGGTTAAGGGGTGATATGATAGCCATGTTCAAATATATTAAATGATGCCATATTGAGGAGGGAGAAAGGTTGTTTTCTGCTGCTCCAGAGAAGCGGACACGGAGCAATGGATTCAAACTTCAAGAAAGAAGATTCCACCTAAACATTAGGAAGAACTTCCTGACAGTAAGAGCTGTTTGACAGTGGAATTTGCTGCCAAGGAGTGTGGTGGAGTCTCCTTCTTTGGAGGTCTTTAAGCGGAAGCTTGACAGCCATCTGTCAGGAATGCTTTGATGGTGTTTCCTGCTTGGCAGGTGGTTGGACTGGATGGCCCTTGTGGTCTCTTCCAACTCTATGATTCTATGATTCTATAAAGACAAGGAAAGGTTTCTTACTGCCCTTTTTTATTTCAACATTTACGGAGAGAGGCTATAGAACCCAGCCTCCTGGATAATGGTGTTGTCCCAAGTGAATCTCCACCCATCTCTCCCACTTCCTCATTCATCATTCCTACGTGCCCTCTGTCTTTGAGCTCTTTGCTCGCCTACTTTCAAGGCTCACCAGGTTCTGGGAGATGGGGGGTCTGGGATGCTCTCTAATGACACCATGTCAGCCAGCTGCCACTCCATTTCTGCCTCCTCCTCCTCCTCCTCCTTATTTCCCAACTTTCCCCCTCATCTGCTTCTGAGCTGTGACCTCACGCAAACGACTGTTGTAAATCTATAGTGTCTTCCTCTTCTTCCTCTCTGGAAGAGTCAGGATGGGGAGACGGTCTCCACCATTCCCCTTCTGCCCAGTCCCTGACAGGATTCTGGGTAAAGTAGTTTTGCTAGGGTGCTGGGACGTTAGCTCTGTGGTCCTGGGATTCTCTGGGGGAAGCCATGTGCTTTAAATGTATGGTGTGTTCACAGCCTCAGACTTTTAAAAGGCTCAAAAGAGCGAGAGCTATGAATACCAGAACTTGAGCCCTCTGTCCCGCTGAGCCCTCTGAGCAGGCAAGCCTTGAGAGAGCTCTTCCACACCTCTTGTCCCCTTGAGAAGTTTTGATTTTCAGATACCCTTTCCTGGTGGCAATATCTCGATGAGTTCTCAGAGGAGCTACTCTCCTGAGAGATAATATGGATGTCCAGGAAAAGCGAGGATGCAAAGCCTCTGATCCATCTTTAACCTGACACTAATACTTTAAAGGAAGTATTCTCGCAGGAGAAATATTGGTACTGTGGGAATGTATCTGTCTCATTGCCAGAAGCAAAGAGATTTACAGGCAACACAAGGGTAGAACAGCCTGTTCTCCAAAAGAGAGCAGCCAAGGGTCAGATGGGCAAAGCAGTCAAAAAAATAAAAACACCTGGGTGACCTTGGATTCCTGGAGCTTCTCAATGCCAGGCACCAGTTCCCTCAGCCAAAATCTGTTAGCCTTTGGACTACCTTGCTGTTAATCAGACACGGTGGAAGGAACTTGCCAAGTAAGAAATTTGTACAGGACTCATGTCATTTCCACGGGCGAGAGAGAGATTTGTTGCTCCTAGAGAAGAAGCTAGTGCATACTTAGATCAGGTCTGTGCTCTGTCTTTAAGTGTATAAAATAGTGCTACCATATAGCAATGTTTTTCAACTAGTGTGCCAAGGAGAGGGGACTGGAGAGGAGGCTGTGGGAACACTCCACAAGGGAAGGCATTCAAAAAGCAGTGAGGGGCTGCTGGCTCTGGAGGCAAGGGGTGACATAACTGGAGCCCAGAGCCCTATAGGCATGCCACTGAAATAATGTAGTTGGTCAAGGGAGTTGGTCAGAGTTGAAAACCTCTGCCGTCCCAGACGGCTCTGTGGTGAAAAATTCATGGTTGCCACCAAAAAAGAAGCCAAGTGTCCAGTTGCCCTTGCAATATCTGTTGGCTTTCTTCATATTTGGCATTGTGTGTGTGTATATATATATATATATATATATATATATATATATATATATATATATATGTTTGTTTTACAATAGAAAACAACTAATACAAACAACACAATAAAACATAATATACACACACAAAAACATAACATGACATGACAATGAAAAGAAAAACACAAGAAGAAAAAAGAAAAAAAATTCCAAATATCTAGTCCTTATCTTATAACATTGTAAAGAGGGACTTCCTCAAGTCCCCTCCAACTGCGGTTCATATCTTGTTTATCTTTTAGCAATTTCCAATTCATTATTAAAAATTTCATACAATTACAATCTCTTAAGCATCTGTTTACCTCACCTAATTTTCCAATCCACAGTTTCTATACCTTTCTAAATCTCATCTCAATATACAATTTTACCATATTTTTTAAAAAATAAATTTTAAAATCTTTCCATTCTTCTTCTAACGCTTCTTCTCCCCAGTCACGAATTCTCCCGGTCATCTCAGCCATTTGGCATTGTGGCACTCAGTGCAAGAGGAGACCTACCCATTTGTCCCAGTGCTGGCTTAAGGAGCAGAAGCATTGCTGAGTTCGCACCTGTGACTCATGACACTCATGGCTACAGGTGCATGAGTGGAGGTTGTGTGCACTTGTGGGGTGTGGGCAGCAGACGGCATCTTGCTCAGGTGCCCCTGAAACTTGACAGAGCCATCTGGAGAACAATAAAAAAAGTCCCCTGTGTATTATGGATGACAGTGACTCTCCAACATCCTACCACTGTCCCCCTGCCATGATGACATCTCTCTTCAACCAAAAGTACCGTTCTTTAATGGAAATTCAGAAACAGAAGCCTGACTCTGAAGACATTTCTCCCCTTGTTTGGCATGCAGCATTGAATTTAGAAGGGAGGGAAAACTTCCGGTTTCCTCGCACCCGATTCGGACGCGCTCAGCGGGAGCTCCGCAAGAGCGGCTGCCTAAAGAGGTCCTTTGGGGGCGACGCGAAGGCTTGGCGACCCCTATAAATCCTGGGGTGAACCAGGACAATACTGCCAGCGGCGCTGAAAGGGGGGGCCACGGGAGCCTACATCTCTGATGAGGTGAGATGGGAAAGTTCGCTTCAGGTTAAGTATGCTTCAGTTTAAGTACTCCACAGACCCGCCTGGAACAGATTAATTCACTTTCCATTACTTTCAATGGGAAAGTTTGCTTCAGGTTAAGTACGCTTCAGGTTAAGTACAGACTTCCAGAACCAATTGTGTACTTAAACCGAGGTACCACTGTACACTGAAGCAGGATGCAAATATTCTCTGTATCTTCCATCCTAATCTGCAAAGCTATGGAGTATCCAGTTCTTATTTATAGTGAGGCTGTTGTTGTAGCTGCTGTGAGCAGAGTAATTGAAACAGTATTTCAGCCTGTCCCCGCTTCTGATTTGTGTAAATGACTTGCTGTTAGCCTTAGCATAATCACAACACTAAGTGGAAAATAAAAAATAAAATATGCATTAAACATATGTTTTTTTATGTTGTGGTTTATGATTGCATCTTATTTTTTATTGCACTTCCAAATTCTGCTGTTTCTTCCCCTCCAAGATCGATCTTCATGCCTAGCAGCAGTTTCCACTGTTGCAGTTCAACCCTTCTCTTTTTCTCTCTTTCCAGATTAATAGAGCTTTCACGCTGCTGGCTGCAAAAATGTTAAGATTTAGGTGCATCGTGGCCCCTTTTTAGGTTGGCCTAATGGATCAGATTGTGCAACAATTTTTGTTTGTCTGTCTGTTTGTTTGCAATCTATACCACAATTTATGTTTAGTTCCTGGGAATTAGTTTGTTTAAACTCTTTCCCCCTGTTTGAGTACCGCAATTCATCTCTTTATTTATACTGTCTGGAATGAGTGTGTCATCATGATTCAGGAATGAAAGTTGATCGTTCCTTCCCACTGCATACCCATATCTGCGCTCTTGGAAATATTCACTTGGCAAAATCACTTAGCAAGTGCTTTAATGAAGTTGTTAACTTTGCCTTAATCAGTACAGTTTGACTTAGTTTTGCTTGATCTTCCTTTGTGGGAAATTAAAATAATGAAGGCCACAGCTTGATATTGTACAGGCAACTCAATGGATTGAATTAGCTTTGATTTCTTGCTGACCCGCTGAGTGTCTTCCAAACTCTATGCCTTTCAAACTACTAGCTTAATTACTCTTTATGACCTTTGCTGAAAATCACTCTCCTAAGTAATGGAGAAGGCAGTTGTAAATAACAGGGTAACAAAAACCTCTTCTGAGCTTCCAAGGTTCATCTTTATGTCTGTGTTACTTGTAATTCATGCCAACTGTCTCCCTTCTGTATAGTCCATTTTTCATACTTTAGTTCCCACCCCACTTCTTATGCTAACTGTAGTTGCTGTTATGCTCCATGAATCACCATTTTTGGAGGGAGGGGAGAGATTCCACTGGTTCAGTTACTGGTTGGCTTCTTCAGAATTAGACCCTCTGCAGTTCAGAATCCATAAACCATTCAGAACGCTGGTGGTGATCTGACTCATTTGCATAGCTCCTCCTCTTCATCAGCAGAGCCTCATCCTGGCTTTTGTTTCTCAGTTTCTCTGGGATGAGGTGGGCTTTTCAAAGAATGCAACAGAAAGTTGGGAGCTGCCTTCTGCAACCAATGGTTTCTTCGCTCCAATTTTGCTCCTACTGTTTTATATCTTGGCCTTTATAGCTAATTACATTTCGGGTTACGGCGATGTCTTCACTCTTTCCATTGCGAGGGCTCTTGAGCGAGTGACCATTTCCAGACACACCAATAAAATAAAACTGGAAACACCCCCCTCCCCAAATGCATTTCTTTAAATAAGCATTTTAAAGAGCATCTATTTATATTCAGTTTGACATTTACAGTGTTCTAATCCAGCAGCAAGCCTCTGGAGAACCTTGCAGTCTTGTATCACATAAATGCCTATTCAGACTTTAATGGATCTTCAATAGCACCTTTGAGAAAGTATTTTGTTTAACAGAACTCTTGAGCATCGCCTGCCACAGCTCTTTTGAGCCTCTACATATAAATGCTGCCTAGGGAAAGATAGGAAGAAAGAGCTGGCGAGAAAACCAGACACTTACATATTAGATTCATTTTTAAAGCTCACAGGACAAATAAAACATATACCATGAATCCGGCAGTGCTGTGTCACACACACGTCATAGAGTCAGCTGCTTTCAACCACTTTCTCCACAAATGCCGACATTTGCACTACCCTGCACCCAGTGGTGTAGCGTGGGTTGCCAGCACCCAGGGCAATGTGGAGGGGGAAGAGGGGAGGAAACAGAGTATGCATACACATTCAACTGCCTAATGGTGTCCATGTCATGCAGGAGAACACAGCCACAGAGATAACAAAAGCAGAGTCATTCTGCTGTCTGGAGAAGTCACTTCCTGGTTCACACAGAAAAGCCATTTTCAACGGAGCCCAGCTGTATTGAGGCAGCACTGGGTGTTGAAATTTGGCACCCCTAACCATTTTTCATGCAGGGAAACTACCCCATGCTACGCCACTGCCTGCAACAAGCTAAGCACCCACTACAACCAGCCATTATTAGACCCTACCCCTCACTTAGGATGGACAAATCTGTCCACTGTTTAAATCTTAAATTCTGATCATACTTTTTCCCCACCCCACAGTGCTATGTCACATAACATAGTGCCATTCTCCAGCTCCCTCCAAAAACTGCAGAAAAATGTCCTCTCTCTTTTTTTAATGTCCCTATGAAAGCAGGAGGACATTTTTGGTACAGCACTGGGCCACCTCAGATGTAAGGCAAGCATCACAATTTTCATCCAAATCAGAAAATCATCCTCTCCAGCAGTTACAATAATTCCGCTTGTTGTTGTTGTTGTTGTTGTTGTTGTTCAGATGGTTGTAGATGGTGACAAGGATTACATCCAATGAAAATTTGGAAAGAAGCAGAGAGCAAATAAGTATTTTGAAAGATGGAGAGAGAGAGAGAGAGAGAGAGAGAGAGAGAGAGAGAGAGAGAGAGAGAGAGAGAGAGAGAGAGAGAGTCAGGGAATCCTTAGACAGTATCTGCAAGGACAAATTGAGGAGAAGTGGGATTTAAGGAACTGGGAATGAAGGGGAATGTAATTATAAGCAAAAGCTACTGCAAGTGGCAAGCTTCAAAATTGAAACATAGTGTGTACGGATAAGGGATTAGGGAAATGAGTAAGAACGGTGCTTCTTCTTACGCTATGCTGCTTAGGAAGCCGAAATTTATAGGGCCAGACGAGCCAATGATTTGAGGTATTAATAGTTGCTAATTGATTAGCATAACTGTTTCTCTCCAATTGCTTGCAACATGAAGTAACTGAATGCTAGAGTTCAGGGCCGTCTTAAGCATGTCGGGCGCCCTGGCGACGTGGTGTGGAGATCGCTCCGGCGCCCCCTCCCCGTTTCTTGCCGCGGCTGGTGGGTGGGCACAGCGCGCGGCGCCCCCCTGGCAGCCCGCCGCCTTGGCGCCCCGCACCATCCAGCCTTCCCCTAGAGCCGGCCCTGCTAGAGTTCTCCAGGAATGGTGTTATCCTTCCCAAAAACAATATGTTTGAAATGGAGCTTCTGCATGTACTTCACCCAGGAAACGTGCAAGGTAACACTCTGGGCAGATCCACATCATACATTTAAAATCCATCCAGCCACACTGCACAGAATGTTGTTGTGAGTTTGGGGGATTCCATTGTTGAAGGAGCCAGACAAGTTTCTTCGTGAGTTAATAATAGGCTGTTAGTATAAGAAAGGAAGCTGCTTTGTGCCAGAGGGCAAATGGGTGGACTGCCTCCCTCACCTGGCTGGTAGTGAGAAGGACAAGAGCCAGAGTAGCATGTGTCAGGGCTGGAAGCTGGAAGCTAAAAGCTGGAAGCTCAATCCACCATCCGGTAGAGGGTAAAGCATGCAAACTCATAACATCAGAAGCGCTCTAATCTGAAAAAGGGCATGGCTGTATTTACCGGTACCTTGGCTATCAGAGCCTGCTGTCCTGTGCGTAAAGGTAAAAGTAAAGGACCCCTGACAGTTAAGTTCAGTCACAGACGACTCTGGGGTTGCGGTGCTCATCTCACTTTACAGGCCAAGGGAGTCAGTGTTTGTCCACATACAGTTTTTCTGGGTTATATGGCGAGCATGACTAAGCCGCTTCTGGCACAACAGAAAACCGAAACCAGACCAGCGCACAGAAAAGCTGTTTACCTTCCCACCGGAGAGGTACCTATTTATCTACTTGCACTTTTTGGCATGCTTTTGAACTGCTAGGTTGGCAGGAGCTGGGACAGAGCAATGGGAGCTCACCCCATCGTGGGGATTTGAACCACCAGCCTTCTGATCAGCAAGCCCAAAAGGCTCAGTGGTTTAGACCACAGCACCACCTGCATCCCACAGCGCCACCCGTGTCCTGTGCATACTTGCATCTAAATAGATAACTGCCATTGAACTCAGTGAGACTTACTTTTGAGTAAACGTTCATAGGCATGAGCTGTTCTTCCCTGAGACCAACAGAGCATCAACAGCCCACACTGATATTTCAAAGGAAGACAAAATTGCAATACTTTCCCATCATCTCAGCAATTACCCCTTAAGGTAAAGAGATAAGCAAATGTGTGCTTTTTTGTTTTTTTGTTTTTAAAGTCCATCTAGTTTATAAATAGCTGGCCATGGCAGAACACTGAGGTATAATTAAAGTAAAGCTGCCTCATTAACAGTCACAACTAATTTTGCCCCAGTTGACAACATAGGGCTGGGTCTTTTTCTTAAAAAGAAGTTCTTCCAAGCTGAAATTACTACTTCACTTTAGACAAAAAGTCCTCAGAAGTTGAAAGGGCAAGAAAATTGGGAGGTGGGGGGAAATACTGTGTGTAAGATAATGAGCTTCAAGGTGAGCACCCCACCTCTGGCACTTTCCAATTAAGAGAGAAAGAATTTTGTGCCTGAAAAAATAATGCCACTTCCCGAGAGCCTATGTTGTATTTTTAGAATATGTTCACAAATTTGCCCAGAGACTATTAAGTTTCCAGAATCGCCCTTCTTCCCTTTTGCCACCTGCTGATTGCTAACTTCCATATAACACTTGGAATTGCTTTTGCCTTCCAAATCTTGATTTTTAAAGTAAATTAAAAAGATACAGGAAAATTGCCATGTAACAGTCACTTTCCAAATTCCAGAAGGCAAGATTGCAGTTGTGTTTCTTATCATTAGGTTTGTCTGAAATTTTTCAGGCACCAACCTCTCAGAAGGGGCTGCAATATCCAATCCTGCCTAAAAATAAAACAGTTATAGATTTTTGTTTGTTGGTGTTCCCATTATAGTGAACAAGGAAGACATCTGAGGTTTAGGGAAATGAAGTGAAGCAACCTCTGCCTTGGATAAAATCCAAAGCATGATATCCTTCCAAGGCTTTGAACCAAAATCAGTCCGCTACCCAAGCCAGCAAGGCAATTTCTGAAGCATTTTTTTTTCTTTCTGTGCTCAACCCTAATGGCTGTTGTTTAGTGATCCGGACAAGCTTTTACTCAATGAACTAGTGTTATGTCCATGACGAATTGCTCAACACCAAGAAATAGGAGTATTTCTGTGGCATGAAAAGATAACAGAACCAAATAAACACCTGCAGCGGAAAGCATCAGAAATGGCATCAATGTTTGTTTCTAGCTCATTGCAGCTTGGTGAATATTTGTCTAGTTAATGTCATCTTCCAGGTGGCAGCAGTATGTATTTCCCTTTGGACTTGACATTCCTGACTGGGATTTTAGTTTTAGTCTTTCTGCATGTAGGTAAATTCATTTTTTTAAAAAAAAGCAACGTTTACATACCCGCCAACATTTCGCACATTAAAACAGGGGCAACTCTTGTGGACTTGGAACAGCACCTTCTGTTCATATAAAGGATTACTGACTGAGCACACTTCCTTCTACCCAAACCATTACACAATGCTAAATGCTCTTCACACCATTAATTTGTCCTGTAAAAGCCTGTCCGGCACTGATATAAACACAAAGGGAGAAATGCAACATGATGCTCTTCTAATCGCTGCATCAACACAATCATTTTGGCTTCCCAGACAGAATTAGTCCCCTCTCCTGTCCCATACTGTGTTATACGATTCTGGCAGCCACTCCCAGTCACCAATCTAGCTGCCACGTTCTGGATTAGTTATAGTTTCTGAGTCACCTTCAAAGGTAGTCCCGTGTAGAGCACATTGCAGTAGTGCAAGCAGGAGATAACGAGGGCATGCACCACTCTAGTGAGACAGTCTGCAGGCAGGTAGGGTCTCAGCCGGCATACCAGGTGAAGCTGGTAGACAGCCGCCCTGGACACAGAATTGACCTGCAACTCCATGGATAGCTTTGAGTCCAAAATGACTCCCAGGCTGCTCAACTGGTCCTTCAGGGGTTGCCCCATTCAGGACCAGGGAGTCCCCCACACCCACCCACACCCTGTGTCTGAAGAACAGTACTTCTGTCTTGTCAGGATTCAACCTCGATCTTCCTTACTTCCTTCTGAAATATCTTGAGCCTAAAGGTATGTGCCATATGCCTTGCACTTTGCTCATAATTCTGCTTCTCAACCAGATCCTATTCGGCTCTGCTAAAAAAAATCCAGTGACTCATGTCTCCATGAGTTTTGACAACCTCCATTTCCAAAGCAGAGATTCTTTGGGCCCAGTACAAATTGGGGGGGGGGGAAGCAAGTCCCCTATGCATGCTTTTAAAATGGTGGCGGGTGGATTGGCTTTTTGCTTCCTCAAGCCTTTTAGCTGCTTTAGAACTCTCCATTTAAGCTCCTTACATTTCTGGCTGCCTGGTTTGCAGTTATAGCCAGGGCACAGCAAAAGTGCATGCCGTAATTATACACAAGTGACAGAAGCCATTTAGATACCGGTCCCTTTCCCTGGGATCTGGTGTTAGTTCTTCTATGAGCTCTGGAGAACAGAGGCTCAACTCATGAATTCCCATCTGTTCTGGGCCCTGATATTCTGTCAGCAGCTCTGGCTCCCACTCTACCAGTTTTTTTCCCCAATGGCTTGAGTCCACAGTTCCCTTCCATCAAGGAAGACTTACAAAACACTGGAGGATTCCGCTGCTGGAAGGGAACTTCAGACGGTGGGACAGAGTTCCGGATTAGTGCATTCAGACCATGCCAATCTCCTTGTCACCTTGCCTGTCCCCCTCTCCCTCCTGGTAAGCAGAAGCAACTCACCTGCCAGGAGGCTAGCATAGTGATTGCACCCCACCTGGAGAGCCACTTTTGGGCATACCTGCCAAGTTTGCCCTTTTCTCGCGAGGAAGCCTATTCAGCATAAGAGAAAATCCCTTTAAAAAAGGGATAACTTGGCAGCTATGTTTTGGGGGAGTAGCAAATGTTGCTGGTCTCACCCTTTCCTGAAGCTCCACCTGTTCCCAATTATCTGGAGCAGATGTTCAGGGGGGAAGGGTGTGACGCGAACAAACCTCTCCAGGAAAAGAGCTGTAAAGTCTGGGTGCCACAACAAAAAGGGCCCTGCCTCACAATGACCCAGGAAATCTCTGGAAACAGCATGCTGATTTGAATAGAACATAGTTCCTAGTGCTGTTTGCTGCTGCTTGTCCTCAGAATCCTCCTACTGTACAAATTCTTCCATACTTTTGACTTTAAACTCCGCCAAATGTACTATTTCTACACACACCCTGACAAGTCTCTCTCCTCCCCCCACCCATTTCAGCCCACTCCCTGGGCTCATTTTGATCCACCTTGCATCCAAATACAGAGGAAGTAATTCCATATTTAATTTTTTAAAAAAACCCACTAAAATACAGATCATTCTTAATTTCTATATTTGAAACACATTGAGGGGGAAAACACAGTCCCCAGACTCTTGCACCTGTCTTCCAAGATCTCTTGTCATCATTTGAAATGATGTGCTAAGCCCCAGGAGCATTGCTGCCATGGCAGTTTATTAAAATGTGTCAGTTAAAAGTCTCTGGTTTTAAAATAATAATTGCATATTCCAATTATGATCTCTTCCAGTCTACTTTATTTTTTTTTTAAGAAAAGGGAGCAAGCGAGCACACCAAGTAATGGAAGTGAAGCACCTGACAGCCCCATCAGATGTAATCAGGAAGATGAGGGCAACATTTGTCCCAAACAGTCCCCTCACGGTACATTATTTATGACAACCTGTAGCGAAGGGATAGCAAACTTGGTCTGTGCAGATTTTCTTTCAAGCTTTGGTCTGTGCAGATTTTGCGCTCAGATTCAAAGTTTCACATGAAATAACGGCTGGCCGTGTAAACAGAAATCTCCAGTGCTTCTTTTCTGGGGGGATGCAGGGGTACGCATACCCCAAAACATTTTGTGAATCTAACGGGAGAAGTAACTATTTAAAAAAAGTTTCTTCTTCTCTAACACGGTGAACCATCAGTTCCATTGCTACCCCCAATGGCGGCCTCATTTTCTGTCAAGGTGTTTCCTGAGTCTCAGACAGAAGCAAGCATTTGATGTTTAAGTAGCACAGTGATTGGTCAGTTTCATTTTATTTACTGAGAGTACCCCTAACCATTTTGAGAGTACCCCTAACCTTTTTTGGGGGGGATCTCCAACCACTTCAGGTATCTGTTAACATGAGCGATATATATATATATGGAGGGGGAAGCTTACAGATAAATTTATTATATGTAGATTGTGCCAAGGTTAACAGCCCAGTTCCATACATGTTGCTCCGTACATCAAATAAACAAAGAGACCCTGCCATACACCCGGATTTTCCCAGACATTACCGGGATTTCAAAGGCGGAATTGACATCTGGAGGGAATTTCTGAAAGGCGGATCTTAGGCAAAAAGCTCAACAACTTTGGGGTGTCCTGGTTTTTACTTTTTGAAATATGGCAACTCACGTGTGGAATAGTGGTTAGACCACGGGGTTTTGTGGGTGGTGCTGTGGTCTAAACCACTGAGCCTCTTGGGGTTGCTGATCAGAAGGTCGGTGGTTCGAATCCCCACGATGGGGTAAGCTCCCATTGCTCAGTTCCAGCTCCTGCCAACCTAGCAGTTCAAAAGCACACCAGTGCAAGTAGATAAATAGGTGCCGCTGTGGCAAGAAGGTAAATGGCATTTCCGTGCGCTCTGGTTTCTGTCATGGTGTTCCGTTGCACCAGAAGTGGTATAGTCATGCTGGCCACATGACCCGGAAAGCTGTCTGTGGACAAATGCCAGCTCTCTCAGCCTGAAAGCAAGATGAGCTCCACAACCCCATAGTCACATTTGACTGGACTTCACCATCCAGGGGTCCTTTACCTTTACCTAGTGGTTAGAGTGCTGGACTAGGGCCTTGGAGACCAGGGTTCAAATCCCCACTCAGCCATGGAGCTCACTTTGAGCCAGTCATTGCCTCTCAGCCTAATCTGCCTCATAGGGTTGTTGTGAGGATAAAATAAAAGGGGGGGGTAGTGTGTGCTCCCTCCAACTTGAGGTCTTTGAAGAACAGGTGGGATATAAATGTAAAAATAAATAAACCCCACTGAGTTGAATTTACTTCCATATAAGCATGCAAAAGACTGCAATCTCATTTAAAAAAATAAAATGCTGTGTATTTCAAGGCCATTTGCTCTGTTTTTATACTTCAGAGTAGGCAGAGGTGACAAAGTGTTCTTGAGGGGATAATCACATATGGTTTGAAACCAGAAGGTAGAGTTTAAAAGGCTCAGTGATGGTCTGCTGTCTGAAAGCCTATAAAATCCTTTAAGTACACACAAATTATTATTAATTATATATTGCAGATAGGAGGGTAAGAGACAGCAGCTTACCTGATGGGGTGTCAATTTGGTTCAAAATGAACGATTTAGAAATTGGACTGAATTGGGCCCATTTGGTTCAGCTTTCATTCATTATGAAATGAACGCCCCAAGTAACAAAACAGGGGTTTGTTCTCTTTATTGTATTTGTACCTAGTCATCACTGCTTTAAGGGGTTGGGAATATATTTGTCTAGCAGTAGCTTTGAAGAAAATATTATTATTATTATTATTATTATTATTATTATTATTATTGATATTAATAAATTTATACCCCACCCATCTGGCTGGGTTTCCCCAGCCACTCTGAGCAGCCCCCAACAGAGTATTAAAAACACAATAAAACATCAAATATCAAAAACTTCCCTAAACAGGGCTGGTAAACAGAAATGGTTCCAGTAAAATTGACATCGACCGATTTCACCCTCCTCCTATAGATGCTGCCTCTTAACAAAGCTTCCAGGAAGTGGGTCACATATCCTTTATTAATACAGCTGTTGGTGGCATCTGCAAACAACAAATTTGCAAATCTGCAGCAGAGAGATCTATGGGAAGCGCAGCCTGTCCTTCACCGGCTTCCTACACATTAATCGTCTGAGAAGAGGTGGTTGGAACAAGATACTCCTTTTCTAGGGTCAGACATTAGCGGTGACCACTTTGTCAATGATGTGCTGTAAAACGGGACCGAGGGCTCACTGGGGAGGTAGACCTTAGTGTGTGAATCATTTCACTTTGCAGATAGGGATCAGAAGATTGAATGGATATACAATGGTTAGCATCCGTCTGTCTTTGGAGACAGTGGAGTGCACCTTGGGGGTGAAGTCAAACTGTTGGAAGGTTACAGCACCTGCTGGGGCTGTAGAAACCGATATAAGAGAGGCATATGGGGCAGACAAAGACTGTTTCTTCTCTCTGTGCTCCTCCCAGCAGGCATTCCTCCTCTGGTCACTGCTGTGGATATATGACTTGACTGTCCCCAGGCACTGTGGCCGTCTGCAAGGGATTCCCACATAGATGTTGCCAGCCCTAATACCATGTCTGCAGACATAGGAGTCAACTCCTAGGGGCCGAGGGATCTTCGGTCCCCCCACTAAAATATTTGAGGGGGGGGGCCCAAAGTTGATGGGCATTGCCATTCAGATGGAGCGTGTGCATTGCATCATATGATCGATTATGTGGGGTGGGGCTTACCTCCCCCAGCCCCAATATTTTATGCAAGTTAGCACCCTTCTCTGCAGACAGACATCTTTGTAGTGTAGAGCTAGTCTGCCAGGAGGTCTAGTGCCTGAAGCCAGCTCCCTGTCATCTTCCATTCTGTGGACGTGACCAAGCCAGGATGGAAAACTCAACATGGCCAAGCAGGGTGCAGTGGAGGCAAGGCCAGATCCCTTCTCCCAGGCATGACATTTTCTCTTCTATGTGGACTGCAGGACTTCCCTGAAGTCTGAAGTAGTGCAGCCCAGGCTCACCTTTCTGTGAGAACTAAGCCTGATGGCCCTTTGGAATAGAGATTCCTAATACAGCCATGATGTAAATTCAGCATAAGGGCATTTGTGTAGTGAATTGCAGAGCTTGTCCTCAGTCTGTTGCCCAAGTCAGCCTCTTGAACATAGTCTCTATTAGCAGTCCCTAGCACAGCCAACTTTTGGGTGACAGATTCCTTCCTTCCTTCATGATCGTTTGTCACATGTCTTAGCTGAGGACCATTTCCTTCCTTCTCAAGCCTTTGAGCATCTGGAGCAAATACTCCAATTAGTTGTTTTTACATTTATATCCCACCTTTTCTCATTGCTATGGATGCTTCTCCCCACTCTTCATTTTTATCCTCAAAACACCTCTGTGAGCTAAATTATGCTGTGACTGTCCCAAGGTCGCCCAACAAGCTTTGTGACCCATTGACTCCTGGTCTCCCAAGTCCTAGTCCAATCCCTAAACCACAACTCTGAACCGAGACCATTCATTCAGACCTTCCCTCTCTGCAGCAGAAGGTCTGAAGAGGAGATGGTGGGGGACATTGGGGGCAGTGCTTACAAGAACCCCCATCTCCTCCCTGCTTTATGTCTCCAAGCATTCAGGTGGATGCTTGAATAGTTCTACAAACGTATGCTGAGACAATCCATAATTTTGGTTTTTGTTTTTTCTGAAAGGCACTTCATCCCAATCATAAAACAGTGACAAGTTAGGAAAAGGAACTGCACTATGCAGAAGAATTTGGTCATCATCCATAAGTGAGAGAAGAGGGGGAGTTCTCTCTTCTTCTTTTTGCTGAACATAGACTAACAGCTCTGACAGGAAATCTATTTCTCCCTTGAAAAGGGGGGTATTAAATTAGCAGAGATAGTGCACTCCCACGAAACTGCTGTTCTGTGGCCGGCTAAAGCAAATGATTAACCTGGCATAAGTGGAACAAGGTTTCCATCTTCTAAAGAATGGTGTGCATGGAATACAAACAAAACAACAACTAGAAAGCTCCCCACTCCCACCCCGACAATGATTAATTTAGTTCCTACCCTCACTTATTTATTAAGGAAATATTTTATCTTCTCCTCTCCATCCATCCAAAGCGGCTCACAATAAATAATTTAAAAAACCATCATAAAACTATCACATTAAAACAAACCAGTCAATTAAGGGCATAAGTAACTGCTTTAACTAGATTTAACTAGATTAATGAGCTCTATTTATTTGCCCAACATCCTATTGTGTTCAACAGTATGGCCAGCCATTCCAGGGGCCAGTCAGTAAGTCAGATGACTCAAGAGGAGTTGCATCATTATGCACTGGTGTCATTTCTGAGCCAGCCTCAAGGGCAGAGCCGTCTTTCCCATATGGCTTAGTAGTGCGTTGCGCCAGGGCGCCGGCCTCTCAGGGGCGCACCAGTGGGGGGGGAGCTGCGCAGCTTTGCCAGTGGCCTCCCCTTTCCCTGCACGCCCGCCAGCTGCACCCCGTCAACCATATGGCTGGCGGGGGCGCAGCTTTCTTCCCAAGCCTCTGCGGGGATTACTCTCCCGCAATGGCATGGGGGAGAGCTGCGCAAACACACACACCCCATGGCTGGCAGTGTGCAGCTTTGGGCACACCCCCCCCACTATCCATGGTAATTTGGGGGCGCTGAGCGGATATTTGCACCCCGGCACCGCATCTGCTAAAGGTTCTAGACCAGTGTTTCCCAAACTTGGGTCGCCAGCTGTTTTGGACTGCAATTCCCAACATCCCTGACCTCTGGTTCTGCTAGCTAGGGATGATGGGAGTGGTAGTCCAAAAACAGCTGGAGGCCCAAGTATGGGAAACCCTGTTGTAGACCACTTACTGGGTTATGCGTCACGGATGAAAGTGGTAGGAATAATCCCTTTGCAGAACACAGGCTTTCCTCTACAGGTGCTACACACACAAACACAGCTAGATGGTGAGGGGTAAAGCATGTGGGAAACACAATGGCAGTTTGGTAAAAAACAAACGAACAAACTCCACAACTGTTTGGCGTGAAAGGACTGAATGTGAGCTTCCAAAGCAATACAGGGGACACAATGGATGCAGTCTCTCTCAGGGAAATGAGCACTGAGCAAGAACATGGCATAATGGATTGAATCCTGAATAAAATGGTGTTTGCACCTCCCTTTCAGAGCTCTTTTGGTCAATGCAATTAAGAGTGACATCTAACCAATTTCAAAACAACCCGGACTGTTTTATAGATTTATTTTTTAAAAAACCTTACCTTTTTCTGTATTTGCATTATTGGTTTTGGCTCAACTTCAGTTGGCTAGGCAATACACCGATTTAATTTTGCACACATTAAAATGCATTCAAATAAGATGATGAGCAAAAGGTCATTTCCTGCTGCACCTTTCCCCACTGGTTTTGCTTACAGCCCTGCCCTGAGAGCATTCATCAGTCCTTCCTCATTCTAGATGCCACCATATCTAGGTAGACTATTGTTGTTGTCATCTTAGTCATGTTCGACTCTCCGTGACCCCATGAACCAGAGCATGCCTTGGAAACCCTCACTTTCTTCTCAAAGCTTCTCCCTTTTTATGTCCATGGAGTTTTCTTGGCAAAATACTGGAGTGGTTTGCCAGCTCCTTCTCCAGGTGGATCACATTTAGTCTAAACTCTTGGCTATGACCTGTCCGTCTTGGGTGGCCCTGCACGGCATAGCTCATAGCTTCTCTGAGTTATTCAAGCTCCTTCACCACGACAAGGCAGTGATCCATGAAGGGGAGGTAGACTGTAGTCCAGTTCAAAAGAATCATAGAGTTGTAGTGTTGGAAGGGACCCCAAGGGTCTGCCCCCTCCACAGCACCACCACCACCAGTGTTGCCTCTGCAGGGATCTTGCGGTGAATAGGTGATGGTGCTGGTCTCCTCCCACCTCCAGTGAGGAAAAGGCAGGGGATGCCCTCCAGGGTCTCCGCTGGGAGCATGCAGGGTCTTTGTTGTTGTTGTTGTTGTTGTTGTTGTTCAAAACTCCCTCCTCAAGGCTGCTCACTTCCAAGCAGGCAGGAATATATTACCGTGTTAACAGTTGTACTCACTCCAATACAGTATTGCAACTTCATCTTTTTTTCTGATAATCATAGCCTAAAGCAGGCATCCCCAAACTGCGGCCCTCCAGATGTTTTGGCCTACAACTCCCATGAACCCTAGCTAACAGGACCAGTGGTCGGGGAAGATGGGAATTGTAGTCCAAAACATCTGGAGGGCCAAAGTTTGGGGATGCCTGGCCTAAAGTAAACATTGGGGGGGAGCAGGACCATAATTAGCACAGAAAAATTAAGAGTGCCATTTCAAATTCAGAGGGATTGGGGCAAAAAGTCCTAGTAAAATTGGATTAATACTTTGTTCCTATTAGGGATGGGGGGATTACAGTTCAGTTCACAGTTAAAGGTTAATTTACTTAATTCACACTTCCTAAAATGGTATGTGAACTGAAAAGCAGCTATCATTTGAAGCTCATACTTCTATGAGTTTTGCAATCAGTTTTTGAATAATACAATACATGCCATAATGCATTTACTAGGCTAAAAAGCAGTACTATTTTTCTAGAAAAAGAGGTGCCCGAACTCACCATGAATGCTTCCCTTGTTCTCTTATAATGGCAATCTTATAATGGCAATGGTGCCCACCTGAGAGGTGCCGGAACTGAGTTCCAGCAAGTTCCGGCTGAGAAAGAGCCCGGTAGAAACTGCAATATAATGCAAACACTGTTGAAAACAACATACAAAAATGCATGGTATTAGTGGAAATGGCTTGCAAAAATGGGTACATGAATTTCCAGAAAGAGGGCCTTTTTAAAAATAAGAGGAAGAATTGCAAACCAATGTGGAAATGTGCAGGACCGAACTTAAGATGTGAAAAATTAGGAAACAAAGAGAAACAGAAACTGACAGATTTGCTCACCTGTAATTTCTATACACACTTAGCTTGACTTCCTTCCCTTACACTGCAGACCAGGCATCCCCAAACATCGGCCCTCCAGATGTTTTGGCCTACAATTCCCATCATCCCTGACCACTGGTCCTGTTAGCTAGGGATCATGGGAGTTGTAGGCCAAAACATCTGGAGGGCCGCAGTTTGGGGATGCCTGCTGCAGACCTTCAGTAGTCAAGAAAGGAGGTTTTTGCTTGCTCCCATTTAAGTGGATCATTGCCTCTTTCAGGACAATACTCTTATGGGGAAAGGAAATAAAGCGGCACATTTCGGACCAATCACTGAAGGGAAAACCTGCCTTTCTCCCAGGAACACAGGATGGCCTGGCTCTCAAATACAGGGATTCTGCAGAGGTGTTTGTGTGTGAAAGGCACAAAGGTGCAATAAAACTCTTCCTTTGGAGAAGCCTCACAACCAGTTCCCTTGCACATGCATGCCTACCTGCTGTGGTGACAAGCACCTTTGCTAGTTATTAATTTAAAAAATCAAATATTGCCAGATCACGTAGATCTGTCTTCTTAGGAAGGAAAAATAAAAGTCAGAGTGAGAAAGGGCTGCCACCTCACTGTCAGCCCCTCTCAGAAAGCAATTGATTTTTCTGTCATTGGCTTTCTGCTAAAACCACAGCATGTCCTTCTAACTGATAAAGATGCATCCCTACTATGGAGCAGGCCTCAATTGCCAACCTCCCATTTTTTCCTTTTTACTACATCTTCTATCTTTAAGCTCTCTGCTTAAAGGACCTAAGGATGAAGCAAGGAAGCAAAGGCCCTTTTCAAAAAGAATCAGGAAATCAGCGTCAGAGTTTTGACAAAAGCAAATTAACTGTGAGCCTGTCAGAACAGATTCCTGCTGTTTCTACCCCCATCCGCTCGTCTGAATTCTCTCCCTAGCTTGAGGGAACAATTCCATGCTTCTGTGTTTGTTTGTTTGTTTTTTTTAAAAAAAACACTAAATCACTTGTTGGCGTGCGTTGCTCTAAGCAAAAATCATCCCTCCAAATTCTCAACCTTCTTAGTGGAGTTAGTACACTGCTAACTTCTATTGAGCATGCTCACACAGTTACTACTGGCTTATACTGAGGATTCCCAAGGAACTCTATGAACATAATTAATAAGAGCTGGGTGTGAGGGGCTGGTGTGGACTGCTTAAATTCCCTGAGAGAGGACCTGAGGGAAGCCAGATGGTTCCTTCAGCCCCCCCCCCCCGAGGTGAGCCCTGCCCTCTTCACCAGCCTGCCGTTGGCCAATTCGGCAGGCTGGCGCAAAGCCGGATTTCAAGCTGGGAGTGCGAGCTAAAGCTCACGCTCCAGCCAATAATAGCCCCCGGCATCCCAGCTCTGCAGCATCGGTGGAGGGGAGGCGCCATACCTCAAAGCTGCCACACCCCAAAAGGGGGTGAGCAGACTTATGTAATTGTTGCATATTTCTGCAAACATAATGCAGAAAATAATGTGATCATTTGCATGACGTTTGTGGAATGAAAACAACAGCAATAGCAAAAAGGCACTTGTATTCACTTGTGTGATTTCTGTTCCTGACCTCGGACAAACTTGTAAATTATGGCAATTTCCATTCCCAATTCGTTTTCTGATGGAATTCTTCAGTAAGTGGTGAAGGCAGAAGAGGGAAGACTGACAATAATCCAGGCTGAGGGAATGTAGACTGACCAGGCCCAATGGAAGAAAGTGATGATGACTGCTGGGCAGGCAAAGGAAAGGGATCTTTTCCCCCCAATGGTTCCTACAGAAATTTTATAAGAACTACTGAATTAATTCACTCTCTCATTCCCTTTCCTAGCAACAAACAGGACTGAGTATTAAGAAATGCTTATCCTTTCAAAACACAACTCCAAAGGCCAATGAAAAAGGAGCTATGCAATAAAACCAATCGTGCCTACCATGACTGGTAGGTATTTTTTTGTTGATGAAATTGTTGATTAACTCACCCTTGCTTTTATATGATAGTTTGGGTTTTAGATATGCATAAAAATTTCCTGGATTGTAAACATTTGCATGTAATTTCTGCATGTAAGCAGTTGAAAAGACATTTATGGAACTGTTCTATACCGCCAAATGATAGTCTTCCTATTACTAAGTATTACGATGTAATACAATTTAAATATGATTTAATCTCACCATGGTTTTATATATATATAAAAATAAGAATGCAACAATCAACTGAGCTCAGAAAACTAATATAGAAAGACAAATATTACTCATGAAACAATCACCTTTCAGTTTTAAGCAATCAAATAATAGCTGAATCTTTGTGTTTTTCTGCAGCTTAAGCTGTTGTTATCTTGATAGCATTAACCTCTCCACCTTAGAAATCAATATAATCACTGAAGAATATCTTCCATCAGGAAATTTTGCCTCCATGTCTTGATGTTAAATTTCATGGAAATTGGGGGATGGAGTTCAGTGAGCATGAAGGAAATGCAAATTGTAAGAGATGACAGTGTGTGTGTGTGTGTGTGTGTGTGTGTGTGTGTGTGTGCAATGCCCCTCTTACCAGGGAAACTTGAGCGCCTTTTCTATGGGAACGGATGTGAATCGTGCATTAGCTGAAGTTCTGTTCAGCTGGATTCCAGATATGAGCTTCTGTCTCCATGTGAGGGAAAGAAATAATAATAAATATCAGCAGTCTAAAGGACTTTGATACCGGCACGCCTTGCGAATCCCAGCGGCTGTGTAATTTTGCACAGTTCCTTGTCACGAGTGTTACTAGAAATTAGTTCAAGACAAATCTGGAGCAAAGGGAGGTATAAGACAACTGTTGCAGTAGAAGAAAAGAAAGAAGACAAATGCTGCTGTTTCTTGGAGATATCCCGATATCCACTGTACTGTGACATCACAACAGATGTGCCACTTCAGATTTCAGAAGATGCTCAGTGGAATTTGGGGCAGGCCTAATATGTCTACGGTCCCTCCCTCCTGCTTCTTCTACTGAGTCCCTGGACATTTGCCCTCAAGTCCTGTTACTGTAAGTCCCCCGGATGTAAAAACTAACTTTCTTGGACTCAGCAATAACCCTCTGGTCACCCCCTCCCTCCTCTCCTGAAATACATTATCACTGCAGGGCATGAACAAGAAAAAAGGGCTGCCTTGCAGGTACAAATCCTCAAGCAGGACAAAACCCAAGGTTGTTAAAGGATCCAGTCCAAGAAGATGTGACAGGATTGTCCAGAAATAGCTTATTCACAGATGTAACGATTTCACTGGCATCCGTCATGGTTTGGTTTGTGAAACATTATTGATTTTTCCATAACAAAGGTGCTAAGACGTCTTTGCATAATGCACTGCATACATTCACTAATTGAATGTAACAGATACCGCATATAGTTCCATTTGGGGAGGGGTCTCCACGGTGGGGAAAATGCAGGCGCTGCAGTTTGTAATTGCATTAGCACTCGCCTAAAATGACACGTACAACATCTCACTGTTTAGAGCTGGAGGGCCAAGCCATTCATTACAAGCTTAGCTGTCATTTCCATGAAAATCAGAAACTAACAGCAGAGAATGGCTTCGAGGCTTTTACTAATACCATCACCCCAGGAGGGACACAATTTCAGATTTGTGGGGCGGAGGGGAGAGCGGAGCAAGGTTAATAGAAAGCTTCAAAGAACCTCTTTCAGATAGGTTGTAGAAATGGCAAAAGAAGTGCTGTGTTTGTTGTGGGTCTCTCACTTTTCCCCCTCTTATGCCTCCTCATAACTATCAATAAAAGAGGGCAAGCTATCTGGTATATCCCATTATATAAATGCAAAAGGAGGATTGCCTTTGTGTGTCAGTTTGCATTTCTTAGTACAGAAAGTATTAATCTGATGTGTAGAGATCTTTCCTATTCCACTTAATTCAAGAGGGTTCTGGAAGTGTTTGGGTTATTCCATGGGTCCCCAAACTAAGGCTCGGGGGCCGGATGCGGCCCAATCGCCTTTTCAATCCGGCCTGCGGACGGTCCAGGAATCAGCGTGTTTTTACATGTGTAGAATGTGTTCTTTTATTTAAAATGCATCTCTGGGGTGTTTGTGGGGCCTGCCTGGTGTTTTTACATGAGTAGAATGTGTCCTTTTATTTAAAATTCATCTCTGGGTTATTTGTGGGGCATAGGAATCCGTTCATATTTTTTTTCCAAAATATAGTCCAGCCCCCCACAAGGTCTGAGGGACAGTGGACCGGCCCCCTGCTGAAAAAGTTTGGTGACCCCTGGGTTATTCCTTCAGAGAAGCTGAGAACAGCTGGCTTGAACTGGTTCTCTTATCTCTTCTGTCAAGATCATGCTGACTATAAAAGTAAGGCCAGAAGGAGCCTGGGTTTCACTTTTCTCTTTCTATCTCTTCCCCTTCTGATGTGGTGTTTTGTACATAGTATGCTTAGTGTTAAGGTTTAGACTTGGACCCAGGTGGCGCTGTGGGTTCGAATCCCTGCGACGGGGTGAGCTCGGTGAGCCCGTTGCTCGGTCCCAGCTCCTGCCCACCTAGCAGTTTGAAAGCACATCAAAGTGCAAGTAGATAAATAGGGACCGCTCCGGCAGGTTCGCCAGAAGCAGCTTTGTCATGCTGGCCACATGACCCGGAAGCTGTCTGCAGACAAACGCCGGCTCCCTCGGCCTATAGAGCGAGATGAGCGCCACAACCCCAGAGTTGGACATGACTGGACTTGATGGTCAGGGGCCCCTTTACCTTTACCTTTACCTTTTTAAGTTTTAAGTTTTAAGTTTAAGTTAAGTCTGCTGCAACTGGACTTCTTATGGACAGTGTCAATCCTGAATGTATTGGATTTGTGACCATTTTGCTCATTTGCCTTCAGTAGCAGTAAAGCTCCGCTGGATGCTTTTTTTTCATTGCCTCCGGTCTGTTTTGGGGGAATCCTGCAACGTGTTTAAGTTTTTACTCTGCTAACTATATATTGTAATCTACTCTGGATCAATATTGAGAAGAATTCCATGACATTGTGTTCATAACTAACACATTCAAAGAGGGAAATTGGCCCATTGGCTTTTCATACAGTTTTGGGTTCCTAATATGAAACCATAAAATAAAGAGGAGAGACATGGGGCCAGTTGTGTGCTGAGAAGTCACGCTCTCCCCTTTATCAGCCGCCTGGTGTCAATGTGCTTTAAATATATGGTGTGTAGACAGCCTTACTCCAGTGTTGGCAGTGGAACACCACACCCAAAAGCATCAAATTAACTTAGGGGGCACAAAGCATGCTACATAGCACACATGTTGCAGCCATCTCTGGCTCTGGAACTCACGCTCTGTGTTTGAGCCTCACGTTGGGCAAAAAGGTTGCTGCATCTCAGGGGGTTGGATTAGATGACCCATGCGGTCCCTTCCAACTCAACAATTCTCTGATTCTATGATAAGCCAACCCTAGAATGGTTTTTCCCCATGCTTCTGGCACAGCACATTACTGGACAACTGGATAGGCAAGAAGCAGTATACAGAAGATTCATATTCAGAGACTCAAGGTCTGACAGATGCTGCAACAAATGGGTGGTTATCATATCCTGCCTTTAATTTTCCCAGAAGCATCTGGCTGAGATTCCATAAGAAAGTGACTGCTGTGCTAAAACGAACCTTTGGCCTGATCCAGCAAGGTAGCTTTCGTATATAGACCAGCTTGCCATAAAGCATCTAAAACCCACGGGAGACTTCCTGAATTTACAGCCGCGGCAATTAAATTAATTTTTCAGCACACGCGCAAAGTTATTCCCAACAGTAACGATAATTTTTTTTTATACCGCTTTCCTGAAGAATGAGTCACAAAATGTTGGCTTGCAGAGCAAATCACTCACAGCTAACGTAAACTAGGAGAGAAAAATTATTAAAAGCCACAAGGATGCAGATACCATGAGAGATTCCAAGAGTGATAAACTGTGCTGCCTGCCGAGCAATCACACTTCTGGATATTTAAGTTTATTCAAAAGGGCTATTGCTCGGCAACATTATTTATCGCTATTGGAATTCAATAAACCCCCTCAATGATGCTGGCTTCCCAGCAAGGGCAACTGCAGCCACTGACTCCACACTGAGCACCGCAGATGCCTCTTACTTTGCTCTATATGGCAAGGATCCTTGAGCAGGCAGAGATAAGCCAGACATTCCTGGGTTTCCATATTTGATTTTGTGGAGGTCCTGGAGTCACATGACCCCTGAGCAAGCTCCAAAGCTGGGGTGGAGGACCTCAGGAACCAGTTGCTTTCAGCTTTCCATATTTGAGGCTGTATGCACACCGTACCTTATGACTTCCCCCCAAAAATTGTGGTTGATGTGTACATGGGTTTCTGTGAGGGAGACGCAGTGGTAATAGCAAGGGACCTTATTGAGCCGGTGGCTAACAGAACAGATAAACAGGGGCAGAGTTTATATGGATTTCTGAAGGCCTGGGCCACTCCCACTCTCAACGTGATTGGCTGTCTAAACACCCAAGCTGCAAATCGTAACCCAGAGTTTAAGAGCCAATGCCAGCAGCCCAAACCCTGACCACTGAAAACGTAACAGTGGCTTACCCCTCCCAGAGCTGAAGGAGCAAGCGTGTAGTTCAGGGATGTTCCTGGGTCCAGCTCTGTGCCTGGAAGTGCAGATATCCTCCTTGGCTAGGAGTGCCTTTTGCCAATTTCAGTTGAGAAGTCAGCTACCGCCATTCCTGGGTTTTCATTGCTTGGCCACAGTTTCTCATGCACTGGTACCCTCGGGGTTCGATTATTGCCATGCACTCTATGGAGCGTTACCCTTGGAGATGGTCCAGAGGCTGCAGCTGGTGCAGAATGTAGTGGACAGGTTCCTTGTGTGAGGAAACAACCACCAAGCTCTAACACCTTGCTTGTAGGATCTTCCATGGCTGCCAATCTGATACTAAGCCAAGTTCAGCGTGTTGCTCTAACTAACATATAAGGTCCTATACAGGACCCTCTCTCTTATATGCTCAGTAGATCGCTGGGGTCTGTGGGCCATTCTCTCCTGCAAGTTGCAAGGATCTCAGAAGCCCAATCCACCATAACTTTGAGCAGGGCTGCCCCTGTTCTGTGGAATAGTTTACCTGTCAAGATATGACAGTCCCCCACTATCTGCACTTTCCAGAAACAGTCAAAGATATTTTTGTTCCAAAAGGACTTCCCAGCTGGATGAATAGTCCTTTACCGCTTGTTAGGGCTTTAGTCTTGTTTTAATTTTTGTGTGGTTTTAACTGCTTTCAATTATCTTGTGATTCAATTGCCTTGAGATGGTGGTTTAGAAGACGATTAATAAATCAATGATGGTGATGATGATAATTCTCGGCATGCTTAACGGACAAGCACTTACTGTGCTTTGAGAAGGCGCCCTTCTCGATTGCTCGTCCAAGGCAACTGCGCCGCACGCACTGCCTGAAATCCTCCCCTGCATTTATTGACTTATATTTTTAAAATGTGCATACTGCAATTTCATTTTTTTAAAAAATAGCAAAGTGGTTTACAACAATTATAATACAGTAAAAAACCACACGCAAAATGAACACAATTCACCAGCTAAGTATGATGGAAAGGGCTTCGTCAGCATAAGTCAGGCAGCAAAGAAAGTTTTCAGCAAACGAATGCAAGTCGGTATAGAACAGGGTTCAGCAACCTTTTTCAGCCATGGGCCGGTCCACCGTCCCTCAGACCATGTGGTGGGCTGGACAATATTTTGAAGGGAAAAAAATGAATGAATTCCTATGCCCCACAAATAACCCAGAGATCATTTTAAATAAAAGCATACATTCTACTCATGTAAAAAAACACGCTGATTCCCAGGCTGTCGGTGGGCCGGATTGAGAAGGCGATTGGGCCGCATCCAGCCCACGGGCCTTAGGTTGCCTACCCCTGTTAGAGAAGATGCCCACTGGATCTCTGTTGGAAGAGCATTCCAGAGAAGTGGGCCAATAACTCTCAAGGCTCAATTTCACATCAATGTGAAATGAGCCTCACCAACTTGGGGGGGAAACCAAGATGCTTCTACATGTGATCTCAGTGATCATGCTGAGATATAAGAGTTCAGGAGGTGCATCTGGGCTGCCTGATCTGGGCACATCCCTGTGCTCTGCCAGCAAATTTCTCTCTCTCTCTCTCTCTCTCCCTCTCTCTCTCCCTCCCTCCCTCCCTCCCTCCCTCCTTCCCCCCCTCTCTCTCCAGAATGCATTCTGCAGCTGTTGGGCTGAGCAAATTGGGCTTTGTTTGGGTCCAACTTTATTGCCTGACCTCAGTATCTTATTGCAATAGCAGTATTTTTAATGGCATAGTAATAAATGTTCACAAATTACAGCACAAGCTCGAAAAGCCTTTTTCGGATATGGTAATGCAAGCAGTATCACAATGCAAGAGGTTCCCAAAGCAGACATTTTGTCATTCAGCGGGCTGTTTGTCACAGGCTGCCACCATAAAAAGAAAAAGTATGGAACCTCCAAAGACTTTAGCTTAAATGTGTTTTTCCTTACAGTGAGAAAATGCCTGTAAAGCAGAGATCAGGGAGACTTGCCATCTGTTACAGGTTAAATCCAAAGAAACTAATGGTTGTTGCACTTCTTAATCTTTCTAATCCATCACTCATGCTTTTATTAAACAGAAATATAATTGTTAAATCATTTAGGTTCTCATAGGCAACAACAACAACCAATGCCATGATTATCCTGGATAAAACTATTCAGTGAAGTCCCGTGGAATTTCATCTAATCTTAGGAGAATATGGCAGGTTCCGACTTGGGTAAAACACACTTGAGGGACTTGCAGGAACTAACTGTTTAAATTAAGTTTAAATTAAGACCAGTGAATTTTCTCAGAAAAGTTCTGCACTATAATAATAGAAAATACAAGTGAGAAGTGGAATGGAATATTCCAACTAGACAGACACACCCACTTCCAATACACTCCATTCCATTCCACCTTCCCCCCAACACAGTTTTCCATTCTCCACTGGATTACTTATGAGTTCCCTATTTTTGAAGCTTCCCCCCCCTAAAGTATTATTTGCTTTTTCTACAAACCTCAGGGTTCCCTCAAGCCTACCAAGGTCGTTCTCTTGTGTATGGACAGTATTGTTTTGACTACATAAGGATCCACACTCAGACAATGGAGTGTGATCTACAAGCTAAAATAGGTAAATGGGCAGAATATCTTTGATATATATCATATATATCAATCACAGGTGGCGCTGTGGTCTAAACCACTGAGCCTCTTGGGCTTGCCGATTGGAAGGTCAGCGGTTTGAATCCGCGTGATGGAGTGAGCTCCCATTGCTCTGTCCCAGCTTCTGCCAACCTAGCAGTTCAAAAGCACACCAGTGCAAGTAGATAAATAGGTGCCGATGTGGTGGAAAGTAAACGGTGTTTACATGCGCTCTGGCACTCATCACGGTGTTCCGTTGCACCAGAAGCAGTTTAGTCCTGCTGGCCACATGACCCAGAAAAGCTTTCTGTGGACAAATGGCCGGCTTCCTCGGCCTGAAAAGCGGGTTGAGCGCCGTACCCCATAGTCGCCTTTGACTGGACGTAACCATCCAGGGGTCCTTTACCTCTATTTTATATATAGACGAAGGATTAAGCTGCACTGTAAATGCTACCTGCTTCTCGCCGGCACTGCACATCTTGCAGGAAGCCCAGACTTACGAAGGAACTTTGCATGGAAAGGGCAAATAGAACAAGATACAATGAAATAGAATAAGATACAATGAAATAATAAGTTCTTCACAGGCACATTCTGACTGTGCCTGTGAAGAACCTATGATTTCATTGTATCTTGTTCTATTTGTAGCGTTATGAACTGAAGAAGCTCTAGCAAAACCTGATCAACATCCGGAGTTCAGGTCTTCAGATCCATCTTTGCTGAAGGTCGGTGAGGACCGTTCCTTCCTGTATGACTCTGCACGTCCAGTTGTGAACTCATTGCAGCACCTTTTGCGCTGCACTAGGACACTATTATTATTGGTAGAGTTGTACCATTGCAGCACTTTTGTGTTTATACACTGCGCTAAGATACCATCATTGTTGACAGAGTTGTGCCTTCAGTATACTGTTTGTTCATAGTTTCTCCAGGCTTTGATATGCATATTGCACTTTAATAGGGTTTATTGAGTAAATTGTCTTTGGCATTTGCTAGCCGGTTTGGTGTTATGGTCTTGGTTTTGTTGAAGTTATTGCCATAACACCTGATACTTGTTTGAGTATGCTTAAGAGAAACACCTGAGGAATTTCCTCAAAGGATATTGATGAAAACAGAAATGAGTTCCAGAGGATCCCACAACCCTCTGGGACAGATTTTGGAAGCTTGGGGGGTTGCGGGGAAAAGGCGGGGGACGTTATATTGCACAAACAGAAGTCCGCAGCACTAGCAGAACAGCAACCTTGGATATGATCCATCATCACAATTCTAATATATATTCCAGTCAGACAAAAAAAGTCTTCAAGGTGGATGTAGAGCAGGGCTGGGGAGATGTTAGGCCTGCAGAGGCAAGGTCTAACAGTCCTGATGTGTAGAGGGGTGTATTTGCCCCCAGGGCCGAAGGTTCCCCACCTCAGAATTTCATGCCATTGAAAAATATTCAAAATTTGAAAAAAATGGAGGAGCCCCCAAAGATGCTCGCCACCTGCAACTCCAAGCAAGCTGAGATTGTACTGCTTCTTTCTCCACCACCTTTTTAAGAAACCTTTTTCAAAATTAAGTTTAAGGACTCCCATATTCTCAGATGCATCACTTAGGGAATACCTACCATGCAAGAAAGAAAATGGATCAACCAACATGAAGCATTGTCGAGACGGCATATGCCATTTTGTTCAGAAACTGCCAAGGGCTGTAAAGTGAGACTGAGAGGAATTCTCTCATTTTGGGAGCACTTCATGAAATTTGCAGTTGTTTGCTGGCAAGAGGGCGGAATGGCTTCTCTCGCTGCTCAGGCACCTGCAAAAGACCCCAATTTCACACCAACTGGTCTGTGAAAACACAATTGCTGCTTGCTTTGAGCTGCATGTAAAGAGGAGAGCTTACCCAGCTAAAATTAACCCTTGTTGCAAAGTTACATTTGTAGGGTGACAAAGCTACACTTTTCAAAACGTTCCACTTCTCTTAGATTTAATCCAATCCAATAGGGTATAGCGCCAGGGACATGGTAACTTGTAGGATCAGCATCTTTCCTCCACCACAAAGACACATCTGCACTTCATGGTATGGCCTTATGACCCTCGACAGCTACACCCTTTTCCTTTTAATTATCCCATGACCTGAAATGTTTTATGCTGTGATGCCAATAAAGGGATTTGATTTGACGTCTGCACAATTCAGGTGGACACAGGAACAAGAGCACTTCTGGACTGGAGCACTTCAGCATTCTGTTGCCCTAGTAGCCAGTCAGTTGCCTCTAAGAAGCTAGCAAGCAGGGCCCTCCCTTGTTTATGCATTATAATTAGTGTGTGGACATACTAAATCGCTTTCTAGAAAGTGTTGCAACATTGCTCCATTTATTGTCTTCCTCCAAAGGACCAGATGTTGTTAGACTACAGTTCATAGGAACATAGGAAGTTGCCTAATACCGAGCCAGACCATTGCTCCATCTAGCTCTGTACTGTCTCCACTGACTGGCAGCAGCTCTCTGGGATTTGTGCTGGGGCTCATGGGAGCTGGAGTCCAACAGCATCTAGAGGGCCACAGGTTCTCAATCCCTGGTCTGCTCAGACCACCAGCAGCTCTTCATAGAGAGGTTACCTGTCATGGACTGGTTGCATGCAGAAGAATGGTGGGAGGAACCAGCTGGGGAACTTCCAAGGGAAGAAGGCTGAGACCCAGGGGAATGGTGGTGGAACAATGATGAATGGTCAGAGGGAGTAGACTGGGACAATGTGTTGGAACCCGAAGAGGTAACAGGACTTAGTGAGCTGGGAGAGTGTGTGGCAGAAAGAAGTCCAGAATCAAAGGGAGAAGCAGGAGAGGAGGGAGGGTAAGAGGCAGGGATGTGTCTGGCTGGCGAAGAGGCACGGGTGTCTCCCAGAACTAGGAAAGGCATGAAGAGGATTGAGGAGACGTTGGTTGCATGCAGGCACAGTCTCAAATTGCTTAGGAAAAACCCTGGAGATGAGAGGACTTAGGCAGCTATGGAGAGGTGGGGACCATGAGGGCAAGACCTGCTGTGCTCATGAGGCCTCATATGCAGATCCTGTTTCTGCTGTAAAGAGTTAACTCCATCTTGCTCAGTGTAATTTACTGCTGGCTCGCTCCTGTCATTATCTGCGATCATTTGGGGGGGGGGGACTGAGGGTGGCTCCTGGAAGCTTATGTTTTTTTTTAAAAATACATTTTATTCCGATTTTCCAAATTCAACAAATTAACAAAACCAATCTTTTATACAAAATCTTATATTCACATCTTTTACCTTGCTCCGCCGAGCTATGACTTCCCCCCCTCCCTTCATGCGGTTTTCTTGTTAATTCCCTTTTTTGCAGTTCCTTTTTTAACATATTGGTCAATTCGTAAGGTTTATTTTAATCCTGCGAGAGTTTTTAATGATCTACAGTTTTTCTCCATATAGTCCACATATTTACTCCAGTCCTTTTGAAACCTTGTCTCCCCCTGGTCACGAATCTTGCATGTCAATCTAGCAAGTTCAGCATAGTCCATCATTTTTATCTGCCACTCCACAATTGTAGGTAATTCCTGTAGTTTCCATTTTTGGGCTAACAAAGTCCTAGCCGCGGTTGTTGCATACATAAACAGTGTTTGATCTTCTTTTCTAATCTCTCCTCCTATTATTCCTAACAAAAATGCTTCTGGTTTTTTTGGGAAGGTATATCTAAACATCTTTTTCAATTCATTATATAAACTTTCCCAAAATCTTTTAACTTTTTCGCATGTCCACCACATATGATAAAATTCACCATCTTTCTCTTTACATTTCCAGCAACTTTTATCACTCATTCTATACATTTTAGCTAACTTAACTGGAGTTAAATACCATCTGTACATCATCTTATATACATTTTCTTTCAAGGCAGTACATGCTGTAAATCTTAAAGTTTGATTCCATAGTTTCAACCACGCATCATATTCAATATTATGCCCCAAATCTTTTGCCCATTTAATCATCACTTCTTTTGTCAACTCATCTTTTGTATACCAATCCAACAACAGATCATACATCTTTGTCAAAAGCTTTGTTTTGCCTTCTAGCACTTCTATTTGAAATTTGGATCTTTTATCCTCAAAACCTATTTTTCTATCTTCTTTAAGCACATCATTTATTTGATGGTATTCTATCCATCCTGTTAACACTCCTTTAATGTCCTCAAAAGGTTTTAAACTCCATCCTTTTTCAGTTTTCGTCAAGATTTCCTCATACGTGGCCCGCCTCTTTTCCATATTTACTTTCTTAACTGTTAATACCTCTGCTGGTGAGACCCACCAGGGTGTTTTAGTCTCTAACAGCCTTTTATTTCTTTCCCACACCTCGTACAGAGATCTTCTTATCACATGATTCGTAAACCCGGTATGTGATTTCTTTTTGTCATAACATAAATATGCATGCCATCCAAATCTATTGTTAAAACCTTCCAAATCTAACAAGTCCGTATTCTCTAGAGTTATCCATTCTTTTATCCAACAGATACAGGACGCTTCGTAATAAAGTCTCAAGTCTGGCAGGGCGAATCCACCTCTTTCTTTCTTATCTACCAAAATCTTATGTTTTATTCTAGGTTTTCTCCCCTGCCAGACAAATCTTGATAAAATCTTTTGCCACTCTTGGAATTGCCTCGTACCTTTAACCACAGGTATAGTTTGAAATAGGAATAACATCTTAGGTAATACATTCATTTTTATTGTTGCAATTCTTCCTAAGAATGACATTTTCATATTAGTCCATCTTTCCAGGTCTTTCTTTATTTCCTTCCATACTTGTTCGTAATTATCACTGTAAAGATTAATATTCTTTGCTGTCATCCATATTCCCAAATATTTTACCTTTTTAGCCACGTCGAGTCCATGTTTTAACTGTAATTCCTGTTTTTCTTCTTTCGACATATTCATTGCCATAACCTTGGTTTTTTGTCTATTTAATTTGAATCCTGCCAATTGACCAAATTTCTCCATTACTTCTATAGCTTCTGCAACACTTTCCTTTGGATTTTCCAATGTTAAAACTAAATCATCTGCGAAGGCTTTCACTTTAAATTGCTTTGCACCTACCTTAATACCTCTAATTGTAGATAGGTCTCTTAATCTGATCAATAATATTTCCAGGACCATGATGAACAATAACGGTGATAAAGGGCAACCCTGTCTAGTTCCTTTTGTGATTTCAAAATATTCTGTTAGGGTGTTATTAATTATCAATCTTGCCTTTTGCTCTGAATAGATCGCCTCGATCCCATTCACGAATGTATTCTTCCCAACCATTGATTCCAAATTCCTCTTCATGAATTGCCAAGATATATTGTCAAAAGCTTTCTCAGCATCTACAAACATCAAGACAGCTGGTTTATCTATCTTGGTCTCCAGATATTCTATTACATCTATTATGTGTCTTACATTATCCTTTAGCTGTCTACCAGGAAGAAAACCAGCCTGATCCTTATGTATTATTTGATTTAAAACTTCTTTCAATCTCTTGGACATTATATCTGCAAAGAGTTTGTAATCATTATTCAATAATGAGATTGGTCTATAATTTTTGACTTCTAAGCCATCCGTATCCGGCTTTGGGATCAATGTTATGTATGCCTCTTTCCATGTATTTGGGATCTTTCCCCCCAACAGAATATCATTCATCATTTCCTCTAAAACTGGAACCAACAGTTCATTCAGTACTTTATAATATTTCGCCGTTAAACCATCTGGTCCTGGTGCTTTACCTTGTTTCATTCTCCCTATTGCTTGTTGTAATTCTTGTGTCGTTATCCTGTTATTTAGCTTTTTCCTCTCTTCTTCTGGAATTGGTTTCAATCCATATTTTCCTAGATACTCACTGATCTTCTTCTCATCTTCTTTCTTTTTGCAATACAAATCCTTATAGAATTTTTGAAAGGTTTTCTTAATCTCCTTTGAATCTTCCGTCGTTCCTCCCTCTGTTTTAATCTTAGTTATTATGTTCTGATTTTGACGTTTCCTTAACTGCCAAGCCAACAGTTTTCCTGTTTTATTCGCCGATTCGAAATTTCTTTGTCTCATTTGTTTTATTTTCCACTCAATCTCCTGATTGATCAACATGGAGAATTGTGTCTGTAACATCTTTATATTATTCTTTATTTGCTGATTCTCGGGTTTATCAATCAGGTTCTTCTCATTTTCCATGAGACATTTCAAAATTTCTTCTTTCTTCCTTTCTTTCTTTCGTTTCAGAAAACTGTTTTGCTGTATTAGAAAGCCTCTCATCACTGCTTTACTTGCATCCCATACCATATCCAGTCCGGTATCCTTGTATAAATTCCAATGAAAATAGTCTTTCAGGGTCTTCTTAGCTTTCGAGACCACCTCTTTATCATCAAATAAATCTTCGTTCATTCTCCACCTGAAGGACTTTTGGTCTTTGTTTTTCAATTCCATGAATATAGAGTTATGGTCTGACAGTGTACGTGGTATTATCTCTGTTTTACTCACCCTGGGCACTAGTTCCTTGGAGATCCACATGTTATCTATCCTTCCCGAACTCTGATTTGGTTCTGAGAAGAATGTAAATTGTTTAGTTGTAGGGTGCCTCAGTCTCCAAATATCCACTAGACCCAGGTTTTCTACTAGTTCAAAGAAGGATTTTGGTAATTTACCTTCATTCTTCCTTTTCTTGGTCCTATCCAATTCTGGCACTGTCACTCCATTGAAATCGCCCATAAGCATTATCTTTTGATCCATATATTCAGTCAACCTTTCCTCCAGATTCTTGTAGAATTCAGCCTTATTTTCATTCGGTGCATAGATTCCCACCACTAACATTTTTTCTCCCTCAATCGATATTTGAGCCGCAATTATTCTTCCTTCTTCATCTTTAAAAATCAATTTCGGATCTAATTTCTCCTTTATATACAAGACCACTCCTCTCTTTTTCTTTTCCATCGAACTTATAAACTCTTTACCCAACCTTTTATTTTTAAGAATATAACTATGTTTTTTTGCCACATGTGTTTCCTGAAGACAAATTATATCCAAATTCTTCTTCTTCAAAACATGATCAATTTTATTCCTTTTAGTCTTATTATTCAAGCCATTCACGTTCCAGGAATGTAACTTCAATGCCATTTTACTTCCTACTATCAGGAAGAGCAGAAAATTATTTTACTAAACTTGGTCGGGTTCTTTATTTAAATCCTTATCTTCTTCTTCTTCTTCCTCTCTCTCTGACTCTTGATCTTGGTCTTCTTCCTCTGCCTTTTCTTCTTCTTCCTCTCTTCTCTTTCTCCTCCTTCTTTGTGGTCTTGGGTCTTCTTCCTCTTCCGCTGTTACTTCTGCCAGAACAGCTAGTTCTGGGTCCAACTCTCCCAAAAATTTTTCGTACTTCCTCAAGAATTTTCCGATATCCTGTATACTTGTCAGCACATGTCTCTTCTCCTTATAATGAAACATCATTCCTTCGGGGTATTCCCATCTATGTTGAATTCCATTTCTCTTAAGCAAGGCCACCATTGCTTTATAATTGTCGCGTTTTTTCAAAAATCTTCCTGGTATCTCTTTAAACACAATTATAGGCTTACCACTGATGATTAGCTTGTTGGTGAAACTCAGTCTTAAAATCTCATTTTTCATCTCCATTGTATTGAATATCACCACACAATCACCAGGTGCTTTCCTTGCTTTGGCCTTTGCAGATTTCACCTTAATTCTAAATACATTTACAATTGTCTGACTCACTTCTTCATCTGTTTTTCCCATCCATTTTGCCAATTCAGCAATTATTCTCGATTTGATATCTTCTCCCGTTTCTTCAGGAATACCCCTCAATTTCAGATTCAACTGTCTTTGTTTCATTTCTATCAATGCCAAATTGTCAAGCATTTGTTCATGTGCCTTATCCAGTTTTTTCACTTTGTCTTTCACTTTATCCGTTTCCTTTTTAACCTCTTTTACTTCTTTTTGTGTCTTCTTAATTGAATCTTCCATTGTTTTGGATCTCACTGACAGATCTTTTATCTGAGTCGAAAGCTCTCCCACCGCTCCTTCAATCTTCTTGTCAATCTCTCCCAATTTCTTATCCATTCGCTGTTCACTATGTTTAAATTCATCTTTGATTTTTTGCCATAAAGCTTCTAGATCTTTAACTTCTTCTTGTTTAGAGCCTCTTCTGTCTTTCGGTGTGCTTGCCGGCTTCTTTTCCTCTTTACCTGCCATTTTTATTCAGGAGGGAAACAAAAACAAACAAACAAAAAAAAAGCAAAGAAAATCCCCCTTCTCACCACTAGAGGGTACTGCTCAAAATCCCAAGTTCCTGCAATACCCAATTTACCCCCAGATGGCGCTATACTTTGTCCCAACTCCTGAGTATGTATATTCCCTTCTCCACCACTGGGTGGTATACTATCAATTCTCAGTCCTCTTTCAGTACTTTTCCACTCTCAGTACATAGAAGGATTGCAGATTGCAATTCCCCTTAACTCAGTCCCTCCTTAATAAGCTCCTTTCCGCTTCTTACTCAATTGAGTTCCCCTTTAATTTCAAAGACCTAAAACAAAGAAGCCAAGTCCCGCAACTCTTCAGCCACTTGCAGGCTTAATCCACATATAGAATCCAATGAGACCCAAAACAAGTTAAAAGCTTCAGCCACTTGCAGGCTTAATCCAATTAGGGATAGTAAAGACCCCAGATCTGCATTTCTAAAGCTGTAAATCCCCCTCTTCAGCCTCTTGATGGCTCAATCCAAGATCGGCCCCCCCTTCAGAGCTCAAAGTTAGTGTAGGAATGCTCTACTTATAATTGTTTTAGAGGTCAGCCTTCTCCTCCCCCTTCTTCAATGCTGCAGCAATATTTAAACAGCTTTCAAACAACTCAAAGCCGATCGTATTTTCTGGGCTAGAGCACAGATAATACACAGTATCTAATTAGGGAGAGTAGAGACCCCAGGTCAACACTTCTAAAGTTGTAAATCCCCCTCTTCAGCCTCTTGATGGCTCAATCCAAGATTGGCCCCCCCTTCAGAGCTCAAAGTTAGTGTGAAGATACTCTAGTCGTAATTGTTTTAGAAGTCAGCCTTCTCCTCCCCCTCCTTCAATGCTACAGCGGTGTTAAAACAGCCGATCGTATTTTCTGGGCTAAAGCACAGATGATACACAGTATCTAATTAGGAAGAGTAAAGACCCAAGATCTGCATTTCTAAAGCTGTAAATCCCTCTCTTCAGCCTCTTGATGGCTCAATCCAAAATCGGCCCCCCTTCAAAGCTCGAAGTTAGTGTGGAAATACTCTACTCGTAATTGTTTTAAAAGTCAGCCTTCTCTTCCCCCTGCTTCAGTGCTGTAGCAATATTAAAACAGCTTTCGGGCAGATCAAAGCCGATCGTATTTTCTGGGCTAGAGCGCAGATAATACAAAGTATCTAGATCACTTGCAGATCCACCACCAAGATAGAGACAAAGTATCAATATAGAGTCTTTAGGTAATTCTTTTCACCCCTCAAAACTTGCCTTGTTACAAAATAAACAAGGACTTCTGCAAAACTCACTCCGCAGGCAGACAGTTTCACTTTCCATAGCTCAGCTCCTCCGATTTTCTTACTGCGCCATTTTCTCCCGCTGCTGGGACGGGCCCCGTTTTTGCGCCCCACAGCTTCACAAATCCGATCTCTAATCAGTAACCAATTATCTCCTCCGTCTTTTGACACGGATTGTTTATAATTTAAGAGAACTTGCTGCTTACCATCGGAAGCCAGAGACTGCGCTTAACGGAGCCAGTGGTCTCTCCCCTTTCGCGCCCGCAGCTCAATCCCACGCCCGGTTCCCAGGCTATAAAAACCTAGAAAAACCAGGCGTAGGAGGGCACGCTGGGCACAGCTGGGTGCCACGACCCTCAGGGTAACCCCCCCTGAGGTTTTAGAAGTCCGCAGAGCCTTTGCGTGACTTCAAAGCGCTCCGTTAAGCTCGAGATTCCCCGAGAGGCTATCTCGCACTTCCTTTGATGTCCGCAGCTCGCCGGAAGCCTCAACAGTGATATGGCTCCTGGAAGCTTATGCATGCAAAGTATGTTCTGCACTACTCAGAAGTAGGATCTCTTGGTTTTGAGGATTACAGCTGGTTGGTGTTGAGGCCGCCATGCTACAGCCTGCATTGCTTCTCTGCCCATCCATGTAGCAGATATCAACAGAGGTCCCCAATATTGATGTGCAAATGCTCTTGAGAAAACGTTCTTGTCTTTTCTACAAATATTTGCCATGCTTTCACCTGTGCACTGTAGCTCCCCATTAAAAGAGCAGGAAATGGCCACATCTTCTGTTCTGTGCCTTGCTAGCCAGTTGTATAGAGCTGTGGACCCAGAGTTATGAGGTGGCAGCTTCCCCTCTCCCAGCCGAGCTCCACTGGAGGTTGACTCCACAGCCTATCACTATGCCACAAACTGTAGCATTGCCTCGGTGAAACGTCCTTCCCATGTCCTAGCTCTTCGAACTGAATTTCCAGTCTAATACCTCACCCCGTGTGCTGGAGTTAAACCTCTTTACTTCAACTCTGCAAACCCTGTGTCAAAGAATGGGTGACAATCATACAAATCATTCTGCTGTCTCAGTGCCAGGCATTCTGTTGCTGCGATGGAGCGGAGACAACTCTCTTAGAATCTACATTTCATTCCAAAGAACTGCATTTGATTGTCAGGGAATAAATCAAGCAAAGGTTGAGGAGAGACCCCCCCCCCATATACCACAGCAGTGCCAGACTTCAAGGCCTCCCATTTGCAATTCTAATCCTTTATATTCCATTCTAGCCTTAAACTCTCTTGCTTTTGTCAGTGTTCCTGGCAATATTGTATCTCAGGGTGCAGGAAAAAAAAAAGAATTCAGTAAAATTCAGAGATATTTGAAAGAAGACAAATAAGGATGAAGTATGAGTGAGAGATCCAATATGACTTCTTCTTCTTCTTCTTCTTCTTCTTCTTCTTCTTCTTCTTCTTCTTCTTCTTCTTCTTCAGATAATTCAGTTGTTGGCTAATGAAGGCATTCACTTGCAAAAGACTTCTTAATGTTTAGGAAGGTGTGACTATTTTTAAACCTGCCTTAGCAACTTATCACACTTTTTTTTTCCAAAACTTGTCAAATACAAAATCCATTTTCTTTTCTTTTTTATTAACACATTCTGTTTCGCCTCAGTAGGTAATAAGCATTTAGCATTAAGCAACGGTACAAAGAAATGATGTTTTATACTTAAAACGTAGGCATTATGTTCCTCACAAGAACAAGGACAGAAATCAAAGTTCCCATTTGTGAAAAGATTTCTGTCCTCTGAAAGAAAGGCTAAAGACTTCAATTTAGAACATCCATTCTAAAATGACTGGACTGCTCGCTTGATGGACATTTCCAGAAATTATTTAGTGCCTCAGTTATTTTTAATGCTGCCCTAGACCTTGGCCTCCTTTCTTTATGTAAATGTGAAATAACCTGAAGCACTGATCCTGAAGGACAATCCACCTGCATTAATGGCTTTCATAAATACCCTCAACAGTGTTCAATTATAGACAAGCAAATGTTGGTGGACTTGTTAAAAGTTGCACTTCGTTATTTTACCATTGGGCTGTTTGCTGTTTTTCTCCCATCAACTGAAAACAGATGAAGATTGTATTTTTTTTCCCTACCCCTTCAAAAAAGTGCAAAACACATCAAGGAGTAGGCAATTTCCTTTCAGCTCAAAGTAAGCATTAATTTAGTAACCTGTCAGATAATATTCCTGAGGCCCTGAGTGATGTTATCATTTATTCATTTCCTAGTCCTTCTTGTGATTCCCCAAATTATCACTGATGGAGTTGCAAGGAGGAGTTTTGTCCTTCACTCATCCCTTTCTGTCCTTATATGGAGCTCTTATTACATTACTGGCACCGAAAGAAATGAATGTCACTTTCCTGGACACATTAGTAGGACTTTGAGGTGATGTGACTTTTGAGTAACTTAGAACCTGACAGTCTGATTCAGGAACTCTGCTGAGCATGAGTTCTACATTGAGCACACAAACACAACATGGAGAGAGAAGCAGGGCATGATGGGAAGGTTCCAAAGATCTGACATCTTGTTCAGTGCTTCTTAACACTTGTTTAGTACAGCTTCTTCACCACAAGAAGAGCTCTGAGGAACAGTGTAGGCTGGTGCCTAACTGGACCCATAGGGTGGAAGGCAAGGAAGTCAATAGCAGGTGGAGCCAGAGCAAATGTCTGGCAAGGGCTGGCTGAGGGCAGGAAGAGGTTAATGGGACAGTGGCCCATGTGCCCTAATAGATCAGCTTCTATGACTGATGCTGTCAAAGGATAAGAGGACTGGGGAGAGCCACATCTCCACCCAGTCTAATCCCCTCCAGTCTGGCCCAAAGGTGTTTTGATAGCTCAGCCCATCTAGTTTGTGGTTATTTGGACCAGAACCTGGAGGAATACATGCCATAGTATAGACCCTGCTTCACACGGTCCAAGTTTGGGTTCTTCACTGTAAAGAAAAATTCCTATTAAATTGAACCGAATTTCTCCCTCATCCCGACAAGTGAGTTGGGAAGATATTAGGGGATGGTACATAAAGGAACAAGAAATGGTCATGAAATTATCATCCAGATGGCCTGTTAAAAGCTCAGATATAGGCGTAATCTTTTATGCATATTCAGAAAGGACACCAGGCTTATAATCAAACTAGGACTTTGGTAAAACTAGGACTTTAAAATGGTTAGAGATGTGACCTTTATGTGCATGTAAAGCCTCCCAAATGCCAAGAATTTAATTTGCAGGAAGAGAAAATGATCAAATCCTGAGCTAGGCCTCACTGTCTTCCTGGAAATCGTTTCAAATACTGGGAAATGTAAGGCAGCAGGAGTTAAGAGTTCTTCTTGGGGAAATGACTATAACCCCCCCCCACCACCTAATGGGCTAGTCGTAATAAGAACTGAGAAGCAATTTACAAACTGAGAAGTACTCTAAAAGTAACAATGAACTTCCACGTGGAAGCCATTAATATTTTTCCTTTTTCCTTTTTTTTTCCTTTTTTCCCCCTTTTTATATTTTTGCTTTTTTTCCCCTTTTTTCCTTGTTTTTCTTTTTTCCAGTACAGTGAAGAAATAGCTGGGGGATAAGCCAATCCCCAGAGATCCTCCGCCTTTGTCCTCTCAGTGGCAGGGGGGGAATGAGGGGGGAGGAAGGAGGGGGGAGGTCAAACCCAGCTTAAAATGGACCCCTTTGTTCCCCAATACCCATGGGTCTCACTGGTGGCAGAGGTGGGCTTGTGGGTGGAGGGAAAATGAAGGGACAGAGTTTATGTTGTATACTTTGTATGTGTTTTCTTTCTCTAAAAATTAATAAAAATTATTTTTTTTTAAAAAAAAAAGTAACAATGAACTGCCTTTCTGTGCAAAAGCCAAGGCAGCCTTATTCAGATGTGATGTGCGGATACATCAATGTATGGATTGGGTGTGAAGGGGAACAGGATTACTCCCATTTCCACATCCTTCTTCATATGAACACCTGGAACAGTGAACAAATCTGGTGTGCACGTGAGCTGAATGCTCCAATTTTTGAGTCAATACTTGGATGAATCATAGAATTGTAGAGAGAAGTAGAGTTAGCAGGCATGATCCTATTTCCACTCACACCTATATCCATGTATTAATACCCAATGCAAATGTCATCTGAACAGAGCCATTATATCACTCTTTCAGAATCAATCAGTTTCCATTTTAGATAAGACCATCACTAAACTTTCTGATGCCTAGTAGAACATGTAAACAGCAACTGGCTTTGGTCACCCTATTCAAAATTATAGTGCATACACCCGGCTCTTATTTCCTTGAAATCAGATCAGGTATCACAATACGGTAGCTTCTACTACTTCTCAAGTAGGAACTAAGCTAGAGCTCACAGACAAGAGGCGTACTCTAGAGTTGCCTCGATATAAAACCTAAAGCTATATTTCATATGAACATGCAAAGCTGTCATAGTTCGAACGAGACTATTGCTCCATCAGGTCCAGTACTGTTTATACAAGCAAGAGCTCTCCAGAGTGTTAGAGATTTCTATCCCCCTTGTCCTACAACCAAAGATCACTCAAACTATAGATGCCAGAGGCTGAACCTAAGATATTAGTGTACGCAAAGCATATGTTCCAGCTTAGAGCTGCAGTATCTTCCTGTGAGTGAATTGGGAAGTTCCTGCTCAGGAGAAACATCTGAGTAACCCTGAGGAAAGCAAGAAAGAAGTTTGTAAACACTTTACACATCTCTAGTATATCAAACCCTTTGCTGTTATTAAGGCGCCACTCTTAAATCTCTTTTCCTTAGGGGCCGATTTTGCATCTTAGATTACCAGATAGTTTGCTTGAAGGCACTCTCTGGAATTTGCAATTTTTTGGGGGGGGGGATATGCATACCGAAATGCAGTCAACTTCTTCAGATTTTGCAATACTGCATGTGCAAACAAGAATATACTTGGGTAAAGTGTGCACGGAAACACTCATATTATTAAAAATGACATAAAAAATGCATTCTATCCAGGGGACTGTTTTGCAAAAAAAAATGTACGTAAGAAAAGAATTTATGCAAATTTTGGGTTGGGGGCATTAACTACGAACCCTGTTTTGATGTATCAATTACTCCATTTGTGGGGTGCTACAAAACGTGAGGGTTTTGCTGCAAAACGCTGCAAAATGATTGCAAAACCTTGGCACCAGTTTTGAGGGGATCCCAGATTTTGGGGTCCGTAGTTAATTAAGCTGTGAATTTCCACCTGCCTCCTCCTCTGGAACCTTAGAATTAAATGTGTTTAGTGTCATGCTATTGCTATTGCTATTTTGTAGCAAGTGGGCATTAATTCATTTAGCCCTCCTGCTAAGTGGGAGAAAAGTGCTATCACCTGGCAGATGTACCAAACAAAGAAGGGTATGAACTGGTTGCTCTTCCTTCCACTTTGTGACATGCAGCAACTTTCAGAAAGTTGGGTGGCATCAAGGTCACTTGCCATGGTGAGGGCACTCCCTAATGCATAACTGGAGAGCCCTCTAATGGAACTGCTTATAGGAGGAGAGATTAAAAGCATCTGACATCCAAGCCTCCTTCCTTTTCTGTTCATAAGGTAAATTAAGTCCATGAAAAGTGAGACAAGGCAGCAAGGGTGCAATAATTCTCTCAAATCCATTTGTTTGTTCTTAAGGAAATCAACAGGGGGGGTGTCACTACATACTGCAGGTACACTGTTACCGAGAACCACCATGGTATCAAAACTACACAGCATTTGTGTGGCTCTTTGTGAGCAGGTCATTTTCCACATGGAAGAGGTGGGGGAGGTGGGGCCCTGACTGCCTGCAGCTACAAAAGCTGAGGCTGCTGAACAAACACTTCTTTAGGGGTGTTTGTAGGGAGGGGGATGGTTGCTGTTATTGATATTAATGTTTTAATCGTTATTTTAGGTCTTATGTGGAAATTGCTCCGTTTGTGTACTTTTCGGTGTTTTATTTGTTGTCTAGGACTACTTTTCTTAATGGGACAGCGGGTGGCGCTGTGGGCTAAACCACAGAGCCTAGGGCTTGCCGATCAGAAGGTCGGCGGTTTGAATCCCCGCGACGGGGTGAGCTCCCATTGCTCGGTCCCAGCTCCTGCCAACCTAGTAGTTCGAAAACATGTTGAAGTGCAAGAAGATAAATAGGTACCACTCTGGTGGGAAGGTAAACGGCGTTTCTGTGTGCTGCTCTGGTTCGCCAGAAGTGGCTTTGTCATGCTGGTCACATGACCCAGAAGCTGTACGCCAGCTCCCTCAGCCAGTAAAGCGAGATGAGCGCCGCAACCCCAGAGTCGGTCATGACTCGACCTAATGCTCAGGGGCCCCTTTACCCTTTACCTTTACTTTTCTTAATGTTTGTAACTAAGTGATTTTTTTCATGTTGTAAGCCACCTTAAGCATGGCTTTAACCATGGAAAGGTGGCATAAAATGAAGTACGTATGCTTTCAAAAGACATTATGCTTATGCATTAACATGGAGGACATCTGCCAATTGTGGTTCTTGTGAAGTTTCTCATTTTGCCTATCTTAAATTCAGTTCTCTATCTTTCCGCATTGCTTTCTAATTCTCATGAAAATTCATCAGCGTTCTACAGTGTGCTTCTCCTAACAGAGATCTTTTTCTTTGCAGTTTTCCCCAACATACATTTTTGTATGCTATTTTCGCACAGTAATGGAGTCATTTCTGTCCACATTATTTGGAGGCGTGTGAATCTTCAAGGATAGCTCTGTTTCAGTCTGCATAATGTTCCAGGCACTGCCAGTTAGGTAGATTCACAATAAAATGCAAACTGAACTGAATTCCTTCCCATCCCTAGCCTTGGTGAGCCCATGTTGGAGTAATTATTATTATTATTTATTATTATTATTTATACCCCGCCCATCTGGCTGGGTTTCCCCAGCCACTCTGGGCGGCTTCCAACAGAAAAATAAAACACAGTAATCTATTAAACATTTAAAGCCTCCCTGAACAGGGCTGCCTTCATATGTCTTCTAAAAGTCTGGTAGTTGTTTTCCTCTTTGACATCTGTTGGGAGGGTGTTCCACAGGGCAGGCACCACCACCGAGAAGGCCCCGTTCCTCACATGCACAAAGTGGAAATGCACAATGTGTGTTGATAGTGAAGCACCCATGGAAAGGTGTCAACAACAACAAAAAGGGAGCCTCAAAAGGTGCACTTAAAAGAGTTTTATTAAGGTACAACTCATTTCAAGTTAGATAACTTGCTTTGGAGGAGAAGAACTACTTTCATAAAGACACCTAAAGCAAGTCTGTTGCATGCTATCTGCTAGAGAATTGCTTCAACTGTCCTGATGAAACCCAAAATGCAGTGAGCCTGGATAAAGTGTTTTACTATACAAAACATGACAACTTAGATGTTAGTGCCTCTGAGTTCAACGGGGGTTACTCTGAGGTAATTGTGTTTATATACATACATAATTTTATTTGTGTGCCATGTTTTTCCATAGTACATGATCAACGTGGCTTACAATATGGGGGAAAAAACACATAATTAAACATATTCTCTAAAATAATGATACAAAAAATAATATCAACAGCAGCAACAACCTCCCCAACAAAACCCTCTAGACAATACTCCAGAGTCAGTTCAGCAGCCTCAGCTTTTGTAGTTGGAGTCAGTCAGGGCCCCACCTTCACAGGCCAGGTGGGAAAGGCCTACAGGGTAGGGAGCAGATCTTCCAGGATTCACAGCCAAGATGGTGTTTAACTCAGAGAAGTGGGATTTGTGGCCCTCCAAATCTTGCTGAAATATTTCTCCCATCATACCTGATCACTGGTCATAGTGGATGGGGCTGATGGAAGTTATAAGACCAAGAACATCTGGAAGGCCAAATGCTCCCCTCCCCATCCCCGTGTTCCTTTTCAGGCTATCTGACCTTTTCTCATCGCACCTGATGGGATAGCATGCACAGGCACACCATCAGCTGCAATGCGAAACAATACACCTTCATGACATCATATGCACACCATCTCATCCCAGCAAACAGAAGATGGGAGAAATAAGCAACACATGCAGATGCCCCCAGTTCTATGCATCCAAGGAGAGAGGACTAGCCCATTGTCAGTGCTAGCTGATGTACATTAGGTGGAAGGCAAGGAGGCCAACAGCAGGTGGCGCCAGAGCTGATGACAGACAGAATGAACCAACCAATCCTAGGCTGTGTTCACACTACAACTTATTCCATTTTCAGGACATTTCCCTAACTGTTATTTTGTGCATTATATTGGAGCTTCCGCATGACGTAAAAACCATTAATGGTGTGGAATGGAATATAGCACAGATTTGCCGCTCATTTATGTTTTTTATGATTCCATAAATAATCCGTTTGCAGCTCCACAGAAAACCGTGGGAGTTTTGTGCTTCAGTTCCGCATGCTGTTCTTTCCAGCTCACTGTTTCTCTCAAACTTGAAATGTCCGCAGAAAAGGCAGCCAGCCTCACATCGAACAAGTATCCTGACTCAGCCAGCCTTTGTTTCCTTACACACACACACACCCTGTAAAGTGCAGAGCCTCAACTTTTCCCCCACCCATCCTGCTGGGGATGCTCCTATATGAAAGCTGGTAGCAGAACCTCAGATTCCCCCCTGAGCCTTGTAGAGCCTTGGCACACCCATCCGCCAGCAGGATTGCCCTCTCCCCTCAACAACTGCTGAGCAGATGGGATAATTATAATGATATTGCTTCTGTCCTGATTTCTAATGCTCATTTCATGTTGCAGTACCTACTGGTATGAATGAAATTGAGCATGACATGGTGGTATACCGGTACTGCGATGTGAAAGGAACAGAAGCACTAGCCTTATCATCACTCCAACTGGATTCATTGGCGTAGGCAGAGGTTGGTAGGGCAGCGCCCTATTCATCTTAATGGGTCAGCCGCCACTTCCCATTGTCCCATCACAAGCATCCAATGTACTGAATGGAATCCCATTACAGACATGCCTAAATTTACTGATTTACAAGTTTCAGGAATCCCAGCACATTTCAAGACGATGCTTGTCCACCAGAGGAAGCAACACAGTATGGATGTTGAAGATGTCTTGTGAATTATTCATAGGCTACAAATAAACAAAAAGTAGGCTAAGAGTAAGCTATGAATAAAAAACAAACAAAGACAATAAGAATGTTATGTTAAAGCTGGTTTATAGATTCGTGCTTACCTTGAATTGTCGCAGCCAATGAAAAAATGGAAAAACATATTTGTGATTATCTACATTGCAATGCTGTCAGTCATGGAGACTCACCAGCACATTTGTGACCAAACCCAAATCCAGTTTGCCGCCAACTCCTCTTGCAGGAGATGGGGTGAAGACAACCCCTTGAAGTCTGGGCCTATTACTCCACACAGGGTGCCTAATATGGAAGAAAGCAAGGCCATTTCCTCTCCTCCATTTACCCTCTATGTGAAGAGTTGTACCTCGGAAGTTGAACAGAATCCGTTCCGGAAGTCTGTTCGACTTCCAAAATGTTCAGAAACCAAGGTGCGGCTTCCGATTGGCTGCAGGAAGCTCCTGCAGCCAATCGGAAGCTGCAGAAGCCATGTCACACATTCAGGTTCCAAAGAACATTCACAAACCGGAACATTCACTTCCAGGTTTGCGACATTCAGGAGCCAAAACGTTCGAGTCGCAAGGCATTTGACTTCCCATGTACAACTGTACATCCTCTTTCCAATCAACATTTTGCTTCTGTGGTATCAAATCATTTTTTCATCAAAAGCAGTGCAGGCAAAAAGGAGACTTGGCAAAGAAAAAGGGCTTTATATGCGTCATTTGTGCATTCTAACACTGTGGCACCAGATGGCGCTGCGGCGTTCTGCTTTTGCTAACCCGATTTCTTACACAAAGTTTGCAACGTGGTTAACTGAAACTGCGTCTAGATCCAGCCAAAGCCTCTGGAAGTACTTGTCAAGGCAAACCAGTGAAAACAACAAGGGTTAATTGATAGCTGGCCTTGTTGAGATTCAGAGGGCTTCCAGTGATTATGTGGCATGGAGGAGGCAGATGGAATGGTAGGCAGGCATTGGTGCTCAGATAAGACAGCAAGGGTGCCTCCAGACCAGGCATCCCCAAACTTCGGCCCTCCAGATGTTTTGGACTACAATTCCCATCTTCCCCGACCACTGGTCCTGTTATCTAGGGATCATGGGAGTTGTAGGCCAAAACATCTGGAGGGTCACAGTTTGGGGATGCCTGCTCCAGACTGTCAACATTCAAGTGCCTGCTAGGAAATTTAGATCTGTGCAATTAAAGTGGATTAAAACACCCTATTGACCTAGCACATAGCACAACAAACCCACTTTCTTTCCACTGTTAGGAAAGGGACAAGGAAGTACTGTACACTGAAAATGAGGAATTAACTAATGATTAACAAGAAAACATATGCACACACTGCAAGCAAATCAGGGTGAATGCTCATGGTCACAAAACCATGCTATAAGCAATTCAAAAGGAATGTGCAATAAACACAGGCAAAAATCTAGCCTCCCCATAAGTTGTGTGCACACAAATCAGGATGAACGCTCATTATATAGCTCATCTGGTGGAGATGTTTTAAGGTGTTGGCCCCTATGAAAGTGGGGAGGGGAGATGGTCCAGAAAACCCTCTCCTTAAGTAATTCTCTTTGTAATGCAGATTTGTCTGTGAAGAAGACGTGTATTAGCATTGGGTCTTAGAAATCCATTCTCTGAACTTTCTTTCTTTTTCTTTCTAAAGCTGCACTGCACCTGATTCCTTGAACATCCAGGAGCCCAGCATGTTGGATATCTTATTTAAATAGCAGATAAGAGGAAGACCCCATGATGGATGAAGTACTCCCAGGACTGGCTTCCCTACGTAATAATTCACCAAACCCAAAACACAACAACTCATGATTCTTCGCATGTCACTGAGCAAATGGGGCATAATTCTAAGTTGCTTTCATTAACACTTTGGGGACTGAACTATCAGAGGTAGCTTGGGAGGGGGGTTGAGGGAAGAGACAACTTCAGCTGCGTTTTACAGTAACCCATGTGATGAGCAAAAAAGTCATCCAGCCCTATTTCTGCCAGCAGATGTTCATGTTTAGCAGGCATTTCCCCTCCAACTAGTCAGATTGGATAGAGTTAGAAGGTATCAAGTTTGGCCCAGAGACCTAACCTTTGGGGCTTCTTCTCTGGGCCCCTGCTAGCACACCTGGGCATTTGATGGTCTTTTCTTCCAAGTTATCTACACATACCTGTCTGGAGTATAGAGGAGCAAGGACACCAAACAGCAACAAGGGCATTGAATGTTGCTGTCAATTTTAAAATCGGGAATTGGAAGGAGAGGACAATTGGAAGAAGGAATGACCCTGTGTGTTGCTCGCAGCATTTCACATTACCGGTAGGCTGGTTAGGCAATGAAGATGCTCATAGGCTACCTGCCCAGCCGAACCCAGATTTCCAGGCAGGCAATGGAACTGCGCAACTTGGGGTGGCAAAAGTTGTACGGCAGCAGCACAACTTGGCATCAGCCCATGCTTCCAAGCCCAAGGCTGCAGTGGAGGAAGAGGCAGTCTAAGCAGCCGGTGTGGCCAGATTACTTTGAGACAGGATCCAGGGATGACAGAGTGAGATGAAAAGAGTTGTGTACAGTGCATGTGAGTGAGAGAGAATGAGAATCGAGTGAGGCTCGTGGGTATCTGTGAGCGAGAGATTGAGGTGCTGTGCCTGTGTGTGAAAGGGAGAGAATAAAAGAGAGGTAGAAGTGGGAGAGAAGGTGGCTGTGCATGTGCGATGAAGAGAATGAGCAGAGACGGAATACATGGATGTGCACCTGTGAAGAATATGGCAGATGCATGCATTGCTCAGTATAATATTTGTGTAGGCTGTAGGCAAGGGACGTATAGCTGCATACATGCGGTAACAAGAATGCCTGCTATTGCTTTCCACCAGTTAACAGGGAATTATACAAATTCATGGAGGATAGAGCTATCAATTGTTTTTCCATGGTGCCTATATAGAGAGCAGTAGACTACTGCTTGTTTACTATGCTTTTTCTAACAGAGCAGTAAAATATGGGCTGGTTGGCGACTCTCTATCCATAGCTGTCAAGTTTTCCCTTTTCTCAAGAGGAAGCCTATTCAGCATAAGGGAATTTCCCTTTTAAAAAGGGAGAACTTGACAGCTATGTATCTATCTCCACCCTGGTCTGTAAGTGTCTATCTCTTAGCCATAGGAGAGAGGCTCGGGTTATTCGTCAAACACAAATATGTTAGACTTCCGGTTGTTTTCAACATGCTGCCTAGGTAGCCTAAAATTTTCTGTTTGCTACTATTTGAACTGCCGCTTTCTCGGGATAGCTTTCCTTACACCTTCACACACACACGCCGACTTTGCCTTTTATCACATTAGAAAAGCTATCGGGTCTCTTAATTAGTGTCACCGAAACCATGCAAATTAGCTGAAAGCAGCTTTTCTGTCACCGATGGGCTGCGTCAATACCAGCTATTAGGCCCGACATCTTCTCCAGTTCCCTGTTCCTATGATTAATGTATCTGCTTGGTTTAAAATAAAAACAAAAACAGAAAGCCCCCCCATACCCATCGCATAGTGCTCTTCCCTGACAGGAATTGATTTTTTAAAATAAATTAATTAATTAAGACAATGACAAAGAAAGAAAGGTGTTCTCTGACAACAAAGGGGGAGCTTAATAATAAGCTTCCAAAGGGGCACTTCCTCTACAGCCCTCAGACTGGGGTGCAAGCGAGGAAATCAGTGAGCCTAGCCGTTGTTGTTAATCATCACAGCCCTTTCAGAGTATGAAGGGTTTCTATAAGCTGCGCATCAGCGTTCGCCTTGAAGCACCCCTGTCCCCATCTCACACTCCCTGGGAGTTAATGATTTGCTCAGGGGCAGCCAGTCCTTTGACAGCTGAGCTTGGATTGAGGCCCAGATTCAAGTCAATGGCTCTCTGTCTCTCAGTGATTCCCAAACTGTGCATTGAAGCACAATAGCGCTGAGCTGGAGCGTGACTTGGCAAATGAAGGCACCACAATGGCTGCATCCTTCCATGGCTAGACCAAATGCAGCACTGACCTCCCCACTTCCTCCAAGTAGACCGGCAAAGACATCATCCAAGCAGGCAAAGGCCTCATCCCAAGATGGTGTGGGTGGTGGTAAGGATACAATTAGGGGGTGGGCAGATGTGGTAACTTAAGGGGGTCCTTTTTCCAATCTTCAGTTCAGTTGACCATGTTTCCACATCAGCTTGCAATTAAAAAAACCACCTGAAAATTAATCAGCAATTTTTGAATGTGATTTTGCCTACATTTCCAAAGCAATTCCCCCTGATACATTTTGTACATTATTTTCACTAATGATTCACTAACTATTTTCAATATCTTGCTCTACAAATTGCTGTTAGCGTTGACATGGAGCAGAGCAGAGCCAAAGGTTCCTGATTCAAAGAGCTACAAAAAGAGAGAAATCACACCCAGGGCAGAGAATTCATACAGGATAACTGTCTTGCCATTTGTGCCAAGGATTGTGGAGTTTTGTTACTGTAAACCCAAGAGGAGACCAGATTGAGAAACAAGAGGAGGCTGACCCAAACAATACAACTCAGAGCACCTGTTGTGCAAATTTTGACACAGTAGTCAAAGCCTTACTTGACCCTCTTTGCAGGAGTTTCTGGGTACAAAATCCAGTGGCGCTGTCTCCAGACAGAAGACCCTCTAGGTTCCTGGAGAAAATGACAGCCTGTATGAAAGATATATGCCAAGGTAAATCTGGGCTTCTCCTAGACATTGCACAATCAAGTATCAGGAGCAAAACAAATTGTACAAAACAGTAACTACACAAAGCCTTGTCCCTGGGAAATGGAGGCAAGATGATACATTCAAATGCAGTGGCTTAACATTTAACCAATATGTCTATGGCCTTGTACCTATGCACACATCCCAGGAGTTTTAAGACCTGTGGTGGATCTTATCAGGATTCTGTAGGGAGCACTGGTTTCTTGACTTGAATTTAGGCTTCAGATTAAAGCCTCAGAAATTCCTTTTCCTCTTCCTCAAGCCCAGTTCCTTATCCTGACTTCCCCTAAAAGGTTTGTAATGTGTCAGTGGGCACTCTATATCTGGTGCAGGTTTGTATAAAGCCAGAGCTTTGAAATGCACGGTCCCTTAGCAGTTTCCATTGCAAGGCAGCTGCTAGAGTGTTTCTATGCCATAAGCAACTACTCCCCCCTGGCTGCCTAGGAAGAACCTGCAGGAAGCCGCAGAGAGAAAGAAACCCAGACGGGCGTTGTAAAGCAGGGGTGGCCAATTGCTGTAGCCTTGCTTGGGTGCCACTCTGTTTTCTAGACAGTAATCTAGGCATTTAGCAGCATAAGCAGCTCCTTTCAGTAGCAGTCAGGCTCTCTTAATGCAGCTGGTGTCGTCTAGCAAGAAGGGATTAGCTATAAACTCAGGAATAGCATTTCTTATCATTATGTGAGATGGGGGAGAAATTTGATTCAGTTCTCATTTGAAGGCAAACCTACCCAACTTGCGCATCCCGAAACAATACACAAACCAAATCCTTGGAAATTTGCACTTCTCTGAATTTGGCAAGGGAGCTCTCCAACCAAGTCATGTGTAAAGGTAAAGGGACCCCTGACCATTAGGTCCAGTCGTGACCAACTCTGGGGTTGCGATGCTCATCTCGCATTATTGGCCAAGGGAGCCGGCGTACAGCTTCCAGGTCATGTGGCCAGCATGACAAAGCCGCTTCTGGCGAAACAGAGCAGCACACGGAAATGCTGTTTACCTTCCCGCCGGAGTGGTACCTATTTATCTACTTGCACTTTGACGTGCTTTCGAACTGCTGGATTGGCAGGAGCTCGGACCGAGCAACAGGAGCTCACCCCATCGTGGGGATTTGAAGCGCCGACCTTCTGATCGGCAAACCCTAGGCTCTGTGGTTTAACCCGCAGCGCCACCCGCGTCCGTTAAGTCATGTGTATAGAAATGCATATACTATACTGGGGTAATGTTCATATTAGGCAAAATTGCATACAAAAATGTGGACATTTGTACTAAAATGCTGCTGAAGTTATCAAGGCTTGGGACTTTCTGAACGAAATCCCTAAAGTTGCCTTAAATTGAAAACAGAGAGGGTTTTATTGTGTGTGTCTGCTGCCATCTATCACTGCCTTTTCTCCCTTTTTCAGCTTCTCGGCTATCTTCTTTCCTCCTCGGTGGCTATTTGTTTGCAACTGTTTCCCCTTGGCAGATTGGTATAAAAATAAATCAAGGCTTTGACTAGAAAAAAGGGATAAGCTCTTTCTTCATCACCGAGTTTTGCTCCTCTAAAGTACTGAAATATCACACGTCCAAATATATCCTTCAAGTAGCATCCATAATACGAAGATATGAATGAAAAGTTTGCATTTTTGTTAAAGTGATAGGATCATGAAAACAACGTAGTAGTAATCTGGTGCAATGTCGGGTGAAGAGAACATAGCTTTACAGCTTAGGCCAGACCTAACTGGATGCCCTCCAGACATTTTGCACTACAATTCCCATCAGCCCCAGCGGCAGAGCACAGTTTATAAAGAGGAGCTTGCTGTACAAGCATTGGCTCCAGTAGCAGATGGGGTGGTGGCAGTGGTGGACTTGGGTACTATGGCACCCTGTGCAAGGCCTAAATCTGGTACCCTGCAAACCTCCCCCCAGTCCTCATGCTGCCTTTCCAAAGGTGGGTAAGGAGGCACCTGGCTTTGGGAAGGAGGTGTGGGGGCTCTGTCTGGGTCCCATCGCCCTCTCAGCTCCTTCCCAAAACTGGGAAAATGCGAACTACGGTTTGAGAAGGAGGTGGGAGACCTCAAGGACCCTGTCAGAGACCTTCGCAAAGCCTAGTGCCTCCCTTTGAGATCCTGCCCCCTGGGGCACCCCTTGCACAGCCCTAATCTGCCACCTGCATGGTGGGGCTGTGGCCCACACCTGACCTCCCTCCAGCTGAGTTACTGCTGCATACTGCGATGGAGTGGGGGTGTTGTGAGCCAGCTTGGTTCAAGAGCACCCGCAGAGCCAATGCAGTGATCCTGCTGATATGTTTACAATGCTTCCTGCCCCAGACCTGTGCTGGCTCTGCCTCTGCCCTGCCCCACCTTCCCATCCAGTTAATAAAACTTGGTGCCTGGATTTCACCACCATGTTTCCTCCAGAATCAGGGGATACCACACCTCTGAATGCCAGTTGCTGGACAATATCAGGAGGAGAGAGCTATTGCTCTCAGGCCCTGCTTGTGGGCTTTCCAAAGGCATCCAGCTGGCCACCATAGGAAACAGGATTCTGTCTTATACATCTTAGCATCTTGCTAAGACTGAATCAGATAAGTGTTGGAGATGCAAGGAGGTCAAGGGGACATTCTTTCATATGTGGTGGACCCGTAAACGAGTATTGGGAAATAATGTGTAATGAATAGAAAATAATGTTTAAAAGCACTTTTCCAAAATAAAAACCAGAGTCCTTTCTGTTGGGGATAATTCAGGTGGAAATTCCCAGGTGTCAAAAAAGGTTATTTATGTATGCCACTACTGCGGCCCATGTTTTGTGAGCTCAGAAATGGAAAACGAGCAAGGTCCCAACCAAAGAAGAATGGCAGCTTAAACTGAGGGAATATGTACAGCTTGTGGACCTAACTTACAGAATAAGAGAACAAAAAGAACATACGTTTAAAGAAAATTGGAAAATGCTTGTTGAATATATGGGGGGTTGTGTACATTTGAAAACGTTGGCAGCATTAAGATAAATTCAACAGTGTAAATAAGCTTTGATGAGTGTAATAATGGAATACTGAATGGTTTAGTTTATATAAAACATGCAGGATTTATGCTGTGCAAAATGAGGCATGGAAAGAGAAGAAGGGAAGTCATTGATAGTTTAAGGTTGTTTAAATGAGTATTTTAAATTGTAAAACAGAAAACTGAATTTAAAAAAATGAGTCTGGGTAGTGTTTTGAACTCATCCAGCAGGCTTTTCTTGTGTTCTCATGTTCCCACATCTCTGATGCACATGCTCAAATGCCCAGCTTTGTGAGATTTAAATTTATTATCCAAAAAGTGATTCACCAAAGGTTCTTTATGTGGACTTTTTTTGAATTGCCTAGTGAGAAGATTTTATAGTTCTCCTTGCTGTAAGTAGCATTTGCCATTTCGAACCAGGTTCTTCCTTTTATTAAGGGGCAAAGGATGTGGGGCATTATCAGCCTTCTAAATATTTACCTGTTTGCTTTCCTAGAGTGCATGAAGGGTTAATCGTCCCCACACCACTGACTCTTACCTGCAGTATCTGCAATGGGAGACTTTGCTGTGGAATGTCATTTAGTTAAGTAGTCCAGGCACATTTCCTACAAGAACCATAACAATTTTAATGTTCCTGGCAAACAAAGACACAATTACCCTTGCAGTCATTGAAAGTGTTGATGTGCAACAAGGGAGGGGGAATTCAGACCGAGGAAAAAGCATCCAGTTCAGCACTTCTGCTTAAGGAATTATCGTAACACCCAGACAGCCTCAGTGAGCAAACTAATCAATCCGGCAGCTTTCAGGTTTCGTATTTTTAGCTAAAGACTACGTTTAACTTCTTTTAAACAAGGTGGCTGCTGTGAGCAAGCACAGGCTGTCAGATAAACCACTTCCTAGGAGAAATGTAAGATGGATGCATACAGAAGGATGCCATTTTTTAAAAGTAAAATAAATAGAAACATTAACAGAAGCCTTATTGATTCACAGGGCTTACGCCCAGGCAACTGAGCATAGGATTGCAACCTAAATTTCATAGGGTCATCTGAAGTTTCCAATTCCTGTGAATATACAACAAGGGTTTGGCATGGAGGAGTGGAAATGGATTTGGGGGTCATTTTTAAAAAAGAAAGAAAGGTAGAAAGAAAGAAAGAAAGAAAGAAAGAAAGAAAGAAAGAAAGAAAGAAAGAAAGAAAGTAGAATTGACGGATTAAAAAAAAAGATTCAGTATCAGTGGCATCTTATTCTCCATTGACTCAGAAGTAAATAGCAACACGGGAAATCTGTTGGGAGGTATAGCAGGTTCCTTATGTTCTGCAACAGTCCAGTAATTCACATACATTGACCTACATCTATAATCTTATTTTAGAAATAACAGGATCCCTAATATAAAATGATATTTTTAAAAATGACTACCAAATTACCTCAAATATACTGTACTAGTGGTAGATGTGGAAGCATTGCTAAACTTATGGATCACAGCAAAAAGGAGTATTGCAAAATCATGGGGGTGGGGGAGCCCCCAAATCTTACTCTAATGGCTCCATATTGGGATTCAAGCTTGTTCCTAATCTGCATGGCCCCTCCGCTTCATTGGCATAGCCCAACCCCTGGGCTTTGCTTCTCCATCATTCTAGAATGTGACAGACTCTTGAGAACAGGCTTTTATATATGTCAACATTGAATACTTTTAAAATTACACACACACACACACACACACACACACACACACACACACACACACTGGTGGATGCCTGCAGTAGGGCACACACAAAAAAATTCCATTTCCATTCCACTCCTTCCATTGGAGTCTGTTGAAGCTTTGCCATTAATTTCAAAGGCCACAGAGCTAGCCTCCTGATGTGCACATTGCTGGGTTTTTTCTTTGTGGTTTTTCTTCAGAGAACAGGAATGTCAGTACAATTAAAACAAGAAGAATGAAAGAAGAATACTAAAGCGTTTTTGCTTGAGGTAGAGCTCAGGCTGGACTGACAAGTAATTACACAGCCTTTGCAAATAAGATATCAAAGGGAGTGGTACATCAATTACTTTGTCTCTTCATATCCCAATTTGAACCCAGTCCTGTTTCTGGAGGCACACAAATACAAATTAAGTTTGGCAGGTCTTTGATCATAGGTGAATGCCTACAGGATCCATTTGGCTAGCTTCTAATTGTTGAAGAGGTGCTTCAAACCGCCTCTTAACTATGGAAATGGAATCACACCCGGGACGTAATTGAAAACCCCTTATCATGCCAATATCACTTACGTTTCCGGGGAGGAGTGGGGGGGTTATCGAAGGACTCCTAAGACACACTGCTGAAGGCCTGGCAGTTATTGAATATTGTAATACCGGCTTAGAATAATATACTTCATTAGAGATCTACAGTTAAGCTGACAGCATGGGCCTCCAACACAGAACTGCCCTTTATGAAATGTTTCCAAGACAGCACAAAGGACAAGAGAGAAGAGCAACAAGGCAAGGCCGAGAACCTTATCTGAGCACTAAAGAGGTGGACCAGCACTGCCTAGTGTTGGGCAGTGTGGCTTGCAGAATCATTGCAATAACTGAACAGGCTCTCTAACTTCTCGAATATGGTCCCAGAGTTCATTTGTTGGTTGTTAATTCCCCCTCTTCATGCACAGTTCACAAAGGAAGCGATTTGGCAAGCTTCCTCTTACATATTCTACCCTCATAGAAACTGGACCTCAAGAATTGGGTATCATCTAGATTAACTTCCCGCTGCAAAAACAACAGCAACAACGACAATTCATAACACAATTTTGCACTGTCTGGATCTGTCTCTTTGGATTTTCATCTGATGTAGAAGAATAGCTAAAGAAGCTGAAAACCAGGACCAAATTAACCAAATGAAGACAGCCTAAAAGGTATATGAACCATTTCCTCAATTTTGCCTTTTCGTCTGCTCTCCTTTTAATTCGCTTCTCCCGTTATTCCCCTCCTTCAAATCTCTTCTTTCCTTTCAGTCAAATAAAGCATTTTTCTTTCTTCCCTGCACTGCCTATTACCCTATTTCCTGAATTTATCCTATGTCTATTTTTATAATTGTATCCAGTTTTATATATATATATATATATATATATATATATATATATATATATATATTTGTATCCAAGTATTTCCTTGTAATTGTATCCAGGTAATTTTAAATTGTATCTAGGTATTTTTCTTGTAATCGTGTCTTTACTATGTACTTGTAAATGTGTATCTCTAAGGTGACCCTTATGCAATTGTTACATTGGGCGTCCTTGCAATGGAATTGGCCCCTTTACTTCTCAGTGATTGTAACTACTTTCAGGAAAATAAGAATTGGAACCCATGTATTCAAATCACATCACTTTATTGTAACCATGGAAGTATAAACGTTATTTTTAGCCTCAACCTACTGTACTCACTTCCAGTCAGCTCCCCTTTCTTCTTCCATAAAGTGCCAGATGACCAGATCCACTTCCTTTGACCCTGTGGGAAGAGGAATTCAACTGTTAAATAAAACTCTCATCCCTATTGTTATTATAGAAAAACAGATCATCATATCATCCCTGGATTTCTAGATGTTACCTTACTCATGTAGATAGGATTTGCACCCCACCTTGTATCTTGCACCCGAACCTTCCTTTTGCACCCTGCTCCCAGGCATTTCCCCCTTACCTTGTAAATTGATGAACCTGTGACAAATAAGACCACCCACAATTGCAACTGTATAAAATTCTGACCTTACCTTGTTCGGTTTCTGTTAATTGGTTCTCATGGGAAACTTACAGAGTCTTGCTTCACACAATTAACTCAAGGCAGTGTCAATTTACTCTTGGCAGAAAGCCAAGGTCTGCCTGACCTGGAAACTACTCTCTCTGATTGGTTAACGACCAGCACTGAACTCTGTTATCTAGGAATGCTAGCACAGTTGTTTCTTGTTAGGTGTTAGGAGTAGAAGTGCTGTGTATATGGTTGGAGAGAGAAAGAGTAAGGATTTATTTTGCTTTGCTTTGTATGCAGAAACTCTGCTGCTTTTATTTTCTTTTAATAAATCCTGTAAATAGTTATTCTGTGTCTAGCCGACTAGTCATTTCCACCTCAACTAGCTTCTGCACTGTGCAGGAAAACTCTGCTACATTTGGGCTAAAGCCACTAGAGCTATGCCTGACACTTCAAAATTCTAAGATACCTTTGGGCATGGTTCCTCATACCTTTTGTCACCTTTGCGTAGGGAACCCGGTTGCAACCGAATAAAGGATCTTTGCTTTTAAAAGGCAACTTGCTTCTTTCTCTCCTTGGTTGGACATCACCCATCTTCTCTGACTGTAGCAGACCCCTTTGGGGCCCTGAACTAAATTCTCTGTGTATTACATCACAACCCCACACATTCCTATGCATATTTATGCAGAAGTAAGTCCATTGTGTTCAGTGGGGAGTACTCCCTAGTAAGAGTGAGGCTTGTCACCTGAAGTTGGATCTGAGGCATATAATACAGCAGCCCCTCGGTCAAAACACTGACCTTGAACTTATATTAACACAAGTGTTCCTTGCCACTAGTTCCCTGCACAACTGCTAAGCTAGAGCGTAAAAAGATAACTAAAGAGAATTGCTAGGTAACAAGACAAACCAAAAATATTACAGACATCTGGGTGGAAATGTTAATACTTGCTTCTTCCACAGTTCAAAAAGGCAAGACTTACTTCACTCCCCATGTAGAAGAGGAAGCTTTGTATTATCTGAGCATGGGAGAGTTTCCATCCAGTGATGGTTTGAAGATTTTAAGATGGAGAATATCTGGATTCTGGTTTAATACTGTAATTTCACTAAAAGCAGCACTTGTTTGATAATATTTCTCCACTGCTGCTTCTTTTTCTGAGTTGTCCACTGCAGTCTTTAAAAATTATTGCAGAACTTGCTACACAAAGTATTGTCCTGAAATAAATTTCCAACACTTATTGGAAAAGAAATCTCAAACACTGCAAGCTTTGCTGATGGATACTGCAAGTAACTGGATGCATAGCATGCCATTGGATTAACGGCTACTGTCTCTGCTTGGCAAAGCATTATAGCATGTGTTTAAATTAGTAAGTCCCAATCTCAGCCTGGGAGGTGCTGTAACACAACAGGGGACTTTAGCGGTGTTGGGGAGGCAGGAAAAATCCCATTGAAGCAGCTAGGGGCTGGTGCCTATAGTAAGTGCCCCAAATTAGACCCAGTGGAGGCTGGTCCATTAGGGTGAATTGGGAACTGCTCCATCAGATTGCCCTCAGCTGGCTTCCACCAGCCTGCATTCTTACAATGAATGAAGAGAGTGGCACTGCCTCTCAACTTCCTCCATCTTAGTCTCAGTGTGCCCTTTATAGATTCAGCAGGGAGGGGGAGGGGGACAAAATAGAATTAGTTTGCTCTGCATCTTGTTGACTCTAGATTACCATGCTCCCTACCTACTGCCCTGCCAATCTCAATGGGTGTTAGCCACCACTGATTACACCTAGCAAGTTTATGTCTCGCAGGAACAGAATCTGTAGTTCCTGAGATCTCAAAATATCATGGAGGGAGATGAGAACTGTAACAAGGGGATATGCCTGGAGAAGGCTTTAGTTTTAAGAATTTTAGGTCATTTAGTTTGCTGTGCCATATTATACAAATGATGTTTTCATTGTACCTTATATTTAAATTGTCTCATTGAAAATAGAACTGAAGCAACTGGTTCCTAGAATTGTAGAATTTTGGAGCTGAGAGATTCCACTGAAGCTTTAGAAAAGCAAGAAGAGCTCTCTCTGTGCTTTAAGTAGTTGATAAATAACTATTCTGTTTTCTGCTAGCTAACATATGAGTGTTTAACCTTAGATCAGGTAATTAAGGCATTGAATTGCAAATTTGTCATCTTGGAAGGGTGGTGTTTGGAGTCTTGTTCTTTTAGTCGCTATGGAGTAAAGACATGTAAAACCCTGTTTCTCCTAAAATAAGACGTAGCCATAAAATAAGCCATAGCAGGATTTTTAAGCATTCAAGGAATATAAGTCATGCCCTGAAAATAAGCCATAGTGATAGGTAGTTTAACCTTGTAGGTTAAACTGTACCATACTTAATAATAATAAAGACATCCCCTGAAAATAAGCCATAGTGTGGTATTGTTGTTTTTGAGGAAAAATAAATATAAGACGGTGTCTTATTTTTGGAGAAATATGGAAGACTCTCCCGAAGAGAGAGAAAACAGCTCCAGGGAAAGTGGAGGCTGGAATGCAGGCAATGAAGCCTGTGTGTGAGAGAGATGTTTGTCATCTCCGATTGTACATTTATTTTATTTCTAAGCGGATGCTGAGGCTGTGATGGATATGCACAAGATATGGAATTGTTTGAATGTATCATTTACCTTTTGGTTATATTTTAAAGAAAGTTCTGCATGTAAACTTTGTATAATATTTTCATGGGTCTGGACAATGTATTTATTCCAAAAAGACTCCATTTTTATGCATCCACTTGCTTCAAACTGTGCGATATGAATATCTGCAGTCCAAGGCCTATGGAGGGCACCAGGCTGGAGAAGCCTGGTGCTAAGCCACTGCTTGTGTGTGTGTGTGTGTGTGTGTGTTTGAGGTATGGGAACTCTCGTCTCTCCTGGCAGAGCTAGAAGACTTTGGCTGCTGCGAATACGCTTATCTTTGCATTGTGCATAATTGTGTGTGTTTGTCTGTATGTCTAATGCATCCATAATAACCTCAATTACCCAGGCTGTTAGCGTTATCATTGTGATTTTAGGCCAGCAGCTCAGCTCTCCCCCTGACTTTCAATGATCCAGCAACTGCAATACCGCACCAGAGATTGTAGGAATACACGCAGCAGTTACTTACAAAGCATCAAGGCCAGACATTGAGCAAAATGTCTTGGCAGCACATAATCATAGACTATAGCAAAGATTATCCTTTGCCTTTCCTGCATGAATTTATTCACTTCACAGTTTGTTTCCGAGCCACCTGGCTGAATCTTCTTTTCTGACACCTTCATGAAATCTTTACTGATTGTTCTGTTTCCATGGATCTTTGTGCTTGTTTCTCTGCACGTGAGATGAAAGGAATATACTCCAGTATATTTCTAGTATCTAGCCTGAAATTGTATCTCTGTTTTTTTATTATTATAAAACAATACCACACATCTATTTCACCTTTAGCCACCTCATGAGAAGAGAAGACTCCCTGGAAAAGATCCTGATGTTGGGAAAGATTGAGGGCACTAGGAGAAGGGAATGACAGAGGACGAGATGGTTGGACAGTGTTCTCGAAGCTACGAACATGAGTTTGACCAAGCTGCGGGAGGCAGTGGAAGACAGGAGTGCCTGGCGTGCTCTGGTCCATGGGGTCACAAAGAGTCGAACACGACTAAACAACAACATTTCACCTGGCTTCATTTAGTCTAGTCAGGCAACTAATGCACTATCTGAACTGCACATTTAAAGCAGAATCTTATCACTTCAAACTGTCGCTCCTTCTCCCCAAACTATCCTGTGAAATGGTAGTTTGTTAAGAATGCTCACAGTTGTCAGGAGACCCTTCCACACACACCTCACAGAGCTATAAATCCCAAGAGCTCCCTGAGAAGAAGGATCAATGGATAAACTCCTCTGAAAATTGTAGTTTAGTGAGGCATGGCCAAGTTGGTATTTGAACCTTGCTCAAGCATGTGTCTCACATACCGGTCCCATGAAGGCTTATGCCATAGCCGGTCTATTTGTCACAACAACCCTGTGAGGTGACGTTCCATGACAACATGCTGCTGGAGATGTAATAAGGAAAATGCTTCCTTGAAACATATGCTGATCCAGTGTCTGATGCTTACAAATATTTGGAGGAAAATATTAAGATGTAGAAATACAGTGGTACCTTAGTTCTCAAACGCCTTGGTATTCAAACGCCTTGGTTCCCAAACACCGAAAACCCGGAAGTAAGTGTTCCGGTTTTCGAATGTTTTTCGGAAGCCAAACATCTGATGTGACTGTTGGCTATTGTTTCTGGGGCGGCTGCACCAATCAGAAGCTGCGCCTTAGTTTTTGAATATTTCGGAAGTCAAACGGACTTCCAGAATGGATTAAGTTTGGTCCTTTTGTTTTTTGCTATTGATTTTGCCTTTTCGTTTTTGAGGCTTTTTCAGTTAATTTGTTGTGGTGACTATGTGGAAGCCAGTTCAGCTACTGATTGACTGATTGATTGATTGTGTGACTGCAGAAATGGATAAACACCCCCCATCCAAACAATGACTATCATCAGTGCAGGTAAGAATTTTTATTTTATTTTTTAAATCATCTACAATACTGTCTTATTTATTTTATAGTATAGTCCATTGATTATTGCTTTCATTTTATGGATCAATGGTCTTGTTAGGTAGTAAAATTCATGTTAAATTCCTGTTTCAGGGGTTGTCTTTAAAAGTCTGGAACAGATTAATCCATTTTGCATTACTTTCTATGGGTAAGCATGCCTTGGTTTTGGAACGCTTTGGTTTTGGAATAGACTTCCAGAATGGATTAAGTTTGAGAACCAAGGAACCACTGTACTACTTTTTTTTGGGGGGGTAAAATTGTCAGATGATAATATTATCCAAACCACAAGTGGTTTGACAGCAGGTCAGCATAAATGGACTCTTCATGCTCTGTCTTAAAAGACAGATATTGATTCATTGGAAAGATAACACCCTTTGAATGATGGCTAGAAAATATGACTACTCTTGCACCATACGAGCACATGGCTTTCAGACGTACATTGTGTATGGACAAATATTTGGAACGAATTTATAAAAAGCACAATGACTTGTTAATAATTTCATACTCATTAGAATAATCATACTGCTTTATATATCCCTATATTGTATTGTGCCAGTTTCAAGCATTTTTCTTTCTTTCTTGTTTTGGTTTTGCTTTGCTTTGCCTTCTCTCCACCTTTCCCACTTTATTTCTCTACTTAAAATTTTCAATAAAATATGAATATTTTATTTAAAAAACAACCCTGTCAGGTAGGATAGATTGAGACAGAATGACTAGCCCAGAGTTAATTAGCTAGCTTCATGGGTGACTAGGAATTTGAACCTGGGTCTCCCCAGTTCCACTTACTGGCTCTCTTACATATATTTCTTTCTAGATGAGAAAGCGGGGTGGAGGGAGAGAAACAGCAATATTTTATCTTTTTAAAAAGCAAAGTTAAGTGTATCTGTAGTATCATACCTAGCACCTAGGTTCCTACAATTCTGAAAATAACCCCTTGGAGTTGTAATATAAAACCAGTGAGTTAGCCTGAGACCTACAGAGTGCCCTTCCTAAATGGTACCCATGTCTGCTAATGAAGATGACATTTTGATCAGATGGAGGAGGACAGGGGGAGGGATTATTTTAAACTCAAGGCGCTGGTGCCAGTTTGACCTTGTTCTAAATATGGCCACATTATGAATAAGTCATCCAGATGACTTGCTTTTTATACTTTGTCCCCAAATGCTAACCCACACAGGAGAATCCTTCGTCTCATGTATCAGTTAATCCCGCTTAATTGCTGCATTGCCACAGTAGATTCAATAGCCTCAAAACCAGACTTCTGAAAACAAAGGTTATATGCATATTTGGGAGCTGTTATGGAGGAACAGCACCAAATAAAACCATACAAGCCATGGTAGAAATGGATCTTGTTAGTCTGAAAACCCAACTCAGCAGGGCAGCTAGCAAAGAAAGCTGTAAGCTAGCAATGGGTAAGGAATTTATGAGGTGTTAAAGAAGATTTGTCCTTGTATAAAAAAATAATGTATTTTCTGTCTGAGTCCAGGGATATTTGCCCTGGTGCGTGAGTATTCCCATGTGTCAAGATTAAAGGATGTACTGACTTTTCTACTGCGCAGTGGTAGCAAAGAGCTAAAAGTTGTGCAGGAAGGAAGTAAATGGCTGAATTTCCTGGTTCGTGCACTGCTTGAGCGTTTTCGCCATCACAGAAGGCATAGAGGACGCATCAGTTGGAAAACCAGACAAGAACTTTATTGTCTTGTAACAGCACAGAAAACGTTTGCCTCCACCTGGAGACAACTAAATCCAGTGCCACCTCATGACTAAACTACATAATGGCACTATTCACTCCCTCACATGCACCTTTTCGTTGTGTTCCAGTTCTGTAGTTCACCTTATGGCTTCACTCATAAAGGAAATTGGGTACAAAACCATTCGATCTAGAAGTTGCCTGAGCATGGAGTACAGTGGCCGTCATTTCTCTCCAAAAACAGCCAGAGCTGGAAAAAAAGGCATTCCTAGCCACCAAGGCCACCAGAGTCTCCGGTGACAGTTTTGAATCCAGCAGCACCCCCACGTCTGGGTTTTCCGGGACATTATTCATTCAGGAAAATGGCGTCCGGGTGGGTTTTTGCTGAATTGGTAAAATGTCCAGGAAAACCCGGATGTATGGTAAGTTGGGCAATTTTTATTTTTAAAATTCTTTTGAAATATAAGAAGCCCCAAAATGAATGTTTTTTGGGGGAGCTCAACAACTTTGCCCCCCCCAAAAACCCTCAACAATTCTGTCTGGATTTTCACTTTTGGGAATATGGCAACCCTAAGCACCCCAAAAGCTGTGGACCTGCGCCTTCCAAGGTAGTGTAACTTTGTCCAGAACAGGATCTCTCGCTGCTTCCCTGGGCTTTGCTGGATTCAAATGAAATGGCAGGATAAATGTGCTGAAAGAGACTTTTATTCTATTTGGTGCTGATAAGGGCTTAGTGATTTAAGAAGTCCCTAGAAGGCCAACTGCAGAGATTTTGAATCGCTTGTTTGGAAATAATGCGGGGTAAAGCTGTGATTTATAATCTTTCTGAAATTTTGCTCTGGTTTTTATTTTTTAAAAAAGATAGCAATTCCATTTAACTCACTATGACAACCTATTGTTTACAACTTAGCCCTCCTTTCTTTCTTCTGACACCACCGGACTGTGTTCTCGCATTCTGATTTCTTCCACCATGTTTCTCTCTTACGCACAAAGTAATTACAGCCAGCCTAAAACACACTGCCCGTGTCACAGTCTTAAAATTTATAGCATTTATATCCTAACATACTTCCTTAACAGCTATGGAACTGGCTCTTTACCCTTCGCTTGACAAAACTGCATACATCACAAAATGGGGTAGATCCCAGAGGTCCTGTACGTGCTGTGTCAAGCAGAGTTCCCTGGGATCCCTTGTTCTTGATGGATCTCACTTGATGGATCTCCCATCCATTGCCTGTGATGATTTGTACATTTCTTATTTTGCCATTTGAATAGGAAGGCTGCATAAAGTCAAGTCACTGGAAATTATTTATTGTTTTCTCTGGATAATTTCACTCAAATGGGGCCCAGAAAGGGACATCTGCTCCGCATACTGATGCTAGTTGCAAAGGGAATCTCCGGCAGTTGTAAGTGGAAAATCCAACTGCTTGATGGGTGCAAATGGGCAAAGTTGCCAGTTTTTCCACACCTCAAATGTGGCAACAACCTGTTATTCTGGGGCTGAGGGATTGCAGGGGAAGTGGTAGCAGCCTTAAGTAAGGTCACATCAGGACAAGTTCATATAAGGTCAGGTCCCAGTAAGCAGGTTTACATCAGGTCAAGTTTGTGGGATGGGTTTTTAATGAGTAAGAGAGGATATATTAATTGCAATTTATCCCTCCAAGTGCCCACCTGTGTGAGTCGAAGAGAGGTTCAAAATCCCATTCTTGGGAGCAAAATTAAAAGTATAGGAATTAGGCTATAAAGCCTTGTTTTGAACAAGTTCAGCTATGGATTAAGCTGGCTCCCCTTTCTTATCCCGCTTAACAAAGAATCAGGCAACACTCTGAAATGTAAGTTTAAGATCGACTTACTTATATTCTTGCATTGGTTCACAGCGATGGCATTAGTAAAAACTATGCAGGCAAAATACTCATATTTACAGTATAACCAGCTTCAGGCATGTGCCGAAAGCTGGAACAAGCACAAGGCTCGTCTGCCCTCATGGCTGATCACTGGAAGGAAGGAAGGAACAGGAAGTATTATATGCTCCTTCTTCTCCAGGAGAGGGGAAATGACATCACACAGAGACCACTCTACCAATTGTATTTCTATGGTCTGAGTACCTGCCTACCCTGTTTCTCATTTTTTAAGACATTCCCATAAAATAAGCCATAGCAGGATTTTTAAGCATTCAAGGAATATAAGCCATACCCCGAAAATAAGACATAGTGATAGGCGCAGCAGCAATGCCGGCCGCGGCAGGAGGAGGAGGAAAAAATAAGACATCCCTTGAAAATAAGCCATAGTGTGTTTTTTTGAGGAAAAAATAAATATAAGACATGTCTTATAATATGAGAAACACGGTATCAGCAACAGTGCTCTGTGGACTTAGCCCTTTCTCATGCTAACTAGCAAGAATATACATTAATTGGGTTGGGCTGCTAATCTCCCACAAAGTCAGATTTAGAAGCACTTTAAGGTGGGTGGTGACCAAAGAGGGTCTTTTCAGTGTTGGCATCGTGGTTATGGAATAGTCTCCCTTGTTTGGATTCATGTTTGGGTTTTTTCCCCAGTGAGCTCTGCTGCTTGTAGCTCTCCCTCTACTGTAGATAACATGGGAATGTTGCTTCAGCTAAGCATTGAAGCATCATAAAGCTACGGCCTGTTATGCTGCTGGCATTGTCTCCCTAGAGCAGTGTGAATCTTTTCCTCATCTGGGCTTCCATTGGAGGAAATGCAAGTTATCAGGTTTGGGAGCCCACAACAAACCTGTTACCAAATCTTATATTTTTCTAGCTTTTGGTGAACACAAATGAAGAACACAAGAGCTAACTGGTATGAGCTATTTGCGTGGACAGGTGGAGACCCCCCCCCAACCCCGGGCGACTCTTGGGTGGAATAATGACTCAAGACAACGTGTTATGGGATTAAAATTTTGGCCACAACTTTATTAAAACTTCAGATGTAGGGATTCAGCATTGGGCGTTTATCCCTCCCAGTTCCCGGCCGGGGATCTGGGGAACATCAGGGTTATCCAGAATTTGTGGAGATTGGGTTGGCTCTGGAGAATGTCTGTTCAAACAGAAAGCCTGCCCCCCATTTCGCCACCGTCACAGGGGAGAGCAATGACACCTATTGGCATATGGCAAATGCCTCCCCTCAAAACAACCCCTTTAACGGGGAATCCTGGGATCACCACCACGGGGGGGGGCACTGCTTCATGCCCCCTCCCTCATTTAGGGAAGACTAAATGATTATGCCCTAGGCCTGAAACCGCCAAAGTTGTGACATTTTGCTACAGCAGGCATCCCCAAACTGTGGCCCTCCAGATGTTTTGGCCTACAACTCCCATGATCCCTAGCTAAGAGGACCAGTGGTCAGGGATGATGGGAATTGTAGTCCAAAACATCTGGAGGGCCGAAGTTTGGGGATGCCTGTGCTACAGGGAAGGCAAAAACTGCCATGCAGGAAAATTCCTTTCTGGCCCTTCAACAGCAACCATAACATAGCAGTGCCCGCATACCTGTGAAGAAGAGGTTAACCTGTGAAAGAAGGCTTAACTGAGGGAGCGCAGGGTGGGAGAAGCTCTGAGGCTGACTGAGAACTCCCAGGTAAGTTCCGCCCACTATTGTGTGGGCAGGTCGATCCCTCCCCTTACCTGGCCAACACCTCCCCAGCTGGGGTTGGGTAACCAACCCCCCCCACACACGTTTTATTGTCTTTTTGAAAAACTTGTGGTTCCATCAAAGCTCTGGATACCTCCCTCATGCACAAGAGTGTGTGTCCTTCTGCCTACATATACAAACCACACACATCCTGAACATGTTGAATGCCGTGGAATGAAATGTCTAACAAACCCAAATGAATAGTGATTGTTTAGTACACAGCACAGCCCCAGATTATCATCACTCTGTCAGGTGGAAGAGAGCATCACTGTAACTTCCTCAGCTGGTGGAACGCAGTGATTTTTAATGCGGTTCTAACAGAATACCAATGGCCATTATCCCTGGATGTGCTTCAAAGAGAGATATTCACACACAGAGAGGGGGGGGACCTAGGGACTGAGGCAGGGGGCAAAGGAGAACAAAGAGGAAACTAACTGAAACTAACTGAAATTTTGGGGGAGTGTCTCACCAGAAAGATCTTCCAAAATGCATGGGTGCATAGTAAACAGATGAAGGAAAGCAGGGAATTGGATGAATAAGTGCATCAAAATTAAATGTTAAAGAGCTTGGCTTGCAGCTGGTACCCAAGAAAATGCCAGTGTGATATTTCTAATGGGAAAGTCTCGGCAGATTAACAGTAATTAAAACAGAGCTAAATACTCTCTTCCTTTCTTCCACATATTTATCCAGTGAATAATGTGTGTTCAACTCTCACTAAGTCCCAGCACAATGCAGAATCGCATTCCTTTGTCTTCCTATTCCTTAATAATTGGTTACTCTTGCTCATGAATTTTACTTTGAAATGGAGCCAAAGTTAATATATAAAAAGAATACCACTGTTGTAAACTTCAGTGACAATGTTTTGCAGGAAGGGGGTTTATTTTAGAATGTCAGCTTTCATGCAAGATCTCTCCTACTCAGAGCAGTAGCTCCTACACTTTCTGTAACATAATAATTCCCCCCGAATTTCAGTCCTGCTCCTTTTCCTGTTACCAGATCCTAGGAGCCAACTCCTAGGAGCTGAGGTCCCTTTGCTCTCCCCCATAAAATATTTGAGGGGACCAGGGGCACCCCAAGCTAATGGACATTGCCATTCAAATGATGTGTGTGCACCGTGTCTTGTGATCAAATGCGGGGGGGGGCAGATAAATCCCATATTTTATTCAGAACAGATTTGAGGGCACAGATGGAGAGGAAGTCTCATTGCACAGGCAAAAATCCTTACAGTGATGGGATGACTTCACTAGCTACAACCCAATGTTGAATTGATAGTAACCAGTTGGAGATTTTTTATGATTAAACAGTTTATAAATCCTATTAAATAAAACTAACAAGCAAAAAAATCTGGCAGAATCTTGTTGGTCTGGCACAGAGTGTAGCAGGATTTGATGTTTACTCACTTCTACTTGACAGAATGCAACCTTGCTGAAAAAGCATTCCAAAACCAAGGTGCGCTTTCCCATAGGAAGTCAGGCAAAACAGATTGATCTGTTCCAGAATTTTAAAAACAACCCCTCAAACAGCAATTTAACATGAATTTTACTGTCTAACGAGACCACTGATCCATAAAATGAAAGCAATAATCAATGTACTGTACTATATAAAATAAGTAAGACAGTATTGTAGATGATAAAAACAATTTAAAAATTTTTTTCCTTACCTGCACTGACGATAGTCATTGTTTGGAGGGTTTTTTTTAAAATCCATTTCTGCAGTCACACAATCAATCAATCAATCAGTAGCTGAACTGGGTTCTGTAACGGATTGACACAGTTTTGAAATATTTATTCCTACCTGGCTGGAAAAGAGTTAATCCACCTCCAGCCTGACTGACATAACATTCTAATGGGGGCGGGACTGTTCCCAGTTTAAAAGGAGGGAGCAGCGGGTTTTGTCAGTTGAGGAGAGGGAGAGGGAGTGGGTAGGTGTGAAGAATAAAGTTGAGAGGCCAGGATAGTGGGGATCTAGATGAGGTTTAGGAAGGCTCGATATTAAATGTTTGACAGAGATTACCTACAACCGAAATGTATCTTATAAACATATGAAACGTTAAATAAATAATTATGTTCTAAATTTAATAAAATTCTTCTCTTTTGTGCCAAGAAGTATCGTCATTATTTTTCCAGCAAGGTATCGGGACTCACAGAAGTGGTAACTCATTAGAGGACAAAACTTACCTCAGGAAAGGAGGCAAAAGTTTGTGTCTTAGAGTAACACTGAGGAGGCCTAGAAAGATAACCTGGGGTGGCAACAAGTTGCCAGCGTGGAAAGGGGCAAACTTTTTCAGTAAGGGGAGTCAGGCCGAGAGGGACCCTTTACTGGTGACAGGAGGTTATTCTATCAAACAGCCTAGAGTTTTTCCTTTTTTTTTTTTTAAAGAAATTTTTATTGATTTTACAAAACAAAACATACAGTATAACACTGTCCCTTCGTTTTCCCTCCACACACCGGTCCACTTCTGCCACCAGTAGGACCCGTGTGCTTTAAGAATCAAAGGGGTCCAATTATGAATTGAGTTCTGCTTCCCCCCTCCCTCCTCCCCCCATATCCCCCCCCTGCCACTGAGAGAACAGGTAGGGAAGAGTTATGGGGATCTGCATCCCCCAACTCTTTCATAATCATATTAACAAACCTAAAAGAAAAAAAAGAAAGAAAAAACAAAAGAAAAAACAGAAGAAAAAAATTGGGAAGAATTCAAACTTCCCAGTTCTTATTATTTTAACATCTTAATTGCGACTCCCTCGGTGGTCTTCCTCATGGTTTTCCAACAAAAACTGATTACTTGTGGCGAATTTTCCAACTCAGTTTCAAATCTTAATCTTATAATATTAACTCAATCCTCCTCCTTTTTCATGCTGTCCCCCCACAGGTCCCCTCCTGCCACAAGAGGTACCTGCAGGGTAACAGCACTTCCAAGGTTCCATTTCCTCCTCACCCATCTGGGCACCCCCTGCCACTGAGTGCCTCAGAATAAGAAGAGGAGGGTGGGCAGCTTTCTGCCTAAACACCTCACTTAACCTGCAATAATTTACAATCACTTAAAAGTTCTTTCCCAACCATTCTTATACTCCCTTAAGGAAACATAACTTTTTTTCCCTTTCTTTTTTGCAGTCCATTTCCTCTCCCCAAGTCTTTTTCCCCCAATTGGTTCAGCGTTTCCATTGTCAAGCCAAGATTTCGAAAACCGTCTTTCAGAGACCAAAACAATACCTTTTAACTAAAGTTTTTACCCCACACCCATTCTTTCCCAAATCCATCTCCAGACCTTTGCCCCCCTCTGCCCCTGTCCTTCCCATCCCACAAAAACCCCACTCCACATTTTAACCCTTCCAGGATCTTCAATTCCATTAGACTTTAAGTCCCTTTGTCTCTCATCTTCTTGTTCTGCTTGTTTTTCTCCCTTTTGGAGATCATCTTTTGCTTCATCCCCAACAAATTTGTCATAGTCCAAGTCCTCTTCAAATTGTTTCTTATCACCCACAGTCTCAGAGTCAATAATCTCCAAATTTGAATTAACCTCTAAGTCCTGGACTTGGACTTCAATTTCAACTGGTGGTGAGTTGGGATGTTGCCGTTCCTTGTAAAAATCTTCCCATGACAGCAAGTAGTTCAGCACAGTCTCCTGGAAGGCTCGAGAAAGTTTTGTTTTCATACCTCTCGTAACCGCAAATAAACAGGGTGTAGGGAACAATGGGTACTGGAAAATTCCTTTCTCAGACGATCGACTCCATTTTAGCTGTTCTTTTTCTTAGTTCTTAACTCAGTCCCAAATCCATTCTTACTTCCAATTTAAATAATTCTTTGACAATTCCAAACGATTTTTCCTGTTCACAGCAGTGCAATCAATCCACCCGGTCTTTTGACAGTTTGACAGCTTTTGACAGCTGTCAAAACGCTCTTCCCTTTAATACCGCTGTACCTCAAGGGGTGCCGGACTCAGGGGCTGAGATGGTTCCAAAAAGTCTTTTTTCCCTCTCGGGTCCACAGTTTCAAATTCTTTTGTTATTCGGCTTAGGATTTTTTTTCCAAACGCCTCCCAGTTTCCCATTAGGAAGAGACCGGCTTCCGTTTCTTTAAAGTCTCTCCTATTTTCCAGTCAGCAAATTTAAGGTCCAAATCAAAGTTCCACTTACTTCTTTAGGAATCTTTAGTTTCAAATCGGAAGAATCCGCCGCTTGCCGGGTCAGGACTCGGAGCTTCGCTTCCCGGAGGCAAGATGTGGCCCAAAATGGCTCCCGCGGTTCAACCCCGCCGGCTCACGATCGCTCTATTGAGCTCTCGGGCGGCGGGGGATCCGCCAAACGGAGCGGCCGCTGGGCTCCTGAGTCATCGGAACTCTCGATCCGATGTTTTTACGGGGAGTCCGCTCGCTCTGCGGACTTCCCCCCCCCCTCCGAGAAGCCAGAGACCTCGGCACGCGAAAGTCCCTGCGTCCTTCTCACCGCCGCGACGAACCGAAAGTCCCTAATTTTTTTTTTTATTGCGCGAACGCAGTCCCCCACTACCACAAATTATGCAGTCGAGTTTCCCGCATTTGGGGAAATCGCAGGGGTCAGCACACCCGCAGTGCAATGGATGAGCCTCACCCTGGGAAAACCTCCTTCATGATCAAGGTGTCTCCCCTGCCTGGTAGAGTTTTTCTTTGATACCAGGCCACGTGAGCTGGAAGGAGAGTCTCTTTACTTATAAACTCCCAAGAATAAAGTGGTTTATTTGGGAGGCGGCGGGAGAAGAGTGTGTGTGGCTTCACCTCTGGATTCCTGTGTCGCATTTTAGTAATAGATGGGGACATTCGTCGCAGGTTCCACATAGTCACAAAAACAAATTACCTAAAAAAGCCTCAAAAACAAAAAAAGCAAAATCAATAGCAAAAACAAAAGCCACAACAGGTTTACCACTCCTATCAGCCCATCACCCATTCCCATCACCCACACACACACCCTCCGAATATACATAAGGGTCTGGTTACTTCTGTTTCAGTGTATCTGAAGAAGTGTGCATGCACACGAAAGCTCATACCAAAATAAAAACTTAGTTGGTCTTTAAGGTGCTACAGAAGGATTTTTTTTTATTTTGTTTCGACTCAGTCCAACACGGCTACCTACCTGTAACAAAAACAAAAGCATCAAGCTTAATCCGTTCCAGAAGTTCGTTCGACTTCCGAAATATTCAAACACCAAGGCGCAGCTTCTGATTGGTGCCCCAGAAACAATAGCCGACAACTGTATCGGATGTTCGGCTTCTGAAAAACGTTCAAAAAGCCAGAATACTTACTTCCGGGTTTTCGGCATTTGGGAACCAAGGCATTTGAGTATCAAGGCGTTTGAGAACCAAGATACCACTGCAGTAGAATGCTTGGTATCTGGTGGGCGGGGCTTGTGTGCTTTATTCCGGAATCAGCCCCTCCCTTCCGTGTGTGTTCAGTTCTGTTCAGTTAAGAATGTCTGTTAAGAGGGACCAACTGTGTCTTCTTGTTTCTTGCCTCCTGTTGCTGCATTTAGTTTCTCTCATTATGTTATTCTGTTACAGTTTTCATTATTATTTACATTTATGCGAGACACTTTTTTTTTCCAAAGAAAAATTCATGGGTGGGCTGGCCTTGCATGATGTCATTATGGGCATGGACACTGGTCTCTGTTCACCTGTAAGCACACACCTTTAGTTTTTTTAAAAATAAAATACAAGTTTCTTAATCTACTGCAGGGGTCGGCAAACTAAGGTCCGCGGGCCAGATCAGGCCCAATTGCCTTCAGGATCTATCGGCCTGTGGGCTGTCCATGGATCAGCGTGGGGATTCTGTTTGTTCGGGCTGCACTATTTTCCCCCTGCGCCATTCCATTCCCCCCCCTCTCCCTCACACACACCGCCGTGGCGCCTTCTCCCTCCCTCCTCCTGGCTTCTCCCCGCTCTGCTTAGAGGAGGAAGGGGGCTGGGTTGAGCTGGCTGAGCGCCATTTTAAGCAGCCCCTCTCTGGAGCCAGCCCTTTCACGGTGCTCATCTTCCCTCCACCACTGTGGCGCCGCCCTGGTGCTCCTGTGGGCCAGAGAGCAGAGCAGACAAGCTCGCTCTGCACCCCCTCTTCTTCCAGCCCCCCCCCCCCCGGTGCTGCTTCTCCAGCCTGCCACAAGGTCTGAGGGACAGTGGCCTGGCCTGTGGCTAAAACATTTTGCTGACCCCTGATCTACCAGCTTTGCACAAAACAGAAGCCATGTGTGTGTGGCCAGGACACAGGCCTGTTATAGCTTCTGGGCTTGGGGAAGGATGTGAGCCTCCCCTGAACCTTCTCCAGCTGAGGAATCAAACACACACACCCCAAGCTAGCGAGCTCCACCTGGGCTGCCTTCCCTCAGAACTGACAGCTGTAAGTTCTGGAATCCTGAGATCAGGGGTGGTACGTCCCATTTCGCCACTTGAGGCAGAACAGGAAGTGCCACCCTGCTCTGCCACACCACCACCACCACCCATGGGTCACTCACCGCCACTGCGCCACCTGCCAGTGTCACGGCTACTGTACCATACCCTCCAACATTTCTCCAATGAAAATAGGAAAGTCCCATTCCATAATGATAATTTTACTATTTACATCCACACATCTTATTGGGCTGTTATATGTGTTGGGCAGCTTCCAACACATATAAAAAACATAACAAAACATTAAACATTTTTAAAAAACCTTCCCTGTACAAGACTGCCTTCAGACAGCTTGGGGGTCAGATAACTCCAAACCCTCCAACATTTCTCCAATGAAAATAGGGACATTCTACCACATCGTCCAGCAGTTCTCTGATGAAAATAGGGACCTCCTAAGGAAAAAGTGGGTCCCGGGAAGTCAGAAACCGGGACTTCTTCTCTAAAGCAGGGACATCCCTGGAAAATAGGGACACTTGGAGGGTCTGCTCTGACTCAGGCCAGGCAAAGAAAACTGAAAAACATGTGACTGTCTCATAGAGCCAAAGAAATGAACCACAGATAAATATTGACTAATTAATAGAAAATTACACACAGAGACACACACACATGTAAGGTGGGATGGGGTAGAGGTGTCCTAAAAATGAGTTGCCTGTACTCATATATTGATCAAAGTGTTATGGGTGCCCTGGCCCACATAAATAGCTGTACTGGTGAGATCTCTCTCTCTCTCTCTCTCTCTCTCTCTCTCTCTCTCTCTCTCTCTCTCTCTCTCTCCTCACACACAAGCCTGTTGTTCAGTGCAGAAATGAAGGATACCAATCCAACTGAGAAGAATCTCTAAGACATTTTTTTCCTCGGGCAATCATTCCCAAAAGAAAGATTTGTGTTGACAGAGCTTACACCGTGCAGTGTATTTGCTCTACAATATTTCAGCAGTTAAGCTGCTACAAACGATACAAAGCCTTCAGTGACCCTTTGCAGGCGTCCACTCTCCCAGGAGATATATAACTTCTGCAACCTTTTAAGGTGCTTTTTTCTAAAAAGGAAAAGGAAAGGAAAACTGTGGGACCTGAAGGGAGGGGGACAACAGTGCACCAAATAAGTGAATTTGACATTGTGTGGTTTGATTATCAAGCTCTATGGTTCCCTCACACCCTTAGGTGAGAAACATCTGTAGTTATTAGAAACTGCTCCAAGCATGCTCTCAGCTAGATCATTATGTTATTTTAACGTGCCTCATCCAGGATTTGAACTTCTAGAAGGCATAGCATGCCCCTATTTATGCAGGTGCAGTAAAAGATTTTGCTGTATTTCATCTCTGCCTGTCTCTCCTCCCCATGCAAATGGGAATGCTTTCCCATGGAGCTCCCTGGCTTCATGAATTTTGACAGCACTAGTGATGTCTCTCCCATGAAAACCCATGAAAGGAAAGAACACCTGCACAGTAAACTTATTTGCAGTAAAATATCTGACAACTGGAGATAAATGGAGGTTGTGACTGTGTCCTTCTCTGATATCGTTTTTACCCTTTCCAAATAAAACTTTGTATGATTGCTGGATTTGCTAAGCAGAGAGAGAAGCGAGGCCAGGTGCATATTCTATGCCTGTCATTACTAGGGTGTGTATTCATGGATATCTTTGTATTGCAAGAAGACTGGTGAGATGCTTTCCTACACAACGGTCGACAGACACAGAGTTAACCTGGGATAATGAAGATGTCAAAATGCCATGAGCTGGCCCTACTCCCTCTTGTTACATATCAGACAGGTGCTGTCTCTGTTGTCCCCCAGTGCCAAAGGAGGCCCTTTCTTCTTCAACAAGCCCTTTAAGTGGAGATCTTTAGCCCAGCCATTGGATCTGAAATTGTTTTTGCACATGAAACTTCATTTAGTTGGATTCATACATGAAATGGCCTATTGGTTTTCACTGCTGATGTTTTTAATGCGAAATCTCTTCGATATAATTTAATTCATAAACGGAACAAAAATAAGAATGGAGGAGGAGGAGGAGGAGGAGGAGGAGGAGGAGGAGGAGGAGGAGGAGGAAAGGGAAGGAAAGAGATTGTTCCGACCTCCCTTTTCCTTGCTCACAATACACTTTCCCACTTAGGAATGAAGTTCTAATTATAGTGAAGATCTAACATTTTAATGGCCACTGGTGGAGGCTTACTTTGGGAGAAGTCGTGATGCTGTGGGCAAATGTTTCAAGGTGGAGATGCTCTGGTGGAAAGGATCAAATTTCCCATTACCAGTAGACCACATGTAGAGGTAAACGGTGTTCTTCATTCTGTGTATGTTTAAAGATGTGGTGCTGAGACTGCTAAATCATGCTCAGATTGAACTAGGGATTTGCTTCCCCCCCCCTTGATTTAAACAATGAATCCTTTCTACCGCATGAACAGTAGAGGAACAGTAGAGGCGGAGGAAACTCCATAGATCAAGAATAGTCATCTGACAGCCCGCAGACCAAATCCAGCCCTAGAGCAATTTTATCTGGTCTCTAGTGGTGGTACCAAATTTTAATCATGGTGATAGAACAGGGTTGCTCACAGCTTCATTCCCAAATAAAATAAAGTGCTTACAATTTGTTAGGGAGGAAATGTTATAGAGTTGGAAGGTACACTGACGGTCTTCTAGTCCGAACCCCTGCAATGCAGGAATCTGATAAGAGTCATAGAATCATAGAGTTGAAAGAGACCACAAGGGCCATCCAGTCCAACCCCCTGCCAAGCAGGAAACAACATCAAACCATTCCTGGCAGATGGCTGTCAAGCCTCTGCTTAAAGAGCTCCAATGAAGGAGACTCCACCACACTCCTTGGCAGCAAATTCCACTGTCGAACAGCTCTTACTGTCAGGAAGTTCTTCCTAATGTTTAGGTGGAATCTTCTTTCTTGTAGCTTTAATCCATTGCTCTGTGTCTGCTTCTCTGGAGCAGCAGAAAACAACCTTTCACCCTCTTCTATATGACATCCTTTAATATATTTGAACATGGCTATCATATCACCCCTTAACCTTCTCTTCTCCAGGCTAAACATACCCAGCTCCCTTAGCCGTTCCTCATAAGGCATTGTTTCCAGGCCTTTGACCATTTTGGTTGCCCTCCTCTGGACACATTCCAGCTTGTCAGTATCCTTCTTGAACTGTGGTGCCCAGAACTGGACACAGTACTCCATGTGAGGTCTGACCAGAGTGAAATACAGTGGTACTATTACTTCCCTTGATCTAGATGCTAGGATGTCACCTATCCTGTATTTGTGCCTTTCATCCCCCCCCCAGTGCAGTACTTTACATTTGGCCCAGTTGTCTAATCTGTTAAGATCATTTTGAAGTGTGATCCTGTCCTCTGGGGTATTAGCCACCCCTCCCAATTTGGTGTCATCTGCAAACTTGCTCAGGGTGCCCTCAAGCCCATCATCCAAGTCATTGATAAAGATGTTGAATAAGACAGGGCCCAAGACAGAACCCTGTAGCACCCCACTACCGGTAGTCACTTCGCTCCAGGATGAAGAGGAGCCATTGATGAGCACCCTTTGGGTTCGGTCAGTCAGCCAGTTACAAATCCACTGAATGGTAGCATTGTCTACCCCGCATTTTACCAGCTTCTTTACAAGAATATCATGGGGTGCCTTGTCAAAGGCCTTGCTGAAATCAAATCAAGATAGGCTACATCCACAGCATTCCCTTCATCTACCAGGTTTGTGACTCTGTCAAAAAATGAGATCAGATTAGTCTGACATGACCTATTTTTTTCAGAAACCCATGCTGACTTTTAGTGATCACAGTGTTTCTTTCTAGATGCTCACAGACCGTTTGCTTAATGATTTGCTCTAGAATCTTTCCTGGTATTGATGTCGGGCTGACTGGGCGGTAATCTCAACTAGATCATCCATGGCAGATGGCCATCCAACCTCTGCTTAAAAACCTCCAAGGAAGGAGAGTCCACCACATCCCGAGGGGGTCCGTTCCACTGTCAAACAACTCTTACCATCACAAAGTTCTTCCTGGTAAGGCTTGGTTTCCAGACCCTTGATCATTTTGGTTGCCCTCCTCTTTACATGTTACAGCTTGTCAATATCCTTCTAAACAAGGACTTCTAAACATGACAGCATCTGATCACTCTAAGGCTTCAATTTCACTATATATTTGAAATAGTATCAAACCACTTTCAACAGTCATGGCTTCCTTCAAAGAATCCTGGGAACTGTAGTTTGTTAAGGATGCTGAGAGTTGCTAGGAGACCCCTATTCATCTTCCAGAGCTACAGTTCTCAGAGTTCCCTAGGAAGAAGGATTGGTTGTTAAACCACTCTGGGAATTGAAACTCTGTGAGGGGAATATCTGCTGTAGAAATTTTGTGCCCTATCAACTGATATTGGTGGCATGCCTTTAAATCACCACACTTCTCAGTGGCATCGCTTTTGACACATGTAGAAAATGCATGTGCTACAACTCTGGAGGAGAATCCCAGGCTTGGGGGAAATGGTTTTGGCCTAGCTCTCCTGTGTGCTAGCTTTCTACATGCAGAAGGCATGTAGGCCGGCCCTACCATTAGGCTGCCTGAGGCAAAGGACAAGGTGGTGCCTTCCTCAGCCCCAACCCTCCATTTCACCTACAGAAGTCATCCAGGATGTCATCTCCCGAAACAACTCTTGCAACCAAGCAGATTGTCTGTTCCACATCTCCAGAGGTTATCTGTTAGGATGTCTTCACTGATGTTATTAGGGTAGCGGGTGCTGCTGGGTCTAAATGACTGAGCTTCTTGGGCTTGCCAATCGGAAGGCTGGCAGTTCGAATCTGCGCCACAGGGTGAGTTCCTGCTGCTATGTCCCAGCCCCTGCATACCTAGCAGTTCGAAAGCATACCAATGTGAGTAGATAAACAGGTACCAGTGCGGCAGGCAGGTAAACGGCATTTCCGTGCACTCTGGTTTCTGTCACGGTGTCCCATTGTGCCAGAAGCGGTTAAATGATGCTGGGCACATGACCTGGAAAGCTGTCCGTGGACAAATGCCGGCTTCCTTGGCCTGAAGCGAGATGAGCACCACACGCTATAGTCACCTTTGACTGGAATTAACCATTCAGGGTACTTTCCCCTTTTTACTGATGTTTTTAGCATGAGCGGCATGGAGAGGGGATGAAAATGTAATCGGCACATATATACTCGTTCAATAATGTCTCCATGCTCTGCTAATATTAATTAATTAATAGGGAGAAAGGGGTAAAAGTCTGTCCCCACCCTGATGTCCCACTGTCAAGATGCAGGAATATAAGAAGGGGGAGGAATTAGTTAAAGATTGACTCTTAAAACAAAACAACAACAACAACAACAACAACAACAACAACAACAACAACAACATTTTAATAATACATTAAAACATCAGTCATTAAAAACTTCCCTAAAAGAGTTTCAATGCGGGGTCTTCTTCTTGCCATTCGAGACGATGCTGCTGTAATAGTTTCCCTTGCTAGGCTTGGCAACCTGTGAGAGGTAGGTAGTTATAATTTCATACCAGCTCACAAAGTCTAGTGCCCTTATAGGAAGAGCAATTATATCCACCCTTTAAGCAGCAAGCGGCAAAAATAATTAAATGAGTAATTACATCCCCACTTTAAAGCTGTCACACAATTAAACTTAATTAGACATTCTCTATACTCCGCTAACCTTATACAAACAGCACAAGGTAAGATGGGTGGGGCAAGGAAGAGGAAAGGAGTCAAACTAAAAACTTATTATCTCTGTTATGATGAAAGAGGGGAGCTGTGCGGATCTCAATTGACCTGCCTCTATAGTAGCGTAATAGATGAGGAGGTTCCACATCGGAGGAGCAAAAGTCATAGTGACATGAGACAAAGAAAATACTGGAGGAAGCCGTGGGGACATAGCCTAGTAGCTCAGAGCAGATTCAGCTAAACAGTTATCCTAGAGGGAGCAGTGCAGTGAGTCCCACTAGTGCAATGGAACTTCCCTTCCTTCTTCCCTCCAAATTGGTTCAAGAGGCGTCAGGCTCCCCCCCCCCCCAATAATTTTTATTAAATTTTCCATTTTAGAATATTCATTTAAACCAACTTAAAATATCAGTGACTTCCCTTCTTCCCTTTCCATGGTTCATTTTGCGTAACATAAATCCCTGCATATTTTATATAAACTAAACCATTCAGTATTCCATTATTATATCCATCAAAACTTATTTACACTGTTGAATTTATCTCAATGCTGCCCACATTCTCAAATATACACAATTTTCTCTCAAATGTTCAACAAACATTTTCCAATCTTCTTTAAATGTATGTTCTTCTTGTTCTCTTATTCTGTATCTTAGGTCCGCAGGCTGTGCATATTCCATCAGTTTAAGTTGCCATTCTTCTTTAGTTGGGACTTTGCTTGTTTTCCATTTGGGGGCTAACAAAACACTGGCCGTGGTAGCGGCATACATAAATAACCTCTTTTGACACCTGGGAATTTCCATCTGAATTATCCCCAGCAAAAAGGACTATTTTTTTGGGGGGGGGAGTACTTTTTTATATATAAATCTATTCATTATGAATTATTTCCCAATACTCTTTTGCATTGCCACCACATATGATAGAATGTACCCTTAGTCTCATTGCATCTCTAACACTTATTTGATTCAGTCTTATACATCTTAGCAAGTCTACTCGGAGTTAGATACCACCTGTAAATCAGTTTGAAGTAGTTCTCCCAGGAGGCCTCAGGCATGAGGCAGGAAGTCTAGCATAGGGCAGCTTTCCTGCTTGCCTACACTGTCCCCAAGGCCACATGCTGGAGCAACCTTCAGGAAGACCATCTCCGCCATGTGGCATCATTCACCATTAAGCCCCTGTGGCATGAATCGGGACTGACAGAAAAGCACTACTGTCTAAGGGCTCATCCAGACTTCCTTTTATGCTTCATGTCTGACACATGTCCACACTGTCTTACAGGGGGGCGCCCCCCCCCCCAGGATGCGCAACCGCAGGATGCGTGGCGCGCCCCCGGGACACGCCCCAGCCACACACACACCTGTTCTCCACTCCAGGGGGTTGCAGCATGTTGCTCCGCCACTGCAGGTCCATGTTTTAAAGCTCCGTATCTAAGTGCTTTTCTTTTTTTTCTTTTGCCCCAGCAACTTCATAGCCTCCAACATTTCTCCGATAAAAATATGGATGTCCTGTTCCATCATCATCATCATCATCATCATCATCATCATATTTATAGCCCACCCATCTCACTGTGTTGCCCCAGCCACTCTGAGCGGCTTCCAACATGTATAAAAAACATAATAAAACATTAAACATTGAAAACCTTCCCTATATAGGGCTGCTTTCAGATGTCTTCTCAAGGTTGTATAGTTACTTCTCTCCTTGGCTCGGGGGTCGCATCACTCTAGACCTTGCAACATTTCGTCGGTGAAGATAGGGACGTCCTAAGGGAACTTCAGGGATCGAATCAGAAACTGGGACAGCTTTTGTAAATCCAGGACAGTCCCTGAAAAATAGGGACCCTTGGAGGGTGTGTGCTTTCCCTGCAAAAACCTGCTCCTCATCACTGAATCAGAGCCAGAGGTGGATTTAGGGGAATGTGACCAAATCAGTCGCAGATCAAGGAACCTTGGGGGTGCTGTGGGGAGCGCCACAACTATCATTTAGAACGGAGGGCAAGAGGCAGAGGGTGCCGAATTTTGGCATCTCACAGAGTGCCACTGAAATTTGAGACACCAAGATCTCTGCGCAATCCACAGAAATCCTGAGTTGCCATTTGTTCAGATTCAGCATTAATGAGTGGGTTTTCTTGAGGAAAGCGGAGCAGGGGGGAGCCTTCAGGCATGGGGCTTTGAAGTGTGGATCTGGGCAAAGCACGGGGCAAAAAGGAACTTTGGATGAGCACTAATGGGACCTGTGCTGGGAAATTTACCAGCCATTCATGGCTGCTATTTCTAGGAGACTTAACTTGCATTATTTTATAGGAAAAACTTGCTAGAGAGATGCAATTTGTTGTTTAAGTTAGGCTCATTAACCAATTTGCTGAAACATCTGAGCGGGCCCGGTTTTCTACACAGAACATGCATCTTTTCTTCTCTATCTTCTTCTCTCTCTCTGACTTTTATTACCATTTCATTTATGTGCTAATTAGCACTTGAAAAACATGCTTGGGAAGGTTCCCCTTTAATTAAAAATTTATCTGAAGGCTGAAGAATCCGCACCCAGAATGTTATCCTTTTCGCTTTTTTCTCTCTCTCTCTCGGAAATGGATGCATCCCATTATAGTCTGCAGAGCAATGCGGAAGCCCTTGTGCATTTATGACAGCTTTCCTGTTCCATTTCCACACTTTGCTGCTTTGTACACGCTTGGAGGGACTGTTTTTCATCAACTTAATAGAGACAACCACAACAAAAGTCCACATGACGGTGATTACATGGCTCTTGTATCAGTGGTTTGTCAGTAATCGTATTGCAGTCGGTCCATAGCCTGTCGGTGGCCTCTGCATATTTGGAGAACATGTAAAAGGAGAAGCATGGCTGCATCTGCAGGCCCTGTTTGCAGCATGAACATTCGCAGTGGCTCCGATCTCAGACATCCATGCATTCAGCAAAGGTCTGAAGGGGCCTGGGTGTGAGGGAGGGAAACAGGCAGAGTTTGCATGCCCATTCAGCTGCCTGGCGGCATTGTTCCATTGTCTGGCAAGGTCACTTCCTGGTTCGCGCGGAGAAGCCATTTTCAATGGAGCCCAGCCACGGAAGCACGCAGCTGTATTGAGGCGGCTCCAAGTGTTGAAATTTTGTGCCCCCAACCATTTTGCACCCAGGGCAACTGCCTCTGTGGCCCCTCATGTTATGCCACTGGTTCCGCTGCACTGTATACAGAGCCTAGAGGGCACCACAACTATGATGTGGTGAGCAGAATGGAAGGCGATGTTAGTATTTCATGCCTCCGATGCTGCAGATGAGATTGCTGTAAATCACATGCCTGTCTGGAAAGAGTGTGGGAACAGAAGACAGTCTTATCTCTTACGCTGTGTGTACAGTACTATTGTACTGTACTTTTGCTTTTACTTGTTCCTGTTCTTCTCTCAGAGCTGGAGAGAGAGGATGCCATGACTCTGTTGTCTGTACATAGTGTGTAAATAAATACATAGATTAGCTCTACGATGTCTCACGCCTCTTGCTGTGTTATGCTAGAAGATTAGTGTGCATGTATCATTTGATATATGTCACTGAAGCGCACTGGAGAAGAAGGGAAATGCCTTTTCCAGAGGTGCACATACCGGAGGAAGCTCGGAGTTCGGGGCTGCAGGGGCACCCCCAGGTCATTTTCCAACAGGCGAGAGGCAGGGGGCATTGCATTTTGGCCTCACACAAGGCACTGCTGAAATTAGAAGGAATCAAGTCTGCCAGGGGTGGTAATGCTTGCACTGGAGGCACAGCCTGGGCATATAGCCGTGCTCCCCAGGGCCAGCCTTGTCATGAGTCATGTGGCCCAGGAGGTGCATGAGGAGAGGCAATGAATTGTGCCCTCCCTCCATCTGCTGCATGCTGGGCCAGCTGGCTGCCCTCTACAATTCACCAGGGGGACAACCCTGCCTGTTCACTGGTGCCACTCTTGCCTCCTGCTGCTCCACCCACTCACACTGCGGAAGACATAGTCTAAAGTGGATGAATATTAAGGTGTGAACCAGCCCTACCTCTCCTGCAACAGGAGACACTCTCCCATTCAAGTCGACACAAATTATGACAGAAACTCACATAGTAGGCTATCGTTTCACCAGCACTCAACGTCTCCCCTCTCACCTTTCGCTCTCAGAGATTCATAATTGGAAGTGGTGCAGTCATAACTCTTTCAACAGCAGCTCTCCAAATGTATTGAACAGAAAAGAATTAGACAATTAGGCTTGCATGGCGCCATCATTATATAGCTTTAGGTGCCAGGCAAAAACTTTCCTCTGTAACCAGGCCTTTAACTATCAGTGGCCTTTTAGACGTGGGCAGGATGTTTTTAATGTACAGGCCTTTCATCTGCTCACCTATGGCAGGTGAGAATTTCTTCCAGCAGCAAGGCAGAAAAGCTGGTTGACCGTTCCAGTGTGAACATATTTGCAAGGCTGATCTAGCCTAGGAAAAGTGATACAGTAATAATTGTGGCACTCATAATAGGCTTATCTCACAGCTTGGTTCCTATTGTTAGGCAATTATTTAACATGGGAAGGACATGATCTGTGGTCCCTCATCACATCACTTTTTTTTTTAAAATGATCTCATTATGAAAGCTAAATTGTGGAAAACTTTTTCATTAAACCAAGCCTACGCAGACACATAACTGAGTTACTTAAATTCATTCGAAAAGTTTTCCTGTTTTCGTATGTGTTTAAATGGCGTTTATTTTAATAGTTTTGTGAACTTTACCTGTGTTTTATCTACTGTTTTACTGTGCACAGAGCTTAAAGAACTCTTTGATTAAGTGGTCTATAAACCTTTCTAAAGAAATAAATTAACTCGCATATAGAATGATGCCACCTACACATTCTGAACTTTTTGTGATGTGGGGAACAATAGATTGGGGGGGGGGGAGTCAATGTAAGCCTCACTGTGATTATTCATTCTTGGAATTCTGCACTATGCGCATGCCAACTTTCTGCTGAAAGGCAGCTCAAAAATAGGAGGAATCATAACTTGAATCCAAATAATTAAGCAATCCAAACAGAAGAGGGAAACATGTTGTCAGGAGATTGATAGCTTGAACTAGATATTGCAGCAGTGCTTGAATGGGGTTGGCACAGAGGTCCCAATACCTTCTGTGGTGCTTTAAGCTACTGACTTTAGCTACTGTTTTTAGTATAACTGGAGCAAGTCTGAGGTTGAGGCTTGTGGATTTCATTTAAACCCCTCCTCTACTTCCTCTCCTCAACTCGAGCACTGTGTTACAGAACAGGGAGCAGATCGGTGGCTCTGATGTTCAGCAGCTGCCACATTTGTCATACTATCTAAATGTGTATTAGTGAAAAGTTTAAACATGGGTAGGGTAGACTCCACTGAAACTTTAGAAAAGCAAGGAGAGCTCTCTCTTTGGTTTAATGAGTTGATAATTAACTAACTGTGTGTGTGGTGCCATGCCATGCGGTGCCCTGGCTGATGTGATCTGCCTGAGGCTCAGCCCGGGGCACTGGCGCACGCCCTTGCCAGGAACCAGCAGAAGCTGTTCATGGTGGAGCTGATTGTCTGTGTGGCCGGCAACTGCCCTCTTCCTCCCTGTCTTCTTTCCTCCTTTCCAACATCATAATATGCCCCCTGCCCCCGTGGAACGCCCTCCCATCAGATGTCAAAGAAATAAACAACGATCGGACTTTTAGAAGACAACCCTGTTTAGGGAAGCTTTTAATATTGGATGAATCATTGTATTTTCATATTCTGCTGGAAGCCGCCCAGAGTGGCTGGGGAAACCCAGCCAGATTGGCGGGATATAATATATTATTATTATTATTATTATTATTATTATTATTATTATTATTATTAATGTTGGCATATCACAAGGTTTAGCTGGAGAAACATTATGATGTTGGAAAGCAGGTATCACTCAGCCCTATTGTCAACAACTCCTTCATCCTCATTAAACAAGCTGCAAAATACATTTTTAGATTTGGTACACTCACCCCCCTCCTTTCCTTTGCATCTTGTAAAGCTTCATAGGTTTTCCCCTTGCTATATAAACCTAGATAAATATTTTTGCCATTGTTTGAACTGCAAGTCATTAGCTATAACATGTAATGTGCATAGGAATTCATTCATATATTTTTTTCAAAATATAGTCCTGCCCCCAACAGGAGTTTGAGGAGCATTGGGAAGGCACCTTTAAAATTTTGATTTTCAACTGTGCATTTTTATCTCAAACACTAGACTATTATAATACATTAATGGCTCCGAGCATTGTAGTAGAAAATCACCTTGGACTGCAAACCTATTAACTGCTCCATACGCATTAGGGGAGAAAATAAAGACATGGCTATGCACTTCCTGAAATAGTCACTCTGTCACATCATGATCGATGAAAGCAGTGAAATAAAACCCCTGGCAGCTTTGCTGGCCTGGAGTGATATGCGTAAACTGTTAGCAGAAGCTTTGCTTCTGCAAATATTTTTAAAAAGGACCCTGCAAACACACACACACACACTGCATCTTTCAACAGTGACCTGTAACATTATCAAAGAAGCCTGAACTCCCTAGATCCCGGTTGTTGTTCTCCATTTAATCAAAAATGCACCTCGTTTCAACTGCAGAACCTACTTTAAACATGACAAACGCTAAGTGGGATAGAGAACAACCAAGAGTTGCCTAAATAACCCTGCAGAAACCCAAAGAAGTAAGAAGAAAAGTATTTATTTTCAGGTCCAGCACCAAGGGTCTTCTAGCGGTTCCCTTCCTGTGAGAAGTGAGGTTACAGGGAACACCCTCCCATCAGATGTCAAGGAAATAAGCAACTACCTGACTTTTAGAAGACATCTGAAGGCAGGCCTGTTTAGAGAAGTTTTTAATGTTTGATGTTTTATTCTGTTCTTAGTGTTCTGTTCGGAGCCGCCCAGAGTGGCTGGGGAAACCCAGCCAGCTGGGCGGGGTATCTATATCCACTTTTCTCCGTAACCGCTTGACCGATCGTCCTGAAATTTGGACACAACGATCCAGGCCACTCCTAGAGCATTGTTGGGGGCAAAAATCCCTCAAATCACACACCTGCGCAGGTACAGAAATGATTTCCCACCAACTCAAACAGCGCCCTCAAGTGGCGTAGTACCCTCCTCCACCCCCTCCCTTCCTGAGAAATCTAAGCCACACCCACAAACCGAATGACATCATCATCAACCAAGCAACTTAAACACACCAAGGCAGCCATTTTATCTAGGACTTTGTTTTAGGCCCCTGACAGGCTGCCACTGGATATCCATCTGTCAGAGGTATCCAGTACCTCCTCGGATATACCCAACACCAGCGTCTGGACCTCCTAACAACCTAAAAGTATACCTTTCCCTCTCACAGTCCCTCAATCTTCCAACCTCTGATCCATTCCCACTCAAACTCACATCCTCCCACAGACACTCAGATACTCTTTCAGCAACCTTGCTCCTTTCCTAACCACCGTCCAAAAAACCTCTCCAGCACGTCTTGCGATCCTTTCCCTCTCAGCATCCTCCGATCCTTTCCCACTCACAAATACACCTCCCCGCAAGCCCTCACAAACTGCTTCCTACAGCTTGCTGCCCTCCAAAACATCCTCCTACAGTGCTCTCCATCATCCTCCGATCCGATCACTCTCACAGGCCCTCAGATCATTTTCCCTCCGTCTTCCTCCCCTCCTAAACAATGCCATCCGAACCTCTGCAACACCGTCCTCCGACCCTTTCCCTCTCAAAATCATAAACCCCACAAGCCGTTAGAGACGCTTTCCGCCATTTTGCAACCCTCATTAACAACACCTTCCAAAATTCTCAAGCAGCGTCCTCCGATCCGTTCACTATCACCGTCCTCCAATCCTTTCCCTCTCAGAAACACACACCCCCACAGCCCCTCAAATACTATTCCGTCCATCTTCCACCCCTCCTAACCTACATTCTCCAAACCTCTGCAACACCCTCCTCCGAACCTTTCCCTCTCAAAATCACACTCTCCTCAGGCCGTTAGAGATGCTTTCTGCCATTTTCCAACCCTCATTATCAAAACCCTCCAAATTTCTTCAGCAGCGTCCTCCGATCCGTTCCCACTCACAAACCTCCAAGCCCTAAAACACTTTCAAACCTCTTAATACCCTCCTAAGCAACGACCTCCAATCCATTACCTCTCACCCTTCTCCGATCCTTTCCCTCTCACAAAAACAACCCCCCCCCACAAACCCTCTCAGACGCTTTCCGCCATATTCCTGCACTCTTAACCAACGTCCTACAATACTCTCCATCAGCGTCCTGCTCTCCGTCCCTTCTCACCCTTCTCCAATCCTTTCCCTCTCACAATCACCCGCCCAAACCCCATCAGAAACACTCCCTTCCATCTTCCTACCCTCCTAACCACATTCCTCCGATCCGTTCACTCTCACCGTCCTCCGAGACTTTCCGACTCAGAAACACACGCCCGCACAGGCCCTCATATACTATTCCCTCCTTTCCAGCACCGTCCTACGACCCCTTCCCTCTCTCAAATACCCCAAAACATACATATACACTTTCCAAAAATTTCCTCCCCTCCTAACCACCTTCCTGCAAAAATCTCCACCACCTACCTCTGCTCCATTCCCTCTCAAAATACCCCCCATGCCCACATATACACTTTCCGCCATCTTGTTTGCCTTATAACCAACAACCACCGACCCTCACCACCAACATCCTTAAAACCATTCCCTCTCACCATCCTCCGATCCATTCCCAATCACAATCACACCCTCTTACCATCACTAAACACCCCCCCCCACAATTTCCATTATCCAAAAAATCAATCAAATGACCTAATAAACAGGCAAAAAAAAACCACGAAGGGACAAAGCCCACTCCTCCACTTAAAAAAGGACTCTAAAGGTAAGATACCCCATCTATACCCCCACAAACATGAATTCCTTACTTTCAAAAATTACCAGTTTTTCTCCTTTATACCCTAAATAAACCCACCTCCCACCCTTTAATTGCAGGACAATCCAACATCCATTCACACCTTCAAGAGATCCAGGACAACCCCAGGATACCCCACCTTCACCAAAACTACAACTCAACCAATTCAAAAATAACTCTAAAAGTAAGATACCACATCTCTACCCCCAACATTACTTCTAAAATTCCTAATATTTAAAATTCTTTCCATTTCTTATATATATAGATACTCACATAAAATCCCTTCACAAACCCACCTCCCACCCTTTAATTACAGGACACTCAAATAGCCATTTGGACCTTCTCAAGAACCACCACACACCAGGATAAACTTCTGTCAACAAAACTACAACTCCACCACTCAAAAAAGTACTCTAAAGGTAAGATATATACCCCCACAAACATGAATTCCTTACTTTCAAATATTACCAGTTTTTCTCCTTTATACCCTAAATAAAACCACCTCTCCATGGAAAGTCTAAACCAACATTCTTTATTTCTTACACTTTTAACAATATCACGAAGACAAATCAACCACAACAAAAACTTCAACAACCACGTAAAAAAAAAAAAACAAGCATCCAAAGAACAAACTCTAACCCAAACATTGACTGAATATATTCCTACTTTTCAAACTACAAACACAACGCCACAGCAACGCGTGGCCGGGTCAGCTAGTTAATAATAAAATTAGTAGTAGTAGTAGTAGTAGTAGTATTTTCTGGGAGATGCTTTGCTATTATCCTACTTGGGTAAGCATATAGAAAGCAAATAGGCAGTAGATTCTCTGACTTTTGTACATTCAATGTTTCTGAGACATTTTGAGTGCTTCTATAGAAGGAAAGTGAGAGAAAATGATTGGCAATATTAACATTGGAAGTGCAAGCCAATTTTTAAGAACATTCCCAACCCTCAAGTATCTTCCTGTGTCATTGGCCAACCATTTCAAATAGTAACTTTTACTCCTGGTTTGTAAAGAGTTTTGCTGCTTATTGAAGTCATGAAGAATTAGGGCTGGAAAGTGGAAACATAGCTGGATGGTACTGTGTTAGAAAATTGGGGGGGGGGCAGCAGGGAACAAAGATGGGAGAGTGGTGGAAAGATGGCAAAAGAGTAGGAGTAGGGTGAGGAGTAACAATGGGTTATTTTCTGATTGATTAAAATGGTCCTAAACTGGAACATGTTATGGAGCTGACTGATGCATCTGGGAGATCCGGAGTCCAGGGGAAGGGAGGTAGAATTAGATATAAGTGGTTAAAGGTTAATATGATTATTATTTGAATGTATGGAAAAATTTTGGAGTATAAATTGTGATGCTAAGGGAAGAAATAGAGATGGATGGGAAAATAAATTTAGATTTGGATTAATTAATGAATTATAGGTTGAGGATAGTTGATGTTTTTCTTTTCTTTTTGTAGATTAGAATTGGTTGTGAGATAATGGAAAAATTGCATTAGAATGATTTAAGATGATAAAGGAAAATTGCTTGATTTAGATTTTAAAATGGACCCAGTGTGGGGGGATTCGAGGAAGTCCACAATGTCAAGTTAATGTAAGAATTGATATGTTTTTCTTTCTTTTTCTCTTTTGTTTATGTTTTATTTTTATTTTATTTTTGCTTCTGAAACAGATGAACAAACCTTGTTTACTTTGCAACTGTTCTGCTTAGTTTCCTCTTGACCCGGTGTTATCCCTCAGTGTGAGCGACCAAAAGGGAGGAAAGAATAAAATAGGATGTAATATTTGCTAACTGTCAGTGCTATTGATAAGTATAGATTTTCCATTACAGCCTGCTTTGGTAATAAGTGTTAAAATCCATCCCTGGGTGCTAATCCACCCAAATAAAATATGGGTTGCCTAAGAAGCTCTGCACCTGTCTTTCTGCTGTCTGGAGCTAGAGAAATAGTGAAAAGAGTACAATGCTCTGCTTAGAGAACACCCACTGATTTTAATGGGGCAGGAAGGACTGCAGTCAGGTATGGGAGCTTATTGAAGTACATGATTAAAAAGCAACTGCCATTGTTGGGAAACCTATGTGAACACTTCACAGCTTGTATTAGAACCAGGGTTATCATTCACATTTATTGACTTGGCACCATTTTTGAGGGAAATTGGGCAAAAAAAAAAATCAGGCCTCGATGACTTAACCTGCAGAAGAAGATTTTTTTTAAAAAAAAATCCCTGACCCACAGGTCAGAATTTCACCAAAAATCTGAAGTTATCCAATTCACTGAAAAATGGTGCCAAACTGTTGCAAATCCTCCCCTGATACATTTGGCGGTGGAAACAGAAGGGTTTTTCTCATAGGCAAAAAAATCAGGCCTCGACAACTTCACCTGCGGAAGAACATTTTTTTAAAAAAATAATAATCCCTGACCCACAGGTCAGAATTTCACCAAAAATCTGAAGTTATCCACTTCACTCAAAAATGGTGGCAAACTGTTGCAAATCCTCCCCTGATACGTTTGGTCATGGAAACAGAAGGGTTTTTCTAATAGGCAAAAAAATCAGGCCTCAACAACTTGACCTGTAGAAAAACACTTTTTTGAAAAAATCCCTGACCCGCGGGTCAGAATTTCACCAAAAATGTGAAGTTATTCACTCAAAAATGGTTTTCCACAGGTTAAGTTGTCGAGGCCTGACATTGGGGGGAATGAGAAAAAATCTTCTGTATCCATCGCCAAACGTATCAGGGGAGGATTTGCAACAGTTTGGCACCATTTTTGACTGAATTGGATAACTTCAGATTATTGGTGAAATTCTTTTTCAAAGAAATGTTTTTCCGCAGGTTAAGTTGCCAAGGCCGGATATTTTGGGAATGAGAAAAAAATCTTCTGTTTGGCACCATTTTTTAGTGAATTGGATAACTTCACATTTTTGGTGAAATTCTGACCCGCGGGTCAGGGATTTTTTTCAAAAAAGTGTTTTTCCACAGGTCAAGTCGTCAAGGCCTGATTTTTTTGCCAGTCGCATGAGCACTACACTACAGCATGGACATAAACTCATACGTTCAACCACTGAAATAAACACCCAATATGCAGCAGTGGAGATTTATGTCAGGCTACTGCTTTATGAATATACACTGTATATTGTATACACTGTATACAAGTTCATTGGTTCATTGCTTAATTGGTTTGGCAGGCCCCCGACCTGCTCAGGCCCCCGGCAGATTTTTTCAAAAATATTTTTTCGAAGGTGAGGGTGTTGAGGCCATATTTCTTGATTCATGATTTTAAAAAAACGGTTCGATTTCCACCTCCAAACCTTTCAGGGGAGAATATGGAAGAGATTGGCACCATTTTTGAGTGAATTGGATAATGAGTGAATTGGATAGGGTCAGAATTTCACCAAAAACGTGAAGTTATCCAATTCACTGAAAAATGGTGCCAAACTGTTGAAAATCCTCCCCTGATACGTTTGGCGGTGGAAACAGAAGGGTTTTTCTCATAGGGGAAAAAAATCAGGCCTCGATGACTTGACCTGCAGAAAAACATTGTTTTCAGAAAAAACCCTTACCCGCGGGTCAGAATTGCACCAAAAATGTGAAGTTATCCAATTCAGTCAAAAATGGTGCCAAACTGTTGCAAATCCTCCACCGATACATTTGGCGGTGGAAACAGAAGCGTTTTTCTCATAGGCAAAAAAAAAAAAAATCAGACCTTGACAACTTAACCTGTGGAAAAACCTTTTTTTTGAAAAAATCCGTCGTCAGAATTTCACCAAAAATGTGAAGTTATCCAAGTCACTCTAAAATCGTGCCAAACTGTTGCAAATCCTCCCCTGATACATTTGGTGTTGGAAACAGAAAGGTTTTTACCATAGGCAAAAAAAACCAGGCCTCTATTTGCAGGTTTTCTCTCAGCAAAATCCACTATTTTCTGAAACCACGCACAATTGGAGCAGTATTTCTTGATATCAGTAAGGCAACCGAGATGATCAAATGTCTGGAAACTGAGCCTTTTGAGGAATGGTAGAGGGAGCTGGGTATGTTTAGCCAGGAAAAGGAGAGACTCAGAGCAGATGTGATGGCCATATTCAAATATCTAAAGGGCTGTCACATGGAAGATGGTGCAAACATGTTTTCTCCTTTTCCAAAGGGTAGGACACAAACCAAGAAAGTAAATTCCAACTAAACTTCAGAAATCTATTTCTGACAGTAAAAGCTATGATCCATGGCTAGCTGTGATCCATAGCTGTTCTGCTCCATAACTGTGGAGCAGACAGTGGAGCAGAATCCTTCAGAAGCTGATAGACTCTTATTCATTGGTGGTTTTTAAGCAGAGCTTGGATGGCTATCTGTCATGGATGCTTTAGCTGAGATTCCTGCAATCCAGGTAGGTGGCCCTAAGGGTCCCTTCGAACTTTACAATTGTATGATTCTATGTTTGCCCACCTCCTCCTGACCTGCTTTGCTGGCACAATCAGGAGAGGGACTCTTGGCAAGTTGTGAGGGGAGGGGATATTATAGATTGTGTTTTGTGGAATCTGTGATATGCACCTGAGAGAAGGACTCATTGAGATCACACCCTTCCCCCTAAGGAGCCACAAAAGACCCTCACATGAAAACCCCACTATCATCTCAGATCTGATTGCTCTCCAAGCAAACTACATGCCTCACACTAAGGTCAGGAACCTTTAACAAGCCTGGAAGACAACTGTTAAAACTTAGAATGAAGAAGTGGAACCTGCAAGCAAAGGCCACGGTGCATCTTCACTCCCTAACAGGTATGTTTCTGTTCTGAGAGCTTGGTGGGCATGACTTCTTCTAGAATAAACTGCCTGAGGCTCAAGCAGGTGTCATGGACTAGTTGCAGCCCAGAGAGTGGTGGGACGATGATGAGTGGTCAGAAGGAGAAGACAAGGAAGAGGTCTCAGAAGCTGAACAGATAACAGGGCTTAGTGAGCTGGGAGTGTCTGTGGCAGACAGAAGTCCAGAATCAGAGGCGAAAGCTGAAGCAAAAGAGTGGGAAGAGAGAAGCCAAGAGGCAGAGATGAGCCTGGAGAGTCACGGGTATCTCCTGCTGCTGTGACAAGCTCCCCTCTCCACTTGTCTCCCAGGACCAGAAGAGGCATGAAAAGGATGAGGCAGCAACAGGCTCCCATCAGCCCCCTTCAGCATGGCCAGTGGTCAGGGATGGTGGGAATTGTCTTCCACATGATCTCTGACAATATATTGTGCTCTATTGTGATGTGAGGGTTATAAAGGAAGCCCCTTATACACAGAAAAATCAGGAAATGAGAAGTAACCAGTATTCATATGAAGAAACTCATCCCCAAGGGCTGTAAAATCAAATTATAAGCCTGGCTAGGAAGACTCTGGACCTCTTAACATTTATCGCAAGTGCTAAATTAGTTAAAACATAATTGCATTTAAAACGGTGAAAGTGAATTGAAGATGGAGATGCTAATTATTCTCCCTGGTTTATTTTATAATTATGGGTTCGTTGAGTTAATGATAAAGAGACAGCAGCTATATTTTCTATTTCGGGACTACACTGGGGCTCAAGCTTGCCTACTTCACATGCTCTCTGTACTTAAAAACATAGCTCCTGCATCCAAGAGTTGATTGAATGCTTGTGGCACTCTCCACATTATTATTATTATTATTATTATTATTATTATTATTATTATTATTATTATTATTACACCCAATCCCTTTGACTGGTTTGCCCCAGCCACTCTGGGTAACTTCCAGCATAATAAAAACACAGCAAAATGTCAAACATCAAAAGCTTCCGATACCCGATACAGGGCTGCCTTCAGATGTCTTCAGAAAGTTGTGTAGTTCAGTGAACCCCTTTCCTTACTGTTGTTTCACATTTTAGTGCCTGAGCTCTGTATTTGTAGACACAATGGATTGTATCCATCTAATTTTTACTCAGAGCAGACCCACTGAAATTAAGAACCATGGCCAACTTAAATCCATTTCAATGGGTCTACTCTGAATGTCACACATTAAAAACTTCCCTGATCAGGGCTGCCTTCAGATGTCTTCTAAATGTCAGGTAGTTATTTATCTTTTTGACATCTGATAGGAGGGCATTCCAGAGGGTGGGCACCACTACCGAGAAGACCCTCTGCCTGGTTCCCTGTAGCTTTGCTTCTGACAGTGAGGGAACTGCCAGAAGGCCCTTGGTGCTGGACCTCAGTGTTCGGGAAGAACAATCAATCCACCCTGGCCCTATGGCTCATTTGACTGAAACTCCTGCTAAGTGGTTGGAAGTTCATGGGAGAAACTACACTGCCCTATGCTTGTATCATAATTATATTCCTATGTTTCTTTCTTTTCTTTTAAATCAAAGGGGCTAGCACACATGCAGTTGATCTCAGCAGGGTAGCCTTACCAGATCTCCAGCTTTGGCTCAGACATTCCAGCCTCACAGCCCAACCTTCTGAGCTCTGGGCCAACTACAGGTTTAGGAGGCCCTGGGAAAGTTGTGCTGTGCTGTGCTGTGCTCTGCAAGCACACACATGTGGCAAACTGCCAGCAGTCAGCAAAGACCCTGATGGTTATGATGTAACAATATAGTAGGTTCTTGTTCTTCCGTTTCACAATGCTTGATTCTTACAAGATAGCATATGTAATGTCTTGGAGGCTTCAGATATATGGTGGTGTAGGGGTTAATGTTGCAGATGAGGCTCTGAGGGACCAGAGTTGAAATCCCCATTCAACCATGATGCTGATGATGATAATAATAATAATAATTTTATTATTTATACCCCACCCATCTGACTGGGTTTCCAGCACATATAAAAACAATAAAGCGTCAAACATTTAAAATTTCCTGATACAGGACTGTCTTCAGATGTCTCTTAAAAGTTGTGTAGTTCTTTACCTCCTTGACATCTGAAGGGAGGGCATCCCACAGGCAGGGCGCCACCACTGAGAAGGTCCTCTGCCCTATTCCCTGTAACTTCGCTTCTCGCAGTGAGGGAACCACCAGAAAAGGCCCTTGGAGGTGGACCTCAGTGTCCGGGCTGAACTATGGGGGTGGAGACGCTCCTTCAGTGATCTTCAGCTAGTCCTTCTTTCTCAGCCCAGCCTGCTTCACAGGGTTGTTGGGAGGATAATGTGAGGAGAGGGAGAAATGTATATACTACCCCGAGCTCCTTGGAGGTACCTTTAATTGATAAGTTTAGTTAAACTTACTTAAGTGCTACACCAGAAACAAATGAACGAGGCCGTTTTTTCTTGGTGCTTGACTTTGTCAAAGCACCAAGCAGAAGGAGCACCCAAATCTGTTTTGTGCCTCTAGTTAAAATCTGTGACACTCGCCAATGCTATCAACACCGTCTCTTTAAAGAAAGGCACCATGAGTGGTCATCAAGGTAGTGGCATGAATTCGTCAACAGCGAGAGATTGTTGTCAGGGAAACTCACCAGAATGAGCTGTGTGGCGGGGTAAGGAATCAAACTTCATCTTAAAAGGATAACTAAAGACACTTCTTACAAACTCAAGATAAGGAAACAAACTGCAGGACATTCTGCAGAGACTGAAGGGCTCCTTTGTGGTCTACAGTGGTACAATCCAAGCAAAAAAATTGTGGGTGCCTGGGTCCCCAGACCCCCCTGGAGATGGTGCCAGTGACGGAATACCCGTGTGGCCCTCCAGGGTCCCATCATCCTTGACCACTTACTTACTTACCACTTACTTGCCATGCTGGCTGAGGCTAATGGGAACTGGAGTCAAACCACATCAGGAGGGCCGCATGTTCCCCTTCCTTGCGGAACTGACCTTTCCCCCCTCATCTGCCTTGGAAATTGCATACCCACAGAGCCCTCCATCAGAGCTGTCTTTGCCTGGGGGGTGGGGGGTGGGGGGTGGGGAACCAGGAGCTACAACCTGTCCAGCTACATAGGTGAAATATATTGTCTCCCACAGAGTCAAAAATGTCACAGTGACCCTCCCTGCTGGATCAGACCAAAGGCCCATCTAGCCCAGCATCTCGTTCTCATAGCAGCTAACCGGATGTCGGTGGTAAGTCCGCAACCCGGACATGGTCGCCAGGTACCACACACACAGGGAGAGGGAGATTCTCCTCCATGGTTACCAAGGAACCCACAAAGAGCATCATTTGAAACAGCCGCAGGGGTCTTGGGATTAGACATCGTCCATAGCTGTTCCCCCAGTGCCTGTACAAGCCATCACTGCCTTTTTAAAAAATAATCGTATTCTACGTACACAGGTTTTCACTTGGAGCTTCACTGTCTAGTAGAAAGGCAGGCTATAGAATCATCAAATCAGTTAATTGTATCCACGTACAGGCTCAAATGCCCTTATTATACAAGACCGAATATAGCAATCTTGGCTTTCAAGAACATGTTTAGGGGGAAAAACCTTCTCATGTGGGGCCAAGAGGCTGTCAAAGATGTCCCTTGCATTGTCCTAGGATCATCCTGACAGAATGGGCACCTGATATTTCTTTGCCATGCCATTTTGAAGCTGTCAATTGAGGGATTTAGCAGCAAGACTCCCATTGCAGCCAGCAGGAGACGAGCCATTAAAAAGCCCTTGTGAGAAGCTTTAGAAGCAACTCACTAATGTCCCCATTTCTGTGTCCAAACAGAACGGTTATCTGTCAGTAAGGAGGCGGCGGGTGGCACATCAAAACTTGGCTCTCCTGTTCGACAGGAGCTTCCATTTGCACACAGCAGGATAATTTGGGTTCTCTCAAAGCTTGGTTGGAAGTGTTTTAATTCTTCTCTGAGCGGACATAAAGATAGGCCTCCCAGATCTGGCCAAGGCTCCTGACCGCACCGCAAGGCCTCAGTCCCCCTTTGCTCTGTACTTTTCTACAGTCTTTCCCTTGAGAGACAGCCTCTTCAGCTGACCAAAGCATCAGGTCCTATTCTGGGGAGAAACAGACCAAACTGCAATGATGTCTGGGAAGGAAAGAGCGACAGTGAAGGTAACTGTCTTCACATCCGTGCAATGCTTTGAGTACAAAGTGGCTGGGGAAACCCAGCAGGATGGGTGGGGTATAAATAATAAAACAATTATTAATACAAGGCTTCTCAGCCCTTTCCCAGCCCTTAAACGTACGACTTACCCTTTGCGATCAATCCTGGCTACAGACACAAATCCCTCAGGAATCCTCTCCCCTTTCCGTTCCATTTGCCACAATCACATTATTCATATTTTAATTGCATTTTTGTTGCTGCTTTGATTTGGAGCATCACATGGCAGGACAGAGTCTCAAACAAAGATGTGCTCTTCCAAGCCCACAAGCTCAGCATGTTTGCACTCCTGTCTCAGCGATGTCTACGCTGGCTTGGTCGTGTGCACAGAATGGAAGATGGCAGGCTCCCCAAGGACGTGCTTGAAGGGGAGCTGGCTTTAGGCTCCATTCCTTTAATGTCTTCATTGGCATCCAGTGTTGGTGCATAAGCACTTAAAATAGTAGTAGCCTGTTGGTTTTTTGGTAAGTTTTATTTGAAAGGTTGAAAGTTGCTCATTAATGCCAGTAGGGACTTCACAAGATCATTTTTGATAGCAAAGCCTACCCCATGTATTCGATGTTCTTTTTTCAGGTAGACCTTTCCAGAAGAATGTATAACCTCCTCTTTCTTCCTTCAGTTGTCCCTCGCCTGCTCTTTGAGTTTCTTGAAGCGCTGCAATATCGATGTTAAAACATCGCAACTCTTTTGCAATGATGGCAGTCCTGCGTTCAGGACGCTCATTATCTTCGTTATATTGTTCTGTATATTCCATGTTCCAAAGGTCAATTTTTATGACCTCTGGGTGGTGACTCCACTGAGTGCAGTAATCCAGTCAGGGGGAAAGTGAGGCAGGCTATGTCTAGGGCACCTTTTCTAGCCCTTCCCCCTTTTGGGGGTAAGCAGAGTGGATCCTAAATAAGACTGCTCAGTCATGGATACAGCTGCCAAGCTACTCAGCTGCCTCATTCCTTGAGTCAGAACAACTGAGTCTGTATCCACTGCCCATGTGCCATGACTAGGAGCTTCCAGATTTCATGGTCCTTTCCCCGTTACCATGGGACTTTGCGGGGTTTGGGTTTGGGATGGGTTTTTGGAAAATGCCTATGCATGAATTTGTTTTATTTGTGTATTTATTTATTTGTGTAGATCAGTGCATGCTGACCAGCACATCGTCTTTGCAGTAAGGCTCTGTTCTGATGGCATGAATGTCACAATGACTGGTAGATTCTTATCTGCTGCAGCCCCCATCCACCTTCACAGCCATTGTAACATACCACCTGTTATCTTCTGCCTGTGCTGCCATTGAGAATTTCTTGGATCATTCTTTGTCTAGCTCCTCCCCCTTGACCTTACCGCCTTGGGTGACCCTCCTGGGAGTACGAGACTCTCCACAAGGATCATAGGAAGGTGCAAGCCCACTCACTACAACAAGGTGATGATCCAGCGAGTGATCCAGACGCATGCAAATTCCGAAGAGTGATTTTTGCTTAACTGAGCTTCAATTCAGTAGATAAGATTGGATTTTTGCAAGGTGCAGAGCAACGAGAAAAGCTCTCGGATGCCGGGAGAATTAATTGGTACACAATACAATTAAGAAAACGGGCCAAGCAAAAGTGTGGATGAGCACTCAGTGGAGAATAAAGCATTCTTGATATGCTCAAATCCCAACTTTACTTCTGATCTTCCAGGACTGTGTTGTGGCTCAAAATTAAAGCCTCATTATACTATTCATCTACTGACTACAGTTCTACACGACTCCTTCATCACATGCGCACACAAGGCAATAAAAATTGCTCTTCTTAGTTATGCGTTCCCCTTCCCCTTGCCAGAAGTTCAATCAAAGCAAAAGCTCTAGCTAAAGACACGACTTGGAAGTCAGCTCCTGGAGTGGCCTTGAACTTCTTGACTCTTCTCATTAAGCAGCTTGGCTCAGGAAGGGCAGACTGACTGAAGCCACCGCAGTGCCCCTTCGTGCAATATCCAATTACAGCCGCTTCTCTTTCAGTCTTTCAAACTACTAGATAGCGGGGGGGGGGGAAGGGTGCCACTCAAAAGCTAAATTTGGCACCTAGGCAGAGACATTATGATCTCCCCACCGTCTGATTCTTCCTTAGACACATGACATAATGAAGTGGCAAGGCCTGAAATGTCTGACTTGAGTTCCTACCAATTACAGCAGGCTTCCTCTGACATAAAGACCCTCGCTGCGGGTGTGACAGTATGATAAACTTGAAACAACCATCTGCATGAAGTCTGAGCCTAGGCATGCACCCCATAATACACTCCATCTCCATGTCAACCTCAGACTAGTTGACCTGCAGAGGTCAAAGTCTGAATTGCTGTCACTGGGTTAAGATATAAAACCTGCCTGCAGCAAGTATTCTGCTCATATTTGTAAAGTGGTACCTTGACTTACGAACGACTCGACAACCGAATTTTTCGACTTACGAATGGGGCAAATGGCCGCACGCTTACGAATTTCTCGACATTCGAACGGAAACCGTGGCGGTTTTAGATAGGGTTTTTTTCCCGACTTACGAATTTTTAGATGGGGCTGCTCTGACTTACGAATTTCCAATGCATTCCTATGGGAAATTGCGTTTCCAATGGCGCTTTTCGACTTATGAATTTTCCGACCTACGAAGGTGCCTTCGGAACGGATTAAATTTGTAAGTCGAGGCACCACTGTATCTCAATGTGCTGCATGCAGCTTCTATGCTTCTACCACAGGATTTTTTTCTTCAGTGTGAAATTCAGCATCTCCTGAAGCACATAGTAATCTTAATGCGATGTCCCTTAGGTTAGGGTGGTGTAACACGATTTCTTGCACTGTCCCCCACATCCCAATCATTGCCCCAGCTCCTTCACCTCCAGCTCTTCACTATAACTATTTCACCATGCAAGTTATCAAGATTTTGAACAGCCGCTTCCATTTCAACCTTGTAGATACATGTTGAAGTACAAAGGTCGAAATCACAGCTAAGAAGCTCAAATCATATACATGACTGACACTCTTCTTTGGAATGTCCAGACTTTAACATTCAAAAACTTGCATGTTACACTAGGGTAAAGTGTGCCTGTAAATGTGTAGCTCAAGAAAGCCATAAACAGAAAAGGTTGTGGGTGAGATGTTTTGTTGACTCCTTTTTCACTCTGAAGGGACAGCTAAAAACATTTGGTCATCCTACCTCACCTGGGCTGCATCAATAGGAGTATAGCATCTAGATCAAGGGAAGTAATAGTACCACTGTATTCTGCTCTGGTCAGACCTCACCTGGAGTACTGTGTCCAGTTCTGGGCACCACAGTTCAAGAAGGATACTGACAAGCTGGAGCGTGTCCAGAGGAGGGCAACCAAAATGGTCAAAGGCCTGGAAACAATGCCTTATGAGGAACGGCTAAGGGAGCTGGGTATGTTTAGCCTGGAGAAGAGAAGGTTAAGGGGTGATATGATAGCCATGTTCAAATATATGAAAGGATGTCATATAGAGGAGGGAGAAAGGTTGTTTTCTGCTGCTCCAGAGAAGCGGACACGGAACAATGGATTCAAGCTACAAGAAAGAAGATTCCACCTAAACATTAGGAAGAACTTCCTGACAGTAAGAGCTGTTCGACAGTGGAATTTGCTGCCAAGGAGTGTGGTGGAGTCTCCTTCTTTGGATGTCTTTAAGCGGAGGCTTGACAGCCATCTGTCAGGAATGCTTTGATGGTGTTTCCTGCTTGGCAGGGGGTTGGACTGGATGGCCCTTGTGGTCTCTTCCAACTCTATGATTCTATTACTCTAACAGGACACAGCCTCAGAAAACATATTTGGAACAAATCTAGGATGATTTATTAGCCTAATTCAGTTCAGGTTCTCACCTTCATATCATACAGACTCTGCACACACAGCAAAATGCACCTCAGGAATGCCCTTCTTGACAAATTCTTACAAGTAACAAGGGTAAGCTAGTTTTGAAACTCACTGGGGGAAATGGCAACAAAGAGAAGAAATCAGATATCCCTGACCGATTTTTTGGTGAATATAATATGCCACACCTTCAGCAGGAGGTTCCCAGATAGCTTACAAACACAAGAGAAAAATACAAGACAATAAAAAAAATCAATAAAAAGCAGAGGTAGATCAGCAAACTCAAGATGCTTTTAAACAAGTACAATATATAAAAAGCTGAGGAGAATTTTTAAGCGCTGGTAACTCACCAAACCAGGCCCTGAGTCAACAACTGCAGAGATTATTGTGATCAGAATCTAGGGGTGTGAATTAAGACCTGAATTTGGCTACACTTGTACGCCAGTATTACGAATGGGGCCTGCAACAGGATTATGGGTGTGCCCCACACAACCCCTGATTCCTGTCACCTCCTTTTCCTCACCTGACACTCCATTTGTGACTCTCTCTTTTGACCCCATTTTTTTGGGGGGGGGGGGAAACCTTTTCATTAAAGATTTCTGAGTTTACAAAAATACGCACATTGTCTCTTTTTTCAAGTTGTGTTACAGATCAGTTTCATTGGTTGTGAGACATTAGTGTTGCATACAGTATTAGGTTGGGAAGAAAAGAGGGGGAGGGTGCATGGGGTCGTGTGGTAATGCCTCTATCCTTCTACTTAGTGTATGTGTGGGGTTTTATGTCAGCGTCACTTGTGTGGGTTCCTTTTTCTGTTCACTTGTTATATTTCCTTGGGGGTGAGGGAGGTTGTGGGTGGCCCAGGGTTTGGTTAGTTGTCCTTGGTTGGCAGATTCTTGTTGTTGTCTTGTTGGGCTGTGTGTGATGAAGGGGAACCATACCGGAGTGAAGGCGTCTTCTTCTATTTGTCCCCGTGTCAGCTTCAGTTTATTGGTTAACTTTTCTAGTAAGGCTGTTTCCCATATTGTTTGATACCATTGGTCCATGTTTACTCCTGACAGCTCTCTCCAGTGCCTGGCTATGGTGCTTCTGCGTGCTGAGAGGTGGTGGGTTATGAGTTCTTTATAATGTGAACAGACATTGTTATCTTGGAAGATGTTGAGTAGGGTCAGTTCTGGGGTGACTTCTAATACCTGCTTAGTTATTTTGTGTATTTCTTATATGACTGATGTCCAGAAGAATTGGATTTTGGGACATTCCCACCACATGTGGAGGTACATGCCTGTGGAGGTGCAGCCACTCCAGCATTTTGGTGAGGCTCCTGGGCGTATCGGCGCTAGTTTCCGTGGTGATAGGTACTATCTGTAAGTGAGTTTCAGGGTTCTTTTCTTTTAGCTAAGATGGATTTAAAGGGGGGTTTAGACCACGCCCAATCCATTGGGTGAGGTTAACTCCATAGCCTATGTCGTCCTCCCATTGTTCTTTGATTATGTCGATGGGGGCTGTGGGATTTTGGTGCCGTATTTTTCATATTGTGGATACCATTCCCTTGCCATGTCCCTTTGCTGTTAGGACGAGGTTTTCAAAGGTTGTCAAGGGCCTGGTTGATGCTGATTTTACTACTGGATTGTTTAAGAAGGTATGTAATTGGTGGTGTGTTAGCCAGAGTATTTGGGTGTTCCCAAGTTTTTCTTGAGGCCACTTGATAACTCACTGCACCTGGTGGCAAGAGCTGGGAGGGATAAAAGCTCAGCATTTCCCTTCAGCTCTGCCACAGCAATGCGATCCCTGCCTTGTTGCATCTGGCCTCCTGTTCTTTGAGCCTTCGCCTTGCTCCTCGACCCTTGGACCTTTGCCTTGCTGACGCCTTGCTCCTTGACTCCCAGACCTTCGCCTCCGCCTTGCTCCTTGACCCCCGGACCCTTGCCTCCGTGACACCCTGCTTTCCAACCTTTGGTTCCTCGACCCTGCGACTGCCTGCTGCTGGACCCTCAGCCCTGCACCATCCGGACCCCATTCCTGCTTCCACACCACCATCTTGTCCCAGGTCCTGACGTCCTCAGGCGGGCCTGCTACCTCCCGCCAACCAGACCATGACACCAGGGGGATTAGTGGGGATGGTGTTGGGGACAGTTTGCCTGCTTCTTCCTTCCATGCTTTAAGTATGGTTTTGACCCCATTTCTAACCCCATCTTGCTCTTCCCTCCTTCTAGTCCTCTCTCCACCTTATCCACTTCTGCCCTTCTAGCTCTCAGCTGCTCATTCACCTCTTTCTCCCTCTCTGCCACCTTCTACCTCCTGTTTCCCCTCCCCAGCATGAAGAATCAAGCACCTGAACAATGTTTTCTTTGAAAGTGAGCCTTGCTCACACGAGACCAGAGAAAGTCAGGCCTGTCCGCACACATGTGTCATTGCCTTCTAAGCCTTCAGTTCCCATTTTGCCTACAAAGATGTTTGCACAGGTCACCCCAAGTTCAGCAATAGAGGGAGTGACCGAAAAGAGTACCACCTGCTCTTTTGGCTTCAAAGTTTCTGTGTATGCCAGATACGAAAAAACCCTAGTCAACAGAGTTGCAATTATGTGTTTTCCACAACAGGGAAATGTTCAAGTCAGTATCTCTCTCTCAAAAGGAAGCATTCTTCGGAGAGAAGCTGAGCTGCTTTTCTCACAGGTAAATATAATAATAATAATAATTTATTATTTATACCCCGCCCATCTGGCCGGGTTCCCCCAGCCACTCTGGGCGGCTCCAGCCACTCTGTAAAAATGCTTCTGTAATTCCCTGCTGTGAAATATTTGCTAGCAGCAGTGCTCTGTCACTACAGAAGATAGGCAGCACACTGTATATTGCAAAGTAGATCTTGTTATTTTGGTATATTTTGTATTCTGTCATTCTCCTTGAATGAAGATTTAGCCTTCCTCCTAAATGTTAGGCTGGGAGACAGCAGCTTTCCCAAAGCCATGCTGGGAGCCTCTTATTGGAACATAGATTTGAAACAAGTTTTCCAGACCTGAAGCCACATCTAGGCCACTCAGCGCACTGCAACACAAGTTGTTGATGAAATGCAGCCCTCTCAAGTGGAATATCCACTTTGATATGAATTCCATAAAAAAGGTGACTAAGGAACTATGACTCTAGGCACTGATCAGAGAACCTTGCCATTCCTTTCTACATTCTACAGTGATTCCACTCCTTAAGGTGAAACACATTAAAAAACGCCTTGCTGGATCCATCCAAAAAGTTTATGGCTTTGGAAGCTCACAAGAAGGACTCGGAGGTGGCCAACTTCTCCTGTGGTTTGCCCCAGCATCTGGTACTCATAGGCAGATGGCCTCATAACCTTATATTTCAAATTATTCATTAATTCATTGTTGAGAACTCACTGCTTGATAAGGTACTGGAAAAACCATTATCAGGAAGGACTCTGCTTCCCTCATCAGGACTGTACGTTTGTCTACAAAGGCTATTTAGTTCCTCTTGAAGCTACATGGTAGAGAGTAATTGGTTACACATGGCTAGTGTATGGCTTAGAGGCCTAGCTGGGAGGATGCTATATTCACTTGACCAGAGCAGTGAGGTGGCAAAAGTCTTGCAAACTGAGGCCAACAGAAATTATTGTACTCCAAATAGGTCACTTATTTCTAAGAGTCCATTAACTCCTGCTTAACCAATGATGAAGAGGGTCGTATAGATAGAACGGTAGAGTTTGCCCGAATACTAACTAATAGATTAATTCATTTATGACCCAAGCCATTACAGTTAAGGGAAAATGAAATCTTTTTTTAATGGAGCTGTAAAAATATTATAGGCACAGCAGATGAAAGGAGTCTCTGTAATAAAATGGGCATTTTGCTAGCAACCAGTGACCTGATTCCTCCATTAAGTCTAACATTAGTTATTACAGAATGACAAGTGTTGGATCCAAGTCCCGCAGGTTCATCAAGCTCCAGCTAGCAGAGCAATCAGGTACTTGCTGACCTATCAGAACCTCCCTGCTCAGCTCTTGTGCACCTCGGTTGTCAAACATTTCGGAAGTTGTACGGTCTTCCAGAACCAATTATGTTCAACAACCGAGATTCCTTTGTACACACACACACACACACACACATATACACACACCCCAGAAATAAAACAAGGCCTATAGTGCTAATCCAAACTATCTCTCTCTCTCTCTCTCTCTCTCTCTCTCTCTCTCTCTCTCTCTCTGTGTGTGTGTGTGTGTGTGTGTGTGTGTTTGGAGCAAATCCTCCCCATCTCACTTAAAGGATAAGCACAACAAGAGGCTGCATATGACTAGATACCCTCCAAATTAAGGATCAAACTTTTGGATAAATTAAAACGTTTTTACCTGTCACCTAAAAGCAATTGATGGCACCAGACATTCTTCCCTGGAGATAATGTTCCACAGACAGGGAGCTGCTGAAATGGCCAGATTTCTTTGTCGTCACCTCTCACACCTCCCTGAGAAAGCACATGGAGAGGGGCCCGTGCAGTCATACTAAGACTGGTGATGCTCGGATTGTCTTGCCCCAGTGAGCTACTGAAATCTGAGCTGCAGTTTCCAACCATCTTCAGAAATTCATTGAGGTAATCTAACCTGGAGGTTTTCTGTCAGCCACAACTGTACAGTGGTACCTCGGTTTATGAACACAATTGGTTCCGGAAGTCTGTTCATAAACTGAAGCATTCATAAACTGGAGTGAACTTTCCCATTGAAAGTAATGGAAAGTGGATTAATCTGTTCCAGACGGTCCGCGGAGTAACCGTTCATAAACTGAAGCGAACTTTTCCATTGAAAGTAATGGAAAGTGGATTAATCCGTTCCAGACGGGTCCACGGAGTACTCAACCTGAAGCGTACTTAACCCGAAGCATGGGTGTAATTGGTTCCGGAAGTCTGTTCATAAACTGAAGCGTTCATAAACTGAAGCGAACTTTCCCATTGAAAGTAATGGAAAGTGAATTAATCCGTTCCGGATGGGTCCGCGGCATTCGTAAACCGAAAATTCGTAAACCGAGGTGTTTGTAAACCGAGGTTCCACTGTACTTTACACATTTCAGTTTGTGTAAAGTCATGCTTACGTATTTAACATCACACACACACACACACACACACACACACACACCGCACATCAGGGTAGTCGGATTGTCTTTGTGAACTTTGAGAGAGATACTGTGTTGCATGTGTAATTCTTCAGTGTTGTCTGGAAGTAAGGAGAATTTCCCCAAATATCATGTGTGGCAAAATGTATCCATTCATGAACCAAAATATTACATGTACACTCTGTAATGCTGCTACACTACGCAAATGTCTATAACATACCCTCCAACATTTCTCTGGTGAAAATAGGGACATCCCATTCCATAAAAATAATTCTACTGTTTATACCCCACAGATCATACTAGGCTGCCTCAGACACTCTGGGCAGCTTCCAACATATATAAAAACATAATACAACATTTAAAAAATCTTCCCTATACAGGATTGCCTTCAGATGGCTCAGGGTTGGATAACTCCATACCCTCCAACGAAAATAGGGATGCCCTAAGGAAGAGTGGGACATTCCAGGATCACATCAGAAATAGAGACAGCTTCTCTAAATCAGGAACATCCCTGGAAAATAGGGACACTTGGGCCAAAAGTTCCTGTTTCAGTTAACTGGTAGTGTAGTAGTGTTGTATTGTTTTTAATATTCGGTTGGAAGCCGCCCAGAGTGGCTGGGGAAACCCAGCCAGATGGGCGGGGTATAAATAATAATAATAATAATAATAATAATAATAATAATAATTTTATTTTTATTATTTATTATGTGCATATTGAAGGGAAACAGGTGCTACTATCCATAGCAAGTACAAAAAAGTTTCCCCATAATTTTATGAAGGTAAAATTGCATGACTAAACTTAAGCCAGGCCTGCCTTTAGTTTAAAAAGGGGGGGGGGGGTTTGAAGGGAAATCTTGCTTGGTTTTCCACACATGGTTAATGGACCCTCCCTAAAGGCAGATGAGATCAACTGTGAAATGTCATACACTGTGGAAAAACAACTTGGTTGGTATTCAACCAAGTTTTATCCAGAGTGGTCTTATTGAAATTAATGGAAATTAGTCATGTTCATTGATTTCTTTGTTTTGTTTTGTTTTGTTTATACTTTTCAAGTATATACATTTCATTAGTTTTACAATCAAATTTAACATTTCAAAGTTTGACTTCCCCCTCTTTCTGCGGTTCCTTAAATTTATTTTAGTATCTTCTGCATATCCAAATCCATTTAATTTGCTCATTTAATTATCTACTTTAAATACGTACTCTTATGAAACTGCAGGTTATTACAATAAACCTGCTAATGTTTTTATCTGTTTCCAATTTATCTGTAAATATTTAATAGACCATTTCCATTCTTTTATAAACGGTTTATTATATTGATTTCTTATTCTTCTGGTAAGTTTCACCATTCCTGCATATTCCAAAAAAAAAAAAAAATTGTATCCATTCTTCCTTTGCTGGGACTTCTGCTTCTTTCCACTTTGGGGCAAGTAGCATTCTTGCTGCTGTAGTAGCATACGTAAATAAATTTCTATACAATTTGGGTAGTTCTATCCCTATAAGTCCTAAAGAAAAGCTTCTGGTTGTGTTTTTTTTTACAAAAGTTATTTTGAACATCCTTTTCAATTCATTTTATAGCATTTCATTGTATATCATTAATTGAAATTAATAAACATGTTTAATGAACAGGATATATACCGTATTTTTCCACGTATAAGACGCCCCCATGTATAAGACGGCCCCTATTTTTTAACCCAAAATTAAGAAAATTCACTATGCACTATCCATGTATAAGATGACCCCTTATTTTAAACTTCAAAAAATTAGGAAAAAATATAGTCTTCTACACGGAAAAATACGGTACATGTCCACTAATTTCAAGAGGTCTGCAGTGAGTAAAACTTCACTAAATATCAGGTAGTGGGGCAAACATCAAGAAAGAAGTGGTTTTTTTTTGTACCTTGTTTGTGAGTTCTTTGGAGACAACTGCTGGACCTCTGTTGGCTAGCAAAACAACCCTATGCATGTTTACTCAACAATAAGTATTCAATGGGGCTTACTCCACTGTGTAGGGGATTGCACTATGTTGCAGGAAATGTTTGGACTGTCATCAACCACACTTTGATTTCTGGATAGTTCTGGTTGATGTAATCAGGATCCCACGGTTAAGTGATACACAAGTTTCCTGACCTCAGAACCCAACCCAGGCTGTCAACATTTTTTCCACCAGTTACCAGTAAAAATATTTTCTCCTGTAGCAGTTGAGCATCTACTGCAGTATTGCCTGGCAACCACAACAGAGCCCCTGTGTTCCAGCTGGGTGGAGTTAAGTCTCCAAAGGTGTTGATGAGATTATTCACATTTTATTGAAGTAGATTAAAGGCAACCCATGGAGATGAGATCCTTTTATCAAAGCTGCAGAGCTGTGGAGATGAGAAAAGTAACTGAAAATAAATTCTGACAATGTTTGTTCTGTTTGTCTAAGAAATAACCCAAACCCCCAAAGCACAGAAAAATTAATTATTACCGTACCTTTGATGGAAAGACCAATGCTGGGGGCTTCTGACAGCAAGCAAACACCTCCGAGGAGCAGGAACATTGATGAAAAACGATTTCCATGGTTTCACTAGTAAGAGGTTAATTCAATGTCAATTTATCTAATGCTGATGAAAGGCTGGTGTCAACCAGAGTTATGATGATAAAAAGCTCAGCAATACTTACAATACCCCAGGGTCACCATGCAAAGGGGTAATTTACAGGCATCCAACAAGTCACAAGATATAATCAGACTTCTGAAATGTGTGTCGGGGGGGGGACACAATGGCACAAGCAAGAGTTGGTGAGAACAGGAGTTGGGGTACATAACTGATCTCAAGTTAGCTTTCTAAAAATGGAGCTGAATAGGCACTCAAAAGCCATTCTGTGGCAGTCAAACAGTGATTGTGATAGCGCTTACTAGCCTGGCTCTATGATGGGTGGTATGTATGTGAAGCCCTATGTATTAGGAACACAGGAAGCTACCTTACACCAAGTCAGACCATTGGTCTGTTTAGCTCAGGATTGCCTACACCAGCCTTCCACACTTTGGGGGCTTCCAGATGCTTTGGATTACAACTCCCATTATCCCCAGTTAGCATGGTGCATATTTAGGAATTATATAGGAGTTGCAATTGAAAAGGAGAGCAACAAGTTGAAGACTGGCAGACAGTGGTTCTCCAGGGTTTCAGAATTGGGTTTTCCCTAGCCCTTTTGGAGACAGGTGCCAGGGATTAGATCTGGGACTTACTGTACTGCATGCAAAGCATGTGTACTACAACAAAGCCTAGAGTCTGTCCAAATGGATCCTCCTTTGTGACCCGTTGGTGAACTAGTGTTGACCATTAGCGCAGAGGAAGCTCACTAAACTCCTTTCCAGCCTTTCCATTACTGGACATGGTGGTCTTCGGCATGCTTTTGTTGAACCTTCTCCAACTTGGCACCCCCTCCAGATGTTTTGGACTAAAACTCCTGTACCATATGTTCAACAGTATGCCATGCTGCTTGGGACTGACCTGAAGTATAGTCTCTGATATGATTTGGAGAAAATCAAGCCTAACCCTGGCTAATGCTTCATTGCTTGAGGGGTGGTCCCTGTTGTTTTGAAAGAGCCAGTGGTGTTGCTCCCAAAGAAATTAGCTCTGGACCCTTTAGACTCAAGCAACTATCAATCCATATCAAATATACCCCTTTGAGGAAAAGAGAGGGTTGTGGTAGGGCCACTGCAAGCATTCTTGGATGGCACAGATTATTTAGATCCATTCCAATGTGGCTTCAGGCCTGATGGATGATATTTGCAGAGACTGGGACAGGAGGAGTGTGACTTTGCTCCTGTTTCTTATCACCTGTTGTCTTTTGATACCATCAGCCATGGTATCCTCCTGGACTGGCTCTGGTTAAAAAGGCAGCCTGGTTCTTGTTGAATGGTATGCAAGTAGCAGTTGCCTTATGAATCCCTTCCTCACTGGTTCCATGTCGACATCCATTTCTCACGCCCTCTAGCTGCATTTTTTCCTGCAGGTCAGCTCAGCAGGTTGATGCAGTAATCTTCAAGCTCCATAGGAAAGAGCAGAAGTTATGACGAGCGCCGGAGGCAGAAGCAAACATTTGGTCATATTCAGCCTTGCATAGATCAGAAAACTGCCAGACATTCATGCAACGCTAAGAACACTGTCCTAGTTTGGGGAGAGAATAGGCTATTTGGAATGTGGAATAAAGAGGATTGATTTTTCTCTCTCAAGACTGTCAGCACTTTTCTAAAGAAGTGCAACATCGGGTAGCTTCAGATGGAAGCACTTTGAAAGGTATTTATCAAAATGTACGGTATTATACAGGGAGGAATTATTGACTGAATTCCGTTCTGTGCAAAATGTAAACCAACAAGCCAAACCAAAAGAGAGACTTACATAGTTTATGGCCTCAAAGACCGGTGGTGCAATTATCTCATTCAGCCCAAAGCACAATAAAACACTGCTTTCAACAGGTGAGAGCTCTTAAGATGCTTCCAGGCATCAAAATTTGGGCTGATACTTGTAACATTTATGTTCTAGCAGAGGATGGAGTTGCTTTTCATTCTGACGATGCAACTCTAGTGATTAACATGTAGAGAGGGTTAAGCAAAAATTACTGCGCTTAAACAGCAAAAATCCTTTGGAAATTACATATATGTGAAAGTTTTCTGCATTCACTAACCAGTGAAAAAGTCCATGTCATACATATATGCTATGGAAAGCCCACCTTTGATTAATTTAAAAATAAAAATCTGCCTGGGGGAATAGGTCCCCCTGATCCAGAAGCCCCACCCCTGAAGCAGAAAGGTTATTTGGTTCCCAATTCAGACATTATGGGTTGGCTCTAGATCAGTGGTTCCCAACCTTTATTTGGCCATGCCCCACCTAAGCATCTCTAAAATCCTGATTTCCCCACCCCCACCCCCCGTGACATATAATTCTTATTATTCCAAAAGTGAGCTCCTATTCACGTGGAGGAAGCCTTAAAGGCCATTCACTGTTAATAACTCATTCTTGAATTGCCCCACTTAAAAATCAAATTGCCCCACATTGGGAACCACAGATCTAGATGTACAGAGTAATTGTATGCATATCTACCCAGAAGAAAGAACAGGGTATAAGGACACAATCTCTGCCACCCAATTTAAACAAACAAGGAGCTTTGCAGAAGGCTCCTTGCTTCCAAGGTCATCCTCTACAAGTTGGAGAGTGACAAGAACAGTCATGAGGGGCAATGAGCTACCTTGTTCATCTCTAGACACCCATACCCAAATGTGGAATTAACATTTACATGTAACTGTAGCCAACTTCAGGCAATATTACAGTCACCTTTATTTCAATGAAAATCAAGACATGACTTATCTTTTCCCGCTAGTTTCAGTAGGATCTATATGCTATGTATTTTTTATATATTTTTTGTATTTTACTTTTTAAGTTGCTTTCAGACTTCCTCGACTGGGGAAAGCGATGAATAAATTAAGTCTGGATTCAACTCCATAGGTTGGATCTAGCTAACCCACAGTACTAGCAGAAGCCAGTACAAAGTCTCCTGCTAGCACAATGGGGCTCCCCCCCACACACTTCTTGTCCCCACATCTGCTCTGAAGGGTGGGGAAGAGAGCGGAGAACACTCCCTTTGGCAACCAGAAATGCTTGCGCTTATCATCTTAGCACAAGGTTGAATTCCCCCTATGAGTCTACCCTTATTTGTTCAAAACCTTCATACAAGTTCCTTACTCACCTGTAAAACAGGGAAATGGTGCAATTCAGTGGCAATGTATATGTTTTTTGCAGAAAGATATAGGTTCAATCTGCAGCTTTTCTGGGGACTGGGAAAGAGCAACTTGGTTGTAGAACATACAGTGGGGTGGGCTGGAAGAAGCTTGCCCCGAAGTTTGCAATTTATAGCAGTCTTATATTGGACTGCAGAAAGATTTATGAAGATTTTACTGGATTGGCATCTATTCAAAGTGAGGAGAAACCCTCCCAGCCCCACAGTATTCAGCCCTCTCCCCATGTCTTTTCTTCCCATAGCTATGAATTATAAATGCAACCAGCTGGAAATATGAGGCCTATGAATGATATACATTAATTACAAACATACTTTACTTGGGTTATCAATCACTCTCTGTTCCCCTCCTCCCACCAAAGTAATGACAGTTTCTTTCAGCTGAAGAGTTGTGGCTGAGCTAATTTGCTGCTGCTCACTGTCAAATATATTGTGAGTCGGGGAGAGAAAATTCAGAATACAGTTAAGTGTTTAATTTGTGATCCTCCCAACAGTGAGAACAGGAGACGTGAGGGGTAGACTGCAGCAACCACATTTGTCAAGGACCCAGTCATTGCAGAAAGAAGCTGTTTTTAATGCAGGCAGGGCAGGAGTTTCACATACCTTTTAAGAATTCACTTTCCCCCCATTAGCTTGCATCACAGTGCCCTCTGCTGCACAACAGCCAAAGCAAAGCATTTCTTTCTCCCATAAGCTTTGATTTAAAACAACAAGTGGGGAAGACAGAAATAACAGGCCTGCCCACTGGCACTGCAAAGCAGATATACAATTTCTGGGAGGTGCCAAAACTCATGTGACAATTTTACCCTGCTCCTTTCATGCCCAGGTTCTCTGTGTGTGAAATAGAAGCTAGATTGTGCTTCCTCTGGTAACTGTTCAGATTTACCTATTCCACACAAATTGCAAAAACCGAGTAGTAAGATCACCTTGCGAGGACTACCTAGTCAAAAAAATGTATGCTATTCAGAAGCACTGACACTGGAGGACCATCACAGTGCTGTGAAGAAGAAAGACCACATACTTTCACAAAAACAGCTCATGGTGCAACATCACCCTCTTCTAAATCATCCATTACCTTCTCTTGCCTCACACTCCCTTTTCCACTCTTGATTTGGAGAAAAGCAGGTGCTTCCTGGCTTGAGGCACATCTGACAAGAGAACAGCCTGCTCTTTCCAGTTAAAAAGTAGTAGTAATTGGAGTTGAATTGAACTAAGTTACCAGGCTTGGCCAGAGGGGCTAAATACTAGGTGCTTTGATTAAAGACTGGGTGAAGGAGGAACAGCTTCTTCTCGAACTGAGGTGGATTGCGTGCCAGGGGGTGATGCCTGCTTTGATCATTTAGTTGGACTCAGGTTGCCATAATAGATCTTTCTCTTTCTTCCTCTCCTGCAATCAATTTGTAGCATTTGAATAAGGGTAAACAATGTGGTGCCTTTCCAGATGATGTTGTACTACAGTTCCCATTAGCCCCTGCCATTGTGGTCAATGGTCATTCATAATGGGAGTTGTACCACGTGGGCTATGGCTGCATTAGAGCTCAAACTTCTTAGGGCTAGCTCAGAAACGGCATGGGCCCACTTGCTTTGTGAAGACACAAGCAGGAAACAGGAAGCAAGCAGCCAAAGCACTTCACATGCAATTGTTTTACTCAGCACTCGGAATGTTGAGTCCTATTTGTGGAAAGAGAGTTGGTACTTTGTCTCTTGTTTATTGCACAAATCTCAGCCTTGACTTTAATCCTTACCTCTAGGCTATTTAGTATACAGTAAGCCCATAACTTACATGCATGTAACTTGTGCGCATTTAGCTTTATGTGCTTGACCACTTTCTTTTACAATTAAAAAGTGGGCGGGTGTCGAGGAAATAAACTTTGGATATCCCAACTGCAATTGCACCCCATTTGTTTTGACTATATGCGATTTTGGCTTTAGGAGCAATCCACGGAACATAACCTCCACGTAAACTGAGGGCTTACTGCAATCCATTATGGGCTGGAGTAGACCAGTTCCTCTCCTCAAGCTGCCTCTTCCATTGGGTGCAGTGGTTTGATTGCTGGGCCTGGACATGGGAAATTCTGCTTTAAATCCTTTATGTGTTCGATGGGTGTCCTTGCCCAAGCGACTATCTGCCTAATGTACCTTACAGATGAAGAGATGCTAAAATGCTATTTGGAAGAGGACATCCCATGTAGTACAGTAGACAGGATGTTGGGAGTTAGGACTAGAGCAGGCATCCCCAAACTTTGGCCCTCCAGATGTTTTGGACTACAATTCCCATCTTCCCCGACCACTGGACCTGTTAGCTAGGGATCATGGGAGTTGTAGGCCAAAACATCTGGAGGGCCGCAGTTTGGGGATGCCTGGACTAGAGAGAGCTGGGGGCAAATTCATACAAGGCCTTTGAGCTCGCTCACGTTGGCCAGTCACTTTATGAAGGTGTTAAGAGGATTCAGCCAAGAAAACACCAGATCCTTGGAAAACATATGGCCTACAAATGTAGTAAGGGTGGATACAAAAATAAGTATTTACACAGAGCTAGGTGCTAAAGAAACACATGCTGAAATCACAGAAGGCCTGACATTGTTTTTTATGAAAGACAAGGAGTGAGTGGAGTGCATACTACATTTCAAGAACACGTAAGTCAACTCCCATCAAATGTGTGTGGGGCTTCAAAATGTGTGTCTGGATTGCAGTGTTTTATATCCAATGAAATCCAAGTTACCACATGAAATCCTTACTTTCAGAGCAGCAATCTGCAGAAACAGACTGCACAGACTGATGCAATATTAAAAAGCAGGGAAGTACAATAACTAGAATACTGGTCCCCTCCAATTATTAATATTTTACATGTTCAACTATTATACAGTGGTAACTCTGGTTAAGAACTTAATTTGTTCCGGAGGTCCATTCTTAACCTGAAACTTCTTAACCTGAGATACCACTTTAGCTAATAGTGCCTCCTGCTTACACCGTAGCACAATTTCTGTTCTCATCCTGAAGCAAAGTTCTTAACCCGAGGTACTATTTCTGGGTTAGCGGAGTTTGTAACCTGAAGCGTTTGTAACCGGAAACATTTGTAACCCGAGGTACCACTGTATAGACATTTTCTTCTGAGGAGGACAGCGAGATAGCACCAAATAACAGTAAGGATTAATACCGAAAGAGTGAAAAGATTGTTTTAAAAGATTGTTGTGGAGTGGTGTACTAGTAAATTTTGAAATAAAAGAGCACATCATGGCAGCCCCAAAGTCATTACCCCCAAGGAGTCTTAAAATGTAAGCAACTGTGCAGTCTTATACACCCAATCCAAAATCAACGGGACACGTAGTAACACTCAGTTTATTATGAATTAGCGTGACTGAATTCCTATGCATAGCTTGGGAGTAAGTTTGACTGAATGCAGTAGCATTAACTTTTGACTGGACGTGTTCAAAACATTTTTGTAGGACCCATTGTTGTCACTACCCCATTATTTCCATTATTCTGTTCATCTAAAATTATATTGGATTTCAGATGAGCCAACGGATTGTGATTTGTCCAGATTTCTGTTGACAACACTAGGCGGCAGAATAATCATTTTAAAATTAAGATCCAGAACACTCTGCATCTCCCAGAATCTACCCAAGCAAACCACAAAAATGGAGACAAATAACTTGTAACACACAAAGACATTCAGAATTATGAATTTTATTCACTAAAGCAACACGGAGGAAAGTCTTTACATACAAGTTTTTAAATCATCTTTACAAGCAAGTTCCAATATACAGTATTTACTTTAATATTTTTTAACGAAATACTATGTATTAAGGGTACTTTTGCAGCTAGTACCAAATATAATACTAACACTGCAGTTAATATTAATTTATTGTGGTGCTCTTGACATTTATGTAGGCAGTGAGCAGCTTTACCACAGCAGTGATCAAAATATTTTGGAGTTTTCCGAGAGCATGGTTGTAGAAGGGACTGAAACCCGGATCTACGGCCATGATTGCATTTCAGCAGGACAAATTTCACCAGCATTAAGCACACAAGTCCCACTGATTTCAATGAGGGAGAGCCAAGCACAAACCAAACTCGCCTATGGAAATCAGCAGACCTTAAAAGTGCTTAGCTTTGCCTGAATTGTGCCCATGGTTGTCAGAGAATCATTGCACCCAGGTGAAAACAAAGACAAAATGGAAACCCCATTCCAAAACCAATATCCATTTTAATGGTATAATAAAAATGCAGATAGTTATGGGGGGGGGGGGAGAAGGTAATTATGTTCCATCCGCAGGCGTGTTACTCTACCAGTATATGAAAGGTTTCATGAATGCACATGTATTGACATGCAAGGAACGAAGAAATCACAAATGCCATTCTAATTATCTATGCTGCATTAGAACAACAACAAAAAAACAAAAAACCAGCATTTGAGACCAGGGATTGGTTTCTGTGCAGTCAACTTAAACTTCACCATAGCTGGAGAGGGAGTTCATGTTATATGCTTGTCTGAGAACCACTTGAAAGAATTGATGCTCATTGATTACACAAATGATTCACTCAACTTTGGGGAGGTGGGTGCTTAGTATTGCACATGGTTTCATTAATATATCAAAAATCATACCTAACCATATAGAACAAAGTGGAGTATTTAAGCCTCTGTTCTGGTGTCTCCAGGGGCCTCTCCTTCAAAAGAAATTGCTCACAATTTTTTTTAGCGATAGTATGCAAATGCTAGGTATTAAATAAGTGGATGCTTAGTGAGACAAGCCTTTGGGGGGCAATACCTTGCAGTAACACTCAATGATACCATGAACATTTGGAGATAATAATGAACAGGTGGCAGGGAATGGAAGAGGCTGGCAGCATTTGTAAGCTGCATCATCCATGGAAAGCTGCCGTTGTTTTAAAAGCCCACTCTAATTCCAATGCATAATCAAAAACTATTTCACTAACTCAACCACAGGCATTTAGATTAAATTTAGGCACAACTCCAAGCAACGGAGCTCATAGTTTATAAAGTGCAAAATTAGTTTTGTTTCGCTTTTACAGCTATTGTTAAAAGATAGATATCTTCAATATATATATACGTTTTGAGGAGCTGTTTTAACACTTTAGGAACTATTGCATAACGTAGGAGGATCCAGAAAGGTAGAATGCACATGTTTAAAAACCTAATCAAAATCAAATTTTTAAATATCTGCATTTAAAATACTAATGGCATTTCTTCCCTTTAAGTATTAATATTTCTTGAAATATACAACCATTAGAGTCCCAATACAGGCCTGGCACTCCAAACAGCACTTTCTACAAACCGTCATGAGCCTTCAGTTTTCCCTCTCGTCACCTGAAAGAGCTTTGTCTCACACTCTGAACTTTCTCAACATACTTTGTAACTTTCTTTGATATAGTCATACTTGGGGAAAGATTACATATCCAGTTTAGAGATAGAGAAATGCCTGATGGTGAAAGCCCCTAGCTAAGCTTCCTCTGTCAGATAATTGCCTTTGGCAGTGTGGCAACTCATTCAATTTTTCTAGCAACAGTGGCAAACTCAGCCCACCCCAAAGTTTGCATGTGCTGGCAGCACAATCTATTTAGACTATCCATCTAAACCTTACATGTAATCAATCCGCTATCCTCAGCATTGATTCTAAATTGCCAGACTTTTTTTTTTTAATGGGGCATGCAATCTTAAAATTATATTTGGAAAATACTTCCTTTTCATTAGGTACTATATTTTAGTAATTTAAGAACTAAGACCAACTCCAGTGCTAACTATTCATTAAGTGCTCTGAGGAATAGAGTTATTTTAGTAATATTAATTTTTTTAAAAATAAATAATTTCTAATTTATATCCAAGGAAATCCATAAAAGTCCAAGCTTTAAAATGTGATGCAAAGGTCTTTAATAACTGAAAACAGCTTTTAGAGTAGTTGCCCTAGGCAAGCGACAATTTCCTTCCAGAAGAGCAAATTGTCGGACTGCTCATTATACATGTTGGGGGGTTGGCAAATTATTTTTTTGTATCTGGACTGAAATTGAATTAATAAGAGTAGGTGTAGAATGATAAGATACAATCAAATTATTCCTAAAACTTCATTTACCAATGACAAATGGTCTCTTTTCTTCAACAAGATGTCTGAACATATCTAAAAGGGCAAGAAGATGCATCAATAACTTCTGCTCCAGTAATGTTTGAATATTGGAAAACCATTGAGTATCAGCTGTATATGACAATATGGGATCATGCTATATTTGTTGTTCAAAGAGTATGCTGTAATTGCACCTTGACTCCAACCAGAAAGGAACACTATTGTAACACAAACTGCTGTGCCACTGTAAATGCTAAAGTATCTACTGTAAGGATCACATCTACTAAGTAACCATTTAATCAAACTATTTGGACAGATGGAATATAAAAGGAAGTGTTTAGTCTGTCTTAATTAAACAGCATAATGTGAGAATTTGAGTTATAATCCATTTCAATGTTTGAGAAAACCATTGTACAATTTAAATCTTAGGACCTCGTATTACCCCATCCCTGGTCACAAAAATGCAACTGACGTTTTAAAAAGTTGTGTAGCTTTAGGAAGTTAGTTGTACTTTAGCCCTTTTAATGCATTATTCATGCAAAAGGGTTATACAGGGGATGTGGGACTCATTCTGACCCTTCACAAATTGAAGGATAACTTCTTGGGAATCATGTAGACCCATGTGCCGCCTTCAAGCAATTTAGAGGGTTCTAAATTGCGTTGGGAGCCTACAATGATAGGGCTTCCCCATCAGTTATCACCAAAATGTGAGGTGTTGGGAGGCAAAATTCACAACCCTGCAGTTCCCATCGACCAGCTTTGCATCTTGAAAATGTTTCCTGCTGTTGACAATTCTTGGGCGGACGAGAGTATTCCCTAGTTGAGGACAGCAACCACAAACATATGCTCTTACAGGTTTAAGGTGCATAGATAAAGTTAACCTAAGAGGATATTCTTGGTCAGTCTTATGACTAAGGAACCATGTTTGATTTATGCAAGCATCTTTAACATCCCTTCAGAGGGAGGCATATATTCTTGGATTAAAGTAAGCCCAATCTGCAAATGCTCTGGTTTCATTTTTGAAGTATCAATGTTTGAGATAGCATTCAACAAAGGATTCAAACCTACTACTGTAATATACTCGCACCTGCTTCATTTAACAGTACAAAAGGCAGCGTTTGAAAAGGCTACCTTCTAACCGTTGTTCTCTGGTTGGCATTTGAGTAAGACTTAGATGCAGTTAACCTACTACATATTTGGTTTTGGGGTGTGTGCAGTGTTTCTCATAAGAGCATTTTATTGCATATTTGCTAATGTAAGTTACAGGTATATCTTTACACTTCATTGCGCCATAAATATTTAAACTGCAACCATCTTCATACAGAGTACCTAAGAGAATTTTTTCTCCTTTACCAGTCATTTTCCATCCCTCATTCAATACCTAGGAACTAGCCACAAATGCAATATTATTAATCTCTTGAAAGAGTACCAGTTCTGTTCTTATGACTCCACAAGATGTCCCAAAGTGTTTGTGTATCTTAAAAATATTTTCTTAAAAAACAAGCTTTTATTATGAAAAATAATTTTCAAATCCCTACATTTATGGCAAAGGTTTGTGCAAACATTTCAAGTTGGGTTCATAAGACTTGCAACAGCAACATAAATTAATAAATAATGTTACAATTAAGTTAAATCTTAACATGAAAGTTATGCTGTGAAAATCCACAACACAGGTGTCATGGAGTCATTATTCCCAGGGTCACAGCACATACCATTTTACAACTATCTGCATGAAAAGGTTTTGGATGGATTAATGTTTAAAATTTAACTAATATCCATTTCACCCTGTGAAATTTTGTTTGCCCCTTGTGAACAGTGAAATATAAATTCAAAAAGTAAATACAGCAATTTGGGATCCTCCTGGCATGAAATAAAAACCCCAATTCAACACCACATATACATCATTTAGACAGTCTTGGGTTCATTGTTGTAATAAATAGGAGCATTTTGCATAGGTCTCTGAGATACAGAGTCAGAATTATGGCTGAGATTGAGGATAAAAAAACTAATTTATCACATAGTTGATGTCAGAGCCAAACGTGTATCCATAACCACCTAACATTCAGTGGTCCAAACTACTAAGGGTTGGATTTCCAGCAAGCAGCCTGTCCTCCTCAAACAAATGGTGCTTTACTCTTAGCAACCAGTAGCCATTTCAAACTTTAGTATTAAGCCAAACAATCTTCAAAGGGGACATATGGGCAATGCAATCAATGGATAGCACAGACTTTTGTAAACCATATTTTGAAGGGATGATGCACATTTCTAAATGGCACAAAATCAAGAGATTAGACTATAATAGTTAAGTACCAAAAGAACTGAAGCATTCAGTGCATGCATGCTTTTGATGAAGATTCTTGACTGAGACAAGAAAGGGTGAGAGTAAGCAGCTTTACAATACAGGACACTGAGATGTTCATATGCAAGTCATGATTTCAATTATGTCTTTGGTTTAGGGAGGCGGGAATGCCGATTAGGAGCCACACTGTCACCAGAATGAATGTTTGAATCTTGATTCTGCATATTTTCTTTTGCTTGTATTAGTTGCCTTGAGTGGTTTGTCTTTGACCAGGTATTCTGAGATTCAGGAGGCATCATGATTTTTGGATTTGTCATTTGCTTGGGCCTAAAGGAAATCGTTGGAGGACGAAGCTTTGAGATTTTCTGGCTCTTATGACTCAGATCAGACTGACTGGATGCCAGCTGCAGTTGTGTTGGGTGGCTTGGCGGCAGCTGTTCAGGCTCCTTTGAAGCAGAAGAGCCATCTGCAGATGCTGCTGCAACCGTTACTGGAGGAGGCACTAAAGCATTTTGCTTCGGAGTCTTGGTAACTCTTGAACTCTTTGGCGCTGAAGCCTGGTTTGTCCGCGAGCAACTGTTTTTTAGAACTAATTTGGTCTGCACTTCTTGACTATTTACTTGGGAAGATGAGTGAGAAGAGGGATGCGAATGTAGTGTATTAAATTTTCTACCAGACAGTTCTTTAGGTTTCTCTCTAACTTTTACATTCTTGGTGGAATGTGCATTCTCCTCTGCCTTCCTTACATTTAACTGTGTATTTAAAGTGCTCAGTTCATTTAGGCTATTGGTGAAGGAGCCATCTGCAGCATTTTGAGATTCATGGCCAGCACTTTTCTTTTGGTCTTCTGTTGGTTCACTGTGGGCCCCGATGAGTGACGTTTTTGTTAATTTTCCCTGGGCGAGGTCTGTGAAACTGGGAAGGTGGCTGGAAGGCTGTAGTACTTGAGGCTATAGGAGAGAGAGTTAGATGCCAACAATTAGGTAAAAATCAGTTAATATAAATGAAAGACACACTGATCTGTTATAGTAGTTTGAAATCCAGCTTTTCACTCAAAAGTTTACATTTGAAAAACAGGTGAAACACATTCCCAGACATCTGCAACAACAAAATAAAATCCAGCAATCTAAAATAAATTGTGCAACACAGGGGGAAATTTATTGACTCAATTGTAGCAGGAAAAATAGCCAGATCAAACAATAAAAACACACACAAACATACTATTGTAGCAAAAAGAACGTTAATGCCCAAGAAATGGTAAGCAAATTTAATGGCACACACATGTAAATGAGAAGTTACACGTATAATTTCCTATTAAGTGCTCATATGCTATAGCTATGAATAAAATTCTTAAGGTTTTATTCTATAAGGTGGGGAGGGGAAACCTATAAGGGGAAAAAAGAGATTTTTTTTTTTAATGAAGTCACTGCATAATACGATTATACAGAATGAACCCAGATTTTAGGAACATTATATTGCAATTGTCACACCTGAGAAAAGGATGTAAGTATACAACAAAGAACTCATATCTAAGTGAAAGAGCATGAGCTTTGTGTGCAATAGCCACATTCATACTGCACAATTTTAATGAACACAGGTAGCAAGGTTGGAGAATATCTTTACCTGAGACCTCAAAAAGCTACTACCTGTCAGAGCAGACAGAACTGGGTGAGATAAAGCAGCCTATTATGTCCACTGCATGTTATGTATAGGTTCATCTCATTTTACCAATGGAATTTCGGGCACTTAAAAAAAACCCTACCCTACACAAAGGCTTACATTTAGTTCTGTAAGAAATATCAATGTGCCCCTCTCCCATAACTTTAGAAAGTGAAAGACCTGGAGACTATAGTTTGGAGTACCCTGGGCCCCCACAAGATCAACACATTGCAAATTAGTGGAACATACTGACTATCCAATCCCAATTTTTCTACATTAATACCTAAATTGGAATGTATCAAGACCTAGTCAAAGACCAGGACCACACACAACTGGCCATTGGCTTATTGCAAATGTGGAAGTTCTTGGAAAAGATATGGTATTTCTGCTGCTTTGCTGCTTCGCTGTCCTGCTGTGCTGGTCTGAGCTTTTTCATGGCTTGGTTTAGTGTGTAATCTGAACCAGAGTTCATAGTTTGTCTCACTCCAAACCACTGAGTCTAGGTTCAGATGACATGCCAAACTAGTCGTGGGGAACTAGATCTAGTAAGTGGGTCAGATGCTTACCTCCCTCACCCTTCATGTGCCATTTTCCTTTACCCACATGGTCTGACATCAAACCACGTGAGCAAAGGCATGGTGCTTTGCAAACACCAGTTGATTGTCAGTGGTTTCAAAGGCATAGGGCTTTGCAAGTGCTGCTGACCAGTGGTGCCTACAAACCCAATTTCAGCAGAGAGCTATACCTTTACCTGCCACATACTTCATGCTATAGATGACATCAGGGGTAGAGCATGTGAGCATGGCTTAACCAAAACAGCCTGGTGGGCCAAATGTGGGAGCTCAGTGGGTCTGATTAGGCCTGTGGGGCAGAGATTTCCCCACTGTGGCTTAGTTCACAGGAGAGCAGTAGGACTGGGGGAGTAAAGCGAACCTGATCTCCTCCCCAAGGCCTTACTCATTCATGCTAAGCTGTGTTTTGGCTTAGTGTCAACTGCAAACTGAGCCAATGTGACATGTTAAACCACAAATATAAAAATGGCATTACAATGATCATTATGTCAACACTGTGGACAGATATAGCTCTGTATATGTTAGGACTGGGTTGCTAGCCTATTTTTGTTCTCAATGAATTTCTGTATAGCAATCCTAGCTTTGTAGATGTGATATTAGACGACATACCACTGTTGCATGACTGTGCAGGACTGGAGGGAAGACTACAATGTTTTGTGGGGGTGGCAGGGAGAAAGAAGACGACACAGCTTCCCAGAAAAGCTAGTTTTAAAAGCAGGTACAGTAGAAAGTGACCCAAAATAAATATAATTAGTAACAGGGGGAAAGGGTGTGACGGCAAGATATATGCATGGATAACAGCTTATACCAGAATCAAGCTAGGAGGTTTCCCATACAGCAAGAGGGAGGAAAGCAAAACTCAAGCAGGTAATCAGAAAGTGATGTACAAATGCTGTACTTTTTTTCAGGTCAGCAATCATCCAGTGATCAGGTTGCAGAAGCACTTTTAGGACATTCTGCTTCCTCCCTAACCCCCTCTGGATGATGATGATCATCAGGGATCCAGGAGGCCACCATGTGTGAGTGAGAGTGTGCACACACTTCTACATTGCAGTACGTCATCACAACCCTCCAAACCTCAGTAATGTTTTTACAAGCTTCACCATCTTATTTTGACTGAAAAGTGAAAATAACTTTTTCTCAACAAGCCAGTATTTATGGTGCAGAGTGGAGCACTGGTTTCCTTATCAGTAGCTCCCCAACTGTACTCTTTTATTACTTAGGGGAGTTTAAAAAGCAGCTTGGGGACTTGCCTGGAAGCGGCAGGTTGCCTCAAATGAAAACATCCACATATTCTGCATGTGGTTAAGTGCATCTCCCTGGGCCAGAGATGCTTTAAGTGGTCTTCAAATTGCTCAGTCCTGGAGATTCATGACTGGGTGAGGTATAACATTTGTCAACTTTGCTAGGCAGATGTATTTGCAAAGTAATAAAATTCCCTTTTGCTATATGAAAACAACATTTGTGTGTGTGTGTGTATTTCCATACACACACACCTCCTATAATCATGGAAACTCCTTCTCCTTTCTTCACTGCACTCTAGGACTGCTCTTGTATTGTAGAAATCTAACTACAGCCAGCCACTACAAGGTCTCCTTTACAAAAAACCACTTCCGCATCCCACGGAGGCGGTGTTGTGGGCTTGGCCCGACTGAACTCTCGCGATGGGGGCTGAGAGCTCAGCCCCCTCGCGAGGGGGGAGTTCCTGCCTCCGGCATACCCGGGCTGACCAATCGGGTCAGCCGGGAGGCGGGGCTTCCCCACTTTAAACCAAGCCGGAGGCGGGAACTGAGCATCTTTCGCCCCGGCTCCCAGCTCGATCGGATCACCCACCCACCCGCCCTTTAGGTTAGGCAGGTTAGGCCGACGCTGCTATGGACATTGGTTGGTCGCCTTGGTTGGCCGGGGGGCCTGGTAGGACTTTTTCCACTTGGACTAGCCAAACTGGTTTTTTCGCCTACCTCATAGCAATTCGTCACAACTGGGTTTTGGCGGTTAGGCATTGGAAATTTGCATAAATGAAGAAGGGGGGGCAGATTACATCATCATCTGCCCGAAATTGGAGATTTAATCCCGTTAAAGGGGTTCCTGGGGCGGTAGCTTTGTCCTGAGCCTACGGAGGTCAGGGCTTTATAGCACCCCCCAACGGTGGCCACAGGAGGTGTTCCAGTAGATGTACATCACTGGGCTCCTTTCTGGTGGTTAATTTCTCTCAGACTGTAACACACGGGTTACAGTCGGATATAGTCGGTTAGGTTCCAATGCCTAAGCCAATACCGCTCAACATCCGAAACCAATAAAGTTGTGGCCTTTTCACCCACTTAAAATTAATTCACTGTGTCTCGTGTCTTATTTCCTGGGGAGGGAGGGACATTGCCACACAATGAAAGAGTTCTATTGACACAAAGTGTTTTAATATTCTAAGGTTGCAATCCTTGGCACATCTATCTGACAGTAAATACCACTTTACTATAAAACCTACTTCTGAGCAGATATGCACTTGACTGTTGTTAATGATTTAAGGGCCTTAAATATTTCTAAACTATCAACATTTCTTAACATTTTATGTTGTAATATTTACTCACTTCTTTATATTAATTCACTTCTTGTATTTCCCAGAAGTCCATCATTTCTGACCATATGCCCCAGTAAAAATACTGGCAACTCAAGGAAATGAAAATATATTACTACTAGAAGAAGGCATACAAGTACCAGGTACCGTAATGTGGTGTGGAGAAAATCCACCTGTAAATCCTACCCCTTGCCTAAAATTCATTCATTTTTTCTCATTGGTCCAGTGCCTACCTATAATCTTTTTGATGTTCTACTTCTTCATAAATTGTATGCCCACCTTTGCTCTTCTACATTTCCTCCAGCACCTAGAATTGCTCTCAACATAAGGAATTGCTAAGAAAGCAATTTGAAGATTTCTTAGCACAAATCAAACTGTTGGTACTGACCTTTAAAGCCCTAAATGGCCTCGGTCCTGTATATCTGAAGGAGCGTCTCCACCCCCACCATTCAGCCCGGACACTGAGATCCAGCACAGAGAACCTTCTGGCAGTTCCCTCATTGTGAGAAGTGAGGTTACAGGGAACCAGACAGAGGGCCTTCTCGGTAGTGGCACCCGCCCTGTGGAATGCCCTCCCAGCAGATGTCAAGGCAATAAGTAACTATTTTACTTTCAGAAAACAACTGAAGGCGGCCCTGTTTAGGAAAGTTTTAAATGTTTGATGCTATACTGTTTTTAATATTCAGTTGGAAGCCACCCAGAGTGGCTGGGGAAACCCAGCCAGATGGGCGGGGTATAAATAAATAAATTATTTATTTCCTAGTCTCAGGGAAGCTACGCACCACAAATACATTATGTAAACTAGGTGTATGTAAACTGCTGCAGGGGACTCCAAAGTAACACCGAGGTACATGCAACACTGTGTGTAGGTGTACTTAACATTCCACAGTTTACTATTTTAGGAGATGGGAAGGGAGAAATGAAATGGTTAACAGAAAAGGACATGCAGAAGAGCCAGAAAGATTGTCCTGGCTTGTATCTGCCATGACATCTCCGGACTGTCAAAGTGGAGAAGCATGGCAGTGAATGATAAAGACAAAAAGGGATAATTCAGCGCTTTACTGTGCAGATCCTTTCTCCATTTCTACCATTACCGAAGGTTACCATCCAATTATGCATTAAAAAAATCACTAGTTAGTAGTCATTGCAGTGCATCTTTGCACTAATGCATTAATGTAGTGGGCTGTGCCCTGTGACTTAACAGAAGAGCACTCCAGACTCTAAGGATTCCCCTCATTTGCACGAGCAAAGTATCAACACCTTTCGATGGCCTACTCAAACTAACTAATTTTCCTTATTTCCTGTTTCTTATACTGTAATCCAGCATTCCCCAACTTATGATGTTAGGCCTCAACTTCTACCAGTTCCATCCAACATAGCCAAAAGTACAGGATAACGTGAGCTGAGAATCTAACTACATCTGAAAGGCACCACACTGGAAAAGACTGCAATAACCCAATCCCCACTACACTGTGGCACTGCACTGCATTAATGCATTTCTCCTTATGCTCACAGTTCTTTGAATCAGTTTGCTTTAACAATTGGGGTCACTTTTGTAGTAAAAGGTCCCTAAACCTGCCAACTGGCCAAAGTAGAAAATTTCATTCCCTTGCAAGTAGGGCACACAGAAATCTTTTTCCCAATTTGTCATATGGAGCCAAGATTAGGGGAACAATGCAGACGGAACAGCTAGAAATTCCACAAAATAGATTTAAAATACTTCTATGCCAGAAGTTTGAATTAGGACAGAATTGAAATTTATAGCTAAAAAGTTCTGAATCCTTAAAGGTAAAGGTAAAGGGACCCCTGACCATTAGGTCCAGTCGTGACCGACTCTGGGGTTGCGCGCTCATCTCGCATTATTGGCCGAGGGAGCCGGCGTATAGCTTCCAGGTCATGTGGCCAGCATGACAAAGCTGCTTCTGGCAAACCAGAGCAGCACATGGAAACGTCGTTTACCTTCCCGCTGTAGCGGTTCCTATTTATCTACTTGCATTTTGACGTGCTTTCGAACTGCTAGGTTGGCAGGAGCTGGGACCAAGCAACGGGAGCTCACCCCGTCACAGGGATTCGAACCGCCGCCCTTCTGATCAGCAAGCCCTAGGCTCAGTGGTTTAACCACAGCGCCACCTGGGTCCCAAAACCAGAGCAGCGCATGGAAATGCCATTTACCTTCCCACTGTAGTGGTACCTATTTATCTACTTGCACTTTGATGTGCTTTCAAACTGCTAGGTTGGCAGGAGCTGGGACCGAGCAACGGGAGCTTACCCCGTCGTGGGGATTCGAACCGCCGACCTTCTGATCGGCAAGCCTTAGGCTCTGTGGTTTAACCCACAGCGCTACCTGCGTCCCTTTTTTCTGAATCCTTATGTAGTATTAAAAGCCTCTTAAAAAGGATAATACCTTATTAGCAAAGCAGAATCAAATCCAGAAACTGGATTTCAATGCCAAATTTAGGATCATTCCACTATATCTAAAATATCAATGCCAAGCAAAACAAACTACACACACCTTATCATAGCTAAATTAAGAAAACATTTCTCTAAAAGATGGAAATAATTTGCTCTTAATCTTCATTTTAAAAGACATTCCACTTTCTTTTCAGGTATTATCATGGTTTGTCCTGCATAAAATATTTCTCATATTGGCCACTTTGGATAATCTTACATTAACAATAAGCAGAGATATCACAAGCCATCCATGCAGTAAAGCCAGGAAGTCTTTAATTAACAAGGGTCTTCAGTTTCTGCCCCTAGATTCTTTCCTCTCTAGGCAAGCCTGCTTCATGGCCTATCCTAATGGAAGGGCCAATAGAGAACATGTTATCATAAAATGGAATTAAGGGGCTGTCTATGTGGGTACAAGTCTTGTTCGTATATTGGCTCAATCACCCAGGATATGATAATCTGAATATGGCTACTGATATTCCAAATCATGTCTACTTGTTATAAGGAATGGGATCAGAAAATTCATTGTTTTCGATTTGTTGAGCTCAGGTGATAAAAAAACATTTGTTTTTATGTACTTTTATTACTGACATTTATACTGAATCCAGAAGGAAATTTGCTAAGTTATTATTGAATCGTTTGGCCACTTTTAATAACCTTAGTTTAAAGATGCACCTTCTGCCTAAGCAAGAGAAATACGTTTACATATTCAAAATTACAGTATTTTCTATAATCACAATGAATAGGCCATTTATTGAAACAAATGCTATCAACTGTAAAAATCTGCATAGGCATTAATATGTGCTTTCCAGTGTATGGAATGCCTATGTACTACCAGTTTGTTTTAATTTAGGTCTAGTTTTATTTAAGCCTGAGTTTTCATTTACTTTCAGTTACAGAAGTATTTCAATAAGCTAATTGCTTAAATAAGTTGACTGGCTGGCTATTGCATGGCTGAAATTGCATGGCTGAGATGAAATTGGAGTGGGACTTTCACAAACACTTTCACCCACTACACAAAGCAGACTGCTTTGTAGCACTCATGTAAAAAATTGCTGCAGGGGAAGGGGGCAAACACGCTAATTTGTTTTATGGAGCAAATGTCAGAGAAATAGAAGACATATCTCCATTGCCAGGTTCCCCTCTAAAGCTCTATATTTACCCTTAAGTTGTTCACCGGCAAACACCTGCTACAGACCTAACTGAAATGTATACGATAGCTACTTGTTTAAACTGTTTTGTGGAGCTTTCCATTAATGTGGCAGATAAGAAACTAATGTTGCTTGACAGGAGAAGTTGTGAGTCAGGTCCCAATTTAAATTTCATTTCTCCCATGAACTCAATGGGAAGTGTTAAATAATCACTCTTTCAACCGTATCCCCATCTCACTTTGTAATATGGACGTAATAACAGCCTCTTACAAGGATGTTATAAGGATTAATGAAAACTCATATGCAATGCTGTGTGCACTAAAAAAAGCACTATATGTTTATTGTGCTGTAGAATACTTCCAATGCTGTCTAACCAAGGAAGCAGATTATGACAAAGTATTAAACACCAATTGTGCCTTTGGATATTGTCAACAGGTATTTTTTACAGTAAATATAGGTTCTAGAAATTATCCATTTCCAGATTTCTCTAGATGTTCTAGTATAAAGGATTCACACATACCCTGCCACAATATAGCAGCATCCTGTGAAGGCTGGTTCTACATGAGTTGTTGCAGGGTGCTCAATAGCAGAAAATCAATGAAGAGAATTGCCACATATAAGACACACACAGTAAACTGGAAATTACTTCAAATGTTTTGCAATTTTGCATACAACTTAATGCCACTCAGTAAGGTGTAGAAAAATACAGGCATGAAAAAGTGATTCTCTTGCTTATAACACAGGTGAGATGAAACATTTACTTTGATTTCATTAAGAACTACCAAACAGCCTTTTCCTATTAATGTTGTGAGGTATGGAGAAAACAAGACAACTCTGCATGCACAACTTTGACATGCATGCACCATGCGGGCAGCAAACACAATAGTGAAGAAGTGGAAGGAGGAAGAAATCTGAAGTTGTACTGTACCACGCTTTATCATAGAAGTAATGGACTAATTCCTCAACTCCTTGCCAATAGCAAAATGGAAAGCAGAGACAAGAAAAAGACAAGGACAGTGGTGTCAGAGGACCAAGACACAACAATGAGCAATTGCCATGACCAAAGAGTACCCTCTCTTTCATTACATGGTTGTGTATATGAACCTATTGAAGAAAGCTTTTATTCCAATGTACTAAAGCAGGTCTTTTACATAAAGCATGTATATCCCTGAATCTTAAGAACAAAGTTATGCCAACTTTTCAAAGGACAAAACTGACTTGGTACCTAATTTCTACTCACCTTTATCTGGAACTCAGCATTGACTCTAATTATGATAATTTGAAGGATTACACAGAAATTCTAATAGCCTCTTGATTTCCTGCTCATCACATTGTTTTGAAGGTCTTATTTGTCTATATCAGATGTAGGAAACCTATGCACTATATTCCAGATGTTGCTATATTCCAGCTCCCATCATGTTGGCTGGAGCTGATAGGGGCTGCCATCCAACAACATCCATAGGGCCACACATTGGCTGCCCCTGGTCTGCAGTTTATCATTAATGCTCAAAAGGTAATATGTGATGCGCTATAAACTCATATTCCTTTTGGCTTTCCCTCATCCAAAAATGAGTCAGGGTATTTTCACAGCTTATAATCCCCTAAATCCACAACTACTCTGCCCAACCCCCTAGCTGGTTTTGCATAAGTTTCTATCCTGAAATTATGGCAAATTTGTTCCACTTACTTCCACCATCCTGACTCAATATATGTATGATTGGCCCTTTGATCATCAAACTAACCAGCACTTCTGTGACTGTTCACATACCAAAGACTCTACAGAAAAGCTTCCAGGCAACTGGGTATGAGGGATTGAAGTTTACCAGTCTAGTTAGGGGATGGGGGAGCCTCCAGTCCCTTCATGTGTTGTTGGATTCCAATCCCATCAGCCATGGATGCTTGGAGTTGGAGTCCAACAACATGTGGAAGGTCACAGGTTTACCACACCTAGTCTAGACACATAAGCAGCTTCCTATGCTACTGTTCCACACTCCTGATGCTGCCGCACCATGGACAAATCAAGCCAGAATTAGGCTTGTCATTTCATCTGAACCCAGTTTGGACCTGTTTCTCTCAAACAAACTTAAAGCAGTGAGCAAACAACAAGCCTTGGGTTACTACTTGTGATTTGTTTAAAGGAAACAAACTATGAGCCCAGATTTGGACAACACACAAAGCAAACAGGTTTGTTTTAAATTAGGAATTGGAAAACATTTTCAGCCTGAAAACTATACTACCATCTGGACAGTGGGGAGTGGGGACCACATGCTAGTGCTGGGAAGGCAAAAGTGGGTAGCTCCTTTCTACAGTAGGTTAGTTTCTACACATGCTCACACACCTCTCTTTGTCCATCCCGACAAAAAAGGGGCCATTATCAGTGTTCAAGGACACATTCCAGCCAAGCAAAAACTCTAAAGGAGAATGTGAAGGAAGGCCAGTTAGGGGTGTAGTTTGGGGAAACAGTGTTGTTGGGGAGGGGGCTTTACCCGGATAGAATCCCAAAGTCTGGGCAGAGGCCAGTAGGGCTGTATTTAGCCCCTGGGCCGTAGGTGCTCCATCCTGTTTCAAACTTTGGCTTAATGTGATGTGTGAACTAAGCCAGTAAGTGCATGCTACTGAACTCTTTCATATTACTTATTTCATTGATTTTCTAGCCCTAAGCAACTTTCACTGCACAGCTCGTAGCACTGAAAATTAATGAACTACCCAATATGGAAGACATACTAAGATCATAAGGAGCATCCTATTGGACCACAACAGAGGTCTATCTAACCCAAACTCTGTGAGAAGATGGGCCCATGCAAATTCAGCTAAGCAACCAAAGTAGTTCCTTGTCCAAGTGTAGTTCAGTATAATGGAAACTAGGCATTCATTTGGGAATGAGAGACCCTTAATCTCAGGGGTCATTGATTTGAGCCACATGTTGGGAATGTAGTACATCCATGTGTTGCTATTTAGAACAGGGGCATGTCCACACCAGGCACTGCATGTAGCAAAGTCCAAATCCCAGGGAAAGGGTCAAATAATGCCAGTTCTCAGTTCCAATTCTGCCCACAATTTAAATAGGAGCAGGTTCTTGCTCTGTTCAAAAGAGAAAGAGAGAGCGCACACACACACATGCTTACCAGTTAGTATTGTCTTTGTTTAGTTCTTAAATAGCTTTCTTACAACATACATAGCCCTTTAGTTATCATCCTTTTAAATTCTTAAGAACATTGCCGAAGATCTTAATTTCTGCCCATACTAAATTTATTTTAGCAGCATCTAACTGAAACTGAGAATGCAAATTCTCAAACCACCCAAAAAAACTATGACACCACTCAACTTTTAATAAAACTGATTGGAATACATCCGTACTTTGCAAATCAGCTTTCTAGGTTACGGATAATTTAAAACGCAAAAAAACTACCATAAGCAAATGAAAATGTTTACACAAACAAGGTAGCCACTTTATATTTTCCCTGAAATATATTGTGAAACACTAGCTTAAATTATCAGTTTTACTAGTTTTCTACTCTATTTTAGTACAGTACAAATCAACAAATTTGTCTTTTCTATTGTGCATAAAGAACAATATCCCATTTTAGATCAAACTGTTGCTAGTTAATGAGTAATATTAATAAATCATGCATTGCTGGAAAAAGCACTTCTTCCTTAATTTGTTACACTGGCACATTGCTGATTTAGAGATCTCTTAGTAAAGCTTCACAGCTGAAAGAAAAGTGTAATTTTCCAAATATAGCACAATGTGTCACATACTGTTATCAAAGTATGACTTGTATGAACACATCTCCACAAATATCATACAAATATATTTGGATGAGCATACATGCTGATAACATGAACAAACGGGACAAACACGCACTTTAAAAGCCATGAAAGGGTGGAGAACAAGCAAACTTTCAGAATAGATGAAATAAAGGTTTCTATTATTAAACCATTTGATAAAGCTGTTAAGTTGCAGTTATATCGTTAAGTGAAAGAGGTGCTGAGGTTAGACCACAGACTCGCATGTGTCTTATGTTTTTGCTTGAAAGAACAGAATGCTACACAATGAACAGTGCGTGCAAAGGGGAAACTGCTACTGGAGCACAGTGAGGGATATGAGTGAGAAGTACAGACTCACTCTGTCTGCGTTGCGGTGGAACAGTCCGAGGGATGCCCTGGAATGAGCCCTGCCAGGGAGAGAAGGAAGGAGCAGAATACCCACCCTGTGCAGAGAAAGATGGGGGAGAAAGAATAATAAAAAAGAGAACGGAGAGGGGGCAAACAGCACCAAAAGCCACATTGTTCCTCTTACTAAGAACAAGTACTTTTAAATCTGAAATAATTCAAAAGATCAGCAAGGTTTGTAAAAGCTTGATTCTGGAAAATATTTGAAGGAAAAATTGGTTTTAGGTCTTTAAAATGTATTTATTAAATGCAACACCAAGTCAATCAAGACAAGCATAGCCTTTTTATATGCATTTTAAAATTGTTTCAGAGTACCTGGTGGAAGTAAGTGGTTTGTTTATCAAATTCTAATTTATTATAAAGATCAGCGAAGACGTCCAAAGAACAGGGAAGGCTTTAAAAGTGTACGCCTTTCAAACCTGAAAAGATTATAGCAAGGAACTTGGGGTAGATTCTCTATTGCCCGCATACGTCAATATCTTTGAAACATGTTTTAATGGAACACCACAATTCACATCTGGGATGAGATGTTAAGTCTGACGTACAAATAATTACAACTCACAAAATCCAATCAGCATAAACACAAGACAATACACTAATTTAAATGGCTCACTGAAATTGTAAAATTATTAGAAGTCCTGGGTAAATATAAATAGTTAGGCTGGCACCCAAAGGGCAGAATAGATCCTAGGTGCACTCCCTCTCTTTGTCCAACATCAGAACACCTACAGAGGAGTATTGGTAGATATCTGAATTTGTGGGCTGGGTGATGTTGAGAAAGGAGCTTTAGTGTCAACATGAGCAACTCAAACTGGGTTTGAAAATCAAATGGTGGCCAGTGAAGTTCTTTTGATACTGATGGGAGATGTCTCTAATGAGATGCCCTGGTTAACAGTCTCATAGTACAGTGTCTGTCTGTAGTTTCCAAACCATCTTTTAAGAATAGCCCCATATATAACACATTCATACTAACAAAAATGTTATCAGAGCATGGATAATTGCAATCGAGTGCATGCTTGGGTTTTAGGTTTGTTTCAGACTGTAAAAAGATGTAGCTCCAAAAAAGCTTAAATAGTTTAAGAAGCATCTAAAAATTATCCATGGCAATTGCCTTTCATTCCAGCCACTGCATAAAACAGTTGCCACGTGAAGGCCAGTTCATGCATCCTCTGGGCAGTAATCATCATGTGAAAACCAGTCTCAATTTTAACTTAGAAAAAGGGGTGTATGGTTTGTTTGTCTCCATGCTAATAAATAGAGAAATGCCGTTTTGAGGACAGTGAAACCATGCCCTCTCAATTTGTTCTGCAGCAGGTGCACACATGCATGAATCCTGAGTAACTCGGTTTTTTAAAAATGCATTTGGCAGCCACAATAGGACTTGCTCTCAAATAATATGCACAGGACTGCAACTTTAGAAAGAGTGGACAGATTTTGCTAAGTTGGAACCTAGGGAATTTTAGTCATTATATTGTGGTGGGGGTTATACACACACTACATTTAAATAAAATCTGACATATATAGTTAGCTAGAGGAAAATTTTCAGGTGAGACTAAATTCTTAAAACAGCTCGATAACCTGCATGTGTGGATTCTATACATTATGCTGAGCTCCAGAAGACAAAAGCTTTCAATACAAGTAGAACATTCAGCGACGTTGCTTGATATTACATGAGATATTGGTGATACTTTTGATCACGTATAATGAACGGTACAATGGTATGTAGAATAGACAATATAGTATTGTAGAACAGTTATGTAAATATCCATTGCATTGGTTGCCTATGTGAAGAATTAACTCTGAGCAACCTTTACATAAGATTTCTCCCTTTTCTACAAGGCTGTAGTAAATCTATGGTGCTTTGGTTGCACATGAGGAATCCATAGTTAAACATATGAAAGAATAAAACTATTTTTTTCCACTGACAGACTGCAAAGTTACCACTATCACTTCTTCCTTTGGCTGAACCCCTAGCACATAACTTGCACTCTTCTGAATCTTTTTGAAAACCAGCTATTAACGCTCAAGCTTTTTCTTTAATAAATTACAGCAATGAAGTACACAAATGGTGGCATTATAAAACTGCTAGCATGCCTGCCCTCCCATCTCTCTCTCTCTCTCTCGTGTAATATTTATGTGAGAGATGAATTAACAGCTGTAATTCCTAAGGTAATGCTTTAACCTTATTGCAGAGGGGGTGTAAAAAGGAAGTTTTAAAATGGGCTTAAATGTTTCCCTCTATCGTAAGCTGTGGAGCTGCCCTACCTATTTGTGGAAACATAAAGCTGCTGCGTTCTTTTTTCTCCACCCTTGCCAACTACTGGTAATTGGGGAGGAGAACTGAAAATGAACCGTGGGCAGAACCAGAAGTAGCACAACTCAGGGATAGGTTGCAGATTTTGATACATCACCATAGTGCCTGCCCTGAAAACTGCAGCAACAGAAGCTCTGTAGTGATTTGGTAAAACACAAGTCCTTCCTTTTGAAGCAAGTGTCCTGTCTACTCCTATTAAAATGAAAGGGAAAGGGACACTACCACACACTTTGGGCTAATTAGGGTTCATTTTGTCCCTAGCAACTTCTCAAAATTGGGTAGGAAAAAGAACTTCACATTTTGCCTATCACCATAAATTCCCCCCCTCTCTGTGTGTGTGGTTGGTTATACACCACTTCAAGAATGGTTCCCCTATTTTTAAAACAAATTATTACAGCACACTGCAGAATTCCATTAGACCACAAAAGTTGATTTTACCGCAGGGGATTAATTCTGTTCCAAGCTGATTTTTATCTTGAAAGAAAAGTTACTTAGATCAAACTTACTACTGGTAAGCAAGCAGTATGTTGATACCCTTCTAATTTCTGGATTCAGTAAGTGTTAAAATCTAAGCAAGGATTCAAATTCCTGGAATAGTCAGGTTAGCTTTCTGGTGATAGCTCTAAGTATGGGTCATTAAGGTAACAAAGGAAGTGGCTTTGTGTAGCAGATGTCTGTAGTTAGTAAGCTAAAGACTGAGTTGAGAGCTGAGTTTTGTGTGTGTGAGCTAGAAGCTGAAGGAAGAAGTATGCCTGATTTCTGCTCGTACCCAAGGCTGCGGCTATGGGTGAAGCTCATAGGCTCAGGTAGTAAATAAACCATTAACAATAACAATAATAATAATTTATTATTTATTCCCCGCCCATCTGGCTGGGTTTCCCCAGCAACTCTGGGTGGCTTCCAACAGAAGTATTAAAATACAATAATTTATTAAACATTAAAAGCTTCCCTAAACAGGGCTGCCTTCAGATGTCCTCTAAAAGTCTGGTAGCTATAGAATCATAGAATCATAGAGTTGGAAGAGACCACAAGGGCCATCCAGTCCAACCCCCTGCCAAGCAGGAAACACCATCAAAGCATTCCTGACAGATGGCTGTCAAGCCTCTGCTTAAAGACCTCCAAAGAAGGAGACTCCACCACACTCCTTGGCAGCAAATTCCACTGCCGAACAGCTCTTACTGTCAGGAAGTTCTTCCTAATGTTTAGGTGGAATCTTCTTTCTTGTAGTTTGAATCCGTTGCTCCGTGTCCGCTTCTCTGGAGCAGCAGAAAACAACCTTTCTCCCTCCTCTATATGACATCCTTTTATATATTTGAACATGGTTATCATATCACCCCTTAACCTTCTCTTCTCCAGGCTAAACATACCCAGCTCCCTAAGCCGCTCCTCATAAGGCATCGTTTCCAGGCCTTTGACCATTTTGGTTGCCCTCTTCTGGACACGTTCCAACTTATCAGTATCCTTCTTGAACTGTGGTGCCCAGAACTGGACACAGTACTCCAGGTGAGGTCTGACCAGAGCAGAATACAGTGGTACTATTACTTCCCTTGATCTAGATGCTATACTCCTATTGATGCAGCGCAGAATTGCATTGGCTTTTTTAGCTGCTGCATCACAATTTCTCTTTGACATCTGGTGGGAGGGCGTTCCACAGGGCAGGTGCCACTACCGAGAAGGCCCTCTGCCTGGTTCCTTGTAACTTGGTTTTCGCAGCGAGGGAACTGCCAGAAGGCCCTCGGCACTGGACGTCAGTGTCCGGGCAGAACAATGGAGGTGGAGACGCTCCACTGGACCAAGGCTGTTTAGGGCTTTAAAGGTCAGCACCAACACTTTGAACTGTGCTCAGAAACGTACTGGGAGCCAATGTAGATCTTTCAAGACTGGTGCTATGTGGTCTCGGCGGCGGCTCCCAGTCACCAGTCTAGTTACCTCATTCTGGATTAGTTGTAGTTTCCGGGTCACCTTCAAAGGTAGCCCCACATAGAGTGCATTGCAGTAGTCCAAGCGAGAGCATGCACCACTCTGGCGAGACAGTCCACGGGCAGGTAGGGTCTCAGCCTGCGTACCAGATGGAGCTGATAGACAGCTGCCCTGGATACAGAATTAACCTGTGCCTCCATGGACAGCTGTGAGTCCAAAATGACTCCCAGGCTGCGCACCTGGTCCTTCAGGGGCACAGTTACCCCATTCAGGACCAGGGAGTCCTCCACACCTGCCTGCCTCCTGTCCCCCACAAATAGTACTTCTGTCTTGTCAGGATTCAACCTCAATCTGTTAGCCGCCATCCAACCTCCAACCGCCTCCAGACACCCACACAGGACCTTCACCGCCTTCACTGGTTCTGATTTGAAAGAGAGGTAGAGCTGGGTATCATCCGCATACTGATGAACACCCAGCCCAAACCCCCTGATGATCTCTCCCTGCATATATATCATAAAGACACAGCATATATATCATATATGCTGCATATATATCATAAAGACACAGCAATCTCTGCTGTTCTTCATTCTGAAGGAAACACGAACCTGGGTGCCTGGAAACCCTGGAATCTCACACCGCTTTGGGATTGAGGTGGCATGCAACAATATCTTGTTCTGGGTGGGTGGGGGGAATATTAGGAGAAACATTCAACCCCTTTCATTATTTACTAGGGACCCAGTATTTCAGCTAGTCATTTATTTTTGTTTCTGTTCTGCTATAGCAAAATGACAGTGGTTTCTAATAATACTTCTTGTTTTTGTTTTATTATGCATTTTGGGTTTTTATGCTGAACCACCCTGAGATCTTTGGATGAAGGGCACTATACAAATTTTAAAAATAAACAAATTATTCAATATGAGGGTCTCAACAGGTCAACTAAAACATGTCTATATGTGTATAATCTATCTGTATACTGAATTAGTTTCAAATGAAAATAGTAAGAATAAAAATATAGTATATTATAGAATTTGTTGATGAAGCAGTGAGGTTCATTTAAAATGTCCTTCAAAAATTATTCAAAGTAGATTAGTGTCAAAATGTCAAGAAGAATTAAATCAGAAGTTCTGATTTATAGTTTTGGTTTAACCTAATCAAGTACGAATTCCAGTACCATCATATTGCACTGTGCTAGTTTTATTTGCCTACAATAGGGGTCGACAAGTTTACCTCGCCTGAGCCGGTTCACTCCAGTGGAGATCCCTCCATGGGCTGGATCGCGTGCGTGCACCCGCAATTTCTGGCATCTGCACCTGCGCAGATGCAATTTCCGGCACCATGGAAGCGAGTCCCTGCGCCACACTGCACTGGTTTAGTGCACTGCATGGAGACTCGCCGAGTGAGCGGCTCAGTTCGGGAGCAGCTCGCGGGCCGGTTAAATGACCCCTGTGGGCCACTTGTGGCCCATTGGCCTTAGGTTCCCGAACCCTGGCCTACAAATATACGAAACACGTCAAATCACTATGATCTCAGTATGGTTTTTTTGTTATTTGTTCTTCCAAATCATGTACTGAAAAATGTGAAAGATGATTTTTGAGCACAAAACCCTAAAGCTCACTTCTAGTCCACAACAAGGTGTCCACTAACTACTCTTAGAAATAGTCCAAGAGAGGCTTCTGGGGAAGTTTCATGGAATAATTTACAACTACAGACCATATAGTATTTCTCAAATCATGTCCTGGTTTGCATAGCATGTTAAACTACTATTTTCCCTACTACTGTCACTGCCACTGCACTGCCACGAAACAAGTCAGAGTTTGGCTTGTGATGACATCTGAACCCAGGTTCAGGTTTCACTGTAAACAATACGCAAAGAACAACCTTGGGATACTGCTCCTCTGTTTAGAGAGAAACAAGCCAAGGTTCAGGCATCACAATCCAGATGCTGGCTTGTTTCCTGGCAACATACCCACACTTAGCAACAGGAACTTTTCAGTGGTGTGCACTAGTACACTGCATGCTCACATTAAAATATGGGCTTGTTTTAAACCATGGTTTAATGTGCCATGAGAACTAGAGAAGTATAATGCTGTTTCAGGGCAATTCTTTTAGTGCTATTTTGCCTCTAGTTTACTACTGTAACAGTTGAGCAGGACAGAACTACAGGGCTAATTATGCCACAGCCAGGTCCACTGGTCCATTCGTTCGTGTCTAGCCATATTATGAAGTCCACACAGGTGCCTGTACCATTTGTGGGATACATTCTGCATACTAGCAACCCATGAACTACACTGCTAGGAAATTCCGTTAAAAATCAGTGATGTGTAGAGCATGTGACATCATAGAACACTTTGTTGCCATTTCAACATAGTCAAAATATATTGCTACAGTTTGCATATTAATTTTTCCTTTACCCTAGAAAAGATGCTCAACCATAAATGTTGAGTAAGATGCATAGAATTAGGATCCTCTCTTCCCTCCTCAGAAATATGAAAACACTAACCTCAAATTAGCTAAAAGGGGGTAAGGACAGGTTAACCCCAATTTTTCTCATTCAGATCTAGAACTAGTGCGATTTCTGGATTTCTGTTGGTGTCCAGCATTATTCTGAAATCCAAAAGGATCACAGTTTTCTTACGAGGACTTGTTTGCCCATTCCTTGTTATTATGTTTGTACAGGGGGACAGAAATGGTTAATGTAGATTGACCAATGAGAAAGCTCAGAGGCGGAGTCTACCTGGTTTTGAGGCTCAGTCCAGGGGTTTACGATGGGGGAGATAGAGGAGTGAGGGTCAGACAGAGGCAGTAAAAGTCAAACATAGTGGTTGTGACAGTTAGAGTGAGAGGCAGGGATAGAACTGAGAGAGAAGAGTGTGACAGTGTAAGATAGTGCCACATCTAGTTAATTTGAGAAACCATTCTGAACATATTTAAAACTTGTTTGTTCTTCAATAAACTTTAATCTTCATTGTTGACTTTACAACCTGACTGAGACTCAGTATTTCACCAGGAGAAACCTGGCTGGTGGCAGCGGAAAAATAAAGCAGGGGTGTACAGGTCAATAGTCCGTGAAACGACTGGGGGCTCTGTATGAACGCCACAGGGCTATTTCATATTTTTGGTATATGTGTGCTCCACTGCTGCTGTGCATTATGAATGCTAAAGGAGAAGATGTTCTACTAGAATCCATCAAACTTGTAAAGAATTATATTGTCATATACACCAATACTTCAGATTCCAAAATTGGAAACAGAAATAAACCCAGGACTAAAATTTGACAGTTATTAAAAAGACAAAGAGGTAACCTTGCCAGGAAAATATGTACTGGTAATAGGTTCTCATGAGATTTGAAAATAGTGGGTTATAGCCAACTAAGTTATACTCACAGCAGGCCCACTGAAACTAATTGACCTAAGTCACTAATGTCCATTCATTTCAATGGAACAATCCTGAGTAGGACAAATATTGGATACACGCCAGTGAATTTAATCCATAAGGATTAGAAATAGACTACAGAACCCATCTAAAATGATTTACTAAGATCCAGAATGGTTTTTCGATTCTGGAATGTCTGTGGTTCATATTAAAGTTTAATATGAACTACATTAGCTATATTGCATTTTGATGGCGTTCCTAAAAATGATATTTAGGAATCAGGAAGGACTAGAATCTGAACTTCTCTATTTATCTGATATCCTAAATTGTATTTTTAAGACTCAAATGAGAGTCAACACACACACAAAAATTCACAAAGAACTGTATGTCTCCGCCACCTGATAAATAACTGTATATACAATGTAGCAGATTGTGAAACATCTTTAAAATTGGTATATACAACTGAAAAGAAGAAATTGAAAAAACCTAGGTAACATGGCAAGATGACGAAACCTAATGGATCTAAACCAGGGGCCATCTTACATAAACAACTAACTTTTGATCAACTACTCACAGCACTTTTCCTCCAGGAGGTCTGTGTGTATTTGTCAGCATATGTGCACGCAGGCTGTTCAGATATCTTGCTGTCTCCGTTGCAGACACACCTAACAGACTTTTTGCATACACAAAAGACAAACGATTTGATGAATATTATTTATTACGTTTTTTAGTTACTTTACACAAGCATCTCAAAAGGTCTTACAGATAGTATAACACACAATATAACATTTAGCAAATGAATTAAAACAAAATATGAGGTAGTAAGGCCATAAAACAATCCCTCCATTAAATACCTCCTTCCATAATAGTTCCCCTAAATGTGTTAATATTGTAATTTAGGCTTTACATAAAAGAAACATCATTTGCTGCTGCTCTTTAAAGTTCAGTTAGATTATTCATGCCAAAGCTCATCACTTGATACAAATTGCTAAATGCAGCTGCATTAAGAGTAAAATAAATTGACAGTGTGTTATGTTAAAATGAAGAATGGTGCGGTTTGAACTCTTGCTATTTCAGAATCCTGTGCTCTAAAGTTAACGTACACAGCACATGGGCATAATATGTAAGAAGACTAAGGTATCATACTCCTGATCCAGAAATTCCTTTGACTTCTACAATTTACATAAGCAGCTCCTATAAAAGGATTTCCCACTGACTTAAATATTGAAGTTAGTCCCATGCAAGTGAACAGGAAGTGCTGTCACATTGATTTATAGAAATTATGGTAGATATCACATTCTCTGCAGAGTATATTGTATAATATACTCACAAGCCGATGCTCTAGTTGTTTGATTGTTTCATCCTTTTTCTTTAAATCTTCTTTAAGCTGTGTGATCTCATTCAGCAAATCATCAGTCTGGCAAACAAAAAGTGGAGATCTTAATGTTTTCCATGAAGTAGATAAATATAATTCTTATCTGTCCGGGGGGGTGGGGGAAGAGAGAAAGTAAAATCTTTGTCTAGGAGCAAATTGCTTTTTAAAGTTTAGGCTCTGCATTATTTTCATTACCAAATGTTGAGAACGAAAATGAAAAAGCAAAAAAATGCAAATATTGGACACATTCTGGTATGATAGTTAACAGTGGTGTAGAATGGGGGGCTGAGGGGGCCATCACCCCAGGCACAGTTTTTGGGCGGTGCATTACGGCGCTCTGCTGCATCGTGAGCTGTTGTGTCCTTAGCTGCCCTCCAGCTGTAGGGTGCAGTGAGAAGGATTCAACAGCATATGACACCCTCTGTGAGTCCACTGCCACTCACAAAAGCAGCGCTGGGCTCGTAGGGACCAGGGTGAGGCCTGTTGCTTTGCAACAGCTTGCGGTGCCCCATAAGTGTGCCCCGCTTTAAAGCAGTGGGCAGGTGTTCCTCTGGCAACATACCCCACCCCAAGGCATGCCCTGAACGCACCCTGGTGTATGCACGCCCTGGGCACAGGCGGTGAATGCTCCACCACTGGTAGTTAAGCTATGGTTTGAAAGTTCTGGGCAATTAAATGGACCACTAACTACTGTATAGCTTATTGGGGGGGCAACAGACCACTGGGTGATATCAAATCTACTGAAATAAATAGACTTAATCTGATTTCCCTGAATCTACTCCAACATTATGTCTGAATTAATAATAATAATAATAATAATAATAATAATAATAATAATAATAATAAATTATTTGTACCCCGCCCATCTGGTTGAGTCTCCCCAGCCACTCTGGGCGGCTTCCAATCGAATATTACAACAATACAGCATTAAATATTAAAAACTTCCCTAAACTACCCTGAAGTTAAGATCCTCCCTTAAGTTTGGTTAGTTTGCAATCTTGCCCAAGCCTATTACCAAATACATGTGGCAACAGCAGCTCGAAAACAAAACCTGCTCCCTAGGCCAAGTGTTTCTTAGTGGTGCTTTTCCTGAAACTGTCTTCTCTCCTCATTCTGCCTAGCAACATGGTTCTTTGCTTGCCCAGTTTTTCCACCACAATTCTTATCTCTCTAGACAGTCTGCAAAGTTTGCAGCTGCTTTGCAAAGAAAGAAAAATGTAAAGGGACTCCTCTCCTTGTCACACCTACTAAGGGTAAACAATATAATTCTTTAAATAAATAATAGTGCTGACCTACACACTTGAGGCTTTTCCCTTAGCTCCTTCATTCAAAAGGGTCAACTCTGAAATAAGCACAGTTGGTTTACCTTATAAACTGGTTCAGGCTCCTGCAGTTCTGGGCTTGAAGGAAGTGAAAATGTGATGTTGTGGAGTGACACATTTTCATCATTCTGCAACAAGAGAAAGGTTTCCATTTATTTGAGCACCTAAATCCTACAGTATTTGAATGATAAATACTACTAATTCCTGGATTATCCCTGACATTTTTAACAGACCTTGGGAGATCTGGTAGTTCCCAAATGGTTCCATTTTATCAGAGTTTTATTTCAAACAGATTTCCAAAACTAGATAGTGAGATCTGCTAATAAATTGTATGCACTGATTTTACTTTTCATTTTAGTTTCTCTAAGAATCTATCAGGTTCCTAAAATTGTCAAACAATTTCTGGTTTCAATCTTCAAAGAACCGCCCCCCAGCAGTATCCAACATGTTAAATACTAGCTTTATTATGAAATTGCAGAGAGAGAGAGAGAGAGAGAGAGAGAGAGAGAGAGAGAGAGAGAGAGAGAGAGAGAGAGAGAGAGATGAAAGTGTTTCTTAATGCATAGACCACATGATGATTTATTCAAAAATTATAAGGGCTGGAACTTAATTTGCTACTTCTAGTTTGTTTGTTGAATAATTAGGAAAAGGTCACATAGCTATGGGGTGTTATACCATTCCACTTTCACCAAAACTTTTTTGGTTTAGGGATTTACAGGAATCTTGCATCCTAGGCTACTGAACTACAGAAAAGTGAAGCTTGTATTTAAACTATTTCCTATGTGTAACCAGGCACTTTGGTTATATTAGTGCAAAAGATTCGGTAAGTTGAGATTGTAAATTTGTGTTTTAGCTGCACCACTAAAGGGGAGGAGGGGTTCCTCCATTCAAAACATCTCCACCACAATTGATGTTCACTTCATGAAGTATTCTACTGTATACTATTTACAGTGCACCAATTGGTATAAAAAACAATAAAAATGAATGTTTAAAAAAGGTGTTTGGGGATAGGGCTTGTATCTGCACCTTCTCCTCGGCATGCTAGTTTTCTATATACAGGAAGACATTCAATTTTATGAGCATCCCCCACCTGCAGTTTGAAGTGTTATACTGTAGTCCAAAGGCAGGATGAATGCCTAGTTCTCACTGGAGTGCAACAGCAAACTGAATATCACTATTTCCAGCCAGGATCCACACATAATAGGTTGTTACACTATATCCCTAGCTTGATAGGACACATACAGTGTAGCACCTTTGTGCATGCAAAAAGGACCAGGTTACATATGGTTACTTTTTTTAAAAAAGGCCCCCCTTTGAAATATTCCAAGTATTTGAAAACAACCTTTTCTCCCAATTTTACTTTCCGTCTACATGGCATATATTGAATTCTTCTTATACTTCCCAGACTAGCTGAAAGATACATAATCACCATACACTACTTAGTTGTTTTTAAGAACTAAGAATGTTGGGCTTCTTCTGTTCAAAGGGACCTCATCATTAGTGACATCATAACTGTAATAAGTGAAATTCCTCTACAAAGCCAGCACTGTACTGATATGTTAGAAAATGGAAGATTTCAGTTAATCATACATTTTACCAGTGTACCATAATTTGTACTAGCAGCACACATTAGACTTGGGGGCATACTGATGTGGTGTTTTATTTCACTTTCTCCAAGAAAAAGCAGTTTGAGGAGCAGGTACTGAAAACTGTTCCCTCACTACGTAGTGCTCTTAGACACAGCTGTAACTGAGAGGGAAAGGTGCGCAGGAGGAATCCGTCAAAATGCTGTGCTTTATATTTTTGTTCCAGCAGGCTTTCCCAGCTGGATAAATGGGTCTTTACCATGAGTGTCCATTTGTTGGGGTTTTAGTACTGTTTTAAATGTATCTGTTGTTTTTGTGTTTTTATCTTACATGTAAATGGCCTTGAGACAGTGGTTTACCAGGTGAGTAACAGATCAACTGTAATAATAATAAATAATAATAATAATACAGCAGACTGGCACTTAAGAGCAGTGCTTTACATACACAAGCACCCTGGAAGCACAGCCCCTAAAGAAAGGAGCGTCCTGCCTTTCCATCCAGGCTGCTCTGTAGCTAACAGCAGTACTCTACTCGCCAGAGGACCTGACTAGAGGGAGGGCATCTAGAGTGTCCATTACTGTGTAGGGTTTCTTGAAGCTGAAGTCTTTTTGTACTTAGAAAAGTCAGGTGTGTTATTCACAGGTACAAAAATAAAAAAGGCTGAGCCAAGACAGTTATGGGCAGCAAAAAAGGGATGACGTTTTCGGTTATTGTTCTCGCAACTTCAGAAGTTGGCCTCCCTCTCTCTAACAAGGCTTAGACTAAATATTTGCAAATCCAATCCAGAACAATTAGGTTAGCACTCAATTTAACTTACACATTTTCAGTTCTTTGACAAAGGTTTGTATGATCCTATCAATAAAGCTATGTATGCAAGTTTCTCTAACAATCGCACCTTTTTCTTTTTCGAATTATTATGCAGAAGAAAAACAATCCATACTCATGTGAATTAACACCATAGAAATATGAGCACTATAAATCTGGTTGAGAAGTGTTAGAACAATCTCCACCATTATTTCATCTAAAGCAGGTGTAGGGAACCCTTGGCTCTCCAGATGTTGAACTATAACTCCCATCAACATAGGCAATAGCCAGGGATGATGAGGGTCACAGTTCAGCAACTTCTGGAAGCCCAAAGGTTCCTCACATCTAATCTAACCCCCTGTACACAGGTTTATTTCCTCCCCATGATAGAACCACATCACACATTCGGCAAAACATGTACTTCTGCTCCCCTCTGCATGAAGGGAAACTTATGAAGTGACTTACAGTGACATAGGGCATTCGAAAAGATTTTGCTTCACCTCCATGGACTTGAGCACATCACAAACAGTGTTTGAAACTCCCATTGTTCTAGGCGCATTTTGCAACAGGGTATTTCATTAGCACAAGCAGTTTCTGAGCACTGGGCACACTACTGCACTCAAGATTTCGGGTTAAAACTTCAGAGTAGAAGGAAAGGAGGACCTTTTCTGCCTCCCCACTTCCAGCTACTCTCTGAAGCCTGGAGAAGAGACCCTCTTAAGAATATTAGGGGGATGGGCAGGGGAAGGACTAGACCATGTGAAAAATGAATGTATTATTTTAGCTGCATTTTCAGCTATGTATTCTTGTTATAAAAACAGTGCCCCTAGACATTCCGTTGTTGTGCCCATAACCTAGGTTTAAGGTGCCATTTAGCTCCTAGCTTTCATATCTCAGTTTCTAACACTGCTCACAAATGAAGCAATTTAATTCAAATGAAATATGATTGCTTGCTTTTTTTAAAAAAAAACCAAACAAACCACCAAACCACCCTAGTGTTTTACATGATAATAAAAACTAGAATCAAAGGAGGGCTAGGTCAGTGGTATGGTGGCGTGTATGTACACACACACTTATTAGTATCAAGTACTGTAACACAAACTAATGACAAGTGTCCCTTCAGTTCCCATGTTGTTAAAAACATGCTAACCTGATTAAATATTCTTTTCAATTTTAATAACTGAGTTTTCACAGATGTGCAGTCTTGAACCATATGCCGAAGGGTCATTTCATCCAGCATCACAGTGTTTGCCGGCAAACTTCTCAGAGGTGGGTACAAGCTTGGTGCTCCATATCCTTCAAGGTGACCGACAGGAGGAGAGTCAAAATAGTTGCAGCTCCTGAAAAGTGTTTTAGAAATGTTTTAATAGACAATCCTATGATGTACTTCAGTAAGAGACACATTCTGAAATCTGAAATATTACTACAGCTATCACTCCATCCTTCAATCAATCAATTATGCATAGGGCTCAAATAGTTTCGAAGAAAAAAGGATACTTTGTTTTTCGACAGCACATGTATATGTAGTAAAAAGTAGCCTTTTCTATGATATAAACTGTAGACTGCAAGCACTAAGTACTTTCAGTCAGCTTTAACTGAATGATTTCTGTTATCTCCCTAAACACCTTTTGCCAAAAAAAGTTGTACATATTTACACCCCCACCACGTGAACATAATTCCCCGTTTCCTCGCATCCCCTCCAACGTAACACCGAATAATCCTTGTTTATTTGATTTAATCTGACTGGTGCTAAATACCACCTCCAAACTAATTTATAGTAATTTTCTTTTATTATATACAGGGTGGATAAAAATCAATTATTTAAAAAAAAAATCAAAATCGGATTTTTTTATTTAAATCGGATTTTTTTAAATAAAATGCTTTTTGAGGAAAATATATTACCATCTAAACGTCATTCCATCATGAAATAAAGATTAGTTTTTTAATTATGTAGAATAAGGTTGTATATGTTTACTTTTGGGGGTAAATAAATTCCATTAATCCATTCACAATGTCATGCTCTTCCAGAGGTTTTTGTAATATTATTGGGCAGTTTCTCTGCCTACAAGATATTATCACAGATGCTTGGTTTACTTTTGCAGTTCTCAAAACTGAATTTGACTCAACAGAGATCACATGCCTCTTCTTCACAGCAAAAAATGTTGTAACATGAACAGAGTTGAGAAAAAGACCTTAATCCTATTGTTCTACATACCTATGAATACAGAAACAACCCCTTAGTGCTAAGTTTCAAGAAGTTCAGTGAATAGAATAGAAACAATATTTTTCTGATTGTTTGGAGTGGACAGTATTTAAGTTTTTCATGTGTAGGCTGGGCTGACAGTCTAAGTTTCTTAATATATATATATATATATTGTTTTTGTTTGCCAAATTAGTTAACAAACATGGATGTTTGTTTAAGCAAATAACATATGCTGTAATGTTACTGTTTCAGTTGAATAAATCTATTTAAATTGTTATTATTAAGGTAATGATTATTTTTCTCCTTCCTAAGTACAACAGTAAAGTTGTCCAAATATGAATGATTAACCTATTAAACTGGGGATAAAAAACTACAGTAATATGAAAAGTTGTTATTCTAAAAATCTTCATCTACTTGCATATTAAAGTTATACCAGCAAGAATTAGTCTTTATGTAGAAAACTATGATTTAAATCAAGCCTTACTGACTAGTGATTTAAATCGTGATTTAAATCGTGATTTAAATCAGTTTGATTTAAATCAAATCCACCCTGATTATATATATGGTAGTTTTAACAAAAAAAGAGTGAGAAGTAAGGGCCTTACCTGTTCAGATCGTTTCTACTATGGGAACAATGGTCAGTATGACCAAGATGATAATGGTCTTGGGCATTCCATCGTTGTGGTGTCCTCTTCCACAACCCCTCCTTCTGCTGTCGAATATTTCTTTCTGGCCGCTCATAACGATTCATATTTTCACAATCCACTACATAGATAATAGAAACTATTTCAATATTCATCTAAATAGAAATATGATCATCTAGAAATGCAAAGTGGCTGCCAGATTACTGATTTACAATGATGTACGAAAATAAGTACAGGAACTGATGTACAATAAATTTGTCTTATCAACTGCTACTGCTGCTAATTTGGTGCTTTTGATTATTTGTATAAAACTGTGATGGGGCTTTAATTACTGTTGTTTATCAGTTCAAGAGCAAAAGGCAGGATACATGTTTTAAATAACTGCATCCACACAGTCACATTACTACTTCAGTTAAGAAACTTATTGTTTCAATCACAAAGGAAAACAAGTAATCAAAACTTAACTGATGCTGACAGAATTCAGCAGTATTTTTTGTTGTAATGAATAATTCCCTTGCCATCAGAATGCTAAGATTTAAGAGCAACCTTTAAAAGCAACAGAAACAGCATTTCATTTTATGGCAAGATAGATATATGGATGTTTAAACAGAAAGCTTTTTTAAATACAGAAAAGTTTTAGCATATACATTCTATCGCTTATATTGAAGATGATATTTCAGAGATCTCTCAGTCTGCACGAGCAACAACAAAGTAGTCAGTGAAAGCTGTGACTGGCAGCTACTTACAAGCTATTAAAAGCCAAGTTAAAAAAATTAAAAATACTGCCAGGAAGGAAAAGTTTCAAGAAACCCTTTAGGCTTTCTACTTACCCAGACACTTTCTCTTCACATTGTCACATTGTGAGCAGTCTTAGTCTACTGCCTACTCAGACATACTTTTGCATAAGACCGTGGTAAACAGGCCTTCCTTCCTGCTCATTCCCTGCTTGCGTATTGCTGGGAAATGAGCCCAATTTGACCCTGTGATTTAGAACTACCGCCTTGCTCACTGAGAACATACTTGCTGCACTAGAACGGTTGCTATAAATAGAGCACAACTTCCCTCACAGACTCCAAAATGTAACAAGTAAAATATAGCCCTATGAACTATTCTAACAAACTTATTTAATAAACTTTTTAATGAGGAATCTAACAAGTATAAAGTAAGATGTATTAAAACATTCAACACAATCGTATATTAAAAGCTATTCTTCAACAGATATTAGAACTCGGTCTACATGTAACAGCTTTCACAACTTAATCCTAAAACAGCCAAATGTATTTGTATAAAATACTTTTTACACTCTGGCTGAGCTTTTACACAAAAAAAGTATGTGATTACTTTAAAAAAATCTCTTATTATATAGAATGCATTACAAAACACATCAACAATTCTCCTTAAAAGTACTTTGAAAGCTGAAAGCTATGACACTAAGTAAAATAACTTCTCATAAACTGTTTGAAAAGGGTATTAAGGAAATGCTGTTTTCAGAACAGGATGCTTTAGAAGCTGTATTGCAGTAATAGGAGCAACAATTTCCCCTGAATAAAGACATGAAGCTGAACACAGGGGCTCAGTATTGCTCTGTGGATGTTTCCCAAGTTCAGGAAATGACAGTCATAGTTGGCAAGGAAAGAGACAAAGAGAGATGGGCAACTAAAGTAGCCAGGGGAAGAGAAGTTGCAATAAAGCATTTAGACATATTCAAATTATTTCACTAACCATTATCACAGGGTGCGTCTTCAGGTAAGTCAACATCGAGCATAAGATCATCATCTTCAAGGTCGCATGAATCAAGATTATTCAAAATATCCTACAAGAAAATAAAAAAATACCTGCTACAAGATGTGCACATTTGCGTCTGTCTCTTCAGTTTAAAGTTAACTATGTGCCTTTTGAAAAAAAAACATTTCATTGACTCTCCAACTGTCTCACACATCAGAAAACCAAGGTGAAATTACCATGCTCCAAGCCAAGGTGTGTCATCTTTTCAAACTCCTGGAAGTACCAGGAGAACTAGCTTCCCTACCCTTTCTTATAATGCACTAGTTTTATGGTGCTGAATCTTCCACATAAAAAATAGAGAGGTTTAGAAACCAAGGCTAGAAAGGAACCAGAGCAGGTATTAGACCTGCCTGCCTGAATAGCTGCAATGCTAGTCACGCAGAGGGACAGAAGAATCATTCCAATGGCTACAGCAGATCCATCTACAGATGTAAATTGCCAGATGCAGAGGTTAGGGGAAACTTCAGGCCAGCTAGAACTGAGCAATCCCACAGGCCACTTTACTAGGTGGGTGCAGCTCTCCACCTGTCAGTCATCTGCCATCACCAGGCTGCGAAGGAAGATCCCTACCAAAAGTGGGGCTTGCAAGGATCAGCTGCCCTCAGGAGCTCCTGATCAGAAATTGCCTACTGCATTTGATCTGGGGGGATTGCGGTCAGTGCCAATCTGTACTTTAAGGCATCCAACTTTTCCTTCGTACCCAAGTCTTTACCTGCCTCACATTTGACATGATGGCAGATGTGGGGCAGGTGGGCATCACTTAGGGAAAATAACATTGTGGACAAAATTAGGATCCCTACAAGGTGGAGGTTCCCCCAGCCTGCTCTAAAGTGGTTATTAAATATAGTTACCAAGTAAACTTATAATTTTATCAATCTTAGTAAGTCTATTACATTAAAAAAATCTTAGCTGAAAATTACTCTGTCATTAAAAACAGCACAAATATATCTGTCAAAAGAAACCGAGAGTCCCTGTATCTCAGTAAATACCTTGCAGTAAAAAAAAAAACCTAGCCTAATTCTGATATTTAACTTCCTCATCATTAAAATTAAGAAAATGAAACAACATGGGAAACAAACTGATAGAGAACAATATGAACTTAGAAACATCTGAGCGGTGTAATCCCTGTTACTATTCCATTGGTCATGCCATAGTGTCAAGCTTAGTGATATCCTGCACACAAATAAATGAAGAATTGGCAGACAAGGTTTTGTTCTCCCCATTGCCTTACAACCATTACCTGAAACAAGTCAGAAAGTTACAGAAAAGTAAGCCTTGACTAGCAATCCCAACAGTGATATTCTCTTTCTCAAAAAGGAGGGGGGCAACTAGACTGATTTTGATATATAGAATTTTATGTTGTTATGTTTTGAGCTATCATCACACAATTTAACTCCCACCCAGGTAACACAATTAGCACAATGTAACAGCATTCATACCTTTAAGAATGAAAAAAGGAAGATGATTAAGTGTAAAAATGCTCCACAACTTAGGCTTACTATTACAGCTACCATAGAAACCATGTGGTAAGTCAGGGAGTCCTTCTAACCTTAATCAACTAGCTGTCCAATCAGGAAGCAGGAACCACTGACATTGCCTTAACATCTCCAGTCTCCCTGAAGCCAACTAAACAATCACATAGGTCAGTATGCCTGTTGTCATGGTTACAAAGAAGTGCTACTATTAGCATTTGAAGCTAATAGTAGCTTCCCCTCCATCATCTTATTGACTCAGGCAAGCAAGAAAAAAAAATCAAAACAAAAACATCTATGAAGTATTTGCTGAAGTAAATATTGGAGAATAATTTATTTGGACAAAAAATGTCTCTTCCAATATAACAAATTTAATTCATTTAGACTACGCAAACACCAAAAAATAGGGAGATTTAGCACACATTTGCTCTCCATGGTAGCTATGCATGTGAAGGCAATAACTAAACACAATAATAATTCATCTGTAATAACAAGCATTCATATTGCTTGTAATGCTGTTATCAAAAATATTAGCACATGCTCATTTTTTAACAAATTAAAAGAACTCATCAGATTTCTATCCTCTGCACTATAATGTGATTCCATTTCTTCAAGAAACATTTTACTCTCCCCGCCCATCCTACAAGAATGAGTGCATGAAGTTCAATTTTTTTTTACATGTTTAGAACATACGGATAAAAGGGTATGTCTCTAGCACATATGGAATTAAAATTAAAGGCATGCTTTTGCAAAGTTTCCCTGGTTCTTTTCAAAAACACTTGTGAAGGAGAACTTTCCACTGGCTTCTGCCCACAGAATTTGTACTGAAACCTCAACCTCCATCTCTACATTTTTATACTAGTTCTGTATGGAGTGTGTGAACTGGAATGGTTTCTATCAATATGGTACTTTTCACTAGCTTGTAAGATTTCAACATATAGATCAGTGCCAACTAAAGCAGTATTACTCATTCCTCGAGTTCTCGTCTACTTTGATTCCTCCCACATTTCTCTTTATAGGCTCATATTTGCTCAGCGTGGCAGGGCGTGCCTTCTACAACCCTCTATTTTATTTTGTTGCCAAAGGGAATCACCAAGCTTTGATAAGTTTGGAAACAAAATGCAGACTGGTAAAGCAGTTTTGGTTTTGAACAGCAACAAACCAACACCATTACTCTGAAAGAATCTGGGAAGCAGTCCCACATTCAACATGAAAATATAGATAATCTGGTTAAACAACGTTCGTTAGCATCTCTCAAGATTTTGGAGTAATATAATCAAGCTCTTTAAAACCAAATTCGAGAATGAATGCATACATACTACATACTAGAGGAGATTTTAAAAAAAGAAAAATGAGGACAGCTATCCTGTGTATAACGTCTGTGAGAAGAATGGAAAACAGCACTTACAATGCTGTCTTTGTTTTACATATTATAATATCTAAGGCCCAAGTTTAATGAACAGACTGAGATGACAAGCATGTTCATAGATTACCGGTATCTTTTTTTTAAAAAAAAAAAGCATTAGCATTACTGACATAAAATGCACATTTACCACCACTACTAAGGGATATACTTAGTTCATAGCACACCCATTTCCTGAAATGCACAAAAATATACCAGGAATACAACTATAGTTTGATAACATCCTGTAAGGCAGGGGCAGGCAGACTTTAGATCTTGCTTGGTATTTTCTTTAAAAACAACAATAAACAGACTAGAATTACTATGGTTCAAAGATGCATCTTATGTTATGAAACAAGAGACCTCAAGTATGCCTTCCTAACAGTTAAGGCATAACTAATCTGTGTTATGTGGTACTGAGTGTGTACCCTTTCCTTGCTGGTGGATAAAATCAATGCCTACATAGTCCAGCATTCTTCAGAAAAATCGCAGCTGCCTGTAGTTGTTACTAACTGTTAGGTGGTCAACCAGAAATTGCCCAACAGTCTACCAGTGGCACAAAATCTACTCTTTGCTCCCCCAGCAGCAACCCCAACCCCCAAATACTTAATTTAATACTTGCCTCTTCAAACAACTTTCAGGAAACCTATAGCACATACTATATAACACACACCTATAGCACACACTAGATACATAGGGTGGAGTTCAATATAGTGAACTCAGCTAGACTGATAAAGACAAAGCGATTTACCATATTTTTCGCTCCATAGACCGCACCTGACCATAGGACGCACCTAGTTTTTAGAGGAGGAAAACAAGGGAAAAAATTTTTTGCGTCCTTGAATTGTTCTAGGCATAGCAGCCAACTCCTAGAGGCTTAGGTGCCTTTGGCCCCCCCCCCATTAAATATTTGAGGAAGTTTCTTTTGCAAAGGGGGAAGCTCCATTTTTTTAAGGATCAGCTCAAAGTTGTGCAGCTTTTTTTGCAAATGGGAAAAGCCCCGTTTTTTGGGGGGGGGGTCAGCTCCATTTTTTAGAATCAGCTCAAAGTTGCAACAGCTCTGCAACTTCTCTAGGAAAGGGACCCATTTCTACAGTTTCCAGACGGATAATCTAATCAGCCAGTCACATGTCTCCCTCTGCAGACAACAATTGAGGCCTAGGCAAGGGGCCGGGAAGGGAGCTGGCTCTCTTATCTCCCTCCCAGATCTCTTGCAATCAGCTGCTCAGTGGGTTCCTTTCTCTTTCCCTCTTGTTAGCCTTTAGCTCTTTTTTTTTTTTTAAAAAAAGCACAATCTGCCTTTAGCCCCTGGGCAATTCAGCTCCAGGGACCACGCATTCGCTCCATAAGTCACACAGACATTTCCTCTTACTTTTTAGGAGGAAAAACTGCATCTTATGGAATGAAAAATACACTATATATGTTGTATGTGTGATATAACATGCTGCCACCAGATGGCAATGTAGTGTCCTGTTTTTCTCTACCTGTTTTCCCTGTTTAAACTTACGCTTTAAACTGAAACACTTCTTTGATGTGTCTAGATCAGGCATCCCCAAACCTCAGCCCTCCAGATGTTTTGGACTACAATTCCCATCATCCCTGACCACTGGTCCTGTTAGCTAGGGATCATGGAAGTTATAGGCCAAAACATCTGGAGGGCCGCAGTTTGGGGATGCCTGGTCTAGATCCAGCCAGTGTTAAGGGGGGTATGTAAGAGCAAAATGAAGTCTACTTGTACAACAGGACTCCCCCCCCTTGTGTAACACCACACCACCTAAATGGGGGGGGCATTTTAGGGAGTGTGAGGAGCGCACAGGGAGAGGGGAGAAAGTCCCATTGCATTAGCAAACCTTGCTCCACCTATTCAAAACCTTAGTTGAATTGAACCCAGAAAGCTGGGAACAGAAACATGAACATGATCTAGGACATCAGCAAAACCAAAACTTGCTTCACAACAAAATCACAGAAAGGAAATATTAAATTTTAAGTTCCTTTGAGCAGCTTTAAAAAAAATATTAATACTAACAATACGTTTGCTTATGCAAAGTTTAGCAGCTTATTACAAAACACTTAATAATCTGCTAATATAGAAGTATTAAAATTTGCATTATGAGAAGTATTCTCTACTTATAAATTAAATGGAAAACAAAGGTACTGAAAATGCAATTTGTTATATAGAATGGGAGCAAAATATGCAGAGCAAATATTTAAATATGTAAATTCACAAAGTCAAGCAAAGAACACATAGTAAATTTACATGATTAAATTTCATGGTATGAAAAGCAAAACTAAATTAGTGAACACCTTGCCGTGGGCTGGCAGGGCAGAACTGTATAAATAAATAAATAAATAATGACACCTTAAAAATAGTACAATAGCTGCAAATAGCTACTATCACCAGATATAAAATATAGGCAGGGTCATTTAAGTGGAACTAACACCATATTTATGATACTTTGTACCTGGTAAGTTTTTCTGAATTTTACTCATTGGAAAGCTATGGCAAGCTAACGTCTGTGCAAATAATTAGATATGTATAGCATAGACACTTTCACTATGGCAAATGAAAGTAGATACACTTACAGATGCTGATATTTGCATTTAATAATGTATTTTTATATTCAATTACATAAAGGATAAAGGAGGCACCCTGAAAGCTGTCTACCTGACATGATTTGAAGGATGTTTAAACCAATAGATTATGCTCTTATACTGCCATCTAGCCTCCATTCATGAAGTTACCAAGAAGTGCACTAGATATTCAGCACCCCAGAGAATTCAACCAACTTTACAGAGAGAGTTAGATTATATGTTTATTTTTAAGGCATTCTTCAAATGGAGAGAGCTACTATCATTAATGACTTTGTCAAGCTAAAGGAAGGCTTTCATTGGAATGGCATAGGGCCTTAGCCCTATGCTGTTCAACATTTTTTGCAAATGACTTTGTCAAAGTAGAGGGAAAGCTTATCAAATATGCAGCTTGCATTTAGCTTGGTTGGAACAATGGACCCAAACCAACATGATAAAATTTAGCAGAGATAAAAATAAAATCCTGCATTTAGGTACCAAGAATCAAATACACAAATATAGGAAGGGAATAAACCTAGCTTTGCAGCAGAACTTTGAAAAGATTTCCCTAAATTAGTCACAAGATAAAGCTGAACTAGCAGTTCTAAGAGGTTGGTAAAATAACAAATGCAATCTCTGGCAGCATTGACAGAAACACACACTATTCTCTGCTAAGCAGACCAGATCTGAAGTACTGTGCTCAGCTCTGGACACTGCCTTTTAAGGAGGACATTGACAATCTGCAGCATGTCCAGAGGAAGGTGACCAGGATGGTGAAGAATCTAGAAACTAAATCACATGAGGAACAGCTGGATACGTGTAGCTGGCGAGAAACAGGATGGTGATATTGTCATTCAGAAGGTAGAGCAGGCCACCTCTCTGTTACACTCTAGGACAAGACTAGAACTGGAATGGAAATGGAAACCAAGTTTTAGCTAAAAAATGTAAAAAGAGCCTTGCTTGATCAGGCCAAAGGCCCATCTAGTCCAGCATCTTGTTCTCCTAGTGGCCAACCTGTTGCCTTTGGGGAGCTGGCAAGCAGCACCAGAGTGTAAACAGGACCATTAGAGAAACTTCCTAACAGTAAGAGCTGTTCAACAATGTAAGAGCCTACCTCAGGAGGGGGTGGGCTCTACTTTAATGAAGATATTTAAGCAAAGGCTGGACAACCGTCTATCAGGGGTGCAATAGCTGCATTGAAGATCCTGCCACAGGGCAAGAGGTTGGATTAAATGAACTCCATGATCCGTTCCAAATCTAGGATTAAATGCCTGCATTTTTTCATACAGCTTACACATTTTGATTACAAATATTTATGAACAAGTCAGTAATTGTGGTTTTACTACAAAAATCTATAGGTTTCACAAAAAGAAAGATACGTTCTCGAAGGAGATAAATACTTAAGCAATAAATTTATTCTCTTTGATCTCTACAAGAGGGAGTTTCAACTGAACAAGAGCTCTAGGAATTTTACGCAGCCTTACAGAAATGCAGTTGTGGTTAGCCAAATAAAGACCTCCAGTTGCCTGGGAAACCAAACTAATCTTGCTAGACTCGAGAATTTCAATATATACTTTCAAAATGAAATATATTTTAGGCATAATGACTATCAAACAAATCTTGAAGCTACATTTATCTGAATTTCTCTCTTGCCTGATCTTCGGAGTTCAGAGCAGGTTACACATATATTTATTGTGCTAAAAATATAAAGGTGATTTCAGATTTCTTTAAGTAAAGCAGCAGCAGCAAAACAGACTGGGAGGCAGTGAAAGCACTGCTAAAAGAAGGACAGGGGGATTCATAAAGAAAATTAATTTCTTTTTGTCTGTCTTCAAGTACAGAACATTTTTTCCCTACATCATTATATTTGAAAGATATTTATCCAGAATTTGTCCTTCTGAAAAAATCAAAAGAATTTATACAGGCAACACATCTAGCAGTCTTTATAAGTAATCTAAATCAGAGTTTAACAATGTGGCTAAGTGAAATGAATTATATTAAAGTTGAAAGCTATTTTTTTACTTTTCACCAGTATCATCATTGCCAGTTTTGTTTTAAATATTTTCTTTGATGATTAGCCAAAGGCAGCTACAACACAGCCCATCTGCAACTTCAAGCAGATCATTCAATTGCAGCTAGAAGCTCTTCTGTGGTAAGAGGACACAAGCACAGTGCTTTATGCAGCAGCTGTAACCACAGAATGCAAGGAGATAACCACTAAAAAGCAAATGCAGGAAGCAATTGGAAGTTGTGCAATTTTTCACAGTAGGATCTCAGAACCCCGCTTTAGAAGAGCTATTCAGAGTTGCATTTGCTTTTACACTAAATTACAATTCTCAACCTAGACAATCCAAATTCAGCACCCTATGTAAGTTATACAAACTGAACAAAAGCACATTTTCTGGATTATGTAAAACCATTCTGCTCTCCAAACAATGAAGCCCACCTCCAGGCATGGGAAATTTTAGCCATTTCTTCAGTTTCTGAAATATCAGCTGGCATTGCCCACAAACATTTCAGCATATCCTTGCAGCAATAAGGGCTAGAAGTTTGAGAAGTTTATTTTAAAAAAATATTCTTCCTAAATTCTAAACCCAATACCACATTCTATCTATCCCAACAACAGAAGCAACTGCTACTGCGGGAAGTGTTTCTTAATGGAAATAATTCTGCAGTACCTGTTCTGACCAAAAGCTTTTATTTCTGTTTCATTTTCATGTAAGTGAGGACCACTAGTTGAAGAGTTTGATAAATGCAGACAATCATTCACGAAGATATAAAATATCCTCTGCATCATATATTACTTTGCTACATTTATGAATACATACTTCAGGTGACTAAACTACCGTGAGGCCTCCCAGGGAAAAAGATGGGGTACAGATAAATGAAAACTTGCAGCTCTGATTCCAACTATTTCCAGTCTACAATTCCAGATTTTAAATTAACATGCTACTGTTCTATTGGTTATGACTTTAAAAACTGAATTTCAGCAAGGTAAGACTGCAATTTACATGGGGGTTACATTCTAGGCATTGTGCCTAAAGCCAAAATTGCATGTAGTTAAAACATTGGGTTCAATGGAGCAGTGTTTCTCAACCAGTGTGCCTCCAGATGTTTTGGGACTACAACTCCCATCATTCCTGACCACTGGTCTTGCTAGCTAGGGATGATGGGAGTTGTAGTCCCAAAACATCTGGAGGCACACTGGTTGAGAAACACTGCAATGGAGGGTGGGATTACCCAAGTCATTTTCCCAAGAACCCCAACCCCCCCTTAAAAAAAGTGTCACACCCATAAAGCTGAATGCACCTTTGTTAAGAGTACACGTTGCAGGTTTACTGTATCAAATTGCAAGCAAGAACTTGTTTCTACATCATTTCATGATTTAAAGCAGATAGTCAGCAAAAAAAGAAAAAATTTCACGGTCCTCAAATATAATTATGATATTGGAATTGTAATAAATGTGATATCAGAAGTCTTGGCGTTTGAGCATAATACAAAATATTGCAATATATTTATTATATTCAGTGTTAGCTGCCCTGAGACCAGAAGTGTGTTGCCTATTTACAAAGGAAGCCATACTCCCTTTAAGTTAAACTCTGTTAAACTCTGTTTAACTTAAACTCTGTTAAACTCTGTTTAACTTAAATAAAAACTGTTTATTTAGTTTATTTAGTTAAATATACACAAGCATTTTACCTCCTGTGTCACTGGGAGACTAAACAAGCCAAAGCTTGGTTCATCATGTGCAAACCCAAACTAAGAGCAGAAACCAAGGTCTGTCAAATCAGCACAAGCTCAGGTTGCGCGTAATGTCAAACTAGGAACAGGGGAGCAGAACAGCAAAGCATTCATCTTCATTAAAGCACTCTTGTTTTAAGACTACAATTTAAGGTTGCAGGTGAACTAGGCTATTTGTGAGCCTTGCAGAAAGTTAACTGCTTTTGAATACTATCCCAATAATAATAAACAAGTTATACTTACTATACTATTCATTTCTGAAGAATCATAACTTCCACATGGATGGACACTTCCAATGGGCTCCAACCCTTCTTCATCCCACATATAGGTTCCATCGGAGCTATCAGATGGAGAAAGCTCAAAGGAAGAGCCAGCTCTGTAGTCCATGTCAGAGGAAATCACATTGCTCCCAGCAGGATGTTTTGCACTTTCACTCTTGTCATCTACTATTTAAATAAAAGCAAAAGCAAGAAGTTAACACTATACACAAACTCTCAAGATTTGCAATTTACATGCTGCATTACCCTGTTTCTCATATTTTAAGACATACCCATAAAATAAGCCATACTAGGATTTTTAAGCATTCAAGGAATATAAGACATACCCCGAAAATAAGACATAGTGATAGGTGCAGCAGCAATGCCGGCCGCGACAGGAGGAGAAGGAAAAAAATAAGACATCCCTTGAAAATAAGCCATAGTGTGTTTTTTTGAGGAAAAAATAAATATAAGACATGTCTTATAATATGAGAAACACGGTACCTACATGCAGTTATCAAGAGTCGCCTCAGTTTCTCTCTCTGTAATATTTCTAGTACGGTAAATATTCTAATGCAAATAGTTTAAGAGTTTTGTAAAGCAGGTCAACCAGCAACGTTACAAACATATTCAAGAATGGCAAGCTCACAATACTTTGTAACTTAGCTAAGCTACATAGTTCTTTCCTGTTGATATTCATAATTACTATTTTTATTTTTATTAACCTTCACCCCAATATTTCTGGATGGGTTACAACAATTAAAACACAATATTAACATTGGATGCTGAGAAAGTGGACCTATTCATGAGTTCCAGTAAGAATTGGCAGATTAGCAAATACTGTACTGTTGTTCAGAACCTCCTCCCAAACTAGATGGAACCTCATGTTGCAAACATTTTATATGTTCCACTGGAGTAAGCAGAAGCCAATTGTTTCCCCTTTTCAAATTTCAGACGCAACCAAGGAGAAGAAACAGGACTCTTGCTGTTGTTGGAATAAAGATACAGATGACCTCTTATATTCTGATCACAACTACAAGTATTCCCTCTGTCAACACTTTCTAAGAAATTGTTCAATTTATAAAGCAAACATACCAAAACCTACTGATATTAATTTACTTCCATGTGTACATGCTTAGGATCACAGCTCAAGCCATAGTTTGACAGTGTTTTATAGCAGACATGTCCAACAGGTAGATCATGATCTACCAGTAGATCACTGGATCATTGAGTACCAGTAGATCACTGAGTAAGTACCAGATCACTGGTAGATCACTGCTCATCCCAAAGAAGCTCAACAACTTTGGCTTCCCTCAAAAAAGCTCAACAACTTTGCCCTCCTAAAAAATGGGGCTTTCCTCCTCCCTAAAAAAAAGCTTAACAACGCACCCAAAAAGGGGGTAGATCACTGCCAGCTTTCAACTCTGTGAGTAGATCGCAGTCTCTTGGGAGTTGGCCACCCCTGTTTTATAGTATAAACTATTTTTCTTTTGGTGCTAAACATGGCTAAGAGAACATGAGGCAAGACTTTAACTTTCTAAAATTAGCCCTTCCAGAACAGACATAACTGATAAAGGGTGGTATATAAATAAAATAAAATAAATAAATAATAACAATGATAGCTTGCCATAGTTTCTTCTGCCACAAATGTTAGACTGTCACACCTAAACTGCTTCTTATATGTCGCAGTTTAAAGCTTACTAATAAACTCCATAGACTTCAGTAGCTACAAGTTAGGCATTTGCTTTTAACTCTTCCATCAAATTAAAGAGGACTTAAACTATGCTCAAATTTGGCTAGATCCGGCACATTATTTTAACACAGAATTTGCATCTGCACACTGTCCACTAGCATGATGGCACTAAGAATCCAGGAAGATGAACAGCAATCAATGGTAGAACAGCTTCATAGTTACCTTGTTTGAGGAGACGTAGTAATTAGCTTCTTGGTGGGACCATTAGGACAATTAAAAATAGTTTTGTAATAGAGCCAAGTTTCTTAGTGCCACTGTATATAGAACTAGTTAATAATGTGTTTGTGGACAAAACGCATTGGGGAAAACATCCTCCAGAGCATCTAAGTCCAAGAAATAACTTGTTTTTTCCTCTAAAACTGGCTGCGCATGTATCCTACTCTTTAAACACACATAAAAAAGCTAATAAAATTTTGAACAATCAACAAAACCTATTGGTAGACTTCTTCACATATTTGTTATTTATAATCTAACCAAAAATTTTAACAAAATAAAAAAATTCCTTCAGTAGCACCTTAAAGACCAACTAAGTTTATATTTTGGTATGAGCTTTCGTGTGCATGCACACTTCTTCAGATACACGCATGCACACGAAAGCGTGCATGCACACGAAAGCTCATACCAAAATATAAACTTAGTTGGTCTTTAAGGTGCTACTGAAGGAATTTTTTATTTTTTTATTTTTTTATTTTGCTTCGACTCAGACCAACACGGCTACCTACCTGTAACAAAAATTTTAATGCACACTATTAGGTGACAAAATAGTAGTGGCAATACTGTAAGAGCTTAGGTTCCCATTTTCAAAGAAAAACATAACATATATTTACCAGACACACGTATATTCAGCCATTCATCAGAATTACAGTTGGATCTTTCACTTTTCTTAAGAGACAAAATCTGATCTAGTGGTATTCCATTGCCATGCTCCAGCTCTTGAACAGAAACTACTTCTTCTTGAATTGTTATTGGTCGGTTGGGATCTTCTAGATCTATGAAGTCATCACTAAAGTCTTCGCTCAGATCATTTTTCTCAGAAGAGGACAAGGAAGATATAGATATTTCATCAACATCGCCATCCATGCTAATAATTTTATCTGCATTATTTTGTACAGTTTCTCCATCTTCAGTTCTTTCACTGTTTTGCATTCTTTTTGCATCAACTCCTCCACTGTTATTTGTTGAAATCAAGTCTTCTGTGCAGTTTTCGGTATCTTTACTTGTGCTGCCATCCACAGGGATCTTTCTTCCCAAATGTTGGTTGCTAGGCTTCAATAAAGATGGACGGGCTGTTCTAAATCTGAGAGAAGGTGCATCCCCAGAGCCATTGGATAGTGGTTGTTTTTTCAAACCAGGGGGAGCTAAAGCAGCATATGATCTAGAAAACCCATATCTTAATGGTTCATTGCCATTGGGCATATCCAACTGCCGTGCACTTCTTGACAATAGATTTGACCTCTGAGATGTTCTAATAGTTAAGTGTTGGTTTTGATAAGGCCTTGTAAGATCCACAGCTCTGTTAAAAGAGTGTGACCTGGTTATGGTTGCAGGGGGCAAGATAGAGCTTTGAATGGAATGTGAAAAGCTTTGTGACCTAACCATTTTTTCACAAGATGATTTATCATTGTCGGTCAATTTTGCCAGACTCTCCCCTGAGCTGCTCCTGGTGGCAGTAGAATTACCTCTATTCCTCTGCAAGCCTATAGTTGAACGGTTCCCACAAATTCCATTCAAGTGTGATTTTGGAGCATGAAGACCAGAAAATGAAGTTCTGCCTAACAAGGAACTTTTAGTGTACTTAGCAGAACTAGACAGCCCAGGCAAAGCCTTTTGGTTTAATTCTTCGGTAGGTGACACAAACATGCTGTTTTGCTTAGCTAGTTTTGAGAAGGTGTTGCTTGAACCCACCCTGAGCACTTCTTTACCAACTGCTCCTTCAGATTGAGGGCACTTTCCAGAATCTGTCAGCCTTTCATTGGAATTATGACTAGAGTCAGATTCACTGCTGACCTGATCGCCCAGTTGGTATTTATTTGATTTTCGCCAGTTAAAAGAGAAGGAAGACATACGAATAGTGCCATTGTGCTTGCCAAATTTTTTGTCAATGCTCCGAGTATTCCCTGATAAATTAACAGCTGTCCCATTTGGGATGGTCTGTAGCATATTTCCAGCAGGTTTTGTTCCATACTTTGGTAACCTGGAAACCAATGATGTCCTGATATGACTTTTCTCTTCCATTAGCTATAGTCCTTCCATGAGATATTGTCCTTTAACATTACTTGACTCTAGAAAGAGAAGAGAAAAAGATGAAAATGTTAACTGCACAACCTTGATTATAGACTGTACACCATATATTATATAAATCTGATCTGACATCCTTAAAGGAGCAACTATCTGTAACTCAAATACATTTACAATGAATAAAATGTGCTTACACAAGAACAAGTATTTCAGAAAGAGACCCAAGTAAATCTGCCAAATGCAATTTTACCACAGTTATGCTAGAAAAGGGGAGAAGACAGATGTAGGAACTAGTTCATGATTATAATAATGTTGGGAAAGGGTAATGATCTGGAGATAAATCTGAAGTAAACATGGGAGGTTTCATCAAAATGCATCATATATCCAACTTCTTCAGAAGCCATTCTGTGGGCTGCTGCCAATACAAATCATTGACCAAGGAATATTTCCAAATGTCATGTTAATATCAAGTGTTGTCACCAAGTAAGCTCAAGAGTCCACACTGATGCATGTACGGTAGCTGTTATCTCAAGATTATATTTTGTATTTCCAAGAACACCACAGCAACAGTTACAATTTATCCACACAATATCTAAGCTGTTGAGAGCACAGGCGGAAAGATAGAAACACTTTCATTAAAAGGAAGCCAAACATTGCGCAGGATCAGCTGTTCCATTTGAAAGAGAATAAAGGAATTCCTATGAATACAAGCCCAGAACATGATGTATGAGGTGGCAACACTGATCTAATCTACCAATATTCTTGTAAAGTATTAATTCCATATATTGAAAATGGCTTGAAACTGTGGAGGGCCTTATCGGTAGTGTCACCCACCCTGTGGAATGGCCTCCCATCAGATGTCAAGGAGATGGGTAATAACCTTCAGGAGACATCTGAAGGCAGCCCTGTTTAGGGAATCTTTTTAAGGTTTAATGTTTTTTTTTTTGTACGCAAATGGGTAAAATACTATTGGTGTTCAGTGAGCATGTCATGAGAAGCTTGGGTACCATACCTGATAAGTTTTTAACTACTGTTTGTAACTGCAAAACTAAGGAGACAACAAAATGGAAGCATTTTACTCTTAAGCATTTCAATCATGTTAACATGCATGCATAAAATTTCATTTTTGGACTTTGAATTCTACATTTTTTTATTTGTTTACACAAGAGTTCAGGGCATACTATGAACCGTAACATAATTACTGCGGGGTGTATCAAAACTACACATACATCAAGTATAATAAAATAAAACTGCCCTAGCAAGTAGCTTGGGCTGCTTCATGCTTGAGGCATTGCCAGCATTTTTTACATCTGAAACAGCTAAATTATATCTTTCATATCTAATAAGTAAAACTCCTTATAGTGGTAACTTGCTACCTTTGACTTCATTTCACTTAGATTAGTAATTTTTGAAATAGAAATGGGTCACCCAAAGCTCTATAAATCCTTATCAGCTTTGACCATAAGCTCTTATAGCAACTGTATAAAAATCAACTGCTACAGGAAAACATTTATAGCAAAAGCAGATAATAGGTATCAAATAACCTTGATGCATTGCTTTATGCATTCCATTATACATTAAAAATATAAATATTAAAGAAGGCTATGGTTTACAAATAGCTTACAGTAACAACTGAATAGTTAAATCAATCTCCAACCAATGTATGTACTCTACCGTAGTTTCCAGCTAGTTATGACCTACATTCCTTCATGAGAAATGTAGGTCACATGAAAAAGCCATATTTTCAATGTAGCACTGTAAAAACTGATATAGACAAGATTCATTCATCTCCTCCTCCAGTCAGCAAGACAGTAACTCTTTCTCCATCCTGCTACAGTCAGTTACCTATGCTGGGTGCACCTCAAGTATAATTTGGGAAGGAAAGATGCAGTCACCATACCAGAGCAGCACCGGGAGATAGGTCATAAACTTATCAGAATGGAATGTTTACTCAACTTTAGCCACCAGGTGTATAAATAATTCCAAGCATGCTGTTGACCAAAATTAACCATCTAAATTAAAAATCACTATTATGATTGCCTGGGAAGTTGATCCCATACAAATATAATCTGGCTAAGTTTATGCCTGTTTGTTTTTAATTTGATACAAAGAAACAAACAATTATTAAGTGAAGCTTTAACACTCCTATCCTTCACTACTCACTATTGTGCTTATTTGGTTGGTAGTGCTTGCATTGTTAAAGCGCTCTGATAACAGACTTGAACATAGAGAGGGGAAGATATTTTTTTTAAAAAAGTGAATCATTATTTTTGTGTTATGAGGCATAATGTAGTTCTGAGACCAGTGTGTAATGTGTTACTGATACATATTTTACAATGGGAACATGGGAAACAAGTCTACTGGCTATTCCACAATCCTTTGCAAAGGAGAAACACAAAGAAAAACTAAAGAATATTTGCAGCATTCTGTAATCAAGCCAGGTACAATAACTACAATATTGTTTGCTGTTGACACGTGCACGGTAAGTTTAATTATGAGATGGGGAAAAGTGTTCCAGCATTAGCTAAACCCAATTAGTCTTTGCTGGAATGCAACAGAGAGAGAGCACTTACTTTTTTTTAATGGACTACTGAATCCTAGCACGTATAATTTGACACATGTAAACATCCACTTGCCTGGTAATCTCAGTGTGCCATCTATGATCAACAAAAACATTCAACATCTGTGATGAAGAACAACAGTTGACCAGGCAGGGAATCTTTATAAATTTATACTGAATATAGCAGTGTAAGATTGGAATTATTAAAAAATATGGATTAACCAGCATCTTTACTGACCAAATTCAATACACGGTTAGGTTTATTGAATACAACTGCACCAACTATGTCTACTAAACATTTTGGATAAAACAATCTGACCAACATTTAGCATCTTTAAAAGGTAAAGGTAAAGCGACCCCTGACTATCAGGTCCAGTCATGTCCGACTCTGGGGTTGCGGCGCTCATCTAGTTCTATAGGCCGAGGGAGCCAGCATTTGTCCGCAGACAGCTTCCGGGTCATGTGGCCAGCATGACAAAGCTGCTTCTGGCGAACCAGAGCAGCGCACGGAAATGCCGTTTACCTTCCCGCCGGAAGTATTTATCTACTTGCACTTTGATGTGCTTTCGAACAACTGAACCAACTATGTCTACTAAACATTTTGGATAAAACAATCTGACCAACATTAAGCATCTTTAGGTACTATTAATTTGAATGGGAGAGTCAGGCAACTGCTGAAATCCTCCAGCAGCAGGCATAAATCCATTTAACTTTAGCTGGATCATGCTCTATGTTTATAGGCGTTGAGAGTCGTCCCCCACCATTAACCAGGAACTACCAATAAGCCTGTGAGAAAGTGATTTTATAACTTTCACTGGCATTCACAAGAGCAGAGTAGCCCTTAACTTTTGTACATTGTTTGTTTGCCTAAGTTTATAGACTGAATGCTGATAAGATTGTGGTAGTGTGGACAGGCAGTTCATTTCCAAGAATTTGTGAAGTAGCTTGTTCTGGATGAGGTAGTACTCCTTTTGCAGTGGCATGTATGTAGCTTTGGGGCACACCTTAACCCCATGCTGTCAATGGAGGCTCAGGGGGCCTTGGAGTACCTATTTCCAGATGTGGCTCACCAGCTAAAGCTGTTCCTGAACTGATGGTTTGCCATGAATACCATATACTCTGGTGACCTCGTATTTTGATTACTGCAACTCTAAGTGGTGTTGACCATGAAAATGGTCCAGAAGCTGCAGCAAGTATATAATGCTGCTGCCTGGTTATTAACTGGGAAAGTAAGATGGGAGCATAGAACAATGCTCTTAAAACCATTGTAATACCGTGTTTCTCATATTATAAGACACGTCTTATATTTATTTTTTCCTCAAAAAAACACACTATGGCTTATTTTCAAGGGATGTCTTATTTTTTTCCTCCTCCTCCTGCCGCGGCCGGCATTGCTGCTGCTCCTATCACTATGTCTTATTTTCGGGGTATGGCTTATATTCCTTGAATGCTTAAAAATCCTGCTATGGCTTATTTTATGGGGATGCCTTAAAATATGAGAAACAGGGTAGCTGCCTGTGGGCTGCTGGGCCTTAATGACTTGGAGTCTAGACATCTGCTGGAACACCTCCTTGATACAAGACAACTCAGTCAACAAAAAGCAGGGGGTTCTGCTTGTGGCCCCCACTAAAACTCATAGCTCAGGACATACAACAGGGCATTTTTCACGGTGGTGCCCTAACTTGAAAACCCTCTTCCCAAAATTGTTTCTCCTATGTCCTTTGAAGGCAGTCTTATTTCAAATTTGGAAGATACATAAGCACTTAAATATATATGAAGGGTTCTCCAAAACACCAGCCAAGAACCCAATAGTTTGTAATGTTTTATATTAGCATTTTTCCAAAGGGAACCCTGAACAGGCTTATCATATTATGATCAGAAAACTGAGACACTCAGTCACTAACCATCAAGCAGCTTAGCTTCCAGACAGAATCAGTTACTTCTCATTCACTTTTGTTACAAATGTATTATGTCAACAGGGTTTTAAAAAAAGCTTTTAAGGTGTTGTAGGACAGCTTGTAAAATAATTACACGTTGTCTCCATCTTCTCACTTATGTTGCTCATTGACACACCTGGGCAATATTGTAAGATTTGGTTACAAGGACTGTCTTGTGCTACATTTGACACTGCTTTGGACCAAATGGGCCTTAATTCTGCCCAATTAGGAATCATTTGAAGCAATGCAGAACTCATTACCATTGACAAAATTATTTCTTACAGCACCTGGTATTTCTTGATTTGCATTCATTTTCTCTTCAATATCAGATCAGCAGCACCCTTTGCTAATGGTACTTAGATAAAATATATACTCCGATACATTTCTGCAGTAGATATCAATTATACAGAGATCTACTGTGGCCAGCTAGCAAGGGAGAGGAGGATCTCACAATCTGTAGAGATTCCTTACACTTATAGTGAGGAACCTTTTGCCCATCTCCCAAAAATACCTTTTCAAGAGTTGTACACACATGGCTTTCCTCATGCTGCCTGAACATATTCACAGAAGCAGAACTGAGCACAAAGAAACTAAACCTGGATTGTGGGCAACAGGGAACATATTGCATTGGCACAGCTAACCTCCACTCCATAAGGAATGCTCAAAGACAACAAACAGTTGCTGTCTTGTCCTGAAAAAAGGTGATGAGAGAAAGGAAACTGAGTTCCTCATGAATATTTGGGTTGCATATTATGTTCTCTTTTACTAGATTCCAAGTGCTAGACTGAATCCTAGCACTAGCCTTTAAGGCAACCTTTCTCAACCTTAGGTCTCCAGATGTTGTTGGAATACAATTCCCATCATCTGTAGCTAGCAATACCAGTGGTCAAACAACATCTGGGGAGCCAAGGTTGAGAAAGGCTGCTTTGTGACACAACCCTTTTTTCTTTTTAAATTTCATTTCTTTCGTTCATTTTTTTTGTTACTATTGCTATTAGAATTTTACAGCCAAATGTTATTAATGTACTACATTCTGAGAAATGTGAATGCTCATCTCATGAAGGAACTTGCCAAGAACTGCAAGGAAACAGATGACACTGCAAATCATTAGAAAGATAGTAATGATACTAGCCTTAAAAGAGGCTAACGGGCAGCCCAGATTCCATCTGCAACTTCTTCTGTTTGATCCTCTGAAGAAAAGACACAACAATCTCAACTACAACCTTTATTTCTAGGGACCAAATAAAGACTTCCATATCACTAATACAAGAGGTATGCCCTCTTAGCATAATGATTTCTGAAGGGATCCGAACACTTCTAAAATAATTCTTAACTTTCCTAGAAATATTAAAGATTAACATTGTTTTGAAGACCACTACTTCAAAACCTATACTCAGCAACATTAACAGCATTTCTTATGGGCAACAATGAAAAAACTAGGACCTAGGTGGCGCTGTGGGTTAAACTGCAGAGTCTAGGGCAGGCATCCCCAAACTGCGGCCCTCCAGATGTTTTTGGCCTAGCTAAGAGGACTAGTGGTCAGGGATGATGGGAATTGCAGTCAAAACATCTGGAGGGCCGAAGTTTGGGGATGCCTGGTCTAGGGTTTGCTGATCAGAAGGTCGGTGGTTTGAATCCCTGCAATGGGGTGAGCTCCCATTGCTCGGTCCCAGCTCTTGCCCACCTAGCAGTTCGAAAGCACATCAAAGTGCAAGTAGATAAATAGGGACCACTCTGGCGGGAAGGTAAACAGTATTTCCGTGTGCTGCTCTGGTTCGCCAGAAGCAGCTTTGTCATGCTGGCCACATGACCCGGAAGCTGCCTGCGGACAAACGTTGGCTCCCTCGGCCTATAGCGCGAGATGAGCGCCGCAACCCCAGAGTCAGACACAACTGGACCTGATGGTCGGGGGCCCCTTTACCTTTACCTTACCCTATTTGCCACTAAGAAAAAGTGGGTGGAATTCAACACAATGTTAAGCAGATTGTTTTGTCAGCACAAGTATTTCTATTTGCCCAACTGAGCAACTTCCCCTCTCCTCCCACTGCATGCTGTTTCGGGGGCTTTCCCAGACCTCCAGTGTAAATTGGGGGAGCAGAGGGGGAGTCCTGCTGCATTAGTGGGAGTCATTGCACTGACCTACTAGCAGATCAGGGGTTAGCTGAATCCAGCTCAGTATTATTAATAACGTAACTTAAGGAAACTACTGTTTGTGAATAGTAAGAATCTAACTATGCTGTTACCTTCTGAATATAACATTAAATAAATTAAATTTAGTATTTGCAATTGCTTTTAACAATTGTGTAATGATTGTCATTACTGCTTATCATTACCTGGCAGCACAGACCACACCCAGGGAGACAAGACTCTCATCTCAGGAACCAGAAACCCTTTAAAGAACTATAACCCAATCTATGCTGAATGAGTCACCGACCCATCCAACCAATTTCAATAGGCTTTGGTGTACCTAACTCTGCAGAGGAACAGGCTGTTAGTCTTGTACAATTTCTAATCATTTACTTATCCAACAATAATTTTAAAAATACATACTTAAGACAAACAAGGAGATCCAATTACACAGAGAGACTCTATATATGGACAAAATCCTCCCTCTCTAGTTTCAGAAAGTTGAAATCAACTCCAACTATGTACTAGCGCCAAATGGGAGTGCAGGAAGCTTTTGTATGGATGAGCCCTTAGAGATTACAGTTGAATGTCAATCCACTGTGAGAAACCTGAGAGACTGCTCACCAGATTACCAAAGAGAAGTTTCTCCTCTTTTAAGACCCGCAAAAGAGATAAAATCATATTGCCTTCTACAACCCTATCATACACCCAAGCATAACATTTTTGCTAATTATTAATAACCCACACCACAGTTTGTGCTTTCAAATGTAAACTGGCAAACCATGGTTTAGAATTGCTTATTTGTTTTCATTTACAGTACTGTTTAGCACTTATCTTCATAAGTTCACTCCCAGCTCCACAAATCATCAACAAACTACATTTATGGCTGTAGCTCAGTCTCAAGAGGCTGTTGCACTGTGAACTCATATTTAATGGCAACTACAGCTGGGACAAGCTTTCCAGTGCAAACCAGTTTAAAACAATGTTTGTATATCCCAAAACACAAAGTCAGTGAGCAAACATGGGTTCAGATGTAAAAACAACCCATGAATTGCATGTCAGCTGAATTCAGCCTCCATCTCTCCCAAATGGATTGAATTGTTTGATGCCTGTCTGACCCCTCTCCTTATACCAGCTGTCAGGAAGCAGAAGGGACAAGACAGCAGAGGACAACAAGGGAAAAGGAGCTAGTCATACAAAACCATTCAAAATAATTTGAATGTGTGAAAGAGTAACCATGAATGTTGTTATCCTCAAGTTTCAGAAATGCTCTCAAATGGACTAAATGGTGAACTTATCTTCCAACTATTTGGAGAAAATTAAAATACTGTTGATTATTAGTTCAACATCACGTTCCATTTGCAAAGTGCTTTACAAACATTGTGTCTTTTATCCTCACAATAGCAGTAGGAGAGAATGGGCTGAGAAGTGATGACTTGCCCAAGGTCAGAGAGCTTCAAAGTCTGAAACATAAGAAAACAAAGAAAGACACTCAATATTACCTTCCCTGACAGGACAAGCTTATAATGAGTCATTGTATGTTTGAAAGAACGATAAACACAGTAGCACTCCTTCAGTTACCAGCCCAGGTACAGAAGCAGCAGCCTTTGTCTATTTTTAAGCAATATGGAGATGTCATCCGGCCTTTAGCCGGAAGATGTGTTACCCGGTCACACACACATATACATACACTTCTCAAATACTGCCCCCACCCTAGCATAAAAAGGACACCCCTACAGGAACACTAGTGGGCATGAAACACTCAAGCCAGCAAAGGTAGATTGAGAAAGGCCTGCAGTTAGGACGAGTGCTCAACTCCTGCCAGGTGTCCCCAGCATCTCTTTTCAAGGCCTGGGCTGAATCCAGGAACACATGCTGTAGGCAACCATGAGCAAGCACAAACTGAATTTCCCTCACCCTGCATAAACTAGGGGGTCCCCAAAAAGCTCAGGGACAAGGCTTCCCGGGCAGAGCCAGGGCGTTTCTCCGAGCAGATTTGAGCCCAGGCATCTCTCTCCCTCCCTCCATCAACCGGAGGGTTAGCAAATCTGTTCCCCGACGCAGCAGTTAAGTCCGCCCTCCCCGCTCTCTCTCCAAGACACGACACGAGCATCTCCTAAGCCTGGTTTTTCTTTAAGGGGAGATAGAGAGCTGGCTAGTGGTCACGACGGTGATGCAGCATCTTCGACTCCAGCAGTTAGTCACACGGCCGTGCAGCCAATCGCGCCCACCGAAGAACCACGAGATTCGCAGATGGGAGGGGGGGGAGAGAAGAGAGGTCAGAAGCCCTCCCCGCTCGGGGGAGAGAGAGAGAGAGAGAGATGGGACGAAGGTACCAGCTGTCCGCTGACTCAGCCCACGAGCGGGGAGGCCCCTCTCTGCCCCACCAACCTTACGATGCGAGAGAGGATGTTGGAAAGGGCATAGGGAGGGGGGGCACAACCAGAGACCCGGCTCCTTCCTCCTCGACCCCCGCCCGTCCTTTCAGCCGGCTCCTTACTCTCCATCTCAAGACACCCGCGGCTGACACTCACCCAAGGGCGAGGCGGGGAGGGAGGAGCAGCGCCTTGCAGGTGGCGGGTGGGCCTCGCCCGGCGTCCCTCAGCGTACCGGCAGTGTTGGGAGGGGGGATAGCGGTCGCAGCCTCGGTCGCGCTCTCTCTCTCCCTCTCCCTCACTCGCTCGCTCGCAGCCGGCCAGCGTCCTCCGAGAAACCCGCCTCCCTTCATGCACACGCCCCGGAACTCGCAGCCGGCCTCCTGCCCCATCCGCTGAGGCGGCGGCGGCTGACAGCTGACGCTGACGTAATGCGGCATGCAGTGCGCACGCGTGTTGTTGCCGCCGCCGAGCGCCGCCGAGCGCCGCTTCGCTTTGTCGGCCTGCGCCCTTCCTCCCCCCCCGCCCCGCCTCTTCTTCTATCACTTGTCTCGCGCTGCACAGTTACTGGGCAGGGAGTGCACGCGCCGCTCGTGCTTCGGCCCAATCCCAACGTTCCGAAGGTGGAAACCCCGCCCCCTTCCCCGCGACAACGGCTTTTCCCGCCCAAATTCAAACCGGCGACCGTAGCGTTTGTCCGGTGCCTTGATCCAAAAGTCCATAGGATCATAAGAGTTGAAAGGGACCCCCAGTGCCATCTAGTCCAACCCCCTGCAAGGCAGGAATCTCAACTAGCTAGTGCTTACATGACACAGATGATGGCCGTCCAACCTGTTAGCTGGGATACAGAGTAGATGCGTTGAAATTAATGGCAATGGTTAATCTAATCCATTAATTCCAATGGGTCCACTCGTGAGTAAAAGTTGGTGTACAATCCAATAACCATTTGCTTTGTGAGGGATGAGAAATTCCCCCAGCTAGCTGCAAAACATAAAGTTGTCTAATTTATAGTGGCCTTATATACATCACACCCGAAAAGGACACCGTTATAATTTTTCTGTTAGTTTTCAGGTTCAGACCCAAATTTAGAGAGATAAATCGTTATCATTTAAATAGAAATATATTTCACCTTAGGAAGGCAGCGCCTTGTGCTTCCTTCTCAATCTGTCCAAACAATGCTTGATGGGGACCCAAAGCCCACCTTTATCTTTAAACCAGGCTTGGTAGCTCTTCAGAAAGAAGGCTCCTTTAAATAGAGGGCTACTCTAAAGTAATGACCCACTCCACTTTTGCCTACCTACACTCATACTCTGCGTCCTCCAAAGCCTTTTGCTTTTTCATAGGACATTAAACCAGGAAGGGAATAATTATTTCCTCAAGCCTTTTAAGCCTTCCTCTTAAGCAGCTTTCACCTAGGAAGTGAGCATTTATTACCTACAAACCCCAAAATCAGGGATCCCCTTATAACAGGTGCCCAAGTTTTGTAATCATTTTGTAGTTATTTGTAGGGCCCCCATGTTTTGTAGCACCCCACGAAGGGAGCAACAGACACTCAAACCCAGGGGTGATGGGGTCCCCCCAAACCCAACACTGCCAGTCTGCTTGAAACTGGTAGCGAAAACCCTGCATTTTGCAGCACCCCATATGTGTTTGGAACATTTAAACTGATAATTTGGTTTTGTTAATCAAAATTCACAATTCACGAAGGAATTGTTAAAAAATAAGGATAAGTCAATATCTAAGATGTATAAACTATTGTTGGAATGGGAAACAAAGGATGAAATGGTGAAATCAGCAATAATTTGTTGGGCAAGAGATGTGGGTCACAATATATTAATGGACCTGTGGGAAACAGGGTTGAAATTTACAGCTTGCTATGCTTTGAAGGAAACGTATATGATACCAAGTAAATTAGCAAAAATGTGTAAGTCAGAGTCAGGTAATTGTTGGAAATGCAAGGATATGCACGGAACTTTCTGTCATGTGGTGGAGTAGCAAGGAAAATTGGGAAATGATTCATAATGAGTTGAAAAAAAAAGTTTTAAAAGTCTAGTCCCAAGAAGCCAAATGTTTTCCTTCTAGGTATAAATCTCTTCTCTTTCTTTCGCTCTCAGCCCTAGACCCGGAACTGCAGTTTTTATTGTTTCTTTTCACATAGTGATCTGGATTGCATCATCCTTATCTGGCGAGTATTTTATCTACCCTGTTCTCTGATCTGGTTTTCTTATTTTAACAATTGGCTCCCATTTGGGCACATCACCTGACATTCTGAGCTCTTAATACTCATTTGTCAAGAGCAAGACTCTGGCTCCATACTGTCTTAAGGTAAACCCACCATTATAGTCCTATTGACAGAAAACTGATAGCAAAACCCATAAGAGTTGAATTGTATGTGATTTTTTTTCAACATTATATGATGCCAGAAGAAGTATAGATATAGAGAGAGGGTGGGGGGAGAGAGTCCAGTAGCACCTTACAGACCAGCTAAGTTTGTTCTTGGTATGAGCTTTCGTGTTCACTACACAGATATATTTTGCAGAGGTTGTAAGATACACAAATACATATAGCAGGATTTCTGCCTCCCATCTTTGCACATAGGGCCCGATCCATTCTAACTTAAGATAAATATCACTAAATTGCCTGATTGATTTCACTGGAACTGTTGTATGATTAACTTTCTCTTAATTTGGTGCCAAACAAATTGATTCTTCTAAAATCTTTTTTTCTTCCATCTTCCCTCTTAAAATACATTTTAAACACCTTATATTTAGGCTTGTTTTCTATTCTCACTCGGGAAGGAATGGACCTTGAGAAAGTTGCTGAAACTCCTGTGGCACTCAGTTATTGCATCACAATTATGTGATTTTATGCCCTGAAATGGGCAAATAATTTCTAAAGTGTGTGTTTATAGCAACGTGGAAAGTGGGGTACAGGCACAGAAAACTATATGGCCATGCTTATATAAAACTGAGAAAAGCAAAACCAAGGCGTGCAGACAAGTGTTGTAAATGTATATACCGGTATATATACATGTACATGAATGTACAGGCACATGTCTGAAACAGCACAGGAGGACAGGCCTGACTGACACCATTTTGACTCTCTCTGACCAGAATCACACACACATTTCCACATGACTCTCAACTTGGGAGCCATAATCCTGTAAGGAGGCTCTGCCAACTGGACATTTCCTCATAAATGGTGCCAGACTACTAGCCATCTCATTCACAATGGAAGACTCCTCCGAACAAAAGATAGTGATCAACTTTTAAGAAACTGTTAATTTATCTTTGTGTTTAGGAATTCACACCTGGGAGGGGTAAGAGGAGGACTAGGAGAAGTGTCAAAAGTTGCTCAGATTTCTACCTTGAACCCTCCCTTTTTGTGAGGTATTGATTACGTAGCTGTGATGTAGGAATGATGTATTTTGGGGGTGTTTCTTGGTGATGGGAAAACTGATAAAAGTGGAGGTTCTCTCTTGTTCTGGGTTCCTTCCTTGATCTCTTGTATGAGGGGAAGGACCCTGTTGCAACAGCAAAAATAAAGGCTTTGCTTCTCAAAATTCTCTGGTTGGCCTCTGTTAATTCTCCGACCGATGGAGAACCCAATAAGGGCTCTTGTGTACCCCATAAGGGAATAAGCAGATTTTTGCTTATTACAGAAGACATAAAACAGAAAGAGGATGCTGAAAATCTGATTCAGATGGCAGTAGGTACCAGGAAATTTAGTAAGCAATCACTTTTCAGGGTGAGCAAAGAATGTTTGAAACAATCAGAAGCAGCAATGGAAATTGTTATTGGGGATGCATTACATGTAATAGTAGAAAAAGCACTTAGGTGGGAAACAATAGAGTGGGTGGAACATCGTAGATGGTGTGTTTGGCCTTCTTCCATTTCTAAATTGCTTTCGGTTATCTGTTTGGTTTGGAAGTATTTTGAACCAGGCACTATAAAAGTTGTCTTCAATTTTGTCATATATATTTTTATAGCCCCTAGCATCCTTCTCTTTTCAAGGGCAACGTAGTACAATGGGCACACACAGTGGATGGACTGAAGTGAACAAGAGGCTGATGTCTCAAGTGAACACTGCTTAATTATGTATGGCCAGCTGCTTTCATTGACTATGATACATATGTGGCAGAGGGGAGCTGGAAAAAAAAGATGTATGCGAGGAAATGAAGGCCTGGATCTTCCATTTATTTAGTTGAGAGCAATGCCAAAGGAATTTTAAAAAGTTATCTATGCTAGCATTACATTGTTAACAAGTCTCAGTATTTGGCAGCAGTATGAGGAATTCTACACATAGTCATACAAAACATGTTCCAACTGCATGCATCTTAATGCATTTGTAGAAAAGAGCAGTGTTAACATCCATCCCATCTGTAGGTGGAAGGGAGTACAGGAGAACAGCCACGTTTTAAAAAGAAATTTGTTTTTAACAAAACATTTAAAAGAAAGCACCTCCAAAAAAACAAATAAGCAGGGCAGAGTGGGGTAGTGACACAAACTTGCTCCCATAACGCTTTTAAATTTAAGAATGTTGTGCTCTTGGTTACAATATCTAGAAATCACAATCCTCTCTTAAATCCACATACTTGTCTGGCACAGGATTAGCCACATTCTTCTTCACTTCTCCACATCCTCCAAGTGTCCCTATTTTGCAGGGACAGTTCTGGATTTACAGAAGCTGTCCTTTTTTTCTGTTTTTATCCTGGAATGTCCCGCTTTGACTTAGGATGCCCCTATTTTCATCAGAAAAATGTGGGAGGGTATGGAGTTATCTGTCCCCCCCCCAAGTCATTTGAAGGCAGTCCTGTATAGGGAAGTTTTAAAATGTTTTGTGTTTTATTGTGTATTTACATATGTTGGAAGCCACCCAGAGTATAAATTTTAAAATTATTATTATGGAATAGGATGTCCCTATTTTCATTGGAGAAATGTTGGAGGGTATGCTTGTCACCGTCTCAGAGTGATTCCTAGTGCTAATTCCTAGTAAAATAAAAAAATCCTTCAGTAGCACCTTAAAGACCAACTAAGTTTTTATTTTGGTGTGAGCTTTCGTGTGCATGTATCTGAAGAAGTGTGCATGCACACGAAAGCTCATACCAAAATAAAAACTTAGTTGGTCTTTAAGGTGCTACTGAAGGAATTTTTTTATTTTGCATCGACTCAGACCAACACGGCTACCTACCTGTAACTAATTCCTAGTGTTAATCATGCTTTTCCTTGGATGGACTTGCCAACACACACCTCACACCTACCCCCAGGCAGCCCACACCACTAGTAGTTAGTCCCTCAGCTATGACCCTGTTGACTAGATGATATAAAACATTGGGACCTGGGTGGGGTGGGGTAAGCCTCTATTTTTTCACTCCTCAACCTTGCTAAGAGGCTCCAAGAACAACTAGAGCCGAACTTTCCAAACTTTTCATGTTGGTGACACACTTTTTAGACATGCATCATTTTACGACACAATCATTCAGTTTTACTAGCAAACCAGAGGTTAAACTAATCCCTTCTCAGCCCCAGGAGGACCGCTGGGTGTGTCGTGACATACAGCCACCCAGAGTGCCTGGGGAAACCCAGCCAGATGGGCAGGGTACAAATAATAAATGATTATTATTATTACAGTTTGGAAAGTTCTGTACAGAGTGTACATTGCTACATTATTAGCCAACCTGCTGAGTACGCTAAACTATTTCTCTTTGCTGCATATATTCACAGCTTTTCTCCCACTCACTTTATATATTGCTTTCATAAAAAGAAATCATTTGGAATATGAGTTTGACTATATTTCTGTACCACCCACCGAGGTTGCATGGTGCCACTAGCTTCACTTGCAACAATCATCTCCAAAGGAAAGAATACACACATATGTATTCCACAGATTTCAGATTACAGTGGGTGTTTCCGGCTATATGGACTCTGTTCTGAAACCATATGCTATCAGTGCTCCCAGCTACGTACGTGACACCACAGATTTTCTGAGGAAAATACAATCTTTGAACAATCTTCCTAACAATACTATACTAGCCACTATGGATGTGGAATCTTTATATACCAACATCCCACACAATGATGGTTTACAAGCCATAAGGAACACCATTTCAGATAAAACCACAGCGGACTTTGCTACCAAACTCTGCCACTTTGTCCTTACCCACAACCACTTCAAATTTGGTGATGACCTGTTCCTCCAGATCAGCGGCACAGCCATGGGCAGCCGCATGGCCCCACAGTATGCCAACATCTTCATGGCAGATTTAGAACAACGTTTCCTAAACTCCTACCCACTCAAACCTCTCTTGTACCTGCGATACATTGACGATATTTTTATTATCTGGACACATGGACAACAGACCCTGGAAACCTTCCACCAGACATTCAATGACTTTCACCCCACCATCAACCTAACAATGAACCAATCTATGCAAGAAATACATTTTTTGGACACTACTATAAAAATACAGGATGGACGTATAGACACCACCTTATACAGAAAACCAACTGACCGACAAACATATCTACATGCTTCTAGCTACCATCCCAAACATACCAAACAATCCATCGTATACAGCCAGGCCCTACGTTACAACCGCATCTGTTCCAACTCTACAGACAGAGAATCTTACCTAAGAGATCTACAGCAAACCTTTTTAGAACTAAAATATCCACCTGATGAAGTTAAACAACAGATCAACAGAGCCAGACTGATACCTAGAGAGAACCTGCTGCAAGACAGACCCAAAAAAGAAAATAACAGAACACCACTAGTCATCACATACAGCTCCCAAGTTAAAACAGTACAACGCATCATCAGAGATCTACAGCCTCTCCTGGACAATGACAGCTCCCTTTCTCAAGCTCTGGGAGGAAGACCTTTCATTGCCTACAGACAGCCACCCAATCTTAAACAACTCCTCACCCACAATAATACAACCACCAGACTTAACATGGACACTGGTACCAGAGCCTGCAATAAACCCAGATGCCAACTTTGCTGCCACATACACCCGGACAACATCATTACTGGCCCCAACAACATCCAACATACCATCTCAGGACTATTTAATTGCTCATCTTCTAACATTGTGTATGCCATCAAATGCCAACAGTGCCCTTCAGCTCTCTATATTGGACAAACAGGCCAAACCCTACGCCAAAGGATAAATGGACATAAATCTGACATCAGGAACCAGAAGACAGAGAAACCAGTAGGAGAACACTTCAATCTCCCAGGACATTCTATACAAGATCTCAAAGTAGCTGTCGTACTACAAAAGAATTTCAGAAATAGACTGGAAAGAGAAGTTGCTGAATTACAACTTATCACCAAGCTCAAAACCATGGAGGGACCTGGTTTGAAGAGATATATCGGATTCTTATCTCATTATACATGATAAGCGATCTTCAGCCATCTCAACCCTTGCTTTTTCATGCAAAACCATTTGCAGTCGTTTTCGGTCATCAACAGCTATCAGTCAGTCAATCACCCACTTCCACCACCCTTCTGAGTGATCCCCCCTCCCCTCCCCATCCCCACCCCTCCCCACCCCTTCTCTACATAAGTGCCTGGGGACTTCTATTTCACTGTATCTGAAGAAGTGTGCATGCACACGAAAGCTCATACCAAAATAAAAACTTAGTTGGTCTTTAAGGTGCTACTGAAGGAATTTTTTTATTTTACAGATTTCAGAGAAGCAGTTGTGCAAGATTCCATATTGGAAGGCTTATATACAAAGAGGTCTGTGTGCACAGCATCTGACCATACCATATAGATGCGGGAGGGGGGCAGTGCTGCAAAACCTTGAGAGTAGGACCGGAGACATAGGCCTGGAGCCCCATTCTACATTTGATTCCCTTTCATGCATGAAAGAAGTGCGAAACTACAGCATAAATTGTTGCATTACTTGGAGGAAGACCCTATGGTTTGAGCACTGGTACTACCTTTTCATTTATATATATACTGGGTATGTTTTTGTTTTTTACTGTTCAGTATGTCTTGGGATGAATATGCAAGTCATCTCGAGGGAACAAGTGGAAAGGCAGATTATATACAGTATTTTAAGATTAATAAACCAATAATCAACACACTAAAAAAGAAGCACATTTTAAAAACTAATCTCTGCATTCACTGAAACCAGAGGATTTTTTTGTATCCTCAACCTTTGAAAGAAAAGTCAATAAAAACTTGAGTCTTAATTATAAGTATACATACAGTAAATGCTGTAAAGCTATTTTTCTGCTGTGTAACACTTCTGACCTTCATTCCACATGCATGGCTGGGGCCAAGCACTTTTAAGCTCCATTGATTTTAGTGGGGAAGATTGAAGCATATGCTTATCTCCCTCGGTGGAATCAATGGGGCTTAGAAGTGCTAGGTTGGGAAGGATCATGTCCTACATAAATAATGTGTATGTAGAGCACAAGGAAGAAAATGCCTTACAGTTCTCTGGCAGTAAATAGGAGGGCTCCATGCCTGCCATACAGAGCTCCGTTAACAGATCCATGCCCATCTTTCATTAGCTTCAACTAAAGAAATATTGTTCTAGTCTCCAATATTATTTCACACGGCATAGGCACATAACGAGTTTGTGTGCTAGGATTGGCGCATTACCATTCTTGCAAGATCATTGTGCCGGAAAACTTGAAGACATAGCTTACAAGGCATTTTAAACAATTTTTATATACACTCATGTGGCATGCGGAGGCATACATTCTGTGCCTCCACGTCACGCATCCCCAAACTTCAGCCCTCCAGATGTTTTGGACTACAATTCCCATCTTCCCCGACCACTGGTCCTGTTAGCTAGGGATCATGGGAGTTGTAGGCCAAAACACCTGGAGGGCCACAGTTTGGGGATGCCTGCTCCACGTGTTTGTTGTCTGCATGTTTATCCTTGACCAGGAATCCCATTCTTTGACTAGCATCGCAAGCCTAACCATGTCTACTCAAAAGAAAATCTTTTTGAACACAACGGGACTTACTCCCAGGTAAGTGGAGTTCAGATTGCAGCCTCAGTAAAGTTACAGCACCCCTGTTTTTAGTCTTGGGTATCACAAATTAAATGTTTTTAATTCAGAACTAGGGTGGGGCAAGCCCATATAGATGCTTACATAGAAGTAGACATATTTTTTTGAGTAGGATTGCCTTGTTAAACTCTTTATATATTGGTTGTCCCATTACTAACTGGAAAACACCAATTTAGCATGGCTTTGCCTGGGAATGGGCCAAGGAGGAATGAATGCTTGCTTTGTCTCCTGAATTAGTAGCAGGCCCCTCCCACTTTCACACACACTGTCACATCAGTACATGTGTTGCTATCCTCTGCCACATGACATACTGAATCAGAAGAATGGACTCCCCAAGGAACCATTCTAATTCTGGTTTAGCCCCTTCAGCATTTTTAATGAAGTCACCACGCACAATGTTGTCACAATTAATGGCGGGGATGATGGGACTGCACCAAACCTGAGAAGAATATCCCATGGAACACTAACCTTATTAAATGTATGAGGTGGTTGAGACCGCCTTCAAACGGTTAGACTAGATGATCCATGGGGTCCCTTCACATTCTACAGTACTCTAATTCTATGAAGACACTCATTTTGAAGACATTATGAAGTCATTTTGAAGACACTCATTTTGAAGACATCTGAAAGCAGCCCTGTTCAGGGAAGTTTTTAATGTGTGACATTTTAAGGTATTTTAAATTTTTGTTGGAAGCCGCCCAGAGTGGCTGGGGAAACCCAGCCAGATAGGTGGGGTACAAATAATAAGTTGTTGTTGTTGTTGTTTTAGTGCAGGGCTCTTTGCACCTGTTATGTACTGAGCTGAATCCTAGAACAATAGGATTCAGAATCAGCGGGAGCTACCCAATCCAACTCCAGGTGGAAGTGAATCCGCAACCTGATTGGCCTGCTGGAGCAGCCAATCAGGCGGCTGGCAGAAGTGAATCTGCTACCTGATTGGCCTGTAGGAGCAGCCAATCAGGCTGCAGGCAGAAGTCAATCCACAATATAATTGGCCCACAGGTGTAGCCCTGAAGTAGCCAATCACGCAAGGCCCATTGTGTAAATAATGTATATAAGCAGATGGTTTTGGGAAAAGAGCCATTCGTCTTCTCTTCTTCTTGATGAATATGAGCTGAATAAAGAGCATGAAATTCACTCTCGACTCCGAGTATATTTCACTGGCGACGAGGATGGGATCCTGCTGAGCTGACCGCCACCACGCACTGCACCGCAGCACCGCCACCTGCTGCACCGCTGCATCGCACCGTGCATCCAGGTTTCAGCTCCAGGACCCAAGGAACCCAGAATGGCAACCGACAGCAGCTTCTTGCCATTCAAACCAGCATCAGGAGACTGGGAAGGGTACGCCGCCCGTTTCAACTTCCTCCTGCAAGCGAAAGAAGTCACCAACGATGCCATGAAGAGGGCGACATTCTTCAGCGTCTGTGGAGAGGAGACGTTTGAAATCGCCCGGGCTCTCCTTGCACCTAGAGATGTCGCTACCGTCTCTTACCAAACAATAATGGAACGGCTGAAGGAGCACTTTTCACCACAGCCCTCGGTGGTAGCTTGCCGAAATGCCTTCTACGCAAAGCGGCAAGCCCCGGGGGAAACCATAACTGGGTTTGTGACCTCCCTCCGCCAAGCCGCCCGGTTATGCAACTTCTCAGAGTTGGAGAACATGCTTCGTGACCGCCTCGTCGGTGGCCTGAGGGACGAGATGTTGCAACGACGCCTCTACGCCAAAAAAGACCTCACGTTCCAGATTGCTCTGGAGGAAGCCCTGGCAACCGAAGCCGCCGAGAGGTCAACGCAAGAGGCACGACCGGCCCCGCCATCCCAACCGAGGGTCTACCACGAAGACCTCACCGACGAATCCGAATCTGACAGGGAGGAAGTACACCGAGTACAGCGGCGCACTCAAGCAGCACACACACCACAGCAGCCTCGACGAGAAGGAGGGAACTGTGCAAGCTGCGGGGAGAACCACGAGAGGAGGACCTGTCGTTTCCGCAACGCAGAGTGCAGGCAGTGCAGAAAATTGGGACACATCGCCCGGGTGTGTCGGGCTCGACTCACCCGTCGACAAGCATCAGATGACCGACCCAGGAGCCCCAGGTCACACGGCACCATGCACCAAGGCAACTCGACGGAGATCACGGACTACCAGGTATTCCAGTTGCCCCATCCCAGCACAGAGAAAATTTATATAGAGGTACAGATAGAGGGAGCCCCATGCCGCATGGAGCTGGACACGGGTTCAACTCTATCCATAATCTCGGCCCGAACATTAAGGGAACTGTGCCCTAATGGGGGTCCCAAACTAAGGCCGGCCCCATTCACCCTCCGGGACTTCCAGAAACGTAAGGTCCCTACAATGGGGGTGGGGACCTTCAGGGTGCAATATCGAGGGCGAAAGCAACAATTGGACTTGCTGGTAGTTAAGGGCCCCTACGTTAGCTTACTGGGACTGGCATGGTTTGGACCTCTGGGGCTAGCCGTTACCGGGGTGAACCGCACTAGCTTACAAGTGGACGTGGACGCCATATGCAAAGAGTTTCCAGGGGTTTTCGATGGGGCATTGGGACGATATACAGGACCCCCCATTGCCCTACAGCTAGACCCCGCTGTACGACCCATCAGGCACAAGGCCCGCCGGGTCCCGTTCGCCCTGAAACCCCGCATAGACGAGGAATTGGACCGGCTCGTGGAGCAAGGAGTGCTGGAGCCGGTGCCCAACGCCCCCTGGGAAACTCCAATTGTCACACCCGTCAAGCCTAACGGTTCGGTCCGCATCTGTGCAGACTACAAATGCACCATAAACAAGGCTCTCACGGCCCATGCATACCCAGTGCCAGTGGTCAGCCATGTCCTCGCCACCCTGGCTGGGTCAAAAATCTTTGGCAAACTGGACTTGGCCCAAGCGTATCAACAGTTGCCTGTGGACGAAGCCACAGCAGAGGCTCAGACGATTGTGACGCACAGAGGGGCATTCAGAGTAAAGCGGCTGCAATTTGGCGTTAGCGTGGCACCAGGCATATTCCAGAATCTAATGGACTCTCTCCTTAAAGGGATTCCTGGCGTCACCCCCTTCTTCGATGATGTACTGATCGCCGGGCCCACACCAGAGGAATTTGAGGACCGCCTCCGCTCCGTCCTGCACCGTTTCCAGACGGCGGGCCTCAAGGTGAAGCGGGAAAAGTGTTTACTGGGAGTGCCGCAGGTGGACTTTCTGGGATTTAAGGTGGATGCAGAAGGGGTCCATCCAACCGGTGACAAGGTACGGGCCATTTGTGAGGCCCCAGCGCCCAAGAGCAAGCCCGAACTTCAGTCATTCTTGGGACTATTGAACTTTTACCATGCCTTCCTTCCCCATAAGGCAGCGGTAGTGGAGCCCCTACACAGACTCCTAGATAAAAGGGCCCCTTGGGTGTGGGGCCAGCGACAAAGGGCCGCATTCCAGGCAGTCAAGGACTTGCTCGTCTCAAACTCGGTCTTGGCACACTTCGACGAGAGGCTGCCAGTGGTGCTGGCATGCGACGCCTCTCCCTATGGCATCGGCGCTGTCCTGGGACACCAACTCCCGGATGGAAGAGAGGTGCCGGTGGCATACTTCTCCCAGACGCTTGCTGCAGCCGAACGAAACTACTCACAGATTGACAAGGAGGGTCTGGCAATCGTGAAGGGCGTAAAAAAATTCAATGATTTCTTGTACGGGCGGCCCTTTACCATAGTGACTGACCACAAGCCGTTGCTTGGCCTGTTTGCCCCCGAGAAGCAGACCCCCCAAGTGTTGTCTCCACGTGTCCTCAGGTGGTCAATTTTCCTTGCCGGCTACCAGTATGCACTAATCCACCGCCCTGGGAAGGCGATGGGCCACGCAGACGCCCTCAGCAGGCTACCACTACCAGAAACAGGCCCCGACCCAGCGCCTGCGCAAGAGGTTATGACCCTGGAGCTGCTTCCCGACCGACCCATTCAGGCACAAGAAGTTGCGCACCATTCCACAAAAGATAGGGTCATCTCCCGGGTCCTGGACTGGGTGTGGCGAGGATGGCCCAGCAGCAGCCCCGGGCCAGAATTCGCTGGCTACACAAACCGCAAACATGAACTGTCGGCCCACAAGGGGTGCCTGTTATGGGGAAGCAGGGTTGTTGTTCCCCAGCCCCTCCGCAAAAGGGTCCTCACAGCCCTACACGAGACACACCCAGGGGTAGTGAGGATGAAGGCCCTTGCCAGGAGTTATGTGTGGTGGCCGGGGATTGACAGAGAGATAGAGGCCTGGGTCCAACACTGCCAGACCTGCCAAGAATCCCGCCCGGATCCCCCAAGGGCCCCAGTCCAGCCCTGGGAGTCCGCCCGACATCCATGGTCACGCTTGCACGTGGACTTCGCTGGCCCCTTCCAGGGAAAAACATTCTTCATAGTGGTGGATTCCTACACCAAATGGCTGGAGGTCGCACTGGTACCGTCCACTTCTACGGCGGCAGCCATCCGGGTACTACGTAAGCTGTTTGCAACCCACGGGCTCCCTGACACCCTCGTCTCAGACAATGGAACCGCATTCACGTCAGAGGAGTTCCAGACCTTCACAGCGCAGAACGCCATCCGCCACATCCGCTCAGCACCATTCCACCCTGCCACCAATGGCCAAGCGGAGCGCATGGTGCGGACCACCAAGGACAGCCTCCGCCGCATGACACAAGGGGACTGGGAATACCGCCTTGCCGCATTTCTTCTAGCACAGCACAGCACCCCAAGCACAACGACGGGCCGGAGCCCAGCTGAACTACTCATGGGCCGGCGCCTTGCAACTAGACTGGACCGACTTCACCCCGACAGAGCTCAGGATGAGGTAGTGGTGGGGAAAGGCAGGAACCCCCGGACATTTGTGGCCCAGGACCCAGTGTATGCAAAGAATTTTGGGGCAGGCCCAGCATGGGTACCCGCCACAGTCACCAAGGTGACCGGTCCCGTGTCGTACGAGGTACTAACGGAAGGGGGGCAATGTTGGCGCCGCCACTGCGACCAGCTACGGCGACGATTCCCAGGAGGAACCCGGGAGGAGAGCGGGACAGAGGGGTCCCAAGGGGACAGCAGGGCAGTGAGGCCTGTAGAGCGAGAGGGGTGGGCAGGGGAAGCAGAAGCAGTAGGCACAGAGGGGCGCCCCGAGGCTGGAAGGACACCGGAACCAGAGTCACAACCTAGTGGTTCAGTGGCGCCAGACCAGACAGCCCCGGCACAGCCAGCAGCCTCGGAACACGAGCCAGAACCAGAACCCCTGACCAAGGAACACCCCAGGCCACAACGCACACGGAGGCGGCCAGCAGACCTTGGTGACTACGAATGCAACTTCCCGGGCAGGACTGGAACTTAGAGGGGAGGGGTGTTATGTACTGAGCTGAATCCTAGAACAATAGGATTCAGAATCAGCGGGAGCTACCCAATCCAACTCCAGGTGGAAGTGAATCCGCAACCTGATTGGCCTGCTGGAGCAGCCAATCAGGCGGCTGGCAGAAGTGTATCTGCTACCTGATTGGCCTGTAGGAGCAGCCAATCAGGCTGCAGGCAGAAGTCAATCCACAATATAATTGGCCCACAGGTGTAGCCCTGAAGTAGCCAATCACGCAAGGCCCATTGTGTAAATAATGTATATAAGCAGATGGTTTTGGGAAAAGAGCCATTCGTCTTCTCTTCTTCTCCTTGATGAATATGAGCTGAATAAAGAGCATGAAATTCACTCTCGACTCCGAGTATATTTCAGCACCCATCTTTACATCCGAGCTTTACTTGCTCTTAGAAAAGCACTGCTCATGCTCACAGTGGCGAGATGTTTCATGATCACATGGGCATTCTAGGAAGCATTTCTGGCATGTAAGCATTTGTTTGTAGAAAGAGACCCACATCTCAGCCAGCTTGAAATAAGTTTGAAGTGCAGAAGGGAAAGATTCATTGAACACTATAACCTGAGGACATTTGCTACAAAATGTCTTCAACATGTTCACTGGCCTATTTGCAGGTCATTTCAGTATACCCCCACCCAGTGCTTTTTTTTCTTTCTAAAAAAAATGTTTAGGGGTACTCTCGTTTTCCTACTCATGTAGAAATACTGCCCCTCAGTGAGGCCAAACTTAGATTCACAAAATGTTTAGGTATATGCGTACCCCTGTGTCTCCCCTGAAAAAAGCACTGACCCCACCTGACCGCACAAATTTCCTAAAAGGAGGGCTCAAAAGCTCCAGTGAATACTGCTGATGTAGCACAGAAAACAAGAGGGCAATTTTAAAATACAAAATATTAGGGAAGCTATGTTGACTGAAATATTTTAGTCAACAAAGCATCCTTTTCTGGCCCCCGCACCCACCTGAGTGCCTTGTAAGTATGCCTCCTCAAAGCCAGAAGAATGTGCCCTGCCATTATCAACCTCCAGAAGGAAAAAAGAGAGGTGTCATGTAGAATTTGCCGGGACTCAAAGCAATAAAAAATATACATGAATTGATAGAGACGGATCTTAGCAACAAGCTGTGGAGGCTAGGAAGTCACTAGCAGAATGTAGTAGGTGATTTGCTAGGCTCTTCTGTTTGGTATCCATTTTGCATTAACAACTCAGAGGCAGCTTGGATTTGACAGCTCTTTTGTAGCCTCTTAATGCAGCTGCGAAAACCCAAATGCAGCTCTGTGTCTTGAATACTAACCAGACACAACTATTTTCAGAATTGAAAACATTTACTTCTTATTACAGGAAATGCCTCTTTCCCAGCTACAGTGCCACTATCCTGGAACTAGTAGTACTGGGCATATTTTGGAAAGAATAGTATGCAGCACTAAAGATTTAGGGTTATCTGTTTGAGCAGCCACAAAAAGGGTTGGGGGGCAGAATTAATCATATTTATTTAAACCACTAGTTTAGAAGAATTGCAACAGACATGCTAATAATGAAATTAAATTCTAAACTATTATAATAAATTATTGGAGAATCAGAGCAGTGTTGGGAAGAAAGGGATTGTTTAACCCTCTCTTCCATGAGATATTTCCTGATCTACCTCTCAGCTCCAAAGAAACTGCTATAAGAATCATAGGGGGGAAGATGAATGGGCATAGCCAGGATTGGGGGGGGCAGAGCCTCAGTTTGCTATGTATTTTTATTTATTTTGCGGGCAACTGCCCCCCTGCCCCAGCCCCTTAGCTACAGCCATAGAAAGATACACATGTACCTACATTTCCCCTGCAAATGATCAGAAACGTGTGTTTGAAGTTAACCATTACTAACTTCTTCAGTTGGTTTTAATACAACAGTTATCGTTTGAGTTGGCTTCAGGCCATGATCTTTAGCACACATGTCATTTTAAAGGAATATGTTATCAGAGTTATGTACTTTGGATTCTACTCTCGCCCATGCCACTTAAAACATTACATTCAAAGTCTCAAGGCGAGATGGTAAGCAGGCTGAGATGCGATGCTGATTCTATTCCACTTCCTTCCATTTTCTTACTGCAAACACGCAGGTTGTCAGTTTGATCATAACCGTAAAATGGGCTTGGGGGGGGGGGTAACACTTTCCAACTCGCAGTTTTCCAAATCACCTCCCTCCCCTCCCCTCCTATAGTTTTGTCCATGGGAGAAAACAAGTACTCCTTGTTCCCAGGCCTCCCATGTCTCCTCTGGCCTGTTCCCTGGCTCTGCTTGTTTCCTGACTCATCTCAGACAGCTGCCTACAGGTCCAGTATACCTGAAGGAACGTTTCCACCCCCATCATTCTGCCCGGACACTGAGGTCCAGTGCTGAGGGCCTTCTGGCTGTTCCCTCGCTGCGAGAAGCCAAGTTACAGGGAACCAGGAAGAGGGCCTTCTCGGTAGTGGCGCCCGCCCTGTGGAACACCCTCCCACCAGATGTCACAAGAGAAAAACAACTACCAGACTTTTAGAGGACATTTGAAGGCAGCCCGGTTTAGGGAAGCTTTTAATGTTTAATAAATTATGAGTGGTCAAGTCAACCAAAGGTCTCACTTCCCTTGACCAAGGAACAATCATAGGGCTGCTATACGGCCCAGACAGTATACTTTTGGGGTGTCCTGGATTTTATTTTTTGAAATATGCCAACCCCTAAACTCCTGCACACAATGGGAAAACATTTTTTCACCTTCCTTCATTTCCAACTGCACGTGGGGAAGACATGGATTATTCAATTTCTAGACCGCTTAATATATTTAAAATTTCACCAAGTAGCATGGACAGGTGAAAAAGAAGGCAGGGCTCCTGAAGGTTTAATAATTATTTCAGGAGGCATAGTTTGTAATCATTCGCTTTCCCACGCACCTGTAAAAACGGTAGGACTCCTGTTTTCTTTTTTCTTTCTTTTTTTGTTTCTCTGCTATGCACAGTGTTTGAGGCCATTGCTGTTTTACGTACCATGTGTGCCAACTTACAAAAGCATACTTCTAATTTGACCCAATGAATTCTTAAATGCTGGAAGGCAGGCCTGTATCCGATTAAACTAGCCAGCCCTATGATGCTCCCAAATGTGCCATGTTCTTAGCCTTCTAAATTGCCCATCAGCCCAGAAAGTAAATGCGCATTTGCAGCACCCAGCAGACATTTTAATAGCCAAGCAGCCTAGGTATGGATGACTGCCCAGAACAACACATTGTTAATGCAAGCAGCACCAAAATTGGGGGAGGGGGAGGTATATTAATAACTTGGCACTGGGGCCTGTAGGTAGGAAATGAGGATGAAAAGCAGCACATCAGACTGTATTTGGCTTTTCCAGAACAGCCTAAATTCCAAGAAGTGGTGTGCAATGATGGGAATCTGAGAGATTATTAATGTTTGTTTGATGAGATGCTGTTTACTGCAGCATGCAGTCTGGGTCATAACGTTGTATCTTTATTACGCAGTTAGAGCTATTGGATGGCTAGAACTGGCAGAAGGCTGTACTCACAGTCCACTGCTCTTCACCCAGCTCCAGGATTTAGTGTTGCTGGGAGGAGCAGGGGCTTGTCTGTTTGGGGATAGGGAGCGGCAGTGCAGAGTGCAGGCTGGTCCCTTGGGGAGTGGCAGGAAAGAAGAAAGGCCTGAGGCATGACCAGATTGCAGAGCTGGGACATCCTCTCAGTGTCAGAAAACAAATCCCCAAAGAGGGAAGGGAAGGAGTGGGTTGAAAGCAACGAATTCTCATAATATCCGGGCCAGGGGGGGGGGAATATCAGGTATAGGAAGAAATGGGATCCCTTCCTTTCTGTTCTGATCCCAAAAGGTTCACACACACATGGTTTTGGCTTGCTTTTACATTTATCTGCTCTAATGGTCTCAGCAACTTCTTCATTCTAGCTCATGGGAAGGCAAACTAAGGCCCGGGGGCCGGATTTGGCCCAATCGCCTTTTAAATCTGGTCCGCGAACGGTCCAGGAATCAGCGTGTTTTTACATGAGTAGAATGTGTGCTTTTATTTTAAATGCATCTCTGGGTTATTTGTGGGGCATAAGAATTCATTCTTCTTTTTTCAAAATATCGTCCGGCCCCCCACAAGGTCTGAGGGGCAGTGGACCGGCCCGCTGCTGAAAAAGTTTGCTGACCCTTGTTCTAACTCATGCAGATGCAACATGGCAAACAACAAGCCAGAGGAAAAAGCAGTCACCTGAAATTACTGCTTTTATAAGCACCGAAGCATACATATAAGTGGCTTACGGAATGAAAGCATGTTTGAAAGCCAAAATACTGAGTTACTGTTGGGCAATGAAAGATTCGTGTGTGTTTCCCACCCCCACCCCCACCCCGATTCTGAACCCACACATGTCTGTGGGTACAACACGGCTGGACCTCTGCCAATGTTGCATTTATTTACGACCAAAATGCAGCTGTGTTTTGTGGGAAGGCAGGTCTGGCCAAGAAACAGAACTGATATTGCAGTGTGGATTTGAGTCATTTGCAATTTCATCTGCTGAGAAGGCAAGATGAGGGAAACACACCCAATAATATTTTCAGGAAGGCAGGAGACCCCCACCACCACCACCACCCTTAGGAAAGGAACAAATGGGTTGAGGAGAATCAGCTCCTCTAGCTCAAGCTATGCAATTACTCTATACAATAAATATATGGGTTTGGGGGGCCCATGCTGTTGTGACGTGGGGTTTGTGGTTTCAGCTCTCTTGACATAACATGCTGGAGACAGTTCTCTAGTAACAGCTCTTTATTAAAGTGAACAAGACTGACTGTGAGGGCAGGAAGGCTACATTTATAGGGACAGGGAACTAGCTAGAAAGGGATACATTTTGGAGGAAACAATATCAGGCATTCACAGTGCTGCCTTTTGGAGGAAACCAATAAGACAGAGGATCCAAATACAGCAGCTTAAATGAACCAATAGTAGCTGTACCCTCTGGAACCAAAAGGCAGTTACTTTATCCTAATGCAAATACAGACAATAATAATACAGATATAAAATCCTTTGACTCAATACACAACACAAAGCATGAACCCAAATCTCAAACCCAGATATCTCTCCGTCTGTACAAGCAGGGGAGCTTACCAGACATCATTGCTTTTTGCCTTATTGCTGAAATCCCTCTCTTGACGGGCAAAGAGAAAACAAAACAATCTGAGCTAATGGATTCGTAACAGATATCAACAGCAAACCACTTGGCCATTCCATTTTCTTCCTTTAACTCTCAAGAGCATCCGAAATGGGGAAATGCTAGCATCAGTCTGCAAGCTATTCTTAATGAAAATGGAGGCACTTTTGTCTAGAGCTTTCCAGGAAGTGGATGCTAAAAGAATCCTAGGCTGCATCTCCACCTCACCCCCCAAAAGGAAAGAATCCTGGGAACTGTACTCAGTTTAGGGTGCAGGGGACTGTAGCTTTTTGAGGGGTAAACTACAGTTCCCAGGGTGTGGGTGTGTGGGTGTTTTAAATATGATTGTGTGTGTATTCAGCCCTGGACATTCCACTCACAATGGAACAAACCACCGAGAGTCAGCTAACCAGGTCCTTCTCTGAAGCTGTTCCTTCTCTTGGAAGGCAAAACAGAGCAGGTGAGAAGCAGGCTTTGCGAGGGTGTTTTGTACTGCAAATAGCTGTCTTGCAGAAAGCTTGCCACTGTTTTGTCTTTTTAATAGAAAGTAGCTCTCACCCCAAGAAAAACCCCTCCCCTGTTGCAAAATAAATTTTATTTATTTATTTATTTATTTATTTATTTATTTATTTATTTATTATTGAATTTATATACTGCCCTATAACTGGAGGTCTCAGGGTGGTTGACAGAATAAAATCAAAATATAAAACCACAAAATACATAAAATAAAAGCAACAACTCAACAGCCCCCAATAAACTCACTGGGCAGAGACCTAGGTGCATGTTATGTTGTTCATTAACATGGATAGTACTATTAAAAATAATCAGGGCTTTTTTTCTGCCAGAACTCGCCAGAATTCAGTTCTGGCACCTCTCGGGGGGGGGGCATTGCCATTATAAGAGAATGAAGGAGGTGTTCGTGGTGAGTTCCGACTCCTCTTTTTCTACAAAAAATAGCACTAATTATAATTATGATCAGTGCTTTTTTCTATTAAAAAAATGTTTAGGAGTACTCTCATTTTCTTACTCATATTGAAATACTGCATCTCAATGAGACCAAACATAGATTTTTAAAAAATGTTTAGGGGGGGTATGTATACCCCTGTGTCCCCACAGGAAAAAAGCACTGATTATAATATGATTTCAAGGTAGCAAAAGATCTGAGCGCCATCCTTTTGGGAAATCTCAAAGAAGAAACTATCACTTGTGCAGGAACAGCACGAAACAAATGACCAAATCCAAAAGCAGATCACATGTGGTGAATTAACATTAAGAAGCAACAGCAGTGATCTAACCTACAGTGCAGACATACTTTAGTTCACTTCTGAAGCACCTTTCAGATGTTCTAATAAAGCAGGAACAATATGATGGGGCGACGGGGGACCAGGGGAGGTGTCATCACAACATCAAACTGTATGTTAATCTCCCTGTCTGGAAAAAAGCCTTTGTGTACATATTTGCAACTCTACAATTCTACGATTCTATAACTATGCAAGCATATAACTTCTGCATGCAGTGGAGAGAGTCCTAGTACAAAGAAAATTTAAGGGCAGGGAAATTAGCAGCGCACACATTGTGGTAGTAACGGGTGGGTGGGTGTTTAGTATATGTATGAGCTTTGTGCTGCTTCAAAAGCCAGGTTTCTGTAAATAACCTCGCCCAAGGTTTTAGGGAGGATTAAATTTTTTGGTTAATACTAGGTCAGGCATCCCATCCAGACAGTGACCGAGATAAGGAAATGACATTGTTCTAAAACTAATCACATCGCTCTGCACCCTCCCCTAGTTCTGTACGCAGCCGCTGTCTCTTGCCTTTTCTCTTTATCTCAAGCCTCTGGGTGGCTGCAGGGTTTTCACTTTCAGAGATGATAAGCAGGAAGAAAAGAGCTGAGATTGTTTAGACGTCATTGTGTGGTGGGGCTCCCCCCGCCCCGCCCCCAAATCTCCGTACATTCACTGGAATCTGTAGTTAAGAATGAAAAACTGCACATTCGTAGATGGGTTCAGGGCCCAATTGTCTGTCTTGGGTTTTGCTTTTTAACAGGTGGTGATCAGGGTTGGGATTACAACATGCGGAGAGGGGGCTTAACCCTTCTCCCTTGTATCTTGCTGCTGGTGAAAACCTCCCCTCACTCCTGCAGCCATTTCCATTAGTGTGTGTGTGTGTGTGTGTGTGTGTGTGTGTGTGTGTGTGTGTCATGGTTCCAGTGAGAGCCCCCTCTCTCTTGTGCAAATAGCAGCTGGGGAGGGGGCGTATTTTCACTGAGGCTGTGATCATCGCTCACGGTTGCATAAATGCTTCTCCCCCTCTCCATTTTATCCCCACAACAACCCTGTGCCGTAGGATAGACTGTGAGAGTGATTGGCCCAAGTGAGCTTCTTGGCTGGGTTGGGATTTGAACCCTGGTCTCCCATATCTTGGACCAATATTCCAGCCGCTACACTGCACTGGTTCTCATTAAAAACCAACTGTCCATGTGTCACAGTCCTGATTTTATCTCCCCCCCCAAACCCTGTTATTCTTTTTTTATTAAAAATTGTTTATTGGGTTTCTCAGATTAAAATTTTACAGTCACAACATACAACATAAAAACAAGATTCCAAAGAATTGCTTGGACTTCCCTCTTCCCCTTTGTGTGTCCTATTGCTAATCATTCCCTCCTGCATCTTTTATAATAATCCTAATTTTTTATCTCTCCATTGTATCCAAAATTCAACATTAAACTACAAGTGATATTCCAATCCTACTAACAATTTTAGCCATTTACAATGGTTTTTAATTACAGGTAGGTAGCCGTGTTGGTCTGACGTAGTCGAAACAAAATAAAAACATTCCTTCCAACAGCACCTTAAAGACCAACTAAGTTTTTTATTTTGGTATGAGCTTTCGTGTGCATGCACACTTCTTCAGATACACTGAAATAGAATGGTTATAAATTTCCCCCAATCCTTATTAAAATTTTGGTCTTCCAGGTTTCTGATTCTTCCAGTCATTATAGCCTTTCCGGCATAATCCATCAATTTGACCAGTCATTCTTCTCTGGCAGGGACTTTATCTTCTTTCCGTCTCTGGGTCAATAACATCCACGCAGCCATGGTTGCATACATAAATAATCTTTTCTGCTCTCTTGGGATTTTGGCACCTCAAACCTGTAGGTGTGTCATGAGAACATTCCCCGCTCTCTTCCCAGGGCTGGAAAGGGGCTAGTTTAACCTCAAGTTTGCTAGTAAAACTGAATTACCATGTGACAAAATGACATATGACTAAAAAGTGTGTCACCAACATGAAAAGTTTGGAAATCTCTGCTTTAACGGGTTATTCAGTTTGGCTATCTGCCCAGTAGGGTGTTATAGGCTGTGTTGGCTTTGCAAGAATCAGGCAGAGCAACTATATACGAGGCAGATTCAGGCCAGACACAGCAAGTCAACAGCTAGTAACTCTATGTTACTTTCTTTTCTGAAATGCCAGTCCCTCAAAGCCCATTGTTGTGACCCGACAATAAAATAATGTCAAAGCACCTACGTTTGCATAGAAAGCAGCATGGGAAATGCTGGTTGCTGGCCTTGAGCATGTGTAGATTCACTATTAAGGCTGCAATCCTGTACACACTTACCTGGAACTAAGCCCAGTAGGGCTTACTTCTAAGTAGACATATACATGTTGTTGTTTAGTCGTTTAGTCGTGTCCGACTCTTCGTGACCCCATGGACCATAGCACGCCAGGCACTCCTGTCTTGCACTGCCTCCCGCAGTTTGGTCAAACTCATGTTCGTAGCTTCGAGAACACTGTCCAACCATCTTGTCCTCTGTCGTCCCCTTCTCCTAGTGCCCTCAATCTTTCCCAACATCAGGGTCTTTTCCAAGGATTCTTCTCTTCTCATGAGGTGGCCAAAGTATTGGAGCCTCAGCTTCACGATCTGTCCTTCCAGGGAGCACTCAGGGCTGATTTCCTTAAGAATGGATAGGTTTGATCTTCTTGCAGTCCATGGGACTCTCAAGAGTCTCCTCCAGCACCATAATTCAAAAGCATCAATTCTTCGGCGATCAGCCTTCTTTATGGTCCAGCTCTCACTTCCATACATCACTACTGGGAAAACCATAGCTTTAACTATACGGACCTTTGTCGGCAAAGACATATACATAGCTGCCAAGTTTTCCCTTTTCTCACAAGGAAGCCTATTCAGCATAAGGGAATTTCCCTTTAAAAAAAGGGATAACTTGGCAGCTATGGACATATATAGAATTGCACTATAAGACACCAACTGCAACAAAGCTATATTTGGCCTGATTGCACCCCTACAGATCTATAGTGACCCCATTCTATGAGAACTCATTCTAGCTTTGTGGCTTGAAGTTCTCTCTGTTAATATGTAAAGCTGGCAGATAATTAAACAGAACTTTATAGATTTTTCCTTCAGGGCCAATTTACACATTATTAGGTGTTTGATTTGGGGGATTGATTGTTAAACCACTCTGGAAATTATAGCTCTGTGAGGGGAATAGGGGTCTCCTAACATCACCCTTAATAAATTACAGTTTCCTGGAGTCTTTAGGAGAAACAATGACTATTTGATGTGGTGTGATACTGCTTTAAACTGGTTATTTCAACAAGCCTTCTTATGGAAATGATTCCTTGTTTTTTATAAACTTATCTGACGGCCCATTTCTGTATTTCTGTTTCTCTAGCGTATTCTGCTTGATTTTACCTGCTTTGTTGTTTGTATCAATGTACAGTGGTACCTCGACTTATGAAGGCAATCCGTTCTGCGGCGCTCTTCGGAAGTCGAAAACTTCGGAAGTCGAAGCGTCCATCTTGCGCATGCGGTGCTTCTGCACATGCACACGGTGCTTCTGCACATGCACACATGTGCTTCTGCACATGCGCAGAACACGCACACGGCGAAAATACTTCCGGGTTAGCGGACTTCGGAAGTCAAAACCTTCGTAAGTCGAGGCATTCATAAGTTGAGGTACCACTGTATATATTTTGGTACACTTAAACTGACAAAAACAGCAGTGCAATATTCAGCAAAGCACGAAACCTGATTGATAAGCCTGTCTGATCCACATGTTAAATCAAAGAGGTGTGGACTGGGGTACTTCGTACTGGAATTAATAAATATCACATTTCTCAAGCAACCCAATACAACATCCCGGGTAATTGTGTGACATTGTCAAAACACCTTGAAGTCACGACATATCATAGTTGCATTATTGAATTCTGACCACTAGTTGTCTGGTGTAGTAATTTATGACAGCCCATAATGCATGAGTCATATATATTCAGAATAAAATGTCTTTCAAAGTTCATGACATTAATCATTAGCTGGTTATTTAATTTAGCATTGGCTGCAATATGATTTGTAATTACAAAATTCCTGCTCTAAGTCATGAAATGCAGAAGGAGGTAAAAATATATTAACAAAGGCAGAATATTTCATCTTACATACACAGAGTATTAACTCCAGCACTGTTACAATCTTCCTGCCCAGAAGTATATGCCTAAGACAGATGGATCCTTTTGATACGTACAGATGAACTGCTCTAATTACACCCCCTGCCTGCCTTTGCAGGGTTGGATCTTATAATTACTGAGCATGTGTCTAACAATCAATGGCATGCTTGACAGCTACTTCATGTCATAGATCATGGAGTAAATCCAATCTGGAAAATCTTTATTATATTGGCATAAACATCATGGTATCAAAGTGACTGAAAAGAATGCTTTCAGGAAAGGACTTGTGGAGGCGGGGGAGGGAAGAAAGAAAGAAAGAAAGAAGCCATGCTTTGCTTATAGCTCAAACAGTAGGATTTTCAAAATCTGGGCATTTAGAATATACACTACAGCTGTAGATATCCACTGCCTTGCAGAACATCTTTGGAAGGGGAAAAAGCTAAGGAGTAAACCCTACAGAAATCCAGAGTGGAGTCCCTAAGACAGTTGGCTGTTGCCTTGTATGCCTCCTTCCAGCAACTCCTGCAGCCAAGCTGATGCCAAATGTATCACTCTGCTTGCCTTTGGACCACACCAGCGAGGTTAAGAGGGGTTTTGTCATCTGGGCAGCCAAGGATTCCCAGAGGCACTGCCCAGAAGAGGTCAGTGCTGGAGGCAGTGAGTTGCAGGTCTCTGCAGCCACAGCGGGCGCTGTGATTCTTCAGCAATTTGACTTTATTCCTGGAGGTGCTCTCCATTGTCTCTTGAGACAGATGGATGCCAACAACAGCCATAGAACAGCTCCTACTATGTGATGAGCTAGATTAAGGTCAGGATTCAGCCCCTCATATGTGCGGTGCTTATTTCAGGAATCAAATATGTAAGGCCATCCTATTAGGCTCGTCATATGTCCAGAAAATTCTTGAGATGCCAGGAAATCAGATGCCTAAAATGGTGTCTTGGGAATTTTTGAATTTTAAGAGATGTCCAGAATTTCCCGTACATAATAAGAATAAATTTATTTTTATTTTTATGAGAGCCGGGCTCAGGGCAGCTGACATCAATAAAATCACAATTACAACAAAACGTAAAAGAAAAAAACAACAATTGGTTAAAATGCGGGTTAAAATACAATTTAAGAATTTTTTTAAAATGCAGCCTCATTTTAAGTGGCCCAAATCAAAACCATAAGGAAGGAAAAATATAGTGGTCAGACTGAGTCCAGCCCAAAGGCCAGAGGCAACCTGGGTTTTTCTCTCTGTTGTTTTCTGCTGAGCAGTGGGACGAATGTCCCACCCCCTTATGTGGGAGAATGTGGGAGACCCAAAGCACACTTGCGCCCCCACCTCCCCCCACGCAGCAGCCCCAACTGAGGAGGAGGGGAGCAAGGAAGATGGTGGAAAGCGGGCGAGAGCAGCCCCGAGTGCCCGCCCACCAGCCAGATAGTCAGTTATCCTGCCCCTGCCTTCCTCCCCCCTCAAGAGCTGCTGCGTTACCTTCTTGAAGCTTCCGCAGCTGCTGCCTCATGGAGACAATTGCTCCCCTTCCCAGCATGCAGAGCAGGAGGCAAGGAGCCTGGCTAAAAGGGAACAGGGTGCCTGTAGCTACTTGCTCGGGAGCAGGTCCAAAGGAACTTACCTCCTCAGTCCCACCCTCTGAAAGCAGGAGGGGGAAAAAACCTCAACAAGGAGTTGAGAAATGTGTCAACAACTTTGGGGATGTCAGGAATTCTACTTTTTGAAATACGGCAAGCCTATATGAAGGTGGCCACAGTTATTCCACAATTTACGTCAGAATAACTAGATGGGATCCCCTGCTTCAATCAGCACCAGCAGCAAAAGTCCAATAAGCAGAGCACAAAGAGAAGATGCCTTATCTTCTGGACAGCTCCTCTTCTGCACAGGACAAGACACTCCCCACCAAACGGCTGACACTGCTGGACAGCTCCCCAGGCACCAGCCAGACAAGGCCAAGCGAAACCTAAGCCTGGCCCATTCTCAACAGCCCTGCCAAGTCTCAGATCAGGGGAAACAAATGGGCTGCTGTAACGAAATAACCCTAGGATGATATATTTGGTTATAACCTGGAGGTATAAGGGTTAATCCATCTCCTACCCTGAGTTACATCACATGCTTGTGGGGGCGGGGTTACGAACATTCTATGAGGAGAAAACGGCAGTTAGTGACAGTTGAGAGTTGGGAGAGAGAGGAAGATGAAGCAGGAGAGTGTGAGCGTGGGTGAGGGTGGAATAGGTTTATAGAGTAGTGTTAGGTGAGGAATTAGTGAGGTTTGAAGTTATATGTTTAACAAGAACAGTTCCATTGAAACCACATGCTTGTACACATGAACCTTGAATGCAACCATTAAGTTCATAAGCCATTAAATGTTAAATTAAAGTTCCATCTGTATTATCTTCTGTGTGATCTTTCCAGCAGAGGTATCTATGGCTCATCTGGTGGAGATCCTCATTAGAAGGACAAAACCCATTTTCTAAGGAAGAAAGGATAGGTTGTTGTCCCTTGAGTGCACCGAGAGGAGGAGGAGGAAGAGGGAGACTGGTTTGAGGGTGACACAAAGTTTCCTCAGGTGGGAGGAAAGCTTCAAGTGGGGGAAAGCTCGAGTGAGGAAAACCCCTTACGGTTGTGTACATTAAGAATAGTCTCATATTTCCCCTCAGAGCTTAAAAGAAACCGTGCCACGCTTTGGGCTGGAAGAGCACTTTCATTTTACCTTTAAACTCCAAGCGTTGTGAGGGGGTTTATAAGGAGAATAACTGGCATAGTGGGAGGTGAACTTTACCTCAGGACATCCCCATTAAAGCCTTGCACAATCTGAGAAGTAGGTTGTACAATAAAGACGGAAAGTAGAGGACTTCCGTCACAGCTGCCTCAGTGGGCAGAGTCGCCCTTGAGCCCCTGGGACACTCTTCAGTCTTCGGCCCTTGCAGTTCTCAAGGGTCCTGGAAGCTTCATACATTATCCTCTTAATGGTGTGCACATCTATGCATGTAGTGTCTTGTTTAAAGGCCAAGGTGCAGAACAACCTTCAGTCATAAGGTACTAGCGGACAATAATAGCTGCTATACCTTGAAATCTGCAGACAAAATCACATGCAGAAAGGCCATTATCCGGCATGGCTGTCGTGGAGTGATAGATCACTGCTGCACAAGGACCAGGGGGCTTGTGGACTACAACCAGAATGATCTGAGCAGCAGCCCCAGGACTCCATGAAGAGCAGTTGGGATTAAGGTGGTGTTGCTGCTACAGAGGAATACAACTACTGCAAGTAAGAATTATTATTTTTTACAGCAAAATAGGGAACAAGGACAACTTCACAAAGGCTAACAATACATAATGGTCATTTCTTCTTCCTCCTCCCTGTCTAATCCCCAAACAGCTGTTGCCTGCCCCCACCCCCCACCCCCGGTGATTTGGAAAATTTGCTGAAACAAGTTCAATGTGAATGAGGAAGGAGCTGACTTGTGGATGAGACGGGACAAAAATATGGGGTGTGTGTGCTCCCTTCCAAAAAGTGTGTGTGTGGGGGTTTAAGCTCAGCAAACATCACCATCTGTCTCGTAATTCTGTGGCATTATGCAACTGACAGAAAAACTCATGTGGGAATAAAGCAATGACAGATTTCCAGATCCTCTGCATCTGGAAACACTCTACAATGTTATCGAAATATTTAATATACAGACATATTTAGGGAACAAAATTTTTTGGGGGAAAGAGGTGTTATATAGCTGTTATATGAACTATACTGAAAGATTGATTATGAGTTGCAGGCAATGCTGTTTCATCTTTGTATCTTTGGTGTGTAAGAACATGAAATATACTCGGAGTCCTGTAATGACTTCATGCTCTTTATTGCAGCTTGTAGAACAGTGAATGAAATGCCCCGCAAACCTCAGGCTTTTATATACATTATTTACACAATGAGTCCTGTCTGATTGACTGATTCTGCTTCCCTCCTGGAGCCTGATTGGTCTTTTCCTGCTGGCCAATCAATTGTTGCATTCTACGATTCTACCAGCCTAATAGGGTGATTAACTTCTTCCTGGAGCTTGATTTTGTCTTCTCCTGCAAGCCAATCAGTTGTTGCATTCTAGGATCCTACTTGCCTATTGTTCTAGGATCCAAACTTACTCATAACAGAACACTTTCTAGTGCACCATTTTAGTGCCGGAATATTTGAAAGTGACAGTAACTTTCTCATCAACCCTCTCTGTTCTTTTCCTCCCCAGCCTAATTACACGCTTTTAACGTTACCAAGCAATTACCTTCATGGAAAATTGGGTGCACTTTTTGATGAAATCTGCGCTACTCATTGAACATTAAGTAACTTCATGTTGCAATTAGGATCACTTTCACTCTACTCAGACTGAAATTCCACCATCTCTCCTCAAGCTTGTGTTATCTACACTTGAAACAAAAACTGGGTTGTGTGTCTCTGACCTCAAGAAGAGAAGCCAAAATCACATCCTCAGTCCAGGTATGCAGTAGAAGTCAATGGTAGTGATTCATTAGTTTATCCTGTAGTCCCATTAATAAATTAGGGGATTATATTTGTTTGTTTGATTGGTTTTATGTTTACGGGGCCTAGCTTTTGTTCCGTGTTAGTCAGTGTGGACAATGCTGGGCTAAGTGAAGCAACAAGGCAGGGATAAGACAGATTTTTAGAAGACATCTGAAGGCAGCCCTGTTTAGGGAGGCTTTTAATGTTTAATCAATTATTTTATTCTTCTGTTGGAAGCCGCCCAGAGTAGCTAGGGAAACCCAGCCAGATGGGTGGGGTATAAATTATTATTATTATTATTATTATTAGGAGAAGCAATGGTCTGATTTGGGATAAGGCAGGGATGGGAGGTCTCAGACCTGTGGGCCATTTTTGGCCCAACAGTGGTTCCACTTCGGCCCATGGGGTCTTTCTTTATTTTTATTTTTATTTTTTTTAAAAAACAACCACACTCACTTGTCAATCAACTAGATGGGCAAGAGGCAGTGTTCAATTCTGCTGAGTTTAGCTTTGCTGTTGATCCCTGCAGAAAGTAGGATTTAACCCACCTACTCATCAGCTGATTGTGAGAGGGGGTTAAATCCTGCCGGGTTGGCTGCATGAGCTAGTTCTCCGTCGTGAACTCCCACCCATAGCTCAACCTTGCAGTAAGCAGGATTTAACCCCCTGCCCATCAGCTGATGAGAGGAAGTTCAAATCCTTCTCCAGAGCTACCTCCCCAATTTTTCCAGGTGGGTGGGACCACCCATCTGTCAATCATCTGATGTCATCATTTCTGGGTGAAGAAAATTATCTGCTTCCCCATGCCAAAAGGGTTCTCCGCTCCAGGTAGAAAGCAACTTCTTTTGTTCCACTGGAATGGAAGTACCTGTACAATGGGGCCCATTCCTATAGCTTTGACATTTTCAACATGGTTGCTTTAGAGGAAACAAGAGGAAAGTGGTTCCCACATAATAATGCAAGGAATGAAGAGGTTCTTTATAGCTGTCCACTTTCTTAGAGCCATCCTTAGGATCCCCCCTTCTGTAGCGGGTGCGGTCATGAGATTAGAGGTTGGCTGGCAAGCATTCTGGTGCGTGGCCTTGAAGGCAAAACTCTGGCTATGGCTTAAGCTATGTTTTAACCCGGTGGGCATGGCCCCCTTGATATTGAGGTATGATTTCCAATCATCATGGGAAAAGGAGATCATAAATGAAGTGTAGGCCTGCGGATTGTCACATCTTTTCCTGGAGTCTATGACATTTAGTCAAGCCAGAGCTGTGATCTTTCAAAGACTGAGTGACATTGCTAGGCAAGAGGACATTGCCCTTGTGAAACCTGGGATGTTTTTGGGGGAATCAGATATTTCAGATTACACCAGCCCCTTATCTTGTGGAAATCCACTGTGTGGAATACCGTAGACTCCTCACAGCTGCTAGGTTAAATTTCCTGGAATCGGCGGTATTGTTGGGAAGGTACAGGGGATTCCCATATGCCCAGAGATCTTGTCATTGTGCCCTGGGAGTGGTTGAGTCAACCGAACATATTCTTTTGATCTGCCCATTCTATGCAGATCTTAGACAAAAACTCATAGCTCCACTCCTATGCCAACTTAGCCCAGAGAAAGACAGGTTTTGTTTTTGCTGAACAAGCCTACTGGAACAACAGCCTCCTTGGTGACCAAATTTCTTTTTCTGGCCCTTAAGCGCCATAAGGTTAAAATTGACAGCATTGACATGGGTCTAAATGTATAGCCTATTTCTTATTGTCGGTTTAAGTTTTAAGTTCCTTTAGATGTTTGATGTTTTCATTTTTGTATGGATAAATGTTTATTTCTGACTGACAGTCGAATAAAGTCTGATTGATATACCTGTCCACTATCCACAACATGTGTGTATGTGTGCTGAATGAATTCCAAACTGCCTGGTCTATACAGCTCAGTACTGACTCTCCAGGTTTTTAGGTAGGGGATGTTCCCAGCGCTAACAAGAGATGCAAGGATTGAACCTGCCACCTTCTGCATGAAAAGCAGATGCTTCACCCCCAAGCTAAAGCCCAAGCAGCAGTTATTGGGACATAGATATTGACGCAATGTATTGCTACGTGTTCTTTTCAAGTACAAAATGGTTTCCCCCCACAGGAGCGCTCTCTTTGCTCGCAGCTTTGCAATAAAGATAATTGCAATTTACGCAGAGTGCAACCCAAAAAGCAGCAGTATCCAACAATATTTTTTAGATCTAATAGCTAAGAAGAAAGTTATATTTAAATATATAGTAATCTTTGTGCTGATTTCTGCATACTTGTCTATGGTACACAGATGGAAAACACCACCATACAGAATTTGGACCTGATGCTTTGGTACAAGAACATCTGGAATATTGCTATTTTGGAAAAAGAGATACTCCGTACTCGAATGTTGCAAGGCACAGCTACGCCAGATATTTTTATGCCATCAGGTGGGATTTTATTATTAAGTAACAACTCACATCAGCTGCCCATGTGAACTGGAATTCTTGATTTATTGTTTTCTGTGGCAAAAGAAAAGTTATATGATTTGTACCATCCTATGTCCCAATGGTTCCTTATTTTCTCCCTCCCTCCCTCTCTCCCTCTCTCTCTCTCTCTCTCTCTCTCTCTCTCTCTTTCATACTTTTTTTTACATTAAAATCAATTTTTTTAAAAAAAATAAGAAAGTATTATATTCATTCTCTCCCCTCCTGTTCATAACTGAGCAGGGAATAATAAACAAAAACATCTGCAAAAGAAGCAGTAGATTTTAATACAATTAGCTGCCCTAACAGCAAACTGTAAAGACAATTTGCATAGCAAGACCATTTTCAGAATATCTACATGCCTCGTCATTCTGGGCTTCTCATTAAGCGGAAATGCAGTTTTAATCTAAAGTGTTTATTAATAATACTCATATTGTGGAGCAAAACACACCAAATATTAAAAGAAAACCATTTGCTTTTCGCCTCCTTGCTTGAAAGAGTTAGCCTTTAACAGCTCGCCCTCTGCTGGCTACAGAGCGAAATGAGCTGGAGCAGCAACAATAAATGAAGGATATGGTTGGAAAGCTGAAAATAAGAAAATAACCATCTGCAAAAACTGTCCCAGAGTGAAATGGAAAAGCCAACCAGCAACCCAGGTGTGGAGGATGTTGATTAGGGAGGGGCCCTAGCTCAGTGGAAGAACATCGGCTTTGGATCCAGAAGATCCTGGGTTCAATTCCTGCTATCTCCAGGGTGGGCTGGCAGAGATACCTGCCAGGAGCCCTAGAAAGCCAGACAATTGTCACTGCAGACAATACTAGCCTAGACAGGCCAATGGTTTGGCCCATTGTAAGGCAGCCCCCTATGTTCTTATTCCACCTTCCATATCATCTTTCAGAGAGCCTGTATGATGTAGTAATACAAAGGGAAAATATAGCTAGACAGAAATTTTGATCCAGGCCTCACTGGTGCAAGTTTGGGCACAATAGCTCAGTTGGTGAGAGCGTGATGCTGATAACACCAAGGTTGCAGGTTTGATTCCCATATCTGACAGCTGCATATTCCTGTGTTTCAGAGGGTTGGACTAGATGATCCTCAGAGTCACTTCCAACTCTACAATTCTATGATTCATAGTTCATTTACTTTAGCAAAAGTTCACTACGCCACATTGTTTCTCCATGTGGGTTTCACGAAGCAAAACAAAGGTGTGCAAGTTATAGCCAATTTGGAAATTTGCTGTTGACTCGAAAAGTTCTGTTGCTGCTTACTAGCTTTGGAGATCTTAGAAAATCCACAATTAATAAGTCTTTGAAACAGGTTTGAGTGGACCTAGCCACTCCTGTGGAGAACTTGCATTTTTAAGAATTTGCTTTCTATACGGTATCTACTTTGTATACTTTGCTTTCTATCCAGTATCTATTACAATGAATAGGCCTCTCATCCCATACTTCTCATAAACCCATGTCTGATGCCATAATATCCCAAGGATTTTCGGCCAGCTTGTGATATTTATTTTGGTGCATACCATATCACTCCTCAGCAGTGGCGCTCCCTGAGCAATCTTGAGCAAGTTTCTCTCTCTCTCTCTGTCTGTCTCTCTCGGCAACCGTTCTGCACAAATTGGCCAATTCAAGATTGCTGCCTGAAGCAAAAGAGAAGATTACCCACCCCATTCCACATACAACGATACGATACGATACGATATGATACGATAATCTTTATTGTCATTGTCCCACGCAGAACAACGAAATTGAGAATCTACATCAAACTTACAACAACCATCAGCCTACTATCCAAAAAATGCATATCGACTCACTTCCCAACCCACCTAAACATAATTAGCCCCCTGAAACTCTAATACCCCTCCTGATTTGCCCCCTAAAACTCTGATGCCCCACAACTGAATACAGACCCTCCCTCACAGGCTGCCTTTTGCCGAAATCACTCTTGGATAGAAGCTAGTTCTCCGGCAGCTTGCTCTGGTCTTTATGACCCTATACCTCCTTCCAGAAGGCAGAAGCTGAAAGAGATCATTTCCGGGCTGCACACTGTCCTGCACAATATCTGCAGCTTTCTTACAGTAGCCTTCCAGTCCCCATGGCTTAGTCAGTACAGCATCTTAATCTCAGGGTCGTGGGTTTGAGCCCCACATTGGGCAAAAGATTCCTGCATTGCAGGGGGTGGACTAGATGACTCCCATGGTCCCTTCCGATTTTACAATATTCTATGATTTTGAAGTCCCAGTTAGGCAAGAGAAACGTGGAGGGCTGTTGACCCTTGGCTGGGCCGCCATCTGTGATTAAAATTCTACTCAATATTGATCCAGAGTAGATTCCAATATATAGTTAGCAAAGTAAAAACTTAAACACGTTGCAGGATTCCCAGAAATAGACCAGAGGCAATTAATATTTCATCCAGCAGAGCTTTACTGCTACTGAAGGCAAATGAGCATAATGGTCACAAATCCAATACATTCACTGTCCATAAGAAATCCAGATGCAGCAGACTTAACTTAAACTTACAATAACTTATAGTAAGTCTAAAACTAAACAAACACCACACCAGAAGGAAAAGAGATAGAAAGAGAAAGTGAAACCCAGGCTTCTTCTGACCTATTTTTATAGGCAGCGTGACCTTGACAGAAGAGATAGCAGAACCAGTTCAAGCCAGCTGTACTCAGCTTCTTTGAAGGAATAACCCAAACATCATGAACCTTCTGCTTATTTCTTTCACACAGAGAAGCTTCTAGAACCCTCTTGAATTAATTAGAATAGGAAAGATCTCTACACATCAGATCAATACTTTCTACACCAAGAAATGCAAACTGACACCATCTGTGGCAGGTGAGCTGTGTCCATTTTGCTGCTTCCCAAGTTGATGCAGAATATCACATCACAACACTGAGCTGTCTTCCTCTCCCTATTTATTGAGGTCTATGGCTCTACAACATTTTGGCTCCCCTGGTGGCCTATTAAAGGAGATAAAATATATATACATCACATAAGATCAGCCAGTAAGTTGTTCTCCTTGGCAGATTCGACCAGCATGGCTGGGAGTGGAGCTACGGTACTTGTATCTGCCCTGAGAACTTTATTATCTGAGCCTTTTACCAGCAAGTCATGAAGAGAAAAAATATTTTCTTGAGCTAAGCAATAACACACATGGCCTTGTTAAAGTTAGAATGGGATGGGCACTGCTGCTTAGGTTTTCCAGATGTGTCGAATGAAAAATAATTCGTTTCCGCATGCAAGCGCTTGAGCCCTGAGTGGGAATGCAGAAGTCCTTAACTGAGAAGATCCCTTCTCCTTCCATCATAGACTATGTGGGTCATCATAATCATCACTCACAAACAAGAGCTAATCCCTTTTCAGTGACCTCAAAGAAAATCACCACGCATGTCCTCAGCAAATAAAGCCATCTTAGTGTCCCCTGTCCTTTTAACAACCGTCAATCACAGAGATAACTAAAAATGGCAAAGTATGCATTTCATTGGTCGCTAAAGCTCCAGGCAGAAGGAAAAGTTGCAAATGTAGTTCCTCTTTAATTTGGTGGGGCCTGTTAATATCCCTCATTGACTGCAGGTGCCGTGCGTTTGTTTAGGATGCAATTTTGCAGTGGAAGCTCAATAGCAAAGAGAAAAGAGAAGCCCCTTTTTATTGTTGCTTATTAAAAACAACAGTAACCTCTTTCCATTTCAGCAGCTTTGCATCTGGAGATTATCTATTAAAATACACACATGACAAAAAATAATAATTCATGGGTTTTTGATAAGCATTACCAGGAAAGAGATTAACAATATTATCCAGCTGAATTCAGGGAGCTCAACGAGGCTTTAACCTTCTGATTTTGTCACACTTGTGGAACTCAAGCAAATGTAATGAGTAAAAGTAAATGTCAAACCTTTGTCTAATGCGGAGGAGCTCTTTGCTCCTAGATTCCTGTGACAGCTGGCTGAACAAGAATGAGAGATGTAGCGGTCTTTCGTTTTATTCCTTAACTGAATATACAAAATATTGAACAAATGGGTATTCATCCCAACCTGGACTACTCCATTTAGAGTCTTAACCTTATTTTTAAATAGGCAGAGCAAGAAAAGTGTCTACGATGTCACAACCTTTGAGCTTAGCTGCATCTCTCTTTTTTAGAAAGTCTAAATTTGTGAAGGATTTTTGTTTCACAGCACTTTGAAATGTCTTTGATTTAGGATTTCATACTCCACTTTTCCAACAGCAACGTTGATCTCTCAGTGATAACAACAGATTTAAAAATCAGCAAACATCACAATCCCTATCATCATATCAAGAACACAATAGCATATAAATAAGGGTTTTTTTTTAAAAAAAAACAACAACCAGCAAACAATACAATTCTGTACAAACTCATAGTGTGGCAACATTTCAAGGATGGCCGGGGAGCATTGCTGCTGTTGCTGACATCCATCTGTCTTGAGAAGCAATGGAGTATGCCACCGGGGGTGAAGTCAAACTGCTGTGTTAGCAACACCCAAGTGACCTCCCTGAGGCACAAGCCTAGGCAGTGTGTATGGAAGTCCTGGGCTGCCCAGGTCCTTGTGGATACCAAGGAGTGAACCTGGGGCTTGAAGTACAACAGCAGGGTAATTCAGTTAGTAACCCATAGGTTAATTCTGTTGACAGTTAACCAACAAAGAGGTGGTCAGGGTGGTGTTACCTAGCAACCTGTCAGAATGGCATCATCCTTGCCATTCTGATCCATGCTCTGATTGGCCGTGCAGTTCTGAGGGAGTTTTCCCCTGTATGTTTCATTGTTGGATATCCTCCTACAATGAACTAGGTCTGAACAATGTGAAAGGGGGGGGGGACACACCTCTCCGTTTATTTCTCCTCTTCTCCCCACATTATTGTGTTCACTTTACCCTGCAAAGTATTATCGCTTTCTTTTTCTTTCTGTGTTGTTTAAGAGAACCTTCTAACACTGGGGAACTTCTGCAAACAAAGGAATATTCTCCTTTACTGAGCTACGGCTCTTCCTCAACTGGGCAGAAAAGCAGCTGCCACCAGCGCATCTATTTGGCTCTGATGTGATATAGCACAAGCATTTGTGACCACATGTCTGCCCAATGGCAATAGTGTGGCATTCACTGTTGTGCTGTCCACTTCCAGCTTGTGGCTGTGAGGGGATGGACACACATTGGGAAACAACCACCCACATTACATCCTGGTCCTTCAGGCCCTCTCCTCCGTACATCAGCTTAGTGATTGACGCCTTGCCTCTCCTTAAGTGCTCTGCCTGTTTCCTCGTTCCCAGCAACCAGAGAACCCTGATCTCCGAATGTCACGAGCGTGTTGCTATTTGACTACCGGGCAGACAACTTAATTGAATAATCACTAATATGAATAGAACCAGGGCACTTCCGATGTACATCTCAGAAGCAAGCAATCAGTTTAAGCTAAAGGACTAATGGAGACCTTGGGGAGAAGGAAATATAATACTAGGGTTGAGAGAGAATTAATCTTCAGACTCAGGTAGCTTGCTGCGTATTACTGCAGGCAGTATGGACAAGTCAGGGGGCTGTCACATTCTGCAAAGAGATAATTGGAAACCATTTTTTCGCCAAAGAGAGTTTCAGGGAAATAAATTGGTGGTATTGAAATGCGCTTGAGCTGTTAAATGGAGGAGGTCATCTGAAGGGCAAGCAATGGCATCGATGGGGTAATGGAGACACTGAGCTTGAGTAATGCAGATTGGGTCGGACATAATGAAGCAATCTGTCAACCTCTTGCCTTTCTCCTGACAACCCTACCACCACCACTTTGTGCATTAACTAGCATTAAACATGCAGGTTATATGCAGCTGAATTTCCCACAGATGGGAGTTGGAGTCCAACAAAATCTGAAGGGCGCCGCTTAGGGAAATCCAGTTTAGAGCCTGAGTCAGTCTTGTTGCAGTCAGGCCCACTTCACAGCAAACATGCACTGAATTGGGTTGCATGGTCCACCAAAATCAGTGCAATTGAGTTCTGTGTTGGATTTTGGTCCTGAAGTTCTCCACCCCTCCTTTTGTTCCTTGGTGTACAACAGGGGTGGCCAACTCCCAAGAGACTGTGATCTACTCACAGAGTTAAAAACTGGCAGTCATCTACCCCCTTTTGGGGGGTTCAGGTCAAAGTTGTTGAGTTTTTTTCAGAGAGGAGGTAAAATGTTGAGCTTTTTTTAGGGGAGCCACAGTTGTTCAGCTTCTTTGTGGGGAGCCAATGATCCACCAGTGATCTACCGCAGATGTCCAGTGATCTACTGGTAGATCATGATCTACCTGTTGGACATGCCTGGTGTACACGATACGAGATAAATGGAGAAAGAGTGCTACAAAAAAAGATTTCCTGCTTGGAGGGTCTCCCTTTCTTCTTCATGCATAATCTCCAAAAGTTTTAAAAAGGGAAAAAACAGTAGGTACTTATTTTTACAGTTTTTATTTGCGAGAGGTAAGCAATGGCTCAGGCATGACTATTTCCTTGTGATTCTTCCCTGCTTACTTAAATCAAGTCATGCTATGCTTCTATTTTCTGAATGCATAAGTTCTCTAGACCTGTTCCATGAACTGTGAAACAGCATGCTCAGGTTTGCAACTTCCAGAAAGGTAACTCTTGACTGAGGTGCTGAAGCCAGTGCTGCTGCTTCACAGATACCAGTATTACCGGTATTTGCATGTTCCCATGCAAAATGTGGATATCAGGCCCCCACATGTAACCAAGTATTGTGGCCGATCTAAGACCTTTAGTTGCCTAAGGAAAAGATGGTGCCCACCGCCCAATTCTACATACAGAATGTAGCCAGCCAGAATGTGTACTGTCAAAAAAGAAGAAACGCCTTCTATGAGATCTGAAAGAAACTAAGGCTGCCGCCCTATACATATTTTCCTAGGAGTCAGTCTCCAATGAATATGGTGCGGCTTTTGAGTAAACATAAACAGCTGGCAGCATTCGAAACACCCATTGTTCTAAGCGAATTTCATTAGTGCAAGCAGTTTCTGGGCTCTGGGCAAAGTACTGCGCCTAAGATATCAGATAAAAACTGCAGAGTGGAAGGAAAGGAGGACCTTTTTCTCCCTCCCCACTTCCAGCCACTATCTGAAGACTGGAGAAGAGACCCTCTTCAGAATATTAGAGTGGAAGGCAGGTAAAGCATGACTTTGTTTTTTGCAGTCTTCAGATGAGGACTAGAGTCCCAGGGGCCAGCAATCTTTTTCATCAGACCTTGGGGGGGCGGACTATATATATATTTTTTTTGGGGGGGGGGGTGAACGAATTCCTATGCCTCACAAATAACCCAGAGATGCATTTTAAATAAAAGCACACATTCTACTCATGTAAAAACACTAGGCAGGCCATACAAATAACCCAGAGATGCATTTTAAAGAAAAAGGACACATTCTACTCATGTAAAAACACGCTGATTCCCGGACCGTCTGCAGGCCGGATTTAGAAGGTGATTGAGCCGGATTCGGCCCCCAGGCCTCAGTTTGCCTAGTACCCATGGACTAGACCATGTGAAAAATGAACATAAGATTTTAGCTGCGGTTCATCCATTTTCAGCTTTGTATTCTCATTATAAAAAAGCACACCTAGACACTCCATTGCGGCACTCATAACCTAGGTTAAAGGTGCCATTTAGCTCCTAGCTTTCATATCTCAGTTTCTAACACTTACAGCTAGTGATTATGGGATTTGTAGTCCAAAACCTCTAGAAGGCAGCAGGTTGGGGAAATATTATACTGTTGGTGAATCAAACGATCTCGGGGTCTGAACTTTTGACTTCAGTGGAGCTCAGGCTGTACTGTAAGAGATTCAGTGACATACATTTGCTATGCGTCTCACATTTCTTCTTAATTAGCAGAAAACATCCCTTCTGCAGCTTTTGTTTGGTGTAGGGAAGCAAAACCCTTAGTGCTAAATGAATTGCCCCAGGTTGCACTTCATAATAATACCCAGTAGAGCACAGATAGATCAAGAAGCCTCCCCCCCCCATTTTTTTTTCATGGGAGACCAGTTTATTAGTGCCTGGCTTTGATCAAGGCACCCTGCAGAGAAATAACTAGAGGCACATTTACTGGGACCTCATTAAAGAGATGCTGGTTCCCAAAGGCCAAACCAAATCATCTCCCTTTAGTGTTTCCTCTGTCCTCCCCCCCCAACCCGCCTTCTTAAAGGGGCATAGGATACATTTTAAGCACTCGACAACACTGCATCTCCACAGTGCAGTCTACAATAATAAACAGGGCTCATGTTGGCTGGAAACATCAATTTTTTTTAAGAAGCAAATATGTTTGAACCGTGCACCTAAACACTGTAAAGCAGTTTTTGCGGAACCCCAGGGCCAGGCCCCACATGCAATGTGGCCCTCTATGCCTCTCTTTCCAGCTCTTGAGACTGTCCTCCGGCCATGGCCCTCAGTGGTGCTTATTTGCACCCTGAATGTTTCTGTGTTGCTGTAATGTGTCCCTGAACTCTAAACATGCCTCTTGCTTAGTGGTTCTCCAAGGGTGTGGCAGGAGAGGATGGCAAGGATGGCAGGAAGGTTCAAGGACAATCAAGGAAACATTTAAGTAGCTGCTGGTTGGGAAAGCAGTCTGTGTATGCTCACAGGCACCCTGAAAAGAGGCTCCAGAGCTTTGGTGACTAAACCTACACTCCAACACTCCTGACCATTAGCTGTTGAACTCAGAATTGTCTATACAATGGTCTTCCTGCCCAAAAAGGCTTAACAACTTTGGCTCCCCAAAATAAGCTCAAAAACTTTGACAGAGCCCCCCCAAAAGCTCTACAACTTTGTTGAAGGCTCCCCCCAAAATGCTGAACAACTTTGGCTCCCCAAAATAAGCTCAAAAACTTTGGCGAAGACTCCCCCAAAAGTTCTACAACTTTGTTGAAGGCTCCCCAAAAAGGCTCAACAACTTTGGCTCCCAAAAATAAGCTCAAAAACTTTGGTGAAGGCTCCCCCAAAAAAGCTCAACAATATTGGTCAATCCAATGGGCAGATCACTGCCAGTTTTTTTATATATATATAGTGGGAGTAGATCGCAATGTCTTGGGAACTGGACATGCCTGGTCTATACTCACTGTCAGATGTCACTGTCAGGAACGTACACACACACACACACACACACACACACACACACACACACACACACACCAGTGCAGGGGGTGAGTTAGACTCAGAGATTGAACTAGGTACTGACTCTGCAGATGAGAACGGCCTGTCAGAATCAAGAAAGGGCAGTTTGACCCCCCCTTTCTGGAGAGGATTCTACTAGCTCTCAAGGAGAGGAAGAATTGGAAGGCAGCCAAAGCATTGCTAGGCAACCAGCAGATAAGCAGAGGACTGAGTCTGGGTTGAGTGAGAGGGAGGAGGAGGGAGGAGGTCAGCCTCTCAGTCCCAAATCCAGGCATTTGGATCAAATCAAACAGCAACGGAAGGGCAGGAGGGGAAAGGTTGGGAGTTTGAGCAAAACCTCAGACTGACCAACCAACGTAATTGCAACCAGGCGAGAAGCCGGGCTCTGGGTGTGTCTTTTTGTAAATAAACATACATCAAAACTGCTGGAGCAGGCATCAGCAACCTCCGGCCCATGGAGGCCGTTTATCCAGCCCACCAGCGTGGCGCGGGGACTTGTCGAGCGGTGCTGGAAATCACGTCTACGCAGCCGCAGAAGCGATTTCTGGCACTGCAGACATTTTGGAAATAGGCAGCCAGCACCGGAAATCACTTCTGCGCAGCCACGGACATGCGCAGAAGCGATTTCTGGTGCTGCGCTGCCCATTTCCAAAATGTCTGCATGGGACATGGGCAGCGCGGCACCGGAAATTGCTTCTGTGCCTGTGAGGCCTATCGTCCGTGGGAATCCTCTGGCCCATGGGCAGAAAACGTTGCCGACACCTGTGCTGGAGTGTCAATTACTTCTTATCGGAGCTTGCTTGTCTGCTAGAGATCATTACAGCCAGAGATTGAACCAAGGACCTTCAGCATGCAAAACAGATGCCTTACCAGGGAGCTACCGTCCTTCCCTGGAACTGCAGCTTCACTTCCTACTACAGTGGTACCTCGGGTTACAAACGCTTCAGGTTACAGATGCTTCAGGTTACAGACTCCGCTAACCCAGAAATAGTACCTCAGGTTAAGAACTTTGCTTCAGGATGAGAACAGAAATCGTGCGGCGGCGGCAGGAGGCCCCATTAGCTAAAGTAGTACCTCAGGTTAAGAACAGTTTCAGGTTAAGAACGGACCTCCAGAACAAATTAAGTTCTTAACCAGAGGTACCACTGTCCTGTTGTTGTTGTTGTACCACCCTATACCTGCAAGTCTCAGGGCGGTTCACAAAATAAAATTACCAACAATACGTATGGAAATTTCAGAAGCCAGCCGGTTGGCTGGACAATATTTATTTCGAGTGGCTATGGACAGGATTTCAGTACCTTCCGGAGCTCTGTGCCTCTCCCATAACAGGCAAAGCCAGAATAATATATGAAATATAATAAGTAAGCAAAATAAGAGAGTTCCTGCAAAACCCACATTTTTCTTATCCCAGTTTTTTAGACATAGAATACACACATAGAATATACTGTCGGAGTTCTATGTTTCATCCTGTTTTTCTAGAAACCTGAATGTTCCTTTAGAGCTGGCACCCCTTTGAGTTGCCCCATTTGTTTGAAGCAGAGCCATTTGGGACCGTCCATAAAGTATGTCACACTTTGAAAGGTGCTTCTAAACAGATACACACAACCCTTGTAGGAATGGGGAGGCGATTTGGCTCAGTGTACATTTTCATGAATCCATTTGCGATTCCCCAAATGATGCACAAATTGAAACCAATCTGCACTTCTCTGAATTTCGTGATATACTTCTTCAACTGACAACAACAAAAACAACAATAAAATGCATATATTAGGAGGAAATGCCCCTGGTATTAATAATATTAGGAACGAGTTGTTAATCACCTTCTAAACCACCCTCTCAAGGAAATTTACATACATTCATATTAGGGAAAACTGCTTGCAAAAACGTGCATATAGGCAAAAATGGGCACTAAGATGCTCATTAATTTTGGGGGGAGGCAAGAAAAATTGCCAAACTGATGCAGAAATGTGAGTGACTGAATTTAAGACTGGGAAACGGAGAAAATGAGATAAGCTTAAATGGGGCAGATTTGTCTATGCCTAGGCCCTTATTGCTCAATTTTAGCCTGTACCAGCCCTTCATTCCCTCCTTGCCACATTTTTGCCGTTCCCTCCCCATCTTGACACATGGCATACTTTGTGGGCTGCCCCTTCTTGGACGTTTCTCAGTCCCACTGAATAAACAAGTGAGGGAAGGGATGAATTCTAATCGCTTGACTTACAGCCTTGCAATCCAGGCATTGTGATTTAAAGTCGGCACAGCTGATTATGAGGGGATTTTCATTCTTTATGGACTGACTGCTGGCTGGCATGACATCAGGGACTAGCATGCTGGTGCCTGGTATATATATTTTTTAATAAATAAAAATAAAAGATACTGTTTAGTTTTATAAGCACTGGTGACAGGTCATTGTAAAAATAAACTGCATGTCAGCATCAAATCCTCCATTTCCCCAATTCTTCTTTGGCTATTATCCTCTTGAGCGAAGGGGAGCCAGGAGCCAGTGTAATTCAAGACAGGACATTTGGGTCACCATATGTCACACACACACAAATTCCCAAGGGGCAGCAGGGATAATGTGTATTACTTAGCCCTTTTCCCGTTTCTCTGATTGGGATGTTAAAATGGGGAAAGAACCAACAGGCACTGATGTAATGTAGAACATAAGATGGTCCAAATGTGATTTTTGAAATGCTTCTTCTAGTTGGAGCCATTATCCATCAGCAACTGCTCCCCTCACTTTTCATTTTAAGTCTTTGGTTTGTTCCCCTAGATCTTCGGTAGATCAAGTTACTCTTTCTCCCCTTCCTTAAAAGGTGGCTGATGGATAGATCTCCTAAGCTGCCCTAACGATGGAAAGCCAAGCCTTTCCCCTCTTTTCCTAATTGATTTTCTTTTGCAAAGGGGGGAATCAATAAGTCAATTGAGGGGACAGCTATCTATCCCTTGACCCTGGCTTCTGTCTCTCCCCCCCCCCCAACCTCTGTCTACTAAAAAAATCAAAGCCTTCCCCTGAGTCTCCACAATTCCACTAATTTATACCCCTGAGTGGTAATCATTCTTGCTAGCCTTTCATCTGCGCTCTACCGCAGCTTCTGACAGTACTTAACGCTTGTTGCTGGGTGATTAGGCTGCCTTGTGTGGAGCATCCAAAAAAATGGCACTTTATGACACATTTGTGTAAATTACAGGGGGATGGAATTTCTTGTACAATTGTGTACAGGCGAAACGTTACGCTTTTATAAGGCTACAGTTTTAATATATTTCCCCCGCATGGCTGCAATTGAATATACATGTTTTTTTGCTATTATTGCAGAGCCTTGAGGGCAATGCACACACACACACACACACACACACACACACACAATGTTTGCTGTATATCCCAGCATAAAGGTTTTAAAGCATTAATAATAATTATTGTACAATTAGAGCGTTGTCTTGCTGTTATTGTATTTTATGTTGGGTTTGGTGGGAGGATGCTTTATAACAGAAAAAAGGCCTATTTCCTGGTGAATGTATATAATTCAGAGTCCCTAACCAATTGTCATGGGGTATGGGAGTAAGGGGACGACAGAGGATGAGATGGTTGGACAGTGTTCTCGAAGCTACGAACATGAGTTTGACCAAACTGCGGGAGGCAGTGCAAGACAGGAGTGCCTGGCGTGCTATGGTCCATGGGGTCACGAAGAGTCGGACACGACTAAACGACTAAACAACAACAATGGGAGTAAGTGGGACCCAGGTAGCGCTGTGGGTTAAACCACAGAGCCTAGAGCTTGCTGATCAGAAGGTCGGTGGTTCGAACCCCTGCGACGGGGTGAGCTCCCGTTGCTCAGTCCCAGCTCCGGCCAACCTAGCAGCTCAAAAGCACGTCAAAGTGCAAGTAGATAAATACCGTGTTTCCCCTTTTTTAAGACACCGTCTTATAACTTTTTTCCCTCAAAAAAACACACAGTGGCTTATTTTCAGGGGGTGTCTTTTTTTTAAAAAAAAAGTGCTGGTACAACTGGGACCCACTGGCTCAGGATGCTCGGTGCTCTCTTCTGCACATTGCTGGGCGCGTTGTTGGCGCTGCCAGTTCCGAGCGCCTGCAGGGTGGGGTGGGGGTGGCAGTGCTTTAAACCCCCAACCCTGTAGAAAGCAATGGAAGTTATGGACTGTAACAATCCTTAAGAGGCGCAGGTCTTAAAAAACCCCTGGTATCACCCTTGAAGCACAGCCTTCCAAAGTCAGGGGGGAATAGGTCTGTTTAGACAAAGGAAAGGATCGGGGGTGATTCTGTGCCCTGGGACCCACAGAACTACTTTAAAAATCCCAACCTGGGGGGGGGGTCAAATAGTGAAGCCCCATAGCCCTGTAGCAACAGAAGGCACATTCTGAAGCACCCGAGCTGTTCGGTTCCATAAAAAATCCAGGAATTGTAAAATTAACAACAATAATGGGGGGGCACTCTATCCAAAGAGTTAAGAAGGAATGGGAAAGTGTTGAGTTATATATGGAAAAATATGGAAAGGAAAGTTAGTTAAAGATAAAAAATAAATAATTATCGCAAGGGGAAAAATAACATCATAAAGGGTAATAATATTAAATATAAAATAGACAACACAACAGAAAAAGCAAGTATATGACTAAATGAGATCGCACAGGAGTGAGGGAAGTGGGGAGAGAGGGAGGGGGGTAAGGAATGGAAGGAGGCAATGGTTGGAGGAGGGTATAGGGGGATGAATTAAAGGAAAATTAAGACTGAGAAGCGCATGGTTTTTGTTTTTTAAAGATGCAAAGGCTTGCAATCAGCCAAAGTATAGAGCCCAACTTCTAGGAGACTGCGATCTACTTGCGGATTTATAAACTGGAGGTGATCTACCCCCGTTATATTGGTGTTCAGGTCAGAGTTGTTTTTAGAGAGAGGAAATATCCCATTTTTGAGGTTAAAGTAAAAGTTCCTGACCTTTTTTTTATAATGAGGAAATGCTGCTAAAACTCCGTTCTTCATTCCACGAAGGGGAGAGGGGGCGGGGCCGGGTGCTCAAAGACAAAAGAAATGGAAAAGGAGATAGCGATCAAATCCAGCCTCGCATTCATGCAGCCGTCGGGAGAGGCAGGGGCTGCAGCCGAGTGCTGCTTCACAAACAAACGGGGGAAAGTGCTTAGAACCCAGAGAATCCAGCTGAAAAACACGAAGCAGCAACAGCAATTGCACACACACCATCCCAAGCCAGCACAGTAACCAAGTCCCAAAAGCAAGAAAGGACTCAGCAAACACTGCTGCGGCCGGCGTTGCTGCTGCTGACTCGGGGAGCTCAGTGATCTCTTCCGCACAGCGCCTATCACTATGGCTTATTTTCGGGGTACGGTTTATATTTCTCAAATGCTTAGAAATGCTGCTATGGCTTATTTTATGACTACGCCTTAAAAAGGGGGAAACACGGTAGGTACTGAGGGAAGGTAAATGGCATTTCCGTGTGCTGCTCTGGTTCGCCAGAAGCGGCTTTGTCATGCTGGCCACAAGACCCGGAAGCTGTACGCCGGCTCCCTCGGCCAATAACGCAAGATGAGCGCCACAACCCCAGAGAGTCGGTCACGACTGGACCTAATGGTCAGGGGTCCCTTTACCTTTATGGGAGTAAGATATACGCCAAACCCCTTCTAACCCCTGGATCCAGCAAGTGTTAAGATATGTCAGGCTTGCTTGCTGTTGAGGTGATTGCCTGGGTGATGGTCCATTAAGGGGACCAAAGGAAAGGGACTCTCTGAGACATGGCAAATGAGTGTGCCCCCTCATATAGCTCATGGTTAGTTAGAAGGACAAAACCAGATTTGAGGTCAGAGAGCTTCCAGTGGTGGGAGCTAGAAGAAAAAGCAGCAAGCTGGAGAGAAAGCCAGAGTAGTGCATTGTTTTCTGTTTGAATCCAAGGCTGTGGATATGGGAGAAGCCAAACCTCCTTGAGGTATTGATGCCAGAAGCCCCTCCATCATAGGCACTGGTTGTATATATGTGTAAATAAACCATATATCATTAAGACACCACAGTCTCCGCTGTGCTTCATGTCGTGCTCCTTCTGGTGTAGTTTGCCCACCTTTCGTCTCCACTCTGTACCCAGCTCTCACCTGAGGCTCCTAGAACCTGTCAGCATGCAACAGTGGCCATGCCCCGGGAATGGCTTCAACTGGCCAGCTAAACCAGGTGAGGGTAGCAGATGGGCCTCAAACCCTCTGTGAGTTATGGATTTCCACTGTATGCTTGGGTGGATTGAGCAGACAAGAGCAATAGTGGCTCCAACGGTCAAGAAGGCAGTGACTGCACATGCTGTAGTGGGAAGTGAGGGGCAGATTAGGCTTGGCAACCCGGAAAGGTAGCCCATCTAGGAGGAAGACTCTCGTCCTAAACCTCCACTGCCTTGTAGGATATCTTTGGGAGAAAGAAAGAAGTTAACCCTAAACTAATGTAGAGTGGAGTGATTCTTTATTGCTTATTCTTCACAAATACTATATATATATATATATATATATATATATATATATATATATAGACATTACCATACCATACAATATATATATTAAACTTACATACATTATACACAGCAGGACAAACACAATACTGAAAATCATCATTGTTTATCTTTTTCTTTTTCCTGCTATTGCCATCCTTAAATAAGGATAAATTGGGTTACAGTAAAAAGGGAAATAAATAAATAAAAATAAAATAAAAAATAATGGGAAAAGGGGGGGGGAAGAAATTTTAAAAAAGAAAAAGGAAAAAATAGAAAATAAAAAAGAAAATAATAATAATTTATACTTCCTGTTACTGTAGTTCCATGTGTATAGAGTTATTATTTATACTTGAATGTCATTACCATTGGTACAAACCTCTGGAACTATTTTTCTAATCATTCTTCTTTCCTTTTGCATCCTGGCAATTATATTTCAACTCTGTTTCCTTTTAGTAAAAGGAGTAGAGTGGAGTCTCTAAGATAGTTTTATGGCACCTTGCATGCCTCCTTCTGGTAACTCCTGCAGCCAAGCTGGTGCCAAACGTCTTGCTCTGTTTTCCTTTATACCACATCAACAAGGCCGAGATGGGGGTCTTGTCATCTGGGCAGCCCAGGACCTCCATACATGCTGCCCAGGCTTGCGCCCTGGGGAGGTCTCTTCAGTGGTGCTAATGTAGTGGTTTGATATCACCCCTGGAGGCGTACTCCATTGTCTCTCGAGACAGATGGATGCCAGCAACTTGGAAGCCGTTCCACAGATATTCTAGTGAGTCCACGCGTTTCCCAGAAAGCTCTGCCTCCCCACTCCCTGGAATGTCAGAAGTGCCCATCGATTGGTTCCTGACAATTTGCAACACTCCAGCAGGTGCCTCGCCATTGGCTTCTCCTGCTTTGTATAGTACTAAGAGGAAGTACTAATTGGGCTGTCAATGGCCCATTTCATGCTGCGATTCAAAGGTGAAGTTTAGCAGAGCCAACTGCCAGATGAGTCATAAAAATAAATGAGCTTGTTGGAGGGGATATATCTTGAATGTCAGTCGGCACCACAGCTAATCTAATATCAGAAACGCGGCTTAAGGTAGATTGACTTCAGCGCGTCTGCAGCTGTGTCAGCAAAGGGGAGGAAATTAGTTAGGCCAGCATATCTTCATAGCTGGGCTCCCTTCCTCAGTGAATATCTGTAGGCAAAATAATGGAAATTCAGAGGATCATAGATCAGTCTAACTTCTTGTAGACATGGTTCTCCTCCTCCCCATTATATCCTCACTTAGGCTGAGAGACAGTGACTGGACCAAAATTACCCAGGGAGCTTTGTGGCTATTTGCACCCTGGTCTATCAGGTCCTAATCAAACACACAAACCACTACACCACACTGCTCTTGAGAGCACCCCCAGTAGTTGACCATCAGTAAAGGGCACTTGCTCCCTTCTGTATTTTAATTGTGTGTTTTTAAAAAAATAAAAAATAAAAAGAACTATCTCTTGGAGGCGGGATTCTTTGCTTTTCTACAACTGATCAGGATATACTTGATTAACCTCCAAATGTGAAAAACATAGTGTGTGGCATGAGGTGAAAGTTCTGCCCGTGATGTTATAATAGGTGGCAGCTCTGTTAGTAAATCCAAGCGGGAGCTGCAACAAAAAGTGTGGAAGGTTCTAGTCAGGCAGCCTTGTTTTTTTTTCTAGGATACTCCATTCCATTTGCTTCCCCCCATCGTCCCCCCATTCCATTTCCTTTGAGCACATTCAGTCTTTGTTCCTGTTCTCTTTCTCTCTCACACACCACCCTTAGGATTTTTTTAGAAATGTCTTTCTTTCTTTTTTGTAATACGGTACTTCTACAAAGTTGCTGATACCTCTCTCTTGTGACTAGGGTGCAACAGAAACAGCACTAACCTCCCCAGAGGGATTTACTGGCATATATCCATAGCCCCATCTCCAAACTCCCCAACAATCCCTTATTTCTCCCTCCCCCATCACACAAATGGTCAGTTTTACAAAAGAGCTTGTTAAATTCAACATGCCACAACTTGAAGAAGAAGACAAGCAGAACTATTACAACCACAGTGCATTCACAAACCCCAATTGCCAATTCTCATCATTGTTGAAGTTTAGTTATGTGCTGGAGCTACAGCAAAGGTTTCTAATCCTCCTGGAAATTATAATATGCATGTCAAAAGCATTTTTAGATATTAATCTTTAGGAGGGGATTGGATTTTACAGGATTAGATTAGGCTCTTTTAAAAACTCTATTTATGGGTTTTGTTTTTAAGGGCTGAGCATGAGCAACAGAAACAAACCCCTCTAAAATCTTCAGTGCTGGTTGATATCAGGAACATCAACAGCATAAGAGACCAGGGATTAGCCAAAATCTGCACTGTGAAACAATATGTGTCTGTGAATGCTCTAACAAAAACTTCATAGTGTTGTTGTTGTTTTTAAACCAAACCATGGTAGCTGGCCATAATGAAAATACTTGCTTGTTTGCTTGAGATCATAGAAGGATTCCTTCCAGTGAATTTGTCACAGGTACAATCAAAACCTCTTTGAGAAATTTTGTGTGTTTTATTGAAGTGGTGGTGCTTTTTTCAACAACAACAACAACAACAACAAACCTCCTTTTAACAATCCTTACAGATATTTTACTGCAACAGGACACTTCAAAATCTCCTTGAATTTTAGGAGCTAACTGCAGGTAAAAAGCAGATGCATGGCAGAGAACCTGAACACTCTTTAAAATTGTCACAGGAAAGGTTCATCTCAAGCACAGAAGTGAGAGGCAGAATAGATGCTTATCCCATTTCCCATAGATCCTCTGCTCCAAACGCTGCTCCCCTCGCAGCTTTTCCATCTATGGGCTCCAATCCTGGGTTTGAAAAGGAAAATACCTGACTGGAACCTCTAATATGAGGACGTTGGGTAGGCAGCTTAAGCACTCCCTTCCTCCCCCCACAGTGGCTCCTGATATTAAAAACAGCATCCAGGCTCTCTTATGCAAGCTGGTGTGTGATATGTAGTTAGCCAGCTACCTTAGGTGAAATTTGGTGGACCCTCTGCTTTTGGAGATGAGCAGAATCCCCCCGAAATTTGCTGTGACTTTTATGAAAAACTGGTTTGTACTTTCCTTGGGTGTTCTTTTGCTCAAGCAGCAGCACACCCTCCCCATTTTATCCTGACATTTAGGTGCAGTTTGGTGCCAAATCTCTCGCCAGGTGGAGGAATGTCTTCTCCTATTGGAATCCCAATACATGTGCATCGAATGATAGTGGGGGGACGGAAAGACAGGTGACACCCCTCAGTGTTGCTCAAACTTGGGTCCCCAGCTGTTGTCGGACTACAACTCGCATCATCCCTGACCACTGGTCCTCCTAGCTAGGGATGCTGGAAATTGTAGTCCCACAACAGCTGGGGATCCTGGTTTGAGAAACACATAATTTTACGCATATTAATGGTGGACATAGGTGTGGTGCATGCCCCTGAGAAATGTTGCTTCTGGAAACTCTTTTAGCTTCTCTCAAAATTCCTGAGATCCTTTGCTCCAGATGGAAACTCCAACTTTCCACTCAAAACTTTGTTGTAAGATGGGGTAGACACCATGGTGCCCCCTGGATCCTGTTTGACTACAACTCCCATCATCCTTGACCATGAGCCATGCTGATAGGGGCTTATGGGAGTTGTAATTCAACAGCATCTAACCCTGGCTACCTCTGGTGTAAAGAGACCTAGTGACAATGGTACACCATACAACCAATTTAAAAACAAATTCATTGAGACAAATTGAATTCATGGTGTATGTATTTATTGCATTTATAGATTGCCTTTCTGTCACGGTGCACAAGGTGATTTAAATTCTGAAGTAGTACTAAAAACAAGCAAACCAGGAGATGTTTTGCTGCGAGTGCTGGTATGATTACAAAATGTAGGATGCCAGAGATTAGTTCAGGAACTGAAAAGACCCCCTGGGCCAAGTTCATGGCCAAGGTGAAATCTGAATTGTGGACTCCCCCTCCCCCGGTCCCTAAAACTGCATGGTGTAATTCACAATGTCTCCAGCACAAACCTTGACCAAATCCATCCATTTTCTTCATTCTCCAAAGTGTCAGCCACCATCTGGTTACAATTTTTTACACATGCTTTCTTTAGCATGATACAGGAGGGAGGGAAGGAGAATAAGATCATGATTGCTCCTTCATCTGATTTCCCCGGATACCATTCCCCATTCCTTTTTTGCTTCAGTATGTGATTAGAGATTATGCTCGCTCAGAATCATGTGTCTTTGAAACAGGACCTATCTCTTAACTGAACTTTCTAGCATCTTTTTCAAAAGATGTTTATGACCGCAGGGTCAATCCTTATCAGTTTATTTACAATACGATTATTTGCTGGGAGCATTGAAATATCAGGACAGAAACTTGCCCAGTTCAAGAGATGTATGACTACCATCCCCAAGTCCTTTCACTTTTCGCCAAATTCCTACTGTAGTTTGAATTAGCCTTAAATATTATTTTAGATCCCATTTGGGGGCCATGTCGAGAAAAGGAAACACAAGAAACTGAACCAATTCTTACCAAAATTATTTCAACTTCCATTGAAATGCCTACAGACATTTCACCTGGGTTGGAACCTGAAAATTCATCCTGAAGCTATGCTCGAAGTGAAATGTTGAATTAGTTCTATTAAAGCATACCACAGTTAGCAGAACAAAACAAGTAGAAATCTGATCCTGCCTTTTTGCTTATGTAAATGACGGTTGCTAACCAAGTTGCCCTCCAACTCCAGACTCCAACTCCCATCTGCCCCAGCCATCATGGCCAACACTCAAGGATCATGGGAAATATAGTCTAGCATCTTTTAGAAGGCCACAAGTTAGCCACTCCTGATATAAATGAAAGAGCCAGACTTCCAGCAGACCAAGCATTATTCAGGAAAGATTTGTGGTCCACATTTCTGTTTTCGCCCTTCTTAATGGACGACAAATGGGTTTTAAGTGGAGAAGATTCCATTTCTTGGCAAGTTGCTCAAACTCCTCCTACCCTTAATTCTTTCCTTTAGCTCTGAGCCTGCAAAACAGGCTTAACAGTTTCCTTGCTTTTGCAAAACCAAGGAAGTGATCATGCACGTCTTGCAATTAGAAAAGGTGGCAAAATCATCAGCATCTGTTAGATGTAAGGCTAACATATTCATTAAATTCCTACAATCAAAGGCTGTTGTTTACATGTCTCTCCTGAGGGAATGGAAAGAAAGAAAAGGAATAGCAGCCACCTAACCTCCACGCGGTATAAAATATTCATAGTGGCATGGAGTGTCTGAACCCTCACGCTTAAAGAAATATATAGGGCAAGGGCAGCAAATGGGATTGGATTTCTTGCAATCTAATCATTTTGCCCCATATGCAGACCTCAATCTGTTTAGGATTGTTAAAATTCCAAGGTATTGTATCTTGCCTTCCCTGGAGAATGCTGGGAAGAATTACAGACAGTGTCTGGAACAGATGGGATGTCAGGGACAGAAAGGCAGCAAAATTTGAAAAAAGGGGGGAAAGGGGGAGGAAAGAAAGGACCGTTATTAACACCTTCCCTGCCTGCCACCCTTAGAAGGGGTTGTATAGGGAAGTGACCAAATGTAATCACTGCAGCTTCTTGGAGCCACTGTCAAACACGCATCAACCAAGAAGGAAAACGATTAGAAAGTGGCTCAAATGCCACTTTTCTTCCTCTAAACACAAGGCAGCTATTTCAGCCCCATATTTTTAAAAGTAATTTTATAGGTTTTCATAGGTGTATATCAAAATATAGCTACAGAACAAAACCTGGTCATAACACCCCTCCCTCCCTCCCTCCCTCCCATTCGCCAGCAACAAGGCAAGTATTTGTCTCTATAATATCCGTTCTACTGTTAGTTTTTCTACAAAGTTTCTCCTATGCGATTCTGCATATTTTTGAGATCAGGGGAAGTTAGAAAGATCACCCAAGCAGCTGAGTGCAAAGTTTTAATGAGGCATGCAAGGAAGTCATTGCTGCGAAAAAGAGAAAGATTTACGAAACAGTAGGAGAGACGAGAGTTCCTGCTACTTTCTAATTAGTACATCTCACCTAGCCCGACATGTGGAAGCTGAGATTGCAAACGTGTGTCTTTTTAGCCTATGGTTGACATGAATGACCTTTAGCTGCTTCTCAGTCTCTTATGGATAACTTTAATGTTCTATATATTTCTTTATATACTGTTAACCACATAGAAGCTGTATTACCTTCGAGCAGTCTATATGCTTTGTTAAATAAATACAAATAAAATAAATCTCAAACGGGCAGGGGACTCTAGCAAACAGCAGAGCACAGCCCACTTCAGGTAGCAGATACTGGGGGGAAGAAAGGGACAGGGGGGCATTGGAGGCTGGCTATGTGTCATGCGGCCCTTAAAGGCCCCTCCTGTCCTCAGGTCCTGTTGCTGGTATTGAAATAAGGTGCAGTCAACTTCTGAACATGGAAGGGAGGGGAAAACTTCTGCCCTTTGTCAAAGGCTGCAAAACAATTCAAATGCATAACTCTCTGCACTGCCAGAATGCCATACAAAAAAGGCTAGTCTGGCCTAGTGTCTGCTATGCTTTGGAGCCCCCAGTGCAGCTGGCCAGATAGAGGTACTGCAGCTACTGGTATGGGGAACCACTTGGCCATAGAGCGCCTCTGGCTGTGGCTTGTCTCCTCAAACTGAGAGCAACTGGCCCTTGGTGCGAATGTTGTGGTGTATCAGAGTGCCACTCCCTAATTGTCATGGGAGCAGGTGGGAGCAGGTCTAAATCACTGAGCCTCTTGGCCGATCAGAAGGTCAGCGGTTCAAATCTGTGCGACAGGATGAGCTCCCATTGCTCTATCCCAGTTTCTGCCAACCTAGCAGTTCAAACGCATACCAGTGCAAGTAGATAAATAGGTACTGCTGCGGCGGGAAGGTAAATGGCATTTCCATGTGCTCTGGCACTTGTCATGGTGTTCTTTTGTGCCAGAAACACTTTAGCCATGCTGGCCACATGACCTGGAAAGCTGTCTGCGGACAAACGCCAGCTCCCTTGGCCTGAAAGCAAGATGAGCGCCATACTCCATAGTCTCATTTGACTGGACTTAACCGTCCAGGGGTCCTTTACCTTTATTGTTACCCCTGCTTGAGGAGGAAGAGGAAGAAGAAGAAGAAGAAGAAGAAGAAGAAGAAGAAGAAGAAGAAGAAGCCATTAATAGTAGCATTTATTTTTTTTATTTAAAAAATCAACATGATATAAATACAGTGGTACCTCACGTTGCGAACAGGATCCATTCCGGCGGCTCGTTCGCAACATGAAAAGGTGGCAACATGAAGCGCTGGATCTGCGCATGCGCGTGATGCAATGTGGTGCTTCTGTGCATGCACAAAGCGCAAATTAGTGCTTCTGCGCATGCGTGCAGGTTACAGACGTATCATGAGGTATGACTGTAAAAACAAGCTCATGGATATTGCCTCATGGTATGCTGTGTAAGCTATATCAGGATCACACACATTTCTTCCATGGGGGAGAGATACAAACTGCCCTTTTCATAAGGCCCTGGAACATGCAAAAGTCACTTTATCATCCTCTAGCTGTCATGCATCATCTCCCTGCCCCCCATCAATTGATTGTAGCCAATGGCCATTACACATTACAATACAATGCGAACACAAATCACACAGCTGCAAAACAGAAAAAAGCATACATCATCTGCAAAGCAGCACTTGGCAAGCCTGTGTTCAATTTATACATTTGGTTCTTTTAATCCCTTGCTTTTGGGTAGTAATTAAAAGGACTTAACATTGTTGTTCAAGTGGTATATCGAATGCATTAGCGTTGATCTTTAAGTGCATGCATTTATTGAAGGGTGGGGCAAAGGATTAGTTCTGTTTGTGTTAGGTTAATCCATTTGCATGTACGACAGCAACACTGTAGCTCAGAAGCAAAAAATAGGATCACCCTGTTAAGATGAGGCACAGATCACTGGGTAACACACAGTGCTGTGCAATCTTTTACAATTTTCAGGAGGAGGTTGGGGAACGCATGATCTCGCAGGGGTGAGACAAAGGCAGCAGTCCTAAGAATTAGTGTTAACCAGAAGTAAAGTTCTACTTGAATACAATGAGAGTTATGTGGAAATAAACACAGCTACACTCCAGAAAGGGACGCAGGTGGCGCTGTGGGTTAAACTACAGAGCCTAGGGATTGCCAATCAGAAGGTCGGCGGTTTGAATCCCTGCGACGGGGTGAGCTCCCATTGCTCGGTCCCAGCTCCTGTCAACCTAGCAGTTCGAAAGCACATCAAAGTGCAAGTAGATAAATAGGTACCGCTCCGGCGGGAAGGTAGATGGCGTTTCCGTGTGCTGCTCTGGTTCGCCAGAAGCGGCTTTGTCATGCTGGCCACATGACCTGGAAGCTGTACGCCGGCTCCCTTGGCCAATAATGCGAGATGAGCGCCACAACCCCAGAGTCGGTCACGACTGGACCTAATGGTCAGGGGTCCCTTTATCCTTTACCTTACACTCCAGAAAGCAAAAAAATGGGGTTGCAGCTTTCTGATGATACTGAGCAATGCTTATAGGCACAAGCTAATGTACAAGTTAAGGTACAAGACACAAGTTAATGTATACTCTAAGCAGCTCAAAGCTTGGCTAGGGTATATGTGTGTATACATACACACACATGGCAAGATGGAAGTGAAACAAAAATGGCTATCAATGCATTTCAAGATGCTTGATTCACATAGGAACTACACTTCATATTCTAGTTCAGACCAAACTTGGCTAAGAATTCCCCACCCCAATCCAATCCCCCTTGCTGCATCATCTCAACACTAGTTAAGAAGCAGTTCTGTCATAAAAACAAGGAATTTCCTCCTTAAATGAGATACATCATATAGATGCAATCTTCCATCAGTTCAGGGCTGCACTTTAAGAACATAGTAACCCTTTCTTTCCCAAATTGTTGGGACAGAACAATATCAAATGCGTTGTGCAGCAGAAATATGGGGCTGACGAAATAAGATTAAGTTACAGTTTGCGTATTTGCCGGCATTTTTAGTGCTGGATATTGCTCAGATCTGCATCCACCGTAGTTCCTCCAAGGAACATGTTCTTGCGATCAGTTGCTATCACTACCTGAACAAATAATCTTGTAGCATCCCCCAAACTAGCAGATTGCTCTGTCTCACGTAGCTTGCAAAGGCACATTTAATATTTAGTGTATTTACAGAAATAATTTATACTTCTGGATGTTTATAGGTAAATGTTCCTCCCAGTTCTATTAAAATTAATAGGTTTTTGCAGCACACTTGACACTTGAATATTGACTGCGAGTAAGGAGAAATTTATTTAGATTAATCGAAGTTGGTTATATTATTTATTGTTAATAAAAAGTATATGCTTGTGTGAGTAACTTACTGATTTGCTTATATGCTGTTAATATTTCTCATGTGCTGTATGAGGTACTTAATGTGTGTCAGGATGTGTTTAAGCACAATATTAGTTGTGGAGTGGGAGGAGTATATTAACCTCCAACCCCACCGTCATTGTCAATGTTGTCCTCCGTGGACTGGAGGTCAACCTTCTGAAATGGAGAGCATCTCCTACTTTTGGGCTCTAATGTTCCAGGGTTCTAAAGTACATAAAAACCCTCCTTGAATACAGGAGGTCCCCCACTTCAAACGCTCACCTTCAATATATGAAGGGCTGCCCCTGCCCTCCCCACAACAATGCTAGGTTGGAAACTACACCTGAAGATGATCTCATTTTGCCTTCCTGGCATGAGCAGCATAGGGTCGTGATCCTGAGAGTCACATCCTGCTTCTTCAGATTGAGGAGTCCGAGTCAGAGGGATCATTGCATGTAGAGCCCACACCACGAAGCGTAACTAGATGATGGTGATGGTGATTAATTGAATTTATATACCACCCTATACCCGGGTGTCTCAGGGTGGTTTGCAGAATAAAAGCAGGATATAAAACCACAAAATACCTACTAAAAATAAAAACAACAACCCAATAGCCCCCCCCCCACAAAAATGCATTATAAAAGGGCATAGGCTGTAAAGTGGAACAACCAAAGGCCTAGTTAAAAAGGAACGTCTTTGCCTGATGCCTAAAAGTGTGTAATGAAGGTGCCAGGCAAACTTCCCTGGGGAGAGCATTCCACAGAAGAGGAGCCACTGCAGAGAAGGCCCGTTCTCATGATGCCACCCTCTGGACCTCTCGTGGAGAAGGCACACGAAGGAAGGCCTCAGAAGATGATCTCAGGGACCAGGTAGGTTCATATGAAAAGAGGCGGTCCTTGAGGTATTGTGGTCCTGAGCTCATCATGAGACCATCTCTCTCCAGCCCAGGGATGTCACACTGGTGTGCTCTCAACTCAGATGATTCCATCACAGAAATCTCTGTACAATTAGAATCTCCCCATCAGAGTAAAAGACTGCTGGAACAAGCTGGGCTCCTTTAACTTGAAGGAGCACCTTTCAGTGAAAGGTGGAGCTTATAACTGAAACAGAATGGCTGCTTCTTTATGAAGCAGCACCAGATCTCTACTTTGTAAATGTCTTCATTTATAGTGCCAGAGCCTTGCCTCAGATGAGGGCAGCACTTGTGCCGCAACGCAAAGGGCCTCTATTACCCCCTTGAAAACGTGACTATCTTGCAGGATAAGCTGAGGTCTCAACAAGAGAACAGACAAGTGCTATGCATGGACTCTGGAAAGCGAGGATTTAATGTTTGAGAAATTCTCGCTTTAAAAAGTCACATATGAATTTTGATCCAGATTATCTCCGTATGTTTGCATTGTAGAACATAGAAACATCAGGAAAGCCTTTTTTTTCCTTTGGAGGGGGGAGGAATTTTTTTTAAAGGTGTCAAGCAGAAAGGTCCCTAGAAATATATCCCTGCATGTAGGTAGATTCCATCCATTGTGGAGGGGCTACCATGTCTAATAACGATTCACTTCTGTCAAAAGTGGGATGGGATTTTAAAAAATGTCTCATTTCTCAATAGCAAGGGAAACACAGAGGGTTCAGATGGACCTGGATCAAATCATGCAGATCATGAAGTGCTTTGGGATGAGGCTGTCTGTTTTACAAAGCGGCTAAGCTGGATCCCAGTGAAATCTGATGGCCATTGCATGCGCCTAGCTTCTATCTCCCCAGCAGCATCACCACTTATTTTATCCATGGTTTCCAGCTGCTGTATGTTGGGAGGCCAAAATACACTTAACTAAATAGGAGCATCCATATGGGGTGTTTAATCCTGGTTTAATGCAGATCATCAATGCCATATTGAGGGGGCGGGGCATCCATTGAGGTGTTGTTTTTTGTGGGTCAGCCAGAAGGTCAACCCAAGATGAGTCTTAAGCTGACTGCCACAAATTCTACATATATGAATAGGATCACAACTGATAATTGAGACACAACTAGGTAAGATTCAAGGGGGGAAAGGAGTGCATTAATTTCTGTGGCGAGCAACCTAAAAAAGGTCCACAATATAATGATAATCCTGGCCCAACTGTACTGGCTGCTAATTAGTTTCTGGCCCCAATTCAAAGTCCTGGTTTTGACCCATAAATCCTTATATGGCTGAGGACCACAGTACCTCAAGGACCATCTCTCCCCTTAAGAACTGCTCCCAGACTTTCATCATCTGATCATCATCTGAGGCCCTTCTTCGTGTGCCCCCTCCACAAGAGATCTGGAGGGTGGCAATATGAGAATGGGCCTTATCTGCAGTGGCTTCCCATTTGTGGAATGCTCTCCCCAGGGAGGCTCACCTGAAACATTCATTACATATTTTTAGGCACCAACAAAAATGTTGGCCTTTCAAATGTGTTGATGGGTGTGTGTGTGTGTGTGTGTTGGTTGGTTGGTTGGTTTGTGTTTGTTTTATTATGTATCTAGTGTTTTGTATTTTTATGTTGCGAATTGCCCTATGATCTTCACCTGAAATTCAATAATAATAATAATAATAATAATAATAATAATAATAATAATAATATGATCCCATGTGTACTTATTTGGAAGTACGTAAGTCCCATTGAACAAATGGGTCTTACATGCTTAGAATCTAGCACCAAACTATTTTTACTTTTAATTAAATATAATTCCTACATGTCTGATAAACCCATTTTATTAATATTGAAGCTATCACAATATACTTTTCGGAGTGTCATTGCTCTGAATCATGGGGGTTGAAACCTTTTGTTTTTCTCTAATATGATAGTTTTGTCCTGCCAGGGTCTTCTTAATTTCCAGCTGATTCTCCATCCTATGTGCCCATTCTACAAACTTTAGGCTTGGGCTTAGATGTGTACAACAGGTGTGTGTGTGCTGTTGTTTTTAATCCACCCATTTATTCACATTTGTTGATATTTAATGTCAAAGAACAGTGAGTTCTCTGGTTCCAAATGACTCTGATGCAATTCTGACGGCAGAACTCTTTAGAAGTAGGATAGGTCCCTGCACATCCAATTGAAATATACGCAGGGAGATAACCAGGCTGTAGGCTACCTAATACTACAAAAGGGTTAAATGAGCGCGCACACGCGCACACACACCTCCCGCACAGACACACTTTTGCATTTCTGTCAAAGACCCACTCTCTAAGCAGCCACCCATGGGGCACGGCGCTCCTCTCTAGCTGAGCTGGCTGCCTGTCACTTTCCACAAGGAAGAAGAAGAAGAAAATTGCTCTCAAAATACAAAGTTGTAATATATTCGTACAAGAGGTATAGGAAGGGGACTGTTTGGTTTTGAGGAGATCCATATTGCAGAGGCTTAAAGAAAAACAAAAGAACTTTTCTCTTTCTCTTCGCCTATAAAACTAAAAGCTTTTTTTTTTACATCCTTCTGCTTGAAACATATGGTAAAGTCAGTTCGGTCTTGTAAAAACAGGTTTCCCAGTTGTGTTTTTCATCTGCCAGTGAAGATCTCAAAAAGTCTGGGTCAGAGTGTTTCATTTGGATTTCTGCAGAGAGAGAAAGTTGCCAGGATACCCTCTGTCTAAAAGTAAGTGCAGTAAAATGGTTGGTTCCTCCCTCTCGATTTATTTTGTATTTATTTATTTTCACCACCGAGAATCTGTTTATAGGTTTATCAAGAGTGATCAGATTTTGGGATGGTCTTCTATTTGGGGTCAGCCTACAATATCTGTCTTTACCAGGCAAGAAGGCTTGGGGATCAATGCAATCTGTGACCACTGTTTACCTTTAAAGTATGGAAAACCTAAAGTTCATGTCGATTTAGAAGTCTGAGTATTTATGTTGACTTTATAATACATGGTTTGAGCAAACAAACTGCAAAAGGAATATATAGTGAGAATGTTAATATACTGTTATTCTTATTGAGGTGACTGAGATGCAGGAGAATTCGGCAAGCATCATTCATTCATATTTGGACAGGGTTTTTTTGTTTTTTTTATATGAACCATTTACTTCCCTGCTTCACATTTTATGAAGGCATCCTAAATCCTGAAGGCAACATAAATGCTATCGCTTTTGAGGTGTAGGACAGAATGTGGTGCTACATTTCCTGGTCGATGAAAATTGCCTGCTCTCACGATACATCACTGACAAGGATCAGAATTACAAATCAAATTCAGATGTAGTGCAGTGATACTACTACAGACTCGAGACATAAATATTAACCAGAATTCTAACAGTTAGTGGAGTTGATCTACTGATCTTTAAAAAAAAAACCTGCTAAATAATAAAGGTTGTTTCTTTGTTCTTCTGTATTTATGGCTCATTCTCTCTCCTCTCACCGTTTGTGAATCAAATTTGCTAATTTATTGACTGTGTGTTACAGTTCAGCTTAAGGAAGCTTTCTCCCAAAATTGATACTGTTCTAAGAGCACCCCCTACCTACCGACACTTTGTTCTGCAGCCACAATGGTTGTCAGAAGTTGGCAGTTTTCCCCACTCTGACACCATATGCTGCTCTATTTTCTCTCTTAATCATTTAAAGCGATGGTCCTTCCAGATGACCAGTTTATGCTGCGACAAACGTGCTGCCATTTGCTTCTTTGTTATATAACTTCCAGACATCACAAATTCCCCGCACTCTGCCATAGAAAATGCAGCTCTTTTCCACGGCAAGTGGGACCGGTTGTGGTTGGAAGTGTTGCCTGGGATGTGTCTGCAGGAGTGCCTATTGAACAGTGCCTGTGACGTCACTCGTGCTAGGTGACACAACTCCTCCCCTCCCTGAAAGCACCACACACAACCATTAATTTAAGCTTAACTCCAGTGCTCTTCTATCTGCCTTGGGACATATCCAGGCAATCAGTTCAAAACATTCCCAAACCAAGTTCCATTCAAAGACAATGATGTAAAACCCAGTGCACCCAGTCTGCAAGGGAATGTGGCCCGCAGGCGGAAAAATATTTACCACCCCTAGGCACCAATAACGGCTCAGGACCACGATACCTCAATGACCGCCTCCCTCCATATAAATTGATCCAAACTCTGCCATCATCTTCTGAGGCCTTTCTTCGTGTGCCTCTTCCATGAGACGGTGACAACACAAGAACGGGCCTTTTCTGCAGTGGCTCCCTGATTGTGGAATGCTCTCTCCAGGGAGGTTCAGCTGGTTCAACATACACCTTTAAGTGCCAGGCCAAAACATTCCTCTTTAACCAGGCCCTTGGCTGATTGACATCCAATGCCCTTTTAAAATGTGTTGGGGATGGGGGTGGAGATTACTGGGCTGTTTTTGTTTGTATTTTTATCATGTATTTTGTGTTTTTATATTGTGATCTTTTATTATAACCACCCTGAGACCTGCAGGTATAGGACGGTATATACATTTTAATCATCATCATCATCAGGGTATGAATATTTTTTTTCCTTCTTCCAAGGTGATGAACAATAAGACAATTTCCTATAAACCAGTCTTTATATCATATGTGTGCTGTATATGTGTGTGTGTGCCATACCCTCCAACATTTCTCCAATGAAAATAGGGACGTCCTAAGGAAAAGTGGGGAGGCAGGTGGCGCTGTGGGTTAAACCACAGAGCCTAGGGCTTGCCAATCAGAAGGTTGGCGGTTCGAATCCCTGCAACGGGGTGAGCTCCCATTGCTCGGTCCCAGCTCCTGTCAACCTAGCAGTTCAAAAGCACATCAAAGTGCAAGTAGGTAAATAGGGACCGCTCCAAACGGGAAGGTAAACAGCGTTTCCGTGTGCTGCTCTGGTTCGCCAGAAGCGGCTTTGTCATGCTGGCCACATGACCTGGAAGCTGTATGCCGGCTCCCTCAGCCAATAGAGCGAGATGAGCGCCGCAACGCCAGAGTCAGTCATGACTGGACCTAATGGTCAGGGGTCCCTTTACCTTTAAGGAAAAGTGGGACATTCCGGGATCAAATCAGAAACCAGGATGGCTTCTCTAAATCAGGGACATCCCTGGAAAATAGGGACGCTTGGAAGGTCTGGCATGCGCGCACACGCACAAACACACACACACACACAAATAAAAACAACATGTCAAAATGATTTTAGTTAGAAACCATTAAAGTGGGATCGCAGGCCATGGAAAGCTTTAATAAATAGATATGTTTGAACAGCCGGAGGAGGCATCACACAGTAGGTGTCCTGCTGTATGTTTAGATATGAAACTCCACTCACATAGGGTCTGGCTGAGCTATTTGTCACCTGTGATCTGTAGTTTCTCAATAGCATGGTATAGAATTTAAGAAATCTTCTCCAGCCTTGTTCATGTGTCCCCTGCTTGTTGCAGCGCTCACGATGTCCGGGTCCCAGGCTTGCCTGCCTCCAGTGCTCCTCTTGGCCATGTGCTTCTGCCATTCGACGGAGGTAGCCCACAGCATACAGCAAAGCTTCAAGAGTGAGCTCCTCAACTTTTATCATACATTCATCCTCGCAGACGGCAAGGAAACCACTGTGCACCTCTTGGAAGATGTACCCAAAAGGTAAAGGGAGCCTTATATGTCCCCTCATTTCTTCCGAATTCTTGCAGCCACACCACACCCTAGACCTCCTCTGGCTTGCAGGACATCTTTGGGAAAAGAAAAGGCTGAGGAGGAAACCCAGCAGAAATCCAGAGTGGATTCCCTAAGATGGTTGGGTGGCGCCTTGGACGCCTCCTTCCAGAGACTCCTGCAGCCAAGCTGGTGCCAAACGTATTGCTCTGCTTTCCTTTAGAAAAGGAAAGAGCCACTAACCATCAAAGGGAGGGGGAAGCAGGCGCTTGTTTACAAAAATCTGCTAACCACACAGGGCGTCATCTAATGCACAACCCTTTTGTTGAGTCTGTGTAAAATATGAAATTTGCAGCAAGCAGCACACACCATCTAAGATCAAAATTATACACTGTCACTCTACAGCAGTCAGAAGAGCAAGCTTAAACAACTAACAAAATAGCTCCATTGTGTTCATATCCCCCAGAAATAAGTACCACCACATTACTTAGCAGCAGACTCTATCTCTTCCAGTTGGTGGAATGATGGACAACGTTCTTCATTATTCATCTCCAGAAATGAAAGTGGCCTGTGCTCTTTACGTATCCTTGCCTCAATAATAGATAAGCAGACACACACCTGATGAAATGCTAGCTCTCTTTGTACCGGGGGTGGGGAATCATTCCTGTGAATGTTGAACTTAAAGGAGCCAAATCTTAATTGGAGCCAAATCTAGAGGGACGTACATATTCCCATGCTCCGGTAAATCCTGAGGAATGCAGTGATGCCGAACACAAACCCTACAAATGTTAGCTTCCTCAATTATCTCATCGGAGCTACAGAAAGCTGAGTGAGAGTTGGGGAAGAAAGACAAGCAGAGAGAAGAAACTGGCTTACAGGAGCCCCTAACAACTTATAACATACTGAAGGAAAGCGTGGCTGACTGGCTGCAATCTTCAACTGGAACTCTCCCATTGTGGGTTACAATGCAGAGATCTCATTTGAAGAAATATATGGTTTCTCATGATATTTCTATTATATATTGCTTCTACAAGTAACAGTATTATGCACCAGAATGTGAAGTTCCCTATTATCACCATTTTTGCAAGGAGGTTCTCTGCTCTGTCACCAGTAGTTCCCTCCTATTCCCCCGAGACACCAATTCATCACATTAGCACCTATAAATCTGATGCATATTCATATATGAAAGCCAGCTGCTTCGCTTCATACACAGGCACTGCAGAGAATGTGAGAGGAGCAAGGCCATGTAAATGCTACCAGGTTACATAATGTATAGCATGGCCGCAAGAGCACATAGAAGAACTCTCAGAGGGGCAGTAAAAATGAAAAGAATAAATTGGAGTAATTGGTTGTGGTTTTAAAATATGGCATCTATCCTCAGTTGAAGCAACGGGTTGAGTTTTAAAATATTTGTTCCAAATGGACTTATAAAAATTCCATTTTATAAGTATGCTTGCTAAAAACTGGGGCTCGCATTAAAAACAACACCTTATTAATCACATAGAAATTACCCATCCAAAGCATTTCAAAACTAATTCTACCTTCACAAAGTCCAGATGTGAGGCATGTGACTACGTGATCAGATGATGTTACAAATCTCCCCAGACGGTCTCAGCAGTCACAAAATAAAAGACTTGTGCATGTGTGGCAGTACTTTGCAAGAGGCCCTCTACTGGGATTGTGGTTGCTGTGGATTTTATTAAGTTTTCTGCAGATTTGAGCTGAGATGTTAACTGGTGGTCAGGTGAGTGGCACAGCCCCACCTCAGTATCCACTGCTGTAGCTCCCAGACTTGTGAATGGGAAGAGCCACAGCTCATTGATGCTGTATGCATTTGCTAGGGATGTCCCTTCTACTGGAAGCCTACAGTGTACAATGACTCTCAAGGACTCTTCTTCTCTCTTCTTTCCAAGGTACTATTTTGTTTTAGAGAAAGGCAGGACCTCTGCACCGTTCACTGTGAGAGTGACTCCGTGCGATGTCCCCGTTGAGTGGAGCATCCGGGTCCATAAGACTTCAGCAAACTACCTTGGAAAAGCAGCACGTGGTAAGAGATGCATGCAAGGCCATGGATTAGGAGGGTCATCAATGTAAGCTAGCCATTCATAATGGCTAATTCATCCCTTGGCTCCATTTCCCCTTCCCGACAGCAGAAAAAAACACTGGTATATTTGTCCCGAGTGAATCTCCACCCCCGTCTCCTCCACTTCCTCATTCATCACTCTCATCATCTCTCCTATGGGTGCTGCTAAGTGCCCTCTGTCTTTGAGCTCTTTGCTCACCTACTTGTAAGGCTTGCCGAGTTCGGGGGGGGGGTATGGAATGCTTTCTAAAGACACTGTGTCCGTCAGCTGTCATCTCCCTGGTGCTTCCTCCCCCTATCCCATTATTTCTCAACTTCTCCCCTCATCTGCCTCTGAGCTGTGACCTCCCTCAAATCCCTGTTGTAAATCTAAACTGCCTTCCTCTTCCTTCTCCCTGGAAGGGTCAAGCTGGGGAGGTGGTCTCCACCATTCCTCCTCTGCCCAGTCCCTGATACACAGAAGGGAACAAGGCCTTCAGTCTAAAATATGTTCTCCAAACCTAGCTGAACATTTCTGCCCATCCCCCAAAGAAGCGTGACTTTAAATATTTTTGCATTTCCATATGTCATTGACAGATAATTTGGACGTTCAGGAAGCCTTAAAGTTTCCAAAGACCATGAAGACTGTGTCTACTCTCTTCAGCTACAGAGGCAATTCTGTGGAGACATACACGGGAACATCTTACTATTCCGCTGTCTACGTGCTGGAATTCCTGTCCATTGAAAGAGACACCCAAATCACGGTGTATCTAACGACAGACACAACTTCTGAGCACCTGTATCCAGAACTCCCAACGGATCCACGCATAGATGTCATCGGCATAGGCCACACCACAGTAACCCTAGCTTGGAAGCAGAGTTCGACAGCCCTGCAGCACAAAGAAAATGTCCAGTATTGTCTTCTGGTGAATGAAAGGCATAACTACAAGAGCTTATGCGCAGCGGAAACAGCCCTAAGACCTTCTGGGGTGACGTCGTCGCAAGCGTTAGCGCTCTCACTATCCCCCTATGTCCTGGACCCTCAGCAAGTGATGATCTCGCCCAACGGCGAACTGAGCCTTGTTGGCAAAGCTGGCAATGGGGAGGTGAGGCAGATATGTGTTGGCACCAAGAAGACCTACACAGTCACCAACCTGAGTCCCAGCACTCAGTATTACTTTGATGTGTTTGTGGTCAACTTCCTCACCAACGCCAGTGCTGCCTACACTGGAACCTTTGCCCGAACCCTCGAGGAACCGGAGCCCAAAGCCACCATCCTAAAGGATGGGAAGGTGATTCAACTCACCCTGGATGGGAGGAAGCAAGCTCTCCATGATCTACAGTACCAGGCTGTGCAAAAGCAGGTTCAGTTTGCTTTTCAGTCTTGCAGTGGCCAAATACGGGTCGAGATAGCCAGAGGTGGGAAAGTGCTCATGTCAGAGAGCTTTGCCGGCTTGAGGCACTTCATGCTGAAGGGAAGGCCGGGAGACCTTTACCTGGTGCACCTGGGTTCCACAGAGCCTTCAAATGCATCTGTGAAGGTACAGGTGTCCTCTCTCTTCCACAGGCCTTTCTTCCCAGTCTTGCCAGAGAGTTTGAAAATCAAGTCATTCAGCAAGCTGAGGACTTGCAATTCGGTCACCATTGCCTGGCTGGGCACACAGCAGATGAGCAAGTACTGCGTCTACAAGAAAGAGATCGAGGAGGACCAGGTGTGGATGGAAACCAGGAACGCCGACAGGTGCTCAGGGCCAGAGTCAAGGCAAAAAGGCGACAAGGTGCTGTGCAAATACTTCCACGATCTCAATCTCCGGCGAGCCGTGACGACCGAAACCATCGGTGGGCTTGAAGCAGGCACAGTCTACTTATTTGATGTTTACCTTATTGGGCCTTCTGGGATTCCAGTCAGATATTACAGTAAAGTGGTAAAGACACGGAAGAAATGTTGAAGTTCTCCTTCAAAGATGGGTTCCTGAGGAATGACAAAGTTGGAGGAATTCCATGCACGGGCAGCATTTGTGACCCACGCCACTCAAAACGTGCTCGGACTGGGATAGAAAACAGTGTTTTACGTTGCAAGATTTGAGAGGTGGAATCTCTGTGTAGAAAAGTAGACTTGCTCCCAAGACCTTTCCCCCTGCAATTCTATCTTGCTCTTATCTGCAATTTCATTGAAAGGGTTTAAAACAGAAGGGTGGTATCCAACTAACTTTTACTCAGAGCAGACCCACTGAAATTAGCATGTCTAACTCAGCCGTGTTCATTCTGTTGTGCTCTGGGACACTTATCCCAAGTCAGACCACTGTTCTATCAAGCTCAGTATTGTCTACACTGATTGGTGGCAGTTTTCTAGGGTTTCAGACAGGTAATCTTTTCCAGACCTACCTGGAGAAGCTGGGGATTGAACCTGGGACCTTCTACATGCAAAGCCAGATGCTCTAATATTGAGCCACAGTCCAGACTACAGAGGCTGCTTCCTCATGGCTAAATTCCATGCAGTACCAGTGCGATAGATAGGCCCGCTATCTGGCTGTTTTCCCAGAGAGGGGCACAGAAAGGGTAACTCTTAGTTGAACACCACCCAAAGCATTCATCTTTGAAACCTACGAAATCCAAAACTGGCGTGAGGGAGAGGATAATTTTAATGGACCTAAAGCAAGCATACTTTGTAAGATATCTCTCCAATGAGAATTCAGCTCTTGGAATCCACTCCCTCTGCCTTTGGCAAAGTGCAGGTAACCTCAGCAGAGCCTGAGAGGAATATCGCAGCGCAGACTGAAAAAGTGACCCACAAGAAGAAGAAGAAGAAGAGTTTGGATTTGATATCCCGCTTTATCACTACCCGAAGAAGTCTCAAAGCAGCTAACATTCTCCTTTCCCTTCCTCCCCCGCAACAAACACTCTGTGAGGTGAGTGGGGCTGAGAGACTTCAGAGAAGTGTGACTAGCCCAAGGTCACCCAGCAGCTGCATGTGGAGGAGCAGGGAAGTGAACCTGGTTCCCCAGATTACATGTCCACCACTCTTAACCACTACACCACACTGACTCTCAAACTTTGCCTCGTTGCCTGACAGCTGGGTATTCAGTGGGAATGAACTGTTACTCTTTTTCCCACTGTAGTAGTTTCTAATTTAGCCCATACATAGAGCTTGGGAGAGCAAAAGGAAAGAAAGATGGTTTAAATTCAGCCAATTCCGTTACTACTCCACCTTGTAGGGACAAATCGTGGGGGTTTCTGTACCCCATAGCTCCCATGTTGTGAGGCACCCCCCCCCCACACACACACCCCAATGTGGGTCTCATGATGCATTGGCTGTCCAGTGATTTGCAAGGCTGAATATACCTAGAATCATGTACCAACAGCCCTATTCAGATGCTACTCCTTTATAAGTTTCCCATTCTTCTTCTTTGGCGATCACTTGTAGCTGAGTAAGATTGTCTTCCATAAACACAGTTTTAACAATGGGTCCGTAAGTGACTGTGGAGGCCAATTCTGGATCCGCACGTCCTTCCACAGTGGGGACATTGGTTTCCAGGCGGGAGTTGATCACGGTGTGGATTTGCCAAGCGTGCCTTCCTCTTAGCACGTTTCTCCCTTGTGACCTGAGATTGAGTTCCTTCAAAGCCCATGACACCTTTGTTAAAGGCTCCTGTCAGAAGTCCCTACCGGCATTAATGAGCGACTCTCAACCCTTCGAAGTTTCCCATTACGTGGGTGAGGAGACATTAAGGAGAGATTAATGTCAGCTGTGGGAAGCCAGCTCTTCTCATGGAGCCTTGCTGTGTAATGAAGAGCTCTACTTGCACAGGGTTCTGAACGGAGTAGGGCTGGCTCCCTGCTGCAGATATTTTGCCCCAAAGCATGGAGACTGTAGGAAACAGATCAGGAATGTGTTGGGGAGGGTGGAGCCAGCAAGCACGCACTTGCTCTCCACTTTTTTGCAATGAGAAATCTGTGAGCGAGAGAACCTTGGCCTAAAGAAACAAAGGCCTAAAGAATAGTTGTGACAGATAAACAAAGGAACAGGCAAACAGATCTATAAACTCCCCCAAGCGGGTTTATAGAATATCCCCATAGCATAATACTTCCCATTTAGAGAAAATGCCATTTCCTTAGCCGAACCAGCGAATTGATCTGCTAACCACGTCACTTTGGGGATTTGAGATGTTTTAATTAAAAGAATTCAAATTCAGGGCTGGCAGTGGGAAATAATTTGATGGGTCCGGTTTGTTTCTGGAGTGGAGATCTGGAGTACCAAGACGGGTTAAAGACGTTATTAATCTGCATCGGCGACACACAGGATGTTTATGCATTACTTAAATCACCACTAAGGCATTCTTGTTCTCAACTTGGATTGAAGCAAGTTTCACTATTTTGTAAGAAACAACCGGATAGATATGGATTGTGGCTGATGTTGTGTGTATACCGCTTCTCAAACCAGTGGTGGGAGTAGTCGTGGCAGTCCCATTTCCTGCAGATATCAGAATCCAGCATCTAAACTTGTGTTTTCCAGATTTGGGTAGCATTTCTCTGCATTACACTAACTGATGAGACAGATTAGCTTTCTGCCGCCACGTCCTTCCAAAACACACACAATAGTAGAAGTAAATTGAGAGAGAGGGTAGAGTTCACTCTTTCCTTAAACAATTGCTGGTGCTTTCCGAGGGAGGTCTTGGCAGGTATCACAGTATGAGAACTCTATTTCTATTACAGTTAAGACCTAAAAGCCACAAGCCTTTGTTCTCTAAGTCTTCTGATCTCATACACTCCAGGCCTCATAAACAGCAGGTTAGGAAACTGGTCCAATCTCAACTGTCTCCATTTTGAAAGTTCATCACCTCCTGCACCAGCCCAGACACTCACCTGTATAGAATTCCTGGTGATCTTTACCTACCAGGCTAGTGCTTAAATGCAAGGCTAGGCTAGCATGCTTATATCTACATTTTAGACCTTGTTTTTATTTAAAAGAAAATATCAACTTACATTTGATTTAAAAATAAAAACAGAAACCTGGTTTTGATTTTTTTTAATTGTCAACTTTTATTCACTCAGTTCCTTTGTATTCTCATCTCTTGTGTTTATAGTGGAATAGGCTGTATCCTGGACTTGACTCATTGAAAGACTACTTTGCTTTTCCACTGTGCCACTCTTATTTAGTAATTCAGTAGTCTGAGGAGAACATGTCAGTAGTAAACAGTTATGGACAACTGTTATTCATAGCTTGTTTCTTGAAGTCATGGCTCTTGAACAGGGTTGTTGCTTTTTAGTAAAAGTGAAGAATGTTGAGGAGGGAAAGGAGTGTCAGGGACTGGGCAGAGGATGAAGGGTGGAGACTGCCTCCCCAGCCTGACCCTTCCAGGGAGGAGGAAGACAGTAACAACAGGGGTCTGAGGGAGATCACAGCTCAGAGGCAGATGAGGGGGAAAGTTGGGAAATCATGGGAGGAGAGGAGGAGGAGGAGGAGGCAGAACCAGAGTGGCAGCTGGCTGACACAGGGTCATTAGAAAGCATCCTAGACCCACCCCCCACCCCAGAACCCAGTGAGCCTTAAAAGTAGGAGAGCAAAGAGCTCAAAGACAGAGGGTATGTAGCAACACCCGTACGAATGACGAATGGGGAAGTGGGAGACACGGGGTGTGTGTGGAGATCCACTCAGAACAATGCCATTATTCAAGAGGCTGGGTTCTATAGCCTCTCTCTGTAAATATTGAAATAAAAAAGGACGGTAAGAAACTTTACCTTGTCTTTGAACGTTCCTGGGCAACCAGCCGGGAGTCACTGACAGCATCCTGACACGGAGGGAGGGAGAGATCAGCCTTGTGTTTAACTACTTGCCTGGTATTCATAGGAGATCAGGAATTCCGTATAGGCATGTGATCGGGGTGAGAGAAGAGGAATGGATGTCTCATCTCTTTCCCCTCCCCCAACCAGCTTGGTTTCCAAGTTGGCTGCAAAAAATAAAAAGGAAAGTCTCTTCCCTCATAGCAGGGAGGGTCTGTTAAAATATTGGCTTTCAACAGATGGGTTGGACACACTCCTGGGTCACAACCTGATCTAAGTTGAGGCACAGCAGCCGCCAGGACTGGCTCGACCATGAGGTGATGTGAGGTGGTCACCTCAGGCAGTAGATCTGGCCTTGAGGAGTGTGCTACTCACCACTGATGCCATGCCTCCACTCCCACTTTGCTGCTGTGGGCAACCGCTACTGCCACCGCCACAAGCACACCACACCCCTGCCATGGGAGCATCCCTGCAGCCTCTCCAGGTGCTCATGCGTAGATCAAAGCTCCAGGTCTCTCCCGGTCTTCCTTGGAAATCCTAGGGGTTGAACCTGGGACCTTCTGCATTGCTCTAGCACTGAGTAATGTCCCTTGGGTCTAACTCCTCCCATGCAGGCTTTTTTCCAATCAGGAATGTTTACTGGAAAGGAAAAAAAATGCCCACATAATCTTTGGCCATCTCTCAACCACAAGGCAAGCTCCAAACCTCTAAAGAGAGGAGACAGAAAAATTGAAACCTCTTTCTCGGGCGAAGAAAACTTTTGCCCTCTGAAGGGTGTATTTCAGCACAGCCCTGATTTTTAGAGATCCTTTGTGCTAGTGCCACTTTACAGGGGCATTAAGGAAGGGTACACATCACCAGGGGCTGCAGAGGTGAAGGTCGCACAATGATCGGAAACAGCCAGATGAATCTTTTGCCTTTGTGTCTCTCACTTGTATTACATTGGCATGGCAAACCTGAAAGAAAAATAGACTTGAAAAACAGCTCAGAAGCTGAACCGAGCCCATACACAAAATTGACTGTCTTGATGAGTGTTAGGAGACAGGAGGCAGATGTCCAAATCCTTTTGGGTCTGATCTGGCATTTTAGAGAGTTCCTTTCCAATTGTTTTCAGATCATCATGCTTCTTAGTAGCCTGAGAGAATAGCAATTGCTGTCTTGGATTCTGCAGATTTTGCCTCAGTGCAGTGATTAAATTGAATTATACGTGCTGATATATTTTCTTTTGTTCGAGGAAGAATGTCAGACCCAGTCAGTATGATGAACTGTCAGAACAGGAACTCATTCCCAAAATCTCAGCGGCCAATCTTCAGATGTTATTCTGTGGCTTAATATTTTGAACGCGGAGGCTGTCTCCAGAACAAAGTCACAAAATTGTTTTGATTGTTTTGATTTGTTGCTTCTTTGGAAATTTGTTCTGAAGAATAACCTCTTTGCTGGACTCTTATGAAAAAGGTTGCTCCTGTTGCAGCTGGAACAGGAACAAAATGGATCTCAGAGTTTAGAGTTAATGGAGACACATAACATAATCACTCGGAAGGGAAGGGGGGCATAGTTCTAGTGGCATGTCCATAGCAAATGTAACATGACCCATGGCCTTGGAGGGCAATAAAGTATGGCTGTCAATCAAAGGCATCATCTTGTGCCCTAGATTTGTGGGGCCCAAGTGTGTGCGTCACATGTGTGTGATGCCATGGTGACAATGCACAACACTCATTGCACGCACAACGCCACATCGTTGGGATGAGACTGAGAGCAGAACCTAATGCAGCCAGGGCCGTCTCTAGGCCCAGGTCTGGTGGCGCAGGGCGCCAGGCCACCAGGGGCACTGCTGCGCCCACTGCGCCCGCTGAGAGGCGTGGCGGAGGCTGCCCCAGGCATGCCTCTCCGCTGTTCAGCGGCTTCAGGCCGCTCTCCGGAGGTGCGCGGGCCTGGGGGCCCTCCGCCATGCGCAGGGGCGTCGCAACAGGGGGCGGGCAGCGCCCCCTGGCCCAGGGTCGGCCCTACAGCCAGGTTGGGTTGCGCAGGGCTCTGGCCCTCCAGGTGGCAGCCGCGCTGTGCGCGGCACCCGCCACACTGGGGAACGGGGCGGGGGCGCCGGACGGATCCGTCGCACCAGGGCGCCATGTATGCTTAAGACGGCCCTGTATTCCAGCTTCTTCTCTCATGCTCAGGAGGAGCCAGCCACTGAACCATACCACGTTTGGCTCCAAATTCAGTCTCCTCTGCCCTCTCAATATTGATAATAATATAATAATATAATAAGAATTTATTATTTCTACCCCAGCCACTCTGGGTGGCTTTCAACAGAACCTTAAAAACAGAATAAAACTTCAAACATTAAAAACTTCCCTAAGCAAGGCTGCCTTCAGATGTCTTCTAAAAGTCAGGTAGTTGTTTATTTCCTTGACATCTGATGGGAGGGCATTCCACAGCACAGGCACCACTACCGAGAAGGCCCTCTGCCTGGTACCCTGTAACCTCACTTCTCACAGTAAGGGAACCACCAGAAGGCCCTCGGAGCTGGACCTCAGTGTCCAGGTTGAACGATGGGGGTGGAGACGCTCCTCCAGGTATACAAGGCTGAAGGTTTTTAGTGCTTTAAAGGTCAGCACCAACACTTCGAATTGTACTTGGAAATGTATTGAGGGGGCCCAGGCCTCTGCCAGCAGATATTGGGGTCACACCTGTACATATCTTTATATGCAACTGCTTGAAATATCGTTGAAATATCAGGATGTATGTTGAAGTTCATTTTCAAGGCGGAATTAGTGCCACATTGTGCTCAGAAGGGAGTCCCACGGCATTCAAGAGGGCTCTCCCATAATTTTAAATAGATAACGGTTGGGTTGCAACCTGTTATTGTAAACTCTGAGATGTTTTGAGCAGAGAACTCAAGAAGCAGCATATGTATAAAGTGAGGAGTGGGATGCATACGCTGTGTGTGTCACCGTCTTCTGCGGCTGCTGCACAGATGAGAAAAGATTAAGGAAGCCATTTTAAGTGGAAATATATTTTGCCACATTCTGCACACCTATTTGCATATCCCAACATTTCAGTGAAGTTCAGTTCTGCAGACCTAAAACCAGTGAAGACTGTTGTCTGGGAAATATAAATTAATACTTACGACCACTAGAGGGCAGAGCAACATTAGGAAAGTGAAGAAAGAGTGTTTTGGTTTATTGAGAAATAGAAGAGATTCAACAAATAAGACTATTAAAGTACATAGAGTCAGTATACAAATAAAATATTCACTGACTGTATACAACCCAGAAAAATCTTACAGCAGGCCCACTCCCAACCAGCAGACAAATATTGTTCAAGAAATAGTGTGTCCTGAGAGGGCAAGGGTTCAAATCCCACTTCTACCGGTACTGTAGGCTCATTGTTTGGCTTTGTCTCTCATTCCCAGTCCACCATCTGTGAAATGGGACTAAATTGCTTGTTTGACAGGGTTGCTGTGATGGCAAAAGCTTTGGGTTGGAGCTAGATTCAGTCATGACTAAACCAGTCGTGGTTGGAAGGCCCATATTGTGATCACCTGGCAGAAAACTAAATGGATGTAGGTGTGCTCATTCCCTGGGTGAGGTTGCATGTATGTTGCCTTGGGTTCCAAGATGGAAGCCAGTCAGTGTATAGGCGTAAGCCAGCCCTCCCCAACTTGGTGCCTTCCAGATATTTTGGACTCCCGTTAGCCCCAGCCAGCATGGCCAAAGGTCAGAGATGATGGAGTCCAGCAGGAGAGGCTGGTCCACTAGGGCGAGTAGAGCAGTGCCCTGCCAAGTGCAGTCTTCCCCCAGCCAGCCCTCACCTGCCTATCTCTTTCTTTCTTTTTTTTAAAGACATTTTATTCCACTTTTCCAAATTCAACAAATTAACAAAACCAATCTTTTATACAAAATCTTATATTCACATCTTTTACCTTGCTCCGCCGAGCTATGACTTCCCCCCCTCCCTTCATGCGGGTTTCTTGTTAATTCCCTTTTTTGCAGTTCCTTTTTTGACATATTGGTCAATTCGTAAGGTTTATTTTAATCCTGCGAGAGTTTTTAATGATCTACAGTTTTTCTCCATATAGTCCACATATTTACTCCAGTCCTTTTGAAACCTTGTCTCCCCCTGGTCACGAATCTTGCATGTCAATCTAGCAAGTTCAGCATAGTCCATCATTTTTGTCTGCCACTCCACAATTGTAGGTAATTCCTGTAATTTCCATTTTTGGGCTAACAAAGTCCTAGCCGTGGTTGTTGCATACATAAACAGTGTTTGATCTTCTTTTCTAATCTCTCCTCCCATTATTCCTAACAAAAATGCTTCTGGTTTTTTTGGAAAAGTATATCTAAACATCTTTTTCAATTCGTTATATAAACTTTCCCAAAATCTTTTAACTTTTTCGCATGTCCACCACATATGATAAAATTCACCATCTTTCTCTTTACATTTCCAGCAACTTTTGTCACTCATTCTATACATTTTAGCTAATTTAACTGGAGTTAAATACCATCTGTACATCATCTTATATACATTTTCTTTCAAGGCAGTACATGCTGTAAATCTTAAAGTTTGATTCCATAATTTCAACCACGCATCATATTCAATATTATGCCCCAAATCTTTTGCCCATTTAATCATCACTTCTTACCTGCCTATCTCTTTCATTGCTTCCTAAATTGTACTCAGAGCAGACACAGTGATTTGAATGACTGTGACTAAGTTAGAGCCACTAATTTCAGAGGGTTTTGTCTGGGTAAACCTCGCAACTAATTTAGTGGGTGGCCCTGATTATCATGGTCCTCCTCCTTATTCTCCCTTGTAGAACTCAGTAGGGAGGAGGGTTGAACCAGAACTAGTTGACTCTGCCCATCGTTTGCTCTGGCGCAACCTACTGCTGACCTCCCTGCCTTCTGCCCTACTGGTTCCAATGGGCACTGACCTTCGCAGGAGCCCAGCCACATCTGGAGGACCACAGATTCCCCTCCTGGCTTGGCTTCATCTCTTGCAAGCTTCATGTTTGTGACTAACTAAGACCACATCATTCTATCCAATTGTTACTGAGGCTTCATGTTTCTATCACCCTGATTTTGAACTTGTTTTAACCTGTTCCTACGGTAATTACATTATACTGTTTTCAGTGACTTTGGGGTGGCTGTTGTTGTTTTTTATTGGGGAACTTATCGTTTTGATGTGCATGCAATTATGTACGCCACTTTCAATTTATTTATAAAGAGAAGCAGAGTGGAAATGTCTAAATAAATCACTGGCACCATTCATGAAATAAGACCTCTTGCTGGCAGGGGAGCTGAGTTCTGAAAGATCAGCTCCAGCTAAGATTGAAACACTGAAATTTAAAGGGCCCTGTGTGGCACTCTAGGAGGTCTCAAAATAGGCTTTGCACTTTACTCTTATGCTACCACAGCAGCATGCCAGAAGAAGTCAGTGTTGGTCTGCTTCTCTGCTGTGCTTAGGCTCCTCTACTGCCCCAGATGGACAGGAGGCAGTACTGCAACTGCTAGGCAAGTAGGGATCAGGTCACACACCAAAGGGCTTTTAAAATATTTTCACACTGATTGCTTTTTTAAAATAATAATAAAAAAAATTAATGTACAGTTGCCAGGCACACAGTAGACAGCTTCCTCACTTTCCCATGCTTTCAGAAAAGCCCAGCTGAGGGTGTCATGGCTATTGATGTAATTTGCACTGTCATCTTGCTTTGTTTATTTTTCATGAATTATTGAGCCCATCCCACTTCACATCTCGTTCTCCTTATTAATTCTGGTGTTCTTTCATAAGATTTTGTAGTTGTTTTCAAAAACTTCTCTGTGGGTTCTGCAACACAAATTCCAGCCATGTAAACAATAACGCATTTGGGTTTATGGAATTTCACCTAACTTTACTACAGGCATGCAACATGTCTGTATGTGGAAAGGAGATTGATTATGTAAAGTGAAGCAGGATTTATTATTTAATACCCCCCAAAATGATTTTTTAAAAATTAAAAATAATAATATGCTTCAGGGCATCTTAATTGCACGAACACTCATGGAATCGTGGGCTCACTACAACGAGAGCACAAAATAGCAAATTGTGTGATGTTTGGTAAGCAATTTTGAAAGATGCAAACTTTGTTCGTATCCCAGCTGAAGACACCCAGGAAGGCTGGAGGAGAGATCAGTTGTAGAAGAAAAGAAAGGACACCCACAAACACCCCTTGGGCACAAAAAGAAGCTCTGGACCCCATGCATGATAATTTCACTGAATTCTCCTCTCCCATTCATAATTCCTGAATGCAATTTCTTTTCTCATTCATGGATTGGGAGTGGTTGAAAAATGCAGGAGAAATTTTCAGCTCAACACCACAAGGAAGTGCTTCTGCTGCACAGATTATTGCCTTTTTTCAGAGCAGTTGGGAAACATACTGGCACAGCCATTGCTCTTTTGGGTGCTTTTTGAAATACACTTTGATCGCAGGCACTTGATTGGATATAGCCTGTTCCATCAGATTGACACATCTCTCGCCCACCCTTGCTTACTGCATTTCCTTGTTGTGACCCTGAACACAAGCCTTAGCCTTTCAGCGGGGGACTTCCACTGCAGCTGAAATAGACAAAGCTGAAAGCAAACTCTGGAGATGCTGTATGTCAGTTTCACCACCTGCGGCGAGTCTTCACACTTTACCGCGCAACTCACTACCAAGGGGAAACCCCCAAGCTTTGCCTGGAAGCTGACCAGTTTCTGCTCTCAGTTCTCACTTTGCAGGATGAATGCTTCCCCACTCATGCACTGAACCAGGAGTGCTTTGGTAACATGGCACTCTGAGTGACGCAGGTGGCGCTGTGGTCTGAAGCACTGAGCCTCTTGGGGTTGCTGATCAGAAGGCCGGCGGTTCAAATCCCCGTGACGGAGTGAGCTCCTGTTGCTCTGTCCCAGCTCCTGCCAACCTAGCAGTTCAAAAGCACACCAGTGCAAGTAGATAAATAGGTACCGCTGCAGTGGGAAGGTAAATGCCGTTTCCGTGTGCTGCTCTGGTTTCCGTCATGGTGTCCCCTTGTGCCAGAAACATTTTAGTCATGCTGGCCGCATGACCCAGAAAGCTGTCTGTGGACAAACGCTGGCTCCCTTGGCCTGAAGCAGTCATGTCCAACTCTTCGTGACCCCATGGACCAGAGCACGCCAGGCACTCCTGTCTTCCACTGCCTCCCGCAGTTTGGTCAAACTCATGTCCGTAGCTTCGAGAACACTGTCCAACTATCTCGTCCTCTGCCGTCCCCTTCTCCTTGTGCCCTCAATCTTTCCCAGCATCAGGGTCTTTTCCAGGGAGTCTTCTCTTCTCATGAGGTGGCCAAAGTATTGGAGCCTTAGGGCTGATTTCCTTCAGAATAGATAGGTTGAGTCGGAAGTTAAAATATACCAGCTATTTGAAAAAGTATTTCATCACCTCTGGGATACTGCCATTTTTATTTTTATTTTTTTGGCTTGGGTGTTTTAAACTCCCGATTAAGAAAGGTATTCATAAAATGTGTGATAATAGAATGGATCAATCAAAACATACTGAACATTCTTTTTCAAATTGGATTGAGAAACAGAGGTTGCTTTTTTGAAGCTTCTTTTGCAACATCTTTAAGCGCCTCCATCCCTCTCACGACCTTATAACAAGACCAGGAATGTTTGTGTGGTTTTGCAAATCTTTTGTGGGGTCCACTAATAAACACGCATATAAACAGAGGCTGCTACTGGAAAGGGCTTTACATGCAGAGGGTCCCAGGTTCAATCCTCAGCATCTGCAGGTGGGGCAGGAAGAAACCTGCACCTGAAACCCCGGAGAGCTGCTGGCACTCAGTGCAGACAGTACTAAAGATGGGCCAACAACCTGAGATAAAGCAGCTTGCTATGTACCCATGCTAGGGGTTTCTTCAAAGTACAATGTGTTTACTCCCCAATTGTCAGACTGCTGCCAGAGACTCCCAAGTCGGTTGCCCAGGAACGTACAAAGACTAGGTAATGTTTCTTACCGTCTGCTTTGTAATCAGTATTTGCAGAGAGAGGCTATAGAACCCAGCCTCTTGGGTAATGGCGTTGTCCCAAGTGAATCTCCACCCCACCCCACCCCAGTCTCTCCCACTTCCTCATTTGTCACTCTCATTGTCTCTCCTACGGGTACTGCTACATGCCCTCTGTCTTTGAGCTCTTTGCTCTCCTACTTTCAAGGCTCGCCGGGTTCTGGGAGGGGGGGGTCTGGAATGCTTTCTAAAGACACTGTGTCTGTCAGCTGTCGCTTCCTCCTCTTCCTCCTCTCCCATTATTTCCCAACTTTCCCCCTCATCTCCCTCTGAGCTGTGACCTCCCTCAAACCCCTGTTGTAAATCTAAACTGTCTTCCTCTTCCTCCTCCTTGGAAGGGTCAAGCTGGGGAGGCCGTCTTCACCATTCCTCCTCTGCCCAGTCCCTGACATCAATGTACAGTCCTTCAAAAAAAAGGAGATATTGTTGTGGCTCAAATGTGCAGCTGGTCTCCTGCTCCTAGGTCCTAGGAGGAGAAAGGGTGGTGTGTGTGTGTGTGTGTGTGTGTGTGTGTGTGTGTGTGTGTTTCTATGAGGTGAGATGCAGCGATTAGAGCAAGAGACTTTACTGAGCCAATGGCTAACAGAACAGTCAAACAGGGACAAAACAACTGCTTATGTGTATTTCTGAAGGCCTGGGCAACTCCCACATTCAATGTGATTGGCTCTCTAAAGCTGCAAATCGTAACCCAGAGTTTAAGAGCCAATGCCAGTAGCCCAAACCCTGACAATGCTACATGATTGGATATCATGTATCGAAATAAAACACACGGCAAGCTCAGGGAAACACAGAGCGCTGCATCAGGACCACATTCAGAGATGCCTTCCACATTCTTGGCCTGACTTTGATTGCTGCTACTGTGAATGGGCATCCATGACATCATCACATCCAACGATGATGGCATTAGCAGCTTCATGTGGGGCGTGGTAGAATAAAAACAGATTAAATGGCAATGAGGGCAAATTAATCACAAGCCAGGTGGAGTGCTGGAATTAGACTGGGGGAAAATCCAAGTTCAAATCCCCACTGCGCCATTTGTTACGGTCTTTTAGCCTAATGTACCTCACAGGGTTGTTGGGAGCATAAAATACGTAGCTGTTTGGGTGGGAATGAATGATGCTAGGAGGAAGGGTGTTAGAAAAAACACACACAACTAAATACAGCGAGTGTCAAAAAGTCACATCCAAATCATACATGTAAAATGCATTTATACCACTTTAACCACCATGGCTTCCCTCAAAGCATCATGGGAACTGTAGTTTACCCCTCAGACACCTACAGTTCCCGTCAGTTTGCACAAACTACAGTTCCTTTAAGCTTTTAATGTATGGTGTGGAAGTGAGCAGCAGAAGGTGGTATACTTTTCTTTTCTTTTTAAACATTCGTGAAAATATAAAACTGCTTTTGATTCTGCCCTAATTATAGCGTGTATTATCCAAAATGTTGTGAAGAATTCAACTTGTTTGCCTTCATAATTCACACCTTTACTGCTCGTGGTTTTCCGGGCCTCATCCAAACATCATGTACACACAATTATTTCCCTACATAGTTTCTCATTTTTGTGAGAGAGGGCTTTGCGGCATTTGTCTGTTTGCCTTACTGCTGAGAAAGAAATTCATCTGAGCTCGTTCGTTTCTAAATGTAGCCTAATAAAATAAAGTCAGTTCTTTCCCTCCTCTCCAGTAATCCTTGAGTGTATGTGGTTCTTTTCCAGCTAGATCCTGTGAATAATTTGCCAGCTAATGACCTCCTTTCTCTGTTTATGAAATAATACTCTTAAGAATAGTAAGGCAAGGCGCAAGCGGGAGGCATATGTTTCTTCTCGAATTCCTGCTCGACAAATGACCTGAAAATTGCTGTTGCAAGAACTTCTAAAACATATGGCTGTGCAAAGGGAATTTTAACTTCTTGTGCCGGATCCAAAAACTTTCCAATTATCAACAAAAGATGGCATACCAGCTCAATTACTCCTGAAAGATTCCAGTCCAGACGGAGACCGAGTAACCATAGTTGTGTGGGCGTAGGCAGCTTGAAATGACACGAATCGCAGAAAATTTCAAGGGCAAATAAAGTGCGGAGGCCATTTATATATATCTCGCACGTCCAGACAAATGCGTCCCACTGTGCCGAATGTGCTTTTGAGAGGAAGTCGGAATTCTTCGGCATCCGACCAATGCTGATCTCAAGCCATCATAAACTATGAGAGGTAGCGTTCGTTCTCCAGTGTCACAAAATGCCTGCAACAGCTTTTTCACTTCATTTGTCAACAGCGTCGGACAAAGAACAAGGGCCAAATGCTTATATAAGAAGAGAAAAATGCCCTGAATGACTATCAGGGATGTTGATCCACAGCGGGATTAATTATTAGAGGGGCAAAAAGAGAGAAATAGAAATCTTTGATGAACATCCTTTTGGCTACTGCATGATAAAGTTTACATTAGAAACGTGTTAGAAACTGGTAATGTGGTATGGAAGGTGGTTAAGCTACAAGGGTGATTCACATGCTGCATTTTCTGCTTTCTGGGAGCCCTCTGAGATAGGGCCCTGAATACATAAACATCCAGATTTTATCCCTCGCATCTCCAGCTAAAGGACTGGGGAAAAGTTCTGCCTGAAAGCTTTGAGAGCTATAGCCAGGCTAGATTGGTCAGCATTCTACAGACGCCGTTTACAGCAGCTTGCTGTGCCTAATATCCAATGTCAGTATCCATGGAAATTTAACGTGAGGATAAGCAACATTTTCTCTCTCTCTCTATGGATCATATAATTCAGAGTTCTGGAGTCAGACTGATGTGCTCTCGATGGAGCAAGCTTCCTCTAACCACACAAATACCAGAGATTCCTGAGAACTGCCCAGGGGGTATTAGTATCACTATCTCAAAGAAAAACTCTAGATGGATGGAACCGAGAGGTTCTGCTCTGGGGGGGGGGGGGAGGTTTGGCAGGCTCAGATTCTCCATCCAGCTTTTCTAACTTCTGCTCCCACTCAGAATCAATGTTGCTGTTTGCATCATGGCTCAGGAAGAAAGCTAATGTTCTTCTTGGCTACATCAACAGAACTATAGGGTCCAGATCAAGGGAAGTAATACTACTGTTCTATTCTTCCTTGGTCAGACCACACCTATAGTAAAGTGGTTCTGGGCACAATCATTTATAAAGGATATCGACAAAGCTAGAGTGGGTGCAGAGGAGGGTGACCAAGATGATCAAGGGTCTGGAAACCAAGCCTTATGAGGAATGGTTGAGGGAGTTGGGTATATTTAGCCTGGATAAGACGGGACTGAGATAAGATATGGTGGTGGTGGTGTTTAGTCGTTTAGTCGTTTCCGACTCTTCGTGACCCCATGGACCATAGCACGCCAGGCACTCCTGTCTTCCACTGCCTCCCGCAGTTTGGTCAAACTCATGTTCGTAGCTTCGAGAACACTGTCCAACTATCTCGTCCTCTGTCGTCCCCTTCTCCTAGTGCCCTCCATCTTTCCCAACATCAGGGTCTTTTCCAAGGATTCTTCTCTTCTCATGAGGTGGCCAAAGTATTGGAGCCTCAGCTTCACGATCTGTCCTTCCAGTGAGCACTCAGGGCTGATTTCCTTCAGAATGGATAGGTTTGATCTTCTTGCAGTCCATGGGACTCTCAAGAGTCTCCTTCAGCACCATAATTCAAAAGCATCAATTCTTCGGCGATCAGCCTTCTTTATGGTCCAGCTCTCACTTCCATACATCACTACTGGGAAAACCATAGCTTTAACTATACGGACCTTTGTAGGCAAGGTGATGACATCAAGATATGATAGCCATCTTCAAATATCTAAAGGGCTGTCACATGGAAGATGGAGCATGCTTGTTTTCCCCTGCTCCAAAAGAGTAGGAACTGAACTAATGACTTGAAGTTACAAGAAAGGAGATTCCAACTAAACATCAGGGAGAACTTTCTGACAGTAAGAGTCATTTGGCAGTGGAACAGGCTCTCACAAGAGGTGATGGACTCTCCTTCCTTGGAAATTTTTAAGCAGAGGTTGGATGGCCACCTCTAATCTCATGGATGATCTAGTTGAGGTTTCTGCATAGCAGGGGGTTGGACTAGATGACCCCTGGTGTCCCTTCCAACTCTACAATCCTATGATGCAGAGACCTGGCTATACAGGTTTGATGCTCCCCTGCACTATGTGATTACATTTATCATGCTGGGGGGTGGGGGTGGGGAAGCAGAGGACAATGCACATGCACAGCTGGCCCATGGCATCATAGAAGCCTTCTGGAACTGAGCAAAGTGTGCTAGATTCCAGCGAATCCTTAATCTGGCTTCAGGTGCTTCCACCACAAGTGAAACTGCACTTCAGTTGCCAAACTTCATTAAACTGATGCAAAATTCTGCAGCATTTTGACTAGGGGAAAAAAAAATAACAATGTTCTCTCCAACAAAGACAGCTGGCCCTCCTCTCTTCTGTAATAGGCCCACGTCACAGACAATCACACGTTGCAAGCCCAGAGCCTGTTTGTTCATCATGATTTAATGGTAACTGGAAGTTTTAATCTCTGGAAAACAACTCTGAGCTGTCTCTCCACAACAGCCAGTTTCGCTAAATCATTGAGGCCCAGAGTCGTTTCAGCTATGTCATCTCGTTGTTTAATTAATATGGCGAAACTGTATTTGTCCAGATCTATGCAGCACATGCTCCCCAACCCAAAACAGCATGTTTCAGTGGATGCATCCAAAAAGTATTCTTTAAAGACTTTAAAGACTAAGATATGAAAGATGCCAAGAATCACAAACCATGACCACTGTTTGAACAAGGCAGCTGTGGGGTGACATTTCTGAAACTCCCTGTTTTCTATTTATCGTCTGACGGCATGTGCCAGTGATGGCTAATAATTCTTTGGCATACTAACTACATGCCAAAGAGTACAAGAAGGCACATGTTTGCTTGCCCTGGATCCTTAACACGGACTCCCAGATGTCACGGGACTCCATTAGAACTGACAGGGCAAAGGTAGAGAGCTAGACTGGTGGCTGAGAGTGGCCACTGAGACCACTTAACACCAGTTAACATTAGCTCCCAGTAAGTTTCTGAGCACAAGTCAAAGTGTTGGTGCTGGCCTTTAAAGCCCTAAACGGCCTCGGCCCTGTATATCTGAAGGAGCGTCTCCACCCCCATCGTTCAGCCTGGACACTGAGGTCCAGCTCCAAGGGTCTTCTGGCGGAAGAAGTGAAGTTACAGGGAACCAGGCAGAGGGCCTTCTCAGTAGTGGTGCCCTTGACATCAGATGTCAAGGAAATAAACAACTGTCTTACTCAGGGGTCAGCAAACTTTTTCAGCAGGGGGCTGTTCCACTGTCCCTCAGACCTTGTGGGGGGCCGGAATATATTTTGAAAAAAAATATGAACGAATTCCTATGCCCCACAAATAACCCAGTGATGCATTTTAAATAAAAGGAGACATTCTACTCATGTAAAAAAACATGTTGATTCCTGGACAATCCGCGGGCTGGATTTAGAAGGTGATTGGGCCGCATCCAGCCCCCGGGCCTTAGTTTGGGGGACCCCCTGGTCTTACTTTTAGAAGACATCTGAAGGAAGTCCTGTTTAGGGAACTTTTTAATGTTTGATGTTTTATTGTGTTTTTCATATTCTGTTGGGAGCCGCCTAGGGTGGCTGGGAAAACCCAGCCAGATGGGCGGGGTATAAATAATAATAAATTATTATTATTAAATTATTATTAGAGAGGTCAACAGAAGCGGAGCCAGAGCCAGTGACAATGTGGAACCAGCTAACTCTTGTTTCATCCCCATCCTCTTCCCTGCTAAGTTCTATAAGAGTGACAGCAATGAGGAGGAAGCTGATAGCTAGGACTACACAGACATGTGTGTCTCTGCTCCTAGCCACTTGTTCTGAAACCTTATTTGAATGCAACGATAAACTATGGGCTAAACCTGGGATTGTCATCATGACATTGGAAGCCTTCACTTCCATTTTAAATGAACCACAGTGCTATGGCTGAACCCCAAACTGTGGTTAATCTTAACTATGGTCTATTTCAGGGGATGGGAACCCATCTTCATAAACTGCAGTTTGTGGTTGTCCTGCTAGGAAAAAACCCACTGTAAATGAACTCTAGTTTCTCCAAATTTTGGCAAAACACTCAACCCACCTGGACTCTTTTTGTACAGGTTAGGCAAACATACATGTCTCTGACTTCAAATATTATTTATTTTATGTGTTATACGCATGTGTGAAATGCTGAAAATAATTTCAGAGGTTGCTTTCAACTTAGAAATTGGCTGCACAAAGATTGCTTCCTTCGCATGAAAATAGCAATGACAGCTGATAAATAAGGGGATGAAAAACAGCCGTGATGTATTCCTCCTGAACAGGAGATAAAGGCAAAAGTATTGCCCCCCTTATCAGAACAAACAGCGATATCGTGCAACCTCCACTGGAATTTCCAATATTAACCTACCTGCAAACCAAGGGAAACATTTTCTCATAGCTCAGGAATTACATTAGCATAGTAGTTTGCTTTATGCGATAAGGAATGTAGCTTGTCGGAATTCTGCCTAACTGCAGCTGTGAAGGAATGAGGGCAATGAGAAGAAAGACGGCCCAGGGTGGTTACTTATTGCTCCGACTCTTCCATCCTCGGTTGTTGCTTTTGAAAAGTCTGCCAAAATATTTCATTGAGAAATCAAAAGTCTTAGCTATTCCATTTGGTGCATTTATTTATTTTTTACATGCACCTGTTTAGTCCTTCCCATCGTCAGGAGGGTGAATGTGTGATCCATAATAAAGGGCATTTTATAGCTCACCTGTTGGTAACTAAACTCATTAATCTGAGTGCATATTGAGATGTGTTTTTTTATTTTATTTAAGTGCTTAATTACCAGAGCTTTTAAGTGGCATACATAAAACGCACATAGCTGCCAAGTTATCCCTTTTTTACAGGGATTTTCCCTTATGCTGAATAGGCTTCCTCGCGAGAAAAGCGAAAACTTGGCAGCTATGAAAATGCAGCGCTCCCAATTTTTTTATGAGACCATTCAGCGAAGGGTAGAGTTATAAATGCATATAATATATTTGTATCCTGACATGGTAAAACCCTGACATGGCAAAAGCTACTATTTGCTGCACTTTCCCTAGCTCAGCTTGTGTGTTTCTAAAACAACAGCAACAACCTAGATAGGATAGTGACGCTCGAAGTCTCTAATACAGTCTCGGTACAGGGAAACTGACGTTGTAAAAGGCTCTCGTGGAATATCCTGCTTTTTAAAAAAGGGGAGAGCACAAAATGTGATCCTGTCGCAATTTGCTCCTGTCAATATAATGATGTAAGGCAAAATAGTTTTAAAAGGTTACTGTCTGACCGAATTCTTGTGACATCATTTTTTTTGAGGGGGGGGATTAAATAAGTAACTACACTTGGTTGGCTATTGGGAAAGGCCTTCTAATAATTAACGGAAGGAGCTAGAGAATGTTCTGCTGTCTCTGTTCAAAGAAAAAAAAGGGCAATTGTATTTAATTAATCTTTGTGTTTTGACATCATGGGATTCATATGGGGTTTATCAGTCTCTGCTGTTTATCCGGAAACCAGGGCTGTGCAACTTGTGAGCTACGCAGCCAAACACAGCCCCACAGCCAGGCATGGCAGGTCATCAGTGGGTTTGCCACCTGCTGGGAACTGCAGACCATGGAAGGCTGACAGTCACCTGGCAGGGCACAATATGTGATGGGTGTGATATGCGATATGGTGTTGCATCAAGTAAGAGTTCTACCACACTTTCCAAGGCATTTTCCTGTTGTTTTCCTTATTGAAAAAAAGTCCGCTTTGGTGGGGTGGGGTGGACTGCTTTTGTTGTCCAAGATCGCCAAATCCACTTTACTTGTGGATTCATAACCTGAATATGCTGGAAACAGTGGCAGCCTGGAAGCGCCTTTGCTCTCAGTGATCCTTTCCACCGGAGAGGCTAGGGACTGAATTGGAGACCTTCTGGATTCAAAGCATGTGCTCTGTCCCTCATCTATGGTCCATTGTTACCTTTAGAACTGGATCTGAGTATAGCCATCATGGTGGGCAAGTTGGCTGGCTTCCAACTTCACTCACTCATGGGGGGAGGCTCTGGGAAAAGGGAGACAGCGGGGAGGTCATTAGCTGCTGCAGTGCATTAGCCTAGGTTAGAACTTGCCATTGATTGCTACTTCTTCTTGGAGCAATAATAATCATGACCTATTCGCAGGGCACTCCTCACCATACCATGGTTTGTCATCTGCCTGCAGTGAGGCTGCCCACGGCTCCTACTTTAATCTCCCTGAAGACGCAGGCTCAGCTCAATGCTACACATCATCAGCCTCCTATTACCAGAGCTGGGACAGGCCTCAGCATCATTTCCCTGTGTTGGACCTCTCATCTACACCACCAGAACAGTTCATTGGCCAAGTTGATCTCAGAGATAGTATAAAAACCAGGTTGCATAAACACAAGCACACCTAGATGGACATGGGCTTGCACAAACTTCTCCAGTTCATGGCAAACTGCAGGCCAAAGAGATGGTGAAGGGAAAGGAGCACTCTTTTTAAAAGTTCTGCTTTTCTAGAAAGAAAGTACCGTTGAAAGCATTATGTCTAAAGAAATTCTACTCATGGCACCCACTGCACCCTACAGGGCAGTGATCAGGAAACAAGCTTCTTCTTCTTCTTCTTTTAATAAAAGTGACTGTTCCTGGCTTAGTATATTTTTCTATGTAAAACTGTAATAAAATGCAAATTCAGCAATGTGTGGAGGTAGCACAATGGGAGCAGAGGATCGCAGTGAGTTTGAAGGGAGTGCCTTAGGTGGAAGATAACGCAGAAATGGCTTGGACAAGGATGTGCATTTCGTTCAGATTCAAAATTTGTTTGAGAGCCCTTCCCCAAAGGAAATCCATTTCGTCTTCTTTTCACCATGAAAATGGATGCAAAAGACACCCCAAAAATCATATATCCAGTGCTGCCTCATCTTTGATTGAATGTTCTTTGATCCATCAGAGGCTCCTGTCAGTGGAATAAAGAAAGAGACATTTTAGCTTGTGTGTGTGTGTGTGAGAGAGAGAGAGGGAGAGGGAGAGAGAGGGAGAGAGAGGGAGAGAGAGGGAGAGGGAGAGAGAGAGAGAGAGAGAGAGAGAGAGAGAGAGAGAGAGAGAGAGAGAGAGAGAGAGAGAGATTTATGCTTTCCCTGGCCACCTCCCAGAGTGAACTGAAAAATCCCTGAGTCCTCTGGAGGTGATTGTGAATGGAATGGGGAGGGTGAATATATCACAATAACCTTATTTTTCTGTTCTGCTGAAAGAAGCCTCCACTGGCTCCAAGAGCCTTCTGTCAGCAGCATGTGAGACAACACTGGATGCACTCCTTAAGAGTCTCATGCTGCTGCTGCTCGCATAGCTGCCAAGTTTTCCCTTTTCTCACGAGGAAGCCTATTCAGCATAAGGGAATTTCCCTTTAAAAAAGGGAGAACTTGACAGCTATGTGCTGCTGTTGTTGTTGTTACCCATCTCAACAACCAGATTCATCCAAGAGAACAAAATCAAGATGGCTCGGTGGTCAGTTTTAGTTGCAAGGGTTTACATTTCAAGCTGCCTCTTTGCCCTGGGCATGCCCACCCACACAAAGTGGGGGGGAGACCCATATGCCTTACATTTAATGAGGTCCAGATTATATGGTAGAATGTCTAAGCCAGAGAAAATATTTCCAAACTCCCTCACAGCGAAATAGACAGCTATTGTGCACATTTCAGTTAAAATGAACAAATGAAACTCAAATAATCTACGAATAGCTATTCATTTCATTTTACCAGAGTGGTATGTTAATTCATATCTATATGTTCTGAACCAACAGGCCTAATTATTATTACTGTTATTTCATTGTGTAGAGACCCAGTCATTTGCAACTCAGAAGTAAGTTTCATTGAGTTGAACTTCCAGGGAACTCTGCCTTAAAATGTCAGCCTTCATTTTAGAACTAACCTAGATAGGTAGGAATAATATTAATAATGGGTGAGCCCCCTACTCCAACACCTCAATCCAGAATGGGTTTAGGGAAAATAATTGATTTGGGTTTTGTTTTGTTTTTTTAAAAAAAGATTCCCGGCCCCAAGCCCACTTGGAACTACACACCCCAGAAAGCCTCCTTTTCCCCAACCCTCCCCAGTTAATCTCTCCCTCCCCCCCTTAAAACTCAACAAACAACATTTATGGTAGTGCCTCCCACCTAATCATAATGGCAGTTTCCAAGGTGGAAAGACCATACTAGACCCCACTTAGTTATGCAAATGTGCTAGCAGTTTTATTGCGGCACCACTGGTATCACGAACCATAAGGAATGTAGATCCCATGGCTCTTACATCCCTATTAGGAAGCCTAGGAGAATTGCACTTCCCATGAATCCTGATGCCCAGGATGCTGCAATGCATGCTGGTGATGAAATTCCAAAAATCAGAAACCAAGGGAAATGTGATGTTCCTAGTAGGATTGAAGGAATTGTGCGTTGTATCCAAAGTAGCACTAATTTACTGTTTTATCATTGTAAGGATGTATGCTTGTGCAACTGGATTTGGGGAGAGGAGTTCCATTGCACAAGTGGAAATCCTTGTGCTTATGGAACAAGTTAGCTTGATGGCACTTTATATATTCCTTGTGGTTCCTGACTCCTGGGAGCTCCCATTGCCAACCCTCTACTACCCTCTACTACCGTATGTTGCTGTCACAACTGTCAGATATGTTTGGGTGGTGAAGGGACATGGGCAGGGCTATCTGTGAGGCAAGCTGGTTAAGAAACTGGACCAGAACTTCTCTGACATTTGGAGGAAACCCCACCTTTCTCACCCACTATCGCTAAAGAACATTGGTTGGGAACATTCAGGTGTGATGCAAATGGTTCCACTTCACAATAAAGGCACAGGGGTAAAACACAGTTGCTTCCCTTCTTGGAGAAATGAACTGCTTGAAGTTCTGGCTGCTTGAGGCCTCAGCCTCGAAGTTCATTAGTGCCTCTTTGGAGGTCAGGACTCAGAAAGGAATTCTTTTTTCCCCTATTCCCCATTATGGCTGGCCACATAGTGAAGGAATTCGGGGCAGGGTCGATTATGGCTAATGTGCTAATAAAATTCCCTCTTTTAAAAGGAGACTTGGGTAAATTTTGCTTCCCTGCTCCTACATCAACAGCAGTGGCTCCAGTACAAGGTATCATTTTACCGATTCTGTGTTGCATATTTGGGGGCTGGTAAGAAATTTGTCCTTCATTGAGTTTGGGGTTCCGAGGCCACAAAGGAGCCTGAGAATCATTACAGGAATCATTATAAAGGGATATAACAGAATGAAAAAGCTCTTGTTATTCTTTGCTTTGATCAAAACTACTAGCCACACACAAAAAAGTATGGAGTAACACATGCCAAAGTCAACCCCAACCAATATTCTCTCTAAGCACTGGAGCTGCTATCTGCCAACTTCTCCTTATTTTCTCCAGTCGTCTGCCCATGTCATGTTGTTCTAACAATTAAGAATGTGGCTTTCAGTTTCATTTAAGGGTAACTTAAACTAAATCATGCACTTGGCATTTTAGGCCTTCCTTGGAATACGTGGGAGAAACACTCCATATTGCTTGCAACACATGCTATATGATGTGATGGGCTGATTTACAAAGGCTTTGAGGGGGCATACAGGAGATAGGGCAATGATGGCATCCAGGCTCTGGGGGGGCTCCACGAGCAGTCTCTGGAGTCAGTACCATGGCTCTTTCTGGGCCAGATGTTGGCACAGGATTTTGATAAATGGCCCAACAGGAGATTCTATAGCAGGAATAACCAACATGGGCCCTCCAGATGTTTTTTGGACAACAACTCCTATCATACCTGACTGCTGCCCATGCTGGCTGGGACTGATGGGAGATTTATGTATATGTTTATTTAATGCCACACCTTTCTCCTAATACATGACCCAAGGCAGCTCACAGCATGAATTAGCTACAGCTAAAATCCCTGAATGTGTATGTGTGCATACACCCATAATGGTATATATACAATGGTATCAAAAAGCCACTGAGAGGTCCAGCAGAACCAACAGGGGTACCCTCTGTCTCCAACTCCTGGCAAAGGTTGTCTACCAAGGCAACCCAAGCTGTTTCTGTCCCTTAATCAGGCCTGAAGTCATACTGGAATGGATACAGGTCATCCAGGAACTCCTGAAGCTGAGAAGCTACCACATGCCCCAGCACTTAGTTCGATAATGGAATATTGGAGACCAGAGTTCAGCAACATCTGGAGGTCACCAAGTTGGCTACCCCAGTTTCACAGAAGTGAAGAAAAGTGGGAAGATGGTGGGGGTAGCTGAAAAGAAGGTGCATTAGAAGAAGCCCAGGAAAAGAGGCAGGTGGCGGAGGATGAGTGGTATAAGCAGAAGATTTCTCTAGTGAGCACTGTTGGTTTTGTAGTCCCACTCCTCTCTTTCAAGCACACTCAAGCCATGCTCTTTCTTTTAGGAAATGTGTCTGGTGTGATAATATATAATAAAGGAAATATATATCCAAACATGTACAGGGTGCCTATTCATCAGCAATGAACAGCTGCAGCATTTCCTACACACATTGAGAATTAAAAAAGTATGGCTTCCATCCAGGGCAAATGGCCGAACTCTTATAGATGCCTGTTATAGGTGCATCTGTTGCATCTGTTGCATGGTTTCATCACAGGAGGAGAACCAGGAGAGATTGTGATCCCTGGTCTTCTCTGTACATAGATCCCATGGGACCTGAAGTGGGAGGAAAGGAAGGCATGATAGAGAAAGATTTAAGTACCTATCACCTTCTTCCCAGATACATACCATATTTTCCCGTGTATAACACCCCCACCCCGTGTATAAGATGCCCCCTATTTTGGGGGTCTAAAATTAAGAAAATGGGGGGAGATTGCCCCATGTATAAGACTATCCCCCCTTTTAACATTATTTTTAGTAAAACAAAAAACAAAAACCTAGTCTTATACACGAAAAAATATGGTAATTACTAAAGCAGAGTAACAGAAAACGGATATAACAGGATAAATATACCGTAATGTGTATAATCAATACAATAATTGCATACAAACTTCTGCTTAAAAATGCTGAGCCTTTTCTTTTAACTGGAATGTAAGACACCATTATTAAAGGGTGTATTTCCATGGTAAAAGAAATACATATAAATGCATGGGTTATTCCCAGAAAACCAATGATTTACTTCATTGTTTATTTTACTGCTGATACAGTGGTGGTACTTGGTAGTCTGAATATTATATATTTTACCCAGACCTTTTCATTCAATGTCATTAACCCTTACAGCAGCCGCAGAAAGTAGGCCATTATTACTATATGTGCTGCAATGCTTGTCAGTAAAGAAGTACCGTAAGTTCCACGGAGCTCAGTAAGATTCACTTCCAGATAGATGTTCATAAAGTCTCAGCCTGTGTTACAGATTACAGGCTTAGGCTGTCATGAAATTCTACTCAATATGGATCCAGAGCAGATTCCAATGTATAGTTAGCAGAGTAAAAACTGAAACACGTTGCAGGATTCCCAAAAAACAGACCAGAGGCAATTATATTTCATCCAGCAGAGTTTTACTGCTACTGAAGGCAAATGAGCATAATGGTCACAAATCCAATACATTCAGGATTGGCATAGTCCATAAGAAATCCAGTTGCAGCAGACTTAACTTAAACGTACAATAACTTAGGATAAGACTAAACCGGAACACTAAGCATACTATGTAAAGAACACCACACCAGAAGAAAAAGAGAAAGAAAGGGAAAAGTGAAACCCAGGCTCTTTCTAGCCTTACTTTTATAGTCAGCATGACCTTGACAGAAGAGATAAGAGAACCAGTTTAAGTCAGCTGTACTCAGCTTCTCTGAAGGAATAACCCAAACATCATGAACCTTCTGCTTGCTTCTTTCATGCAGAGAAGCTTCCAGAACCCTCTTGAATTACTTAGAATAGGAAAGATATCTACACATCAGATCAATACTTTCTGTACTACCGGTAAGAAATGCAAACTGACATAGGCTGAGTATAGCAAGAATGCAAACAGGATTTTCTGGGCCCAGTACACTGTATGTGGATTGGGCTCTCTGAACCACTCACCCAAGAGGACACAGATTTGCATAAAATTGCATCTTTTTGCAGTTGGAGTTGAAGGCACAAGATTAAATCAGTGGCCACACACATAAGATTTTTGACAGGCAGAATATGAAGCTTTCCCCACAATTTTATTGGGAGGGGAGCTTAGCTTCTTGAATAAAGGCACAAGAACCCTGCTTTTCCCCCAAGCCTAGGCTGTAATCCTGCATTCACTTAAAACACAAAGTTGTTACTTCTGAGTAGTCACTCACACCATTGTACTGCAAGTGAAATATCCAATGCCTGGTTTAGCTCCTCCCTAGCAGAAGACGCTCCTAAGTCTCCTTGCAAAGTTTTCATATTTTGCATTTGCCGTCAGTGCAGGGCAGGAGTGCTGTTTAATATCTGTGTAGTAGTATTTGCAAAAAGAAAGAAAAAAGTAGGAAGTTCCAGCTCTCAGATAAATCTACCCCTCAGGAAAGATGCATTTTCGTTGCTAGTAGAAAAAGGGCAAGCTACAGAGATTCAAAGGACTACATAAGCGAGCAGTTCATAGGACCACAGGGATTCCTGTCAACTGGTGTCCAAATTCACTCATCAATCACAGCTCTGACTTCCCTCATTGGTTCAAAGTGATATAATGTGAGAGCAGTCAGAGTAGTTCATCTCACAGAAGTGGCTTGGAAGGGTTCATTCACTTTTACTTCATAACTATCTTTCTAGGAGGGCTAGAGATTTACTACTCCCCCTTTTTTATTTTTAAATTAAGTGCCAAGTTTGGGCCCCAGTACATCAGCAACCCCTCTGGTTAATTTGTAATACCTCTCCTTGTTCTCGCTTTCTTCAAAGCAAAAGGGTTTGTGCTTTAGCATGCACAATAACTGCACAGGCCTATTTAACAAAGCAATGTTCTGCATTTTTACCAGGAAATAATTCTATTTGGCCATAAGTCTTCATAAGGGGCACCTTTGATCCCAAAGAGTGTACAATGGCAATAGCCATTCCTTGTTCCCTACTATTAGACAGTCAGAGGTATACATTGCCTCTGAACATGGGGGTTTCATTTCTTTCAATAGTAGGGTTGCCATACTGTATTTCAAAAAGTGAAAATCCAGACACAAAAGTTGTTGAGCTTTTTTTTTAAAAAAGCTATGTTTTGGTAAATTCTACACTTCCGACATGACATTTAAGCGTTTTCCTTCCAGACACTGTTACCAACAGCTATGCCCAGGAAATTCTGGATGTATGGCAATCCTATTCAATAGTAATTTTTAGACACACCCTTCATCAATTTGGCGGAATACTTGAAATGTCACTTGCAGCTAGTGGTCATTACAACACCCTGGGCCTGCAATGAATTAATTTCTACAAAGGGAAGTAGGGCTATCTGGCCTGGCTGCATTCCTCTCCTAACCCTAGGTTTGACTGCTTGTTTTTAAAGTGGGAGAGCTTCTCGGGAAAACATTCATCCCTATCCACCATTGCCTCCAAACACTATTGGCATACCTGGAAAATATATAATCCTTCTATTACTGTCAGTAAAGTTCAAAACACATTTTACATAGAATTATTTGAGCTCTCTCACACAGCCTGTAGTCTGAATAGGGAAAGGGCACATAGTCAAAGACTTCTTAGCCTTTTGTCCCCTATTGATTTTTCAGCTCAAAATAACCATTGCTTTTTCACCTATTGTGGGAAGGCTACAGTGTATCTGTGTCTCTTGCAGCCCCTCCTTCTCACTGGAGGCAATTTTGAGTGGGAAAATGCCTGGGATTGGAAGTGCTTAGCAACCTATCCCAGAGCCAAATCCACCCAGGCCCATCTTCTGAGAAGTCGCTGCAGCGTCTGGACCACAGAAACCCACCAGGGCGGGGGGAGGAGGCCGCTACTTATATCTTTGGGCGGAGCCTCTGGCGACTCGCGCGAGCGCAGCCTCCGCCGGCTCTATTTATGCTGCTCCCTCGTCGGCGGCTCCCGCCCTCGCGCGCCGCCCCGCCCCTTTTCTCCCCTCGGATATCCCTCCCTCCCCGTCGGCGCGCGCTTCTCGCCGCTCCATGGAGGAGGCGGGGATGCTGTGCGGACTGCGCGCGGGATGGGGGCGCAGCCGAGCTGCAGCCGGCCCGGGACAAGCGCTGTGCAAGGCGAACGGCTGTAGCAGCAGCAGCAAGAAGGACAGCCGCACGCTCGGCGGGGAGCCTGAGCTGGAGGCTGAGGAGGCAGGCGCCGCCGCCGCCGGCGGGACCAGCGAGGCTCTGGCGGGCTGGGATGAAGCGGGCGGCGGGCGGCTGTGGGGCCAAATAGCTTCCCGCGGCGGCGGCGGCGGCGTCAGGAGAGGCGACGACGACGGCTGCTGCTATTGCTGCTGCGGGCAGGAGGCTGAGGGCGGCGGGGCGGCCGCCGCCTCCGCGTCCTCCGCCGCCTCCGCCGAGTGGGGCGCGGGGATGGCGGCTCCTCCTCACGGCTACCCGCTTTCGGACCCGGGCTCCAACAGCGAGCGCAGCGCCGACTCGCCGCTGCCCGACGACGACGGCGGCTCCTCGGCGGCCGGCCCCGCCCGAGCCCCCTCGGCCAGCCCTGAGTGGGGCGAGGAGAGGTTCCGCGTGGACAGGAAGAAGCTGGAGGCCATGCTGCAAGGTGAGGGGCGAGCGGCGGGAGGGAAAGGCGAGCGAGCGGGCGGCGGGCGACGCCGAGGGACTCCAAGGAGCCGCCAGGGAGCCGCGGCCGCGCGGCGCCTGCGCAACTCGGCCCGAGGATTCCGCTTTGCCTCCCTCGCCGCTATTCGCTGCCCGTTAGACGCGCGGTGGGGAACGTCCTCCTTACCACGTGGCAGAGAGGACCACGCAGCCAGCGGCTCGTGAGGAAGCCCCATCCCCGGACTCGTCTGCTTTTCCAGCCTGGAAGGAAGGGGGCGCCTCTGGTTTGCTGGGCTGTAGTGAAAGCACATACCCCCCCCACTACTTGATGTACAGTATTTCTCCACGAACTTTTTGTGAAATCCAGGCATTGATCTTTTGTCTTTTTCCATCTTGTCGATTCCCTTTGCCATAGCTGTCAACCCTAACTTTTTTGCTGGAAATTCCCTTATTCCAGCGCCGTTTCCCGCTGCTATCCTGGATTGTTAGATATAGCGTAGACTGTCCCTGGGACAGGTGAGGCTGCTGCTGATCCCTTATTTTCAAATCCGAAAGTTGACAGCTATGCCCTTTGAACAGTTCTCCCCTCAGAAGGAAGAATCGTTGGCTTATGCAATCTGTGTGATCTAGTTGAGATGCTTGCATTGTAGAGGGCTGGACTAGATGACCCTTGAGGTCCCTTCCCATTCAGGGATTCTATATTGATTCCCTATTCTTCACACAACGATCCACTTTTCCCCTCCCTCCTTTTGGGGACTGAAACAGCAGCCTGGAGTGTCTCCAAAGGAGGCGGACAGAATAGCCCATTCTGCCATACTTCTGCATCCTAACGTGTGTGGTAAAATTCTCCTTTCTGCTTGGCCATTGAAACATAGAATTGGAAAGGACCCTGGGGTCATCTAGTCCAGCCCCCTGCAATGCAGGAATGTGCAGCTGTCCCATATGGGGATTGAACCTGCAACCTTGGCATTATCAGCATCACTGGAAAACATTTTTTTTAAAAAAAGCCATGCATCCCTCCAGAAAAGAGAGTTCAGTCCCCAGTTAGCTTTACATAGCGTGGCCTTAAACAATGAATTAACAGAGAAATGGTCCTAGCACCATGGGTGATCTTCAAGGCCAGTGCCCGTGTGGGATCTTTAGGGGTGTTGCTGGTGAGGGTAAAGCAGGAAAGGTGTTCAGCACCAGCTATTGGGGAAAACCCAACCCCCAATTTTAAGGAGCACCTCTTTCCCCTCTATCAGCATTTAGAAGTTGCTGGTAGTGTCCATCTACTTCTTCCTCCTTTTGTGGACTTCAGAGAAGATGCTTTCAAGGGCTTGTGTGTTGCATGGCCAAGAGGAGCAGTTCACCCCTTTTGATTGAAAAGATGTCATTAACAGAGCTTTGGTGATGGTGGTAGGAGGATGGAGAAGGGGCTGTCAGAAGTCAAGGGACTGGCCTTGACATGACATGGAGAGAATTGGGGGCTAGAGGCACCCTTAGTGTGCAGAGATCTTTAGCAAAGCTGGAGAAATGGTCCCTTTTCTTTACTGTGAATTTCCAGCCAAAGCTTTCAGTTTTACCCTGTTTTAAAGCAGGGTGTCATTTCTTCCATTCTAGGAATAGTGGCTGCTGTACAGTAATTTGGTGTTTCTGGGATGCTTGCAAGTTCAGTCTCTTCACTCCCCCCCCCCCCAATCCTTCCTACTCCAATGTGCCATCTAAACTGCAAGGCTAGAAATAGTTTGCAGAGCACACACTGAAATATGCTGTCTCCAAACTTTGCTGGCTGTTTTGTTTTCTCCTCCCTCCTCTCAACTTTCCTTCCCGTGTGTTTCCCAAACATATCAGGTTCCAGATGTGGATAAACTCTCCTTTCTACAGATGTCAGTGCTTAGAGCCTCTGCTGTTTTTCAGAGGCTGGAAGTGTTTGTTTCACTAAGCTGAGGAGTCCACATTTGTCGAGAAATTAGCGTTTTTAGGGGCTTGGTGCAAAATGAATCTCAATAGCTTCTATGTGTGTGTATGTGTGGTTGTTTTTTTTTACTTAATCATTAACACAGGCCCAAAGTTCTGCTTCACAGAATCTCAGAGTTGTAGGTTTTCCAGGCAAATTCTTAGCTCTGCATAATTAACATATGCATTCTGCACTCTGAAGGGAATACTCTTTTGCATAGTGTGAATGACTGTCAAAGTGGTAAGATAACTTTGTAACCAATTTAGGGGTAACCCTTTTAGAAGGGAAAGCATTAAGGAAATTGAAGACTATAAAATGAACATCTGTAGTATAGGAGGCTTTTTGGAAATTATCCAAAGCCAGACTTTAAAAATATTTGCAGCTGGTATAATCTGACATGCATTATTTCCTTATACAGCTCCAAATAAAGCAGTAAACTTGTGCTTCACTTTCTAAATTACTTGAGTTCAAACTTCCCCAGGATCCTTTTCATAAGGCTGACGTTGCAAAGGATTCTGGGTAACTTTGTAGGACATTGGGTGCTGTTTGGTTCTCCTGAGTCCAAATTGTTGCTGCTGTCTTTTTTCTTTTTCTGCAGTCTTTTAAGTAGGTGCTACAACAATACCCTAATTTGTGGTGTGTATACTCATTTTATATTGCCCCATTTAGTATCTGGTTACAATGGATTTTGCATGTTTTTCCAGCACTTGAAAATGTGGGTGGGTGTGACCAGGTATCATGGGGCAGAAATGCATGGCATGGAGATTAATAACTCTATCATACAAATTTTTTTAACGTATTTTCATTAAGATGAACCCAACAATCTCCTGCGCTTTTGGGTTGCAGGGAAAGATTGGAAGTAGTCTACAAAAGAGTGCTTTGGGCAGCATATCCACCATTACTTATCTTCTCATCATGGAATCCATAAATGATTGCAGTATCCTAGAGTTCTGCAGTTTGGAAACCATTGTTCCATGAATGAAAACTCCATAGTACTGAGAAAATTGACATAGTATTATTGAACTCCTATAATGTGGAAGGTAGGCTGGAAAGTAACTGCATCGGTTTACTAACAAAAGTGGAAATGTTTAAGAGTGCATCCTGTAGAGGAGAACTGAGTGTTTTCTGTTGCCTGTGATTGTGGTGGATTTCGTTCTGTTTTGAATTATGTTACTCTTGCTGAAACTTAAGTAAACAGTTTTTGATAAAACATTTATGAGGGCTAGTTATGAAGGCAGATGTGTAGATTAGAAATGTTTGGAAATCCTCAGCATTTGTGTACCTAATTGAGCTTTTAATGGTCCCTGTGCTTTAGTGATGGAGATCAGAAATTATCCAGAAACCTTTCCTTTGATCAAAGCAAATACGGTAACTCCGTTTTATTGCTTTGCAGTTCAATATGCTGATTATGTTGTGAACCACCTGTAGCATTTTTTTAAAAAGTGGGAAAGCAGGATTACAACAATTTTATGAACTCTGTACATAAGCCCTTAAAGCTCACTAGCTTGCTAGGAGCTTTCAGGAGAGGGACAATGTCCCTTCTAAAACATCCCACTGTATGTCTATGCTGGGTGTAGGGTGGCTAGGCTTGGTGGACCTTTGATCATAACATGGCTCATATTATAATGTGTGCAGATCAGAGATGTAGAAGCTGTGCTCTCCTCATACATTGTTGGCCTGCAATGGTTCAACAAGCTGGCAAACATGTACAGCACTCTGCAACATGTATGTGGCTAACTTATATTTATAATCAAGGCTTTGGAAGTGAGCACTATTATACTTTTTTCCTTCATGACTTCACAATTGCAAAACACCGGAACTGAACTCTCCAATGCACCTTTCCAAATATTCTGTAGCTCTTCTAAGTCTCTACAGCACACAAATAAATTAGGTTGTTGCTGATCCACATTTTAAAGAACTCCTTTTCCCTATTTTGCGGCCACAAAATAGGAAGTAGTGTTTACTTCTTACAAGATATCCCCGTAGCTGTGTTGCCTCAGTGTTCAGTTCTGAATGTTCTATTCAGATGGTTAGAGCACAGCTTTTGATCATCAGATCAGTGAATTGTGGGTAGTAGAAAAGCAGTCAGTATGACTGACTATAATGTTTGGAATTTGTTTCAAATTAGATTCAGTCTCCTGGGGGTAGGTTAATCTTTAAGCAGTTAATATTTTGTTTTGCTGATAGAGGGATTTTTGGTATGCAACTGAGCAGAGATCACAGTATTTACTGTAATGACTATAATTTAACTTTAAAATTTGAGGAGGCCTTTAAACCCTAAAGGCATGGTATAATCATTGGAAAGAAGTTTGTGTGAGAGATTGTGCTGCTAGCTGATCAGAGCTGAGTAGTGGAACATATGGCAGATAATGCCATGAGGTTTTACCTGATGTGGAATATAATTCTAGCTCTCGGATTCCCCCTCCCCATTCCTCCAAGCAGCTCAAGGAGGTATTTATGACCCCCTCTTAGTTCTTACACAGGCTGCGGCATTGCATTTAGCCCAGTGCTACTCGGGAAGCTTTGCAGCTCAGAGGGGGTTTGAGAGTTGAACACCCTAACCTCTGTACCACACTGGCCAAATCACGTAACCACTGGGCAAGAGGGCAGCCCATACGGATAATTTTATCTCTTGCTAGGCAGATGGACAGTTAAGGCTACCTGTCTTTGGAGGTGTTTGCCCATCCATATACCTGGCTCAGGAACTCAGATTTAATAAGTGGTCACAACAGGTACACATTGATAAATTACTATTTGGTCGGTGATTGTCAGCATTCTCCCACAGAAGCCTCCCATTTACAGGAGGTGCTCATGTGCTTTCTGTTCGCTAGAAAACACTTTTTTTTACAAGATTAGTTTATTTTCTTGCCAGGCTTGTCTTCGTATATATATTCTAAAATAGAAGTAATGTAGTTTACATAATATGTACCTCCTTCTGGATCTGCTTATATTTTTACTGCTCTTTTTGTAGTTCCACTTGACTCTGCTTGCTTCCACTAATCTGTTTTGCGTGGCTTTATCTGCTTGGGTATATGTTGCCTTATACAAAGTATGCAGAAAAGCCATAATAGAGAGCAGGGATTAGTTGGAGCGATGCAACTTCCCATCAGTGCACCATGCTTATTTTGTCCTTATACTGTATTTAATTTTTCAGGTGCTTCAGGCAAGAGTACTTCCTTGTTTCACCTTATGAAGCTGATCAGCAGCTGTGGAACAGATGCCTAACTGAAACATTTACTGGAGCAGCATAGTTGATACTTTGGTAATACCTGTAGAGAAGAACTGCACAGGTCATTGAACGATGCTCTATCTCATGCCTGCATTCCACCCACTCTCAGACTGGTGGTGCCTAAGCCACACTGTTCTTCTCTACAAACATTATCAGAGAGGAATTTAACCAGTCCACAATAAAGTGATTTTTACTAATTTTTAAAATTAAGCCTGTACCTTCATTCAGGTAGAAAATTCTAGTCCATTTTACAGTAGCTTCTAAAACACAATTAATAATTGTAGCTGGAGGCAGGGAGGGCATCAGATACTGCAAACCTGAGGATTCTTTTTTTAAAACAAACAAACACCAAAACCCTAAAATACGTTGATGCGGTCACCAGGTTAGTCGCCTTGAAGAAAAGTCCCCCAGGCAGACTACCACTACTGAAAAGGCCCCTTTCCCTATTGCTCGCTCACTTTGCTCCCCTTTTTATTTTTTGGTGGGTGGGAGCACTGAGCTAAGCCATAGTTCTGTTTAACATGTCATCCCATCCCACGTTCATGGCTTATCTCTCCCAAACAAACCATGAGCTGTAAACTATAGGACAAAGCTTGGTTACCGCTCATGTTTCTCTGGAGAGTGCTAAACCATAAGTCTGGGTTCGGACAACAAGCTAAACCACAGCTCAGCTCCTTGCAGCAGCAAAATGATGAATGAGGAGCAAAGTGACCACAATCTCGTCCCCAGGAGCCCACCCTTTTCATCATGCGAACCAGGCCAGCACTTAGACTCCAGGGATTCTGTTACAAATACTTGTGAGTTTGGAGGGCCATGATTGACTTGAATTGCTGCATAATATATAATAAATCTGAATATCGCTTCCCAAATACGACAAATTCTAAGCTGTCGGGAAAGTAATTGGCATTAATTCTAGACTTGAGTTGCTGTTAGAAGTACTGAATGAGAATGATCCCAAACAAGTGATGTGTTTGTTGGAAATGTTGCTTTGTACTTATAGAAACACTCTATTTTAAAACACAATGACTTTAAGTTTGTGTATTAATGGCCTAGCTTCACTGAAGGCTGGAGGTCAAACAACAATCAGAAATCTGAACTGGGTCCCTTGGACATGACATGCAGCCCATGCCCCCTTTCATGCTTCCCCATACGTAACTGAATGTGAAGAACAACTGTGTTTGGGTATTATTGTGCTGGTAATGCAGTGCTAGGTTATTTCAGGACTTGACCCAAAGCTTCTGGGGCTTGGAGTTCGTCAGCTGCAATTTGCTGCTAAATTGCTTTTGGGAAATGCAGTAGTAATTTATTGCACTTTTCCTGGCATACTTATAAGAGGCAGCATAGATAGTTTGGGGCTAGCATGCAACACAACCTTGCAAATCCCACAAAAGTTAGTAGTGTACAACAATCTGCTAACCTGCCTGCCCACATGTATCCTGACCATTAGGTCCAGTCGCAGATGACTCTGGGGTTGCGGCACTCATCTCGCTTTACTGGCCGAGGGAGCCAGCGTCCAGCTTCCAGGTCATGTGGCCAGCATGACTAAGCTGCTTCTGGCGAACCAGAGCAGTGCACGGAAACACTGTTTACCATCCTGCCAGAGCAGTACCTATTTATCTACTTGCACTTAGGCTTTTGAACTGCTAGGTTGGCAGGAGCAGGGACCGAGCAACAGGAGCTCACCCCGTCACAGGGATTCAAACCGCCGACCTTCTGATTGACAAGCCCTTTTTACCTGGCGATTACTCTGGTGTAATGTTTCTCTCCTAGAAAGAAAAAATTGCCCTTGTAAAATGCAAGTAATTTCAGTGCTTCTTTATTCAGTGCAAGGAGATAGCCCCAGTATTGAAAAATGGTAGCTGAGAGAGCAGCAAAAATATTATCCCCACTGCAGTGCAGAAGGCAAGCCAGTGCTCTGATAAAGAAAGGGCAGTGATGGAAAGTAGCAATATCATTTTCAAAGAACTTAAATTCAGCAAAATAATGATGTCTCAGCTACAGACATGAAAATCGGCACTAAAGGTTACATAAAAGCAAGGATTCTGCTGTGTCTACCTGTATAAATTCTGTTACCCCCACTATAGAAATCTGTGGACCTTGCAAAGGGAGCAAGCTAACATTTTCTTTGTGTTACTGGAAAAAAAATCTCATAGCAGTAGCTGTGAATGTAGTTAAGGCAAACCAGAGATTCTGGCTGAAGACGACATTCTCAAACTTCCTTTCAGCAGATGTGCTGGTAACTTTGAATACCTGTTGTCAGGACAGGCTCCATGCCAGGGAGGGTTTCCTGAAAATGAGCATCAAAAAAGACTGCTGGGAGACGTAAAATGCTTTTAAAAAACTCTTGCTTTTCTCTTAAACTTAAGGCTTTGGCAGCAAGTTCACTTTATTCATACTTTCTCCCCATCTCCCACCCCCAGATGAGCATATTAAAATTGGGCAGTTTGTATTTGAGATTTTTTATTTAACAAAGCTCAAGCATGTCAAGTATTGCTTTCAGTGGTGTGTGTTTGGGCTTCAGAACTCTTAAGGGGAGGGTTCTTTGTGTGTGTGTAAACTTCTTTTATTTATGCAACTTTGTGAATTTCTCACACAGGGTGCTACAGTGTTTACATCCAATGCACATGTGTTACATTTAATAGCATTTTGGTTATTTTTGCAATACATGTATACAGAAATCCCTTTGTATCCTCCTATAAGTTGCTGGTCAATATGGTGAATTTTCTTCAGTGTTGTTATGCAGATCTTTACTTGCTTGTTTTTTTTTTCCAAGTGGCAGAGTGATGCATTGTACAGTATACCCACAACTTGGGCGGCGGGGGGGAGGTATATTCCGGGAATTGAGCCTAAAGCCAAAATTGTGTACAGTGGTGCCTCGCTAGACGAATTTAATTCGTTCCACGGGTCTTTTCTTATAACGAAAAATTCGTCTAGCAAATCCCATAGGAATGCATTGAAATTTTTTTGAATTTTTTTTTGCCCATAGGAACGCATTAATTGAATTTCAATGCATTCCTATGGGAAACCGCGATTCGCTAGACGAATGTTTCATAAAACGAATTCCGTCTAGTGAGGCAACCTCCGCTAGAAAAAACATTTCGTTAAGTAGAAATTTCGTTAAGCAGGATATTCGTTAAGCGAGGCACCACTATATAGGGAAAACTGTGAATCTGGTCTGGGACAGTAATAAATTTCATTTCATTGTATAGGGAAAACACATTGGGTTCAGTGACAGATGGGATTGCCAAAGTCTTTTTCTGCAGACTTCTGCCCTGCCCCCTTTTCATTTGTTTTTTAATTTTTTTGCCAAGTGCACAAATTAAATTCACATAAGTTGCAGGCTTACTGCAATTTATGGCATCATTTAGAACTGTAGCCAGTTATAATCTGCATTTCATCCTAGACCTTAATAGGGATGGAGGTCTGTTCATGTAAGGAACCCCTTGTTAAATTATACTTGAGTAAATGCAACACAGTCATTAAATAATGAGGGACTGTGGCACAGTTTGGAATCTCTGCCATTGTTCAGCACTGTATGAATTGTAGCTCAAGGAATTGTAGCAGGCAGTGCCTTAGAGCATTATACTAGGGATGCCTTTTTTAACAGTGTAAAACAACATTCCCCAACCTGGTGCCCTCCAGAAGTTATTGAACTATAGCTCCCATCAAGCTCAGCCAGCATGGCCAATAGTCAAGGATGATGGCATTTGTATTCCAATAACTTATGGAGGGCGCCTGGCTGGGGAAGCCTGGCATAGAAACTTGCATTAGGTAACAGAGATGTCTCTATGTAAGAAGGAAGCAATGTGAACATTTTTAGATTTACAAATAAAATGCATCTTTAAAGGACGATATATTGACATGGAAATGGCTTTGACCGTTCCTGAGTTTTCAGTCTTCAATGTGTTTTTGTGAAAAGCTGTGATTAACATTACCAGTTAGAAAATCTGCAGCAAGAGCTGGATTGCAATTCTCTGTGTACTTGCTTGGTATTAACTGTCATGATAAAAGTTCTGTGAGTGGTGTAAAACCATTCCTAACACTTAAAATGAAGCCCGTGTTCCGAATAAGAATCAAGTTCTTGCTCTTCTGGAATAGGTAGATATGTAATGCAGGAAGTTCATTCTTTCCTATATAAATATCTCTTAGTAATAATAAACCACTAAAAGGAGCCAAGCCTCTTCCTCCCTGTGTCTAGTTTTTAATGAACCACTGTAATACTTTGCTTAGAAAACCAAAATACTGAGGTTTCAGGTTAGCAGTCTAGATTTTGTAGTAACTGGAACATCTTTAATAGCGTTTACATTTTGTTTCATGTGTGCATAGCAGGAAAGGCTTCAGTTACTATTTTTGCTTTCATGTGCCAAATCTGCTGATTAGGCTTTCCTATAGAAAAATAAATATATGAAATGGATTTGTGGGAGTTGTAGTCTTTAAAACATTTTTACATTCCTTTGTTAACTATTGTAATAATACCACTTTCTCAAATTTCAGTGTTTCCTTAGTAGTATAACAGGCTATCTTGGTTTGGCATGAATGCCTTGGTTAAGTATTGCTGGCTTGCACATTCCTGTTGGTTACATTACAATCTTTACCTATCATTGGAAAACATGCCCTGTTAACTGCTCATTGTGGACAACCTGATTAAAAACCTGCCTATTTAGTGAATAAACATGCCAGTGTTTATCCCTTATACAAGCTAGAAAACTGTCTTCATAATTCTGCATATTTCACATTGAAATGGTGGGTAGGAGAGTTGCCGTGAAATGCACCTGGATTTCGTCCACACAATTTTCCCCTCTTCACCCCTTTTTGCTTTCATCTTACGTCCACAACTGTGTTGGTAAAGTTCATTGAAACATTTTTCATAGCCCCGGTACAAATAGCAAGCTGAAGGAGAGCTGTTTAGGGCAATTTGATAATTGGATTAGGTTTTAATCAAGCCTTCCTCTAGTTCTGGGTTTCCCCAAACTTGGGTCTGCAGCTGTTTTGGACTACAGTTCCCATCATCCCTGACCACTGGTCCTGCTAACTATGGATAATGGGAGTTGTAGTCCCAGAACCACTTGAGACACAAGTTTTGGAAACCCTGCTCTAGTTTGAGCCTTCTCCTGAGACTGGAGCACTGAAACGCCTTGTGATTTAGAAAAATATATAAAAATTAAGTCTCTGTGCCTGTCCATTGTTGCTCAGTGTCATCACCTTAGATTGACAATTTGTGCACCAAATTCCCAAGTATACTATGTGCAACAAACACAATTAGATGCATGGAGCGACAGGTAAAATGTTTTTATTGATTTTGCTATTTGTCTCCTCTCTGTAAGTTCCAATTTATGCCTAATTTTATGAATTGTGGTGACTTGTGTTCAGAACCTTTCCTTCTCATACTTTTATGCAGACAATACATTCACCAACATCTTGTCATATACAGGGAAAGCATTGTAGGTCAGCTTGGGATCAATGAACACCTGAAACAGTGTCAGAATTTTCCTCTTAGTCCTGCAGCTATCTTTTTCTGTCACATTTGGTGTGTCACTGTTTTCAGGACTTCAGAGTGATGCACCTACATGGTTGTACTTGCAACTTCGCTTGCCCAGTCACCCCCAATACTCCTGTCCAGTGTGTCACACTAGATTTGGATAACTGATGTTGCCAAAACTCATAACTAGCTGTTCCAGTAAATGAACTTGTCTAGCCTGTCCTGCTAATCTACATTATGAATTGAGCAATATTTCCCTAAGAAACCTCTCTCAATGAGATTCTGAGGAGAAATTTGGCAGATGAGGTGATGAAAGGCAGCTGCTTTGTAAAAGCATGTTAATCCCCTACCCTTGATGGAAACACATCAATTGCCGTGAACTGTGGGTGATACTCAGCCAGGTATTACTTAGAGTAGACCCATTGACATTAATGGGCCTAGTTTAGTCATGTTCATCAATTTCTCTAGATCTCCTCTGAGAACAACTTGGTCAAATACCGCCCTGTGAGACCAGGCCACTGTAATGTTTATGTGGTAGATATTTCACTATTCAGTTCTAAACCTCTCCCTGGTTCCCTGATATGTCCATTAGGATAAGGGAAGCAGGTGAGTTTCCAGGCAGCCCTCTGCCCATCGCTGGTATGATGGGTGCACTGCAGGTGAGACCACAAACTACAACATCAAGAGGCCATTGTAGTGTTTGTATAGCAGCATCAGCACACATGTTTATGAGCAGAGGGAGAACTTGCAGAGTGTAAACGAACTCATTGCACATGCTTACCAAAGCTGCTTGTGTGAGTACTGAACTGATTTGATTGGAGTGCAGGGGAGTTTGCCCACTACTACTCTAGACAACAGGTGGGAGATAGGGATGAGAAGGAGAAGCATGGTATCTGCAACAGCTGTCTCTTTCCATGAAGCTTTATTGACATTAGCTTTCAGATCTTGGTCTATGAGACAGCAGAGAGCTGCAGCCTCCAAGCTTTCTGCTTATGGTACAAAATGTGCTTGAAAGAGTGTGGACAATGCCTGGCAGTATCTTGGAAGCTGGATGGATTAGCAGATGACTATATTGTGAAAACTGCAGAGCATCTCTGTCTCTCCATCTCTGCTGCAATGCCTAAGAGTACCCTAGACATTATGGCAAAGATGGGAGAGAATATGCCATGTGGTTGGGATCCCAATTCTTAAAAGTTGCAGTAGTCAAAGGGCAGGGCTATAGTATTCCAGTGCTCATTATGTTCCGGGATGTTCATAGCACTGCATTCATAAAGCTGTCAGCTGTCGTCCAAAGACAACAAGCTCCGAGCAGAATGTAGCTTCTGGTAATCAAAGTTTGAATCATTATTGAACTGAAACACATGCCTCTTAAAAAACTGAAACACATGCCTCTTAAAAAAGAAAATACAGATAGGGCTGAGCTGCAGGGGGAGTGTTCCCAAGTGTTGTTGGCAGTGCTTTGCAGTTATTGTGTGAGTGATTACTGCAAAAGGCCCTTTTTTTTGCCCATTTAGAAAGCACTTTCCTCACTCTGAATTCCCTTAGTGACGTTGGACAAATACTATTTGTTATGCAACCTCATGACATCACCACATTAAGTACATGAACCCTGATTAGAATTGTCTGTGTGGCCATTGCCAGGAATTAGTAAGCTCAGAAGAGGTGGCAGTGGTGGAGGAAGCACAGAAACAGCAGGGTCAAAATCCACATACATGTACCCAACTATAAAGTGTTTTCAGAAAACTTGTTCCCTAAAAGCATTAGTGTCAACCTCAACTTCAAAACAGGCAAGCATTTGTCTCTCTCGCCAGCTATGTATTAGAGCTCTTGCCTTTCATTTGCTTCTTGATATCTTAAGATAAAAATGGTCCAAATTAAATGCAACTCCAGACTATGGTGCACTGAAGCACTTCACATTATGGCAAAATGTTCAGTGCACTGAGAGATATTCTGAAGATAGTGTGTACTGGCTGGAATGTTAGGGCAATTTACATCTCAGATGTGGACTAAATAAGAACTCTGTGAAACTGTCATGCATACAGAAGTCCTGAGGGTAATTAAAATCACACGGTGTGGAAAATACTTGTGTTTAGATTTTTTGGATATATATTTTATATATAAATAATATATGCAGGTATCAGGATGGGTGCACCAGCCCAATTAGTTTGGCTCTGAGCCAATAAGTAGCCATGGATCATGGACGTGAAGTGGCCTTATCTAGGCTGCTCTATTCATTTCCTCTTACAACTGTGCCATGACCCTGTCTCCTACTCCTGACACTACAGTTGTTGTGGAATGACCACTAGCACCTGTGTGTGCTTCTGGGTTGTCTACCTAAGCTTGATACGCAGATGGGGAGTTATAATAGAAAACAAAATTGCTGATACCATAATACCAGTATACACATGTATGGCATGCTTGCAACTGGAAATACTGGCCAGCTCACCTCAAAAAGAACATTGCAGTTTCACACGCTAGCAAGGTTATGCTTAAAATTCTACAAGGCAGGCTTAAGCAGTATGTGGACCGAGAACTCCCAGAAGTGCAAGCTGGATTCCGAAGGGGCAGAGGAACCAGAGACCAAATTGCAAACATGCGCTGGATTATGGAGAAAGGTAGAGAGTTCCAGAAGAACATCTACTTCTGCTTCATTGACTATGCAAAAGCATTTGACTGTGTCAACCACAGCAAACTATGGTAAGTTCTTAAAGCAATGGGAGTGCCTGATCACCTCTTCTGTCTCCTGAGAAATATCTATGTGGGACAAGAAGCTATAGTTAGAACTGGATATGGAATAACTGATTGGTTCAAAATTGGGAAAGGAGTACGACAAGGCTGTATATTGTCTCCCTGCTTATTTAACTTATATGCAGAATTAATCATGTGAAAGGCTGGACTAGATGAATCCCAAGCCGGAATTAAGATTGCCGGAAGAAATATCAACAACCTCAGATATGCTGATGACACAACCTTGATGGCAGAAAGTGAGGAGGAACTAAAGAACCTTTTAATGAAGGTGAAAGAGGAGAGCGCAAAATATGGTATGAAACTCAACATCAAAAAAAACAAGATCATGGCCAGTGGTCCCATCACCTCCTGGCAAATAGAAGGGGAAGAAATGGAGGCAGTGAGAGATTTTACTTTCTTGGGTTCCATGATCACTGCAGATGGTGACAGCAGTCACGAAATTAAAAGATGCCTGCTGCTTGAGAGAAAAGCAATGACAAACTTAGACAGTATCTTAAAAAGCAGAGATATCACCTTGCCGACAAAGGTCCATATAGTTAAAGCTATGGTTTTCCCAGTAGGGATGTATGGAAGTGAGAGCTGGACCATAAAGAAGGCTGATTGCCGAAGAATTGATGCTTTTGAATTATGGTGCTGGAGGAGACTCTTGAGAGTCCCATGGACTGCAAGAAGATCAAACCTATCAATTCTGAAGGAAATCTGCCCTGAGGCTCCAATACTTTGGCCACCTCATGAGAAGAGACGACTCCCTGGAAAAGACCCTGATGTTGGGAAAGATTGAGGGCACTAGGAGAAGGGGACGACAGAGGACGAGATGGTTGGACAGTGTTCTCGAAGCTACTAACATGAGTCTGACCAAACTGCGGGAGGCAGTGGAAGATGGGAGAGCCTGGCATGCTCTGGTCCATGGGGTCACGAAGAGTCAGACACGACTAAATGACTAAACAACAACAACAACAAGAGTTAGAAAAGGTTCAGAGAAGGGCAACCAAAATTATCAAGGGAATGAAGCAACTCACCATTGAGGAAATGTTGCAGCATTTGGGGCTTTTTGGTTTAGAGAAAAGACAAGTATTATTATTATTATTATTATTATTATTATTATTATTACTACTACTACTACTACTACTATTACTACTACTACTACGACGTGGTTGCCCTGGCCAGTCCAAGCACCTTGTCCACATCTTCTAGCCTTTCTAACATAAACTCACCCACCACAACAGTGTTCTGCCTAGAAGAAAAATGATGGAAGTGTATGAAGTTATGGAGATAGTGGATAAAGAAATTGCCTTAGTAGGTGCTCTTCAGCCCTTTCCTTTCTGAGGTGAGCTGTGCTTTGGAAGAGAAGCCCGCTAAACTATTTTCTTCTTCCTTTCCTTATGCAATTTGAATTAAGACCTATTGGTGCACTAAGGCCCTTAGCTTGATTTGCTGCTACCACAATTTTGTTTTTAAGATACTGAATTTTAACAGTTTTTTGTTGTGTATTCTGAATCTTGTACTCTGCTTTGGACAACTTGTTGGGACAACATATTATAAACTTGGTAAATTCACAACAAGGATCTTCAGAAAGAAGCACTCTTTCCTGGCCATCTCCAGCCTCCTGCTAGATCACACCATGCATATGATTTCTGGCTGTTTCTAGCTTCATAAGGATGAAGTTTGAAAATGCATATTGGTAATTCCCTCTGCTATTTCTGTAAAACAATGACAAAATAAAAAAGCATTTCTGAACTCTTAATATTTAAAATATCTACATGGTATACAAAAATAAAGCATAAAAACAATATAATAAAAAACAATATAATAAAAAACAGGTACAACATGAATAGTAAAATAAAAAATATATAACTTCAGTAATAACAGGGTCCAGCCTTATGGGTCAGGAAAAGCCTGGACAAATGAAATTTAGGAGATTTCTGAAGTGATTGATGGATCTCAGTTATCTCAATTTGTCATGCAGAAAGAACACTGAGTAGTTCTATCACTGCTGATGTTGCTAACAGACATTTAGCTAAATCTAAAGTTAATGATGTACTTTGTAGTAACAGAAAGTTGGAACTCTGTTCCCATCAGAATATTCCCATATAAATATGTATTTAATTGAAAATTCCTTTTGGGTGACTTTCTCTGTCTAGTCTTAGTTGAGAAATGTGGGTAGTTTTTGAAGTGGCTAATGAGTGCAAGAAGTTGAGAGAATGAGTAAGTGTGGAAAGTTTGAGATTTCTGTTTACCCCAAGCAATGAAAGTCATGTAGTCTTCATATTCTAAAGCATCATGAGCCCACCTGCAGAATTTTGCATTCTGATAGTATTAAACTTGTTAGCATTAACTTATGTTTTTTCTCATTTTGGGGGTTTGGTCTCTTACGGTATCTCTAACTATGCTGTTTTGGGTGCATACTCTCCCCCCACCCCCAATTTCAGGATTATCCAAGATTTTGTATTGAATTAATTTACTTTAGTACAATGTGTCATCGCTCCCCCCCCAAAAAAACCTCATAAGGCACGGATTTTATTTTTGGGACCTGCTTGCATGTCATTGAAATCCTATCCATTGCCTGAGCCATATGGATCATCCAGTTGTTGAGCCTCCTTTAATCCATTTGATGGTCACAGTCTTTGTGTTGAGGCATTTCACTCATCTTCTTGCATAGTTTGAGCCCCCAAGTTATGCTAGCATAGTATGAAGAGTGTTGCATAGTCTTATTGACCAGCTTTACAAACTACTCCACTAAAACATTTGATAGCCCCTGTGTAATTTGCAACTTATGTAAAACTGGAGAGGGCAACCTGTGGCCTTGTCACATCTGGCCTACTCAGAGCCCTGGCTCAGGGAAGACCTATTGAAATTAGTGGACTAACTTAGATTCATTTGTTTCAGTGGGTCTCCCCTAAGTATGAGTTGGATTGCAAATCTTATTATCCCTGGCCATTGTTTATGCTGGCTGGGGCTGCTAGGTGTTGTGTTCCACCATATGTTGTAGACCAGGGGTTCCCAAATTGTGATCTGTGTACCACTAGTAGTCCACGAGCTTTATTCAGGTGGTCTGCAGCATGCCTGTGGATCTGTGGTTGAAGACAGAAGATGGCACATGCATCACAATTACACATTCATATTGCTTTTAATTGCTTTTTTCTTACATTGGGCTTTTTATTATGCTACAGTTTTAATTCTTTGGAATTAAAATTGTCATATAATAAAATGCATTGTATAAGAAATAACAGAAGCAATTAAATAAAATTAAAACCATGCGGCATCTAACACAAAACATGACCATTAATACAATAGACAGAAACATAATTAAAGGGTCCACCAAGACTCTCAGCTATTTTCAAGAAATACTATTGTAAACTATAGGGTGCCCACTCATTGGTGTAAAGTAAAACCCACCCAAACTGTTGTAAAGGTTTCCTTTTTGGTCCCTTGGAAAGTTTTGCTTTCCACAAGTGAGCAGGCAATTGGCTGTCGACAAGCCTACAGTCAGGGCCGTCTTGAGCAGATCGTGCACCCTGGTGCTGAGGGGCGGAGATCGCTCCGCCGCCCGCCCCGCCCTCACAGGGCGCAATTGGTTTTCGCGCGGCACTGCGCCACCGGGGGTCTATGAAGAGCCGGCCCTGCCTACAGTTGCATTGTGTGAGATAATTGCACAGTTTAGTGATCAGTGTAAAAAGTCTAACTGATCCTTGTCCGTAAAAATCTAAGCATGAAACAAACTTTGATTTGAAGAACAGAGGTGGGGATGGTAGGGCTTGTTCAAATCAATATACCCAGAAAGTATATTTAAATATTGCTATCTGGTAGAACAGAGAAATTATTCAGAATGTTTCATGAAGTGTACATCCAGTATTCTCCTTTCACCATGTTTTAGTATACCCTAAACAGCATTTGTTAATCTTCAGACTGAAAGTTAGTTTATGCTTCATTGGATGGTTTGCATTTTTAGTGGGTGGGTGGGAGTGTTGTTGAATATGCTGTTGAAAGTTTCTCTAAGGCAGTGTTTCCCAACCACTGTGCCTCCAGATGTTTTGGGACTACAACTCCCATCATCCATAGCTAGCAAGACCAGTAGTCAGGAATGATGGGAGTTGTAGTCCCAAAACATCTGGAGGCACACTGGTTGGGAAACACTGCTCTAAGGAGTACTCCTTTTTATTATTTTGTTTCAGTACAGCCTATAGTTTGTTTCCAGGGCTTTAAAAACAAATGAGCAACAGTGGCTTGCATGTAGATTGAGAAATGTGTTCCCAAGAATTGCAAATTTCATTTGTCTGAGGTTACCTGACTCATTCAGCCAGTTATTCTAGCAAGTATGTTTCCCTGCTGATTTGAACCTCATAGATTGAAGTTCATGGTTATGCAAACTAGGAAAGCGGGAGGGAATGTGTGTGAGAGAGGCAGTCTGTATCTCAGCAGTCTGAATTCTGCAACATATGTAAATCATGCAAATTGAGCCATTTTACACTCTTTCTTCCATGGCATTGATCTAATTTTTCTAGTCAAGGGAACTGAATCCCTTCTCTTAGCCGAAATTCAGCCATCTTCCCGGTTTCTGAGATTTCAACAGGCATTGCTCACCTGCCTTCCAACGCAACTGCACAGCCACAAAAGCTGGAAGCTTGCTCTCTTGTTCTGAAGGAACTTTAAGATCGGCAAGAATCTGAATTCCGTGCCTGTTAGCTGGCCTGTGTTTTTCCTTCTTACTCTGAAATTGCATGTGTATACGCAACGCAGCCTGTCTCTGGCCATTAATAAAAATAGGATGTACAATTATCTATCCTCATTCCCCAGGCTGCTTTCATAGTTACAGCAGCCATAGTGGCTTATTTTCTGCAAGGCTTTGTTGGTTTTTGCTCTTTGAGTGTACCGATGCAATTGCAGTTGTCCAACTGTAACCAATTTAATAGCATCAGCAGGATACAGAAGAGATCACATCAGCAGAAGGCTCTGGACAGAGAAACATGGCTCTTGTTTCTCATGCAGAAGCTCTCTCCAGCCAGTCATAAATGCCCACGACCCAAATACCAGAACAGGGCTTGGGAGAATTTGTGGTCCTCTGGGTGTTTTGCATCATCCCTAACCATTGATAAATGCTAGCTGGGGCTGATGGCAATCTGGGGCCCTACATGTACTGTACTGATAGACACTAAATTGCATCAGCAAGCATTGCCAAGAGTGATTGAAGGATGGGAGTTGTAGTTCATTATTTCCAGGACTACAGGTTCCCCACTACTGTGTTGGGCCTTTCCCTGTTGAATAATGATTTCTGTTCTGTTATCTTGGCTTTCCCCTCTCCCTGTAGGCTTTTTTTTTTATTAGCATAGTCTGTGTTTAATTATGACAGAATGAGTTGTCAGTTTGGCTTTGAACTGCTCATACAGTTTTAGTTTGTGACTATTTTCTTCAGAATGACTTTGCTTATTAGTTTTGCATTTGGTGTGTTGTATTGCTTGACATCCATTGGCTCTTGGAGCATAATAATTCTACCACTAAAAAGGTAAAGGTAAGTGACCCCTGGCGACTATGGGGCGCAGTGCTCATCTTGCTTCAGGCCGAGGGAGCCGGCGTTTGTCCACAGACAGCTTTCCGGGTCAGCAAGACTAAACCACTTCTGGCTCAACGGAACACCGTGATGGAAGCCAGAGCACACTAACAACCTGATGATTCTCAAAAGAAGACACACATGACCATGTACAGAGAAGACCAGTCAAGATACCCAGGTGTTCTTCAGATAATCTTGAAAAGGGACAGTACAGTAATTGCAGGCGGGGGTGCGGGGTAGACATTCCTATAGCAAGATCTAAGGGTAATCGAGGCAGGTGGAGGTACTGCCATTAAGCTGTCAGAGGTGATACCACCCCCACCCCCCCATGATGGTGGCTCCTCCTTTGAAAAGAACAAAATGAGCCCTTCTCTTTCTAGGAACTTCATCTTTGTTTCATCACTTTGGATTCTTTGTTGGAACCAAGGGATCTTGGTAACCAAAACAAAGGTTTTGGTACAGTTTCCTACTTTTAATTCATTTAGCCCACTCTGGAAATGCTTCTGACATTTTGTAAGTCTACTGAGGTTTAAACGTTTTAGTTTGGAACTCCTTTTCAGTCAACCTGGCTCTCCTTTCTAACCCTTTAAAGTGCCACATTAACCTTTTATATGCCCATAGAAATTCAGCAACACTTCACCTTTGTAAAATTCACTACGTCTGCAGGATGAAGTCACAGGAAGTCTGTAGAAAGTATAACCAGTCATCGTTTTAGCTTCAGCATTTAGGATCAAGAAAGGGCATGTAGGAATCTGAAGCAGCACGGACAATGGTCCAGTTACCCATTTTGCCTGCTATATTTGTAGTAGTGGTTTACTAATTACACGACTACTTCATTTCAAGTTTCATATCACTGCTACAACTGTAATCACAGATACTTTTCTAGATGCCCATATAACCTCTCAGTGTGAAGCTCCAGCTGGTTGTCTTTGGCATATATCACCTGTGTGTTTGTATTAATCACATGTGAGTAAACACATATGTGTCTCTCGTTTCCCCCGAAACCTGCTTAAATAGAGAAGTCACGTTCCCAGTCCTACAAACAACATTCCATAGGCTCCCTTCCCAACTCTCTTGCAGGTCCCCTTCTAACTTTTCTGGATTTTATGATCATAGTTTGCTGAGACATTTGAATTTAGCAAGGTGTGGTTATTGCTAATCAAGAATTGCCTCCAAATTTTGGCTTGTGGTTTTGCAATCCATGTTTGGAGGCTAAAGTACATTATCATACCTTGTTCTTTTTAGGTATGTGTAGAATTACATCAGGTAACAGTGGGAGAATCTAGGCCCAGGGATGGCCACCTATATGGTGCCTTCCAAATATTGCTGGATTCCTAACTCCCTGTAGCCCCAAGCAGCATGGTCAATGGCCAGGAATTCTGGGAATTGAAATTCAACAGGAAATGGTGGTGACCCCTGAGCTGCTCAGTGGCTTAACTGGAAGGGAACAGGGCAAAGGGAGTGTCTGCATCAACGTTATACAATGCTGTTACAGTGGTACCTCTACTTATGAATTTAATGTTCCGAACACACATTTGTAAGTCAAAAAAATTTGTAAGTCGAATCCCATAGGAATGCATTGGGAGAAAAAATTCGTAATTCGAAGCAACCCTATCCAAAAATTTGTAAGTAGAAAAAATCCTATCTAAACCGCATCCAAGATGGCGGACGGAGCTCCATTTGTAAGTAGAAAAATTCGTAAGTAGAGTTATTTGTAAGTAGAGGTACCACTGTAGTTGGCTCCATGATGCAATAGAAAAGACTGCCTGCCACTTACATAGACGTCTTTGACTTCAAGGAGTATCTGGCAACTTTGGTCTTACAGGCTCTCAAATTACTGAGGCGCACAGATTGAGTGATCTCTAAGATTCTCTGAAAGGAAACCAACCACACAATGCAGGATGTCAACGATGTTAATATGGAACTTGAATGCACATAAGCTGTAATCTGCTGGGTGTTTCATTGCCTCAAGCAATGCTTAATTCTGGAGCGTGGTAGAAAAGAGAAGCTTGATTGTTTGATGGATACAAAAACTGAGCCGGCCAAAATAATTTTTTTCTGACAAGAATGGCCATCTTACAACTGATGCGGGTATTAACTTGCCTTCAAAATTGAAAGTGGCATGTAGATGAGAAATAGCAGAATTCATTATTTGGAATGTCTTCCAAGTCTTCTGGTTTCTTCTGATAGCTGGGGATGGGGAGAGCTGAAGTGTTTTTGAGAACATGCAGAACCACCGCAATGCATGAAGGAAAGAAGCCAATGCTGTTGAGGATACATCATTCAGAATTAACCTCTGCTGTTCCACCTTTTGAATGTAACTGAGCAATTTATAACAGGGCAAAACACTTGCATTGCCTGCACTCAGTGAATGTAAAACCTCTTGCATTTCTTCTCCTTTCCTGCGGTGTCAGCATTTGAAATTTACAAATAAATACAAGATAGCTCCAGCCTGAATGGCAGGGACAAAATTTAATTTAGTAATTCAGTTCACTGTCTTGTTGCTAGTTGCAGTCAAAAATAGAATTGATTGCCACTAGTGGTCAGTAAAGATCCTTTGACTCCTTTCCTGACAGTTAAACATTCCACTATTTTGAACTTCTTCCGTGCCACTGTTTGCTGTAAAGAGAAAATGCCTAAGTTTCCAAAGTGTGTAAATTTTGTTGATGTGTTAAAACCTCTGCCCCATATCCAAGTATAAAAATTGGGGATTATAAAGCTGTGTGTATCATTCTTAAAATGAATGTTACATTCATTTTACACATGTGTATAATTTTGAAATCTTATGCAAATTTAGATTCCTCAAACAGTATTGATTCCAAAAATATGCTTGAAACAGGTTTTCAATACTTAATTTACATGGAAATTAGGTTATTAGGAATAGTCCTAATCCTGGATATTAGAAGCAGCCTAATAGCATAAAGCCAACTTTAAAATCCTTGGCGATGGATTGCTTGGCTTTGAGGGATGAAGAGCAAATTAAATGCCATTATTTCACATCCCCTTTGACATTTTTGGCATGTGTTTACTCATTTGTCATTTATTTGACAGCGAGCGTGGAACAATCCAGTTAAAGAGCACTGTTGCAGTGTTGTTTCTGTTTTTGTTTCCGTGAAATTTTGTTTTGGTTTTTCTTGCTTTTTAATTTCTATGTAATCCAGTGAAAATCTTTGTGAATCAGCCTTCTGGAAAAACAAATCAATAGATTCATACTGCTTTCGTACCAGAATCAGCAGGGTTCAATCATCCTTGGAGAATTGTTGCCACACTCCTTTGCCTTTAGTTAAGTGCCTCTGACACATTATGGTCCAATTTCATACCATTCAGTGCCTCTCATTCTGCATACTGAGGTGGGGTGGGGGGAGTGATAGCATTTCTGTGGCTCAGCTAGGGCAGAGCCATTGTGTACCTTTTAAGATCAGTAGTGATAGCAACCTGAATCAAAAGTGAAGCCCCCCCCCTTATCTATGAAATTTCTAATACTGTAGCTTTATTGAGTTCCTTCACCACAGCGGGGAATATTACATGGCAATATTTATTTAGGTTATTTGTACCATGTTCAGGGCCATCTTAAGCATATCCACCGCCGTGGTGCAAAGATCCCCCTGGCGCCCCCTCCCTCCATTTTCCAGAGTTGTCAACCTTTTTTAAGTGTGTGGGGGGGGATCCCAAAGTTGTTGACCTTTTTTAGGGAGCTGACACCACACTTACACATTATCTCTGCTTGAGAGGAGAAAACAGGAAACATAAACAAAGAACCAGTAAACAGTTAGGATGCAGCTTAACTGTATCAGAAAGGCACCCAGCATAGCTGCCAAGTTATCCCTTTTTTTAAGGGAAATTCCATTATGCTGAATAGGCTTCCTCGTGAGAAAAGGGAAAACTTGGCAGCTATGGCACCCAGCCAATTTGGTTGCCAATAAATATTTGAATGTGTCTACCAGCCCGAAAAGGTTGTCAATCCTGGCTTTCCATTTCTCTTGCCTATTGCTTTTCTTGAACCCCAACCTCTGGAGCTTTCTCCCAACCTGTTTGTTGCTGACAGTCAGTGGAAGAGAATATGCTAGCATGACCCTTTTGAATTGTTCAAGCTACACCAGCCATTATTTCTTTACTTATTTAAACCATATTTATTCAGTTCTTTAGTGGGGCATTTCCTTTTGTCCCTGACAAACTACCTGCAACTTTGGAGCTGGGAATGTTACTACGCAAAAAGTAGAGTAAATTGATTGCCAAAATGTGTTCTTTTTGCTGGAATGCTTCTGGTAACGTGGTCAATACAGGTATTGTTTCCAGCTGTTGGAAATTCCACCAGTGCCAAGCTTTTTGAGAAGAAGAGATGCTGACTGTTTTCTAAGGATCTAGAAAATTGTGGATGTTTCCAATTAAGCCTCTCATGCCTTTCTAAAGATAGTTCAGCTCCTAATATAATATTGGATCATCTGCCTGCGTTAGATCCATGTTGCTTTTCCAAGCCTCATTCAACTGTAAGCTTTGACTTACAAACCCCAACATAATGTTGTTTTAGTGCCTTACCCAGCAAAGGCCTTGTGCATCCTTCAAGGACCAGTAGTACTAGCAACCTGAGTCAGATTTAGAATTTTCTTCCTTTTTTGCAATTTTAGCAACTTCATTGAGGGCCTCAACAACAGAGAATATTAGTTTAAAATTAAACTTGTGAGCAAGACGCTGAACTCTGCATAACCAGGGTCATAATCAATTGTGCCACCATTTGCACAATTAGCAACTGGATTTTGTTTTTTAATGGAAATGGGTATGGGATGCCCTCTGTTGTAGTGCTCATCAAGAATGAGAGGCCCTATGCCTGCTTTAGGCATAGGAAAGAAAATGCCTCTTCACTCCATTTGAAGCTAATTGCATCAAGTTTGGCCCTAGAGAGATTGGTTTGTCCTGTTGTTGTTTAGTCGTTTAGTCGTGTCCGACTCTTCGTGACCCCATGGACCAGAGCACGCCAGGCACTCCTGTCTTGCACTGCCTCCCACAGTTTGGTCAAACTCATGTTCGTAGCTTCGAGAACACTGTCCAACCATCTTGTCCTCTGTCGTCCCCTTCTCCTAGTGCCCTCAATCTTTCCCAACATCAGGGTCTTTTCCAAGGATTCTTCTCTTCTCATGAGGTGGCCAAAGTATTGGAGCCTCAGCTTCACGATCTGTCCTTCCAGGGAGCACTCAGGGCTGATTTCCTTAAGAATGGATAGGTTTGATCTTCTTGCAGTCCATGGGACTCTCAAGAGTCTCCTCCAGCACCATAATTCAAAAGCATCAATTCTTCGGCGATCAGCCTTCTTTATGGTCCAACTCTCACTTCCATACATCACTACTGGGAAAACCATAGCTTTAACTATACGGACCTTTGTCGGCAAGGTGATGTCTCTGCTTTTTAAGATGCTGTCTAGGTTTGTCATTGCTTTTCTCCCAAGAAGCAGGCGTCTTTTAATTTCGTGACTGCTGTCACCATCTGCAGTGATCAAGGAGCCCAAGAAAGTAAAATCTCTCACTGCCTCCATTTCTTCCCCTTCTATTTGCCAGGAGGTGATGGGACCAGTGGCCATGATCTTGGTTTTTTTGATGTTGAGCTTCAGACCATATTTTGCGCTCTCCTCTTTCACCCTCATTAAAAGGTTCTTTAATTCCTCCTCGCTTTCTGCCATCAAGGTTGTGTCATCTGCATATCTGAGGTTGTTGATATATCTTCCAGCAATCTTAATTCCGGCTTGGGATTCATCTAGTCCAGCCTTTCGCATGATGAATTCTGCATATAAGTTAAATAAGCAGGGAGACAATATACAACCTTGTCGTACTCCTTTCCCAATTTTGAACCACTCAGTTGTTCCATATCCAGTTCTAACTGTAGCTTCTTGTCCCACATAGAGATTTCTCAGGAGACAGATGAGGTGATCAGGCACTCCCATTTCTTTAAGAACTTGCCATAGTTTGCTGTGGTTGACACAGTCAAAGGCTTTTGCATAGTCAATGAAGCAGAAGTAGACGTTTTTCTGGAACTCTCTAGCTTTCTCCGTAATCCAGCGCATGTTTGCTATTTGGTCTCTGGTTCCTCTGCCCTTTCGAAATCCAGCTTGCACTTCTGGGAGTTCTCGGTCCACATACTGCCTAAACCTGCCTTGTAGAATTTTAAGCATAACCTTGCTAGCGTGTGAAATGAGCGCAATTGTGCGGTAGTTGCAGCATTCTTTGGCACTGCCCTTCTTTGGAATTGGGATGTAGACTGATCTTCTCCAATCCTCTGGCCATTGCTGAGTTTTCCAAACTTGCTGGCATATTGGGTGTAGCACCTTAACAGCATCATCTTTTAAAATTTTAAACAGTTCAGCTGGAATATCATCCAGCCTTGTTATTAGCGGTTTGTCCTGTACATCCTGTCAAAGAAACAATGTTTCCTTCACCATCCCATTAGAGTGTATGGAACAGAGGAATTAGAGTTTTGTCTTGGTGGCAATTAATTGTGTCCACTGTCATTTATTTGTCCAGTCCACAAATACCTCTGCTATGGGACAACATCAGGCAGCTCCTTCAGCTAGCAAACAGTGGGGGACCATTTAAGGGTGGCAGAGAAGGTGATGCTCTGTTCTAACCTTTAGGCACAATTGACTATAGGAGTTCCCCCATGTACACATCACTTAAAGTAGTAGCTTTGTGTCACTCTTGTCAATTTCAGTAAGACTTGCTTGGGAGAACTTTCAGGTAGATTATGCTTGATGTGAAGAAGGGGCTTTCTGCCTTGGGCACCCTGATGTCCCTGGCTAACCTTTGTCTAGGATGAGTAGCTGATATTTGGGATTTGGAGAGTACAAAGGAGAGCAGATGGAATTAAGTTCATATTGGGGTCCTTATCAGTTTCTTCATGTCTTGGTTTTAAAAATATTACTCATTGCCTCTGCAAATGAGAGTGTCTTTAGCACCTGCATATTTTTGAAAGAGAGAGGGCATTGAAATACACAGCTGGAAATGAATATGGAAGGGCATTTAATTCAAATGCACAGAGCTGGTTTTACTTAACTGATTTGTCTGAAGAATGCACACTGGCAACAGGCATGTAGAGCAATATCCAGGGTGGTAAAAAAAGTAGTGTTGGCTTTTCCTGTTGGGTCCCTAACATTCCTTCCAAATTAGTGCAATTCCTACGTCTCCTTAAAAAGAACAGGCCATTTGGCAGGAGGTTTTGAGCAAAGCACAGAAACACATGGAGAGTATTTTGCTAGAGGGATTTTTAGTAGGAAATTTAAGACTGGCTGCATCTGAAGTCACATGCTATGCTATCTCATCCTCTAAACATCTGACACACCATGAAAAGTTTACAGTCTGTGAGAGGAGAGGATGCATGTAAGATGTGTTTGAAAGTACTAGGTATTGTGCTGCTAAACAAAAAAACCCCTTAGTCCAGGCATCCCCAAACTGCGGCCCTCCAAATGTTTTGGCCTACAACTCCCATGATCCCTAGCTAACAGGACCAGTGGTCGGGGAAGATGGGAATTGTAGTCCAAACATCTGGAGGGCCGAAGTTTGGGGATGCCTGCCTTAGTGTGACAAACTGCACTGAAGTGACCGTTGTTAAAAACATGCAACTTACTTTAGCAAATATGCATAGCAGACCTTTAGTATGCATGGATGTATGTGAGCATCTCTGAGACACTTAGGTGTCCTTAGTTACGTACACTGCTTTTTGGTGAGCGTGCCTGATTTCATCATGGTTTAAATGAAAGTGCACATCTGTCATCTGCTGCTAGCTGTGTGCAGCACTTTCTACTGTGTAGTTCAAGTAGGATCTACTCCCCCCCCATTTCTGCTTTATGTAATGGTGTTCTTATATCTAAATCTAGTTCCCAGATCCCAGTTCTTATGCAGCTTGTTGTAGCTGAAACTATTTGCTTGCATAAGGTGAATCTATGGACAGGGTCCAGAGCAGGTGTTGAGTGTTGCCCTTGTGATGTAATAATCTTCAACACAGAGGATCAACAGATTTATTTCTTGATCTGGTGAGAGTCTCTGCCTACTGAGCCCCACCAACAAGTTTGGTTCCTTAGTTCAGATGCTCCTCCCCAGTCTACAAGCATCCATTTTAGCATGCTGTGGTTTTGAGCGCAGAATTGGTCCAGGCCACGACTTGTGTTGAGTTCTGTTTGCATCTGAGATCAGCCAATAACCTCAATGTTTTGTTCAACTGGGAAATAAAGTAGAAGACGTGAACAGTGTCACGTGCAGAACTAGGAAAGTACACAGATGTGCCTATGATGGTTTCATTCTATTTTAATTTTCTTGACTTGATCTACTACAGTTTTTGCAGTTAATCATTTGCTGCTCAGTATTTTTTGCTCATGCAGAAATGAAATGTTACTTGGCTTTGGAGTTGCTGTAGAGGAAGTCAGGGGGCAATGTTCCAAACAAGCTTAATTTTTCATTTGTTTCAGGTTTCTTGGAGTGCATGATACTTTGTTTTCTCTTCCATCATTTCATGTGCAATTAACATACTGAGTAATAAATATTCAGTTACATTGTGGGGATATTCTGAATATAGGAAATTTGGAAACAAAAGAAAATGTTAAGTCCAATTGCATTTAGCTATACTCCATGCTTATTCCTTTATATCATTAGAAGGCCACTTCATGCATTGTTCTTTAGGTGTATACCAAAAATAATAAATTTGTAAGGATTATGGCTAGATAATGTGTGTGAAGCACTTTGAGCACATGAAAGCACTATACAAATGTTGTTTTGCATACTTCAAAGCCTCAGGGACTGAAAATGGAGCAATAGTTTTGAATCTGTGTTTTTCCATTATTAAGGCTAGTTACACTTAAGGCCAGATTGGTAAATGGTTTGTAAATACAGGCTAGCATCCAAAAAGCTACTTTAGGCTTGCCCAGGGGTGTGGACAGACGCAATGGGATTTTATCCCCCCCCCTCTTTTGAGCAACTGGCTTTTGTGTCAGTTTAGGCTGAATTGATGTATCAGTATCAGCGACCCTTGGTAGATGGCCGAGCTCTCATCTCTGATGTCCCCTTGAACTTCAGAGATTATCGTAAAAGTAGCACAAAGTCTTGCTGCTTCTGTGTTCGCTGCTGGGGATGTGTTCGCTGCTGAGTTCCTTGCCCTCCCTTCTTTAGACTTCGCTCTGATGTTTGTCTGTGATGCTGTGCAGGGCTTGGAAGCATTTGGAAATTGCCAGACTTCTCACTGTTTTATGGGTATCTCCAAAGCCTCACACAACATCTGGGACAAGCCACCACCCCTCTCTCCAGACTAAAAGATACACTGTCCTTTCAGCTCCAGTCTTTGTGAACCCCTGCACTTCAGTTTCGAAAATAATTTGCACCTGAGTGGGAACAAAAGCTTCTGCGTGATAAGCATGGCTCCCAAACCACATTGATCACGTAGAGCAGGTTGTGCAGTTCTTTGGACCTTGGCCATAAACTTTAGATATTTAGGCAAAGAGCCATATTTAGGAAATGCATAAGAGTCTGGAAAGACAGCAGCCTGGGTATTTAGGCAGCTTTCTGCAAAAGGCTTAGACAGTTAAAATTAATATTGGTCATTTTCTGGTCAGCAGCAATATATTTGAAAAATGCAGTTCCATGCTCATTCTTGAGCATTTAATCTGGCAGCAGTGTATGTTGACAGTACTCCAGCTTTGTTTTCAAACATTGTTCAAATCCCAGTGGTAAACAGATCCTCCTGGAAGAATTATGTTAGCAGATGGACCTAAAATCTGACTTGTGACTTTTGGAAGCTTATATTCCACTGCCACAGTTTGAGCAATATGTAGCAATTAATTAGTTTCCTTATCCAGAGGAGCACAGTATCCCTAATCACTCTGCATATCTGATTTTTCTTGTATGGGGGAAAAAAATGGAAGATAATCGGTTAAGTTTACAAACTTTCACTTTTTCAGTACCGACAAAAAATAATTCAGCCATCCTTTTGAGGGAAATGAATTTTAATGATAGATCGAGACTCAATAGAGTCGACAGCTCTGTCTCTGAAATATGAGGAAGAACATGAGTCTGTCTCACTTTAGAGAACATGTGGGCAGGTGATTGCTTTCCTGTGTCTCTTCCTCCCTCACCCATTGAACATCCTCTTCCACTGTCACTAAGAACTGGCCACAGGGTGGAGGAAGAAGAGCCAAGGGACACTTCCTCCTTTATCTCAGTGGATTTGAGGAGAGAGAGAGGAAGGAAGGAAGAGAACAAGCTGTCTGGCTGGGTGCCAGAGGAGGATGAAGGTCCCAGATGGAGATGGGGTAGCAGGGATGGTGTGAATGAGTTTGGATGGATGAGGAGAAAAAGGGGAAAGAGAAAATGGATGCCCTTGCCCACTTTGTCTCTGCTGACCAGATGTGTGACATTACGACTACATTCCCCTGTGGGAATGTGGCCTTCAGACCTGAAAATATTGCTCACCCCAGCCTTGGCATCTCTAGCCTGACAAAGTTTTAGTTTAGTCCCACAATTATCACAAGTATCTAAATTCATATGAAAACAATATGTGACAGGGGATGAGAAACTGATGAGCTAAAGGTTTGACATCTGCCATCCCTAAAAAAAAATGCTTCAAAACTGATCATTGGGGAAAATGGGAATGCATATAAAAGATATTCTGATCTCTTCACGGGAATGAAGCACCATATTTGGTAGCAGTAGAAGCAAAAGAAAAATACTCTAGGAAAGAATATAAAGATTAATGTTTTTCATTCCCATCTTACGGATGCACATTTACCTGGGGGGGAAATGCACAGCAAAGGCTTAAAGAGTTGGCTGGCTTCTCACAGTTTAATAACTGTATGTAAATGCTGCAGCCAATTCTGGAAGTCATATGTAGTGGTGAGCTGTCACCTGAAAATATAAAAATATGTTATATCCTTAAATATATGCAAACTCCTTGGAACTTTATCAGTATCTCTTGTATAGCTTATGTGGAATTGAAACTACAGTAGTTACTTTACACTGTCTTGGTGATGGTGAACCTCTTGGCTAAGATGATGTGCCTGAAACTTAGATACACATAGAGCTACTTTGGATGTGATACTTAACTATACAATAGCATTGCTCGAATGAGCCTAGGAGAACTTTGCTCATCCTCTTCCTCCTGCATGGCTGAAAAGAGCAGTTTAGAAGAGTTTGTTTTTGTTTACTGGACACAGCAACCTGCGGTTAAATCCAACCAACTGTGCCTAATTTTGTTCTTTTGAAGCAAGCCAGCTTGAAACCATAGTTAAAGATGTCCAAAGCTAAACTGTGGCTTCAGCTAAATGGAACAACTCCGCTGGAGGTGGAGAGGAGAGGAAAGGCTTAAAAAATTCAACCATTCTTCAGCAACTGTGTCTGATCCTCCCATAACTTGGCACTTTGCTCTCAGATTTCCAGAAAGACCCTGAACTCATAAGGAGGAAGAGCATTCACATTTATTTTGGTTCTGGCTGTTGCTTGATTGAGTTGACTGATTTCATAAGCAGGGCAGAGAAAAATCCTTTGGGCATATGATCCCTTTGGGCCTTCTCAGTTTTTAGAATACCTTGACAAGAATGAAATGCTGCAAAAAACTAAAAGAAGTGTCCCCGTAAATGGCTGGGCTGCATCTCAGAACTACCATTATGCTACCAACACCTACCTGTAGCTTCATTTTAAGAGTGTGTAGAGTCATAGTGGAATAATGATGAGAGTGTGGGACCAAGCCTGGGGAAACCCAGATTCAAATCTTAGGCTCACCTTGGCGACTCCCTTTATTTTCTCCCCCTCAGCCTCACTTACCTCCCTCCCAGAGTGAATATATGTGGTAGTGTTATGTGAAGTTAAAATGGAGTAGGTGGCAGGGAGAGAAACGTGACCATCTTGGCCTCCTTGGAGGAAAGGTACAATATTAAAAAGTCAAACTTTCCCCCTGGATGGATGTTTGGGTCATTGGAATGCTTAGTGGCAACCCCAAGTAGCTCCATTTCCCTTGACCTGTTTTGCCATTCGCTTTAAGATGATTTTACTCAATAAGCATTTAACCAGATGGGTTGAGTGGACATAGAATATATAGACAAGTCCATCAAAACAACAAACAATGAAACAGTAAGTGTGTTAGTAGCAGGTAAACATGATTTGAAAGTTGAGTTCACCTGCTGCATTCTTACTGTTTTGTTCATTGCATCTGTTGCATTCTAGATAGTGTGCTTGCAGGGAACATCCATCTTTAATTTTCCTTAAGTTAAAAATAATATGGTTTATTTTTTTTTTAATAAAAAACTACACCTGTGTGCCTCCTAGTAATTTTAGGTGTGGTATACATAATTATGATAATAACAAATGCAAGAAATAAGTAAAACCTTAACTGATTCATTTCATACCTTATTCACAGCTTATTTGTTCTTCTCATTGTGAGACTTCATTCATAAACATATGTAGTGTGATGATCTCTATTAACCAATAAGACCTCTAGCAAAATGTTGCAGTGTTTGCCTATCCCCTAAGAGGATTCTATAACCCCAGCCCCAGTTCTGCAGGGAGCTTGTTTCCATACTATGGAATTCATGCTTGAGCAAGAATTGAGAAGTCACTTTTCTAAATATCTGTACACAAGCAGCTGTGATAATATAACTTTGTTCATCAGTTTCCTACCGTACCAGTATGTGCTTTGATCTTGTCTCAACAATGACTTCATTTCCTTGCTGTCAAAAGCAATATTTTGTTGATGTGATTGCACTTAGAAAAGTAGCTTTTTAATGCAGACAACCAGTCTGTAATAGTTCCACATGTGAGCTAAGAACCAGCATTGTTGTGCTTCACAGTTCTGAACTCTATTCACTTATGAAATGAATCTTTCTCGAGGTGACATATAAAATATGCAGGAATTAAAAACAGTAGGGCTACATTTGTGCCAAGATAGTTTAACATCTGTGGACACCCCACTTTTGGCACGCCTTCCCAATTTGCACTATACAGTTGCATAAGTTTAGCTGGAGCTACGTAGAAGTTACCATGTTGTGGTACTGGTTGAGCTGCTGCTACGTAGCCTCTGTCTGCTTGTAAAATGGAGTGAGGCTTATTCATTATTATTTTTTTAAAGACTGACCATGGAGTGCTTTTGGAGGGGGCTAGTTTCAAATGTGAAGTCAGCTAGCCATAAATTGAAGATGGCAAATTTAAGGACAATGCAGGTTCTATTGATAAGAACTCAGTTAATTTTTGTCATAATACAAGTGCAGGACCTGCAACAAACAGTTCCAATGTATCCCAAGCCTAGAACAGGAACTTTGTGGCAGTGTTTGGGATTTGCAGGAGAAATGTATTTATTTCCCACCCTTCTGAAACCTTCCTTCACTACTATATCATGCACAAGGGCTGGCATCTGATACTCTGGTCCAGGGGATAAAACAACAACTGTTTTAACTTGCTGTCTGTATTCCCAAAGTGAGACTTTCCAGACCTCCTAGGGCTGTCATAATTTCAGTGTTGGAGACCCCCAATGGAGGGATCCCATTTTGACTTGGATAAGCCCCAGATTTTGAATTTTTTAAATCTGAATTCGCCCAATTCAGCTTGAGACTTGTATGCACCCACTGCATACCCCTAGTACAAATCCATATATCTTGGTACAATTCCAGGCCCCTCCCTAAATTTGCTGAGAGTCTTCTGGCCCCAAATACCATTCCTGGTCTATTATTTCTTAGTAGCAAAGGCTGTGAGGAGGAATGAGAGAAGCTCTGTAGAACTCACTACATAGCAACAGCACTTTGTGATCAGTTTCTAGTAATTTCAAATGAAAATGGAAAACTTGGTTAGCAGCTAATTAAAAATTCTTGTATGTATCCTAGGTGTGAGTCAACTGAGCTAGTGGCCTGGTTCACATGTCACTTTAAACCATAGTTAAGTTAAAACACCTGAAATTGTGAGCACTTCATTCCTCTGCTGCTTCTACTATCTGCAGCTAAGCCGCAAGCTGGCTTAGTATATCATAGAATTGTAGAGTTGGAAGGGGCCAGAAGGATCATCTAATCCAGGGGTTGTCAACCTAGTCCAGGGGTCAGCAACCTTTTTTGGCCGTGGGCCGGTCCACTGTCCCTGAGAGCATGTGGTGGGCCGGACTATATGGGGGGGGGGGAATGAATGAATTCCTATGCCCCACAAATAACCCAGAGATGCATTTTAAATAAAAAGACACATTCTACCCATGTACAAACATGCTGATTCCCAGACCGTCTGTGGGCTGGATTGAGAAGGCGATTGGGCCACATCCGGCCCATGGACCTTAGGTTGCCTACCCCTGACCTAGTCTCTACCACCCACTAGTGGGCGTTTCAGGATTCTAGGTGGGTGGTAGGGGGTTCTACGGCACAAGCTGAATCCTCCTTCCATTGAGCACTGGTGGGCGGTAAGGAAATTTTACCATCAAGAAAGATGCATTAGTGAGCAGTAGGTATAAAAAGGTTGACTACCCTGATCTAGTCCAACCCTCTGCAATGCAGAAATAAGCAGCTGGCCCATACGGGGATTGAACTGGCAACCCTAGCATTATCAGCATCATGCTCTAAGCAACTGAGTTATCCAAGCTGTTAACTCCAAACCCAGGCTCATGGCTTGTTCTCCAACAGAGAGCTTTAATCAAGGTGTGTTAGAAATGAAGCCGGCGACTGGCACAGAAAAGGGGGGTGGAACTATTGACACAAGTCTTAGATGTCCAAGAATAAATTCAAAATCTGCATACAATTTAGGAATACAGTATAGATACTCTAGTACCAGATTTCTATAATGTAAGCTCTATTTACCTACCAGGAGTCATTTGAATGGTGGCCATATTGGCTCAATACCAGAAGTGCTAATTTAACTGTGTTGGGACTATGACCCCTGGATGGCTTCTGCAATTTGTGTCAATACGGATGAAAAAATTCTTGGAAAGAAATGCGTGTCCAAAGATGAATGACACTTGCAAAAGACCTACAACAATTCTAAATTTACTTGGCTTCATAAATCTTCACTCTTTGAAATATACTAGAGGCCTCTGCAGTAGACTAGAATTGAAATAACACTCAAGTAGAATTTCAAGATCATTTATTTAAATTTGATCTCAAGGATTTTCAATAGTACTTTCTCATGGTTAAGTAGACAAAACCTTGAAGTTCATGGATGCCATAATAGTTAACACCTGTTTCAACTTTGTCATGTTAGTTTTGGATAGGCGTTTTGCAGCCCCATATTGGCTGAAAATGAGAAGTGTGTGAAATGCAATATTGCATGATAACTGTGGAAGCCGCAAGAGTAAAGCTGAAAATACAAAATGCTTAACGTATATATTTGAATAGAAATAGATACAGTTTTCAGCACACCTGCCCTTTATATACAATAGACTGCTTTCTTAGGAAAAGCCTGATAGTCTTTACAAACGTTGTAACAGAAAAAAAATGCAAGGTCTGTTAAATTTCAGATGTTAGCAGGAGTCTGTGCGTGGGAGAAAATAGCTTGCTGTAAAGGCTTATGCCAGGGGTTGTCAATTTCTGAATTTTCGTGGTTAGCCTATTCACCAGACAGTGGTACAGAAGTATATTTTGTTACACAAACAAACCCCTTGGCAGTGCGCAGGCTTCATAGCCATGAGCAGAACAAAGTAAAGTAGAGTTTCTTTATATTATGGGGTCCGTATCCAGATCATCCCGTAAAACCCAGAGAGATTTAACATGGAATACTGCTCTAACTTAGCTCCATGGTGCAGCAGTAAAACTGCTAGCACATCTGCAAAGCTAAGCAGGGTCTGGTATGGTTTCAAATTGGATGGGGTACATTGTGTTGAGATTCCTGCATTGCAGGGGTTTGGACGAGATGACCCTCAGGGTCCCTTCCAACTCTAAGGTTCCATTAATTCCATGAATCCCTTAGTTCCTTTGAAAACAAATTCAATTTGCCACAGACGCCTGTTTTGGATGGATCATACAAAAAAAAAAAAACCCCATACGCTCAAATACTCTGCACCTGCCCATTGAGGGAAATAGGAAGCCCAGAGCACCTTTTCTTCAGATGCCCCTTCTATGAAGAGGCACGGAGGGAGATCCTGGACCCCATACTGGCAAGGTCAGTAGGCCTCCCGGAAAAGCAAATACAGTGGTACCTCGGTTTACAAACACAATTGGTTCCGGAAGTCTGTACTTAACCTGAAGTGTACTTAACCTGAAGCGAACTTTCCCATTGAAAGTAATGGAAAGTGGATTAATCCGTTCCAGACAGGTCCGCGGAGTACTTAAACTGAAAATACTCAAACCGAGGCATACTTAAACCGAGGTATGACTGTATACGACCGGCTCCTGCTAGGCAAAGACCAGAAGATAACCAGGACAGTCGGCAGATTCTGTGTCCAGATATGCAGACACAGACTTTCTCCTGAGAATAACCAGCCCATCCGAACGTCCCAAAATACGGTTCCCTGAGCAATCTAGGCCCAGTTCTCTGCAGCAGCTTTTAAGTTTTAAGGTTTAAGTTTTAAGTACTCCCATGCACATTGCATTTACAAATATCAATTTTATTGTTTTATGAGTGTCACATATATGTTATGTTCCTTGGAACTGTTCTTCCAAAGGGATTTTTATAAGAGCTGGTCTTTGACCGTAATAAAGTCGTCTTCTTCTTCTTCAATTTGCCACAGTAAAGTTTGGCATATTTGGTAGGGACCAGACATAAAATGGGCCTGGAAGGCTATACAGTGGTACCTCGGTTTATGAACACAATTGGTTCCGGAAGTCTGTTCATAAACTGAAGCGTTCATAAACTGAAGCGAACTTTTCCATTGAAAGTAATGGAAAGTGGATTAATCCGTTCCAGACGGTCGGCAGAGTACTTAAACTGAAGCGTTCATAAACTGAAGCGAACTTTCCCATTGAAAGTAATGGAAAGTGGATTAATCTGTTCCAGACGGGTCCGCGGAGTACTTAAACTGAAGCATTCATAAACTGAAGCATGGGTGTAATTGGTTCCGGAAGTCTGTTCATAAACTGAAGCGTTCATAAACTGAAGCGAACTTTCCCATTGAAAGTAATGGAAAATGAATTAATCCGTTCCAGCTGGGTCCACGGTGTTCATGAACCGAAAATTCATAAACCGAGGTGTTCATAAACCGAGGTTCCACTGTATTCTCACATTTGGAGGGCAATATTTACCCCAAGGACTGCCAGTTGATCCCTGTTGGCTTAGGCCAGGCTAGCAATTTGTTTAACTTTAATGTAAAAGGGCATAAGTGCTTGATAGATGAAGAGATACATGAATGTGCATCAAAGGGATTAGAATATAGTTGTGAGTAGCAGTCCCTGTGTATCGTTCTGTTGGGAATGTCTGTAATCTTTAGCTGTAATCACGTGTAAGTGATGGATGTTGCAATGTGTTTCTGGCTAAAGGCAGCAGTAATTTATTCTAATTAAATTGGAAATGTGCATAAAATCAAGGGAAGATAACTCAAAGCTATACTGTGCCAGTGTGTGTGAGAGATTGGTGGGCTCTATTAATTATTATAGGGTTGCCATATTTCAAAAAGTAAAAACCAGGACACCCTGAAAGTTGTTTTGGGTTTACTTGCCAAAGATCCAGAACAAACCGCCACCTTCTGGAAATCCCCAGACATCACATCCGCCTTTAAAATCCCAATAATGTCCGGGAAAATCCATACATATGACAGCACTAATAAATACTTGCCTGTTTTCAGTTGCCCCTGCATGCTCAGCTTGGTACAATAGCAAAGAGCTGCTTTCTTCCAAATTCCAATCTCTTTTTGCATTTAGGGTGGTAACTCTCCTCTCTTAAATGGCTATCTGCACCAGTAGATCTGAAACTTCAGTTCAGTAGCTACTGAACACTGTTAATGTTCCTCTGCATGGATAAAGTCTTGCCAAAATTCATTATATCTTGCTAGTCTTTTTTGTTATGTGTGGCAAAGTAGTATATTTTGAATAACAACAATAACTTTTGAGAGGTTCCTGGGTATTCCAGTGTCTAAACTCATGTCTAGAAAACTCAAATATTTTCAGTCCAACGCTATGCTAGCCTGCCTCCTCTATCCCCTAGCAAGTTTTAAGTTGAAGTTGGCACTGGTACCTGAGATCATGAACTTTTCCTGCTTTTTAGCATATGTACCATGGGTTTCAGTGTTATCATAGCATTTGCTAGAAAAGCTGCTTTTCCCACTCTGAAGAACAACTAGTTAGTCCTAGTTTGTCATTAAAATAATCACCAATGGTCAGTAACCGCAACTGTTTTATAAAGCATATTGGAATTGTTTGGTAAATTTCATTTTCAAAACGAGATGATCAAAAGGAGCATCTTGGAAACTGTATCTTTATGGTTAAATAAAGGGGCCAAGCTGTGTGAGTGATGTGTAACAGAATACTTTCAAATGTGCAGACACACTTGGTTTGCTCATTGAAGGAAGTTCAAAGACTGGCATATTTTAGATGAAAAAGCCAAAGTAAAACATTAGATTACATCTAGCCCTAGGCTAAGATCCAAAGAACCATGCTATAATTTCTGTGCACCCTAGGCAGTTTTAGGCTTCAGTTCATTAAATTAAAGCCCTCTGTATAGAAAACCATAGTTGAAACTGAGTGGACCGTAGTTGAAAGGCAGCTTCTGTGACAATGCAGTCATTGCGGTATGCTGTTCAAAAAAAGTGGGAAAATACCACTGAGCAAATACTAAGTAACTTTTGGGATCCCCACCCTGGGCTTGAAGAGATGCAGGCTACCTGCCCAGATCTCTATAGGCATGTGAATCTGTTAGAGAGCACCAGTTTTAGTGCAATAGAGAAACCAAGCATGCTTCTCGAATTTAAATGACCATATCCAAAAAGGTTGAAAATGAGCTGAACTAGCTGTACACAGGGGCATATATGCCATTTGCTTTATGAAATGAGACTATCCAATTGCATTTTGGATCTTGATCTTTCCCACCATGACACCCTTTTCAATAATCTTTCCCCACTGACAGTGCATTACTTCTTTGGAAAGGCATTTCCTCCACGTTAAGTACAAGGGAATATGGCAGAAATCGAAGTCTTTGTTAACCACCACGCATCCTGCGGTACATTCTGCTTTTCACCCCAACCATATTTTGCATAAAGGAGGTTGCCAGCATATGTGCAGGATTAATTGCTGTGCAAAAACTCTTCTGCTTCCAGACAGAATTGGTTCCCATTTTTAGCAGCACTGCCAGAGTGACTTTTTAAAGGAAATTCTCATGATGGATGGGTTGCAACCCTTGTTAAACTGGGGGTCAACAGTGCTTTAAGTATGAAAGCACCCAAGGAGAGACATAACCAGAATTGCCTTAAGCTGAGATAAAATCCATGTATGTAGGAAAATGCTACATGACATGACAGGTGTTGCATATGTTTAATGGTGTGTCATTTTATTTTCAGCTGCTGCTGAAGGAAAAGGCAAAAGTGGAGAAGACTTTTTTCAGAAGGTAAGCAAAACTGCACTTAGTCATCTGTCTAACAGTATTACATGTATCACTATAATTGAAGGCATGGTGATTGATCTTTTAAGTCACTTATCTCTGGAGCATTGACCATATGGTGTGTGGTGCAGTGGTTAAGAGCGACAGACTCGTAATCTGGGGAACTGGGTTCGCGTCTCCGCTCCTCCACATGCAGCTGCTGGGTGACCTTGGGCTAGTCACACTTCTCTGAAGTCTCTCAACCCCACCCACCTCACAGGGTGTCTGTTGTGGGGGAGGAAGGGAAAGGGGATTGTTAGCCGCTTTGAGACTCCTTAGGGTAGTGATAAAGCGGGATATCAAATCCAAACTCTTCTTCTTCTTCCTATACATGTATGCCTGTGCATTTAGTCTCCATTGCAATTTTCAGGTGTAGTGAGGAATAGGAATTCGGAACTGGATTAACCAAGCCTGGTGTAAATACACTGAGTCTCGCCTTTCTGCCCTTGCTCGGAGAACAGAGAAGTCATTTCTAGCTGAAGCTACCGGTAGAGTTGGGTTGGAGAATAAATGTTTCAGATCTGGATCAGGATTAGTCAGCCCTTTCACTCTTTTCCAAAATGTGATGCTGTTAAAAGCTAGTATTTAAACATTAGAATTAGCTTCTGATATGAATGATCAGGGAGGGGTAATTTCTGCATTTAAGGGGTTTGTCTACATCTTTTTATACTTGTAGGTTTTCTGAAGTATTTGAAAGGCATTCTTTCCTTTAACACACAGGCAAGGGAATTCTGAGGGTTAATTTTAAATGAAAGCACAGCTTTGCAGTTATGCAGTAGGTAGGTTTAAGAACATTTGTTCGCAAACTCTGGCTTTGCAAACTCTGGCTTGGCTTACAAGTCAGCCATGATTTGTGGTTTCCACTCACCCTTTCCCCTCTTCCAAAGGGGATCTCTCAAAAAGCTTAACATGAGAACAGCCCCACCCCCTCAATCCATTCATTTGACGAGTATTGTTTGTGAGACTGTCTCTCTCCACCTGATAGTATGTTTCAAACACGCTTACAGAAAAAGATTTTCAGAGTTCAGAACTTTTATTTTGGTATGTAACATTCATCTACAGTTAAAAATAGAAACGGCCATATTAAATTGTGGCTGTACTGTGGCAGTTTTACTCAGTTATTCAACACATACTTATCCTAATACAGTGCAGAGACAGCCTTAACACTTCACTAAGTTTGGAACCCTGCTCTTCTTTCATGACATTGCATAAGGCTGGTCTATTGAAATGCAACAATTTTGTGATGCATCAGTGATCACATTTGTTCAGGATTTTCATATGTTACAGATGCACTTGAGGTCAACCTCGAATACCCTAGAGCAGTGTTCCTCAACCTTGGGCCTCCAGCTGTTTTGAAACTACAACTCCCATCATCCCCGGCCACTGGTCCTGCTAGCTAAGGATGATGGGAGTTGTAGTCCCAAAACAGCTGGAGGCCCAAGGTTGAGGAACACTGCCCTAGAGCATTAGTTGAACCATTCTGTTCAGCTGAGATACATTGGGCTGAATCCAGAGTGAACTAGTTGAACTTTGGTTCCATTGAAGTCAACTGCAGACAAGCAGGTCATGAGTGAAACTTCCATTGAAGTTTCCATTGAAATTAGCCCCAACATAACACACTCTGAATCCATTCCATTCTCTCCAATGTCAGGGACAGTCAGTGCTGTGCGGCAGGTAAACTTTTAGGCAGGGGACTTAGAATCCTACTTTCTTCTTTCCTGCTTTTCATTATTGGGTTTCAGTATGATAAACATAGGGATGCGGGTAGCACTGTGGTGTAAACCACTGAGCCTTGGGCTTGCCGATCAGAAGGTTGGCGGTTCAAATCCCCGCGATGGGGTGAGCTCCCATTGCTCGGTCCCAGCTCTTGCCAACCTAGCAGTTCAAAAGCATGTCAAAGTGCAAGTAGATAAATAGGTACTGCTCCGGCGGGAAGGGAAACTGCTCTGGTTTTGCCAGAAGCGGCTTAGTCATGCTGGCCACATGATCCAGAAAAACTGTCTGTGGACAAACATTGGCTCCCTCGGCCAGTCAAGCGAGATGAGTGCCGCAACCCCAGAGTCGTTCACGACTGGACTTAACTGTCAGGAGTCCTTTACCTTTTTTATGATAAACATGATAGTGTCAATACACATGGTTAATGTTGTAGGTTGGCAAGGAGAGATGTAGGAGATAGCATTTTTCACAGCAGCCCCCTATTTCTTCTATGTTGTTTTGCCCATTGAGGTAGGTGGTGGTGGCGGCTGAGCTTTACAGGTGAGCAGCAGAAGCTGAGAGATAAAAAAATTACCTTGGGACCACCCTGGGAGTTTGATAGTGTTCAGTCCTGAACCCATCTCTTCCAGGCTCCCAACTACAAATCTCTCTACCCACTCTTGTCAGCTGCTGTTTATGGATGTTGGTTTTTAAAGCTACTCATATTACATAATACATTCAAACAGATTTTAGAGATCCATTGCTTGTGGTTAGCTGACATTGCTAGGCAGGAATGTTTGTTGTTCATCTGTGGGTTACAGGAAAATACAAATTTGTTCAAGAAGCTTGCATTTTGAAGATTATGAAATGGCAAAGTTTTTGTAGGGAGCGCTCGGGTATGTCCTTCAAGAATTTTAGAACAGTTCTTTGGGTAATTGCTCATGGTCTTCTTGCTGTCTTGTTTGCAGAGCTTCCTTCAGTCTGTTTAACTTCTCATGTGAAATAGTCAATTTTGTGGAGAGAGAAGTTGCAAAGAATGGAAAAGGAGTAAGGAGGAGGAAATACGATACAGTGGCTTCAGGCAACAATGCCCAGTTGTTGTTTCCCAAACTGGAAACTCTTTCACAAGGGGCACTTACTTGGAGAAATGACTTGTGAAGTAGGGAGGGGAGCCTTTGCTTGTTGTGCAAGAAAGAAAGAAGTGGGGGCATCATACTCAGTTTTGTTTATTTCTCATGAGGATAGTGGTTGTTCAGTTTGGTTTCCTGTAAGTCTGAGAAAGACACTTCAGAATCGAGAGAAATGGAGGCAGCATAACAAGAAGCCAAAAATAATGGATGCTCACAGATAACTGCATTATTTTCTCATCATTTCTGGTGCGGGCTTAAAGCTTAGATAAAGCTCTGAAAAACACAATGAGAATATGATAACCAGATGTTGCAGATGTGTATCGTACAAGTGCATGCACCAGAGCTTTGAGTGGCTGGCCACATAGAACACTTGGGGGACCATCCCAGGTTAGTTGCTGTGGCATATGTGGAGACAGCCCTTGGAATAACATGAATTCAACTGATACATTCAGGAAGATGAGTCATATTGATCTATGCCACCTTGCTGCTAGAGTGCTTCCATGTCTTGACTGATTTTGTGGCTTTGTTTCATGAGTATTCACAGGCACTGCTTTATACCAAGACACTTCTGTAAGTGTCTTGATGCTTATTTTGGTGACCATCACTGCCTCCTGGGGAAGTGAGTCCCACAGTTTAGCTATGTGCTGTGTGAAGAAAAACTTTCTTATTGCATTGATGTTTCTGGCTTTAATGCAGGACAGAATGGGTTATTTTCAGTTTGTTTATATATAAAAAAATTACTACTATATAATAAAAAAAATCAAGGCAGTTTAAAACAACTATATACAATAAAATCTATGTAAAAATAATAATATACAGAAAGATTGTCTACTTAATGGCATGGAAAGGTTTTCAGCAGGCCCCCGACTCCAAGTTTGGATGCTGCCAGATTAACCCACACACATTTGGGATAATCACGTGACCGTGTTCGGTATTTGCCAGGCACCAGGTACATTTTGCACCTGGCTACCAGCCACTTGTGACCAAGTGCCCGGGCACCTGGATAGTGCCTGACACCACCACCATCTGGAGGTACATGTCTGGGGATCCTTGGATCTTGACTGCTTTCACACACTAGCAACGCATCCTGTAGAATTCTACCTGCTATATTTTATCTGCAGAAGCAGAATGAATTTTAGGAACCAAAAAGTCATATTGAAAAATGCAATTATCAAGCTGTCTAGCCTAAAAACGGTAACTAGGCATTCCATTTTAGCGACTGTAACCCTGGTTTAAGAAGCCTTTTGGTACCTAGCTTATATACCTGAGTTTCTAACATGGCGTGTGACACACTCACACAGCATAGGGGTGAATAGGGTCCAATTTCCCAGAGGCAGCAACAGAGAACATCAGATTTCTCAAGCACACCACAAGAGCAAGGAAAAAAGCCTTCATGGAGGGGGAACGATAATTAGGCTGCATTTACTTTGATTTTTTTTAAAGGCCAACTTGTTTCTAACATCTAATTTATTGATACTTTTAGTATTTCTTTATGTAAACTGTTTAGGGGTTTTGATGCTAAAGTGGTATATAAATCCGGTTCAATGTTACTTATTCTCAGACCTGACCTATTAGTTTCCTCTTTTTTTATGCTATTAGTGGTCAGTGGTCAGTGGTTGGCTTTCCTGATTTAGAAATTGAGTGAATTAGGTTGGGCACATTGCACCATCTAGAGCCACTTCACAACAAAACTTCATCAGAGTGAGTCTCATGGTTGCATGGAAAATGCACACACATGAAGAAAGAAATGTGTTTATGTGTGGTTTCATTCACCCGTCCGTGCGTCCCATTTCTCTGATGCTTCTGTAACTGTTAATTTCTACATGAGTTGAGCTTTCACATGATGTAAGAGCCACTTCAGGAAAATGAACAGAATATAGTGCATGTTCAGTGCTCATTTCCATGTTACTTGTTCCCAAGAAAATGCTTATTAAAAAAAACACCATTTGCTGTCCCCTTAACCCAGAAAACTATTGGAGCAAAGTAATGAAATTTGGGTGCCATACCAGTTCTTTTCTGCTGTTTTCATGAGGGAACAGAAAGATGCATGTGCCGAAAGGGTGTGGGAGTAGTGACATTGTACAGTGGTAGTCGTTGTTGTGTCATACCGCACCCACTGGTGTGAATGAAATTTAGTGTGACATGCTGGTATATTGCTTAAAAAGCCAAAGTTCCATAACACACCAGGTACTGCAGTGTGAAAGGAACATTAGGAAATGGGACAGAAGCACGAGCTTCATCAGGAACGCTAATGCAATATTCCCCATGTCTGAATGTTGCCCATGCAATCTGTCTGCAATAACAATGAGGATGAATTGAATGAGCAGGAATAGTTGTCTCTCTGTGGTGTGTGTGTGTGTGTGTGTGCGCGCGCACACACACACACACACACAACCCAATGTAGTGGCTGACAAGGATTTTCATGAGCCTGATCATTCAGTGTATTCATTTCTGGGGCCTGCGTAACAATATACAGCATTTTTAGTAGATATTCGGAAGCCATTTTAATGTGCAAAGCTCCTTTGTATCTAACTTGCCTAGATATTCTAGTGGATTTTATATGTGGGGATGTAGATTAAGCCAGACGTCTGAATCACTTTGTTTAGCAGCAATCATTTGGTTTTGTTTAAGTTTATAAAGCTTAAGCTGCTTAAAATAATGTGTTGAAATGATTGTAGTGGATGGAAATCTGACTGGCTGAATGCTGAGCAGACATGCTGCTTCACAAGAGCCGCTAATGACTCCTTTCAGAGCTAAATCAAATGCTAATCTGGTTCATAATATACTGTGCCAAACCCAGGCTAGTAAAACTATGAATTAGAAACTCTCTTGGATATGAGAACTCTGTAACTTACCCAACCGGCTTAAACCCTGTTTATGTAGTTGCCTTAAATAGTCTTCTATATGGAGTGTGCTCTGCCCTGGCTTCCAAATCAGTTCGTTATGGAGGTGTTGTGCAGCATTACCTGGGGTAGGATTTGGCAGTGAATCCTGAGGATTGCATGTTTCCACCTGTCATCCTAATGTGCAAATGCTCACTGCAACTGGTCTCCCAGGTCCTAGTCCAACACTGTTAACCACTGAACCACCTCTAACTCTCACCACTTCCAGGCCTGCTAGCCAAGATCAGGTTCCCAACTTACTTGCAAGCAAGAGCATAAATGTGAGTTAAACTTCCCCTCAAACTCTTCCAGTTTTTTTTTAAAGGTTGCATCCTGAAAAGGTCAGACACAGAATATCTTGGCCAACTTAAGTATACCCAAAGGTTTTACGTGATGAAAAATAATGAAGTAATCTAGTTTATCCTACTTTCTGCACAACACTGAATTGTTGTTCCTTGATTCAAAGTAACTGTGATCCACTCCCATCTGTGCATTGGAAATGGGCCTGTGTTAGCATTGGCTCTGTACTAAAAACCTTTCAAGATATCCGTTTAAACTTTTAAAATCTCAACTCTGATTTCATTTATCCAAGTGCATCGCTCTCGTTTGCAGCTCACTGTGTCGTCTTCATGTTTGGGAATGGTAGGCAAACATGTTGGCAGTGTAGTAGCTGTTCCATAGATGTGGGCAGAAGAGCTCACTCAAGTGCTTATGCAACCACTGACTAACGTGAAGGCAATTTTGCACTTGCATCAGTGAAGAAGATGTGTATTTAAGAATGAATTTATAACATGCATGTTCATTCAAAGTTTAAGTTCATAGCCACTGAAAATTACCCATGTCATTTCCTCATGTACTCTTAAACTCAGGAACAAAGGAATGTCCAGGTGCCATTTTTTCCTCCATGGAGTTGTTGTTGTTGTTATTTCTTTTCATTTCATTAGTATACTGCCTTATAGTTTAAAGAAAAAACATCTCAGAGCAGTTTACAACACATTAAAACATCAAACAAAACAATCTAGAATAAAACAAATTCAAGCGTCAAGGAAAATATTTCAGATCCTTCTCCAAATGACATTTTGCTTTCCCCATATTTATTTTCCTACCTAGTTTATAGAGCTGCCCCATAGCAGAAGTACTCTAGGTAGCCGGTGTGGTGTAGTGGTTAGATGTCAGACTAGGACCTGGGAGATCAGCCGTGAAGCTCACTGGGTGATTTTGGGACAGTCACAGCCTCTTAACCTACCTCACAGGATTATTGTAGGGATTAACCTGTGAAAGGGGTGAACCATGTACTTATTGGAGAAGAAAGTGGGATATAAATGCAGTGAATAAACCCTTCTGCTTACTTGCTTAAGAAAGCTGGAGGGGCCAGCCAGGTGGAGATGTCAGTTGCCAACCTGGCATCCGGAGATCTCCCATGTGGCAGAAGCTGGACTCGTGCCAGTAGCAAAAAGTACCTAGCTAATTTCTAACACCGCTTTCAACTGCTATCATCCCTGACCATTGGCCGTGTTGACTTGGAACTGATGGCGGCTGGAGTCCATGTGAAGGGTCTTAGGCTAGCCAGCTTACTGACGTAAAAGGTTTCTGCTCACATAGATCCTCTAACAGCGTATTTTAGCACGCCGTAAAATGGTGCCCAACTTCTTGGGGGTTGTCAAATGTGATATACTCAACATGCTGCTAGAAAACCTTTGTGTGGACCCCAGCTGGCATGGAAGTAACCACTGAGAAGGTCGCATTTATGCCAGTTGGGCAGATAGGAAGTATTGCTCTGCCAGCCTATTTATTTCAAACAGTTTAAAATTTTGGAAGTCAGGACCTGTGCATGCTTCCATCTCTTGTCTATCAGCTGAAATCCCACAGAGGCCTGAAGGACTTCACATTCCAACTTAATTCCACTGGATTTCTTATTTCACATCTGGGTTTGGGAATTCTCGGGAATAGGAAGCATGTCATGGTAGAATTTCACTCGTTTGGAAATGGTCTTCCATCTGCGATTTATTATCCCATGGCAGCTGAAATCCATACAAAGCAAAGTGTACTAAGCCTTGGCTGACATTTCTCCCTTTTTCCACATGGCACCCTGCTCTGGAAATAGTGGCTTTAAAGAATTCTATTGATATAGGCAGTAGAAATAAACACGGACTATGGGATTTTTAGGGTATGTGTTTAAAAGTTTTTGCTCTAATGGGCCAGCAAAGGATGCACCTGAAATTTCTTTAATTGTAACTACAGTCATATGTTCTTGCAACTGTGGTACTGGAAACTAGATTTTATTTTTAGGCCAGCATTCCCAAATTCAAACAGCTGAGTTTGAGTCTTCCCTGCTGTTTTTTAAAAGTAGGAGGATTGGGTCTCTGCAAATACAGAAAACAAATATTGTAATGCCGGGGTGGGGGTGGGGGACCCACCTGGAATTGGTTTGTCATAATTTCCATTAAAGCTATATTTGGTTAATCTTCAGACATCTGATTGTCTTGGTATTCCTTGGTAACATGTTAGCAGTTCGAAACTACCAGATATTGCTCCTGTCAGCAGTAAAGTACAGAGGGTAACGTATTTTAAACTGATTTTTTTGTTGTCCTTTTAACAGATTATGGAAGAAACAAACACTCAGATTGCTTGGCCATCCAAGCTGAAGATTGGTGCAAAATCAAAGAAAGGTAAAATGTTTTGTAAGATCATGGTAATTTGGATGCACATTTTATGATAGTCACAATGAAACCAATCTACATAAGTATGTAAAGGTGTGCTGAATTCATTGTATCTAAAAAGTATACTCTGCCTGTTACCTGTTTGGTTGCCTTTCAAGATTTGCCAGCACCTATTCTAGAGCCTGTAAATGCTGCAAATTCAGCTTCATGTGTATGGCCTAAATCTCCAAGGCATTTTAGTACTTATAAGCACTAGTTTGTAAAAATTGGTTGCTAGCCTCTCCACCTAGTGATGATACTGACAAAGGTGTTGAATACCTGAGAGCTGAATACTACAGAAAAGCTTAACCTTTTTAGTAGTACTTCAAGGTCGTTAACATGCTATGGTGACTACTGAGACGTCAAGACTTTCATAATAATATCAAACATTAGAATCATCTACTGTGTTCTAGTGATCTAGGACGCCAAACCTCTTAATGCTAGAAAGTAGGATGTGTGGGTGAGTGAAGCAGAAGATTGTGCCATAGCTGGCTCCTGCTAGTGCTTCATGATTAAATACCACATTATGAGCAAGCTTTTGGTCCTCTTCAGACAGTACAGTGGTACCTCTACTTACGAATTTAATGCGTTCCGAACGCACATTTGTAAGTCAAAAAATTTTTTTAAGTCGAATCCCTTAGGAATGCATTGGGAGAAAAAATTCATAAGTCGAAGCAACCCTATCTAAAAATACGTAAGTAGAAAAAATCCTATCTAAACCACATCCAAGATGGCGGGCGGAGCTCCATTCGTAAGTAGAAACATTCGTAAGTAGAGGTACCACTGTACTTTCCAAGAACAGGAATCAGATTTTTAAAATCCAGCTATTATTCTGTGGCCGGAGTGGTAGTGTCTTTTCAGCTGCAAGCTTGCAGACGTGTTTTTATAGTTGAATGCAGACAGATGTGCACATCAGACTATTCAGTAACCTCGGGGATTACGCTGCACTGACAGGACGTAAGGGGCAGTGTTCAACTAAATAGTGGCATTAGTGCAGGGATTAGCATGAGTGCAGTGGTATTCCCGCCCCTGGTTCCGCAAGCTACTCTGCAGGATTGGGGGTTCCTCAGGGTATATTTAGGGGCATGTGAGCAGGAGGAGGAGAGAATGTTCTGTTGTGAATAAATCCTTGTGCTGACAGAACATTTTGCTTAGCACTATGTTAAATACAGCCCATATATTTTCCTGTAAATATGTATTCACATGAGTTTTTGTAGAGAGAGAATGAAGGTGCAGTGATGGGCCATTCTAAGAAAAAAAACATCTTTTGCTGTTCAGACTTGAATAAAAATGGTTACTGTACCCCCCCCTTTATTTGTGTGCAAAAAACGTACTTAAATCAATGTCATCTTTGAAATCAGTGTAGTTCCATGTCTTCATGTGCTGTTAATTAATCATTATGTTTTTGGGGAAACTGGGCAAGAACAAAGTATTATTATTATTATTTATTTATTTATTTATTTTAAATCGAAATTGAGTAAATTATAACATTGCCTATGTGCAAGCTGCTTATTTGCTTTATACATACAAAAGGTTTGTTAGGTTGAAAATGAAATGGCTCAATCTGATTTTTCAGTCGCATCCAGGAAATCACAGACAACATTTATATTTTGACTTTTTTATTTTGAAAACTTACGTCCAGCATTTCATCACTAGCAAATAACAGAGCAGCTAACGGCATTGAAACAGTTGGAGCAGCACCAAAATGGCATTAAAAAATGCTATAACAAAATCAGGTGTCACAGCAGATCATTCCCGAAAATTCAGTTCATTAGCAGTAAAACAAAAAAAACAGCAATATTTCTGTCCAGCTTCTGCGAAGCATCTCTTTAAAGCAGGGTTACTCAATCTTGGGTCTCCAGCTGTTGTTGGACTACAACTCTCATCATCCCTGGCTAGCAGGAACAGTGGTCAGGGGTGGGGTGGTGGGAACTGTAGTCTAAATGCAGCTGGAGACCCAAGTTTGGGAAATCCTTCTTTAAAGGAATCAGAGTCTTCACTTGGGGTTGAAAGCTGGTGGTGATGGGGCCATGCAGGCATCCCTAGTGGAAGCATTTGGAATATAGGAATCTGCCTTAGACCACTGGTCTATCCAGTTTGGTATTGGCTGCACTAACTGGCAGTGGCTTTGCAGCATTTCTGGCAGTTGTTCCCAGCCCTACCTGAAAACGCTCAAGGATTAGATCTTTCACATGCAAAGCTCTGCCATTGAACATCATGAACACTCTGTTCCTCATGTGAAACCTAAGAAGCTGGGGACAATTAGAGCAGTTGTTGAAAGCATATTTTGAGAGAGCACATTATGGTAGAAGGTCCATTTGGGGATTAAAGGTGACCAGCGCCTTGACTGAACCTGGAAATGAATAGGAAACCAATTGAGACTATAAACAACGAGAGTGATGTTTGGCTTCATTGTTTGGGACCAATTGACGGTACTGGGCTCTTTTTCAAGAGCATCCCCACCCAGAGAGTGTTGCAGTAGTCCAGTTGGAGGTTACTGAGGTATGAATTGGCCACCCTGTTCTTCTTCTTCTGTCAGTCTTTTTTGTTTACACACATACTACTACTACTAATAGAAGGGACCCAGGTGGCGCTGTGGTTAAACCACTGAGCCTAGGTCTTGCTGATCAGAAGGTCGGCGGTTCGAATCCCTGTGACGGGGTGAGCTCCCGTTGCTTGGTCCCAGCTCCTGCCAACCTAGCAGTTCGAAAGCATGTAAAAAAAATATGCAAGTAGATAAATAGGAACCGCTACAGCGGGAAGGTAAACGGCGTTTCCATGTGCTGCTCTGGTTTGCCAGAAGCGGCTTTGTCATGCTGGCCACATGACCTGGAAGCTATACGCTGGCTCCCTCGGCCAATAATGCGAGATGAGCGCGCAACCCCAGAGTCGGTCACGACTGGACCTAATGGTCAGGGGTCCCTTTACCTTTACCTTTACCTTTACTACTAATAATAGTGGTTTACATTTCTGCTCCCCAACCTATAGTGGATAAATCATTTCCCATTCCCCCTTTAACTTTTATTACGCGAATCTGTAAAGCCTCGGCAAGAAATTTGGATGTTCTAAAAGATATGTACCTCTCCACATCACACAACAAAAAACAAGTCTTTGCAAGAGACGACCTTCCCTTCTGCGATCTTAACCATGGGTGGATGTAATTGTTTGGAAGGTTGTTATAAAAAGGGCCTTCAAGGAGTACATGAGTTAGGTCTGCAACTGTTATCCTTCCATATGAAGCCGCTTGTTCATTTGGTGGGAAGTGGTTATTGTCATCCAGTTTGATGTGAAAGTGAAAGATTAGTTGGTAATCACATTAATAAATTATTGCAGCGCTTCTCTTTTATAAGAACAACCAGATGTGCATGTGTCACAGAAGAGTGTGGACATTGGCATATAAGATGCATAGGTGAATAGTGGTGACATCTGTGGGAATTATATAGTTTGGAATTTTACATAAAGGGCACCTAGTGCTGGGCTTGCATGTTGACTCAATCATTGAAATTCAGGCTGGGGATATTTTAGGCCTGTAATGTTCATCCACTAGTCTATAAAACCTTTTAATTGATTAAAGGGGTATCCCAATTTATTAAAAATGGTTTTTTTAAAAAAAGTTTAATATTCAAGGGTATTCCACCTTAGAGTGGAGACTGTGCTCTCTAAGATGATGCAGGCTGTAACATGTGTAAGCATAATCTAAAAACAGTGTTATTTCCTTTAAATTTGATCATATTCAAATATATGCAAGGTTAATAAGATTGACTAGGATGTCTTTTCCCCCGAGATATTTTGTGTGTGTGATGAATGAACAGAAAAGACAAAACCTGTTTCCTTCCAAATGTACACAATTCTTAGACTCATTTTTCAATATTCAAGCTGAAGCGTCTTAACAGTTAATGTCTGCATAAAGACCTCCCCACCTGTTCAGAGAGAACCCATAAATTTAAAGCCAATTTATTGTTTTGTGTCTTTTTTGTAGTGACTTCTTGTAGTAAATACCTTTTTCTTAAGGTTAGATGGTTGGCTGAGAATCTCTAGAACAAGCAATTTTAGTTGTTGTTTTTTGCAGTCATCTATTTTAAAGAATTGTATGCTATTCATCTCTAGGTGTTTTTTTAAAAAATATGACCCTTTCTGTTGGATCATTCTTTATTTCTAAATGTCAAGACTTTGTCTACCTAGGGGGCTAACATATACAGAATCCAGTTCTGTAAAATGATTCTTTCCAAAGAATTTGGCAGCTTGAGCAGAGTTAAGTGAAGGGTTTTTTGGGGGGGGGGGGTTAAAGGAAATTGCTGGATTCACTTAACCACTGAATTTGCTCTCAGTATGGTTCATGGCACTGAACTCGCACTGTAAATACGTGACAGTATAGTGATGCTGCAACATGGTCTTCACAGCATAGTGTAGTGTTTGGAAATATGTGTGTGTGTGTGTGTGTGTGTGTGAACACAACACACAGGTTGCGTCATGTTATGAAAGCCACTTTGCATTTGAAAACATTTGGGCCACCAGCCTTGGATAGAAATCAGGGGGTATGATAGTCAAAGATGGATGGACGGAGGAGGGATGATTGTGAACCATACTTGCCTCAAATCCAGTTTTCATTCTTGGTCCGATCCAGTTGGATTACTGTTTCCCTAACATCCTAACTTGATTCAGAACAGAAAACTCTTCCTTGATGCACATCCTCACATTGACTTTCTTATCCTCTCTTGGCCAAGACTCTCAACACTTAAAAAAATCCATTTCATAGCTGTGTGTTAGGGAAGGCCGAAGTTTGCCGAGAGGAGCATGTTACTTACCAGTTTCTCCCTTTCCACCCCATCCCCTCTAAATACAACCACAATGAAAATATTCCTGTGATACTTATTTCATCTGTAATTTGTAACAAAGTTGTCTTTACAATTCAAGGAATGGTGAGAAGATGGGTTGCATAAGTGAAGTCTGAACAGTAAGCATGTCAATGGGGAAATGATTTAAAGGGTTTTGCCCTTCCTGGCAAATAGAAATAGAAAAAATAATTAGCTGTAGTTAAAGACAGTTGCTTTATACTCTGAAATATGAGTTTGAATTTCCTCTATTGTTTCCTGTGTCATACTAAGTGCATAGTAAAGTATAACTCTTTTACTAAACAATTGGTTTCCTTCCCCCCCCCACTGTTGGTGAGGTTGACGGCTAGAGGCAGTTGTGGCTGCTTTTCATCACTGGATCAACTTACCGCCAGGCTGCTTTTTAAGCCTCTCTAGTGCCTTGTTGATAAGCCTGGAAAACAACAAAACCCACTCCTAATAAAATGCCCTACTTTAAAAATGCATACTTGTAAATACTTTACCTTTACAAATACTGTGTTTGGATTCCCCTGTCCTGCAATAATGCTTAGCGAGACAAAGGAGATGTCAACCCTACATACAAAGATCAGCTCGGACATTGGCAGTGGGGAACTGAGTAGTCAGTGTAATATTCAAGTCATTTCCTGTTGGGCATTTGAACTCACAAGATCATAGGCCAGGCACCCCCAAACTTCGGCCCTCCAGATGTTTTGGACTACAATTCCCATCTTCCCTGACCACTGGTCCTGTTAGCTAGGAATCATGAGAGTTGTAGGCCAAAACATCTGGAGGGCCGCAGTTTGGGGATTCCTGTCATAGGCATTAGGTTAATTGCTTGTATCCTTAACTCTGTACTATTTCTGTTGCAAATGACAGCATTCTTTTTGCACCTTTGCTGCAGATTTATGGGATTTTGATCTGTCCTCCAGAATAGCATATTTTTAAAGAGGGGGGGGGGGGTGAAGAGGGAGACAGATAAAAATAAATGCCACAATAGTTACCACTCACAGCAGTGACCCTCAGAGTAACTTCCAGTTAATAAAAGAATTTTGGACTACTCTTAGATTTCCGGTTGATGGTGGGATAATTTTGTGTCTAATCCTGGCAGGAAACTGGTCCACATTGTCTAATATGGAGATTGCCTGAATAATGAGCTGGTGTGTTTTGTTTATTTATTCAAATACAGTGGAACCTCGGTTTATGAACACCTCTGTTTATGAATTTTCGGTTTATGAACAGCGCGGACCCATCTGGAACGGATTAATTCACTTTCCATTACTTTTAATGGGAAAGTTCGCTTCAGTTTATGAACGCTTCAGTTTATGAACAGACTTCCGGAACCAATTACACCCATGTTTCAGTTTATGAACGCTTCAGTTTAAAAGTACTTCGCGGACCCGTCTGGAACGGATTAATCCACTTTCCATTACTTTCAATGGGAAAGTTCGCTTCAGTTTATGAACGGTTACTCCGCGGACCGTCTGGAATGGATTAATCCACTTTCCATTACTTTCAATGGGAAAGTTCGCTTCAGTTTATGAACGCTTCAGTTTATGAACAGACTTCCGGAACCAATTGTGTTCATAAACCGAGGTACCACTGTATTCCTATACAGTGGAACCTCGGTTTACGAACGCCGCGGACCCATCTGGAATGGATTAATTCACTTTCCATTACTTTCAATGGGAAAGTTTGCTTCAGTTTATGAATGCTTCAGTTTATGAACAGACTTCCAGAACTAATTACACCCATGCTTCGGGTTAAGTATGCTTCCGGTTGAGTATTCCGCGGACCGTCTGGAACAGATTAATCCACTTTCCATTACTTTCAATGAGAAAGTTCGCTTCAGTTTATGAACAGACTTCCGGAACCAATTGTGTTCATAAACCGAGGTACCACTGTACTGTCATTTCAGGGGAGGAAAAACCAGAGTGGCAGAGGGCAGATCTTCATGTACCCAGATCCCTAGACAATTCTTTAAAAAAGGCCTTCCAAGATTAGTGGTGTGGTGTGTGTTCGTGTGTGTGTGGTAGTGTAGAGATTGTGGGAGGGTAACCTTCCAAGGAGTTAGTTTTTCTGCTCTCCACATTAAATGGGAACTAACGCTTATAGTGAGATAATATCACATGAGCTCAACAAGCAGGTTTTGAGTTTCCCTACATCTGAGATGATCTCATTATTTTGCGTTTATGAATGATTATCCTCCTTTGTGTTTAGGCTTGTGTTTCCAAGCCCCTTAAAAAGGAAGGGCATTGCTTATTACTTTGACCAGAAATGAAATATCACAAGGCAACGGCAGCTGTGAAAACAGTCTAAACTGTGCGTCTGTAGTCTTATCTCCCGTGCTTTTACTGCATGCTTACCATGTGTCTCTTAGTTTCCATAGCTACTTGCTAAGCAGCTCGGTCCTCTGGCTTGGTATGCCCTGGTGTCAGGCAGAACCCTCTGATGGAAGGAGAATTTGAGATGAGTTGCTTTGTTGAGGCCTGTGTGCTTTTGTCAGCAAGAGTTTTATTTAAAGCGTTTTTCTTAAGTTTTTGGTTCCCAAGATATAAAGTATAGGTTCGATTTTTATTATTCGCCAAGGCGTGTGTGTATGTGTGAATCTTGGCATTTAGATGTTGTTTCCTCACTGGTCCCCATGGCGACTGTACTGCTCATAACTATTCCGTCAGCTTTGCTTCAGGATTATGTATCAAGCAGCATTCCATCATGGCTCTTGTTTGGACCTCCACTCACCCAAAGGAGGGGGGTGGGGAATCAATGAAAAGGTTATGCAGTTCCATTGTCCTTGTCGGCTGGGAGGGGCCTCTAAAAGTCATGATGTATGCAGATGTTTAAAAGAGCAGCACAGTGTTTGGCATTGTAAAGTTGTTTTACAGGCATTAAAGGCTGGAATCTGCTTATTTGGTGTCAACTTGGTTTCGATGTTTTAATGTACAGTTCAGCATATGGTTTGTTACGGCACAAATGAGCCACGGCCAACCTTGGGCTCCAGCACTCCCTGCTTCTCTTCTGGCATGGCCACAAGGGGGAGATATGAAGCTTTTAATTCCTTCTTTTTTAAAATTTTCATTGGCCAGGTCCAGGCATCATGGAAAGTGTTGGGACGTGGGGTTTGTGATTTCAGCTCTCTTGACATAACATGCTGGAGACAGTTCTCTAGTAACAGCTCTTTATTCAAGCAAACAAGACTGAGCTCTGAGGAAAGCTACATTTATAGGGACGGGGGACTAGCTAGAAAGGGATACATTTTGGAGGGAACAATATCAGGCATTCACAGTGCTGCCTTTTGGAGGAAACCAATAAGACAGAGGATCCAAATACAGCAGCTTAAATGAACCAATAGTAGCTGTACCCTCTGGAACCAAAAGGCAGTTACTTTATCCTAATGCAAATACAGACAATAATAATACAGATATAAAATCCTTTGACTCAATAAACAACAGAAAGACAAACCATGGATTGGCTTGGGAATCCACAGGCTCCAGGATACTGTTTTTGCTTGCTCTTCCTTCATAGTTTTCTACACTCAGATTTTAAAAACAACAAAGCCCCGTCCTTTCTGAAGTTGAGAGGATGGACTACATTGGAGGGTGTGTTTTTTTACCGTTAAGCTGTCTTCTTTCAGTTGTGTGTCATTTCCCATTACCACTTGCACTTTTGCACTGTGCATAACTAAAGTATGTCATTCCACTGAAAACGGAATTCCCTTTGCTATTTTGAGTTTAGTGGTTACTATACATTAGTGGTTAATTTTTCTATCAGTACTAATTGCCAGAGGTTTCTTTTTAATATCATGTGGTCAATATCAGACCCTCTAAGAATTTCCAGTAATATCTAGCTATTACTAGCCAGGCTGCTAATGAAAAGCTGCCCAATAAGGTGCTTAAAATTCAGATTAATATTATCCCCTAGGTAAAGACTAAGTAAGTTGTATTTGTGATGCATCCCTTCATTCTGTTTTTATTTCATTTTGTGGACCCAGGTGGCGCTGTGGGCTAAACCACTGAGCCTAGGGCTTGCTGATCAGAAGGTCAGCGGTTCGAATCCCTGTGACGGGGTGAGCTCCCGTTGCTTGGTCCCAGCTCCTGCCAACCTAGCAGTTTGAAAGCACGTCAAAATGCAAGTAGATAAATAGGAACCGCTACAGCGGGAAGGTAAACGGCGTTTCCATGTGCTGCTGTGGTTTGCCAGAAGCGGCTTTGTCATGCTGGCCACATGACCTGGAAGCTATACGCCGGCTCCCTCGGCCAATAATGCGAGATGAGCGCGCAACCCCAGAGTCGGTCACGACTGGACCTAATGGTCAGGGGTCCCTTTACCTTTACCTTTACCTTTACTCAGTGTTGTATTTTTGCTTAAACTGCTTAAGTTTTATTTATATTATTGTTTATAAACAAACAAACAAAACTGTCCTGCCCAAGTATTTTTTTGTTGGGTTTGTTCTTCTTCAGGCTTTACACTGTATACATGTCTGTCAGTCAGAAGCGTAGCATCAGTTGTACAGGGCATGTTGACACACTGCATCATACGTGAATATAACCTTCCTAACTGAGAAGGCATTAATCTTAAGCACCCAGATACAAAGTGGGACTGCCTCAGCCTCAAGACTGCCATGCCCCACTTCTTACCGTAGCACTTCTTGCTTCCCAAATTTCCTCTTAACTTTGGGTTTTAACAGCCGTTTAACATCAGCAAAAAGCACTAAACAGCACCCCAGTGCTTTAATTACGAGAGTTTTCAAACCTCCAGAATCTGGTTTTAAGCAATGCAAACTTGTTTTTCAAACACCTTTTCGCTCACTGTTTGCCTAAGACTACCCATAGGATGAGCTACTCTGGTAAAGACAGCCAAAAAGTGGAACTAAATCCATAGACCCAAGCAGGATGATCGCAAGCAGATGTTTCTTTGTAAGGGAATGACTCATATATCTTTTTTCTATAAATGGGCTTTGCTAGATCTGATATAACCTGCATTTTTGTGTGTCTGCATGTTGGCTGGAGAAGTGTGGTTTGGCCAGTAAAGCAGCTTGGAGCATTACAGTCTTTACCCAAGCTCAGGCAGTGGGAGTGGAAGGAAGGCCTGGCCCCTGTGGAGCTGCACTTATGCCGGAAGGGAAAGTGGGATTGGTAGGGCAAGTAAGACACACCAAAAAGGCAAGCAAGGAGAGAATGGACACGGGGTGGGAATGGTTTCTTTTGAAAATATAATGAAAAGCAGACAATGCCTTTGAAACACAAATGGGAGCGACTTTATGGGCTATTAACCACACTCCTTTGGCAGAATCGGAATCCTCCTTAAAGCTATCCTTGTTTCAGTACTCCACTGGTCCCAACAGTTACCATATTTTTCGCTCCATAAGATACACCTGGCCATAAGACGCACTTAGTTTTCTGAGGAGGAAAGGGGGAAAGCCCCGTTTTTTGGGGGATCAGCTCACAGTTGTGCAGCTTCTTTTGCAAAGAGGAAAAGCCCCATTTTTAAAGGATCAGCTCAAAGTTGTTGAGTTTACTTTGCAAAGGGGAAAAATCCTGTTCAACTCACAGTTCTGCAGCTTCTGGTAATCTAACCAGCCAGATAATCCAATCAGCCAGTCACATGTTGCTGGGGAAACAAACAGCCTCCCTCTGCAGAACATTCAACAATGGAGGCCTGGGCAAAGGGGTGGGGCGGAAGGGAGGTACAGTCCCTTATCTCCCTCCCCGATCTCTTGCAATCAGCTGCTGAGCGGCTTCCTCTTTCCCTCTTGTTAGCCTTTAGCTCTTTCTTAAAAAAAAAAAAAGCATGATCTGCTTTTCGCCCCTGGGCAATTCAGCTCCAGGGACCACATAGTCATTCCATAAGACGCACAGACATTTCTCCTTACTTTTTAGTCATTCCATAAGACGCACAGACATTTCTCCTTACTTTTTATGCCATTCACAATGTGTCATTCCATAAGACGCACAGACATTTCTCCTTACTTTTTAGGAGGAAAAAAGTGTGTCTTATGGAGTGAAAAATACGGTACATTCTTCATAAACTTTTGCTGCAATCTCAAAACTATTATAGGCTGTGGCCATTATTCGTTGTCTCTGTTGCAATGGAGCAGGAAAGGAACACATCCCTGTAATTTGTTGATGTTGTTTGATTGGGGGTTGTCCGGATTTAATTTGTATTATGTATGCTCTTATTTATGTTTTATGTTTTTTAAAAATTCTAAGTTACTTGGATACATTTTTGAGCAGCAAGGGACTACTCAATTTAGCTTAATTAAATAATAATCCCTAGACTCTTCAGGTTGTATTACCTTTCAGGATTGAGAAGTTGACAGTGTTATCCTAGGCATGGAAGTGAGCCACCTGAATTCAACAGGGCTTGTTTACATAAACATGTGCATAAGATTGCAGGATCAGTGTCTCTAAGGCTGCTGCATGGGTAGATATTTGCTATGGCAGGCACACATTGTGAATGGCATAATGAACTGTCAGTCTCACAGGTTGACTTCATAATCATCATCACTTGTGTTTTAAAAGTACTATCATTGGAATTGTGGTTTTTAATGATTGTGCACGCCACCCTGAAATTGTTTGACATGTTAGGTTATACATTGTTTAATTATAATAATATTTAGGTGACCCAAACTAATCATATTTCTCAAGCCCATATGTTGCGAACCACCCTGAGAGGTATGGATGAATGAGAGTATACTAAACAAACAAACAAATCTGTCCAAACATTTTATTTCTCTGACCTTTGTCATGCAGTTTTCCAACTAATGCTACAACTGAAATATTCAAAGGTAATAAACAACCCATATGAGTTGAACTAAACCATTTGAAAGTTCACTTCTCAGCAAATGCTTGGTTCAGGTATTTCAATGACTTTCTCATTTTTATAGAGTTGTAACCCATATTTAAAAGATGTCTGAGGTTGTTTACAATGTAAGAAAACATTGAAATCAACAAACATCTTTTTAAGTCATGAAACATGTTTAAAAAAAGAATGGGAGAGAGAAAAAGCCAGAGTGGAAAGGTTCTAGTAGCCTTAAAGACAAAACCCTGGAATAATAAAAATGTGTTAAAGCTCTTTCTGTTGAGTGCGTGGAGCAGATCTGTTGCATTCCATGGGAAGAAACACAATAAATATGGTGTCTGCCTCCAGAAAAGCTTATTTTAGCATTCTCTTCTCCAATACGGATAGTGCTTGAAAAAAGGACATGTGGTTAGTGCTAGCTCAGCTGGTGTGGATTGGCAGCAAAATGGAATCTGTACCACTCATGCCTAAGTTGCCTGTGTAGCTGGGAGAGCAGAGGTTGTATTAAGTCAAAAGGAGCAAGCATGCATTTTCAATCTCAGGGGTGATGGGAGGAAATGGTTGGTAATAACCTAGGCTGCAGTATCTCTGAATGCATATCATTAATTTTGTGGAAGAGATGCATTTTCAGTTACTGTAATGCTACTGGAAAAAGTCTCAGATATGTCATGCTCTGAAACGGTACACAATCTTTTCCAATATTTATTCCCAGCACTGACTTCGAAGCTTCCTCTCCATCATATTCTTAAAGGTTTCTTGTTTTCTGGCTATTTTTGTATTTTGTCCTATCTTCTAGTTTAGCAGTTTCTCTCCCCTAATAAATAAATAAATAAATAAATAAATAAATAAATAAATAATTCAAATGACCATATCAATAAGCAGCATGGAGGGCTGATGCAGGAACATAAACTTATGACAAATTTTACATAAAAAAAGAAATGAGATATGATTATTTATTTGTTTGTGTTTATAGTCTGCCCTTCATCCCTTAGCATTCCAGGGCAGTGATCACTACAGAATAAAATAGGTATGAACAGTAATATAACTCTTCTATAGAGGTTTGGCTCTTGCTTTTGCATTAAATCCTTACTCTTGCATTTATTTATTTATTAAAGAAGACTGCTGCAAGACCATCCTTTCTCCCAACCACCCCTTATTTAGCCAATGCACAAAAATTATTTTTTGCAGCAGAGAGTCTTTATGACTTATCACTAATCCACATGTGTCAGCCATCAGATGGTGATAATGGAGGTTGATTCCCTCCGATATTTTCAAACCACACACTGTGCTTAATGTGTAGCATGCAGCCATATTCCACCCCCAACCTTAAATTACAGTCTTTGTAGAAGAGTAATCGGTTGTTGACCCCCAGTTGCATCTCCCTGAAATCCCTGCTTGATACATCTATGAGGCTGGGTTAAAACAAAGGAAAGTCCCCCCCCCCTCAAGCCTCATAGCCATAGTGGGCGGGAGAAGGGGCACAATTGAGGGAGCTCATAGCTGGGGACAGAAGGAATAAACCTCCAGTCATTGAATACTGTGATTCTGACAACGATTAGACCTCCCCCTTGCATAAGCATGACTGCATGCTATGTGTAGTTTGATATAGAAAGTGTCTTCCTTTGCCTTGCCCAGCCTGGGCAACCTCCCCTAAATGCAGAAAACTCTGTGGTGCATGTTGAGTTCTACGACACATTGTATAAATGGTTGCATGGCTTCTTAGCAGTTGATAAGAGAAATTAACATTTGGCATGCTCATAGGCTCTAAAGAATACCATTGAGCTCTGCTTCACTTGGGACCACATAACTGAGGCTAATAGTTTCCATATGTTTCTCCCCATAAAGCAGAGATTTTAACTGTTCCATGCACATGAAAAATGGCACTGAATGCTGAGCAGTATTGCATTTCATATTTCAGATGCCTCTTCTATGCTACTTCTATGCTACGGTACTTCTGCTGGTGTCACTCTTCTTGGTTGTGGTACATGATTCGATATCATTGCCAGACTCTATCTTGGTCCTCTTCCAAATACTATTAATTGAGCAGGTGAGAGACAGTTAGGAATGAATGTCAGATAGAACTTTTTATTGATAACTGGATATTGACTGTTTATAGCAAACAGCAGGATTTGTCCACTTAGGATAATGGCACTGAGTGCTGTAATTCAGTAAAACTTGACTGCATACATTTGAAAGGAGCAGTGCCGGATTTACGTATAAGCTAAACAAGCTATAGCTTAGGGACCCACTGGACTGGAGCTACATTTCCAAAATATAAGCTCAACAATTACTTTGATAAAATACATATTTTGTTATGTGCAAATGGCTTTAGATACCTATTAGGTCCATAAATTACCATATAGCATATATTCAACACAAAAAACAGCGACAATTTGTTGTTGACAAAGGACAGCTGGACATATAAAGGGCCCCGTTATCCTCAGTATCTTAGGGCCTCATCAAACATAAATCCGGCCCTGGTGAGGAGGAGTCAAGTTGATCTGACAGCTGATGTGTGGCATTGAGGCAGAGAGAGGGAGCTGAGGTTGAGAGTGAAAAGGTTGAGCCCTGAACTGTGAGAACTAGAATGTTTCTCCCCCACCATCTGATTTGGTCTGTTGGCCTATTGAAGGAACAGTGCCTCCCCAAGATCTTCACTGTCACCCCAATTCTAGCAGAGACCTCCACATCCACTAGAGGCCTCCCCTGGGTCTTTGGCAAACCCTCCAGGGTGCATCACCCTGATAACAGCATCATATTATTATTGATTGATTGATTAATTAATTAATTAATAGCCTTCTTAAAAACCATTTCAAGGCAATGTACATGAAGGATAATTCAAAGGATAATTCAAAACAATTAAAACCGCAAATACATTCAAAACATAACTGAAACCATACAAAATGGTAAAGACTCTTCTATCCTGCTGGGAAAACCTCTATTGGAACAAAAATGTCTTGTTTCCAGAAAGTGCAGATACTTGTTGTATCTGAGATCTTTGCTACACCTCTAAAGCTTCATTTGCTGAACCTTCTTCAGTTATCTGACTTGGTAGTGTAGAAAGACTATTATCAAGTGCACAGTTGCACTCCCATTGCTTATTTCCTTGCAAGTCAGAGAAAAGGGAGAAGAACCATTTTGACCACTGTTCCGCTCTTTGCTTTTGATACAACAAACCACTTTGGTTTCGAGGAATTCTTCCACTTTCACAGAACTGAGATTATTCTGTTGATGCATAATAAACTTCTTCTGAGGGTGTATAAGGAGCTGGAATGGCCTCCAGCTATACTTGAGCAATACCTATTAGAATGAAAACAATTTGGAGTGGGATCTGCTTATGGGCCTACTATAGACATTAGAGATTGTGCATGTCCTAGGACAGGGGTAGGCAACCTCAGGCCTGTGGGCCGGATGCGGCCCAATCGCCTTCTCAATCCAGCCCACAGATGGTGCTGGGATCAGCGTGTTTTTACATGAGTAGGATGTGTCCTTTTCTTTAAAATGCTTCTCTGGGTTATTTGTGGGGCATAGGAATCCATTCACACTCCCCCCCCAAAAAAATAGTCCGGCCCACCACATGGTCTGAGGGACGGTGGACCGTCCCATGGCTGAAAAAGGTTGCTGATCCCTGTCCTAGGATGTAAGGAATGGCTGCCTAGTTTAATTAATGAAAACTTACAACCATGCCATGTAGGGGTAGGGAGATAAAACAGCAGAAATAACACGCTCCTTCTTCATGTGTATGTTTGTGTATCATACCTTATTTCATAGTATTACCGGAACAATTTACCTTAAGGAAATGCCAGTTGCATTTGCTAACTACCAACTGCGTTTTTTGTTTTTTTAAAATGACTTTCCTCCAAATAGAAAGCAATTTAAAAAACCCACAAATTTATTATAAGGTGTGAACTTATAGAAACCTTTTAAAACATACTTGGGAATGAGATTTTTAATATCAGCTTCTTGGTAACTTATTTTTAAAAACTCCTAAATTGACCGGGACTTTAAAAAAAATGAGTTTGAGCTCACAGTCACTGTATATATATATAAAACACAAGTACAGAGTTGGATCATGGGATGTTCTTCCCAGCTTAACTAATACTTCCAAAACTGGGTACTAGTGTTCAATCTATCCAAGGAAGTGAAACCCGATGAAGTTGTCTAGATTGCTCTTGTTTCTCTGTCAGATACATAATGCTGACTTGTGTTTTCCGTCATCCTTCTGAAGCCTCAGATCTCCCATATTTCTTCCTCTCTCTTATTTTTTTACTTGTAACTTGCCAGTAGTGGATGACTCTACTTAATGTTTACCCTGAACTGCTGGAAACAAGAAGAACCTCCCTTGAATGGGTGGTCGCTCATTTCAAGATTGCAGCATGTAATCCCTGGATACACATATTTTTAAATGTGGCTTTTATTTGATTATTGGCTTTGTGGGTAAACAGAAGGAATCTGCACTCCAGTCATTGTGGCTCCAAGCAGTTGCTTTCCACATATTTCGCTTGTTGTTGTTGTTTTAAAATCAGCCTGCAAAATACATGTATCACAGTATTTTTAAATTGCTGCTTCTTAAGTGCCCCTTGTAAATCAGAAATATTTGACTTAAAAGTGTCATTAAAGCCATTAGTATTTATCTTTGCTCAAATCAAGATTTGTAGAGCATGTTTCGCTAATGACATGTTTATTGTTTAGAATGCCACATGACTTACGATATGTTTTGGACCTTTACGTTGGAAGCTACATCTGCTTTTTGTTAAGAGTGTTCCTCGTAATTGTACAATGTGTGTCCGTGAGAGAAATGAGGCTTTTTTGCTTTGCTTTATGTTTTGAAAAATGCTTTCATGTTTGCAGTGTTTTGTGTTGGACTCTCTTGCATGGGATCTCTCTAGTTTATCAGTCCCTCTCAAAAAGCATAGGTGAAGGTAATAAGCTATCACATCAGTCCAAGGCTTTACTTGAAAGCTTGTCACACCCACTGTAGAATGTCTTGTTGGGAGCTTACACAAGAAAACTTGCATTATTATTATTATTATTATTATTATTATTATTATTATTATTACCCCTGCTCATCTGAGTGAGTTTCTCCAGCCCCTCTGGGCGGCTTCCAACATATTTAAAAACATAATAAAACACTAAACATTTTAAAAAACATATATACAAGTCTCTGGTGCATCCACTTTTGGAATGCTGTGTACAGTTCTGGTTGCCTCATCTCAAAATAGGTACTGTTTTAGGCAGTTCAGAAAAGAACAACCCAAATGACAAAGGGGTTAAAGAAGATCCCCTTTGAGGAAAGATTACAGTAATCGGGGCTTATTAGTTTAGAGCAGGCATCCCCAAACTGCGGCCCTCCAGATGTTTTGGCCTACAACTCCCATGATATCTAGTTAAGAGGACCAGTGGTCAGGGATGATGGGAATTGTAGTCCAAAACATCTGGAGGGCCGCAGTTTGGGGATGCCTGGTTTAGGGGAAGTGTAAATGGCAAAGTGACAGAAATGTGTAAGGCAACGTTATAGGAATGTATAAAATTACGCGTGGCATGCAGAAAGTGGGTAGAGAAAATGGTCAGAAGCAGTGTGCTTCTGGACACCAGTAGCTGGAAACAGGAGGAGGAGGAGAGAGTGTTCTTCTGCTCAGGTCCTGCTCGCTGGCATCTCATGGGCATCTGGTTGGACACTGCTGGAGGTCAGGCAGTACCAGTGCCCATGGGAACCCCATCATTTCAACTTTTCAGGGGATGCACTCTGTGTCTCATCTATGAGTGTCCCTAGATTGGTAGAGGGACAAAGTAAAACCTTCCTTTCTTCCCATCTGTCAAGTGGAGCTCCTGTTCCTGTCACCTAATGACAGAGGCTGTGAAAGACTTTCCTTTTGCGGCTAGGTTTCAGGCTGGTAGTTTACCTTGTTCTTCTACTGTTTATCATTCCCTCTGATAGTGAAATTAGCTGGTTCTGTGCCAGTGGGACTGGGGCCAAAAGAGGGCCACTGAGAATCAGGAAGAGAGATATCGGCAAGCTTGAGTAACCTCCAAAATATGCATAAGTGCAAAAACCCTTTAAACCCCACAGAGGGCAACTCACAAGATAAAAAACAGATTTATGGGGACAGAGTATGATCTGAAGCCTCTAGGAGCCAAAAATAAATGTTATTTGGAAAAGAAAACCAGAAGGTGTGGAGGAAAGTGGATTGAGTCCTTTACAATGTACTGTATAGGATTGTATAGAATCCTATACAATGTATGGGATTGTGGAACCCTGAACCTAGGCTTCCTCTATTAGTGAGTTAGCAGCACACAATGCAACTTTTTTGTTGCCAGCCCTACTTGTAGATGCATCCTTGTTCTCTTTCTAAAAGTAAGATGCAAAGTGACTTAAAGTAAATTTTGTATTAATTGTTCAGCTTAAGTTTTGATTTTCTCTTATTGGATGTTTTGCCATAGCCACTTGGAACATAGCTTCTTTGAAAAGGTGGCGAATACTAAAATAAGAGTGACTTCAATGAAGGAATTTTCTGACTTGTGAAATTAATGTGTTGATGTTATAATATTCAAGAAAGAAAGTTTAGATTTTTAAACTTATATTCCTTCAGCAAACCTATGATGGAAGTTAGATTGGAAGATAATGGCCACATCCAGACCTAACAGCAGTCCATAATTTAGTGCAATATGAACAAGCCTCAGACTCCTTCCTGAAACATGGAATCATAGACTTGTGGCGTTGGAAGGGACCCTGAGGATCATCTAGTCCAACCCTCTGCAACACAGGAATATGCAGCTATTCCATACAGGAATGAAACCTGCAACCTTGGTGTTATCGGCACCAGGCTGTGACAAACCGAGCTATCCAGGCTGTGAAGAGATGAGAAGCATCTGTTTCAGTGTTAGAATCATAGAGTTGGAAGAGACCACAAGGGCCATCCAGTCCAACCCCCTGCCAAGCAGGAAACTCCTGACCACTGTTTGCTGTGCCATCTAAATCAGGACGCTGTGTGGTTAATTTAAACTATGGCTTGTTCTAAGAAGCCAAGATCAAACTGATCCTTAAACTAACCACAGTTCTGGTCCAGACAAAACGGCAAACTATGGTTAGCTGAAAATGGAAGCAGATGCTTCCAGTTATTGTGTCTGAATGTAACCATTATCGTAAACTATTGTTTCCTATGTCCTCACACCAGAGGGAGGGAAGATGCAGAAGGAGGCTCATGCTTGTGATGCTGTAACACATAGAATATGGTGCTTTAGCATTGCATCCAAAGCAGGTTAATACTGGGCCATGGGTCACTCTATGAGATTTGAGCCTTTGTGTGTGACAACCTTTTCTTTTCTTTTTTTTCTTTTTTTTCTTTTTTTTAAAATATCATATACATAAATAATGTATATGGAAATTAATACATATACATAAATAAAAGCAAACATAGATGAGTGGAGAGAGAAAATGACAGAATACTTAGAGTTGGCAAAAATGACAGGAAGACTAAGAGACCAAAAAGAACAAAGGTATCGAAAGGAGTGGAATAAGTTCATGGAATATTTGAAGGATTATGTTAAATGATTAGAAACACTAGTAGAATTACATTTAAAATACAACAAAGAATTATAAAGCCATTGTCCACAAAAATATAAGTAAAATTATATGTTAAATATAGGTAAGAACAAAGGGAAGGAATATATATATATATACAAAGGGAAATTCTAACTAAGATAAGGACAGGCAAGAAAAAGTATGGCACCGAAAATGGTGGAATGGGAAATAAAACCAAGAAAGAAACAGGAGGAAGTCCAGTTCGAAAGAACAAGTGGAGAAGATGAACGTTATAGGGAAAGTAAAGATAAACACGACACAACTAAAGTCTGATTGTATAAAAGAAAGTTTATTTAAGAGGTGCATAGACTTGTGTGACAACCTTTTCAAAACAGAGCATAGTAGGCAATGAATGTGGGGTGTAATGACACCAGCAACAGGTCCTATGAGACTTTGTTGGTTTCCTTTCTTCATTTAGAATTGTAGAGTAGCAGATAGCACCTCCTGAGGCATATGGGGGTGTTTATTAGGCTAACCAAGAAATGGGCTGCCAACAGGAGTTGAATTGATGAGTTGGTAGTGATCTAACCACTTAACGGGACTTTGGAATCGAGAGAGAAAATGTACATGGATGTAATGAATTATGGAACCCATTTAGCAGCTAGTGGCATGTCTGTGGCTGTTAAGAGAGAAGTGTCCATCAGTTTCTTTTTCTCCCTGGATTTGAAGCTGGCATAGCCAATAGAAAGCCACATGTCTCTTAAACACAGTCCAGCAGTAACTTGGAACAGTTTGGTATAAGTGAGCTCAAGAAATAATATATTGTACTCTCTCAGTATAGTGTGCATGATGAAAAACAAAGCTGAATACCAAGCTACTTGCCAGGATATTTGCTGGATGTCATACTGGAAGTTAAATCATGTATGGTATATTGATGTTTTTCATTGCTTTATGGCACATCTGTTTCTTGTTTGCTGCTTATATTAGTGCCTCCATATTAGAAATACACCCATATCAGATTATTCCGAGGAAGTGGGCTGCCCTTGAGGATCTATGGCTTTAGCTTCATTTCCATCCTCCCAAGTCCACTCCTTTTCTGTATAAGTTGCAACTTGCTCATCTATAGTTGTGGATGAAAGAGGAACCTGTGGGGCAACCTGCTTCACTTGCAGCTTATGAAGTGGACTATTATGGAATGTATACTAAAAAATAGCGGAAGGGAAAATACAATTGTATTCCAGTCCTGCAGTCATGAACATGAAGCTGTAAATCCATGATTAGCAATATTTATAGAATCATAGAATTGTAGAGTTGGAAGGAACAATGAGGGTCATCTAGCCCAACCCTGTGCAATGCAGGAATATTTTGCCCAATGTGGGGCTCGAACCCATGGCCCAGAGATTAAGAGTCTCATGCTTTATCTTCACTGCAGAGCAGTAATTTGTCCTCTTCGGCCTGATGCTGTGCTGGTGGCGTAGTTTCAGCCCTTAACATGGCCCATACCCTAGAGGCCACTCTAATTTGCACCATCCAAAGGGTGCACAATGGCAGACATGCTTAGTTAAAAACTTGTTTCTGCTACATAGTAAGGGGAATGAACTAGCAGCTGCTTAATGTGTGGATGTGAGGAGCTTCTGAAAACTAATTGTGGGGAGTGTGTCTGCTGTTATGCACACAAATATACACAAAAGTATGCATGATGCAGCTCTGTGTGCAAAAATTATTTTGATATACTTCTTGCCAACACCCACAGATTGAGTGCCTTGGTGTCTGTTGTGTCCTTTGGTTTCTTAGTGTACAGTTGCACATGGTAGTGCATACTTTCTAGAACAAATAATATAATCTTAAAGTTATTTATACTCTGTTGCAAAAAAAAGAAGAAGCTTCAAAGCAAGTTGGAAGTTTAAATTAATCATTGTATAGCAAGGCCCAGTACATCTGGTCTAGTAGTCATTTTTCTCCTCTGTGTGGCAAGGAATATAGCTGGCACTTGGATATGGTGCAGAATTCTAGAGCCATATGTTAATGTGCATTCTGTTAAATCTATAAAATATTGTCTGTCTGGAGAAGCCATGCATAACTTAAGGAAGGAGGGGACAAACAATTATAAAAAGTGCAGCTTTAATAGCCAGTCATAGATCAGTGGTACAATGCTATCCTAAGCTATCTTGCCTTTAAACAAATTATCAGTATTATTGAATGAAAGAAAAATATCCCAAGCAATGTAAAATACCATGTTTTAGATGTCACAAATAATTAACAGAAATTGCACATTGCACAATTTGTTAATCAAGTAGGTATCCCAAATGAAGATGTGTGGAGAACCAAAGCATTCTGTATGATGAGCAGATATTCAGGTTTAAGGTATCAGGTGTGCCGAATTCTATTTTCCTTGCAGGCCAGTGGGGGAAGGCCTGGCTAGGACTCTACCTAATGCTATAGAACAGCCAGGAACGTGGGAGAGAGAAGCACACTAAAAGAAACTAAGGGACTGAAGTATTGACCTATGCTGCACAGGGTCTGGCCAAAGGCCTTGTTTCTGACATTCTTGATCTGAAGCACATGTGCTTTGCTTGGAAGTGATTTCCCCAAGGCGTTAAATAAGCCACTTTGCCAGTTGTAGTCCTAGCAGCAAATGTAACTTAACTGCTTTATTCCATTTCGACCAAGTGTGTTTGTGATGCTAATGCAGTATACCATAAGTGAATTCTGGAACCGAATCATATGTTGTATTGATTCGTAGCATTTGCTTCCTATACTTGTGTGTGTGCCAACTTGGACTGTTGCAGCATTGCTTTTGCAATTAAATATTTGACTGCTACATTTTTAAAGAATGTATTGTCACGTTCTATACTTTGTTACTTCCCTTATCCAGTGGTAACTCAGGTTACAAACTCTGCTAACCTGGAAGTAGTACTTCAGGTTGTGAACCTTTTCCGAGGATGAGAACGGAAATCGTCTCCCGGTGGCGCAGCGGCAGCAGGAGGCCCCATTAGCGAAAGCGCACCTCATGTTAAGAATGGTTTCGGGTTAAGAACGGACCCCCCAGAATGAATTAAGTCCATAACCCGTGGTACCATTGTAGTGTACATGGGCTTGGCACTTCAGAGTCCCTTTTGATGTAGCCTGCCTGCAAGTTCTGAAGACCTTGTGTTTTAAAACTTACTAGCTCACATGGTTACCAAATTCTGATGTGGGGTGGGGGGTGGGAGATAAACATAAACATATGAAGCAAGTAAATCTCACATTCTTTTAAAGACATGATTTCTATTCCCATATTGATTCCTTCTGGCACCCTCACCTCCTCCACTAAGGGCTGGCTCATACTGAGCAATGTTATTGGAAATGTTTAGCTATATAATAATTTGGCATCCATTGAGCTCATGCAAATCAGGGTCTCTTTAATATAAGTGCTTGTTAAGCAGTATCAAATGAAAAACAGGTTGATGTTCTCCCAATAAAGGTCAAAAAACAGCAACCCTGCCTTTCAAGATGGCACATAATCTAAGCATAAAGAAATACAAAAGATAAAACTTTTAAGATTTTGTTTACTTGTGAAGGAAGCTGACTTGATATGCCCCTGCCATATTGGTTTATCACAATTTTAAAGTTGTAAATAAAAGTTTAAAATTGCCTACTAATAATTAAGCTAAAGCATGTCTGAGAAGGGGTTATATGGTCATAGAGTCCTGCACAAATCCTTGATCCACTAAACTTATTGAATACTATGCAGCTTCAACCTAGAGGAGTTTGCCAGCCTTTTAAATTCCAGAAAGCAGGGTGCACCACTATTGCAAAAAAAAAAAGTTTTAAACTGTGGAGCCTATAATGGATTTTCACTTATTTATTAAAATCTAGGGACTCAGCAAAAATCCAGAGGAATGTGTACCTTGTAAACTTCAAGTGTTCAACAGAGTATCTCTTTTCTCTTTCCATGACCTGTGTCAGGTCTAAAAGTTACAGATTTTGCTGCTTCAAAAAATTGCCTGGCTATTTTTTCAGTGGATATGGCCTATTTTTCCATGAGAGTGCAAAGGAAGCAGCCTTTGATATTACTCTGTTAAATCCAAAGTTAAAGTTGCTTAAGAAGGGTATTTGTGCCATACTCTTAAAAACTCAAATACAGTATTGCTTTCCCTGTTGTGACCACAACAGGGACAATTCAAGACCTTCGTGTGTCCCTCCCTCCAATGAATTGTTTTTAACACTAGTATATCTTTGTGTGGAAGAAGTTTTGTTTTCATGCCTTGGGGCAACTAATGTAATTGCTGCAGCAGTTCTTGTCATCTGCATTTACTGGACAGTCTTAAACTTATTGAGCCAAAAACTAATAAACCTCTGGGAACAAAGATGTTAAGGTATTTGGCTGCTAGCTGGTTGCAGCACTTGCCAAAATCCTTTAGAAACAGAACTGAATGTTTCTAATGGAATGCTTCGTAAAAAGCACAATAAACTGTGATAAGAAGTTGAGGGGTATTTGTGTGCTGTGGTTATGTTCACAAAACAAACATTTTCTGCTAAAGGGTGCACAAATTGGATAAATGGCTTTCTTGCCATCCTGTTGAAACTACAGGCAAGTAAGTTGAAACCAGCTCTTCTTTATGGATTTGAGTTTTCTCCATAGAAGCACCCTCCTCAAATACCTGTGCTTGTTATGGTAGCTTTTAATCATAAACATTGAGAACTACTTGGCTATAGATATCAGTGGCTACAGTTGCTGCCCATTCTATGCTAGGCAAGAAATCAGTGTGGTCTGATGCTCTTGGTAACAGAAAGTGCCCTGTAGTTGGCCTGTTTCATGTCCCCCCACAAGCCTCTTATTGCTGAGAGAGAATTTAATTGCACCCTAACACTATCTTCCCTCCCCCCCCCCCTGCAAACTTTAGCTAGCTTCTGGAGTTCAGTCTCAAGTATAGTTCCACTCAGCCTACATTATCTTGAGCTGTGTTTTGCTATGAACGGCCACTCCAGACTGGTGTTTTATTGCAGGTGTATTCTGCAACCCTTCTCTTGCACAAGGGCTTCGGATAATCTGCCATGCTGTCATCACCAAATAGCTACCTAAGGCTTAGATTCTAAGCTTTTCTGTGCCCGGAGTGGGCAGATTGTCACAATAAAGGGAAAAAGTCACCCCTTCCACAACAAATAAGGTGATCAAAAGTATTAACCCAGTTAGAATGATCATACCACCCTGTTTCCTTTGGCTTTACTGTGTTTTGGGATAGATTTCAGTAGTGGCAAATTTTGAAGGGCTCGAGTGCATCATGACAATCCTCATAGTTATACCCTGCTCAACCTTTCGCCCACTGAAATTAAAGTGAAACTCTAAGGTGCTCTGAGAATGAGGAAGTCGGAAACCTCTTTCAGAGGGGAAGAAATTGGAGGCCAGGTTTCAACGCAACACTAAGCATTATTATTCTTGTTACATTTGATGTCACGTTCATTTACACCAATATACAACGTAGCAGGTTCTGCTTAGCACAGCGCTAAGCAAAATGTTCTGTCTGTGCATGAGATTTCTCATTGCACACTGGACTCTGCTTGCCCTCTCTTCCTTCTGTGTGACCCTTGTTTCCAAACATGTTCAGGTTGTTTCGCATTGCCTTGCCTTGTGCTCCAGGAGAATGGACTGTAGTAGCGCCATGTCTCTCAAAAACATCTTGATTCAGTAGCAATATTTAGCACCAGGCTGTCAGCCTATTGAGTTCAAATCAGAATGTACAGTAACTTACATTTATGGGAATAGCTGGGCTGGTAATGTATAAAAACACCAGATGGAGCTGTCCTTCTGCATTATAACAACAGCTACATATTTCTGTTAGTTCTACATCCCTGTAAAAAGACAAATTCATGTCGGGAGAACTTTTGACTGAAGAAGCAATTCTAGTAAGTGGGCATTTGCTTTCACTCTGTGACTGTGTTGTGTGGCAATTTGTCTTGATAAGGAACTGCCAAGAAAGCTTAAAACAATAAAGTCAATTAGTCAGTACTTGTTACCGTTGCAAGGGGAATTAATTTTCCATGGTCACGGTGGTGTAATATGCATTGCTTGATGTGAACTGACATCCATAACTGGGGAGTGTGACCATAATGTGCCATAATAGGTAGTGTGTATAATTTATATTACCATATTTAGGGGTGTTTTTTCCTCTCTCGGTGTAGCGTGACTTTATTATGTTGTAAGCTGCCTTGAGCATGGTTTTAACTATGGAAAGGCAGCATACAGATAAAATTATGTATGTATATATTACCTATACAAACAAGATTCTCTACACACAATGGCCCAAATCATGATGTAAACATGTTTGGAATAATATCTAAAAGACTGAACATGACAAGTATTTTTTTAAGTAGAAACAAACTGAGGTCTCATCCAGGAATACTGATGATTTCTACCTGTATTTCCTGTTATGCCTGTTAAAATAAATTATGGCTCTTATTAGCTTTATGCCAGCATTTTCTGCATTTCCTGAAGGGACCCTGGTAGATGTGTACATTTTTTGTAATATATTTACAGTTTTTAAAAAGTGCCTTGATCATTTTTTAGTCGGGGGAAAATATGAAAAAAAAGGATGTTCCTTAAAATATGACACAGAAAAACTTAAGCTAATTTTTAGGTGAGGGGAGAAATTAACTTCCCTAATAGCGAAATTCTAAGCTGTTGCAAGCAAGGTATATAGAAAACCTTTGTGTGATACAGGTGTTTGTATATGATATTCAGGAAACTGAATAGTACAGTTCTTGTTCTCTTTCAGTCCTAGAGACCCAGGGAAAAGCTAAAAAGTTACAATTCTTACTTAAATAATATTAAACAAAACATTCTTCCTAACAATGAAAGAATAATCAGTTTTCTCTTTGTAGTTATTGTGCTGGGCAGTGGATGCTTACTTCTAAATGAAATGTGTGTTGTATTGACCTTTTCAATGCAAGTGGTCACCCTTCACAAAGACATTATTGACCTGTTGGGCCACAGTCAGGATTGGCACCTCAGCCCTACCTCTGTTGTAACCAGTGAGAATTAAACATTTCATTTCCATTTATTTCAATGGGATTTGGCATAGCTATGAAGTGATGAAAGCTTTTATGTTGACATGCCATGAGCAGCCTTGTGAAAGCTACCATATTGGCCTGAATATAAGGCTCACTTTCCCCCCAAATTCCGACTGTGAAAAGTTAAAGTGTGGCTTATATTCGTGACCTTACGGTATGCAGCCAGGAGCGCGGCAAAGCAGTGCCTGCCCCGAGTGTAGTTCCCCATCCTCTCCCCCAAGGCCGGGAAGGGAGAGAGTGAGGAAGGGGAAAGGTAGCCAGCAATGCAGCGCAACTCCCCCCGCCACGCCACGCCACACCCAGTATGCAGCCAGGAGCAGCCAGGAATGGAGGGGCTTATATTCAGGTATTCCCCCCCCCTCCAATTATAAAGGTGCAGCTTATATTTGGGCCAATATGATAATTCACTGGCCTCCTGTGTCACGTAGGAATTGCCTCCAGGCAACTAGTGTGAGAGAGCCTACTGGCCAGAAATTAACAACACTGTGAGAAGGACAGGAAGACTAGTAAAAAGAAAGAAAAGTGGACGGATTAACTTTTGTAGTTACTAACTGTGAATTTACTCTTGGGCTTCTTCAGGAAAACAATTTTACATCTTCACGTCGGGTGTAGCGTGGTGGGTGGCCATAGCCCCAGGTGCATGAATTTAGGGGGCGTGAATTAGGCCCCCCCATGCAGGGATCTCCATCCCACCCTGCCTGCTGACGGGGGTCTCTGGGCACCTGGGCCCAACCTAGCCTTGCCTTACCACCATGTCTCCAGTCCTGTTGCTGAATGGTTGCCCACCCAGAGTTGGGGAGGTGCCTGCCAAGGGCTGCATTGGCCAGCTGTGCTCCTCCCTGCGTGGACGGGCAGGCGGTGAGGGCTGGGCTGGTGCATTAGCTCCGTGAACCCGCCCACCCAGCGGCATCAGTGGTAAGGGCTGGGGTGGCCCTGTGGGTTCTGTTAACCCTCCACGCCCCAGGCACTGGCAAATGATGCAACACCACTGTTTCATATGGCCTATCTTGCATGTTTCTGTGATAAAGACTGAACCTGTTGTGCTTGGCAGTGGACAGTTTTACATTCCCAAAGTGTTAATATGTAACCCTAAGTGGCTGGCACATTCCGCAGTAGATTCCGTTTGAAAGCTCTGAAAGCACACTTGCTTGGCCATAAACAACCAAATTCATTTAAAAGCTACAGAAGCTTTTGCACCGTTCTCTAGAGAAAGACGTATACGGCGGTGCCTATACTGTGTGAGCATAGTGTAACTTACAAAAATTAATGCATATGAACAGTGAGACATGACTTAAGGGCTTGTGTTGGCTTGTAGTAGAAAGAAGGGGTAATTTGTTGGATGGCTTGCATAGCCCGTTTACCAAAGTAATATTTCTCTTTGGTTTTTCTTTTCAAGATCCTCATATTAAAGTCTCCGGGAAAAAGGAAAATGTCAAAGAAGCTAAAGAGAAGATCATGTCTGTTTTGGACACAAAAGTAAGATGAAAATCAATTAACCAGCCCTTGGGCTTGGAATTCCAAGTTCTTGATTCCTGAGACTCAGCAGTGCACCAGCACTTAGCGTTCCTGAACCTTCTTAGGTTACATTAAAAAGCAAACATTTTCACTGAAATTTAACATTTACATGGCTTAAAACAGCCAGTGATTGTTTCCATCTTTAAATTTGATCTGCTTTCAAGTAATTTCAAGTAGTACAGCTTTGCATGCTGCAAAATGAGTCAATGACAGCATCCAAAAGGAACTCTGGAGTATTTTATTTTATTTTATTTTATTTTAATAACTTGGGGTTTTTGTAACTGGACAGTTTTCTTTTCTAATTCATGAGCAGCCTGATCCCACGGAATCCTTACCCCCCAAAAAGCTGCTTTGGCACAAGCCACTGTCTGCACTGATTGGAGCTCTACATCCCATTTGGTTACAATTTCACGGAAAATCCCCCTAAGAGCTGTCAAGTCATGCAGATGTGCTAATGCAGTTGTTTTAATGGGTGGGGTAAAAATTACTTGCCATGGGCACACAATCTGTACTTGGTCACAGAGTGGGCATTGAAGGCCATGAGAAATATTTGTTAAAATGTTAAGTTATGTATTGTGTAATTATCACGAAAAGAAAACTGCATTTTCAGTGTAGCATTTGGAAAAGTTATACAGTACATATAAGAGTTTGCAGAGACACTTAGGGCAGTATGTGACCCATGAGGTTAGCCCTGAAGCTTCTCTTCAGATTTAGCCTAGCAAAGTGGAGCCCTTTAAACCACTTAAATATGGATGTGGCTGAGAGAAGTAAATAGATGTGTGATGCTGGTGTGCTGCAGCAGCCCATTTGTTGTCTGCAAATGCTTTTAAGCAGGCAAAATAGTTTTGCTTATACATCATACTAAGCAATACCATGGTGTGCAAAATGTGCTGAATGCGGGGGAGGATATTGCGGCGGCCACTTTCCTCCTCCCTGGTTTCTTTTTTTGCTGCTGCGACATGTTAGGAGCTAAGACATAGTTTGGCTTAATGTGTCATCTGAACCTGGCTTAGCTCTCCCAGATAAACCACAAGCTGTGTAAACCACAGAACAAACCATGGTTATAGTTCATGACATACTCTGGAGAGTTAAACCACAAGCCTAGGTTTACATAGCATGCTAAGGCAGACATAGCTTAGCTTTCAACAGTGCAGCGGCAAAACAACCAGAGAAGAGTGTAGTAGTCATGAAGGTTTTTTTCCTGGGAGCCTGCATCCTTATGCATTAGTGCCAAACTATGATTTGGCTTCTTCTTCTTCTTCTTCTTCTTCTTCTTCTTCTTCTTCTTCTTCTTCTTCTTCTTCTTCTTCTTCTTCTTCTTCTTCTTCTTCTTCTATAAATTTGTTAGTCACTTCATCTTTCCCAGGGCAACTCAAAGTGACTTACAGCCAACCAACCAACCAAACAAACAGACAATAAACCCCACATAGATACCTTAAAACCAAGAGGAAAGATAAATCCATTAAAAGCATCCTACGCACTTCTAAAAGGCCACAGATAGCTAAATGTCAAAGTCCTGGTTACGGAAGAAAGTTTTTGCATGTCACCTAAACATACATAAAGATGGCACCAAGCAAGCCTCCTGAGCTTAGCATAACATAATACAGCAAGAATGCTCCTCAGCAATGTAACCTTGGTGTTCCATTAAAGGTCTACAATCATTTTCTGTTTGCCCCAGATTTTAGCAATCACTCCCAGCATGAGTCGGCTGAGGGGTAGCTCCTTGTTCTAAACCTTTATTTACCTATTGCTTAGTAGTAGTAGTAGTAGTAGTAGCTACTTAGTAGTAGTAGTAGTAGTAGTAGTAGTAGTATTTATTGCAAATACCAGTCAGAGGCTTAATAAATGCCAGAGTAAAATGCAAGGTAATGGTCCTTGAGGCACACCTTATCATAAAAAATTGTCATTACTCCAGTATGGGTTTTTTTCTTGGTTTGTATTTATAACATGTCATCCATTTGCCTTAACCCTTGGATGTGCCAGCAATTTCAATATAATTTACAGCCCTAATATTTGCCCAAGGCAAATCTCAGGCATTTAAGAACTGTGGAGGGCAGTGGTTTTTTTTTTTTTGGTTTTTTTTGCTGAATAGATCGCATAGAGTAGCTTATTCAAAGCTCAAAACCTGTGTCTCTAGTGGGGAGTGGATTCATAAGTCTCAAGAAAAGTGGTCCTTCCCGCAAGCATCTTCCTTTAATGAAAGAAGGAAAATGGTTAGATTCATGGGAACTGTGAGGCATAGGATTACTGCTTCCCCCTTTTTTCCCCTTCTCTGCTCCCGTGGCTTTAAGAGCAGGCAGGTTCACAGAAAGTTAGCAGATAAAGAGGACTTTCACTTGCTCAACTTCCGTACCCAGTTTTAGGCTGGGAGAGAGGCGAGGAAAGCAGCTCCAGTGAAGGGTTGAGAACATAAGATACCTATGTCTAGGGGTACCTATGGCCTTCCAAAGGTTGACCACTCTCACCATTGAGCATGCTCATTGGGGCTGATGGGAGTTGGAGGTCCAGCAACATCAGGAGGGCCACATATCCCCCAATTTCTGGTCGACAGATGTCTCCCAAGTACATAACCATCTGATAACAAATACAGAAGAATATAGGTGGTGCTTTTTTTTTGAGCAAGTAACTTTCATTTACCAATTTTTGATGTCCTCTTGGAGGGAGGAGGTTTCATTAATCCACCATTTGTATGCAGAACCTTATGCGTTCTGTATCAAAACAATTTTCACCTACTCCACAGTGCTTCACTTGTTAAATTACAGGGCAAAATAAGTGGCCTTTTTTTAATGGATTTGAAATGTCAACAGTAGAATAGTACTCAGATTTGAAAATGAAAACTCGCCCACTGTTCCATTTAAGCTTCCGTTCAGGTTTTTCATGAAGTGTGGGACAAAGGCAACTTTCATATATATATATTCTGTATTGGAAGGACGCAATAAAATAAACTTCTGACCTTTCCCCCCTGCAGAGTAATCGAGTCACTCTGAAGATGGATGTATCCCATACAGAGCATTCTCATGTGATTGGCAAAGGAGGAAATAACATTAAAAAGGTGATGGAGGAAACAGGATGCCACATCCACTTTCCAGATTCTAATAGAAATAACCAAGCAGAAAAAAGCAATCAAGTGAGTATATATTTTTCAACCACTGCACTGAGTCATAATATCCATACATATGAGTCAAGGCTTTGTTCGTGTCAATGGCACCCCAAGACGTTTTGCTAATTGAGACAAAAGACGTTCCCCTACCCCAGAAACCTTTCTGTCCTACTCCCAAGCCTCTTTTGCCTAAGACGACTGCCTTCAACTTGCCTCTGAGTAAGAGTGGCTTTGTTTATGTCCTTGGGCGTAAGTGAGTATAGAGAGAAACTTGAAGCAATGAATCTTAAAACTTTTCTCAGCCAAACAAATCACTTGCTGAAGTGATCAGAAAGTATTAGATTGCATTTTTATTACAAATGCAATGGCTATCTTTGAAATAGCACCTCTTGTGGTCCAGTCTGTTTTGTTACATAATTTTAAAATAACATTTAAGCACTTCTTGAATTAACTTTGATAATGTATCTAATAGAAACCTTGCATAGTTTGAAAAATGTTGTAGTGGGGGAGGGTAGTAAGAAACCAGAACTTCCAATTATGTTTTAAGCGTCAAGGATAACCAACAGATGCATAACTGTGAATCACAATGGTAGAATTCATTGTTACAATTTCAATCTTACGTTCATATTTCCGCAGGTGTCAATTGCAGGACAACCAGCCGGAGTTGAGTCGGCCAGAGTTAGAATACGGGTAATTATCATATGCTGGTATCTAACTGGTGCCTTCCATCGAGCCCTCCTGGCTCCTTCCTCAGGTCCTTGAAATAAGTTTTTTATATAGTTCACTTGACCCAGAAAGTAGAAAACCACCCTGGCTGCTGTCTACTTTGGGGATGCTGCAGAACTGCGTAGTTCTGAGGATATACTAGTTGTAGCAGATATTTACAGACTTCCTTTCAAACCACTTGTGTTCACCCTATTTTTATGTGCTGTACTGACAAAGTTATAGACACATTCTGTGGATTAAAGCCCCAGAAGATGCAACAACAGTTTGTAGATTTTAATACTCCCCCTAGGTTTCTGGCATCATATCTACCTATTCCACTGTTAAATAGAGGTGAAATGTAATAATTTGATGCTTTCTGGTAGAGATTGTGCAATGAAAGATGGTGGGCAGCATTAAACAGCTTTTAAGGCTGGCTGCTTGACTTAGAATTCTGAATATATACCTTCATGATAGGCCAGATAAGTTCTTCCTTGTGTTGAACTTTTGTTTCTAATCACTGTTCCAGGAGCTGCTCCCATTGGTGCTGATGTTTGAATTACCTATAGCTGGAATCCTTCAACCAATCCCTGATCCCAATTCTCCTACAATTCAGCATATATCACAGACATATAATATTTCAGTATCCTTTAAACAGCGTTCTCGGACATATGGAGCTACAGTCATCATCAGAGGATCTCAGAATAATGCTAGTTCTGTGAAGGTAACATCTTAGCTGATACTACTGTGGTTGTACTGAAGGCACAGATGGATGTAGTATCTGTTCTTGTCGCTTTGCTTGGATTTGTGTGGCTGAAACTGCCTGTTTCTGCCCAAGAGAAAGGAGTGAATTGTTTAACAAAGCCTTTTTTCAATGGTGTGCATATGCATAATGGAAACTGCAGTTTGCGCTATTTTTCAGGTCATAACCCTGCAGTATCCTAGTACAGTCAAACCTCAGTTTACGTCTACCTCTGTTTGTGACCACTTCGGCGAGTGACCGCTGTGGCCCCGGAAGTGTTTACATCCGGGTTCCACGGTGTTGGATGCGCAGATGCGATCTGCACTGCGTGTGTGTGTGCGCAGAAGCGCTCTATCGGTGCTTCACGCACATGCAGAAGCGTGCCTTTGGGGAGCGACCGCTTCGGCGAGCAACCGCCTCCACGGAACGGATTGCGGTCGCAAACCGAGGTACCACTGTACAGACAGGAGTTCCATGTGTTACCTGCATATGTTTAGAGACTGAAACTTGAGCCTGTTTCACACATCAGGCTAAGTGGGTAAGATCAATATGTGTTCGAGTGAGAGGACAGCAGCCATCTAGCAGAAAGACATGGTTTACCTCTGTGCACTGATCATGCATTGTGCTTAGGCCTCATAGTCCTTAGTCCTGATTTTGCTAGGTAGCAATTGTAGCATTTTGGGCAAAGCCACGTTGGATTACATGTGTGGATACACTGAGTCTATTGACAGACATAAGCACGGCAGGCCTGGTGACAGGCAGCTAGTCATGATCTCCATGCCACATGTGGTATGTTCACCAGTTTGGAATATTGTGGAATACTAAAAGGACGGATCTCTTAGAGAATTTGTTATGCATTCCAGCATGAGTGATTTCCTGTGCCTGTCCATAGATGTCATGTTGATGCATCTTTCACCTATTCCATTCGTTTTTTAAATACCAGACAATCAGACTTTTAAAGGAAGCTGCTACTTTCTTATTTTAGAAACCCAATCCATTGTGGTCAAATACAAATTGCCACTCCCTGAATTTTAAGTTGTCTCTACTGCACTTGTAACCTACCCTTGCTTAATGCCATTTTCAGGGTATTTACGTAGGATTTACTCCCATTTTATCCTCACACAAAATATAGCCGCCTTATGAGACTGACTGTGTGTTGGGGAGGAGATCATCTAGTATGGATTGAACAAAACTGAATATTATATATATATATATATATATATATATATATATATATATATATATATATATATAATATAATTACAGCACTGGATACACAAGCCTGCATATTAACCCCTTTGCTTTAATTGAGATAAGTCTCATTCCTTTCTGTATGCAGAATATATGGGGAGGAACCTGATATAAACTTTTCTCAAACTTCTTTTAAATAGGAAGGAACAGCTATGCTCTTGGAGCACCTGGCTGGTAGCTTGGCTTCTGCAATCCCCGTGAGCACACAGCTGGATATAGCAGCTCAGCATCATCTCTTTATGATGGGTCGGAACGGCAGCAACATCAAGCATATAATGCAGAGAACTGGTGCTCAGATCCATTTCCCCGATCCCAGTAACCCACAGAAGAAATCCACAGTCTACCTCCAGGGCACTATTGAGTCAGTCTGCCTTGCCAGACAGTACCTCATGGTATGTACATTAAAAACTGTGGAAATTGTCAAGCAGCAGCAATAACAACAAAAACACTGCAATCACAGGCCAATTCACTGGTACTCAAATGAATGATAAGGCTGTAGGTTTGTGAGCAGTTATGCAGTCAATAGGGATCACAGCTGCTGTTTCCAGATCTGCAAAGACCAGGGGTTCCCAGTTCCTGCTGGAGTGGTAAATCTGTGTCTAGACTGTCTTGCTTCAGGTTGATGTGGATTTGTGTGATTTAAATGCTCCTCCATACAAAAGGAAAATATAAAAAACTGGAATGTTAAGAACAAGGTTTGGGTTTAACCAGTGCTATTTTTCTAGAAAAAAGAGGTGCTGGAACTCACCATGAACACCTCCCTTGTTCTCTTACAATGGCAATGGCGTCCACCTGAGAGGTGCCAGAACTGAGTTCCGGCTGAAAAAAAAGCCCTGGGTTTAATCCTCCCTACTTCACTTCTAGTTTCCTCTTGAAGAGGGATTTTTTGTGCATGGAGTAGCAATCAGTCATGTGAGCCAATACCAGGTTTGTCACCTCAGCGAGAACTCTGCATTGAGCATATGATGATTTATGTATGTGTTTCCAAACACAAATATGTCCTATTCACAGGCTACCTTCTTAGGTGTACACAAGCATAATAGGTTTGATAGGGTTAAGGGACTCTTTAATTAAATGATGCATGATTTAACCAATGAGTTACTAACATGAAGCCAATGTTTGTCTGTTTTCTAAGTAATTTAAACCTGCAAATACCTCAGCACAAAAGTTTGCAAAGATCTGTTGAGAAATTCTAGCGTTAGTGGCTCAAATCAGTGACATTTGAGTTCCAGCCCAAAAACTGTTTACTTAGATTTCATGAACTATGGGTTTTGGAATTTGAGAATTATAAGTACAGGGAATTGAATTTTGAATTCCCATAGCCTAAAACAGCAATAGTGAGAGCTCAAGTTAGCAGATTTGTAACACACACATCCAGTTGACAAGAACTAACATGGCCATTCTTTCTTTCAATGCTGCAAGGGAGTGCACATATAATGGGATGGTAAGTTATGGTTCCATTGATCTATTGTTGTTGATGTTGAATATCCAACTAGTAGTATTCAGTGTGGAGGAAGAAATTTAATCTAGAAGTATGCTTTTTAAGATATGCTCATAGAAAACACCATCAGGGATACTGATTAATTTCTATGTAAGAATGACAGAAAGCTTAAATTAAAAAGCCCTTTTTTAATGCTCAGAAGAGCAGCAGAAGTGTTTTTTATATTTTTAAATAGAGTGAAAAGTGATGAGCAGATCAAGTGCAAGGATGATTTTTTTTAAGCATGTCATGCTCATTAATTTTATTTATCTTTCTTCAGACAGTTCAGGTTTTATTTTTTAAAAAATTAAAATGCAACAAGCCAGAAGAAGGTGAAGCATCCAAAAGAATAAAAGCCGGTTTAAAGCAGTATAGGTTGCTGTGAATAAAAAAAATTACCTTCAGTTGGCTCAGCGCTAGGCAAGTCTTCTGCAGTGAAAGGAGCTCTAGAATCTGAGTGCCACTGCAGACATAAGTGTCTCCCCAGCTCACCTAAGATATTGGGGGCAGAGATGCAAGAAAGGTTTCTGAGGAGGATGTCTAGAACTGGGCAGATTAAACCAATAAAAACAGCATTTTGAATTGAGCCCAGAAATTGACAAGAAGCCAGTGCAAATGTCTTAAGACTGGCCGGATGAGTTCCATGCACCCTTTCCTAGATAGTGCAGAACATGGTAAGTAGATTACTAACTGAAACTGGCCATCATGCAGTCCATTGCCGATCTCAGACAGTGGTTCCTTAACCCCCACAGTCTCACCTGCATTTAATGAGAGGAAGAAATATAGTTGGGTGAAAACACTGCTTCCCAAATGCCCCTTCTCAGTGGCTTCCAGTGTTAAATAGGAAAGCTTCATTGCAAAATTAAATATGTCTTAGTTTGTAGGTTCTTGTGTTTTCTTTTTCATTCATTTGCAAATGCAGGAAACGAGTGAACCAATTTTAAGAATCACTTGTGAAAATCCTGTACCTCCTTACGTAGGAGTAAGCCCCTCCAAATTCAGTGACGCTTACTTTTGAGTAGGCATGTATAGGATAATGCTCTGCCTGCCTGTTGATACTGGGTTTTGTATTTAATCTTTCAGGGCTGCCTTCCTCTTGTGCTGATGTTCGATATGAAGGAAGAAATTGATGTAGAACCACACTTTATAACTCAGCTAATGGAACAGCTAGACGTCTTCATTAGTATTAAGCCAAAGCCAAAGCAGCCAAGCAAGGTTGGTAGAAAACATTCCCTTTCTGTAGGCAAATCAAGCCTTCCTCCTGCAGCCCAGAAATAAACCAAACTAGCTGTCCAGTCAATGGATGTATAGCATCTGAAAACAAGACTTGCCTTTTATTGAGAATTATTTCCTGCATTCACAGAGCACCTCTGCAGCCAGTTTGCACTCTTTAAAAAAAGATAATGTAATGCATTTAGCTCTGAGAAGCCAATGCTTCTAATAAACTAGGAGTGTTACGGAAACACTATCCCCTTTAACCCTACATGTATACTCAGACCCAGCTCTATATTGCACAAGCAAGAGGGCTTGGGAAACCAGTGGCACTTGGGAAACCAGAAGCTAAGCAGGACATGGTTCCCCACCTATTGCAATGTTTCCACCAAAGAGCCCTTGTGATGATGGGCTCTGGTGAGAGGCAAGCAAGGCACTGGGCCTCTGTTGTCTATGCTTAGAACCTAGAATGTGTCCCAATGGGCTTGTTCATATTTTCCAGTAGTATCTTGCAACTTGAGACTTCACTCAGTCATGAAACTCACTGAGTGACCTTAGACAAGTCCCTGTCTCTCAGCCTAACCTATTTCACAGGGTTTTAAGGATGGAAAAAATGAGGAGTGGGGTTATGTGCGCTGCCTTAAGCTCCTTTGGATATAAAGCAAAAAAATAAGTATAGCAAATTGCTAAACGGGTTGCAAGGCCTGCACAAATCTTGCATACAGATTTGTGAAATAATGGGAAGAGGAGCAAATATATATTTCACTATTTAATAGGAGAAAGCATTAAACAGGGCAACATCCATATCATATCACCACTGGGTAATATCCATCCTATTACCTTGATTTTAACTTATACTATTAACTATTTTATAGCTGGCTTTATTTGAACTGGCTTTATCAAACGATCTTTTTTTTTTGGTTATTTGTGAACAACAGAAAACTTCTTTATATCCCTGGTACTGCAGTAAAGCTTTAATAATAAAGGCTTCCAATGAACACGAGCAGTGTTAGAAACTAAGATATGAAAGCTAAGGGGCACCTTAAACCTAGGTTATGGGCGCAACTATGGAATATCCAGGCGGACTTTTGTTATAACAAGAATACAAAGCTGAAAATGAATGAATTGCAGCTAAAATATTACATTCATTTTTCACATGGTCTAGTCCTCCTCTCCCCCCCCCCATTCTTAAGAGGGTCTCTTCTCCAGTCTTCAGAGAGTAACTGGAAGTGGGGAGGCAGAAAAAGGTCCTCCTTTCCTTCCACTCTGCATTTTTAATCTGAAATCTTAGGTGCAGTACTGCAGCCAGAGCTCAGAAACTGCTCACACTAATGAAATTCCCTGTCACAAAATGCGCCTAGAACAATGAGAGTTTCCAACACTGAATAGGAGGTTTCTAATTCATTGCTATGTTGTTTTAGGGATATAAGCAACACAAATATAGAAACCCAAGCAAGGGAAGAATTGTCAGGTGTTTGTAAAAACTCCATTTTTACTAAAATTTCAGGCTGATTGTACATGATGTAAGAATAATGTTGCGCAACTAATGCCCATTGGAATGCAGTCTGGGTTGGAAGATTAAATGATAGAATAATTCCTTGAGCTCCCCACCATGTGGCCAGAATTTGGTTTTCCTTAACCAGAGCAATCTTCTGGAAGTATTGCCGTGATAAAGTTAATAAGGATCTGAGCCTATAGTATAGCAGTTCTATTCACCATGCACCTATTCAGTTCAAACTGGCAAAATGTTGTTTACATCAATTGATCTCCAGGTCTCCTGTTGATTTAATTCATGTTGGTAACTGCCTCCCTTCCCCTTCAGAGACAAGTACCAAAGGATATATTGTTTTCAATATGTGCAATTTTAAGTTATGTGGCCAGAATTGGAAGCTTGGAGCAGGGCTGTGCAGAGTTTCTGGTTTGAGTGAACCTTGGTTTGCATTAACCACCTTGACACATTGCACATGTAACATTGTTTGTGTATGGAGCGGAAACAGCCTGAGTTCATGAGGCTGGGAGTGGGGGTGGGTGCAGGATACAGGGACTCAAGAGGCATAAACTTGAAAGGGAGAATAATCAGTAGCATACACGGTTTGCAGGCCTTCATCCTAAAATGAAAAGAAGGAAGATTTTAGCTCAGGTACAAGCAGCATTTTGGTTGTTGGCAAACCTTGCTCTGTGATCGAAGAACAGGCAGAAAAGAGGATGCTGGAAGTTGTGGAGTCCATTAAGGCTGAAAGGATCTCACTTTCCCTGTGTATATAAAAACATAGATTTGATACCAGAACTATTTAGTGTAATTCTAAGTAGTTGCAGGGGATTTTTTTTATATATACATAAACACTTGTCCCATTTTGAAAGATTATAAAACATACACATCATTAAGATAATTGTGTTTTATCTTGTAAGGGAGGAATTAAACAAGGCTCATTGTAGTCCCTGTGTTCCACAGTTCTTCCTTTAGAAAAAGGCAAAATGTTAAGTAATCCCTACAAGTTTTGCAGACCTCACTGCTGTCTTTCTATTAATACCAGAGGATGAGTTTGGCTCGAGAGTGGGCTTGTAAACAAATTCCTCTAAATGTTGCCAGTTATCAGAATCACTTGGAACATTTTATTGCATTTCCTTGCTTACATGTTTCCTCCTTACAGTCTGTAATTGTGAAAAGTGTTGAGCGAAATGCCTTAAACATGTACGAGGCACGAAAATGTCTCCTGGGCCTTGAAAGCAGTGGAGTCCCCATGGCAACAAGCCCATCCGCAGTCTCATGTCCTGTTGGCCTCTCATGTCCTGGTTTGGATATCCTGTCCTCCGCTGGGCTAGGACTTACTGGACTCGGTAAGAAGTCTACAGTACTTTACTGTACTCGAAAACTTTGCACTATGTGTTGGGTTGTGGGACGAGCTGTGTGTTTTAACCATGTATTTAACTGAAGAGGGGTAATGGAAGATATTGAGGGTGGGATGTAAGATAACTGCTTTGAGGCAATTGCTGTTGGCAATGAAGGAACAGCTGGGGTATGAGACGAGGATAGGACAGAGTTGGGTGTCAATGGGATTTCTGATTAAAGTACAGTCCATTGGTGACCAGTTTCCAAAGAATGTTGTTGAACTTGCCACGCTGGAGTTTAATGAGAGGGGGAAGTGCAGTGCCCCCATGTCTAGGTAGCGCCAGCATCACTGAAGGGGGAAGTAGCTATCATGGGAAGTATAGGTTTCTGTGGACACCTCTTTGAAAATGTCAGCCCTCCAATGTGATATTAAAGCAAAATTAATTTGAAGAATTTGATTTATTTTTTTAAAGCATTGTTTCATTAATTCTGTGCAATCGTGCGAGAGATAAGTTACCTGTCATGCTTTTTTTTTTTTTACTTTTTAGGCCTCCTTGGTCCAACAGCCTTGTCCGTCAGCACATCCACCACACCAAACTCTCTCCTAAATGCTCTAAATAGTTCTGTTAGTCCTTTGCAGAGTCCTAGTTCAGGCACACCCAGCCCAACATTGTGGGCATCTTCAATTGCCAATACAAGTGCTACAGGTTAGTAGGTCTAATTTGTTTTTAAAAGGGGGGGGGGGAGGAGCTTGAACTTTTGTGTAGTGAACGGTAAAAAATGTTTTAGAGAGAAGCATGAGATCCAAATTATGAAGAATTCCCAAGTTCCAACAAAGGTTTATGGCAGAGTTTCCCCAACTTTTCATGTTGTTGACGCACTTTTTAGACATGCATCATTTTGCGACACAGTAATTCAGTTTTGCTAGCAAACCGGAGGTTAAGCGAACCCATTTCCAGCCCCAGGAAGAGCGTTCGCACAACACACCCGCTCACTGCAGCCAGCGCACTAACGTGCCGCGTCACTGTTTGGAAAGCTCTCGTTTATAGCATTAAAGTGGTGTGATCAAATTAAGTCTTCGTTGTAATGAACTTCTTTACAGTGGAGTATCCTAAGATAGAGCTCTTCCTTTGCAGAATGTTCCAGGTTCAGTCACTGACATTTCAAGTAGCAGGACTGTGCCATAGAGAGATACCGGCAGTTGAGAAAAAGCTGTATTGGAGCAATTGCCTGGCTGTCCATAATTGCTGCTCTATATAATTAAGATTTTGTGCATGAATGCAATTGAGAAATATTACTGATCTAGAGGTTGTTACATTTTATTTCAGGCTTCTCTGCTATTCCCCACCTGATGATGCCATCTACTGCCCAAGCCACTTTGACCAGTATTCTTTTATCAGGGGTGCCAAACTATAGCCAGAACACGCCATCTCCCCCTCCTGGCTTGACCCCTGTGGATATTCATGTCAATGGCATGCAAGCGGAAAACAAGAAAAGCTCAGCTTCTCTAAATGGTCATGTAAAGGTAAATTGACTTAGGCTACAATCCTAAGCATTCTTCATTGAGAGTATCCCATTGAACTAAGTAATTATGCTTAGGATTATACAGTCAACGCATATTGAAAATACATCTAAGTATATTAAAAGACAATAAAAACCTTATGTTGAAATCTTATGTTAAAACAGCAAGCAGAGTATAAAAATCTCCTGCCTTGATTAATTAGGGCACTTTGTCAATCGAATGGTTATAAACTGTAACACAGCAGGTAAATAAAGGTGGAGATTATGGTCAAATATTAATTTATATATCTCCATCTGTACAGGTGGGACAAATCTGAGGTGGGCACCTTTTTACTATTTATAGGCTGAAAGTAAGTCTTGGGTCTGTGTGCTCCCTCTCCTCCTACAGTGAAGCTGCCAGGAAGAGTTTGGAAGCTTTAGGTTTAATTTTTATTTAAACACAGTTTAGTTGCATGTACCAACCCAGACAAACTGTGGTTAGTTATAAGGATGATTTGCTGAAACCAGTCAACTTCATAAACCATGGTTTGATGTTTGCTTGTTTCAATAAATAATAGTTAACTTTAGACTAACCACAGTTTTTCAGGATTTGGACATAAAGCTGAGTTGCATTTAAATGAAAACGAACACTTCTGATCTTCTCATTACTGTACCAAAGGAGAAGAGAAAGGGGAGCATATGAGACCCAGGCTTTTTCGCTTGTTAAACCATAGTTTAACATAGCATCCAAATGCAGCCACAGAGATGGTTGTATTTTAAGTCCCATTTGAAATCAGTTCAAACCAGCTACATGTCTCACTAATGTCAATAGAAATCAACCAACCAAACTTTGGGGCTTTTGTGTTAAGGAAAAGGGTTGGCTTCTAAGCTTTGCAGAGTATAGAGTATAACTTTGCCATTGCAGCTTCCTTCCTACTTGGCATCTTCAGTATCTCAAATAGTAGGGAATAAATCCAAAATCTGAACATTGATTTTTGAAACTCAGATTTAGTGCTGCTCATTGTTTTAAAACCTGGACTTGTTTGCCTGCAGTTGTTGGGTAGGGGAAATGCAAATATTTTCCCCCTTATTCGAGTTTCTTTCTGCCTGCAATCTACCTAATTTTGTGTTCAACCACTTTGGCACAAAGATAATTTTCAACAGTGACAATCTGAACTCACAGTATTGGAAGAGTACATAAGTGGATGGCTTCTGTGGGATGTGACAAAAGTCTTCTGTGGATTAGGTTCAGACATAAATATTCCACTCAGTTAAACTATGCTTGATCTTGGGGAAAGAGTGAGTGTGCTGTTTGCTGGGAAAGGCATCTGGGTAAGCAGGGGATGACTCTAGTGGTGTCCTTGAGTGTACATACTGTACTGCCATTCCCTCCTAGGAGAGTTGCTAAAGTTCTGCTCCTTGTGACACTCCTTCCGAGCCAAATCCCCTGTTCATGACATTGTCCTGGTTCGCATTTCACTTTAAACCATAGTTAAAATAAACTGTGGTTTAATGTGAATGGACAGCATTCTAGCACAATGCAGCCAAAATCACGGGTGCTTTGCTCCTCTCCTGCTGGGAATCAAGCCGCGCTCTGGCTTGTTGTGTCATCTGAACCTTGTCTCGTCGTTTATTTCTCTCCAAAACATGAATTGGAAGCCAAGGTTTGTTCCTGGCCTAATGCTTGTGGTTTGTTTGGGGGAAAGAAACCATGACCCAAGTTTGGATGACACGATAAGCCAGACCATGGCCTGTTTCCCGGCAGCAGCAGCAGTGGAGGAGTGCAGCACCCAGGATTTCAGCAGCATGCAGTAGCACACAGCTTCTTCCCATTAAACCACAGGGATTTTGTTTTGTTTCGAACTATGGTTACTTTTCTGTGTTGTGTGAAACGTGCCATTAGGTTTTTCTCATCTCTTTTCATGACAGGCCCTGCTCTGTATGGGCACCCCTCTTGCCATTCATCAAAGGACTTTTGCTAGTGTAAATGCTTAAGTGATACACTGCTCTTTTTTGTTGTTCTCGGTGGATCTTTTTCAATAAAATGTTTTATAGTTTAAGATTATGACTAAGCATTCTTGCGACTATTCCAGACCTCAGCTATGAAATATACTGCACTAACTGCTGCATCACTCGGTGAAAATGTATTGGGTCCAAACCACAGCGATCCATCCAGGCAGACAAATAGTCATAGTGCCTCCGAACAAGTGACCACCAAGGCAAATGCTGGCGAAGGTATAATCAAATAAGCATTGTGCTTTCTCAGGTTGCCTTGTCCTCTCAGATGGGCAGGGTTACCTCTCCTGAGAGATTCGGGATAAGCTTGTATTTTAATTGGTGATGAATCATTCTAAACACCAGCTGAGTAAACGGCAAGCTAAGCGACTAAGCAGATAGCATGAAATTAAGGGGCTGCCAGTTTCAGCAGGATTCCCAAGTCGTCGTCATGCTAAATATTGAAGAGATGCTCAAGTTCAAGTAGCTGGCCGAGGGCTGCCTTTAAATCCATTGTCACTCATTTTACACATGAGTTCGTCAGTAGCTTGGCTTGGAATAAAACAAGCCATGCTTCGTTATAGAAATGAGCCTTGGGCTTGCATGCTTTCCCTCCCCTTAGTTGGAAAGGGAGGCGTTTTAAATCTCCTGTCCCCAATTTATTCTAACCTGCAGTTTCCTGAACTCAGGCAAAATGGGAAAGAAGGGAATGTATGAGCTCAAGATTCACGGCAGCTTTCACTTCAAACAGCAAACCATGCTTTTATATTACATATGAGCCAGACCAGTAAAACTGCTCAAATTGAGGTTTTTATATTGCGCTGTAAAATTCGATTTCTTAGTTTCATGGCATGATGAATGATAGAGGTGTGGTATGGTTCACATAGCTTCTAATATTACACCTTCAAGTGTGTATATGGCTGCTATAGGTCTCTGTGTAGTGCTTTGCTGAAAAGTTTGGTATCAGAAATTTTGCACCAAGAAAATGTGAACCATTCTTTCCCTATACAAATGATATATGAGAGCATGCTTTGTGTTTTTATTGCAAAGTTCTGCTGTGCATAGTGACTGTGTTACTGAAACTATTTTTTCAGTAAGCTGTCGTGGAAAGCTGCAAATATCCTTCATAATAAATTGAAATGGACAAAGCTTCAGTGGAATCAGTACTATGGAAGGATATTGGTGGCTATCGAATCAGCTCCTATAGTGACAGGATTTGTGCTAGCCTTAAATCATTCCTGACAGATACATAATATCCTGCTCTTTGTTCTTCATAGGTTGCAATGATGCCTTTGTGGAGGTGGGCATGCCAAGAAGTCCTTCACATTCTGCCAATGCCAGTGATCTCAAGCAAATGATGAGTTCCTCCAAGCAATCCTGTGCAAAGAGGCAAACAGTAGAACTGCTGCAAGGCACCAAAAACTCTCACTTACAGTATGCCACATTCATAAATATGACTTTATAAAGTACTGGGAGGCAGTAACATATTTTACATGTTCTGGGGAAGGGCGGGTGGCTCTGCCGTTAACAACGGTCTTACTCTGGAGTTAAGGCTCTGCCCTGAAGTAAGAGAGCTTCTCAAAATTCATATGGACATGGTGATCTCTTGATGACGTTTGACTCTCATGATTTTTGCTTAATTGAAGTGCTACCTGCATGCTAATACTTAACAGAGAGTCTCTCAGTGTTACCGTCCCCCTATTGCAGAAGAGGTTCCCTGGGGCTGAGAAAACAAGGCTTGTGCAAGGCTACATAGCGAGTGGTGAGATTTAAGCAGGGAATTTTGTGATTTACATGTCAGTCTCATACCCACCACACTAGCTCTCCAAAAGAAATGTGTGGGGTTCACAGCATACTTTCCTCAATACCACTCTTCAGTAACTTGTATGTGTAATTATAAGGCAGGCTTTTTAATATTGTCATAGTGATGTACTTGCAACTTCTCAGTTGGACGTGGGTTATATTCCCCACTTTGCTTAAAAGTAGGGAGCAGTGTGACCAGATCAGTAAACACCAATAAGTCAGCCCACACTTAAACAGCTTTTCCCACTAATCCAGGTATAGGCAGACTCAGCCGTCCAATGTTCTGAGACTACAATTCCCATCATCCCTGACCACTGGTCCTGTTAGCTAGGGATGATGGGAGTTGTAGTTCTAAAACATCTGGAGGGCCAAGTTTGCCTATGCCTGCACTAATCTTTGTTCTGTGAGCAGCCACATGGGCCACAGAGAACACATTCATGCACTCTTAGATCTACATACCTCCAAAGATGCTCTCTTGGGAAATGAGTGCGCCAAACTCCCTTATTCTCACTTTGAATTGAGGTTTTTCCGGAAGCTAATGCAAATAATACTGGTGGCCGTGGAAGCTAAAGCCAACATTAGCAGACTGCTTGCTGTGTCACCTCTGGAAAATCGAGCTTTAAATTCTGTACAAAGTTGTTATTTGCATTCCAGTGCTTAAAGATGAGTACCTAATCTGTCTTGTCCTTCGAAAATGTTTTCTTTTCCTGTTGCTTTAACTGAGAACAAAACAAATGCTGTTAAGATCTCTGCGCACTTTAAAAGCAAATCCTGCTCCCTAAAAGAAACCCCTCTCGTCTTTACAGCACCACAGACAGGCTCCTTTCAGATTCCGAGCTGAGTGGCTCAGAGAACCCAGTGGCTGATAAAAAGGCTCCTGGAAGTGAACGAGCAGCTGAGAGGGCAGCAGCAGCCCAGCAGAATTCTGAAAGAGCGCGCCTTGCCCCACAGTCGTCATATGTGAATATGCAGGTACTGAGCAGATGGTGGCTTAAGCCTGAATTATGGTGAGAACCTGGAAGTGGCCAGATCTGGACTCCAATTACTCTGGCTCCTTCAGCCCTTCTCTCTCTCTCTCTCTCTCTCTCTCTCTCTCTCTCTCTCTCTCTCTCTCTCTCTGTGTGTGTGTGTGTGTGTGTGTGAGAGAGAGAGAGAGAGAGAGAGAGAGAGAGCCTTCTTAAAATGCACATGATTAAAATTCCACCCTAAGAAGGATTCTGCATGTGCCAGTCTGCATATGCCTGGTCCATAATTGCAAAAAGATGTCCCATTATGAATATGGCAGGAAAAAGCAGGCAGCCAATCTACCCCAAGGGGGTTAGAGCTCACACTGTGGTAACTTGGTGACTGAACTTTGTGACCAAAGCAAAACTCGGCATGCAGAAGTTTTTCAGCGCTCCTGCAGAAGTAATCATATGGCGAAGAAGTAATTTTTTATTTCGATCAGAGAACCAAATGCTTAACACTCCAAATACCTTGGAGAAAGAGGCCGTGTTTGAAAATAGTAGATTGGGTGAAGGTTTAGGAATAACTACGAGGCTATTTACAGCCCTAATTAGCTGGTTTTAAGTAAAAGTTTTAAGTATATCAAATGTTAATTGGACTTGCTGGCACATTGTTGTTCAGTGCTTAGTGTTCCCCCTAGACAAACTTATGGACCGTGATCAAAATCTTTGTGGCTTGGAGAGCAGAGTACTGGCATGACATTTAGTGAGAGCAGTGATTAAGCTGCCTTCTGTGTGTTTCATTTTTAGGCATTTGACTATGAACAGAAGAAGCTATTAGCAACCAAAGGTATGTGGGACAACTGTGACTTGCAGCATATATATATATATCTGTTTGGTAGCTGAACAATGAAAGGGTTCATGCTTCCCTCCCCTCCTTTTTTTTTTTTAAAAAAAGGAACAGTCCCCTGCTGCTCTGAGATTTGGCTGGGTTGGCTGCTCAAATCGAGAAGCTGTATCGTAGACAACATGTTTTGCAATCCAAACTTCTCTGTGTATAAAAAACTCTGGTTCTACTGTTACAGTGTGGGAGAACACTGTAAACTTGGAACTTCTTGGTCCATAATAAACTTGTCTTGGGGCAGGTGGTTGGAAAGGATGGCCCACTCATGTTTCATTGGGAACTTTGTTTTCAAGAAACACAGCAGACCTCATCTGCTACTGCACCATTTTCCTCTTGTATAATCATGCTTAGCGTGTGTCCCATTTTTACAGCAACTTGGAGGGAGGGGATTGCCTACCGGCTGCACACCCTGTAAACACAGGGGAAGGGTTGGGGATTCAATGCCTCCCATATTTCTAAGCATAAGTGACCGCAGTTGGCATGGCTGCTGCGTGCATACATTAATATGCACATCTGGCTAATCCCCATATAAAATATATGTGGAAGGATCAGAGAAGTCATTGGCAAGTGGGATCTGCAACACTGTGCTCCATCATGGAGGCTTGGGACTCACCTCAGTTCTCCATTTCTCTTTTCCAAACAGCCTCCCTCTTTCTTATGGCATACTTTATATGCCAGAACTTCTCTATAAGGAATGAGATGTGCGTGCATGTATGTACAAATGCCTGCAGCGCACATTATTATACCTAAGATACTTACCTTGTGTGTGTTATAGTAACTCCATGGTTTCTCCTCACACATACAGGATCATAAGCCCCTATCATCACACCATCTCAGTATATGTGGAGGGAAGCAAAGGCAGGGGCGTAGGGAGACGGCACGACACCCAGGGCGCAAATTGCCATGCATCCGCGGGGCGCAGCGTCGCTACGTAACGATGCATGCGTGTTATGTAATGATGCATGCGTCGTTACGTAGCGCCGGATCCAGCGCGTGTGCAGTCGGCACGGGGTCACAGTGACATCACCGTGACCCCGTGCTGACTGCGCACATGCTAGATCCGGCACTTGCACAGTCCAATTGGGGTGCCACTGGCCTGCGGCAGCTCCACAGAGCGCCGCTCGCGCATGGTGAGCCGTTAAGAGGTGCCGAGCGCGTGTGGAACATCGTGGAGCTGCCGCACGCCAGCGGCACACTGAACGGACTGCGCATTTGTGGACGGAGGCAAGGGGTGGGCAAGGGAGGCCGAGTGTCTGTCACCCCCCCCCGGCATCGCTCGGGGCGGACCGCCCCCACCCCCCGCTTGCTCCGCCCCTGAGCAAAGGTTAAGAGCAACCTGTTTTGCGGGTTTCTATGAGCTATCATTTTGGCCGAAAGACGCCATTTTTATCCAAAAAACGTACATTGTTCATGCTTACGGGTAGGCTGTCTTTTGTTTTCTTTAAGCTATGTTAAAGAAGCCAGTTGTTACGGAGGTGAGGACACCGACAAACACCTGGAGCGGCCTTGGGTTCTCCAAATCAATGCCAGCTGAAACAATCAAGGAATTGAGAAGAGCTAACCACGTGTCATATAAACCATCCATGTCGACAACTTATGAGGTATGCAAAAACTGCAAGCATGAGTTTTACTATGCGTGCAAGAAACTGGGGTCGCTCACCTGAATTTTGAACATAAGTACCGATTTGCAGCGAATTTCAAGCTCCAAGATCTTAAGAAGGTGCAACGCAGCATGTTTTTTGACTTCTCTAGGTTTAACTCTTCATTGATTTATGGAGTCCCTGTTAATTTTATTGGGTTTTAAAAACAGGTTCGGCATAGTCTGTACATCAAGCAAAGAACTAGAGAAATGTGGTCCTGTTGATGTTAAAAGGGTAAAAATAGTCACATGGGATCAATCCAAGGCTGTAGCTCCATGGCAGATGCCCCAGTGTAGTCGGTGGCGATCACCTGTGTTTTTTTGTACAAGTGTCTGCAAAGCAAAAGTATCTTCATTTCTAGCTTGAATGAATAATCATAATGGCCTGTTTTCTAGAATGGAGCCGCAACTAATTGCAGGCTTCACAAGGACTTAAAACTTGTATTTGTGGCTTTCACAATAAGACACATGAGATAATTACTGAAGGTTCAAGGCCTATGAATTCTAAAGTAACAAAAGCCGGGTGTGTGGATTCTGCCTGTTGGCAACTGGATCCCAGCATGGACATGGTTCCTTACCTTCCAAGTTCCGGACTGCAGAATCCGGAACTGGCAGCCATTTGACACTGGAAGTTGCGTCAACGTAACTTCCGGTGTCGCTTTGCCCTTCTATGGGCACCAAAAATGGCCGCCGCCGGCTTCGAAAGTCGCTTGTACGCATGTCAGGAAGTGTGCCGACGCAACTTCCGGTGTCGCTCCGCCCATCTATGGGCACCAAAAATGGCCGCAGCCAACACCGGAAGTTGCGTCTATGCACTTCCGGACATGCGTAGATGCGACTTTTGAAGCTGGCGGCTGCCATTTTTGGTGCCCATAGAAGGGCAAATCAGAAAGGAAAAAAATGGCCGCCAGCAGGAGAAAATAACGGAGAAAAACGGGAGACGAAGTGATACGGGGGACCACCGGGAAAAGGTAAGTAAAAAAGGGGGTTTCCCGGGGGAAACGGGGTACTTGGCAGCTATGCATGGTTCATGCCACAAGGTTAAGTTACGTGGCAAGTGCAATGCAGATTCCCACAAGGAATCATTTTGCAGTGGCTTCTAGATGAAGGAGAGGGGATTGTAGTGTCATGATCTTCTGTGGCTTCCTGGTAGCAGAGCTGTGGTACTCTTGGTTGACAAGGAGGGATGAGAAAGCAAGAGTAATCATGCAGTTCCCCTGCTCAACATTTCAAGGTCTTCTGCATTGTGCTCCTCCCACAGCAAATTTCCACTGTGCTAACACTGCAAAACACTCCACTTTTTAAAGGAGCATCTCTTTAAATATGATGCCAGATCTTTACCAACGCCAAATGTATCTGGGTTCTGCTGCCACTTGAATTTTCTGGGGAGTGGGGTGCGAGGGATTCCCCCATGACAGTATTAACAATGGCAGGGTGGAAGGTCTACTGTTCAGATGTCTAACTGATAGGTGGAAAACACCCATGGCAGAAACTGCGCTTTCTGTTTTGCAAAGTCAAAACATTGCATTAAATGAGATACAGGCTTTTTTGTGAACCATCTTCACATCTTATGAATAGGATGTAAATGATAAAAATGGATTTTCCTTAGGAACAGGTTTAGTTTGGCGCATGCTGTTCCTCGTATATACTTTTAGCAGATAAATGTTGTCTAGTGTGTTTCACATTATCTTCCAGCCATTTTACTTGTCTCCCTTTTTCACAGGAGTTTATTAGGAGACTAAAAATGTTTTCTGTCTCTGAGTCACTTGGCTGTAGCCCAGAAGCAAACCACAGCCTGGGTTCCTTGTTCTGTAAACTATTTCTTCAGAGACTCCACTGCTCATTGTTTTGCTTTGCTTGAGACATGTGGGCAAAATAAAAACCATGGATCCCTTTGTTTTCCTGCTTATACTGGGCTGTTTTCATCGGTATTAGAAAGCACTTCTGTCACGGTACCTTACATCATTGATTCCAAAATGATTAGCCAGGAGTTAACCAGTGAGCTCTGGGAATGTGTGGGCGTGGTCACAAAGTCTCCAATGGGTCACATGACAATCTCAGTGTGGTGAGGAGCATTCCAGGTCATGGTTAAAGACTGACCCTGTGAAGGCACTGTTGCATTAGGATGGGGCCATTTTCTTTTTTAAAAAGAGATTCACAAGTTTGCTTGTGATATGGGTCATGAGTTTCTTTCGCTAAAACCAAAGTTATTGAGATGTCTCTTACAAAATATGGGAGCAAGCCCAATAAATAGGAAGGGTAGAGTTGAAAAGGATGCGAAGCATATTACTGTACAACCATGTCAGTGATTGATGTGTGCTTCAGTAATTTGCTACTGCCAAAATGAATGAGTAGGTGGCACTATCTTGGCTTATTGCATAACTATTGTTGGTTTTTTTATTAATTTGATTTATATACCACCCTTTATCCAAAGATCGCAGGGCAGTATGCAACATAAAGAACATAATTTATGCAGCATAATAACAAAAACATAACACGCAGCATGCTAATAAAATCATAACAACAGCCCCTTGGACCCCCCCCCCACACACACATTTAACCAACCATGGCTGAAGGCCCGGGTAAAGAGGGATGTTTTCACCTGGTGCCTAAAGACATGTAATGAAGGTGCCAGGCAAGCCTCTCTGGGGAGAGCATTCCACAGATGCGGAACCACCACAAAAAAGTCCTGTTTTTGTGTTGTCACCCTCCAAAGCTCTCAGGGAGGTGGGGCATAGAGAAGGGCCTCAGATAACAAGCACACAGGGTCCAGGTCAGTTTGTATGGGGAGAGATGGTCCTTAAGGTATTGAGGTCCTGAGCTGAGTAAGGTAGTGTGTCCTCCATACGTGCCAGAGAGTACAGAATCCTGTTGGTTGCAAGCTTTTTTGTATTTAATAAGACCCCAGAGCCCAAAGTAAGTACTCAGCAATATATCCTTGTGCAGTGAATTGCACCCCTTCAGGCCTGGGTGTTCTTCCATGTCAAGAAATGCTCATCTATCACCTTTCAGAGGTTGATAGTTTACACTTCTCCTTGATGTGTAATTATTCTGTATAGTGGAATTTTATTTTTTAGAACTTGGAAATGTAGAGAAACATGTCATTCTGTTCCTCTACTGAGAAATGGGATTAAACAAGAAAGGGTGTGCTCCATTCTCTCTTTTTTCTCTTCCTCCTCTCTTTATCTCTGCCTATTCCACATGTTCAACCTTCCTAGGGTGGCTCCCCTACAGGGAGAAAGGCTCCCCTAAAGAAAAGAAAAAAAGTCATTTCAGGGTGACCATTCTTTAAGGTTTATAAGGAGCCTTCTCCCAGTTTTCAGGTTATGCTTATTCCTTCTTATCTTTCTTGCAGGGTTCATCAATGTCTCTCTCGCGATCCAACAGCCGGGAACATCTAGGAAGTGGTAGCGACTCTGATAACTGGAGAGATCACAATGGCATTGGCCCAGCAGCCCCTGGTGACTTTGTTTCTTCCATTGGCAGCCCTAAAAGGAAGCAAAACAAATCAAGTAATGATTTTCTGCTTTATTTTTTATTTTTTTAACTTGAGCATGAGTTTTGTTGTGCACTTCCTGAGTCTAGTGGAAGCAAAGTTGGTTGTTTAGTTCAGCCTGTTAATTGCAAGTGTTAAAATCCTAGGACAGAGTTAGAAACTGGGTGTGTGGTGGTGGGGACAGCTTGCTGAAAGACGCTGCACTGAATCATGGGTCTCCCCTTTGACTCTGTAATGTGTGAATCAACTTCATGGCCTGATGTCACCATATTGAGTGTTGCCATATTTCCAACACCACATCATTGGCTACTGCTGCTAAAATGAGCAAATGCTCAGTGTCACAGCATTTAGGATGCTGTGTAAGTTGAAGCACAAAATTCGAAAGGGGGGGTGGCTTAATGCAAGACTGCCCTATTCAGGAGCAGCCCCACATGTAGTTTCAATCTTTGGCTTTCTTTCATAGCACTTCAGGGAAAATATTATGGCTTGATCATTTGCCTTTGGGTGGGCTGGGTTTAAAGTCTACCTGTCACAGTGGCTTATGCACAGTTTAAGTAGTTCAGTGGGATATCTTTTAAAAGTGAAATGCAAACTGTTTGGAAACTCAAAGGTACTTCCTCTCTGAACTTCCAGCTGAACATTATCTCAGCAGCAGCAATTACATGGACTGCATCTCCTCGCTGACAGGAAGCAATGGCTGTAACTTGAACAGCCTATTTAAGGGATCTGACCTGCCTGAGCTGTTCAGCAAACTGGGTTTGGGCAAATACACAGACATATTCCAGCAACAAGAGGTCAGTGTCTGGAAAAGGCATTTTTTTGTTGTTGTTCCTGCTAGAGTGTTTTGATTACTTTCCAAACTAAATCGCTCAATTGCTACCATCTGCTGTGCTTTCATTTACTATTCTGTGAAGACCACATATTCATTCCTTGAATGTAGGAATAGCTAGCTTCAAACCTCAAGTGTTTTCAAAGCACTGTGCTGAGAGAAGCAACTCTGGTTTCCAGTGTTTGCAAGCATATGCGGATGCATGCTCCGTAGTGCATTCACATACAACTTGCTGTATGAGTGTTCCATGAGTGACACCATGCGTCAGTGGCTTGTGACACAGCTACATAAGAAACAGGAGAGCATCTGGCCCTGCCTGTTGTCATCAGGCCTTTGCCTCTTCTGCAGCATAGTGCTGCCTGCTTCCCAGCTCAACATACTAAAGCATGGGTAGCTAACATGATACATGATGGGTGGCTAACATGTTGGACTATAGGTCTCGTGATCCTGGAACACTGACCATGCTGGCTATCAGTGATGGTTATTGAAAAATGTAAGCTTTTATCCCTGGGCATCGTTTGAACAAGGCACAGAATTCAGCTCTCATTGGAGCAAAACTTTGATTGCCTGGACACAAATCTGATATTTTGTGGCATGGCTTACACAAAACCTCGGTAAAGCCACTGGTCTCCTTTGAAAGGAAAGGCAGGATATATTGATGATGATGATGATAATTTATTTGTGTCCCACCCATCTGACTGGGTTGTCCCAGCCACTCTGGGCGGCTTCCAACACATATATAATAACATTAAAAAAAAATCAAACCCTATACTGTACTGGACTGCCTTCAGATGTCTTCTAAAGGTTATATAGTTACTTAACTCCTTCACATCTGATGGGAGGGTGTTCCACAGGGTGGGTGCCACTACCGAGAAAGCCCCTCTGCCTGGTTCCTGGTAGCTTCACTTCTCACAGGGAGGGGACCACCAGAAGGCCCTCAGTGCTTGATCTCAGTGTCCAGGTTGAACGATGGGGGTGGAAACGCTCTTTCAGGTATACAGGGCTGAGGGTTTTTAGTGCTTTAAAGGTCAGCACCAACACTTCGAATTGTACTCAGAAACTATGATGTTATCAAGTGTACCCTGGAGTGGCAGTACCTAATCCTGTGGGCTTGTCTTCTGACATACTGAGTTACACAAAGAGTGGGCCACCTTCAGCTCAGGTACATTGGCCACACTCATATACCAAATTCTACCTTACTAAAACCAGGATATTTGTGAGCTGCTTTGCTCATGCTTTGCCCCCTCCACTCCCTTCATGAAAGCAGGGAAACAAACTAGGAAGCTGCAGTTAACGATAGCTTCCTGTTACATGCAAACTGAGAAACGGTGGTCAGTGGCTTCCATAAAAGCCTGGATATGAAACTGTGACTTAAACTTGACATATGATTCTGGCTTGTTTGGAATCCATTAACCACAGTTCTCAGTTTGCACATAATAAACTAGGGTTAACTGTGTATTTCTGGCTTGCTACCCCATCACACAAAAGAAGTGAAGCGGGAGCCAAGAGACTGCATGTGAGCATCCAAATCTTTAGCATCTCCTGGCTTGTTAAACTAGAATTTGATTGTGCCATCTGTCAACCAGCCTGCCCTCATCCACTCAGTATTGCTACTGGCCGCCTTTCTTATTTTCGTAGTAGACTCTTGCAAAGAGGCATGCCATCTGGTGGTATAGATCTGATGGCTTACCATCTGAAAATTATGAAGTTCACATGTCTTTGAGAATACACAGGCTTTTTAGCTTGGTGCAGCACAACGGCTAACTTGGCATTTCGGAAACTGGGCTCATGGTTAGGGATTCACATTCTTAACTACTACCTGTAACCACAGGACAAAGCTTGCTTTACAAATCCTGGTTAAAGAGGAGAAGTCTTAACTGTGACCCCAGGCAACACACTAAGCCCAAGCTACTGTGCTGCACTAATCAAAGAAGCCCATCAAGAAGCAAAGAGGATGCCTGTTTCTCTCCAGGAGTCAGCATGTTCACATGGACACTGTAAGTTGTACACTGACTTGCTGTGCTGTGTGAACCAGGCCATTGTTTTGTTTTGTTTTGTTTTTCTGGGACAGGCATTTGTAATGGATGTAAGACAGAATTTTGGTAAGCGGAGATTTCACACCCTCATTAACAAACTAGAATTGAGCAAGAGTTCATTTAAAGGTTGCATGGAAACTCCTGTAAAACAGACACTGCATTATTTAGTTACAGAAATCAGGCACAGATGCATTGGCATCTTAAAGATTTAGCATTGCATTAAAGGGAATTTCTGTAAGGACCTTATGAAATTGGATGGACAAATCCATCCAGTCCAGCAGCACCATTGCTGATCAGCAGGTAGGCTTGAACACAGAGTGTTTCCTTGCCCAGCTACATCTCATTTGTTGGTTTCCCCCCCTTCTCAATCTGGGAATGTGTGGATAGGGTGGAAAGGGTGTTGAGGTCGTTCAGCTCTTAGCCCGTTTCTCGTCTTTGAGGTCTTGACTTACACACGCTTCTAATAGTACTGTTCCCATCTCCTCTGTGGTTGCTCCCATGATGCTAGAACAGAGGGTAGGTAGCCAATGTGGTTCCCTCCAGATGTTTTGCACCACCACTCCTATCGGCCATAGCCAATATGGTCAATGATCAGGAATGACGGGAGTTGTGGTCCACAACATCTGGAGCGCACCATGTTTGCTTCCCTGCACTAGACGTAAACAGAAACTGATCCACTTGCATATTGGTTATAGCCCACAAACAGTGCTTGGGCACTATGGGTACGTATTAAAGCACCCTTTTCACCTGCTTCTCTATGAAGAAAAACTTTGGCAATGGGACATTTCTATTATTCTTTTCTTCATCATGGTTGTAAATCATACTTTCATTATATATGTGTAATTACCTAGGAGTGAGTGCTATTGGATTTGATGGGGTTAACTTCTGAGTAGGCATAGCATAGAATTACCCTATGCTGCTCTTGCTCAGTTTTCTCTTTGGATGATAAAAATAAAGTTATTTGGGGAAGTTATCTATACTAGTCCCTTTAGTATGCATTTTGAATCTTTACTGTGAGACTTCTGTATCTTGAATTACTAAATTACTAGGGTACACATTTTGTATTTTCTCCAGATTGATCTTCAGACGTTCCTCACTCTCACAGATCAGGATCTGAAAGAGCTCGGAATTACTACTTTTGGTGCACGAAGGAAAATGCTGCTTGCAATTTCAGGTAAAGAAAAATGCACTGTTTGTGCATATAAGGGCCCTTTGTTTTTCCTATCTTCCTTGCTTGGTTGAGTTGTTACATCTTAAGAATCCAATATGAATTTCACCCTCCTTGACGTGTATGGATTTAATCTGCATTTGTTTATCAAACACTATAAACTTTTTAAAAAATAAATAAATCCCTATTTAGCTGCTATTTTTTTTTAATGAACCCTTTTCTTTTCTTCCCCCACTCCCACCCCTCATATGCGCAGAACTGAATAAAAACCGAAGAAAACTGTTTGACCCCTCCAATGTCCGCGCCTCGTTCCTGGAAGGCGGCGCTAGTGGAAGACTGCCGCGTCAGTTTCATTCGGACATTGCTAGTGTGAGTGGCCGCTGGTAGCAGTAATTCGAGGCTCTCACAGTTGACTGCACAAATGGACATGGCAATCCTGTGGACAGACATCACTGCACACGACCCCCTGCACTTTGGGAATTTAGGTACCAAGGACCAAAGCCTTCTGCACAAATACCTGTGCCAAAAAGAAAGGAAGAGAACACTTGTCTCTTTCTGAACACCAAATGTGGATTATGTTTTACTCATGTAGATTGGACAGAATTTGCAATAATGATAATATAGGGTTCTTTGTTTAGTATTTTATTACTTATAATAACTATATTGTATGCACTGAATTTTTTTTTTTTACTTATTTGAATGGAGAGTGAAGGGCTGGGATGCCAGAGGGGCATAGCATGTGGTTTTTATCAAGAAGGTATTTCTGGTACTGCTTAATGATTAATTGAGGTCTTTCTGCACTTTACGTGTTCTGATTGCTTGTCCTGTGGAAATTTCATTGTTTTCCTCTTTAATTTCCATGGGGAAAAAATATTGTATTGGCACTTATCAACGTTTGCCAGGTATGTTCCCACATTAGATGAAATTCTTTTGCCATAAACCATACTAGCAAATCAAATTTTGGTTATTTCCCCCCCTTAAACAACTGTAGAGCAGTCATCAACAATCAGGTCTCTTAGCGTTGGACTCAACCTTCTTTTCGCTTTTGGGAGGCATTCGAAGAATCCTCACAGTTCAGCTTGTGCACTGTAAAAGATGCAATGAAAGACCAAAATGAACCCTATTGCCATCAGTTATCCCTATTTAGCTGCTGCCTGTAATGCTAAAACTGATTTTAATGGTCGTCTCAAAGCAAAGGACTATTTTAGTATATACTGCCACTAAAGGACACTTTATTTATAGGAAACGTCTTATTTTTTTAAGAATCTGTACACTTTACAGTGCATAAGAAATTAAACGGATCTCCTAAAAAGTTTTTGGTAGAGGATGGAAGGCAATTCATCATGCCAGAACTCTGGGCAATTGTTCGTTTAAGGAGAGCATTAATTTCATTTGACAAGACAGCACTGTTGCATTTATTTCAAGAATATTGCTTTCATTGACTCTTCATTCAGCAATAGATCAACATAAGTCAAATAGCTGCAATGACATCTGTTTTATTGGTTGATTTAAATTAGTGATTGTCAGCTATGGAGTTTTGAGATGAGCTATTTCCGAAAATCCATACTGACATGTCACCAGAAAGAGTCTGTGTTGTGCATGGATAGAGCTAACAGTTGTGTTCTTTTACTGTGAAAGGTCAAGAAATCTGGTTATACTATTTCTGTCTTTTTGCAAATGACTAGGTATAAATTTATGAAGTGAAGGATAGGATGAAGTGCCTCTCGGCGATGCAATACGATGTTTCCAAACATGAATTTATCGAAAGAAGAAAAACATTCCCATAGAAAAAATTGTGAACTTACTTGTACTGTAATTTCTTATTTATGTACAATGTACAAACCCTTTAAGGTGGTTGCAAACCACTCTTAACGAAGGCATTAGATTTAACCAATTACCGTAGCTGTTTTATATATATATGCAAAACAGGGGTGAGAAATAGTTTTGACACTTTCTGTGGATAATTATTTTCTATGGCGAAGAAAAACACACAAACACACATAAAGGAAATCTTTAATGGTAGATAATGCAGTTGTAAACTGCTACCCACCGGCATTCGTTCTAACCCTATCCAGCTTCTCACTGCAACTCAAATAGCTGCTGATCTTTCTCCAGTGTTTGAAAAAGCATGGGCCAGATTAGTGCATGCTCAACTGCAGTTGCCTTTTCCTGTGTGTTGCCTTACGTATTATCCTGGAAATCAGCTAGTCCTGCCTCAAAACTTACATACTTCTGTTCACACTGTAATATAGAGATCCTGATACTTAAACTATCTTCTTCATCATGAATATGCCATTTGGTATGAGTCTCCTCATGTGTAGAATTAAGCACTTAGTAGTTCAGGAATTCAGCTTGTCCATGGAAATGATTTTACCAAAATTTAAAACTAACTTGGTTTAATCTGTACCAGAGTTAATTCAGACTAGGATGAGCACCTATCTGCCAGTCTCTTTCGGCTGCCGTTGCACCCCCCCCCCCCCGCCTTTAAGGCATTCTTCTCCCACAGATCTGTGCATAGTTTTTTCCAGTTTGTACTTAAATGCCATGTGTGTTATGACAGTATTATACCTGGAAGATGCATTTAAGCTGCTGTGGTCTATGCTGAAGTGAAGATTTCCCCAGATATAAGAACGATAGGGCTGCACACTCACACCCAACACACACACACACACAAACTCCACACTGGAAGGACAACTTTCTCACTCCTTTTGATTCCACAAAAGGGATATATGGCAATGCAATGTTCAGTATTGTCAATATTGTATTATGCACAAAAAGATATTGAAACGTTAGTTTTAAATTTTGTGCCTTTATAGCGACCAGTTATCTGTAAATATAGAGCAGATACAGATTGTATTTTGGGAGGGAAGGGGTCCTTTTTATTGATTTTTTTTAAAGAATAAATAAATGAAAGATGGAATTAAAGGTTCAAAAATGGGAATTTTCCAAACTAATCAAATGTTACATGAAAGAATAAATTTATATAATCCCCTTGTTACACTGCCTATGAAATGTAGTCTGTCGTCTTTTACACACATTTATTCCAGAGATGATTTCATGTTCTCTTAACATGGAATGGTTGCTCCCAAAGTCAGAGCAAATACATGCTTGTTATTTTCTCTGTAATGCTAGGCCCTGTTAGGACTAACCTAAACTGGGCATTGTTAACAGGCACAGTTACTAAAGAATGCTGATCATGCTTCTGAAGTGAAGGGGCACATCATGTGAGTAATAGTCAAGTCATCCTTCTTTTTCTTTACGGTTGACAAGAAAAGGTTACAAATGCAGATTGCCCATGAGCTACTGGTCTTTACGGGTGCAATCTATATGTTCAGAAACTGTGTGTGGTGCACACTGAGAACACAGTGCTTCAAAGTGCTGTTTGAGGGATTGCATGGTCCCAAATGCACCCTGTCCCCCCTGTCAATTATTCCGTTGTCATGGGAGCAGAGTTCAGTCTAGTCTCAGACCCACTGTGCTAACTTTCAGTAGGCAGCCTTTGAAATGGGGAAGCATTCAAGTTTAATATCCACTACAAAGGCCCATAACCAGAGATTCTATGCTGAGGAGTGGGTCTACAGATGCATGATGTGAAACAGCTAAGTCTGTTTATAACATTACATTTGATGTTTAGAGTTGTTGAATAAAAATATTGCTTTTAATCAAATTAAAATGGAAGTTTATGTATACCCAGTGATTTGCAGCTACTTGTTTCTTGCTGAGCAATTGATCTCTTTTTTTAAGTGCTTGCATGTTTGTTTTTTGCTATTTCCACAAGGAAAAGGGCTAGAGACTTTTCTGACGGAAGCTGGAAATTCAGTGAACATGCCTTGTCTAGCATTAAGGAGGATGGGCTTCTGAAACAGTATAATTCCCAGAAGGTTGTACAGTACCACATATTAGGTTCGTTTTCCTGAATGTGGAGATCACTTCTCATTTGATTAAGAGAAGGCTTTAAACTCAATTACTGGCAATACCCAAGTTAAAGGGGGCTTGGCATTACAATTCTGGACACCTTCAAAGTAGAAATACAGTTCTGCAGACCATGTTGCCCTTTAAACATTGGTCTTTGCAACAGTTCATTGTCAGCTGTGTGTACCAGAAACAACTGATGCCACTTGAAGCATCCTGTTTGTGTGGACTAGATGAGACAGGGCATCCTCATCCCTGCAAATAGTGCTATCTGATCTGATGGGAAGATGGGGGAAATGCAGAAATGTGTCTGGCTCCTCTCAGTGGAACAACATCCGCCCAGCTCTCCTGAAGATAAAAGAAGACCACTGTACCAGCAGTCATTCTTTCCAATGCATTTTGAGGTCATTTTAGCCAGAGAAAAACATTGTGGGCAAACTTGCCCATGCTTATCTCAAGCAGCTTTTTATTAGGGAACAAAAACATTTTCCCTCGAGAAAATGCATTGGGAACCCTAATCATGCACAGAGTAGTGTGGTGTAGTGAGAGCCAGTGTGGTGTAGTGGTTAAGAGCGGTAGACTTGTAATCTGGGGAACCGGGTTCGCGTCTCCGCTCCTCCACATGCAGCTGCCTGGGTGACTTTGGGTTAGTCACACTTCTCTGAATTCTCTCAGCCCCACCCACCTCACAGGGTGTCTGTTGTGGGGGAGGTGGGGAAGGAGACTGTTAGCTGCTTTGAGACTCCTTCGGGTAGTGATAAAGCGGGATATCAAATGCAAACTCTTCTTCTTCTCCTCCTCCTCCTCCTCCTCCACATTTTTCTGTAGTTGTGATGGATCCTCTCCTTGTGTCTTCCAGCTCCCCTTCTGCAGTCATGGGATGGCAAGAGCTTCAACTTGCAATAAAAGCATTATAAGCATAGCTGCCAAGTACCCCGTTTTCCCCAGGAAACCCCCATATTTTCTTACCGTTTCCCGCTGGTGTTCCGAATGGCAAAATACCCCGTATTCCCCCGGATTATGGAGCTCCTGCCGGCGGCACTGGAAGTCGCTTCTACGCACTTCCGGACATGCGTAGAAGTGACTTCCGATGCCGCTGTTCCCATTTCCAAAATGTCTGCAGTGCCAGAAGTTGCTTCTACACACTTCCAGACATGCGTAGAAGTGACTTCTGGCACTGCAGACATTTTGGAAATGGGCACAGCGGCATCGGAAGTCGCTTCTACGCATGTCTGGAAGTGTGTAGAAGTGACTTCCGGTGCCGCGGCGGTAACAATCAACTGTTTCAGCTTAGAGCTGATACTTCTGTCTTCCTACTTGGAGACTTCAAGCCTGCACTATGCACAGAGTCTTCTTAACACACACTGTTTCCATTGTCTTATGGAGCTCACTCTGTCGTCTCTCGCTTAGGAATTATTGCTAGAGAAATGTTTTGGCTCTCTCGAGAAATTAGGATGTCCTGATTTGTGCACATTTGCATTGATGCATTTTTATGAAACACCAATCTTTTCCATTGTTGCATGTGAGATAATCTGCTTTGGATATTCTTGGCCCTCTTGCTGATTAGCTGTCTGTCCCTCGACAAGGATGGTTTTGTGCAGCTACTTTTGAGCTATGCTTTCTGCATAATGCTTAGGCTTTGAGAATCCTAACAAGTGCATACTATATGTTCAAACATCAAAGCAAACTCTGGAAATAAGTTGAAAGGGGTGTCCTTGTATCTAGCTTGGTGGAACTGTAACCAATTTGCCAACTGTTGCTGACCATCTTGTAAATTAGAGTACTAACCAGAAAAGATTTATAGAAATCAATTTAAAATCCTGAAAAGTTGGGTTAAAAAGGGACGTAAAACCTGCAATGTAGAATAAGCAAGTGCGCATAGGTTTGTGAGTGAACCTGTCTTCGTTTTCGTTCTCAAGCTGCTTTCTCTGAGGTAGTTTCAGAACAGCATAGAATTGTGAATGTCAGTAGCACTTGCTCTCTGAAAAGGAAGGAACTTGACAGTACAGGAACAAAGGGAACTCACATCACATCACGATGGTGGATTTCAGCAGTTAACAGATAATGTTCTGTGGAGAGCAAAATGCATAGGTAAAAGGGAACTGCCAAGGTTCAGTGAAGCTCTTTAAAAGTTATCAGTGGTAGTTGCCCCCAAAGTGCTGCAGGCTACATGAAAACTAAAAAAAAAAAGGAACTTCATTGAAAGAAAATATAATGAAGAATGGGCCTCACAGGGTGAGTATAAAAGAACAAGGAGGTCCAAATTGGGAATAGACTAGAAATAAATTACAGCTGTAGCAAGGGATGGCAGAATACTTCAGTGGTGATATTATGCTAAAAGTAAGAGTAGTGAAACAGATATTGTGGAATCATTGCTCTTTTTGCTAAGAAGTGAAGATTTTGAAGGCTTGGAAAGAACTCTTCAAAAAGCCTCGCCCTGAGTCCATTCTTGCATCCCACAGCAATGGGGCTTCCATTAGGATCTTTACTGCAAAGCTTAATACAGGGTTGAGGACTCCCAACATTCCAGCCATTGTGGTCAGGGATGATGGGAGTTGTAGTCCAGCAATGTCTGGGGGGACCACGTTCCCTATCTCTGCCTTAATAGCAAGGTGTTGAATATCTCCCCACTATACACACACACACCCTAGATGAAGTTAATGGGAAGCTCTCGGAGGCAAGGAAATTTTATGTGCTCACCAAGAGTTCAAAACACAAAGTAAAAGGTAAACCAAAACACACAAATCACTGTCAGGCTGTTTATATGCTTATCAAAGTTACATCATGGAAAAAGAAAAATGCCAGGAGGTCTTAAATGTTCTCAGAAGCATCTAGGTGGAAGAAGGTCTTACTGATGAGGCTGAGGCAGCTGACAAAGGCCATCACATGAGCCAGCTCTGTCATTTTTTTCACCAGGGCAGACTTTGAGAAAACAGAGGACTGGCAACGGGGGGGAAAGGCAAGGGGGGCTGGCACTGGAGCCAGCCATTGAGAACTGAGACTGAGCTTTGGTTTGGTTTAGGACCGGCTCATAATGGCTTCTTTTCCAAACTGGGGTAGCTGATTTCTACTCTTGCAATTCCACATTTCCTGTCATTTTTACCATACAGGCATAACAAGAAAGATCTGTGGCCGTTCAAATTCATCTACACATTTCAGGATCATTCACAAACGACGACATTGCTTTTTCCAGCATCCTCAAGGAACGGTTACGAAATTGCGGCTTCTTAAAGCTTTTTGTCGAAATAAACTGAGGCTTCAATTTGGAAGAAGGGCAGTTTTTTGGATGCGCTAACTCTGAAATTTTAGAATGAAATTTGGAAAAATACATTCGGGACACAATCCTGCTTTACGTTTAGGTACCAGCACCAATCACATGCCCATTTTCAAGTAGGGGTGCGTGGGGGGAGATGAGAGAGATATTGCAATGTAAGATCAGGCTTTTAAATGATGGGGTGACGTTCGGTAGATCTTCAGAGCCCAATTCTATGTTTCAAAATACCATCCCTTGCTGAAACTTCAAAGTAACTCTTTCCAACAGCCCTGGGAAAGGCTACACCCAATGTGAATAATTTATAGAAATGCTATTTCCCAAATACCTCATGGTCAAACTGCATATATTTCAAACATGCTTTTTGGTTTCAGGAACTGAAACAATTTCACAACTTAAGATGTAGAGCTCTGTGGAGTTCCTGTGTTCGCAGTCCTCTTTCTCATGACTGGGGCCTGAAAACACTGCCTTGGCAGAGATGTTAAACGGTCCCAGGCGATATTGAGGCAAAGCTTGAATAAATTGTGATGGAAATTGCTCAGTGTGTGCCAAGGGCTGTTGCAACCTCCAAGAAACTCGCAGATGGAAAAGACGGAAAATAATCGAATGAAACTGTTTTGTACTAGTAAAGAGCTTCAGAGGCCTCATTTGCTCCTTGCCCTTTGGATAACGGGTGCAGAGTTTCAAGCTGAGGATTAACATGAAATGATGTGCATTGTCCTAAACATTCATACAAACTTTGATTCCATTGGGTTCATTGTCTCCAGCTTCGAGCACACCAGATCACATCGTGTTTTCTTTTACACCCTTCCTGTTCTCAAACACAGGTGCTGAGTTTGAGCTGGGATCTGTCCTTGGAGTGTAGAAAACATTTTATACCAAGCTCTTGGTTTTCTGCGACGACGTCACTTTCTATTGTGCGTTGTGACTTTCCTGTCTCCCTGGTTCATTTTTCTCCTAGCTGTTCCCTACCCAGTTCTTCCCAACTTTCGTTTTCTGAGGTATGTCCCTCTGCAAACCACTGTTCCAAACTGCTCCTGGAAAGATTCAGGATCCTGAGCAGGAGCAGGTGGAGGGGGAGGCTCCCACCATCCCTCCTCAGCATGGTCCCTGACAACCAGCTGCGGAAACCCACATACAATCCGCAATGTATAGTTGCATGAGAGTCCCAAGAAACAGTGCTGAGCCTAAAGACTCGCCCGAGAACTTTGCTACTGGGGAAAGCAGGATGCTTTTGCTGCACTTAAAAAAAATTAAGACCCCCTCAGCTGTGGTGCCCTGGCCTACGTGGGTGCCTGGACCTGCACTAGCTGATCCTAGTAGCGCTGAGCCAACCCCAGGCTGAGGAGATAAATCCTGGGAGAGTTGGTTTTCTGTATGGGCTTCTAAGATATTGTATATCTGGGAGGAGCGGAGTAGTTTCCAGTTGTTAAGTGTGTAATAGCATCCCAGTTTTCCTTAGCATCTATCAGGCCTTTTTGGGGATAGATAGAATAATTTTTGTTTACTTTTTTGAAATTATTTAAAATATGCTGTTTCCAAGTAGTGCCTCTGTCCTTTTATCTCTGCTGTAGCAAACCTATCAGCTGAATAAACTATCCAGAGGAAGCTGAAGGTGGAAAGGGTACAAATCCGGACAGGGAGGGAGGCAAATTGTGTAGATTACTTATAATCTTGCAGTTTAAGAGTAGTAGGATCTCTTCACTTCCCAAAACGCTTTCCTCGCAGCTTAGGGTGCTTCTCAGATCTTTTGTCCTAGTGAGACCCAGAAGCCCCTAAATCACCCGGGTGACAGAAAGGGTAAAGTTCCTGTGGCACAGGATTCCTGCCGAGCAGCAATAACTGCACACTGGGAAGAGCCTCTGTGCATCTGGTACACATAAAAGCCAGGCTCCTTGATGCAACCGTTGAATCATGGTTCTCCTTTGTGGAAATTGGCTGCAGATTGTCCCGTTTTTGTTTAATCATTTCTTCATCATATCCTGTCTCCAACCTTTTGAATGTTAAAGGCCCAGAACAACTTTTGGAACCACGCATAGTCTTGTGGACTTTTATACTTACACAAATAAGAGCGTTGCCTGGTCTTCATTTAAAGTGACAAACATGGAAGGTTTCCAAATCTGCAAGCAATACAAAAGGAGTGCTTAACAGGACGGTGCCTGGTTCTGCGTGTGAACAACTCGAAGCTAGTAACTTTTGCACAGTGCAAAGGACACATGTAGTGGTGTTAGGGTTTTTGGCTGCTGGAGCTACCTGCACACCTCTCTGAAACTTTGACTCGCTTGTCTCTGGTTTTCACTCCTGTTTTACTCCCTCTTTACCAAGGGGTGAACAGTTCAGAGCAGTCTTTCCAGGACCAATTTTCCTCTGGGAATGCCACACTCTTAATATTACTTGTGTGTGTGTGTGAGAGAGAGAGAGAGAGAGAGAGAGAGAGAGTGAGTGAGAGAGAGAGAGAGAGAGAGAGAGAGAGAGAGAGAGAGAGAGAGAGAGAGAGAGAGAGCAAACTCTGAAATTATTTCACACATCTACAAGTAGAGCACAAGTGGCAAATATACATGGTATGATCTGTGCAGGCCTCAGACGCCAGCAAATTCAGAACACCCACCCAGGAAGGGGATGGGAGCATCAAGCTTCTGCTAAGCTTGTATCCACTGGTGGTCTCCACCTTCAGAATGAATATTTGAATTTTTGTGAATTAGTTTTATGGCTGTGCAATCCTGCTGAGTGGATTGAAGGTGGCATTTGGAGAAAGTGAGGTGACTGCCTCAAGCAGCAGCCCAAACTGTTTCTTCAGAGGCACCTGTTGCCACAGGTCCTGTCCTCAGCTGGTCTGCTGCCTCAGCTGCGGAGAATTCCACTTCACCACCAGTGCTGAAGTAAGAGTTAATGGCTAGCTAGTTCAATAGGCTTTGGAATGTAGAACTGGAACCAGCAAGATGTCTGACCAGCAAATACAACATTTCCTGAGCTATCAGTAAAGTATGTTTTATGATTCACAGTATTTGAATGCTATCACAAGTAATCTATCAAGTACCATCATAGGCTACTAATGGACAACTATGTCCATCCTAAGTACTCGGCTGCCCTGGGGACCTCCATTTCCCAGAGTCCCATGGGGCTTAAGATATTGTGGTTTTAGCATTCCAAGGAACAATGCTACTGTAAGGAAACATTTGGGGAAAGAGTTTCAAGAATTGTGGGAAGTTGGGAGAGGTGTTCAGGCCCAATTGCAGTCCTAAAGATGCCACATTTTGGCTTGGGAAATGAGTGTTTTTTATTTCTGTTTGTATATGTGAGAAAGTAACTCGTATTATCCAGATCTATTCTGAGGTGAACCAAAATAGCCAGCTATCAAATACTGCAGAATATCAAATATGGGGACGACGACAACCACTGGAACCAAACCTAATTGGATTTCAAATACAGGTATCAAATATTTGCTAAATGTTTGGGTATTCAGGGAATATCTGGGAAGCAAATTCCTTTCAGATCTATAAATAAACTTTTACAGCCGATATGGAAAGACTTTTTGGCCTTCTCCTCCTCTCCAAGTTGCTAAGTTCCTCCGGCCCTGTTATAAACTGTGAGCCAATGTGACAGCAAATACTTTGCTGCTTTAAAACAATTGCAGATGTTGAACACGGAGATTGCTAGTGTGGTTTTGCAGGCGACAGCAGATGGCAGAGTGTCTCCACAGAAGGTGATGCGAGACTAAGCCAGGGTTCTTCCACTTCCCTGCTGTGGTAGCAGATGGAAGTGCTGGCCAGCAAGGAGGGCACAGAAATGCTATGGTAGGTGGTGTGCAGCACTGCCTTTGATGACTGGCCAGTTCACACGGTGTGTGTTAAATAAGCATTGATGGGGTAAAGGAGATGGAGCCAAGATCAGAGGAGAAGGAGCATATCCATCCATCAGTTGGACAAAATAGCAAGCAACCAGATACTGTTGCAAGTTTGCATTAAATGCAATTTGGTCCCAAGTAGTTAAGAGTCCCATGGACTGCAAGAAGATCAAACCTATCAATTCTGAAGGAAATCAGCCCTGAGTGCTCACTGGAAGGACAGATCGTGAAGCTGAGGCTCCAATACTTTGGCCACCTCATGAGAAGAGAAGAATCCTTGGAAAAGACCCTGATGTTGGGAAAGATGGAGGGCACTAGGAGAAGGGGACGTCAGAGGACAAGATGGTTGGACAGTGTTCTCGAAGCTACGAACATGAGTTTGACCAAACTGCGGGAGGCAGTGCAAGACAGGAGTGCCTGGCGTGCTATGGTCCATGGGGTCACGAAGAGTTGGACACGACTAAACGACTAAACAACAGCAACAAAAGCTGTGCATAAGATTGCAATCTCAGGCAATCTTTGGTGTAAGTTACATATGAGGATGAAGCCACGAGGATATGCATTTGTGTGCATTCGTCTTGAGTTTATCACTCTGTTTCTGTGCCCTTTTTCTGAGAGAGTGAAGTATTCCTAGAATATTGCTAGTTTTGTCTAATGCTTTCAGCTCTTGAAACTTAGTAAGATGCTGAACCCCATTAATCTGACACCAATAATGTCTAAATTTTTTGTAGGTTTTGTAATATAAATTCAGTAGCCACAGATATCTTCAGGTGAGGAATCTAATATGTTTGAAAGCTCATATAAATATTTCCACTTAGCCTAGGGAGATTTAATTTTCAATATGTACAGGGTTTCTTTTATGTAGGGTTCAGTCCCTCATTTGCTGTCTGAAGTACAGTAGTGCAATCCAATCCAGTAAGAGTTGTGTAATGTGAGTCTGCTGATCATATTGCTCAGATCTAAGGAACTAATGTCATGTAAATGTTTGGTGTGTTTTTTACGTGCCAAGAACTTATGAGATTTTTAGAAAGGCTTTAAATCAATGAATTAAATCAATAGAGAATGTGTCATGTTCTCAGATCAGAGGTTGCTCATTGTATGTTTAAATAACGAGAGTGCAAATAGTTGAAGAACAATGTCTCAAAATCTGCTGTTTTCATCAGGTTGTTAACATAACATTTCTGTATCTGAGTCATATCTTGGGACAGCAAACCCTGCGCTGTGTTTTAAAGAATCTCTCACTGATCCCCCAAGAGGACATTCTTGTCAGAGTAATGCAACTGGAATCTTCAGAAAAATCATGAACCAGATGAATTTCGTCAGTGTTTGAAAATGTGCCGCACAGTAACTTTACAAGGCTCTGTCACTCCAGCTGCAGTGCTAACTAGTGGGGGAGGCCATGCTGGTATTGATTCTCTATCCCTAAGAACTGCTATTTTAAATCCTTTAACTAGGATTTACAGATGCAAAGATGGACAGAGCCTCTATATCTTTAAAAGATGGAATTCCTACAGGTGCGGGGGGGGGGGGCGTTTCCCATCTTTGCATCCAAAGCTCATTGGAAGCAGACAGCATATTTCCACAGAGAACAGTTGCCAGCGCTACCACTCTGCTTCACTTGACTCTAGCAAGCTGAGACTCAATCTAGACAAGCCAGGTGCTTTTTGTCAGCACTGATGCTGATCTTGGGATTAAACACACACCTTGTTATGATGGCGAAGCACGCTTGTTGAAAGCTCAAGCCAGCTCAAAGGTTGGAAGTGCTCCCAAACCCAGCTTTGCTCCCAAAGTAGGCAGGTAGCTGCTATGGTCAGAACAAGTCCTAACCATTGGCGAGGGCTTGTTGTTCCTGCTGGTTCATTGCTGATCCTGTCATTCATTTCGGCTAAGACCTGAGTAAAGCTTTGAGAAGTCATTCCTTCAAAAAAAAGCAGAACTGTAAACACATTTTTACAGTTTTCCTCCACTGAAAAAGTTCCAGAAGTTGTTGCCACTCCAGTTATTGAAAACAGAACAATCTGCTAAATGTTATTTTGGGGAATGTGTGAGTCCATTCTCAGTGCAGAGAAACCATGACTGAAGGTGCATTGACTGGTTTTGTACATGCTAGCATGATCTATAGCAGGCATCCCCAAACTTCGGCCCTCCAGATGTTCTGGCCTACAATTCCCATGATCCCTAGCTAACAGGAGCAGTGGTCGGTGAAGATGGGAATTGTAGTCCAAAACATCTGGCGGGCCGAAGTTTGGGGATGCCTGATCTATAGCAACCTGCAGTGTGGTTTCCATCGGGGCGCCAATCACAGGGCTTGTATTTACATACCGGGTATCTATCATTTTCCTCCACCACATCTGTGCTACAAGCTCTCAGTAAAACTTGTAACACTTAATCCATTCATTCAGCTAGCTATTTATGAATGTATATGCCACATGTGATTTAATATAAATAGGTATTAACTATGTTGTATGTTCTAGATAGGTATTATCAACTATTCAAGGGCAGTTTATAAAGGCAGATCAAATTACATATTTGATGTTACCAGGACACAGGATAAGCTAAGCTATTTTCCGAAGTTTTCAGAGCTTGGCCAGGGCAGTTTTCCTCACCACTACTTCTGATAAGACACTCTCCATGGGATACAGGGAAGGCTTCAATCATTTTCATTCCCAAAGCAAATGTTTAAAATTACAACCCTTCCATTGCATTTTTTAAAATACTATAGAAAAATAGGTTTGAGACCTTTAGGGAAACATCCCCAGTCTTTAGACAACATTAAGATTCTCGTGTTAAAAGTTCCAAGCCATTCATCAGTTTGCCCATTCCCAGTGATAGGCCTATTCCCAGTATAAACAACAACATGCAGGAGCCAGGAGCGGAAACAGATTTTGTCTTAGGGTTCATGTTTGAAAATCCTCCCCCACCACAGACCTCTCTAAATTGAAATATTATTGCAGAGTTACAGTACTTATAAACATCCCAGATGATTCATTGAGGTCTTCAGACGCCAGAGTGCAATTATAATAGTTGGGGCAGAATGCGCCAGAAAGTCCTCCTGTGCAAGCCTTCGTAAGATTAATGGGTGATATGCAAAAGCATAGAATTTATTTCAATTTATAGCATTCCCCAATTCCAAAGGCTTGGAAGAGGTAAGAAAAGCAACATGCCTGAGTACACACCATTCTTGGAAAGCACGTGATTTTCCTCAAAGAATCTTGGGAACGGTAATCCTGATAACTTTGCCCCTACGCTATATTCCCAGCACCCTTAACAGATTACAGTTCCCAGGATTCATTGAGAGTTGTGCTTTAATTTTACGGTGCATACACAGCCAACGTCAGCAAAACATGATAGTGGGTTTTTCCCCAGTTTCAGTCAACTGAATCCTGAGTCCCAATGGGAAAACCAGCAGCTGAATGCTTCCAAACAATGCCCAGGTCCAAGACTTTTGAGTCTGCAGTGGATAGGTGCTCTATTATTGGGTGCAGATAGTAAGAACTTTTCATGCCCCTGCCTTTTTGCTGTCCTTCATACACAAATGGTGCCCTGAACACTGCTGCCTTAAACACACTTATCACAGAGTGAACCCCATTGAACATAGTAGGGTTTACTTCTGGGTAAACATGTGTAGGGATTGTTCTGTAAGGATTTGACACGTCAGGTACCATAGTGATAAGCAGCAGCTCACTCAACTCCTTAATTTAATTAGAAACAGAGAGCAATGAAGCCAGTGGGGCAGAACCTCAAATGCAGGTGGTGAAAAATTCAGAACTCATCCGGCTGATCGTAGATCTATGTTTTCCTTTCCTTTCCTTATGAAAGTTCCAGGCAACTAGTTCTGCCGTTCAGGCAATGAATGGATGGGTCTGGAAGATTCTCTAGCATGTCACCCATCAAGCTAAACACAGCTGATTATCCATGTATTCTGGTTGGCAGAACTACCCATCTATTTTTTTATAGCCATTGGCAGTCAGCAAAATGTTTATCAAGCCCCTTGTGGGACTAAGTCCATGGTTGGTGGACTGTGTAAAGCTTGGGCTAGTTGCAAGTTGAGCAGGACTAATAATATATGCCAACATTATCTGGAAATCGACCCTTCTCATGTAGTAAGCTGTGTTTCAAAGAGCTTTCCCTCTTAATAAATGTATAGCTGCAGATCACAGCTTGTTAAGACGGGGTCAATTCAAACCCTTGGAATGTGGTTGATAAAAGCTTCTGTCTTCCTGACCTGATTATTTCATTCAAACTGTGAAAGATCCAATTAATAAAGAAGCACGCCCAAAAGAAATAAACCAGGAATTTGGGGATGGACACATACCAAACAAAAAACAAAAAAAACCACCAACCTGTGCTCAGCATTTTACTGGGGAATTTAATTACCCTCCAAACATTGTTCAAAAGTGTTTCACAACTGGATGCTGGCACATCTGCATTGAAATCTTTACTAGTTCCCTTCCCACGCTAGTTTCGTCTCAAAGGTATTTTGGCTTGTTTTAATGCACTGCAGGGAAACGAGAAACATCTGAAGCCATTACTCTGTGCTGTGAAATACTTAGAGCTTATCAATGTTTAACACATAGGTATGAATAATGTATTTAATATATACATCTCTTCTAGCAAGTCCTCTAAAGAGATAGTTAGATACAACATCAATGCACACCCTTGTTCCAGTAGATAATAAGCAACTGGCAGCTTTCATTGAATTTGTGCTTTAGTTCTAACGCAATGTATTGCCCAGAATGCCACACATGCAGCTTATTTTCACATTCCTCTATTAGTCATTTTCCCAATATTTGGTACATAAGAACCTTGCTGTTGCTACATAAGGGAGCAGTTTCGGATTACACTAGAGGTCCCACTAGAGGTCAAAGAGAACAACAATTAGCAGACCTTTAGAAGGCATCTCAAGGCAGCCCTGTTTAGGGAAGCTTTTAATGTTTGATGGATTTCTGTATTTTAGAATTTCTGTTTTGTTGGAAGCCGCCCAGAGTGGCTGGGGGAACCCGGCCAGATGGGCGGGGTATAAATATATTATTATTATTATTATTATTATTATTATTATTATTATTATTATTATTATTACACTTGTGCACGGTTTTTGTAACAGAATCGCAAAGATTCCAAAGTATTACAAGTATTCCAGTCGTTCTTTTTTTCGAACAAATAATAAATAAATAAATAAATAAATAAATAAATAAATAAATAAATAAATAAGTATCAACTCCCTACCACCACTACAATGGAACAACTTCAAAATGTAATCAGGTGCAGATTTTCCATTGCACAGTTGCTCTGAGTTATGCCGTTCAGCAATAGTCTTGTGCCCTATCCATTTCTCTGTTTCCCATCTCTTCTCTCTAGGAATCAACTCCAGCAATTTTAACCTTTCCTTTCCAAACAGCATTATCTTTACACCCATTCCTTCTTTATATCATTATCAGAGGAGAGAGAGAGAGAGACTGGGGTGTGCGCTTCATAGATTTATGTAAACATTTCTAAACCGTTAAGCTTGTCTAATATTTATCCTTTATTGATGTGTGAAGTCAGGACATTGATATGATATAATTAGATTACGCATGAACTCTGAATCGAATGTGAATTACTGATCCCAAGCCTATTATTTCTTTATCGTTATAACACAATACAAGCCTATTATCTATTTATTCTTACAAGGTCGAGCTTGGGCCGGTCACTGTCTCTCAGCTTAATCTACCTCACAGGATTGTTGTGAGGATAAAGTACGGAGTGGTGAAACCATGAGCTCCTGTGAGGAAAGATGATTTAGGAAACTTGACTTTTGTAGTTGGCTGACAAGAAGCAGCCCTAGGGACCTCTTAAGACCTCATGTTGTTGCTTTGGGTTGACGTTGCATTAACTTTTCTACTGCCTGCCTGTCCTTGTGTCTGCCCTAGTATGGATACCATACATTTGAAGCACATCACCCCTGCCCCCCCCCAAAAGAATCCCAGGAACTGTAGTTTACCCCCCACAGAACTACAGTACCCAGCACCCTTAACAAGCGACAGCTCCTGGGATTCTTTGAAGAGCGTGTGTGCTTTATATACCATATTTTTCCATGTATAAGACTAGGTGATGTAGTGGTTAAGAGCCAGTCTGGTGTAGTGGTTAAGAGCGGTAGACTCGTAATCTGGGGAACCGGGTTCGTGTCTCCGCTCCTCCACATGCAGCTGCTGGGTGACCTTGGGCTAGTCACACTTCTCTGAAGTCTCTCAGCCCCACTCACCTCACAGAGTGTTTGTTGTGGGGGAGGAAGGGAAAGGAGAATGTTAGCCGCTTTGAGACTCCTTCGGGTAGTGATAAAACGGGATATCAAATCCAAACTCTTCTTCTTCTTCTTCTTCTTCTTCTTCTTCTTCTTCTTCTTCTTCTTCTTCTTCTTCTTCTTCTTCTTCTTCTTCTTCTTCTTGTTTTTTACCAAAAAATGAGGTTTAAAAGTGGGGCTCGTCTTATACACGGGTAGTGCTGAGGGGTGTTTTCTTAATTTGGATTCCCCCAAAATAGGGGGCGCCTTATATGTGGAGGCATATTATACACGGAAAAATATGGTATATGGTGTGCAAGCGGCCATACTAACCCATCTGCTGAAGTTGCATATTTGAAAATAAACAGATATTTTAAAAATGGAACGAGCCTCTTTCCTCCCTAGGAAACTGGCCCCATAAACGGCATCTCTGGGAAGTGGGGAACACAAAACAACATGCCGCAGTCTCTGTGTCTGAAAGTCGGCCCCTTTATTTAGAGATCTTGGAGTGTCCAATGTGTTGGAAAAGTTGACTGCTCTTGACCGGCTCCTTCTCTCATGTTGAAAGTTTTCCATGTGTAAAATCACCAGTCGCCCTTCGGTGGTGCTCTAGGGAAATCGCAAGTGAGCCACAAGCCATAACGGTTTTAGAGTGATTTAATAACGTTGTTATAGAAGCATTTTGTTAAAAAAAATTATTTAAAATCATAACCATGTGAAGTCCTTGGAAAGGGACCACCGACTCTGCTTGAGGGGAGGGCGAAAGGAAGTGAGTGCGCGGTAAAAGCCAGCCTTGGCTGCGAGGTGAGGGCATGGCACTGAGGAATGGGCCAAGAAAGTGCAGCGGAGGACTTTGGCCCCATATCCTGCTGTTTCCATAGCAACCGGGACAGAAGGGGGACAACAAGCGAAACAGGAGGGATTTTTTTAATATATATTTTTTTTCCTGATGAAACTTGTACCCCAAGCTGGGCCTTTCTTCTCAGTCTTTCAAAACAAATTTAGTTCAGGAAGCTAAAATAAACCTCTGCGTTTCAAGTCGAACAGAAGGACGAGTGAGCCAGCGAAGAAGTGCCTGATCCAGAAGATTTCGAAATTGTCCTCAACTGTGCTGACGATCTGTCTGATTGGCAGTGTAAATATGGTAGCGGAGCGGATGATGTAGCGAGGCCAGAATTAATTCATCCTTCCCACCACTGTCCTCTTTCCAAAGTAGACAATCAGTGCTATTGGGGACAATTTTACCTCAGGCTTTTTTCAGCCCGGGGAAACCCAGCACCTGTTGCAGACTTTCAAAGTGTCCCTATTTTCCAGGGACAGTTCTGGATTTAGAAAAGCCGTCCTGGTTTCTGATTTCATCCTGGAATATCCCTCTTTTCCTTAGGACATCCCTACTTTCATCGGAGAAATGTCGGAGGTATGCAACCCCTGAACTCCCCCTGAAGGAGATATGTAAATATACAACCTTTGGAAGACATCTGAAGGCAGCCCTGTATAGGGAAGCTTTCTAATGTTTAATGTTTAATTTATTATTATACCCCACCCACTGTGCAGAGTGGGTGGGGTATAATAATAATAATAATAATAATAATAATAATAATAATAATAATAATAATAGTTGTTGTTATAGGACAGGCATCCCCAAACTTAGGCCCTGCAGATGTTTTGGACTACAATTCCCATCTTCCCTGACCACTGGTCCTGTTAGCTAGGGATCATGGGAGTTGTAGGCCAAAACATCTGGAGGGCCGCAGTTTGGGGAGGCCTGTTATAGGACATCCCTGCTTTCATCAGATAAATGTTGGAGGATATTCTGTTGCTGCACATCCTTCCTCTGGTGCAAAGGTCACCTTTGAAGGTTACAGAGCAGCAAAAAAAAGAAAAAAAGACACTGGAGACGATACGCTCTTCCAGTGTCGTGTCTGAAATGGGAACTCCATGCATTTCCACCCGCAGTGTGTTGCCTCAGCTGAGGCCCGGCAGTGGTTCCTCAAGATCTCAGGCCCAGGTCTTTCCAAGCCCTGAAATCGGAGACCTTGTTATTTGGAAATTCCACAGATCAAACCTGCAGCATGTAGGTCCTAAGCACTTCCCTCTCAAGTGCCATCAGGATCCTGCCATTGCATCAGTTTGAGGAATCCACGTCTCACGTTTGGTGGTGGCCCAAAAATGTAGAGTTAGGAGGTAAGCACACATAAACCATCAGTGATAGAGCAAGCACTTGAAGCAATTAATAAGTAGAGGTGAAGGTCATGGACAATTGTCAGTGTTTCCTCAGCCGTGCCTCCATTATTGGTTATTTGACATTGCTCGACTTTTCCAGAAAGCTTCCAAAACATGAATGTAAAATTCTTTCTTTATCAAATCCCCCGTGTCTCCAGCCACCCACTGTAGCAGAAATGCAATCAGTTGCCTTTGTACTGATAACAGGGAGCTGAATAATAGGCCCATTATGATGGAAGAGTTCAACAACACTTTAGGTAATGTGATTATTTAGACATAATTGGCATTTCAGAACTATGACTCACAGGGGGCTATTTTAAAAGGCTTGCAAACGAATGAAACTCACGAAGCCTAGTTACTAAGTGCAAGAATAGTATTGGGTGTGCATTTCTGCTGAATTTAGTCCTGTACACATTGAGGCTGCTTAACTCCCATTGACTACAATAGGATTCAGGCCACTTTAACTAGGTGCAGAGTTGTGACCCTTGGCCTTGATTCGTTTTATGCGTATGGGTCAACATTTTGGACAATCTGAAATCATGCCATTTGGCTGCCTAGTGGGGAAATGGGAGTCAGGCTTTAAATCCAGCCCTCTGCTCCCTCTCAGCAACAGCTGACAGGTGCTATTTTCATTTCTCCTGCTAGGTTTTTCTCACTGGGATTGTCAGTGTTTTTTATTATTGTTGTTCTTATTCCTCTCTTTTTTTGTCCTCTGCTTTTAAGAAACTTGCGACTGAAAAGTGCATCATATTTCTTTGCCCTGAAGAAGACGACTAAATTACTGACAAGAACATGCAATCCCATGCAGAGAGAAATCATGCATGCAGCAGTTCCCATTTGGTGCATGCAATTCCCTGTCCGGTTAGGGATAGATGCACAAAACTTTCATCCACCGTTAGGGATGGGGGAGAAATCTGAATCAGCTCACATTTAAAGGTGAACCCAACTAATCCACACTTTCCTAAACAATGTGTGAAACAAAATACAGGCAGCCTTTGAAAGTCAAGCTTGTCTGAATTTTGCAATGCAGTTATTTTAGCCAAATAATAATAATAATAATAATAATAATAATAATAATAATAATAATAATAATAATTTATTATTTATACCCTGCCCATCTGGCTGGGTTTCCCCAGCCACTCTGGGCAGCTTCCAACAGAAAAATAAAATACAGTAATCTATTAAACATTAAAAGCCTCCCTAAACAGGGCTACCTTCAGATGTCTTCTAAAAGTCTGGTAGTTGTTTTTCTCTTTGGCATCAGATGGGAAGGTGTTCCACAGGGCGGGTGCCACTACTGAGAAGGCCCTCTGCCTAGTTCCCTGCAACTTGGCTTCTCGCAACGAGGGAACCACCAGAAGGCCCTCGGTGCTGGACATAAGTGTCCGGGCAGAATGATGGGGGTGGAGACGATCCTTCAAGTAATGAATTGATGCTTTTGAATTATGGTGCTGGAGTAGACTCTTGAGAGTCCCATGGACTGCAAGAAGATCAAACCTATCCATTCTTAAGGAAATGAGCCCTGAATGCTCACTGGAAGGACAGATCCTGAAGCTGAGGCTCCAATACTTTGGCCACCTCATGAGAAGAGAAGACTCCCTGGAAAAGACCCTGATGTTGGGAAAGATTGAGGGCACTAGGAGAAGGGGACGACAGAGGACGAGATGGTTGGACAGTGTTCTCGAAGCTACCAACATGAGTTTGAGCAAACTGCGGGAGGCAGTGGGAGACAGGAGTGCCTGGCGTGCTATGGTCCATGGGGTCATGAAGAGTCGGACACGACTAAGCGACTAAACAACAACAACAACAACAATGTGTACCAAAAAAAGGTATGCAATCTTTTGGAGAAAATAAAATATGGAAATACATTATATTAGAGGAAATTGCATTGCAGAAATGTGTATTTTAGGCAAAATTGCAGAGAAATTTGTTTATATGAGGAGAAACTCACACTACAAGACTGCTGAATTTTCATGAGGACTTTAAAAAAACCCAGCGGCTTTAGTGAGGCAATTGAGATTGCTTTGTCAGAGAGTTGACAAAGACATGGAGCAGGAAGGGTAGAGAAGCAGGGGGATATCTCTGTGGCCTTTTGCAGCAATGAGCTCCTAAAATGAGAGACTGCAGAGGACTTGGGCATTTTATAAGGGCCAGCAGGCCCCATATTCAAATCAGAAGGCTTGGGTTCTTCTGCAATTTCACCCGCAGCACAGAGCAAAAGCTAGAATGAGGGTGGCCTAGTTTGTATGTGGACCTTTTAAAAAACAAAAACAACAAACAAACAAACAAACAAACAAACAAACCCCTTTTCCTCCAGCAGCTTGTGTCTCCAATTTTACCACCAGTCATTGCATTGCCAGCTGCTCCCCCAACCTCTGCCCTTCCCGTCAACATTGCCAATGTGTTTTTGTTTCTCTGGTGCCCTTACATGCAGCTGGGAGCTCAGAACAGTCATTTTGATCATCCCTCCTCAGATGTCTCTCCTAACCTCACCACCAGCTGTTTTCATCACCACTTACCGTCGCTTCTCCTTGTGATCTCCTTTGCCTCACTGTGGCGTCTTGAGGCTTCAGAGGTCACCAGTTATTTGGAGCAGAGGAGAATATAATCTCCCATAGACAATGCCAGGAACTCATGTTGCTTTTCGGTTTAATGGTTGCTTTAAAAGCTTAGGGACATACAGCTGCAAAATCTCTCCAGATCAGGACCTGTAATTTGAAAGGACGCCCACTTGAGAGAAACAGATATGACCATTGTCATTTTCATATTTGCAAGAGAAGATGCTGGCATAGCCTAAAGCCAGAGGTAGATTTTTATTTATTCATTGTTTCTTAATAGTATCTCCAGACTACCCTTCATTTTTAACTATCTCATGGTGGAATACAATAGGATAGCATTTCCAGATTAATGGACTGAACCGCTTCAAACTGCAGGTAAATGTTTGCATCTTTAATCCTCCAAGTTAAAAACACACACACTGTAAATGAGGATAAAAACAACAACAGCTGGTCTGGTTTTCTGTCTGCAGGACATTTATTTAATGCAGAGAAGAGATTAAAATCAGAATGCCCCACCTATAGCCTGAAGGGGCGCAATCTTCCCTACCACCTCATCATTCCCTCTATTTCCAGAGTTTGGAAATAGATGTAGATTCTTAGAAAGCCAAAAACAGCATCAGCTACGGACAGGATGGAGGTATCAGCAAGTTTAAGAGAACTCCAAGGTTTGCAAAAGAACAAAATACTTTAGAAAACAAGGGGAGAATGTCCAAAACAACCCAGTGATGACTGAGCATGTTCATTGACCACAGAATGAGCTGACTATTGGGGAAAGGGAGAATGGAAAACCTGGCGGGAGGGGAAATGGAATGAAGCATAATGGAGAGAACACGGAACAGGAGCACTTCTTGTTGTGCAGTATTATGCAGGTGTAGGCTTGGCCTATGAAGGCCACTTCACACATTATGTTTTTAGCCATTGCTAAAAACGGTTCCTTATTGAGGATGCACCAGCATTGTCGCTGGTTTGATGTGCAAAATGGCCCCCATACTTTCAGTGGTTAAAATAAACGCTTACATGTTGCTAGTCCTCTTAGCAACAAATGTTAGAACCCATCCTTGGCTTTCCCTTGCCTTCTGTAAGTTGATGCTTAGCCAGCTGTACAAAACTTTGAGCACTGAATGTGATGAGGGCCCGGTAGTAATTATGCATCCTTACACACACACACACACACACACCCCTCTGCCCCCCATTCTCAGTAGCAATCTCAAAGCCATTAGCCAGGGTTTCCCTGTGCAATGAGAATAGAAGGGTGAAGGGGGAGGGGATGACAACCCCTTTGACAAATTAGATGTCCTGCTTGAAGAACAATGTCAGGCCTTGAAATAGTTACAGGGTGGACTTGTGGTAGCCTCCTCCTCCTCCTCACCATTCTACACATTCATGGGCATCAAAAACAAACTCCGGCATCAAGCATCCAACACAGCTCACTCGCTGCCTCCTGGCTCGGAAAAACTGGCAAGAGAATTAACCAGACCATTCTGAAAAGTAACTAAGGAACAGAAATATCTATTTCCTTGAATTCATCAATCAAAGAAACGGCCGAAAATTCCGTACTGAATAACTGATGCTAAATATTTGCATGGGCAAACTGGCTGAAACAAAGAAATGTGAAATGATCTATATATTTTTCCTGAACTTAATCCAGCTGAAAATAAGTTTTAAGGTTAAGGAAATGAGATGTGTTCGGTGGTAGTTTCCATTCCCCCCCCCCTTATGGACTCCTGCTTTTTGTGAAAGTTATTATATTTTGGTGTGTGTGTGTGTGTGTGTGTGTGTGTGTGTGTGAGAGAGAGAGAGAGAGAGAGAGAGAGAGAGAGAGAGAGAGAGAGAGAGAGAGAGAGAGAGAGATCCAGAAAATCATGAAAATCTCATCAATTTTATTTCTTGTCCCTAAAAGTTCACTTAAGCAACCAACAACTTTAGGGGTTAAATACTTCAGGTTGACATGACACAACTATTTCAAATTCACTGGCTGTCATGTTACTGGGGAGAGATGTTGAGAGGCAGCAGCTATGGATTTCCCATATTGTGTAGACCAGTCCTTCAATAGCAAAGAACAACCTACTGGCCCATCTAATTATTTTAGTTCTCTCATTATTGTACTGTAGCTCAACGTTAGTCAACAGGGCTTCACACTATCGTCTTGAGATCAACACAAGGGTGTCAGAAGTCATGGGACATGGATGATAAAGGAAAGATACACAATACACTGGGTTTCCAATCCCCAAATATCTAGTACTGTAGATTGTTTAGTTCAGGCATCCCCAAACTGCGGCCCTCCATGTTTTGGCCTACAACTCCCATGATCCCTAGCTAAGAGGACCAGTGGTCAGGGATGATGGGAATTGTAGTCCAAACCATCTGGAGGGCCGAAGTTTGGGGATGCCTGGTTTAGTTGATCCCATGCTCATACCAGTGGAGGCTGGTCCATTGGTGCAAGTGGGGCACCATCCCTCCAACCCCAATCTGCCTTCAGTCAGTCCCAACCTGCCTTACTTACTCCAGCCCAGGGGGCTGTGGTGCTCCCTGCCAGCTTTCTCCTCTTTAGTTTCAGAGTTGCCATTGTAGAACTCAGCAGGGAGGAGGATGGGTGCAAAACCAAAATGAGTTGGCTCTTTGACACCAGTTCCATCTACTGTTGGTTTCTCCACCCCACCAACCCCATCGGGCACCATCTACCACTGGGCTTATTCTGTCTGCTTGAAGAATCATGTGATCATTGTGATCCCTTGCTGATACAGCCTGCTTGAAAGAAACTCTGACTTCATGCTGACTTCATAATTAGTTGTGACCTCACACTGAAGCTGTCTCCCTGCAAAAGACTGGCCACTGTGATCTTCGTGCTGATGCTTCCTGCTCAGATGCGAGAGCCTGGCCCTCTATTTGGCCATCAAATGTGAATTTCTGAGTATGCACAATACTCATCCTGGACAAATCGTAACGCTGCAAAGATTTGCTGCGCTCAGAAAAATGCTGAGGCATCGGTACATGTCTAATAGTTACCTTGTGTATAAGGAAGACCCAGAGCAACTCCAAAAGGCCTGTTGACTAGCATTTAGCTAGTTGTGGAAAACTGAACCCAAATCTTCTCCCAAACTTTACTCCTGGAATTTAACATTCTTTCTGCTAAACAGTTTGCCTCTGCTTAATCATTAACACAGGATCCAGCTTCATTTTCGGAGGATTAAAGAGGACTTAACAAGAGTTGTGTGTACTGGCAATGCGGGGAACACATTTTTAAAATAAGTAAGACATACAAAGTTGCTTATCTGTAATTATTTGTTAATCATGACCTTTCTGCAAATTGGTTTTTTGGGGTGGGGTTTCTCTGGAACTGTTTGCCTGTGCTTCTTTCCAAGCCAACCTAATATATTACTTCCCCTAAGATATCATGAGGCACTGAATTACATTCTAGCTTGAAATCCATATACATAACCTCCAATTCTTTTATTTCCCATTCTGCAATTGCAGCTCTGAATGCTTTTCTTATAAGTGAAGCCAAGTAAGTCTAGCAACCATAATCTTACATTTCTATGTTTTTTTGTCACCATATGATCTATACCAGGCTTCCTCAAACTCGGCCCTCCAGATGATTTTTGTCTACAACTCCCATGATCCCTAGCTAGCAGGACCAGTGGTCAGGGATGATGGGAATTGTAGTCTCAAAACATCTGGAGTTTGAGGAAGCCTGATCTATACAGTAACAGCAATCTGGACTATCTGTTTGGACATTCAGAATGGACTGGGCAGAAGAGCCAAGGGCATCTCTACCAAAGACAGTGAATTTCTTGCTTTGCCATAATAATAATAATTATGATGTCAACTGACCCCCATCACTTTCCCGCACCCAAAAACAGACCCTTTCTGATGCTACTCAGTCAAGCTTGGAACTTCTCTGTTGAACATTGCAACCACTGGGTGTTGGGCAAGTCCCCTCTGCACAGACCTGCCTCACTGCTAGGCAGAGTGCGATGCCTGCCTCAAGCAATGAATGCTAGCATGCCTAGAAAGAGCTCAGATTTTCTGTAGTCGCAAGAACAACAGCAGTAGAAACAACATGTGCCCCTTAAAACCAAATAGTGGTGTCTATTCCAGATTAAACATCTAGTTTGGAAGCGCCTTTAGATCCTTCATTTGGCCCTTTAGCGCCCACAACAAAATTCTGGTTCATTTCAGCTGCTGACACACGGCAAACATTTCTGCACATTGAATTTTGGTCTTCTCCTTCCCATTTGTAGTCGCAATATAAAGCGAAACTTAATATTGAAAACGGGATGAGCCAAAGGGCTTTCCCTCCCCTCCCCACCTTTATATGCAATGCAGGTAGTGAAAGCCTATTTGCTGTCTTCCTACTTACAAATTTATAAAACAGAGTTCTGCCCATATGGAAAAGGAGGATTTATCCACCAGGCAGAAAAGTGCTTAACTCCTTAAAATGCATTGCCCTTGAGCACAGCCACACAAAAAAGCATTAGAGTTCCCATCTGGCATGGCTCCAATGGCCGGCAAAGTTTCTTTTTAAAATTCTCATCTACTGCTATGGCCCTTGTGGTGAGTTGTGGCTTCTGGTTTCCTGCCAGCTTCTGCCCTGCTTAGTGCTGGTTTGTCTTTCCACCCCACCATTTCTGCTTCCTTCCTGGCTCTAAGGTTCGCCGTTTGCTTCCTGGGGCTGGAGTTGCCTTTGCTGTGGCTTTCCTGTATAGTCTGGAATCCTCCTAGACCAGGATTTCCCAAGCTGTTTTTGGACTACAGCTCCCATCATCCCTAGCTAGCTAGACCAGAGGTCAGGGTTGATGGGACGTGTAGTCTAAAAAGAGGTGGTGACCCAAATTTGAGAAACCCTGTTCTAGACTAGCATCAGGGCTGGCCTCACCAGAAGGGAAAATGTGGTGACTTCAACAGATTGGGGGAAAGGTGTTTCCTCATGCCACCTGCAGCCTTCTGTTGAAGGGTGTGTCATGTGACCTCTGCTGTTCCTCCATAATTAGCTAGCTGCCCTCAGGTGCAATGGAAGACTCTCTCCTGTTGCCAGCATTTAAGTAATATCCAGTCGCCCATCCAGTCAGCTTTCCATATTACGTAGAAGGAGGAGGGGAGCATCATCTTGGCCTTACCCCCAGGCATCAAAATGTCTTGGACCTAGTCAAGTGTAAAGAAAGATGCATAAAGAGGACTCGCCACAAGTCCCTTCTCTAGTCTACAAGTACACCTGAAAAGACAGGAGTGAATACCAGTGAATTGAATTCAGCTGTCAGTTTGGTTGTCCCCTGCCTGCCTGCCTGCCTGCCTGCTTGCTTGCTTGCTCATCTTCCTTCAGCTGGGGAATGAAGGTTAATTTTAATACCTGACAGCTGGGTGGCTGGTTCAAGTGGAAGCTAAACCACTTCTTCCTTTCTTGTGGAGCCTGGCCTCTACCAAAGGAGAGACTATTGCCTGCTTCACAGCAGACGGGAACACAGAGCATCTTGAGGTAAGCCTGATCCAGAATATGAAAGAAAGTGGTTGAGCCTCTACATGGTACTTTGTTGATTTTCTCCAAGTGGAGGAAGAGAAAATGAAAGCTTAGGTGTGGGCAGTGCATTTAGCAGGGAAGGGATACGATGACCAGTTGAACCAGCGAATGGTTCTCTCAAATGCATGTCTTGTCGTTTCACTGCAAGGGCAGAGGAAAGAACTGCAGCATTTCTTGGGGGTGATGGTGTCTCTCTTCACCCCAAGCACTGGTGATTCAATGGAGCAGTGTCTTTTATGAGGGTTGGCAGAGCTGTAGGGTTGGGTATATGTCAATTAGGTGTGGAGTTCTGACACCCTTTTCTCAGAGTCCTCTAGGACCACGCGAGTCCTTGTCATTTGTGTTAATATCCATGCATTTGTGTACTTTTCCACTTCACTAAGGCAGACTAAAATCCTTGCTTCACCCACAGAAATGCCTTGGAAGGGTGAGGAGTTTGTGGAAACTGCCTTTTAACCCCTCTTTGAGCCAGTCTATACATCCATGGCTTCCTCACATGGAGTGCTCAGAATGGCCTACTTGAATGTCACCTACCTTCCACCATGCAGGCTTTGCTACTTAGAGTAGGCCTTGTTGACTCCAAGCTCACTAACTACAGACTGGCTTCCTGTCCTACAGCACTTCGTGAGGACAGATGTCTATATATGCATGGCAGACGAGCAGACTGTAATGCCAAGTATATCAACACTCCAAATAATGGAAAGCGCACCAAAGGCAAACACCGGGATGGATGCCATATTTCTTTTTTCTTGTAGGAGAATGGTGGCCATTTTGGGTGTCGTGATCTTGTGCAATTTCGTGCTGTGATTCTCCCCTCCCCAAGAAAAAATGTGTTGTTTTCCCCCAGGAATGATGCCCAAATAATGCATTTTGGGGTGCTGCACAAGATCGCAACCCCAAAACAGAGCTTTCTTAGAGGGAAATAACAGCATGAAATTGTGTGAGAAAAAACAGGATTTTCTAGTTTTCCCAAGATACGTGCAGGGTATGGAAAAGGCAGGCTTAGCTTATCAACAATTTGCCCTTTAACTCATCTAGCATGGTTATCTTGGACCCACTGCTATTCCAAGGATGTACCAAATTGTGTGGGAGCCTTTTCTTCCATCTCCTAAACTCTAGCCTGCCACTCCTTCCTTCAGGGCTGGGCCAGGCTACTTGGCTCACATTTTCTCATTTTTAACAATTCAGAGGAAGCCCCAAGTCAGTTCGCTGAGGCCGGCCCACCTAGGATGGTCTATCCGTCAGTGTTGGACTGTTTCCCAAGTCAAGACGGTGGGCTCCTAAACAGTATTTGTAAAGGGCGGGAATGAGAATTGGAGAAAGGAATCAGTGCTAACAGTGGAGGTGGGGGGGGAGAAGAGTATTAGGCAATGTCGTAGTGGGAGGTAACAGCCTGCCACCCTCATTTTGGAAGGAAATGCTCCTCTGTTTGCTTCACTCGTTCTTTGGTATATGGCTGCCGTGGTATTTTAATTGCTGTGTTTTCCTGACATTTATTTTCTGGTCTTGCCATCACTTCTGTTTTGCTCGGCTCTCTGTGTGGGTTCCTAACATTGGATGCAGTTCCAGTGTTGGACTGCCAGCATTTAAATACAGAATCAAACAGAGATACAAATGCAGTTTTACCAAGTCATAATTCCTGAAGGCGTAAAGCTTTATGATGGTTAGCCAAGCACTTGGGTGGGTGTGGTTTACCCTTCAGTATTTCCCAAGTGCCTAGGTGAATTTCTTTATAAGTGTCCATTTGAAAATACAGGATTACTTTAAAAGCCACTTTCTAAATTCTCGATCTGTTTTCTGTCAGCCTTAGCCATTTGCAAGGCTTTGGGAGGAGAATATTTTGTGTTGTCTTCGGCCCTGCGGACCTTTGCGGAAGATATTGTGTATAAGCAAACGTTTCAGTTCAATGTGGTGAAGAGCATGTGCATGAAACAAGGATGTGGGAGCTGCTGATGGCTTTTTGAAATTTAAAACTAAAAAATCCTATGATTGGCAAAATACTCACAACAGGTCAATGCGGATTGGCAATTTAGAACAGAAATGGGCACAGGGTAGATGTGGGTCTACTGATAGATCTCTAGGTGATTTGCAGTAAATTGACAAGGATTTCTGGCTCCTAACTGTTTAACAAAACCTGTCTCTCTCACACACACATAATACTGATGAAATGAAGAAAACTGAGTAACCAGGAGTGGATTTTTATGTGGAAGGGCTATAACTTCTGTCCAGTTCTGGTACCCAGAATTAACAAACTCTGAGCTCAGGAAATTATTTTTAAGTGTAACTTTTTTGCATCTGCCCCTGGTTGATGGAACTTGAGGCAATAATAATAATAATAATAATAGGATCCTGCAAGCGTGAAGTCTGCCCACCCTGTTGTAGAAGGACTTGTGGTGTACATGCTAACCTCTGACTTAGAGAACTTGCAATTGTTCTCTACTGCAGAACCCACGCTACGGAAATTCCTTCCCAGAGAGGTTTGAGTCCCCAGCCTGAAAGCTTCTAAAACCTTTAAATCTCGCCGAGATTTTAGTGTGGGCGAAAGTTCTGCCTCCTTGTTGTTATACTGAACTGCCGTATCCTGCCCTTTGATTTTAATGTATGACTTTGATTTTAGTCATCCGGACAGCTTGGCATTGTGTTTGTTACATGTTTCATCATTTTGTTGTGTTAGAGAGAGTTTATAAAGAAAAGGGGTGCACATATTTTAATATATATAAGCAATGCTGAAAGGGACGGAGGTGGCAGTGTCTTTGTTTCAAATCAGGCCAGACTCAATTATTTCCATCGAAAAGGATAAGGTTTTTAGACCTGCTTGAAAAGAAAGAGGGATGACATTGGCATTCCCTAAGAGCATCATGTTCTTTCCCTCCCTCCCTCCCTCCCTCCCTCCCTCCCTCCCTCCCTCCCTTCCTCCCTCCCTCCCTCCCTCCCTCCCTTCTTTCTTCCTTCCTTCCTTCCTTCCTTCCTTCCTTCCTTCCTTCCTTCCTTCCTTCCTTCCTTCCTTCCTTCCTTCCTTCCTTCCTTCCTTTCCTCCTTTCTTTCTTTCTTCCCTCCCTCCCTCCCTCCCTCCCTCCCTCCCTCCTTCCTTCCTTCCTTCCTTCCTTCCTTCCTTCCTTCCTTCCTTCCTTCCTTCCTTCCTTTTCTTATTCATTCATTTATATTTGTATTCCAACTTTCATCCACAGATCATGGGGCAGTTCACAACATAAAAATACAAAATGAAACAATTATATACCACTGGTCTTCCTGACTATTGCTCTGCCAGTCCCATTCACCACTGCCCATAATTCTGCTGTGCTATTACGTTGTGAAGCACTGTGTATAGTGGTGACATCAATAATATCTATCAGGTATCTGAATCCTTTATTTCCAGTTGCCCTAAAAAAACAGTTTATCTGAAATGCTTACCAATATCTTTCTATATGGCTACCTACCTCTCCTATCATTCTATTTATTTTACTACAAGAGGAGCCCCCCCAAAAAATGCATATTTCCTGGTGCCATCCTTGAGGGTTTGGGACTGTTTGGGGTGTGTGTGTTTTTCTTTTTAAAAGAATCCTTTCAAAGTTTTGGGTAAGCTAAACCAATTGTGAGACTCCTCAGTTATTTATTATTGCTCCTGGCATGGTTTGAAACTATTTGAAATGGAGCCACGTTTGGCTTCTTCTTCTTTTGCTCTGTGAGGAACAGAGAAGGGGAAAGGGGTGGGCCTTTGCCAAATGGAAGAGGATAAAACCAGAGTAATGATACGTTGCAATATATTGAAGAAGAAGAAAAACGGGGTGGGGGGGAATCTTTCTACAGAAAATTGCGGCTCTTAAGAGCATCCTTCCCCTTGAACTTGTTCCAGTGTAGATTTAATTTTGCTCATCTTTCTGACTTTGCTAAGAAGAGCAATACTTTAACTTGCATGCTGGAGCTTCTTGGAGCTAGAGAACAAGCAAAAATCAAAATTAAACGATGAACAAACCCAAACAAGGCTGGCTCTAGAGACACTGAATCAATGCAATTAGGTGTGTGATCAGGGCTATTTGGTTTCTGGAGTCCTTTTTGCATACTTTTCCATGAGAAATCTCTAGCAGCGCCCTGTTGTGTTAACTGTACATGCAAAAAGTAGGTGGCACTATGTAGGGAGGTTGCAAGCCAGAAAATAATGTTTTGCCTCTCCCAACATGGTGTCCTGGCTCTCTGTTAATCCTACATGGTGCCAGCGTGGTGACTCATGTCCCCTAAGGTGTCCTGACAGCCTCACCAAACAGAAAGGGGGAACCAGGCTGGTACAGAAGGAATCTACAATGATTCTTTGCTGAATATCCGTTTCCTGTGAATCTCGCTTCGTGGTTTGCATAAAGGAGGGGGCTGTATTTCACAGTTCTACTGATGCTCAAAAAATAATAATGGGGGAGTGTCTGTGAAAAGGCTCTTGTGTTTGATGTTTGTTTGTTTTTGTTTTTCATGTTGCATGCCGCCTTGAGCATGGTTTTAACCATGGAAAGGTAGTGTGCAAATAAAAGGATGTATGGATGTACCTGTGTTAGAAACTGAGATATGAAAGCTAGGAGCTAAATGGTACCTTAAACCTAGGTTATGGGCGCAACAATGGAATATCCAGGCGGACTTTTTTTTATAACAAGAATACAAAGCTGAAAATGAATGAACTGCAGCTAAAATCTTATGTTCATTTTTCACATGGTCTAGTCCTTCCCCTACCCACCCCCCTAATATTCTTAAGAGGGTCTCTTCTCCAGTCTTCAGAGAGTAGTTGGAAGTGGGGAGGCAGAAAAAGCTCCTCCTTTTCTTCCACTCTTCAGTTTTAATCTGAAATCTTGCGCCCAGATCTCAGAAGCAGCTCACACTAATGAAATTCCCTGTCACAAAATGTGCCTAGAACAATGGGAGTTTCAAACACTGGTATGTACATGTCAACAGCAATTGTCTACTAGCTGCTCCGGAATCTCATTTTTTGTTTGCTCCCCATTAAGGAATTGTGTGTGTGATAGAGGGGCTGTTATCTCTGGGATAGAGTTGGTGGTTTCCTAGAGAAACAGGTTGACCTGAGAGTGACTCCAAGATGGATATGTGGCTGGAGCACATTGGGATTCCTTGCTTGGGTTGAGAGAGGGGGATACAAGCTAAGGGGCTCCGTGATGTAAACAAGTCCTCAAGAGTTCTAAATTTCTAAGGGCTCAGCTGAATCAGGTCTTATGTCAGCAATCCTGGGTTTTTCCATGGCCGAAGCCTGCTCTTTTATTTCTCTTGGATGCAGGCGCCGTTCCTTTGTTATGTTCATGTTATTTCATATTTATACAATTAAAATGTGACTTTTTCAGTACATGGTTTGCTTCCTGTTTGAAGTTTCACCACCACATCCTTGCACTCCCCAAGCCCCCACACTCCGCTTTATCCAAAAATAACAATAAAACCTGAAAAGGTCTATTATGCCTCCTACAACAAAATGGATGTCTACTGTAGCTGTGCTTTTTCCTCCTCTGCTGCCTGGCAATGTGCCTTTCTTCCAACCTCATATTGACTCTGCAAAGACTGAGCTTTGGCTCATCACTTAGATAAAGGCACATCCCCCCCCCAAAAAAAAACAACCTATGCAGTGATCAATGTAATTTCCACTTGGGGGGTAGGCTCAGCTATTTCTGCTTCTGGTGTAAAATGCTAGTTTCACTTTCCCTAAATTCTAAAATGCCCACCCCTAGGTTTGTTGGTTAATTTCTTTTGTGATACTATGGGTGGGAAATTTATCAAGTTTGCATCCGAATGTAAAACTACCTGATTCACAAGTCTGAAAACAAAATGCGCCTAGCCTTCATGCTTCTCACTTCTCTGAATTTTGCAACACAGCTCTCCATTTTTTTTATTAAAAAAAATGAATGTTAAATGAGTAGATAAGTGCATGCTCTGGTTATCTCCCGCTTGGACTACTGTAATGCGCTCTACGTGGGGCTACCTTTGAAGGTGACCGGGAAACTGCAATTAATCCACAATGCGGCAGCTAGACTGGTGACTGGGAGTGGCCGCCGAGACCACATAACACCGGTCCTGAAAGACCTTCATTGGCTCCCAGTACATTTCCAAGCACAATTCAAAGTGTTGGTGCTGACCTTTAAAGCCCTAAACGGCCTCGGTCCAGTATACCTGAAGGAGTGTCTCCTCCCCCATCGTTCTGCCCGGACACTGAGATCTAGCGCCGAGGGCCTTCTGGCGGTTCCCTCGCTACGAGAAGCCAAGTTACAGGGAACCAGGCAGAGGGCCTTCCCAGTAGTGGCGCCCACCCTGTGGAATGCCCTCCCACCAGAGGTCAAAGAGAATAACAATTACCAGACCTTTAGAAGGCATCTTAAGGCAGCCCTGTTTAGGGAAGCTTTTAATGTTTGATGGATTTTAATGTTTTGTTGGAAGCCGCCCAGAGTGGCTGGGGGAACCCTGCCAGATGGGCGGGGTATAAATAATAAATTATTATTATTATTATTATTATTATTATTATTATTATTATTATTATGTGGTTGTCACAAAAATTAATATACCAGGGAAAGGTGTGCACAGAAAACAGTTAAAATTGTGTAAAATGAATCATTGCATTAATGGAAATTCCTTGCAAAAAATGCACATATTCGACTAAAATGCAAGCTGGACTTGTCAAGCAACCAGCAAGCCACAATGTAAAGTGGTGTCAGGCATTTGACATTTCAGCTTGGTGGGTCACAAGCTGGAAAGTCCTCATTTAGGGGCTGGTCCATAGATGAAAATATTCAACATTCAGCTATGGACCAGCCCCTCCTGTTAGAAATTTGCAGTTTGTGACCCCTCACACCAAAATGCCTGTCACCGCCATGCATTGTGGTCTGCCAACTGCTTGACCTCCACACCACTTCTTGGTCCCCCCCCCATCAAAACCAGGATTATTACAGAGGGCCTTGTAAACTATCAACATTGGGTGGGTAGGTGCATTTGTATCAATGTATAGAAATAGTGTTCAGCTTTGAAAGTCGCACTGTGCAGGTGTTGCAAATCCAACCATTTCTGAAGAGCACTATGCTGGCTACTTCTAGTCTGGGTGACAGGATTCGAGAGGAGCCAGAATAGTATTAAGTGCAGAAGGGATCATTATAGCATTTCAATGTGGGGAATTAAATTTCCTCCTTTTGAGAAATACATGTTGTTATTTGGAATGTGCTGTGCTGCTAAGCTAAATTCACCAGGCATCCCTTTATCATTGAGATAAATTCATTTGACTTCCTCTTTCCCCCAATAGATTCAACTCTTTCAAATGGAGGAAGTTTGCAAAGCAAACTATTAGGGATTAGCTATCAAGTCCAGTCAAGCTGACATCTGAAACAATTGGGAGGTCAAGCAAATGTGCTTCTATTTCTACGCTTTCCAGAAAGGAAATGGAACAATAGCAACAAAACGTGTTGGCTGGAAAGCAGCTTAGAAATTCTGCAAAATCACTTATGACATTTTCAAGGTCTCCACTACATCTCTCTTTGCTGTATAACTTCCTGGGATATCTATTTCAAAATAACAAAGGGCAGCAAGTGAAGAATAGAAAACAAAGCAACTGCATTGATAGCTAGATACGGATAAAATGCACAGTACAAGATCTGTGGATCTTGAGGAATGGCATATTGAACCATAAGTAAGAAGGCTTCCATTTGTGCACTCACCAAGAATTTTGAAAACGGCTGTGAAATGTGCCTTTCCCCCCAAATACCATAGCTACAGTATTCTTACGCCAACCTTCATCTTAGGCATTTTATATGTGATCCTAATGGCTGGTGCTGAGGGCAGGTGAGGAGTGGTGACGTGCTAATGGCAAAGTTGTGAGTGCCATGCAGCGCGCACACTAGAACACATCAACTCTTCTCTGTGTTGCTGCGTATCCTTGCACGTATCTGCATTGTGAAACAGGAGAAATTGGTTCTTGCAATTGCTTCAATACCTCTCTATACCAGCAGATGGCAAGCTTGCATCATATTCCGGATGTGACAAAACCTAACTTCTCTGGTCAGTCTGCCTGTTCAGCGAGGCCTATCAAAGCCCCTTAGGATGACTCAGATTTCTAATATATCTATCTATCGCATTTTTGAGAGAGATGTCATGGGCTCCTTGCAAAGCATATCTGAAATGTCTGAGATACTTCGCTGGAAAGTATTTCCCCCTTCTTCAGCATCCTTTTTTAAAAAAAATGCCTGCAACCTCTTGAAAGCTGCTTTTTTCCTTGGGTGTGCCACAGCACCAGGAAAGGCTGTTTCCCTTCTCAGCAACACTACATGCAGCCTTTGGGGACTGAATACGCCACTATAATTGATTGGCAGATTTGCAAAGGTCACTTTAGAGCAGCAATTATATATGTGCTATTCTAGACTGCATCAACAAAAGTATAGCGTCCAGATCAAGGAAAGTCATAGTCCCACTCTATTCTGCTTTGGTCAGACCCACCTGGAGTCCTGTGTCCAGTTCTGGGCACCACAATTTAAGAATACCTTGACAAGCTGGAACATGTGCAGAGGAGATCAAGAGTGTGGAAACAAAGCCTTAGGAGGAATGGCTGAGGGAGTTGAATATATTTAGCCTGAATAAGAGGAGACTGATAGGGTAGCCATCTTCAAATATCTAAAGGGCTATCAGAAGGAAGATGGAGAAAGCTTGTTTTCTCCCGCTCAGGGGGGGGGGGGTAGGACCCAAACCAATGGCTTTTTGCCATTGTGCAATTTAACATGTGCAAATCTGTGATTAAATAGGCCAAAAGTGTTAGCCATGGCACTGTCACAGGGCAAAATAGTGGGAAGTTGCCCTCAGGGCAAAATGGACGCACTGATGGCCACCAAGTCATTAGCTGTGCGTCACACATTATTCCTAACAACCCTAACTGCTGAGGAGGAGGAACAGGGTCCCAGGATTTTGCTGATCCATGCAACCCTTGGGTGGGAAAGGAAGAGTGGTTTGGTTGAGGGTAAAACCTCACAGAAAGTTTAGCAAAACAACTGTATACTTGGAGATACAGGGGACTAGTGAGGAAGGCTTCCAAGAGCCACTGTGCTGAAGGCAGCCAAGAACACAAGTGATAAGAAAAAAGCTTCACACAGTGCCTTGAGTTTAGGCGGAGCTGTACACTGCTGCTGTTGGTATTTTATTATTCAGATTCTGGGCTGCGAGTCTTTAGTACCATGTCATATTCAGAGAAGCATTAAGCTGGTTCGTGCAGGTGGCGCTGTGGGTTAAACCACAGAGCCTAGTGCTTGCCAATCAGAAGGTCAGCGGTTCGAATCCCCGCGATGGAGTGAGCTCCCGTTGCTCAGTCTCAGCTCCTGCCAACCTAGCAGTTTGAAAGCACATCAAAGTGCAAGTAGATAAATATGTACCGCTCCAGCGGGAAGGTAAACGGCGTTTCCATGTGCTGCTCTGGTTCGCCAGAAGCGGCTTTGTCATGCTGGCCACATGACATGGAAGCTGTACGCCGGCTCCCTCGGCCAATAAAGCTAGATGAGCACCGCAACCCCAGAGTCGGTCACAACTGGACTTAATGGTCAGGGGTCCCTTTACCTTTACCTATCCCACAAAAGGAAGGGAAGCTATACGTACTGACTTTCTACAGCTTTGTAGCAACAAGACTATAGACTTGTGATGATCTGCAGCAAACAGGGCTACTGAATCTAGAATGATGGTGTTTAAGAGACCAATCGTGTTTGCCTGGGGACTGATGGACTGATACCCACGAGCAACAGTGGATGCCAACCATTGTGCATAATAAGTGTACACCTCTCTTTGCCATGAGGAAACTTTTTCCAGGGGCAGAGATAGGGCTGGCATCAGCACCCAGCATCCTTAGGCAGCTTCTGGGGGTCTAGAAGGACCCACTGCTGATGCCTGCCCCACCCCTTTTCTGGCACCTCAGTGAGTACCATTTAAGTTTCTTACAGTTTCCCTGGGCTTTTAAGTGCATTATACAAATGTAACACCAGATGGTGATTGTGAGTTTATGGCAAATTATATAAGCATTTTCACAGTGTATTTTTATATATGTCCAGATTCCACCCCACTCTAGTGCCACTCTGGATCATTGTAGAGAAATAAAATGGTGGCTCCCATTGTGTGTAGGGATTTGTGTGGGGGGTTTATTTGGGGGGTGGGTGGGAATGTGGTTTCAGCAATTGCACAAATTTCAGAATGTGCCAATGGGCCGATAAATTGTTAGCAACCCATCTTCTATATGCTTGAGAACTTTCACTTCTGGCCAATTTACCTGAAGTTATAATTTTTAAAATTTCATTTATAGCCCAACTTTCCTTCAAAGAGCTCAAACCCCCTCCCCCCAATTTCATCTTATTTCATAGCCTTGGTTTCCAACAGAAATCAGGCATAGCTCTTTCTCCCAGCCTGCCAGCTGCTAGCTTCAAGTTCACATAGCTCAACTCCTAACTCTGGCTTTGTCTTTCTAAGTACCAGCGAGTTGAGGGAGGGCCCCCCGCCCATTTGTTATCTGGCACAAAGCCACTTCCTTTGTTGTCTTAATGGCCCATACTTAGCGGGCCATTACCCCTCTAGGAAGCCTGGCTAGTCCAGCCACTGAATCTGTGCTGGATCCAGGAAGAAGAAGGGGAAGGCAGGTCAGTCATACAGCCTTACTGCTCCCTAAAAAAACCCCCTCATAACAACCTTATTCCCTAGCGAATAAAGTTCATGGCTGAGTGGGGATTTGAACCCAGGACTCACAAGTTTTATACTCCACAATTCCTACTACCTTCCCCCCCCCAGACTAGATCTCTATTAGTCAGCCCCATCGATGTCAATAGATGCATCCCTTAAACTTGGGGGCCCTAAATGTGCATCAAGATACAAATCTACTCTGCATCCTAAATGTGCCTGTAGATGTACATGTAGAGTTGCCTTGCTTGATCAGCGTGGCATAATTGTTACAGTGTTTGACCATGACCTGTGAAACCAGGGTTGAAGCTCATTGGGTGACCTTGGGTCAGTCACCATCTGTTAGCCCAGGCATCCCCAAACTTCGGCCCTCCAGACATTTTGGACTACAACTCCCATCTTCCCCGACCACTGGTCCTGTTAGCTAGGGATCATGGGAGTTGTAGGCCAAAACATCTGGAGGGCCACAGTTTGGGGGTGCCTGTGTTAGCCTAATCTACCTCACAAGGTTGTTGTGAGGATGAAACAGGGAGGAGGACAACCTCCTTGAGCTCCTTGGAGGAAGAAAAAGGTGGTATATAAATACAAAATAAATAAATAATGTTATTTTATTTCACAAAATCTATATATCACTTATTTACACAGAAAACCTCACAGCAGTTTACAAAGAACAATGCAAACACCAGCAACTTGAACGCATGTATGCATATTTAAATTATGTGGGTTAAACTTCAGGATTGTGTGTAATCCTGCTCCCACCGAGGTCAATGGCAAAGTGCACCAATTTTAAAGACAAGGTGGTACTATGCAGGAAGAGTACAGAAAACATGAATATTCATCAGTGGGTCCTAGGACCCTGGAGATAAAGGAAACGACAATGTTCCAGGACTCCAGTAATTTGATAATCAAGTTTATTTTTCCATTCATCTACTTGCTGCAAATATTTCTACCCTGCCTAATGACAGTAACAACAATTTGACTTTATCTGTGTGTGCGTTCCAGAAAATAGTATAAAAATAGCACAACTGGGTGAGAAAATGGGGGCGCAAATATTAGTTTTCCTTATTGATTTTAACAAAATTAGTTATCTGCAGTTATCCTAAATTGTGCTTTATGTTGTAACTGACAAGGGGCCTTCACCAATGTTGTGGGAGTGCTTCCTGCTCAAATTAGCACACATGCCTTAAAGGCATTTGAATATTTTTTTTTAAAAAAAACCTCTAATAAGAAAGATTTAAAAATAAAACAAAATTACAGGTTGCCTACTCAGGGTGCGACAATGTTTCAGACAATGGGGAGGGGAGATGGCGGCCCTCTGAGCCTCAAACTCCTTGCATCTCTCCCCAGGCCTCTGCTTTCTACTTGTTGCTAGGCAATTGCATCACATGTCTCTACTGCCACGCACACACAAGAAGGAGAGTGTCAACAGGGGTGTGGTAGCTATGGCAATGAGGCCTTCTTGGCAGGTCTTTTGGGAGAGGGAAATAAATGACACACACACAACCCACATACCCCCTTGATCCTTGTACAAATTTTCTGACCAGGGCTGCATGAAACATATTATTGTGCTCTTTACACAGAAATCCAGAGGGGCAGACTTTCTTCCTCTGTTGTGAACAAAAGCAACAATCCTGACACTTTAAAGATTAGCAAATGTATCCAGGTTTGTGTATACATACATGCGTGCTTGCACACAAAGCCATGCATTTATCTGAAGTGTAGTCTAGTCCGCAAAAGCTTATGGCAGGCACAGAAACCTATCTGTCTGTCTCTTATATGATAACTTGTAAGGTGCTACAAGTCCCTCTGTTCTGGTATCTGCAAAAAAACATCAGGAACCATAAGACAGAGAAACCAGTAGGAGAACACTTCAATCTCCCAGGACATTCTATACAAGATATCAAAGCAGCTGTTTTATTACAGAGAAATTTCAGGAACAGACTGGAAAGAGAAGTTGCTGAATTGGAACTCATTACCAAGCTTAAAACCATGGAGCCACCTGGGATGAATAGAGACATCGGATTCTTATCTCATTATGCATGATCAAGCTTTCTTTAGCGCCTCAGCCCTTATTCCCCCCCCCAGGACTAATTGCAGTCATCAGCAGTCGTTAACAGCCATCTCAGGTTTACCACTCCCATCAGCCCATCACCCATTCCCACCCACCCCACCCACCCTCTGTGTATATACTGTATAAGAGTCTGACACTTCTGTTTCTAGTGTATCTGAAGAAGTGTGCATGCACACGAAAGCTCGTACCAAAATAAAAACTTAGTTGGTCTTTAAGGTGCTACTGAAGGAATTTTTTCTATTTTTGCTTCGACTCAGACCAACACGGCTACCTACCTGTAACTGCAAAAAATGTGTTTCAGGACTATAAAGGAATCCCAATTATTATTAAATATTGGGCAATATGATTTGTGACCAGTGCAGCCTATCTGCTATGCATTGTGGGCTACCGGATGCATGGTAATTCTCCAGTATTTGCAGTGTCAGTAAAACAAAAATATAGATTAATTCAGATCCAGGAAGTGGTGGGTTGGATTGCAAGTTGCTGAGGCCCGATTTTCTTGTTTCCCAGTTCTAAGCCTTTATCTCCACAATGCCTGGGCCATTGTTGAGGACTCTGGATGTCCATTAGATTGGTCGTGGTCAACCTCTACTTTTTCAAAAAGCAAGAAAGCAATTCCAGGAGTGAGTTTTAGGTCTGCCCAGCCCAGAACCTCTCATTGCCAAGGGAGCTGTGCAACCAGGAAGATTCCTGCACATAAACATCACACAACCAAGGCCATGCCCTCAGTGGGTTTCTGCCTCTGCCCATGGTTGCTTACAAAAAACCAGGCACCGGCTTTAATTAATCACTCAAGACACTGGGCTTAACCTATTTGATTAATGGAATGATATATTGAGTTCACATTTTTGCTTTCAGCCTTCTGGATTTCTAGATGTCAAGTGCAATTTGCATAGATAATTAAAATAATTCTAATTCTTCATCCATCCTTATGCCGCCTTAAAGCTCCAATGCCTTCTTTCGTCTTGCTGTTCTGATGTTGTTAGTTAGTGCCTGTTAATCACTGAGCTACAGATGATTTGTAGAGTCAATTAACTTTTGGGCAGACTTTCATTCCGTGAGAAGTCTTCGAAGCATGAACCTCCCACTGTCGAACATTTACCTATGAACTTCACGGCGTTAAATAGCACATGGGTTCAGAGTTCAGGTGCAGGGCTGTTATCCACCCAGCAAGTCATGCTGGTAATGTGTTACAGTGGGGAAATAGTCGGGGTGCGCTAAATAAACAGCTGCCCTTTGCTTAACGCACACAAACAACAAGCATATGAGCTTTCTTCAGGTGCTCAGCTGAACACACAAAGGCATAAAGTGAATGCCTGACATGGGCATTAAATTGCGAAACAGCGGTGATGCTGAAAAAAGAGGATTCTCTCTGATGTGTCACCACTGGCTAATGATGACACCTGTAGCAGGACTCAAACCAATGGCTTCAAGTTACAAGAAAGGAGATTCCAACATAATAAACAACTTTCTGACAGTAAGAGCTGTTAGACAATGAAACAGTCTCCCCCAAGAGCTGGTGGACTCTCCTTCATTGGAGGTTATTAAACAGAGGTTGGATTGCTATCTGTGACGGATGCTTTAGTTGGGATTCTTGAATTTCAGGGGGTTGAGCTAGATGACTCTTGGGGCCCCTTCCAACCCAACGATTCTATGCAGAGTGTGCAGGTCCTTTGGCTGGTCTTTATTGAACATTTGTCCTGATTTGTCAGCAGGGAGGTTGTTTGCGCATCTTCCTGCTAATCATTTGTTAATATCACACTTCACAGTGCATTTTCCTGTCACTTTCCTAACCGCAAACAGTCTTATTTTTTATTTATTTATTTTAAGTGGAGGGAATTATGTCAGGGCAGCAGAGTGATATAATACACTTTAATTCTGCAAATCTATGTTTCTGGTATACACTTGATGCCCTCTGAAAAATGCTGATAATCTGGAGACAACCTGTGTTCAAGCAAACTTTTGCCTGACAAACTGCTTCTTACAGCCTTATAGCCAACTGTGCATATGCACCCTTGCTGATGCTATGGTCAACAGAAGGAAATGTTAACTCCCCTTTATCATGTCAGTGACAAATTTTGCTTCAGCTTGCATATAAAGGCATCTTTTGCCTCCGGAATCTTGCTCAGCTTAGCTGTTGTGCCTCTCTATAGGATGCCTGTGCAGAAAATGAGGGTGTCAATAACCCACTTAGAGACTAAGCAGATCTGATTCCAAATCTGGATTGTTCATAAAGAATTAATACATTTTCACAGTGGTAGGCATGTCCCCCAAAACAAACAAGTATTTGTGTTTGAAATTACATGTCCCTGCGTGTCATAAACCAAAACTGAAAAACATTCTCTCTTACTACTTCTTCTCTTTTTTTCTTTTTGTTTGGCTGGACTTTCAATTACATCAGTAAATACACACAGCTGCAGATTGAATAGGGACATTGAAATTTTTAGCTGGTATTGAGTGGCACAGGCATGGCTCCTTCAGAGATGTCGATTTTTTTCAGTGAATCTCATCCAGAATCTTTCCTTTTTAAAATGGACATCCTCCAAATTCTCAACCTGCTGAGTCTGAAAGATGGGGAATCAAATCAGGAGAGAAGTTCTCACTCTGTTACTTCTGAATATTGCATACAGACTTAAAGTAGAAGGCTTGTTAATGGAATACATAATTCTGATATGATATTCCCTTAGGTTATTTCAGTCTCAGCAGTGATTAACATGTTCAGCAGTGAAGCACTGCAAGCGAGAGAGAAAAGGGAGAGAGCCCTTGGTTAGTCTAGTTTTATCTCAGGTGAGTGACCTTGGCATATTGATCAGCTGGATAGCTCAGCTGGCTAGAGCATGGTGCTGATAATGCCAAGGTTGCAGGTTCAATCCCCGTCTGGGATAGCTGCATATTCCTGCGTTGCAGGGAGTTGGACTAGATCAGACATCCCCAAACTTCGGCCCTGCAGATGCTTTGGACTACAATTCCCATCTTCCCCGACCACTGGTCCTGTTAGCTAGCGATCATGGGAGTTGTAGGCCAAAACATCTGGAGGGCCGCAGTTTGGGGATGCCTGGACTAGATGGTCCTCAGGATCCCTTTCCAACTCTATGATTCTGTATCACTGTTATTGTGGGGTGGATTTTACAATATGCTACAAGAACACTACAGCATAAGGGTTACAGGTCAGCACAAGAGTTTACATCCAAAGCAACCTTTGCATTTGATATCCATATAAACAAGTGCTATTTATGGATGATAAGCAGGTCTGTACGGGTTGTGACCAACCAAGCTTTGCATAGTGTTGTATGCTACTACCTTATTTCCTTATGTCAGCCTTGCACAGTCAAGCAACATTTGTTGCCTGCTGGGCACTGCCAAAATAGTGTGGATTGTCAATCACCGGGAACACCCAAGTATTGGGCTGCTTTTCTGCATTTGGCTCAGTGAGTCACAAACCATGCCGGCCTGCCTTAGATCAGCCATTCCCGAAACAACCTTGGCTGTGTCTACTTATGTGTGGAGGCCTATAGTTTGATCCTACCTTCCTGCTCTGTGGCTTAGATATACCTACCCAATAACTTCAATAATAGCAACAAACAGCACAACTGCACAAACATGTAGCTTTTATACCTTTCCCGTTTTTCTCTCTGAATAATCTTCAGAATTGGAGTTTGGTGAGTTGGTGTGAATTTCTGTGTTACGAGCCCCCTGGCCTCTTCCACCTCACAGAGCTCAACTCTTCACATTTCCCCGGGAAGAGGAAACGATCGCCATATACATTTTCAGCATAAATTTGGCCAAAACATTTCATTTGCAACTCCAGTTTGACTGTTTTGAGAACACCTCAGAACCCATCACACCATATAACAGGCAGGCATTGGGAAGCCAGCTCTTATTATTTCTCCAAGAGAACAAGATCTACCAGCTTTCATGAGTCAGCAAACATTTCTTTGCAAATCCCCCCACCGCCATTGCTGGTTCCAGAGATATTAATGTTTCGTGGGATTAAATTTCAGCTTGAAGGGGAAAAGCAAACTCACACCAACTCGCTGTCAGGTCCTGTTCAGAGGAGAGCAGGTTGCAGCAAGAAGAGAAAGGAATCTTAACCCTCTCTTCGCTGATTGCACGGTCACTTTTCTGTGGCTTATTCCAAAAGAGAGCCTTAATCTTGGTGTGTCTTAACAAAGGCAGTGAAGAATCCACGGCATCTTAAAAGGCTGGCACCATTTCTCATTGCCAGGAGATGCTGAAGGCCCGGGAGGGGTGGGGAAAATCAGTGTACACGATTATCTATCACGTCTACGAAAGCTCATCTCTCCACAACAATTATATTAGTCTTTAAGATGCTATGCATTCTCTCTGCCCTGCTCAGCAGTTAAACTAAAGGTGTTGGGGGAGGAGCATCCTTCACCCAGTGTCCCCCCCCTCTTTTTGCATTCCCATGTCCATCTATATTCTATTTGCTTGTTAATCAGCTTTTGGCAAGCAACACACCTCTCTGTTTTCTTGTGCTGCAGTGGCTGCTCTGTGAAAGTCACAGGGAGCCCATTCATCGCAGCACTGCAGAAGTGGAGGCTGGCTCTTGCAGGTTCATCTGCACTGTGTATTATTACCGTGTCAGTACATTTAATTCACTGCTGCAGATCTGCTAGCCTGGCATCTCTGTTGCTTTAGAAGAGCTGGGGAGGCAGGCAGAGGAACGACAACAAATGATGCCTTAGCACCTCCAAAGTGTTTGCACTCAATTTCTTTTTTTCTTCTTTAAGAGCAATATCCCATCTTAACATGAAAGGTTAAGAGCATGTTTCAGGTTTGTGACCTCAGGTCCCCTTCCCCTGAGCTCTAAGAATCCAGATGGCGACGTTTTGGAGCTGGACTCAAAGGCGTGAACTGAGCGTGGAGTTCCTGTTAGGAACCAAAACTGTAAAGGGTGCAGATGAATTAAGAGGGTGGGACCCCTTTGATAGGCTTTTTGCAGGTATGTTTGGTTGCAGCCGAGCCTAAAAGACTGCGAAAATGACTCCCTTTCCAACATAGACGGTTCATTAGAATGATTAAGGTCATGGGAGAAGGTTATGGCATTCAGGATGGAGTAAACAGCTTATCTAGATGAGTAAATTTCAGAGCACAGTAGGGACCCGTAATGACCACAAAAGCTGCTTATTGGGAGCATAACAAACCCAACGAATGACCGGGTGGGGGGGAATCTTTTGGTTTGGGGGGGAATTAGAAGCATTCTCTCACTGTCTTCTTTGAATGCTGATTATTCTATTTCTTGTGAGGAAGAACAGCCTAACTGAGTCCTTCCCCCAACACTTCAGGGTATATGAAAGAACGCATCTGAACATGCACAAAGCAGTATCTCTGTCTGTTGAGTGGACTCTTTGAGTATGCCATGGTTTGGGCCATGTGCAAAATTAATGATAATTATAAATTCATTACATAGGCAATTTGAACCACGCAGCAAGGAAAGCTGAATTCTGTGTCTGATACAAATTACGAAAATTCGGTAATCTGTTTTACCTTGTATACTGAATTCTGAATATTTCTGCAGTTTGCATCCTATGCACAATCTCTGATTTTGCCAGCTGTATGGAGGGAGGAGGAGCCGTGCAGAGTGTTGACATTCTGTGTCTGACCTGAAACTCTATTTCAGCCTCCCCTTCAAGCTTCTGAGATTCCAGGAAGTATTTCCTGTGCATTGTAAAGTGTATCTTCATGGCCATAGGGACTGGAAACTTGCTCCTTTTTAAAATGCTGAAAGTCTCAGGACAGCGTGACTTCTGTGGCTGTTTCCATATCCTGTATTTTTTTGCACTTCAGCAGCATATACAGTCCTTGACCATTCTATGTATCCTCACATATAGGAGAAACCAGGTCAGAGGATGCGGTTGCCAAGAAGATGAAAGCCTCTCCATTTCCTTTTCAAATTGCCTACTGCTTATAAATAAATGCAAAAGGTAACAACTTGACTGTGTCATCCATAAGGGGAGAAGTGGCATGTATGGGGAAATAATGCTAAGGTTGAACAAAATGTCATGGCATGGGTAGTTTTAGTTGAATGCACTAAGGGAGGGAATTTTTTATTCCTCTTGCTGCTCAATTTCCAGCTGAATCAGTCTAAAAATTCAGAGCCCGGGTGATGCAGATCTTTTAACAGCTACAAAAATAAATTGCCAAGCCTAATGGTTTCCATGGTGAAAGTCTTGCAGGCTGTCTAGAAAGGGCCTTTATAGAAAGCTATCGTGTTATAAAAATAAACACAGATGCACATTTCCCAACATTTTCTCGACGGATCCGTCAGAAAGTGGGTGTTGTCATCACTCCAAATATCTGCAAGGGGAATATTTCTTTGTAGCAGAGCTGGGCTCCATCAGTCACCCAGCTGGTCATAATGAGCCCATCATTCTCTCTCTCTTTTCTAGCTGACTTAAACAAGTGCAAACAATTGGCTATCGGTTGTCATCCCTGACAGGTTGTGGAGGTAGGTAGCCTGATTCAAAATGGCGCCTCACTTTCCCACAGCTGGTTCAGGCTGCCTCTGATGTGTTTCATCGGTTATTATTACTGTTATTATTATTATTCAAGTTGAAACTGGTTCAGGGCCGAGGGGGAAATTAATGGAAGCTTCTGTGGCTGATACCTCTTAGTTCTCCCCCCCTCCTTACACAGAGACTCCATGTTGTACAGCCATTTCCTCCTCAAAGCTGTAACTGCTAGACTGGCCTGAGTTGATGCTATAGGCTTGGGGAATAGCTGTAGGACTTAGATCCCAAGGTGCTACTTGGGTCTCCTTCCCCTGGGTACCACTAGTGCTACTGGGCAAAACATAGGAGCATCTTCTGTGATCCCCTTTATTCTGTGCAATCTCCCTTTTCTGAAGGTTACTTGTGGGACTGGGCCAAGGAGAAGCAGCAACCCACACCGTCAAAGTACTTCTATTTATTTATTTTTGTGCTCACTACTGTGAACGACAGAAGGAAGTAAAAGGGCCTTGAATCATCCCAAACGTGATTCCAAAAATCAAGGTCGGAAGTATTTTCAAAGCTACTTGCCTCCCTTCCCCCCCCCGACTTTCTCAACATTTATCACACATTAATTATGTCATTAGGAAAACTGAGAAATGTAGCTGTAAGAAGAGACTGTGCAGTTGAATTCGCTAGAGGAAAATCCCCATGCCTTTTTCTTCTTGAGGCATATGCACACTACAGACAAACGGTGTTAATAATTATTTGCTGTTCCCCGGGGGTGGATCTTGGGAACTGTAGTTCTGTAAAGGAGTGCAGCCCTAGGAATTTCTAACAGAGTTTTTAACAGGCTCACTGAACTACAATTCCCAGGATTCTCTGGAGAAAGGAATGGTAGTTAAACTAGTACAAATCCTCCCCCCACCTGGTGCCCTCCACAGTTTTTGGACTATGTGTCCCATGAGCCCCAGCAAGAATAGCCAGTGTGGGTCTGCATCATGGGAGTTGTAGTTCAAAACATCTGGAGGGCACCAGGTTGAGGATGGCTGTTAGAGAAGCATAATGTTAGAGAAACATAATACGAATAAGCTCAGTCATGAGAAGGTCTGCTGACCAGGAGGATTCTAGTTTCCCACTTGAAATTGGAACCTTTCTCAGTTTGCTGTGGCTACAACTTTAGCAAGTCTGCTGGCTGGAGTAGAAGAGGAGCTTCATTTTAAATGTAAACCTGGGGCACTATGGGGACTGTAGTACAAGAACCAAAAAAAAATTTAAATAGGAAACCTGATTTTTTTGTTTTGTAAAAATGCACCAGTCAGTTGTCGCCGTCCCACCCCCACCCTCACCCCACCCCCAAAATTAGCATCATTGCATGAAATATTTCCATACTCAAAATGAACATGGCAGCCCCTGCTCTTCTGATTTCTAGCTTACCCTATGAAGCACTCATGGTATGAAATCATTGGATGTGGTTGACGGCTATATGAAAAACTCCCAATTTCTGGCTCATATGTTAGAGATGAAACTAGACCTTTTATTATTCATTTGGAGTTTTAGGTTAAGGAGCTTTACCAATTAATTTGACTTATAAAGAGTCTCCCCTTTAAGCTGCTCTTGCTCGATGCAAAACTTCCATCTGCACAGACACAAAAAAAGAGTGGCACCTTTTTAATTTATTTTTTCCAGCGTTTCAGAGGCGAGATTCAAGGCTAACGTATTCCCAAAGGCTCCTGGTAACACAGGGGGGCTTCTCTTTGCTTGGATGGACAACCCATAATGGCTGAATGCATTGCCCAGAGGCTAAAAGCCACGTGACTCTTAATCTAGACCTTGCAGTCTATAGATTGCAATCAATGCTGAGATGTGCTGATGAAACACCGGGGGGGGGGGGGGGAGCCTATAAAGGGAGAGGAGTTTATATGCTTCTGGGCAAAGGTAGAAGCTATTTAAATAGTTGCCATTTTCTATACATGAAACACTCTGGATCTCTCTCCCCCTGCCTCTTTCTCCTCCTCCTTAATATAACAGAAGTATGGCTTTAAAATTAAAATTGCAATAACAATGGGAAAGAAAGGACGCCCGCCCCCCCCCCCGAAAACCAAATAGATTAACTTTTTCAGCAGGGGGCCGGTCCAGTGTCCCTCAGACCTTGTGGGGGGCCAGACTATATTTTTTGGGGGGAGAGAACGAATCCCTATGCCCCAAAAATAACCAGAGATGCATTTTAAATAAAAGCACACATTCTACTCATGTAAAAGCACACTGATTTCCAGACCGTCCGTGGGCCGGGCCTTAGTTTGCCGAACCATTTTAAAGCTTACAATCTCTCTCTCTCTCTCTCTCTCTCTCTCTCTCTCTCTCTCTCTCTCTCTCTCTCTCTCCCTCTCCCTCTCCCTCTCCCTCTCCCTCTCCCTCTCCCTCTCCCTCTCCCCCCACAGAGAGAGAGAGAGAGCAAGTGCCCCCTAGGCAGCAAAAGATCAGAGTTTGGCAGAACTCTGCAGACTTTGGAAGTGTCTGGATGTATTTCCTTGGTGCAATGCTTATGTGAGGCCGATTGAACTGCCTAGAATTTAGATACATATTTTGCTGCAAACAGGAATCCACATGTCCACTTCTAGAGCTGTCAATAGCTGTGCACTAATTGCACACAACTAGAGCTGGAGTGGGGCCTGGCTGAACATTGTGTCTCTGTTAATATCCCCTGTGTTGCCAAGAATTTTCACCATGCACAATTGATGCAAAGAAAAACCAGACTAGTGCATCCATTAACTACTCCCTAATGGAGTTAATCAATCTTCTGCCCTATTCACCAATAATTGTGTGCGAAAATATGAGTCTTCTAATACACCCTGAAAGCACGGGGGGAATCTTCTGTAAACACTTGCAGTGGCTATTTGTAATGGTTGAGCTACTCCAGATTCTGCAAGCAGGAAATTCGGGGGCAGGAATAATTTTTGGCAAAGCACTATGTGCTCCAAATTTATGGAGCCACATGAGAAACTGAAGGAAAAGGAAGTGCCTGGAGGCACCTGGCAGCTAGCCCAACTATTGCCTTGGATTTCATATTGCCCAACTATTATTCTGGCCCTTACACCATCTAACCTCTGCTTTAAAATCTCCAAGGAAGGAGAGTCCACCACCTCTTGTGGGAATCTGTTCCACTGTTGAACAGCTCATACTATAAAGGTGAAAGGTAAAGGACTCCTGGACGGTTAAGTCAAGTCAAAGGCGACCATGGGGAGCGGCGCTCATCTCGCTTTCAGGCCAAGGGACCTAGCATTTGTCCACATACAGCTTTCTCTGGGTCATGTGGCCAGCATGACTAAACTGCTTCTGGTGCAACAGAACACCGTGACAGAAGCCAGAGCGCACAGAAATGCCATTTACCTTCCCGCCGCAACTATACCTATCTACTTGCACTGCTGTCCTTTCAAACTGCAAGGTTGGCAGAAACTGGGACAGAGCAATGGGAGCTCACCCCATTGCGTGGATTCGAACCGCCAACCTTCCAATCGGCAAGCCCCAGAGGCTCAGTAGTTTAGACCACAGCGCCACCTGCTCCCCAGCTCTTACTATATCCTGCTATGGGCATATACCGTATTATTTGAAATCCCACAATGTTTCATGAGGTTTACTCCCTGATACGTGTGCAAAGGGATTGGCACCTGAATCTGTGTTATATAAAACACACAGGTAGTGTGTTGGTGTGTATGGCAACCTCCCTCAATAAAGATGGGAGTGAGGTAATGTGACCAGATTTGGGTGCTGGAAAATCTAGACACACCCTGTCAGTAATACTTGAGAGGTTTGATATTATCTGTATGTGGGAGCATTTTTCTAATATCCAGCAGCAAGGATTATTAATGATTTGAAGGGGAAACCTGTGGCCACTTATCCTTCAGCTAGAGGATCAAAGTAACAATGAAGCATTTTGTAAACAAAACTGGAAGTTTATTTAAACACAGTGAGGGTTATAGCTTGATGGTTACTCTAAGACAGGCATCCCCAAACTTCGGCTCTCCAGATTTTTTGGACTACAATTCCCATCTTCCCCGACCACTGGTCCTGTTAGCTAGGGATCATGGGAGCTTTAGACCAAAACATCTGGAGGGCCACAGTTTGGGGATACCTGCTCTAAGAAAAGCACAATACTGTGTTTCAGTCAAAACTCTTCACAGAGGTTAAGAACTCCCACTTTAACCTGTTTCTGAATAAACTGATTCTGCCTGATGGCCATCTGTCATGGATGCTTTAGTTGAGATTCCTGCATTGCAGGGGGTTGGACTAGATGACCCTTGAGTTCCCTTCCAACTTGATGATTCTGTGATTCAGAGAGTCTTGTTTCTCCCATAGCCACAGCCTTGGATTAAAACAGAAATCAAACATTGCTCTGCCTCTGTCTCCAGCTTTCTGCTTTATTTTTAGGTCACATCCCTACACTCTCAACTCTCAACTCAGGCTTTGTTCTTCTAGCTATCTCTGAGTTGAAGGAGGGGCCCCAGCCACTTGCCATCTCACACAAAGCCTGCTTTTGTTTGTTCTCTGAATGGCCCATCGCCCAGGCGATCACCTCAACACTGCCTGGTTATATTTTAACACTGCCTGGATCCAGGAGTTAAAGGGATCTTGTATACAGCCTACTTCCTCCCCCACCCCAAACTCTTAGCAATCTTATTGCTGCAAAGTGCAAGGCCTGTGTTGTGACTACCTACATGCACTTAAAAGGCATGTCGAAGGTCAGGCTAGAAAACAAAAACAAAAACATTGCTGATGCTACAGTAAAGGTAAAGGGACCCCTGATCATTAGGTCTAGTTGTGAACGACGCGTTTACCTTCCCGCTGTAGCAGTACCTATTTATCTACTTGCACTTTGACGTGCTTTTAAACTGCAGGAGCTGGGACCGAGCAACAGGAGCTCACCCCGTCGCAGGGATTTGAACCGCCGACCTTCTGATCAACAAGCCCTAGGCTCTGTGGTTTAACCCACAGCGCCACCTGCATCCCTCTGCTGCAGTGCAGAGACATAAATGGCCAGTCTCTTCCATTCCTTGCATCATGGCTTATGCCCGTAGCAAGCTATGAACAAGGACTTGGTCCATGCAGCACTTTTGAACAAGGAGCAGTAAACAACTCTGGACCCATTTAAGCCCCATTTGCCTTATTGTTCAAATGCAGTAACAGCTGAGGATCCCATACTGTTGTGTGGCTATGCCCCGAGTCCTCCCCGCGAGAAATAAAGACACAAGACACATTGCATAGGGTTAATGGGCATGAAAGGCCACAACTTTATTGATTACGGGTGTAGAGGGGTATTGGCATAGGCATTGGATCTAACCGACTATATCCGACTCCAGCCCGCTCTGCTGGCAGTCTGTGAAGGGTTAACCACCATTGGATGAGTCCTGCGATGCACATCAACTAGGAACTCATCCTGGGGCCACCATTAGGGGCGTGCCCTCTGGCCCTCACCTTCCACGGCTTCGGACTTGGCAACGCCCCGGACTCCTTAAGGGAGTACCCTTCCGCATATTGGGGGAGGTGATGGCAGCAACCTCCCCCCCGCACCTGTACCTTCTTGAGATAATCCAATGCCTACCGCCAATCGAGCCCCCCCAAAGAGGGGCTCGCCGCCAATACCCTTACAGCCGCAACCAATTCCTAATAGCACCTAGAATGTCAGCAATCCAAACGCCGTTCCCATCATCTGAAAGATGCATGCCATCAGCCCGACATAGTAACGCCTCATTGAATCTAATGGCAGGGTGCGGTACATAATGTCCATTCAAGGCCAAGACCCTTCTGGCCACAGCGATATCCAGAAACTTCATTGCTTTGTTTCTAGCAGCAGGCGAAAAGCAGTCGCACCAGACGCGCCTCTCCAGTGGAGAAGACCAAAAGATGGTCAAATTGGGATCATCAAAGTCCGCAAAGATAGTCCATTTCAAATCCTGGCCATTGCGATAAGCCAAATCAATTTTGCCAAGCTGCACCACCAGAATATCAGGAGGGCCCTGGGATGCCGCCCTAGCCTTCACTGCTGGCAAGAACTCACTTCAACGCATCCCCCGTCTCGTGATCCGGGACACTCTGACCCAGCGAGGCAGCCCCAAATTGAGGCCCATTTTCCGATCATAAGCGCGCGCCCGGGCCCAGTGCACGGTGCTGTGTCCAAACATCCAGATGTTAACAAACAGGGGGATTTGCGATGCGGCCCTGGCCTTTACAGCTGGGAGGAGTACGTCCCAGCACATCCATCTCTTTGTAAACCAGGAACCTCTGATCGGTGGAGATCGCCCCATATTGGGACCCGGTCCCAAATCAAAGGTGCGTGCCTGCATGATTCTCTGATCACCCATCCAGAGATTTACCGTATCATCTCCTGGGAACAAAGCAAAAGAATGTAAGTAATTTGCCAACTCAAATGACTAGTCACATTGTGCAGCAGAGGTAACCCATTTAAGCTATTCTTCATTCTCTGCAATGAGAGGCACATGTGTACCGCAGTTGTAGCCGCCCCAATTAAGAAGGAGTGTGCGGTAAATTCAGAGGGAGAAAGTCCACATGATGCAATCGCCCTGCGCCTGGCGCGCGTAAACAGATGCTGGGCTAGGCGAGAGCCCACCAGGAGAATGAGGAATGGGCCAGGAGTTGGAGGCCTCAAATGAAGGAATCGCCTGGTTTCCTTCACAGGGCAAGGGCCGCAAGCCCTGTGGCCGGTACGCGCATACAGGTACCCTTCCTTCTCCGATCCATTTAAATTGACGAATGTGAAGCACTAATTATGTATCTGATAGTGTTAGGTCAGATAACAAAGTGCCCTTAGCTTACTGGTCGGGGAAAAAAAGGGGGGGGGCTCGCAGACCCGTCCTGAAGAAGGGGCCAGGCGTGGGTGTATTTAACTGAAGGAATCGCCTAGTGTCTTTGCTGATTCTGATTCCATTTATAGGCTAAGGGGAATAGCGGCTGTCAGACTATTAAAAGTCCTAACCACCCACCCAGGTTATACAGTCAGCAAGGTATTAAAGTGCCTGCTCTGAGGTGAGAGGACAGACTGAGCCTGATACCCACAGATGTGCTCCATAGGTCATAAACAAAGTTTCGAACCGAAAGTCAATGAAATCAGCCAGGAGAGTGGACAAAACCAAGAAGCCCCTACTCCCACAGCCCATTGAGGCTAAGCAATGCAATGCCATTAGCAACCCCGGAATAAATATGCTGAGATGGTGAAGATGAACTTAAGGTGAAGCTGAGCAATTGTGTGTAGCAGGAGTGACATCATCTTGGACTGTTTGCAAGGGCACCGATGACACCTCGATTATAAATTCCCAAGGCAAACGTGGCGATCTCCGAAGTCCATCATCCGGGATAAACTTGAACTATTATGAAAGAAACTTCCAAAGGTTAAATAGCATACAATATTAACCAGGCTAGCATCACACACCCACAGGTGTCCGTGAGGGAGCCCTAATTGAACCAGATAATGTGGGAGTACTTTGCAATTGTCCTGCCGGAGAAACCTCAAGAGCATAACTTAAGAAAAGGACAGAAGCTCATCTGATGTACACTCACAGGAGCAGGCTCTAGAGCAAAGAGTAAATCTCTAACTTATCACATTCCGGGCAATAACGTTAGAAGGGGACAGAAGCCCATCTGATGTACACTCACAGGAGCAGGCTCTAGAGCAAAGAGTAAATCTCTAACTTATCACATTCCGGGCAATAACGTTAGAAGGGGACAGAAGCCCATCTGATGTACACTCACAGGAGCGGGCCCTAGCGTCAAATGTAAATCTCTAACTTATTGTGTTCAGGGCGAGAAAGCAAGGTCGGCGCCTGCTCCAGGAAGTCCTTTCAACCATCAACACTTCGTTTGGAAATATTGAATGGTAGACTCAGCCTGGATCTAATTTATTAGAATGCGAATGTTACCCGAATGATCTGGTGTGCATGTGCACGGTGGCATATGGGCATTCTAACCTTCAACTGAGTACCATAAGAAGGATGCTAACCTAACCATTGATCTCATACTGATAAGCTGGAGAGGTAAAAGGAGGACATATAACTGAAGCCAATGGCTGACTTTTATCTTATTTTCACTTAAAAATTACTATTTATTAATAATATGATTATTCTGTGTTTATGTATTTCTTTATTTCTTTATCTTATAATTGAAAATGTTGAGGTTATTTATTTATTTATTTACCTTTGGGGGGGTGCAGCCTTTTACATACGTGGACTAACCAACCAGCAGATGTGTGGTATAGTAATGCATATACAGTACTGCCACTATTGCACTGGGCAAAGGCAGACCAGCTTTCCCATATGGGGATTGAACTTGCAACCCTGGGATTATCAGCACTCATTATCCCATCAACATAGAAATAGTACCTCAGAATTTTCCTGGTGGTCATTTATGGAACCTGCAGCCTTGGTGTTATCCAATCCACTATGAGACCCTGGTGGTCACCTGTTCCAACCCCCTATAATGCAATAATATGCACCTATCCCATATGGGGATAGGACCTGGAAAAAACTTGGCTTGTCAGTACTACTATCCTGCCAAATCCAAACGGTACCTCAGGGCAGTGCTCCCCAACCTTTTTATCACTGCGGACCAGTCAACGTTTGAACATTTTATTGCGGGGGGGAAGGGTTTTTTTTTGTTTTTGTTTTTTTTTGCGGCCCGCTGAGGGGGGAACCTTGATTGTTTATATTTTATTTAGATTGTTTTGATTTAATAATTTTAATTTAGTTGTATTTAATGTTCCTTGGGTAGCCCGGTACCAATTGATCCATGGACCGGTACCGGTCCGTGGCACGGGGGTTGAGGACCGCTGCCTCAGGGTATTTGATGCAAGAATATGCAGCTCTCCATATGGGGATGGAACAGCAACCTTGGGGTTATCAGCACTAATTATCCTGTAAACCCAGGAATAGTATCTCAAAGATTTCCCTGGCGATCGTCTAGTGCAACTCCCGTAACGCAAAGATATGCAGCTTACTCGTATGGGGATAGAACCTAGAACCTTGGCGTTATTACACTGTAGAGTTGGAAGGGATTCTAATCCACCACCTGCAGTACATTTGGTCTCCCATCCAATTCTAAACCATACTGGACGCTGCTTAGCTTTGCAGCTGTGCTAGTAATTTTAATTCTGCACCACTTCTGGTCTAACAAGTTTCACGAAGAAGATTCCCAATCCTACCTAGAAATATCAGGGACACTCCGCTCACAAAACAGATTATCTTGCACTGTGGTACAGCTCCAAGATTAGGTTAAGTAATTAGGCCAAAGGTCACTTAGTAATCTTGACGATTTGCCGGAGATTTGAATAATATATAATTATCATTGAATATTTGATCATTTATTTATTTATTTATATATTAAGTATTCTATTATTTATTAAAATTATTACTACCCTACTACTACTGATTATTATCAAGTAAAAACAAACAAACAAATTACTGTTTATGCAAGGTAAGCATAAACCAAGGGTCCCCAAACTAAGGCTGGGGGCCGGATGCGGATCAATCCTTCTAAATCCGGCCGCAGATGGTCAGGGAATCAGCATGTTTTACATGAGTAGAATGTGTCTTTTAATTTTAAAATGCAACTCTGGGTTATTTTGGGGGCATAGGAATTTGCTCATTTTAATTTGCTCATTTTAATTTTATTTATTTATTAAATATAGTCCAGGCCCCCAACAAGATCTGAGGGGCAATGGACTGGCCCCTTGCTGAAAAGGTTTGCTGACCCTAGCATAAACTAACAGCTACGAAATTAAAATGTTAAATGAAGTAATATCAGGCCAACTCTCTGCAATGCAAGAATCTTATGCCCAATGTGGTGCCTGAACCCACAACCCTGAGATTAACAGCCTCATTCTTTACCAACTGAGCAGGGTTACTGGCCGATGCTAATGATTATTGAGTAACATTTACTGTTTATGAAAGGTAAGCTTAAACAAACAGTTAGGAAATTAAAATGTTAGATGTACGGTAGTAATATAACATTCGGAAAATTTACAGGATGCAAATGCAGCTATGATTTTTTATCAACTAAACTTTACCATTTATGCAAGGTAAGCATAAATTAACAGCCACTAAATTAATATGTTAATTGCAGTAATATAGTTTAGAAAATACACAGGATGCCAATGCAACCAAGAGGGTAAAATAATCAAGCAGCAGAAACACAAGCAAAACAATGTTGCAACATACTGCTCAAGGCAGCAACGAAATAACCCTCATAGAGGTTCAACTAAATGAGACCATACATTAACTAAGGGGAATATAGGCAGTGCTTTTATTGACTTTATGAACTTCTGTGTCAGGTGAGCACGTGTTCCCCTGCTACACACTTAATTAATTCCTACAATAAATCTAATTGCTGTGGGGTAAATTAAGAGAGGCTCTAGATAGCCTGATGAAATTATTTATACCGCCCTTAGAAAACCCCCACAGTGTGTTGCGGCAGTTAAAACAAAGGCCTCTCTCTCGCTAGTTTCACAGAAACTTTTGTCCTAAACAAATGCCCAAATTTTATTTATTTATTTATTTATTTTTTAAAACGCAAGTACAGCTCCAGCACACTTATTTGTTTATTGTATAAAACATTGGGGTGGTTGTAATTTGCAACCCACCAGAATAGAAACTTAGTCACGTTTAATCCTTTTGGAGAACTAGGCCAGCCTTGGCACTCTTGCGAAACTTAGCTATAAACTGCAAGGGGCAACTGCAAATGGAAACCCCTAGAGGAATTAAAGCCACCTCTATTTTATCTTAATTATTCTAATTATTATAAATAGGTTTTTATTATTATTATTATTATTATTATTATTCATTTATTTATTCCCGGAGGCGGCGGGACCAATCCTGCTCGAATAAGGTCAGGTGGAATTTCCTCTCCGCCGAAAGCCACACTCAAAATATGCTGCGCACGTGGTTCGATAGGAAATGGGCACCAGTTAGGCCCTTCCCATAATGGCCGCCGCAACAAGAACAAAACCCCACTTAAGATGGCGTCGTTCACGTGGGCAAATTCAAAATGGCGGCCCGCACGTTACCCTGACAACCAAACACACAGGCAACAGAACCGCAGAAAAGAGAATTCCTCCCTAGGACAAACAAGACAAACAAGAAGCCCTGAAGGGCAGTGTTAGCTCCAGAGGCCCCAAGAGTCCCCACATAACTGACCTCCAGCAGGCTCTGCTGCAGCGCGGGCTGCGATAGCGGCTGTGGCAATGGGAGCACGATCGTCGGTACGAAGCAGGAAGGCGGGATCGCGGCAGCTGCAAGGGCCAGTCAGCTGTAATTCGGGCGCCCTGAGCTCGGCAAGGCCGGCGGCGTGCTCCTAAGAGAACAAAAGGACGGGCAGCTCCACCAAGCAAAGGGTAAAGGCTGGCGACGATCAGCCTGGCCTCGGCAACAGGCTCGCCCCTGCGGGGTAGTAAAGCCAAGAGGGAAGGGAAAATCTCACTGATGCGCGGAGGCAGGAGGAGCGTCCTTACAACGTGGCCTCAGACCCGCAAAGGCGGCGTCTGAACCGGCGCTGCAAGCGCTGAGCTGTGCTGTCGACCAAGGGCGGCTGTAGAATCAGCGGCGAGAGCGATGAGCGGCAGATGGCTTTTGGGAGAGCTTCGCAGCGCCGCAGACGCTAGAAGTAAGAAGAAGGTAGGGAGAAAAAAAGGGGGGGAAAGGGGGGGTAAACAGCGGCGGGACGAAGGAGCCGGCAAGGCTCGGTTCCTGCCTAGAAGGAAAGCTGGCGTTTAAAAACGCCGGTTATGCGATTCAGCCGATGGTTCAGCAACCGCGGATCCAATCGATGAACGACGAACACAGGAACGCAGGAGCCGGCCGTGCGGCCGGTCTCCTCCTGGTCGCGTAGTCGGAAGCAGCTAGCAAGGAAGGAAAATGGCGTTTAAAAACGCCGTTTTTGTGATTCAGCGCGGGAGCTCAGCTGTTGGATCCGAGAAACGCATGAGCCGGGTCAGGAAAAAAGAGGACGATTCCCCGCCGCGCGCTCAGTTAAAAGCCCAAGCCACGCCCCCATGGGGCACCCGGATTGGGTGCGCCAAGGGCGCGCCGCGGCGGGGGAGCAACCAATGGGCTGGGGGGAATGCTAACCATTCCCCCCCACGTGAAGTCCTCGTGGGCCCACAACATCTCCTCCCCCCGAGGAGGGAAGAGATTTTGCCATAGTATTTAATCTGTCCTAATTTTAGTGGGGCAGGGGTTTATTTTATTGATTTCCAATATCTATTAAGAAGTAATAGAGGAAGCCTCATAGTTCATGCAGCAGTGGGTGGGTGGGTGCTGTGTTCAGACCCCAGCCACACCGAATCTCTTCTTCTACGCAACAGTGAGTTCTCCCACCCAACCTTCATACAATTTTCATGATGGATCATAGGGAGATGGTTCTGCAATAACAGCTGTTTTCACAGCTAGTGAAACAGTGCCGCACTGTACCATTCTGTAAAGCTAACAGTGTGCGTGTGTTTGGAATAAAACCGTGTTTGCCACAACAATTTCCATGATTGTCGTAAGCTGTTACTGAATTCAAGGAGCACTGCACCTCAGAAGTCTTCCACAAACCACCAAGAGTACCACTGGATGGCAACCCCCAGTTAGAAGTGTTTCTGACAATGAGAAAAATCAACACGCCAAATTGAATACTGCATCTCCAAATGACAGAAGCTCAATGGGCTGGTTCAAACTAATTCAGATGGAACCCCAAACAGTTGCTAAGCTTTACGTGAATGAGCTTGAAGCAGCCTCAAAGCTCATGTGCCTCCCCTCCTTCTCTGGCACAGCTGTGAGGAGATCAGAAACATCTGTTTCCATTTATGAACTAACCAGGAATTCATACAAAGGCTATTAATGGCTTAAAATGCAACAAGGTCGATTTGGCCCCCCAGCCCATTTCTAAGGGCTTTTGCACATTGCTGTTCACACCCGAGAGGGGGCAGGGATGGCTTTGTTTAATGCGCATTACCAGCACTACTTTTCAAGAAAAAAGGGTGCCAGAACTCACCATGAATGCCTCTCTTGTTCTCTTATAATGGCAATTGGTGCCCACCTAAGAGGTGCCGGATCTGGGTTCCGGCGAGTTCTGGCTGAAAAAAAGCCATGCACATTACCTATTTTATTTCCCCATGCCTGCAACCCCCTGAACTCATTCATGAAGTTGTCGTCTGCACATACACCATGGCATCTCAAGGGTACACACCTCAGCTCAACTGCAAAGCGAGTGTGGCTTACATTTTTAAATCGGAGGGAAGCTGGTTTGAGAGAAAACACATCAAACAGCAGCCTTTCTCAAGAAACGACCAGATACAGCTACAATCTGCAGTGGTGGGGGCCCAGTGGAGCCAGAGAAAAGAGTAGAGTATACACAGCCTAAACCTGAACTTGGGTTAGTAAACTAAGGTTAGTGAAGAAGCCAGGCACACACACTATGGATTGATCGTAGCTGGTTTGAACTAACCATACCTTAATCAGAGCATGGATGGATAATTCTGGTGAGTAAAAGCAGAGGTGACAGCTTCCAATCTTTCTATTAAGATAGTCACACCTCGGAAGTCAAACACCATGTGAGACGAACGTTGTTGGGTTATATATATATATATATATATATATATATATATATATATATATATTACAAACATACAGAACAAACAACAACAAACACACATATAATTCTTTCCCATAGTATAATTTTTCCTAAACCTCTCTTGGTGACTTCCCCTGACCCCCCCCCCATCTGAATTTCATTTTTAATGACCTTTAGCAGTTTCCAATATAATTAATTAATTACATCCCAATTTTATCCATCTATATAATCCTACTCATGGATAAAACACAAAAAAATCTAATATTATAAACATAAATCATATTTTTTGCGTCTTTCAATTCCTGGCAATTAGTAAGACCAACGTTTTGGCTCTGGAATGCGGCAAACGTGGAAGTGATTGTTCCGGTATGTGAACATTCTTTGGAACCTGAATGTCTGGCACGGCTTCCACGGCTTCCGATTGGCTGCAGGACCTTCCTGCAGCCAATCAGAAACGATGACTTGGTTCCCAAACGTTTTGGAAGTTGAATAGACTTCCGGAATGGACTCTGTTCCGAGGTATGGCTGTATTAAGATGGGGAGAGGTTTTTTTACAAGGTACATACACCACCTCTATTTTCAGATCATAAAGTCCTTTCTACACATCAGTCATATTCAATGTGAGACTTTGATGTTGTATACGGTATAAGGGCGGGGGAGGGGGGAGAAAAGAGGGAGGGAGAGAGAGTGGTGGAGGAAGGAAGGTGGGTAAGAAAACTTTCATTCTTTTGCATAGTATGTGTGTGAGGTTTGCATGTGTGTAGGGGGAGGGGTTCTTGGGTCAAATGAGCCATATCAGTTTGCATGCTGTCGGTGGGTTCTTGTTGTCTTGTAGGGCTGTGTGTGTAATAAAGGGGACTCCATATAAGGGTGAAGGTCTCCTCTTTTATTTGTCCCTGTCCACACTTCCTGTTGTCCTGCTGCTTTCACCTGGGGAAAACTGCTCTTTAGCACTCAGTCGGAGCAAACGATCGTTCCAGATTTCCCCTGGATTGCAATTTGTTCCAATGTATCGCCAAAGAGTGGGTTTTCCCTTGGAAAGGAGTGGGGCAAGAGCCATGCCTAGAAAGTGCGGGTCAAGCTTGAAAATGGCCCAGATCCATGCTTTCCAAGCACGGCACGAGTAAAAGTGTGGCAGAGCCCATAGAGAGAGGGGTAAAGGTAAAGGTAATGGGACCCCTGACAGTTGAGTCCAGTCGCGAATGACTCTGGGGTTGCGGCGCTCATCTCGCTTTACTGGCCGAGGGAGCTGGCATTTGTCCGCAGACAGCATCCGGGTCATGTGACCAGCAAAAGACATTTTATGTTGCGTTTTTCATCAGGTGCAATTTGATTCCCACAAGTCCTTTGAAAAATGTTTGTGTGTGTGGACCTACTGCAAAAGGCTGCTCACCACAGCCATATATATATATTTGTAAATGAGCTTTTTGAAACAATTCCCACACTGAAAAGCAGAACTCAACTCAAATTGTGTTTCCTGTTCTTAAGTTTTATTTATTTTTCTGTGCCTATTGATTTTGCTCTCTCTGATCTGCAGAAGCCACCCAGCAGATGGATTTTTTAATGAGTTCACAAACATTAGAGCATTGTTCTTTTGAAAGCCGCCTGTACCTTGCCAATATTAATAATAATCCAATAGCCCAGTCCTAAGAGGCTTCTGCAGTATTGTTATTCTCCCTCCACTTCTCTGAGCAGCTCCAGGGCTGCAGAGCTTATCCAGGTCTGGTTTCCTTTGGAAGGAGGTGGCATGAGGCATGTAACCTTGGGTTACAAACGCCTCAGGTTACAAATGCTTCAGGTTACAAACTCCTCTAACCTGGAAGAGTTACCTCAAGCTGAGAACTTTGCCCCAGGATGAGAACAGAAATTGTGTGCTGGCCGTGCAGCAGCAGCAGCAGCAAGAAAGCACGCCTCTAGTTAAGAACAGTTTCAGGTTAAGAACGGACCTCTGGAATGAATTAAATTTGTAACTAGAGGTAGAATAAGAAGAAGAGTTAATGAATAATAATAATAATAATAATAATAATAATAATAATAATAATTTATTATTTATACCCCGCCCATCTGGTCGGGTTCCCCCAGCCATTCTGGGCGGCTTCCAACAAAATATTAAAATACAGAAATCCATCAAACATTAAAAGCTTCCCTAAACAGGGCTGCCTTGAGATGCCTTCTAAAGGTCTGGTAATTGTTATTCTCTTTGACCTCTGGTGGGAGGGCATTCCACAAGGTGGGTGCCACTACCAAGAAGGCCCTCTGCCTGGTTCCCTGTAACTTGGCTTCTCGTAGCGAGGGAACCGCCAGAAGGCCCTCGGCGCTGGACCTCAGTGTCTGGGCAGAACGATGGGGGAGGAGACGCTCCTTCAGGTATACTGGACTGAGTTTGGATTTGATTATCCCGCTTTATCACTACCCGAAGGAGTCTCAAAGCGGCTAACATTCTCCTTTCCCTTCCTCCCCCACAACAAACACTCTGTGAGGTGAGTGGGGCTGAGAGACTTCGAAGAAGTGTGACTAGCCCAAGGTCACCCAGCAGCTGCATGTGGAGGAGCGGAGACGAGAACCCGGTTCCCCAGATTATGAGTCTGCCTCTCTTAACCACTACACCACACTGGCTCCACTGTATTGGGGTTTTGTAACATTTGCATCTATTTACAAGTCTACAGACAGTGCACCAGTGAAGATAGGGTTTAAACATGCCGACATGTTTTTCTAATATCCAGCAGCTAGGATTATTAATGATTTGAAGGGGAAACCTGTGGCCACTTATCCTTCAGCTAGAGGATCAAAGTAACAATGAAGCATTTTGTAAACAAAACTCCGCCCAGCACCCAAAGTTCTTTTTTACAGAGTCAAAACTCAGATCTCTTCTGGGAGCTATAGTCTGACCCACGCAGAGGCTGGGATGAGCGTGGGTGATCGTTGCTTCACTTGTCCCAGCCGCAGCCTGGCTCCTGGGCTGCCGGGCGGAGGTTGGGGCTAGGGTGCTCAGAGGCGCCGAGTGGCGGCCCCCCTCAATATTGGGGGAGCTTACATTCAAAGCTGTAGGTCATAGAGCTACAATTCTCAGAGTTTCCTGTGCATAAATATAGACCATTAAACCATGGTGAGGATTGTAACTCTATGAGAGGGATAAAAGGTAAAGGGACCCCTGGCCATTAGGTCCAGTCGCGGACGACTCTGGGATTGCGGCGCTCATCTTGCTTTATTGGCTGAGGGAGCCGGTGTACAGCTTCCGGGTCATGTGGCCCCCATGACTAAGCTGCTTCTGGTGAACCAGAGCAGCACACGGAAACACCGTTTACCTTCCCGCTAGAGCGGTACCTATTTATCTACTTGCACTTTGATGTGCTTTCGAACTGCTAGGTTGGCAGGAGCTGGGACTGAGCAACGGGAGCTCACCCCGTCGCGGGGATTCAAACCGCCGACTTCTGATCGGCGTCCCATATGAGAGGGATAGGGGTCTCCTAACAACTCTCAGCACCCTTGAACTACATCTCCCAGAATTCTTTGAGGGAAGCCATGACTGTCTAAAGTGGCATCACAGAGTGTTTTAAATGTATTGTGCGAATGTGGCCTATCAATTAAATAAAACCTTTACTTTTTCTTCTTTTAAAAAATTGGATATATTCTGTAGGAGTCCCTACCACCACCTCAGATTGTTCTCCCTTCTAATTTCACTAAAAGAAACACTTTTGAGAGTAGACACTGAGCTGCAAAATTTGGGGACATGTCTCTTAACAGTTTGGGAAAGGGGTGAAAAGTTGAATCAATCCCACACCTTCCAATCTTATTCGAGCAATGCATTAGATTTTGGTGGCCTTTTGAGCAAATGGATGGATTCACACTCCGCCCCCCCTCCCATTTTCCACCCCTGCAGCTGTGCAGTCTAAAGTTATCTTGTTTTCTCATTTATAAGTGTTGTTAAAGAAAGCTCCCAGGAGACGATGTGCACTGTACTGAACATGAAAGCTTTTGCTGAACTGAGTTTGCCGGGAAGAGGAATCTCAGTAGCTCGGCTCCTTGTACGCTGCAGCGTTGGGCAAAATGATCAAGGTGAATCTAAAGAGTTCATATGCACAGCTGCCTTTCACAGCTCAACAGTGGCAGCGCAATGTGCCTGAAAGCCACTCCTTCTGTGTCATGCTGCTTGCTAATGAGGGTCACGCTTGGAAATTGCCAGATAGCAGTGGAGCAAGAGGATTGGCAGGGCCTTGAATTGGAGCAGGGAGCTCTTGCACCTTCTGCAGAAAAGGGAAAGCTAGGATGGGTCCAAGGCTTTGGTTGGTGGTTCTTGAAGGAGACTAGACTCAGAGCTGGGGGAGAAGGGTTCAAATCAGGTTCTGAAGTGGATCTACAGTTCTGCTACTCTTAGGTTGCCTCTCTGCAGGGCTTGCTGGGGCAAGGGTGAGCTCTACATCATACGGTTCCAGTGAAGAAATCACACCTGTGCAGAACTTACCAGAAGTTACTTTATTGGTGAAAGTGTTGCAAGCTACATCACCTCAGTAGGTGCCATCCTTTCCCTCGAGCTTCCAAATGCCTCCAGCTTTGGCACTTCTTCACCACCCATACACATATCTTCCCCACATATTCTTCTTTCCTTTTTCCACTGCAGGCCAGGTCTGTTTTCTCCCACTGCCTGGCTCTCCTACCAATAAGCGGCTCAGGCATGAACCTGGTTCACCATGGTGTCCACTAGTGATGGGACAGAATGTTTCCAAAGTTCCTGGATTAATTGCTCAAAGGTGGCACTGCCTTGGACAAAAAAAAAACCCAATACACTCAAGGGAGCCTGTGTATGCCGTATACATACCTGGAACTGTTTTGATCAAGCAGGTGCTGTTGTGGTTAGGATCTGGGGGGCAAAATAGGTGTAAATAGAATGGCTAAGCTGACCTTGCCCATCAGCTCGGTGCCACTGCAGAGAAGGCCCTGCTCTGCCCCATTTTAGACACCTAGGCTTGCTTTGGCCCCAAGAGGCAGCTGGCCTATCTATGTCACTGTTCCCAGTGAAGCTGTTTTAGGCTGAGGCAGACCACTGGTCCACCTGACTGGCTCACCAGGATTTCAGACAGGAGGCCATCCTCTCCCTAGAACAAGGGTGGGGAAGTGGATCCAGCCAGAAGACTAGACCCAGGACTGGCCCACCCCCTGTGGACCATTTTTGACAGATAGGCACAGCTACCTAATTGTCAGTTGCCTGGCATTGTGTGAAATGATGTGACATGAAGCTTAAGGTCCATGCGGAGGCACACGTCTACCTCCAATCTTAGCAAAGTCATCCCACGGTGCTAAGAGCAAAGGTAGGCCTCAACAGCTAGTAAACTAGCCAATTAGAATTTCCTGTTAGAAAGGAGAAAGCCATGGTGTGGACCTGGTACAATCTGTAGTAGAGGTAGGTAGGTACCCAGATTATTGTGGAACCACGAGGCACCCGGGTGATCATGGCATCTTATGCAACAACAACACTGCAACATGTGATTGATGCTCCAGCACCAGAAACAGACACTACCTTTTCAGGCTGTTCCCTGTGGAGTGTCTCCTGAGTGCTCTCCCAGCCTACACTTTTGGCAGCTGGCCCTGGACTGTCTCCACTCTCCCATCAACATGAAATGAATCAGCTTCTCCCTCCCCCCTCCCTCCTTCCACGGTCCTATCCTCTTTTTTATGTTTAACTGTTTAAAGGCACATTAGCTATTTTCTCCCCGTCCAATGAGTCCTGAATTTTGCAAGTCCTTCAGACTTTTTATTTTTACTTTATTGCCTCACAAAGTATTTTCCTGGCCTCCAAAACTTTGTTAGAGTACATGTTAAAATCTGAACTACTGAAAATTATAGCATTGGGGGGGGGGGAGGTTTCTGTGACATACTCAGAATGAATACACAGATTTAAGCATCATGAAATGTAAAAAGTAAGTGCGTACATTCTAAATCATATCCACAACCTAAGGCATATGAAATTATTCCATGAGGTATATCATCTGCCATTCTTATCAGAAAAGTTCCCATTGTTCTGCAAGGAAGTACAGTAAATACAAGATCTGGTTTTGCCTGAGATATCTTGATGGTGATACTACCATAAGGCCCAAGGTTTTCATTCTTCCAGCAAGGATGAGAAACATGGTTTTCCTCCCTATTTTATCTGCACAACAACCTTGTGAGGTAGGTTAGGCTGAAAAAGAATGATTTGCTCAAGCCTAGGACTGTCACTCTCTTAGCTATAGCATCGTGTTGAGTCAATGGTTGAGCTTGACACTTTGATAAGCCACCCTTGCTATAGAACACTGAATCAGGAATATCAACATCAAGTATCCTATAAGACAGAGGTAAGGTAAAGGTAAAGGGACCCCTGACCATTAGGTCTAGTCATGACCGACTCTGGGGTTGCGGCGCTCATCTCGCGTTATTGGCCGACGGAGCCGGCGTACAGCTTCCAGCATGACAAAGCCGCTTCTGGCGAACCAGAGCAGCACACGGAAACGCTGTTTACCTTCCTGTACCTATTTATCTACTTGCACTTTTGACGTGCTTTTGAACTCCTAGGTTGGCAGGAGCTGGGACCGAGCAATGGGAGCTCATCCCTTTGTGGGGATTCGAACCGCTGACCTTCTGATTGGCAAGCCCTAGGCTCTGTGGTTAACAAACCTGTAAGACAGAGGTAACTAACCTGTCAATTTCCAGTTGTTTTTGGACTCCCAGCTCCCATCAGCTTCAACCAACATCTTTGACATCCCTGATGATATAGGATACCGCTTTTTCCTGCCTGAAGTTTCTTTGTTTGCTAGCTTTTAACTGAACTTATCAATACAAGCCTCTGAGACAGAACAGGTGGGGCACCCTCTCTGGGCACTGCAAGCTCAAACTCACCCTCTGCAAGCTTTTTCACCTGAAAGGGGAGGGGGATAAAAAATCCCCCTGCCACTGCAAATGAACAACCAACAGCTTGAGCAGACTGGCAGTTCTGAGCCCAGATAATGAGCAGGGGGAAAAGAGTGAAGAACTTCTCTCCATCTGTCCTTCCTCTAGCCACCTCATTCCCTGCCAAGGTTGAATTTGGCTCCTTTTTAAATAAAAATAAAAATGGGGAACTCTGTAGCTTGAGCAATAGTTAGGCACTTAAAGGCTTTAGCTGAAATGTAGATAGTTGCCATAGCAATGCATACAGTGATGACAATTCTGGGCTTTAAGGGGTTGGTCAAGCATGATTGCTGTTGAACAGTGCTGTGGGCTCCTTATATTACAAATGAGAGCATCATAGGAACCCCTGGGGTTTGAAGCGTATAGAAGGGAGTTGTTAATGCATTCTAAAGACGCTTCACTATGGCTCCAGCTGAACATTTTCCATGTGTCTGTTCCAAGCCCTCCATATATGTGTGTCTTGTCTGTTTTCCTTCTCCTGTGACACACTTGAAAGCTCCCAAACATAGGGGTGGGCTTGGAGAGCCAGAGCATTCTGCCTGGGGAAAGGAAGAGCTGAAAAAGAGGAAACTGGGCTATGATCATTACAAAAATGTAGATTTAGAAATATCCAACTAAGTAAACACACTGCATTCTCCTGGGTTTCAAAACCAAACCAGCAGGAAGGATGAGGGAAGCTTTTGGGATTCTTGCTTCAGGTGCTGCTCTCCATTTAGCCCAGCAGCGGGGGGCTGGGGGTTCCCTGCATCAGTGACCCCGCCCCCCAGCAGAAGAATAGCCCAAGATGAGTTTTGGCATTTGATAAGCAGGCAAAAAACCACTCCCATTTCCCTTGCCTGCCTCTTCTTCAGCTCTTCTTGCTTGCGCCCCTGTTTCAGGGTTCCTCCTTTCCAGCATTCTGCATGCCCATCTCCATCTACCCTCACACATCTAGCCTGTGGGCTGGTTTGTGCAAAATGTGGTACCCATGCATTGGACACTGGAGGTTCGATGGGCTGCTGGCCGGCATGCCTCCAACCCAACTGAGACTGCATGGGATTTCCAGTGGGATGAATGGGTTTCTCCATGCAATCACATGTGGTCGTGTTATTGGGACAGTCATGTGTCAACTGGTGAATCACAGAGCCTCTCTGTGTGATCCTGGCCAATGCTGCACACTCAGAGAGGATAAAGCCCAGTCCTTGGGATGCTTCAGGAATTGACTCCCAGGATAGAACAAAGATTCCTTGCAAAGTCCTGATAGGCTCCCATGCCTGGAATTTGGTCTAATGTGAGATGGCTAAAACACAAGACATCCGAGTCAAAGAGGACTAAGTTTTACATTAAAGTAGAGTTGGGCTATGTAAGGGCATGTACCTTATATAATACAGCAAATCTTACCCCTTCCTTCTCACCTTTCTCAATGTGTTCCTTGCCAAAAAATAAAAGTGCATATTGTTATGGAACACAGATGAGTGGTATACAATAGCTCTTGTTCTAAGCACTAGAATGCACTAAACACTTGAAGGCACTTTAAGATGGGAAAATATTACTCTTTAAAAAAAGGCTATACTCATGAGGCTGCAAACACTTCAGCAAGTTCTGTGTAAAGAAAAATGTGCAGGCTGTTTCCATTTCTGATGTTTAACTCTTGCAAGTGCCATCAACCCCTGGTTTATTGCTTCGTCATTGACCGGGCTTTTTGCTGCAAACCATAATTAATTTATGGATGAACTTCCATGCCTCAGGCTGTTACATAACTCCCCTTTCAGCCGTGTACTTTCGTCCTGGGTTTGTTCACAAATGAAGCTATGGAGGTTTCCTGATTTATTTTATGGTTTCAGTTATTGACATTCCTCCTTTCATGACACAAATCCTTCCAAGTAACATTAAAATAAATTATTTAATACCGCAATAGCAACATATTGAAAGATGTCAGCATCCTTTCCACAGGCAGTTGGTAATAAATGGCCCCATGGGGACTGGAATGTAGTCTAGGAGGACCAGGCCCTGGTTACACTTCCTGTGCCATCCTTGCTTTCCAAGGATCTTTCCCACAGGGCAGTTGGTGGAAGATGACCCTGTAGGGAAGAGCAAACAACCCAATAGGAGCAGGTCCTGAGGTCTTCTTCAGTAGTGGTTTGGAAACAAGCTAATTTGGAACTCCAAAATCTAGACAGAAACTCGGGTGGTGATTTCAGAGGAACCATTGCTCCTAGATTTGAGCAGCAGATGATGATCTGTGGGGATCTGAGATGCAATCATTTATGCATCTCTCATTGTTCATAAGTATTGTTACACACTACCCCAATCTCTGAGTGGCGCGAGATTCCAGGGGTCTGGGTGCTTACCCAGGGTTCGGGCTTCCTTTTGGAAATGAAGCACAGTGGAGACTGTGGTGTCTTTATGATATATGGTTTATTTACACACATATAAAACCTGAGCCTATGATGGAGGGTCTTCTGGCATTACCTGGCATTACCTTTTGGCGTCCCTATTTTCCAGGGACAGTCCCGGATTTAGAGAAGCCGTCCCAGTTTCTGGTTTGATCCTGGAATGTCCCACTTTTCCATAGGACGTCCCTATTTTCATTGGAGAAATGTTGGAGGGGATGCGCTTCCCACATGACTGCTGAAATATACTCGGAGTCGAGAGTGAATTTCATGCTCTTTATTCAGCTCGTAGTCATCAAGGAGAAGAAGAGAAGAATGCCCTTTTCCCCAAACCATCTGCTTATATACATTATTTACACAATGGGCTTTGCGTGATTGGCTACTTCAGGGCTACACCTGTGGGCCAATCAGTTTGTGGATTGACTTCTGCCAGCAGCCTGATTGGCTGCTCCTGCAGGCCAATCAGGTTGCGGATTCACTTCTGCCAGCAGCCTGATTGGCTGCTCCTGCAGGCCAATCAGGTTGCGGATTCACTTCCACCTGGAGTTGGATTGGGTGGCTCCTGCGGACCAATCAGACTGCTGATTCTGGATCCTATTGTTCTATGATTCAGCTCAGTACATAACAGCTGCCATCTTGGATTCCCACTGTCAGCCCCCATAGTGCTCTGACTCTCTCCTTTTCAGCTTGCTGCCGGTTGCACATTGCAAATCCATTTTTCCTCCTCCTTTCATTATCCCCAACTGCCATTCTGAAAAGCAACTCTTCTAACCAGCACAGAGGAGATGCCTCACCTGTCTGGTGCAGAGCCTCTGCTAATGGCGCCTATCCCTTTGTTTGCTTGATGACTCGGCCATTCTCAGGCTGGCTTGGCTACATCAGCCTGAATCCCTGCTGCATCCTAGGATTTAAGGGGGCTTGGTTAAATTCTAACCCTTTCCTGGTGCCAGGAATTTAGGGGAGTCTTGCCCCCCCCCACAACTTATAACTCTATTTAAAGATACTGATGCTAAAATTTAGCCTACTTTGAAGCAGCCTGCAGTGACAGTTTTTGCCCACAGCTTCCTCCTGAGGCTTTTCTGAAATGTCTGTTCAGCCTAAGATTACTGAACTGCTAACTAACTGTAAATTGTTCTCAGAGCAGAAGATACAGTTACAGAGAGAAGATCCCAGGAGAACCATCATATGTCTACGAGCAAACTTCAATCTCTCGGTTCCAGGATGTTGTTGCAATATAATGCTGTTGTTGTCTTTGCTTTATTCTGCATTCTTAATTTCTTTTGGCACAGAAGCTTAGATTTCAGAATTCAGAGCAACATGAGATACATTCCGTTATCATTTCCTGCTCGGAATCAACAGAATGTGCTTCCCCTCCCCCATGTTCGGTCTTGGCCTTTAAACAAGACCTACAGGCATTGCTTTTCGATGTATGTTATGGAACACTTTTGCCAGTTTACAGTTTTCATCATTGCTAAAGAAGCCACTGCAGTCCAGTGATCAATGAATAGAACTTTTGGGCCTAGGTATGGTGGAAAACAGAACTGCAGGTTCCTGGAGATGGACACTGTTTTGCAGGAGGAATTCAAGCGCAGGCTTGGACCATTTTGCACAGTTCAAGTGGATTAAAGTAGGGCTGGCTGCCAATTTTCCAGACATAGCTGGGATTTGTCCTTCGAGGGGTATGGCAGCCCATATTGGAAGTGTTGAAAATTTTGGCGAATTTCTGTAAAAATATGGGGAAATAGCTTTAGAACTTCAGCATTATTATTTGGAGAGTTAGCAAACAAACAAACAAACAAACACAAGACCCTACTTTGCCCCCCCTCAACAGCTTTTGTGTCCGGATTTTCACTTCTTGAAATATGGGAACCCTAATTAATGGGCTATGTCATTCCAGTGCAAGAAATCCACTGAAGAAGATTCAGCCTTTTTGCAGTTTGGAAAGTGAGGAGTAAATGCATTGAGAAGTATGAGATGAGTGAATGACTTAACCAGAAGATGCAGACAGATCCTTGCAAGCAAATGCGGATGAATGTTCATTGCCATATATCTGGCCCACAGATCAATCCGGACAAATGCTCCTTTTAAGAACTGATGCCCAGGCTTTCATTTTGCCTCCTCCCTCCCCACCACTCTTTTCCTTGTGTGTCTTGCCTTTTAGACTTTAATCCTGAAACTAGGAACTATGTTATCTTTGTCAACTGCTATAAGGCTTTGTCAACTGCTATAAGGCTTTTTGCCTACAGAGTGAGATAAAATGCTTACATTCTGTACATCTCTAACCAGAACAAAGCCCCATTGGGCTCAGTGGGACTTATTCCCTGGTAAGTGGGTATTAACTTGCAGCCTAAATTGGATTTTTCATGTAATGACTAATTGCAAACTTTCCTATAGTAGGGACACAGACCCAATATTGCGTACTGTACTATAACTGTAATAATTTTCTGCAGCAACCATATTTAACATTCCTTATAAAGCACAGTTCAGGCATCTCATACCTATTCTTTACCACAGCCCTGTAATATCAGCTGCAAGGTAGGCCAATATTACTGACATTTTTCAGATGTCTTGACTAAAGCCAGCTACTGAATTAAGGATCAAGGTGAGGTTTAAAATGGCAGGTTTCCTGATTCACGGCTCACTCATGCAGCCCAGGCCTATGCCTGTTTATTCAGATGGAAATCCCATTTAAATTCAGTGCGGCTTACTTCTTTGTAAAGGTGCATAGGGTTATACAGTGTTAAAGTCATGGGCTAAGCTTTTGGGGGGCTAGAGCCCACCTTTTCAGATGCATGAAGTCATCTAGTAAATTGGTAGATCAGTCAGTTGTAGCGCAAGTGGGATCAAGAGGGCAAGAAACAGCAAAAGGGGGGCAGCGAGTTCCACAATTCTTTGCAGAGCAGAAGAAAGGAATTCAAAATCTAATCATAGGAGGTTTGTGACCCACTCCCAACACAGTCAGATTAGACCTGAAAAGAAGAGTGTCAATACAACCGCAAAATCACCGCAATTAAATTGGAACAAGCACCTTGTAATGCGTACCAGAGCAGCTACTTTTCCACATGTCTGGCTGCAGCAACAAATTTATTCAGACTCCCTACATACGATGGTGCTGTAGATGTCTTTGTCTTACTTGACATAAAAGAATCTTGCCTTTTATTAGAAATTTTCAGGCCGCTCTTTATCAAATGCATTCAAATTGCATATCCCCAGAGGACGGAAAGGCACTGAAAGAAATGCTTACCAGATGGTTCCTGTCTTTGTCTGAAATTGAAGTATATTGTTCTCCAGACTAATTTACCTACATCATCTGGCACCTACAATATGAAATGTCTCTCTCCCTGCTCCTCCCTTGCCTGGCCTTCATTCGTAGGCAGGGCCTGGGGAAACGGATAATTCTCTCTGGATTTCTTTTGACTGGTGCTATTTCAATGTGCTTAGAACGCACTATTGCTCACGTTTAGATATTTATACTAATTCATTCACCTTGCCTTCTGTAAGGGTAGCTGCATACTCATGGCTGTTAAGGCGATTTTCTTCCATGATGGATTCAGATGTATGAAGGGGCAACAAAACATATGCACTAAAGCTTGGATTGTTTCCTTGCTTATAACACCCCCGGCTGCCAACCAGCTACTGGGCTAAGTTCAAGGTGCTGGTTTGGGTATATGAAGCCATATACAGCTTGGCAGTAGGATACCTGAAAGATCATCTCATCCCTTGTTTACCCCATCAGTCTCTGTGCTCTGCAGGTGAGGACCTCCTGCAGATGCCATCTTTATCAGGAGGTCCTTTCTACACAACACAGGAATTGAGCCTTTAGTGTTGTGGCACCCAGCCTTTGGAATCCTTTCCCCTAGAATATTAGGCATGTGCTGGTGCTGCCTCTGTTGTCTTTTCAGCACCTACTTAAGACCTTCCTCTTCCAACCAGCCTTTTAAAGAGAGATATTTCCCAGTCTGCATCCTTATTGGAATTGCTTTTTAAATGTTTTCATTGCTTCCTTGCTTGCCATTTGCTTCTTCCTCTGGGAGGAAAGACGGGATGTAACAAACTATGTAGCAGACAGACAAAACAAGATAAATAAATAAGGAGTAGCTATAATGTCCTCAGTTGCAACTACTGCCTGCAATATAGGGCAAAGAACACTGACATATTTCACGAGGCTTTGTGAAGGTAACCGAGATAATGTATGTGAAAAGCTTTGGCAGCCCAGAAGTGCTCTAAAAATGCTGCTTTTGACATTGTAAAACTGGAGTCCTTTTGAGAAAACATTTAATTTTCTATGACATAGGTAGAATGCTTCCTATAAAGCTCCCATATTTTTTTTAAAAAAGCACTCCAAATTCATATAATTAATCCCTTCGTCAAAGGAAGTTGCTCTCTTTTTTTACATGCCTTTAATCTCTCTCTCTCTCTTTCTGCTTTTATATTTTGGCATTCTTTGTGGCAGGAAATCATTTGCCTCCATTACATTCAAATCATACACTGTTTTTACAGGGTGAGTCCTCTGGATACAGAGTACACATGTTCCATTGGGCCTCTTTTAAAAGACTCACTCTGTACTACCTGTATCCCTGGTGACTCGGCTTTTAAAGCAGGGGTGAGGAATATGTGACCCTCCAGGTATTGTTGGACTACAGCTCCCATCATCCCTGACCACTGCCCCTGCTAGCTAGGGATGATGGGACTTGTAGTCTAACCAAGGTTGAGAAACACTTTCCCTAGACTACTGATCCTGCTGGTTGGATTGATGGGGGTTAGAGCCCAACAACCCCTACAGGGCCAGGGGTTCCTAATCCCTGCTCCAGAGTCTTGTTCAGTGTAACTGTCCAGGGTGCTACCACCTCCACACACCCAACCCTGCCACTTAGGGTGCCATACAAGTGCCTGAAACATACAACATTTTGGTTCGAGGCCTGAGTCCCACCTGCAACAGCCTGCTGCTCATTGTGTCCTATCTTCCATCACATATAGACATCCTAAAAAGAGTGGTCTCCTCCATAACTGCAACCTTATGATGTTGGAAGCAGCACCTGCAGAACATTTGCCTTCTTCAGAGTTAGAATCATAGAATTGTAGAGTTGGGAGGGATCCCCAAGGGTCATCTAGTCTAAGGTTACCAGATATTTTTTTCTAAGAATCCGGGGACACTTTAAAAAAAAGAGGGGGGGATTATGTTTTAAAAAAGGTATTTTGAAAAATTAAGAAGTAATATCTTCTCTTCCATAGTCTCCTCCGTCGCACGGCCTTCCTCTGCATCACAGCCTGCTCTCTTGGAGTGCTAGCCGCCATAGAGTAGGCTTGGGCTGGGCCTAGGCTCAGCCACTTGTCCTTGCCCTCCTGGTGCTCTCCTACCTCTTTTCCTCAGCGATGGCAGCGGCGTGGTAAAGTCAGGGCTCTCCTCTTCTTTTCTCCTTCCTCTTTCTCTCTCTTCCTCCTTCTTCTCCTCTCCTCCGCCTCCTTGCATTGGCTCCGGGGTTTTCCTGGCCCTGGAGCACCACTGGGCAGTCGGTCGGGTGGCCGGGCGCTCTTGCCCCCAGCTTGATTTGGGTCATGGGGGGGTCAGGGGTTCCCCCAGTGGAAGTGCCAGGTGTTCCTGGTTCCCTCTCAGCAGTGGCGGCAGCAGCAGCAGTCTCAGCAGCCCGGAGCCAGCCTGGTAGCGCAGTTGGCTCTGGCTGGCTTCAGGAGCTGCTTGCTGCCGTGGCGCCCTCCATTTTGCCTCGCCGGAATCCCCATATGATGTGTCTTGTGCCATTGAACCAATCACGCAACATCCGTTCCCTACTAATAAATCTACAACATTTAAAAATATAAATCTGGGGACATTAAATGAAATCCGGGGACATTCCAGGGACAGATTTGTAAATCTGGGGACTGTCCCCAGGAAATGGGGACATCTGGTAACCATAATCTAGTCCAACCCCCTGCAACACAGCAGATCTAGCCTCCAAGCCATGTACCGCTTCCACCACAGCAGCAGGCAATGCATTCCTTGAAGTCCAGATCGGCTGTCCCTGTGATCTTGCCACCCGAGGCAGTCATTTCACTTTGCCTCATGGGTGGGCTGGCCCTGATGGTTGGCTCATTCTTTCAGCCTGAATGCACTGTTTTGGAGTCGTATAACAAAATTCTACATTAGATCATTATCCCACAACGACACTCCCAGAGGTGTGAACTTTACCACTTTCTCCCCCGCCCCTTGAAGTTTTGCAATAGGGTTTTTTTTTCAGCCGGAACTCACTGCAACTCAGTTTCAGCACTTCTCATTATAAGAGACCAAGGAAGACCTTCGTAGTAAGTTCCAGCACCAATTTTCCTAGAAAAATTGCACTGTCTGGAAGTATGCAAATAGGGATGTTAAATTTAAGTGCAGACTGCTTCAGTCATTCTTCGTACTTCCACGCTAGCTCCCTGTAATATATATCAGTGAACTCTTTTCATTTGCTGCTTCCACCTTGAATAGCCCTTTTGTGCAGCAGTGGAATAACCTAGTGGTTAGTTTATTATTGTTTGATTCCCCAGCCTTCCTGAACATGTGAACAGGATGAAATGAAAAGTTGGGAAAAGAAGGGGAGTAATCATGGCTCCAAATATTCATATTCAGGGGAATTCCTTCTAATTCTCTGCAAAAACACTCAAGTTTGTTTTCTCTGTCCCCTCAAGCCACTTTTGTGAGCACACTCCGGGAAAGGTCAAAGGAGTGTTTTGACCTGAATGCATATTCATCTTTCTTGGTGAATTCATGCAAGCACGCTCTCCATGGCTCCAGCAAATCTGGCAGGGAAGGAATTTTTGGTCATTCAACACAAAATCTTTTTGGAAACAATCTAATCAGTCCAATTTTTGGGGTAGGGAGGCTACAAAGACATGAAATAATCATGGAGGGGAAAGGAGACTTGGGGATATGTTTCTCTCTTTCCCGCCTCCCTTTTGAGTTTCGGAAGTAAGGAAGAAGCTTCTGAGTTTGTTTTCAGGAAATGTTAACTGTCTACAAGCAGACTGAAAGCCAACATTTTTCCCCTATCCCTTTGAAAGTTGGTACTGTATTGTGTGAGAAAAATTAAAATCAAGCGTTGGCCCTGTTGGCTTCACAGAAATCCAGCAGGTAAGCTTGCCTGAAGCAGAGCAACAAATAGTGTTCCCCACTCCCCCAGTTCAAGGTGCAAAGTACCCAAAGCCAAATGAGTACTGGGACATAATATAGAATATGCAGAGTGGTTTAAACTATGGAATGTAGGAATGAAATTTACAGCTTACACAATCTTAAAAGAAAATATGTACAAAATGATATACAGGTGGTACCTTACACCAACTAAGCTATACAAAATGTACAAGTCAGGAGATACGAAATGTTGGAAATGTAAATCTAAGGAAGGCAACTTCATACACATGTGGTGGTCCTGTGAAAGAGTCAAGAAATATTGGGAGGATATATATAATGAGATCAAAAAGATTCTCAAATATACAATAAAAAAGAAGCCGGAGGCATTCCTGTTGGGAATGGTGGGGAAAGATGTTGCGAAGGATGATGTCAAATGGTTCCTATATGCGACTACAGGAGCGAGGGTTAATTCTAGCTCAGGTCTGGAAACAAGAGTTAATTCCATCAGTAGAAGACTGGAGAAGGAAAATGGTGGAATATATGGAAATTGCAAAACTAACATCGAGAATAAGACAGCAAGGCAGCGAGGTGTACATGAAAGAATGGGAAAAATTTATAGCATATATAGATAAGATAGTTGAAACAAAATAACATCTTAAATAAGAAATTACTCACAGAAGGAAACAAACTCACAACAACAAATTAAAAATCTTTATTGGACATACAGATAGAAAATACAGTACAATGTATAGTAAAAATAAATAAATAAATAAATATGCATATATATATTAATATATATTCAAAAAGAGGATTAAACAAGAAAATATAAGTACAAAAAGAAAGAGGATGAAGGTTTAAAAACGATATGAAGAATGTTGAAAATAGACTGAAACGATAAGGAATGTTATACCGCGCAAGCAAACATATGAATATAAAAACAGCAGAAGAAAGTAGTGTGGAAGTCGATCATCGGGAATTTTTGTAACTTTAGGTTTGAACTTTAAGAGTTGTTGTTATTATACTAAGTTGTATTTTTATTTGAGAATTATAGAGAATTTGTAAAGATAATGAATGTAATGAGCCCAAATGTCTGATAATGGAATATGTGGTATGCGAAAACTAATAAAAATTAATTTAAAAAAACAAACAAAAACAAAGCCAAATGAGTTACTTTGCAACATAATTTTTGCAATCACAGAAGTGTGTTGTTGTGTCTCTGTGTGAGAAGCTTCCATGAGCAAATCCAAGCCGTATGTGTGACCTCATGGGGAAGCACTTGATCACACTGTCAGCCCATGATGCATGTGATCTTCACTGGATTTCAAGCCAACCATTCGGCCCCGTAAGCCCCCGATTATTATCACATGGAAGCTACTGAAAGACAGACAGAGCAAAATGCAGTGAGAATGCATGCTTCCAGGTACAGTGGAGTAGACAGCAACATTAAAGAGAAATAGAGCAATCTTTGTTCAGATGGAAAGTCCACAGGTTTCAACATTGCTGTGATGGGAGGTTTTGTGTTTTTGTGGCAGGTGGGGGTTTGGGGAGATAGAGGAAGGGAGAACTGATAGGTGAGTAATTTAAAACTATCATTGAAAAGCTCTGCCATTTCTGAACTGTCTTGCGCAAACAGAGGGCTGAACAAAGGTGCCTTTTCATCTCCAGCATCTCTGCTTCTGTGTCACAGAGGGCAAAATCAGTGACACTTTGAAGTCAGGGACTATTCCTTTGGAAACAGCTTTCAGCCCTCAGATTTTATTATGAAGATTGACAACGTCCTGAGCTTTCAGGAATGACGCTGTCAGTGTCCAGGGCAATGGAGTGAGCAGGTTAGTTTGTGTCTATCTGGACACAGCATCTTTTCCAGACTCTTTCTTTCCAGCTGTTTATGAATCACTTTTTGCACAGATGGATCTTTCTTCAAACAAATCTGAATGGAGAACGTTCCCGGAATGTTTTTCTTCAAGCAGCTTATTGCATGTTTAAACATTGCTTTCATTTTCCATTTATTTATCTTGTCATCTGAAACAATAAGCCCGAGCCATTATATTTGTTTACCTTCCTGGAATTGTAATGACACATAGCCCCTGATTTTACTAGGAGTTTGCCGGAGTTTAAGTAGTCCTCTTGACTATAGTACTAGGGATGTTCAAGAATTTCATTTGGCCCACATTTCCTTAAGGGAACTGAAGGCTTCTTCAGATGCTCTAAAATCCTCCACATGGGTTTTCCCCATGGCATGTGCAAAAAAGCAATCTCAGGTAAAGCAAACACTGGTGATAGGTACTGTTTCCTCACGATGCTGCTCAGGCATGGCTGCTAAAAATGGGTCATCGTGCTCATATATGCTGCCAATGTGAATTGGCACTAGGGATCAGGAACCCCTCCACTGAAAGATTTTACAATATCCCCAATGGTTCCCTGATTAATTTGCTTGCCATGTTACTGTAGGCAGCAAGGCAATGGCTCCATCTTTCAACTTCAAAGCAAAAAAAAAGTTTCTGTTCAGCCCCTGCTATGGCTTTTCAATGTACTTAGAAAAGCCTGGTTCTACCCAGAGAAAAAACTTTAGGAATATGCTTCTGAGAATGTGAATGGCTGAATTTGGGCTGATTCAGGTCTTATATGAAGTAACATGCAGAGCCCTATATACATTGATTGAAGAACTTACCTTTTAAAAAGCAGCAGTGCTACTTAGGGATGGGTTGATCTGTCTCTTTCCAATCTGTCTCAGCTTCATATCTATAAGTCTGTCCCATGTGTCTGTATTGTTCTGCAGAATGAGGAGGGGGTGGAAATCTAGCCCAGCCTTACAGCTCGTCCTGTAATACTCTTCACTGCGGTTTGTCCTGGTAGAGTAATTTAAGGGTCAGGCTGTTAAACTAAGTGATTAGCCAGAAAGCCTGCAATCGCATATCTGCAAAAATCAAGCTACCTTTCCACAGTGATATTTGTTAGTGGGGCTTAATTGCACCATTTCCACCCTGAGTTATGGAACATTAACTTCGCAAATTTTCTCAGAAATAAGGCAAAATCATTTGATCTTCTAGAAGTAATGAGTTTATATTAAAAAGTGCCTCTTGGCAATGAAACAAGCCAAATAAAGCCATTTCTTAATGTACAAATCTGGAATCAATTTGGAAAGCATTGAAAGCCATTTAAAAAATTAGGCTGTGTTTTGTTTAGTCAAAAATGAGTGTGGTGCTGTGTGTTATGAGAAGTAAGAGCGGAGGGTTGGAGAGATGTGGGCGTGTGTCTGTGTTATGTCTGACCTGTTGATGACAAAGTCTCAGGGTGTCCAGAATCAAAAGAGATGTTTGCTGGAGGGATTTCAGTGTTCCTGCTGTGAATGGGGGGAGTAAGCTTGGGAAGAGATCTGGCTGGATCCAGGGAGAGCTGGGCTTCCCTGTGGAAAGTTGGAAGACAGGAACAGGTGGGAATGGAGAGAGAGATTGGGAGGAAAAGAGAAGGGATTTCTTATTCAGCAAACTAGTGACCATAGTAGACATAACATATTTTCACCCTGATTCAACTCTAGTTGCACTTTTGCAAACGTTTTCTATCTGTCAGTAGAATATGGATGCACATTTGAATGGGATAGATTGCATCCACACTTGAATGAACATCAGATTTGCATCTGTGCTTCTTGATCCAGCAAATGTAGCTCTCCTTAATGGACTGGGCTGCCAAGAGACACTGCTCAGAATAGCCTTCATCTGAAGACTTACTCCTGGACCATCTTGCTTTGTCACCGGATGGAAATGGTGCTCGCCAACCCCATTCCAGATGGTGCCTTGGAACATTTCCGCATGATGTGCACAGAGAATGTTGCTGCCCATCGGTGGGACTCCAGGGCTGTAGGCTGATAACAGATTGAAGATTTCTAAGGACCGGGTAGCTAATGCAAACAGGGCTGTGCACTGCAGAGAGATGGGAGCAGAGCAGCTCCCCCTACCCTCATTGTTCCGACAAATGGTACTTTTCAAATGGGACCCTGATGCACCACGTAAACTCATCTTGGCTGTGGAGAATGTTGTAGCTTGCATTGCATCCTTAATTTTATGTTTACCGTGTGGGAAGCTCTTATCAGTGCCAACCGCTTTCGGTGGGGAAATGGAGCATGCGCTTAAATCTCTACCACTGAAGCTAGTTTGGCTCTATCAGTTGGATCATGTCATGGATAAATAATGTAGTTGTAGCAATCTCCTCCCATAACTCAGGAGATGATCTATTCCTCCTTGTGCGATGTAGGGGTGTGATAAGGTTTCTGTCCGACATGTAACATACATACGCTACACAGAACAGTGCAATCTCCTGCTTCTGGGAATGGTGAACTATTTAATATGCAGGTGCTACAGGTGATCGCTTTATAGCTGACAGGGAGGTATAGCCAAATAGAGAACCTTTTGAGTATCACCACCTATACCAGGCATCCCCAAACTGCGGCCCTCCAGATGTTTTGGCCTACAACTCCCATGATTCCTAGCTAACAGGACCAGTGGTCAGGGATGATGGGAATTGTAGTCCAAAACATCTGGAGGGCCAAAGTTTGGGGATGCTTGACCTATACAATCCAGAGCAATTAGTGCAGCTTCGAAGATTTATCCTGCATTTCCCCTCAACTCTTCTCCTTCAGTTATAAGGAAATAAATTGCGCTAGAAAATTATGAAAGCAGAGCAGAAACTTTGGTGAAATTCTCATGGGGAGGTTGTGGGGCTAGCTACTGTGCACCTGACAGCTGTTCGTTGCTTAAAATGGAAAGCTTGATTTTTAATGGAATCGGTCCAGAGTTTTGGGGTGGGTTTTTTTGTCTTTAAAGGGAAATGGAACAATTTCCCTTAAAAACATAACAAGTGATCCCACCAGTTTCAGCTACTCGGTAACCAGTCTCCCTTGTCCCTTAAGTCTCAGGGGAAGATATCAATTTCGGTTTCTCTCATTTTTTCATTTTTCCATATTTCTTTTTGTAAAAGTCCTCATGAAAATTCACCAGCATCTTAATGTGAGTTAGTTGGCTGGAGAAGGGCATTGCAAAGGTTAGAGAAGTGCCAGTTTCGAACAACTGCTGCATTTCTAATTGCAAATTAGGTCTGTTCCCCTTTGAAAGTGAACTGAATCACATTTCTTCCCCTATCTCTATATTTCCCATAGGGATTTTCAAATCGGGGAAAAGCACAGGACCTGGGAAGGCTGCTGTGTTAAGGAACTATTTAATGGGAAGAAAAAACAACAACTACAGTTGCATCACAACAGTAAGGTATGTTTGACGCTGCACCCACCAAAATAATAAAGAAATCCATTTTTTAAAACCCAAAAGTGCTACAAGGAAGAGGCGAAAAGATGGACTCCTCCTTGGCAGGAGAAGAAAACTTATTGAGAGAATTGGAAGACAGTTTTTTGTACAGCTAGCTGCACTATACATTTCAATGCATCATCATACACTTTAAATAGTTGTGGCTCCCTGCAAAGAATCCTGGGAAATGTAGTTTATTAAGTGTTCTGAGAGTTGTTAGGAGAGTCCTGTTCCCCTCACAAAGCTACGATTCCCAGAGTTCCATGGGGAAAGGAGTGGACTGTTAAACCACTTTGAGAATTGTAGCTCCGTGAAGGGAATAGGGGCATCCTAGCAATTCTCGGCACCCCTAACAAACTACATTTCCCAGGATTCTTTGGGGGGAAGCCACAGCAGATTAAAGTGGTGTGATGCTGCTTTAAATGCATAGTGCAGACGGGGCCTAAGTACAGCCCACTTGATGGATGGCAGCAAGGCAACCAAGTCTGCATAGCTGCCAAGTTATCCCTTTTTTAAAGGGATTTTCCCTTATGCTGAATAGGCTTCCTCGTGAGAAAAGGGAAAACTTGGCAGCTATGCCAAGTCTGGAAGATGTGCAGAGCCAGTAACTGGTCATAAGAGGCTGCCTGCTGCCAGGTGAGGCAGTTTGTGGATCTGCACAGAGGATTCCCCATGCTCTAGGGCAGTGTTTCTCAACCAGTGTGCCTCCAGATGTTTTGGGACTACAACTCCCATCATCCCTAGCTAGCAAGACCAGTGGTCAGGAATGATGGGAGTTGTAGTCCCAAAACATCTGGAGGCACACTGGTTGAGAAACACTGCTCTAGGGCAGAGGGCCTTTCGCATCACTCACTGTGTGATCCTTTTAAACTGGAGATGCCACTGGGGGAATGAACCTGGGACTTTAAGTGCTCTGAGCTGCAGTCCCTCCATGCAGATTTTTTTTTGGGGGGGGGAGGATTTCTTTTAGGGATGAGTAATTCTCTCGCTGTGTTGACCTGTTGTGTAAACAATTCAGTAGGAGAAATTTTTTTAGGACAGATGGTGTTGACTTTCAGTTAATTGTGCTTTAATCCCATCTTTGAACATACATGCTCACATTTATTGATGAAGTGCAGAGCCATTTTTCCCAGCCAGTGTTCCCTTTCCGGTTCTGTTTGGAGGAACATTATCCAAACATAACGGGCTGCCTACAGAGTTTCATTATTCAATGCACTTGCCTGTGATAGATTAGCTATTCCTCTGTCACTTTTCTTTCTTCTTCTCTTTACCGATTTCGTTTTCATATGGTTTCATTCTGAGTTTTCTGCATCCCGGGGAAACGCTTCCCACAGATGACTCACCCATAGCAAGATATAAGCTTCAAGAATTGGTTTAACCCCTTATGCATACAGGCTCACAAGCCTATCTGCTCGCAACAATACACAGAGACCTCTAATCCAGAAAGTATAGGTAGAAGGCAACATTGCTGGATTCAGTACCCATCCCTTAAGAGCTGATAATCACTAGGTCTGCAGCTGAAAACATAGACTTGGTGTCCTTGCTTGGTCCCTGATGCAGCAGAAGATGTCTCCATGGGACTTTGCTACGTCAGGGTGCTGGGTTTTTTTGTGGGGTGTGAGGGAGGTCACCAATTTGTCTATCTGGCTTTATATGTTTATGGATATTTTTTTTAAAAAAAGCACCTAATTGACACTTGTTGTGAGTGCCTGGAGGCGGTTGGAGGATGGATGGCGGCTAACAGATTGAGGTTGAATCCTGATGAGACAGAAGTACTGTTTGTGGGGGACAGGAGGCGGGCAAGTGTGGAGGACTCCCTGGTCTTGAATGGGGTAACTGTGCCCCTGAAGGACCAGGTGCGCAGCCTGGGAGTCATTCTGGACTCACAGCTGTCCATGGAGGTGCAGGTCAATTCTGTGTCCAGGGCAGCTGTCTACCAGCTCCATCTGGTACGCAGGCTGAGACCCTACCTGCCTGCGGACTGTCTCGCCAGAGTGGTGCATGCTCTAGTTGTCTCTCACTTGGACTACTGCAATGCGCTCTATGTGGGGCTACCTTTGAAGGTGTCCTGGAAACTACAACTAATCCAGAATGCGGCAGCTAGACTGGTGACTGGGAGCAGCCGCTGAGAGCACATAACACCGGTCTTGAAAGATCTACATTGGCTCCCAGTACGTTTCCGAGCACAGTTCAAAGTGTTGGTGCTGACCTTTAAAGCCCTAAATGGCTTCGGTCCAATATACCTGAAGGAGCGTCTCCATCCCCCATCATTCTGCCCGGACACTGAGGTCCAGTACCGAGGGCCTTCTGGCGGTTCCCTCGTTGCGAGAAGCCAAGTTGCAGGGAACAAGGCAGAGGGCCTTCTCGGTGGTGGCGCCCGCCCTGTGGAACGCCCTCCCATCAGATGTCAAAGAGAAAAACACCTACCAGGTTTTTAGAAGACATCTGAAGGCAGACCTGTTCAGGGAGGCTTTTAATGTTTAATAGATTATTTTATTTCATTTTTCTGTTGGAAGCCGCCCAGAGTGGCTGGGGAAACCCAGCCAGATGGGCGGGGTATAAATAATAAATTATTATTATTATTATTATTATTATTATTATTATTATTATTATTATTTGGTATTGCTGGATATGTGTTTGAGGGGGGTAACAATAACCTGCTTTAGAAAGAATTAGTCATATTTTTGATTGTGACAGACAACACAACATACAGTGGGAAAGTTCTGGGAAACTACTACAAATAGGGTTTTTTTAGTGGATAGGCCACATCAGGCAGATTTTTCAAGGAATGGAATGTTTCCTTCTACCAGCATATTTTGCCCTTTTACAGAATGACATAAATGTGAAGCAAATATTCTGGATGCATCTGGGCTGGCAGAGACCACCTTACCCAAAGAATGAGATGCAGTTGGCATTTCAAACTGTAAAAGCCTCTACGTCCGTGCTGTGTCAACACACGTCCTCGACACTTTTCTTCCCTGTGAAAGTTGTTTCTGTTTTTCTGCCTTGTTTGCAGGGCGCTTTAGAATTTCTTTAGAATATCTTCATAATGTTGGCGAACTGCCTAGGAAAGAATGTAGGCACCACATGACTTATTGCTTTGTTAGGAACCAAACACACCCAATTCCTTGGAACAAATGAGAGGCGATCTATTATTCACTATTTAATGTTACTAGTCAATTGGGTTTAGATTAGAAGCAGTGAGGTGCTCTATTGCAGCTGTCCACACATTTGAAACTGGAAATTTCACTTTAATAAGGTCATATAATGAGACACAGTAAGCAACTAAAAGAACTGATAGCCATTTGTGTGATATTTTCCCTGTAGTTTCTCCCTTGGTTTCCCACCATGGTTTTCAGTGCACTAATGGTATTGGTTCATCCTAATAATTTTGGTTCTTGTCCAAGCAGTGCTTCTATTCTCTATGTTGAGTGTGTGCTGTTGGATTAAGTGCAATGATAAAAGAATGCACACAATGAAGTTGAAACTTAATTCCTCTATCCTTCCCCCTCCTCTCCCCCAAACCCCAAATGTTGATCATTCTTGCTAGTAAAGAGCTTCCTGTTCTCAGCTATCAGATCTCTTTGTCCTGCTGAAATCAATGTCTGACTATTGTACTTTCTACACCTTTAATTACTGTACTTTCAATATCGTGGATGAGTCCAGAGCAATAGGTTGCTTTGAAGAATGTGAGCAGAAAGCTTAATCGATGTCACAAGAAAAAGCATGCTTGAATGCTCACTAGTTTTCCCTAGAAAGTTAAAAGGCGAATGTATGTTTTCTGACTGAAGCCTATTCACGTACACCATCAGCCTGTTTTTATATGTAATCCATGATACCTTCTATATATTTTTCTTATTGGAGGCTTGCCTTGAATAATTGCATTTTCATATGCATACTATTTTTTATATAAAAAACCAATGCAAATTGCATCTGGTGCTCTGCTTTAAAGCCTTTCTTGTTGGCAGCCTTATAAATGTTGCATAAGCTGTCAATATCTTTCTTATTGGTGTTTTTTAATGAGTTCAGCAAGGCATGCCATCACATAGCAAGTCAATTTATTTTATCATGCCAAATTTTCTGCCTCAGGAAATTCACTGCTGTTTTCACTAAAGTGTTTTTACATATCTGACCTATTGCCAAGGGGTTGGGCCCTAAGATCTGAGATTCTTTACCTCTGAAATTCCATAATTTCACCCAGTGCAGGGTTTTAGGAGCAGATGTCCAGAGCCCTACTCAGCAAAATGGACAAGAGAGTCCTAAAATGCACCATGTGAATGAAGTATGTGGATGGCAGGGACTGGTTGGACACAGAAGAATGGTGGGAGGAACTAGCTGGGGAACCCCCAAGGGAAGAAGGCTCAGAGGCTGGGGAGTGGTAGTGGGACGACAATGAGTGGTCAGATGGAGAGGAGGGAGAAGGCTAGGAAGAGGAGGTCGGAAGCTGAAGTGGCTTAGTGAGCTGGGAGAGTCTGTGGCAGAGAGAAGTCCAGGATAAGATGCAAGAGCTGAAATAGGAGAGTGGGATGAGAGAGGCCAAGAGGCAGACATGAGTCAGGCTGATGAAGAGTCACAGGTGCCTCCTCCTCCTCCTCCTGCGACAAGTTCCTCTCCCCTCTTGTCTCCCAGAACCAGAAGAGGCATGAAAAGGGCATAGGAAAGGTTGGCTTCATGCAGGTGCAGTCTCTGATTGCTTGGGGGAAAACCCTGGAGAGGAGGGGACTGTGAGGAGGCAGGAACTTTCAGTCTCAACAACTGATTCATGGGGCAAGACCTATGGGAGTTGAGCTGCTGTTCTTACTAGGCCTGACACTCCGCCAAGACTGTGCAGATGATGTTTTTGCTAATAAAGAGATAAGTCCAACTTGCATGGTACAATTTACTGCCAGCTCACTCCTGACAGAGAAGATGTGCCTATTGCCTTTTAAAGAAGGGAGAATCTATAACTGCACTCTTCCATCAAAGACTGTTCCGTTAGGTTCTCATAAACCAGGGGTGGGGAACCTTTTCCAGCCCACATGGCTGTCGCACCAGTTGACAGGTGAGCATTAATATTTCACAGCAGAGTAATTCACTGCAACTGTTGTTCTGGCAGAAACTTGTTGCAGAACAGATTTTCCAATCTATTGGAAACCCACCGGCTTATGCATTCTCTTGCACAACAATGTTCAGCTGACACAAAACATTTTGCTAGCAGAACAAACGTACCAATAAGTGACTTTGGCTTAGCACTGATGCAACCCTTTATTTTTCCTTGTACAACCTGTAGTTTAAGGAACACTTGTCAGGCAATTCTGGGAGATAGTCCAAGGCACACACTTTGCTCACACAAGACACAAGCATGAGCTGAGAGTGTGCCATGAAACACACTCAACCCTCACTCTCACTTATGGTTGTACATTGTAGGGGAAGATCAGGAGTGGGAGGCCAAGCTGCCTTTCAGAGAAGTTCTCACATCTTTGCATACTTTCTCATGGAGGAACTTCTGGTGAGCTTTCAAGGAATCAGGGCTGTATTTTGCCACAGATAGCAAAGTGTCTTGGGGGACAGTCGTGCAAGTCATACAGAGGTTTGTAAAACACACCTGTCTATTACAGTCACTATATTCCTGAGAGGCTGAGTTGAGGAGCCATCCTGTCAAGCCTTCTCAATATCAGCAAGACCTGCTATGGGCATCTGACAGGATATTCCCCCTGTGAGGTTGTTTCTCCAGAAATAAAACCCTCTCCCGAACATGTAGTGTGTGTTTAATTCCCATGGAGCCATGCCTGAGAACATAAAATGCATTTTCTCTTGCTGAGAGGCTGGAACAGAAATGCTTTTAGGGAATGACTGATGCACAAAGCCAAGTCCAGTGTGTTATATAATTTTGCATTGATCTGCAGTCAATGCTGCATTATTATGTGTGGATGAAAGGGCCCCTCCTCTGCACTGAAAGTGCCTGTAATCAACAAGAGACCAGAGTGGGAAATAATCTATGCTTTATTGATCCCAAGCAATGGCAGCTCCCTCATATTCCCATCCACATCTGTGTGCATATAAAAAGAGAGAAACTACATTATTTCCTTCTCACCTCCCTCCACTCCTTTTTAAGGATAGTGTGTTTTAAAAATTGCTCACAGTGAGGGATGGTTTACAAGAGAAATCATAGAGATTTTCAATGACTCATAATCCAGGGCTCATATCATCAATCATGAAGCCAGCTAATGACACCCAAGATGTTAGTCTCAGAAATCACTCAGCTCACTATTTTTGGATCATTGTATATTTGCAGTGAAGGTCTGTGTAACCAGTATAAAGGCAATGGTTTGCACTGGAATTTCTCCCATGGCAAAAAGGAGCCCCTAGTTATCCAGGGTCTCGTATTCCTCCTCCCCCCCTTGGGTTTTGTATGCTTTGCCAGAGTTGGTTCCCGAAGTGTTTAACACAAGGTAGATTGGAAAGTCAGAACAACACGTTTCCCCCTCCTTGCGTGCATAACATAAATTGAACATGCTCAACACATTCAGGGGTTGATATCTACAAAGAACCAACTATATTATACAAATCCTCATGCAAATAGACACACAAAGACACACACAGCTATTTCCCATGGAAACAGAAATACAGCTGGGCCGCCACTTGCACAAGGGTTCCGTTTCGAGAGTCTGAGCCCAAAAGCAAAATCACACAAAGTCAGGAACTCCCGTAATTGCCCCAGATTTCTTCCGGTGCCGCTCTGCCCATGTCTGGGCACCGGAAATTGGGCAGCGCCGACACCGGAAATTGCTTCTATGCATGTCTGGGCACCGGAAATTGGGCAGCGCCAGCACCGGAAGTTGCTTCTATGCATGTCTGGAAATGCGTAGAAGCGACTTCCGGTGCCAGTGCTGCTGATCCTGTATTTTTCTAACCGGGACTTGGCAGCTATGCACCCACTCACTCTGCAAAATTATACTTTGGTCTTGGATAGTCCCAGCAATCTCCTTGCGTGGCGTTCCACACAAAGAAGTTTGCTTTATTGCAGGCTGGGTGGATGAGAATATGAGCTCCTTTTCATACAAACACAGATTGGGACTGATTTGCCCAACCATTCATCCGAGTCTGAAACCAGGAACCAAATTCTGCCATCAAACGCTCAGTCCTTTTGAAATCAGAGTTCCCTGTGAAGAGGGATTGACTGTTAAGCCACTCTGAGAATTGTAGGGGTCTCCTAACATCTCTCAGCATCCTTAACCAGCTACATCTCCCAGAATTCTTTGGAGGAAGCCATGGCTGTCTAAATGGGAAATAGACTCCTTTAAATGCATTGGGCAGATGGGGCAACAGTTTTGGAAAGCAAAACTTGAGAAACATCCATACATTTCTGTCTGCAGTGGATATTTTGGGCATGCTTCACCCTTGCCAACCAAGCTCCCCTTTTCAGCCATAAGGGCCCGAAAGAACCATATGCTACGCTTACTAATGAAAGCAGGGATTAATAGGATTTTAAGATGCTTTTTTTTAAAAAAGAGGGGGAAGCATAGGAAGCCTTCATCCTTGAATTATATAGATTTCCCTTTTTTAGGTGAATTTGGCATAAAAATTAGCAAAATGGATTATGACTTTCAGGACGCTACCACACATTTGCTTCTCAAAGAGCTAACAGAGGATAATAGCAAATATAGATCATCATTAGTGCATTGAGGTGTATGTTAGAGGTAATTATATAACTGTAAAGTAAATAAATGCAAAGCTTGGGGGAATAGCCTAACAAATAAACTGAATTAATGATAATGCATAATCTTCAATACAGCATTGTAACAACATAAGAGAGAGAGAGTATTCATTTTTATATAGAAACTGCAGGCTGGTTTATGAAAGGCAAGCAAATGCCATGCATGTGATTCCTATTAAATTTCCAACAATTTGTAATAAGGGCAAATATTTCTAGGGGCTTTAAGGCAAATGTTTTACAGTATTGAAGTAAGAAGAACCCAAATCTCAAGCACAATAATACTGGGCAGCCTGGTCCTATAATCTTCCATAATATTATTCGGTTTTACTTTTATTCAAGCAAAAGTTCAGGGCATGAAAGGGTTTTGTGCCCATGTGAAAGGCCAGCAGTGAAATCGCATACATGTTTATTCAGAAACAGCGAGGCTTATTCCCATGCAAATGTTCACAGGATTGCAGCCTGATTCATTTAAACTGGGCCTGCAAAGGAGACATCCCTGCTTCAGTGGTGATATTGCTCATTCTTTTGATTTGGAGTCCTTCATAACAGCTTGGATAATTTAATAGGAAAGCAATGGAATTCATCTGGGAGTGCTGTGACAAAATCAGTGCAAAGCTACCAACACACCACCCAAGATTATCGTAACAGATTTGGCTTATGGTAAATCGGTCTGTCCCTATTATTTCGCATAACTTGGTACCTGAGGCCACACTATGAGAACTTAATGGCTAGAAAACTCCGTGCTTTGGAATTATTGTGTCCTTCAGAAGATGAGGGCAAAGGACAGGGAAACAGACTGTAGCACAGGGGTCAGCAAACTTTTTCAGCAGGGGGCCGGTCCACTGTCCCTCAGACCTTGTGGGGGGCCAGACTATATTTGGGGGGGTGAACGAATTCTTATGCCCCACAAATAACCCAGAGATGCATTTTAAATAAAAGCACACATTCTACTCATGTAAAAACACGCTGATTCCTGGACCGTCCGCGGGCCGGATTTGGAAGGCGATTGGGCCAGATCTGGCCCCCAGGCCTTAGGTTGCCTACCCATGCTGTAGCAGTTTGAATTAGGGCAGAGAGAGATTTCGTCCAGGAGCTGGTGATTGAGCTGCTATTGAGATGTGCCTTCAGGTGACTCACGTGACCTTTTTAAGACTCTGAGAGGTACACTGACTGAATGGTAATTTGAACTCCCTTTCCTTCTTTTTCCATGTTGGAATGTGCTGCTCTGCCAAGTGTTGATGTGGTCTCCTCCGTCTATGAAGCCCAAAGTAATTGCCCTCATACCCCCCCCCCCAAAAAAAAAATATGCGGAGGGGATTGAAACTTAGCAGCTGTGTTGCCTGCTTTAGGAGTCTGTTTACTCTCCAAATGCACTGTTGGATCTTTGTAAATAAATGCCACATATCCCATGCTCCAATGTTGCTCAAGGAAGTAGGGTGAGCTCTCCCCTTTTCTCGTGTGTGTGTGTGTGTGTGTGTGTGTGTGTGTGTGTTCTAATAATGTTGAGTGATTGGAAGGAAAATGCATAAAGGAACTGCCTGTTTTCTTCTTGCCCTCTTGTAATTGCAAAGGAACGAGGCATCGTTCAGTGTCCTGATGAAATGAGCAGCGATCATTGTAGTCCTCTGAACAACAAAAAGCTTGGGTTATAAAACATTCTCACCCCTGGCTCCATGTTGACAATTACTCCAGACCAGCCTTATTAGGAACGTTTCTGGCATTCACACAACTTCTCCTATTGAGTGGCTCCTTCTCCTTCCTCCTCCCCTTAGAAATGAAGAGAACTGCAAGAGTCGTTTGATTAGAGCGGAAGCAATTAATGGCAAAGTCTCTGTCGAATGTTTCTCTTTTTTTATTATTCAATTGTCCTCTAATCCCAAAGGCATTTGCCACATATTCCAGTGGCTTTTCAGCCTGAAATTCACCTGATAAAAATTCTCGGAAGGCAGCTTAGACAGGGAGCTAAAATGTCATTAACAACTTTTCAGAAACTGTATGGTGTGCAAAACCAGTCGCTAAGAAATGGCGAGGGCAGTGTGTGTGTGTGTGTGTGTGTGTGTGTGTGTGTGTGTGTGTTCTACAATGCTATGCAGAAAATAAAAAGGCATAAACTTGTATTAGGTGTGTGTTATGTATTACAATGGCTTGGGATAGTGAGGCTGTTTGTTTGCTTGTTGCCCTGATTCTGTACTTCCCAAACATGCCATAGCTAAGAGCCACTGGGACTCCAAATTAGAGAGGGACCCAGTCTCCCTCAACACCAGGATACAGCAAGAACTGCTGCCCAGGGGCTGTAACACCTGCCACCCTGCAAGAGTGGTGGGCCACCTGCCCAAATCGAGTCCTTCCCAGCCAACACAGAGCTGGTTGTGATGAACCATCATGGTGGAGATGCATTCAATGGGCACTGGGCCATCAGGTGGTGGTTCCTTCCCCACAGCCCCCCTCCACATGAGGGGTTGGGAGGGGAATCTGCTGTCCCAGGCTGATCAAGCATGCTGGGCAGGTCGAATCCTCTGAGCGGATTGCACTGACCCTCCCTGTTTACCTCTTAATGGTTTTGCAACCTCTTGAGCTCTCTCTTTAAAGTTCTTTTTCAGCTTTCCCTTGTGGTACTTGTTGGCTATCAGTCTTGTGTGCCAGTATTTAGCCTTAGATGGAATTTACCACCCACTTGGTGGTGATCACTGACATTGATCACTGACACCCAACAGTCTAATAATGACGCCTCGTAACTATGAACTTTGGCAATAACCTCTTCAACAGAGCTGTTCATCAGCCTAGCAGGACATTTGCATCTAAATTTTACTGTAGGTGGGATTCAGTGGCAACTCTGATTGAGAAGGGACACAGGCATTGTGCCTGGTGTCCTTTTCATTCTTTTACTCCTCGTTTTCTGCTTGTTGTAGGGCAAAGCTAGTAAATAAATAGTAAATAAAATTGAACGAATGAAGATACTAGTTGAGTAGACAGTGAGGCAACTATCTATCCCCAACCCCCATTAAAAAAAACTATTTATGAGAGGACTGGCTTTTGAAGAAAATCCTGACATGCTAGATTTACATGACAAACATTTTAGCACCCTCTTTTGGACTGCTTTCATTGGAATTCTTTCTTAGCTATAAGGGCAGGCAACACTGAGCGGAGAGACAGAGGACAAGCCTCACCATGGGCTCTTTCTGTAAACTTTGTTAATGTCCTTGAACTGCCCAGGAACTTATGTAAAAGTTGGGAGTTTTATTCAGGTTTTTTAAAATAAAAGGCACAATCTGGAAATGGAGCAGAACATTCAGTTCCAGGGATTTGGGATACTAAGCAGATATAAGAAATAAATAAACCAGTATGACTCTCCCTACATTACTATTTATATAAAACAACAAAGAGTCTTGAAGCACCTTTAAAGAATAACCAAACTTATAATGGCATGAACTTTTGTGGATGTAAGTCTACTTTCTCAGATGCATGAAACTGATTCAGGTCTATGAAAGCCCATGACTTGGATGGGAAACCTGAGGTCTGCCAGATATTTTTGCTGAACTACAACTCCCATCATTCCTTAAAGGGCTGATGGGATTGGAGTCTAGCAATGTCTGGTTCCCCAGCCTAGCCTATGCCATTAAAAAAAAGTCTCAGTTGCACTCAAATATTTTCTAAGGAACTATAATCAAATGTGGACTTAGATTGAATCATGACTTGTTTTGAGCAGAAGTTCTTCATGAAGGACAGAACCTGCACAGTCCTTTTTGAGCTGCAGAGTTTTCGAAAAGATCTTTTAGTGAAATCAGAACAAGCTAAAAAAGAGAGATGATAGGCACAATCCATCCAAGATTCAGCGTATTTTGCTCCTATCCATTTCCTGCGAGTTAAGTGCACACTGGAAATTTTCTCACATTATCAAAGGTCTTAATGGTGCTTAACTGGATTTTATGCTCTGCATCGGTTCTGAGCTTCTTGTCAAAATTAAGACCCTAATATTGCTAAATGAGTGATGCAATATTCAGATAATTACAGCAGGTGCAGGAGGCAGAATCATAATGTTATTGTAAAATTCATATTTTCTGTACCTGAGAAAATGTGTTGTTGGCTGGCATGTCATATGGGTCATGCATTTGATTGTTTTATAGTGATACCAGGGTTGCATTTATTTTTTTGTCCCATTGTGAAGCTGATTTCCTGCACCACTGACTGCTTGGTGAGGCGACATTTGCTTTATCCAACGATAAACGGTTCATAGCCACTTGGAACCCCCTCCTAAAGACCAGGAAACTTAAATAGTATCATTTTAATTTTATAAAAAACACCTTTGAAATTTCTTTCTGCCGAGGTACAAAGATGAGAACTGAAAGTCAAATGTTCTCCATGGTTACTGATCGACATAAAGGGCCGTGTCTAAAATGGAGAGTCATTTGGGATTAATGAGGGAGAACAAAGAAGAGATGTGAAAGGTTCAAACGGGCTAGCCAAGCTCAGGGGCAGCATCCTTGGTCATTACATATTCCTGCTTCTCTAATAGCTGTTTGGAGTTTCAGCAATCTTAATGTAACAAATTATATATTCCTCCTTTTTGTTCTCAGCACAACTCTTTTGCAATAGAGCAGACCCACAAAAATGTAACCCAGTACAAAGACTCCTGTAGTTGTGCAACTAAACCCCATAAGATTTGTACATTGGAATATTTCATCCGTCTGTCTCAAGAGACAATGGAGTGCACCTTCAGGGGTAAAGTCAAACTGCTGCATCAGTAGGAGTGAAGTAACCTTCCCAGGGTGCAAGCCTGGGCAGTGTGTTTGGAGGTACTGTACTGGGCTGCCTAGATGACAAGACTCGCCCCTCTCTCAGCCTCGCTGATGTGGTCCAAAGGAAAGCAAAGCAATACATTTGGCACCAGCTTAGTTGCAAGAGTTGCTGGAAGGAGGCATGCAAGGCACCATTCAACCATCTGAGTGACGCCACTCCGGATTTGTGTAAAGCTTACTCCTTAGCCTTTTCTTCTCCCGAAGATAACATTATTATTATTATTATTATTATTATTATTATTATTATTATTATTATTATTATTATATAAATTTGTGTACTGTCCTATACCTGCAGGTCTCAAGGTGGTTCACAGAATAAAACCAGAGAATAGGTAAAGGTAAAGGGACCCCTGACCATTAGGTCCAGCCATGACCGACTCTGGGGTTGCGGCACTCATCTCGCGTTATTGGCTGAGGGAGCCGGCGTACAGCTTCCAGGTCATGTGGCCAGCATGACAAAGCCGCTTCTGGCGAACCAGAGCAGCGCACAGAAGCACCATTTACCTTCCCACTGTAGCGATACCTATTTATCTACTTATACTTTGACGTGCTTTCGAACTGCTAGGTTGGCAGAGCTGGGACCGAGCAACGGGAGCTCACCCTGTCACGAGGATTCGAACCGCCGAGCTTCTGATCGGCAAGCCCTAGGCTCTGTGGTTTAACCCAATACAAAACCACGAAATCCATAATCAAAACAAAAGCGCAATAGCTCCCCCAACACACTATAAAAGGACATGTATAATGAAGGTGCCAGGTGAATCTCCCTGGGGAGAGCATTCTCTTGCAAAGCAGAGGAGGTTTAGGACCAGAGTTCTCATTCTCCTAGATGGGCTGCCTTCCCAGGTTGATGAGCTCCATCTTCCCTTCAGTTCCCTTTACAACGTGCAAAAACACCTCCTTGACCTCCTTGGTCACACTATTGTTCTTGTCTGCTCAATCCACCGGAGCCTGTCTTTGTATGCAGGGGAAGTACATTGGAACATAGGAATCTGCCTTATACTGAGTCAGGCCAATAGCAGTCTATCCAGCTCAGTATCAGGCTAGGGTACACTGATTAACAGCAGCTCTCTAGGGATCCAGACATTGTCAGCCCTACCATGAGATGATGGAGATTGAACCAGAGACCCTCTGCTGGGAAGCTGAAACTCTAACACTGAACTATGGCCCTTCCTCCAATAGGGCGTGGTGCTATATTTCAGTGGTAGAAAACATGCTTTGCATATTTTAAAAAAAAAACCAGGTTCAAAACTTGACATCTCAAGCAGCAAAATGGAATGTGCTGCCCCTGTAATGAGGTTTTGCTTCTGCTGCTATGAATATTAAGTTTCTTATAATTTCATGGGGGTGCTTGGTGTTTGTATTTTGTCCAGTTGTGTTTTTTTTTTGTTTTTTTGGAGGTTTTAATCTTTGTTGTAGGCTGCCTTGAGCTGTGCAGAGGTGGGATATCAGTGCCTGAAATAAATGAAGTCTGGTGCATAGGAGACTTTGGTGCAAGTCCATCCTCCTGTGTGAGCCGAGTCAGCAACGTTTAGCATCTAATTGCTGTTCAGTGGTTCATGTAGAATGAATTGGATACGCCAGGTCTCAGTGCTTTCGGTAATCTTGTGTCGTCATGGGAACTGAAGAAACCCCCTCTAGGCAGCTAGATTTCAGACCGTTTTTAGCTCACTGTGTCTTACTCTGGAAAATCTATTGAGACATTAGTGACCAGTCCCTTTAGGTTAGTCATGACATAATGTTATCCTTGGAATAGGGTGGGTTCAGTTATTACTGTTGATCGGTTGGCTTCCACGAGACATTGTGAATGTTTCAAAGCAAATCTGTGCAGTCTAATTCAAGCGCAGCATATCAGGCAAGGCCACTGAAAATTGTTTTCCTTACATTTGATTTCCATGTTTGACCACAGCCACATCCAGGAAGCATTGTTATGTCATGGGAATATGCAGGCTTAAGCTTAGAAGGCATAGACACATGTTGAGGAAAGAAATTAAACCAAACCTCACACAAATCCAACATTCTGCAACACCTCAGGTGTCAAATTTGGCTTTTAGCAGTTAGTGGCTATTGAAATGTTGCTTTGGAAATTTAAACTTGAAAGGTTTTTATTTTATTTTAATGACTTCAACTCCTGTTGAATTTTAATTTATTTATTCACAGAATCATAGAATCATAGAGTTGGAAGGGACCCCTAGAGTCATCTAGTAGTCCAACCCCCTGAAATGCTGGAATATCACCTAAAGCATTCATGACAGAGGGCCATCCAACCTCTGCTTAAAAACCTCCAAGGAAGGAGAGTTCACCACCTACCATGGGATTTTGTTCCACTGTTGAACAACTCTTAATGTCAGAAAGGTCTTCCTGATGTTTAGTCAGAATCTTCTGTCTTGTAATTTGAACCCACTTGTTCAAGTCCTACCCTCCGGAGCAAGAGAAAATAAGCTTGCTTCAAGTTCCATCTTCCAAGTGACAGCCACTTTGGATATTTGAAGATGTCTATCATATCTCCTCTCTGTCTCCTCTTATCCATGCTAAACATATCCAACTCCCTCATAAGGCTTGGCTTCCAGACCCTTGATCATCTTGGTCTTCCTCCTCTGCACACATTTCAACTTGTCAATATCCTTCTTAAATTGTGGTACTCAGAACAGGACACAGTACTCTAAGTGTGGTCTGACCAAAGCAGATTAGAGTAGGACTATTACTTCCCTTGATCTGGACACTTGTTGATGCAGCCTAGAATAGCATTACCCTTTTTTCCTGCTGCATCACATGGTTGGCTCATGTTAAGCTTGTTGTCTACTAAGACCCCTAGATACTTTTCGCAGGTACTACTGGCAAGCCAGGTGTCCCACATCTTTGTGCAACTGGTTATTCCTGCCTAAGTGCAGAATCTTAGATTTGTTAGATTTGGCCCAGTTCTCCCATCTTTTTAAAAAAAACAAAAACAAAAAACCCTTCCAATTCACAAAAATTATTTTAAGAAAATAATATTTTATATATGCTACGTTAAATACTTAAAAATGAATCAGTATGCAGAATTGGGAATGCTAGGACCTGGGGTAGCCCAGTCAGTAAACATGAGACTCTTAATCTTGGAGTCTTGGGTTCAAGCCCCACATTGGGCAAAATATTCTTGCATCGCAGGGGGTTGGACTTAGTGACCCTCACAGTCCCTTCCAACTCTACAGTTCTGTGATTCTATCATATTTGTTGTTTAGTCGTTTAGTCATGTCCGACTCTTTGTGACCCCATAGACCAGAGCACGCCAGGCACTCCAGTCTTCCACTGCCTCCCGCAGCTTGGTCAAACTCATGTGGGTAGCTTCGAGAACACTCTCCAACCATCTCGTCCTCTGTCATCCCCTTCTCCTTGTTCCCTCCATCTTTCCCAACATCAGGGTCTTTTCCAGGGAGTCTTCTCTTCTCATGAGGTGGCCAAAGTATTGGAGCCTCAGCTTCAGGATCTGTCCTTCCAGTGAGCACTCAGGTGTGATTTCCTTCAGAATGGATAGGTTTGATCTTCTTGCCATCCATGGGACTCTCAAAAGAAAATCCTGACATGCTGCATTACATGACAAACATTTTGTTGTTGTTGTTTAGTCGTTTAGTCGTATCCGACTCTTCGTGACCCCATGGACCATAGCACGCCAGGCACTCCTGTCTTCCACTGCCTCCCGCAGTTTGGTCAAACTCATGTTTGTAGCTTCGAGAACACTCTCCAACCATCTCGTCCTCTGACGTCCCCTTCTCCTAGTGCCCTCAATCTTTCCCAACATCAGGGTCTTTTCCAAGGATTCTTCTCTTCTCATGAGGTGGCCAAAGTATTGGAGCCTCAGCTTCACGATCTGTCCTTCCAGGGAGCACTCAGGGCTGATTTCCTTAAGAATGGATAGGTTTGATCTTCTTGCAGTCCATGGGACTCTCAAGAGTCTCCTCCAGCACCACAATTCAAAAGCATCAATTCTTCGGCGATCAGCCTTCTTTATGGTCCAGCTCTCACTTCCACACATCACTACTTGGAAAACCATAGCTTTAACTATACGGACCTTTGTCGGGAAGGTGATGTCTCTGCTTTTTAAGATGCTGTCTAGGTTTGTCATTGCTTTTCTCCCAAGAAGCAGGCATCTTTTAATTTCATGACTGGCTGTCACCATCTGCATTATACTAGGAGTATATAAACTGGAGTTTTTGCAAGCAAATCTGGATTGTCAGCTGTAGTGTTACAGGAAGGTGGAGGCAGTGAAGGGCATTCTGTTTGGGTGAATTTTGCCCCCACTTGCCTGTGTTTTTACTTACAAGCAGTCTAGGGTGTGTCACTGCCTGTTGTCTTACTCATCCTTAGTCTCTGCCACTGTAGAACTCAGTGGGAAGGAGGATGAGGGCAAATCCAGAATTAATTGGTTCTGACTGTCATTAGCCTTGGCTTCACCAACTGTTGGTTTCTCTGTCTTCTTCCCTGCCATTCCCAAAGGGTAAAGGTGTGCTGAGATGTGTGCCAAGTTTTTTGCTGCTTAGGATTCCACCTGAGGTCCTGCTAGAAGATGTGACACACAGATGACAATGCTGTAGGTGTGCCACGCACACTGTGGAGTTCTAGGCAGACCTTTTATTGATGCTGTCACTCTCTGCCACATCAAATGATGTAGGTTGACGGCATTTCTGTCAACCTAGGGAGATGGCTTGGGGCCAGGGAACAGGAGCAGCTTTCCATGTAGAACCTGCACATGCACACATGCGTGCATGAGCTTAAGTGTGTCCTTAATTCATACCCAACTAATTTTAAAATCCCTTTGCTGATTAAAAATGCTTCCCTGTGTGAGGCAACCCAGGATGTTTATGTGTCAGGGGCAGGAAATAAAAATGGTGCCTGTCAGGATGCTGCCAGTGGCTCTCAGCTGGTTGCCCGGGAAAGTATAAAGACGAGGAAAAGTTTCCTACCGTCCTTTATTACTTCAATCTTTACAGAGAGAGGCTATAGAACCCAGCCACTTGGATAATGGCGTTGTCCCAAGTGAATCTCCACCCCCGTCTCTCCCACTTCCTCATTCGTCATTCTCATCACCTCCTCTATGGGTGCTGCTAGGTGCCCTCTGTCTTTGAGCTCTTTGCTCTCCAACTTTTAAAGCTTGCCATGTTCTGAGAGAAGAAAGGTCTGGAATGCTTTCTAATGACAACGTGTCGGCCGGGTGTTGTTCTGGCTCTCCCATGATTTCCCAACTTTTCCCTTCATCTCCCTCTCAGCTGTCACCTCCCTCAAACCCCTGTTGTAAATCTATACTGTCTTCCTCTTCCTCCTCCCTGGAAGGGTCAGGATGGGGAGGCAGTCTTCACTATTCCTCCTCTGCCCAGTCCCTGACATCACCACAGTTGAAATAAAAATCTAATAATATTGTAAATAATTGACAGCTTACTTCCCTCTCTAATGGTAGTCCAAAATCAGCTATCTGTGTTTAATTGTAGGGCACATTCTTCACTTTAGATGAACCATTTGTTTGTGTGTGTGCCACCCTACTCAGCATATAATACCTTGTGGTGCAAAAATAATAAAGTGGGGGTGGTAGGAAGATTCAACTCCTCCTAAGTTGCAGCCTGAGTTTGATTTAAGGTCAGTGGAAAGGCTGAGACTGATGTCTACCTTACCTATGAAGTAGATCCATGTAACCTTTTTCCAAAATATTGCCATGACCTTTCTTTAGTGCAAAGGATCATTTTATTTTATCTAAAATAAGCTTTCCTTGACATTTACGCATCGAAACTGCCGTGAGTTGATAATATTCCTTCAGGGAGGCTTGTCTTTCCTAAATTTGATAGCAAAATGTTGCATTTGGTTGGGTGCAAATCCTTTTGGACTCACTTTCCATGACTTTCCTTGAGTAGTTGGGATTCTTCTAAAACATTTCAGGTTTCCCCATTATTTTAGCTTTGCTTTTGTGTAGCTTCCTTTGCGTTCTCTTGCAACAACAGTGAGTCATGGTTGTAATTATTTTTCACAGCTAAGGGATGACTTTCTGAATTGTCCACAACAAATGCCTCCCTCCCTTGCTGCTTGTGGTCTTTAAAAAAAAAATATGCAGAAGGAGATTATCTGTCATTAGGGATGTGGAAGAAATTCTACTCAGTTTGCATTTAAAGCCAAATCCATCAGTGTTGCGCTTTCTGAAACAGTATTCAAACTGAAACACAGCCAAAAGTCACACTTAACTGAATTTTGTGGTGCAATTCTCCAACCAAACAATGTTTACAAAAAATGGATATATGTGGGGAAAGTGTGCATAGAAGTCAATATATTAGTGAAAATGACATGCAACAATACATTATCTTGTTGGAAATTGTTTGTAAAAAAGTGTACATTAGTCAAAAATGTGTTTTAACAAGTGAAATTTGCACAAAAATGCTGATGAATTTTCATGATTTTATTTTTATTTTTGAGTTCACAAATTGTTACGGAAATGCAGAGAACTGAACTTATGGTTTTGAAACTGAGAGACACCAAAACCGACACATCTTTCTGTCCTTACCTATCACAGTGTTGCCATTATGGCAATGAAGGGGAGGCCCTGTAATCCAATGGTAGTATACATGCTTTGAAGGCAGAATATCCCAGGATCTTTCTCCAGTTGAAGGGTCTCAGTTTCCTGGGCCAGCCCACACATGAGGCAAGGTGAGGCGACCACCTCAGGTGGCAGGATCCACAGAGGCAGCAAATCCTGATGTGACTCTTTCTTTCCCCTCTTGTTCGTGATGTAGGCCCCTTCCCTGACAGCAGAGATGCCAGCTTAAATAAAATATTGGGCGAGGGGAGGCTAGGTAAGCCCTGCCCCACATAATTGATCACATGATGGGGCTCACCCACACCATTTGAATGACAATGCCCATCAACTTTGGGAGTGGCAGGCCCTTCAGATATTTTAAGGGGGCGGCAAAGGGACCTCAGCCCATAGGAGTTGGTTCCAATGCCTTTCAGGGAGGGGGTGCCATTTTGGGGTCTGCCTCAGTTGCCAAAATGTCTTGGGCCAGCACTGAAAGTATCAATCAGGGCTAGCAAAGTCCTCTGCTGTGGGCAGCTGCTATCTGAGTACACAATAACAGACTACACTGACTTGTTCCATATCTGACATCTCCATATATTCATTTGCTGGCTGGCCACTGTAATAACAGGATGCTGGACTAGATTGTCCATTGGCTCTTCATGTGCTCTTATTACTGTTCCTACCTAGTTCAGAATCCTTTGGTTCAGGCAGCCACTGTAGTAATTAGTAAGCTAATGTGTGTGAAACACTCTGAATACTCCTGGAATGAAGCACTGTGTAAATGCTTAGTGTTATTCTTTGCCCTTGCCTTTGGTTTCCTAAAAACAAAACCCTGCGTTTTCCATCTTTGTGAATTGTGAATGTACTGTTTCCCATTCTGAGTGTCTGATTCACTCAGTTGCTCCTTCTTCGCTTGCCTGCTGAAACTCTTTTAATTGTTGAACTTTTGAACTCCCGTCACAAATTGAAGCCTGGGAGTTTTGCAGAAACAAAATCTGCATTTGTGCCACAGAAAAGGAGCAGCGCAAGTTCACTGCGGTTGGCTAGGGAGGCAAAACCAACACAGCAACATTGCCTTTGTGGATTAAGGAGACAAGAGCAAATAAAGGAGACTTTGGCTACAGTTTCTGGGCCCCTCCTGTGTCCCACTATTTGAGTTTGTGAGTACAGTGGGAGTCTGTCCAAGTTTTTTCATTAGAACAGTTCTCCTAAGTCTGGATACAGTGAGCTATAGAAATAACTTACTCCAACTTAGTTCCATTGGAGCCAATGGAACTTCTTTTTATGGGTGTAACAATGACTGAATGTTTGGCGATGATATGTTTTGAGGAGGGGGGGGGATTAAACCCAAGTCTCTGGATCACAGATCACAAACTAACTTGGCTCAGGTAGAACAGAGAAAGCCTGAGCTAGGTCAGAATCTTTGTTTAATGGGTTAAATTGTCCAAAGTGCTGAGCTTTGGGTCTGGGGTTTAGGAGGGAAGGTAGTGTACTGGAGAAAGGCATAGAGATTGGGAACATGTGGCGCTCTCAGTGTTGCTGGACCACAAGTCACATCATCCCTGGCTTAATTTGTCCTTGTTCTTGTATTTATTATGTATTTATTTATTATGCTGTGAACCGGATGAAGGGTGGTATGCAAATTTTAAAAATGTATGAAATGGAGTAAAACATACAGCTATAGTTTTAACCTCTCTGGTTTATTTGGCAACTAATATTATGTAGGGGGTATAACTGGCAACGAGAACACAATAACTATAGCTTTGGAAATGTAATAGGTCTAGGATTCAGATCAATCAAATACCTTCATGTCTGCCTTAATCTTTTAATCCTTATCCTCTTTTCTTTCTTGTATTATTAACTCCTACTTTCTCTTTTCCCCCTCTTCCCATATGTGTATAATGTTTGCAAATTGTTTCAAGGTTGTTGTTGTTGTCTGGCACCATGCAATGCTGGCATGGCGAACCTCCGGCTCATGGGCTTAATTAGGCCTAATTAGGTGCAATATGGGTCCCACCTTGGCCTTGAAGTGTCTCCTGGTTGTTCACTGGCAGTGTGGGGGGGGGTCCTGCTGCCACCACCAACTGGCAGTGAGAGCAACCTCCCTGAGATTGGCTGTGCTATGAAGCCCAGCTGACCTCTGTGGAAAGTAGAACTTGAAGTCATCACCTTATGGCAATGACATCAACCTTCCAGATTTGGCTACACTAGCAGTTTCCCATGGCAAATCCTGCCCACCTGTCAGAGCGAGCCCTCGGGGATGGGGGCACCCAGGCTCTGGCTGTCGGCCAAATCCAGTCCCTCACCCCGATGTAAAATGTCAAAGCTTTGCTCTAATGAAAATATTAGAAATCAAACAAAGCTCCAGTGTGCAGAATTTTCTCCAAATATTTCTCACAATTTTTTAAAAAAAATTAAAAAATGTGTCGGCTGCCATTTGCTCTCTACACCCACACAGTGCCCTGGCAGCGTCTGCAAACAAGCCAGAGGGAGGCAAGGAACTGTGCTACTGTCACTTTCAATAGCGAGCCCCGTGTCCAAGAAGCTGTTCAAAAATCGCTCCTCTCCCCTGGAGAAATTTGATGAAATGGCCCCCTTCAATTTCTCTGCCCTCAAATAGGTGGGAGATGTCATTTTGAGAGGCTGTATTGCCAAGTGGTGTGTCTGTGTTTTTTGCTGACCTGCAGGCTAGAGAATGGTCTGAAGTCACACATTCTGCCATTTCCCCTAATTCCTGGAAACCATATGGAAGCCATTTTGAAGGAAGGGCAGTATAATGAATAATAAAGGAAGGGTGTGTCACATTCCTTTTTAACCGATGAGTGTTGTTGTTTTGCGGGGTGGGGTGGGGTGTTAATAGATACTGAGCGTGATCATTTGCCCTTTCTAACTTTCACATTTATTTGTAATGTCTGAACCTTAATCAGCAAGGTTGTGCCACCCATTTCCTCCCCATGTTCATTTTACTCCTGCACATCCTTATTTGGAAAAAAAACCAAGATGAAGGAAATCCCATATATCCTTCATTTTTATTCATTAGTTTGGCTGCACCATCATAGTATTGTAGAGTTGGAAGGGACCCAAAGGGTCATTTAGTGCAATCCTCTGCAGTACAGGAATCTCAACACATGATTCCTCATCCAAATTGAAACCATACCAGATCCTGCTTAGCTTTGCAAATGTGCTAGCAACTTTATTGTTGCACTACTAGGTAAGCCATCCTTTCCATAATTACATAAGTTCAGTGGATTTACTACAGTGGTACCTCAGGTTACAAACGCTTCAGGTTACAAACTCCGCTAACCCAGAAATAGCACCTCAGGTTAAGAACTTTGCTTCAGGATGAGAACAGAAATCGTGCTCTGGCGGCGCAGCGGCAGCAGGAGGCCCCATTAGCTAAAGTGGTGCTTCAGGTTAAGAACAGTTTCAGGTTAAGAACGGACCTCCGGAACGAATTAAGTTATTAACCAGAGGTACCACTGTACTTACTAAGTAGGTCCCACCCAAAACTCCCCCCTCTGAAGCTGCTATTTGCATTTGAAGAAAAGTTCTTGTTGACTCCAGTGGAGAGAAAGAGTTATACTCTGTTTCCTCTACCCCCACTTTCCTAAGGCTGGCCCTCAGAAGGCAAAAATGAAGGGAGGCTACTGAGTTCCATACAGAATATATGCTAGCTAGCTAGCTAGCTAGCTAGCTATTATTTATTTATTTATGTCTTGAGTTGAATTCATAATGTAGGTCTCCCTTGCTAACTTCCATGTTGCTGGAACTGCAAAAAAGTTTGTGTGAATTTTGGGTTTTCGGTTGGAACATTAGCTTTCCTTCCTACTTAATGTTTTTAAATAGAGATTTTTTCACATTGAATTTCAAAGGAACACCTGAGAGGATGTCCTCTAGGTGTCATTTTCAATGCTGCTTGATTTATTTCCTCTTATTGCTTAGGCCTTTCCACTTTCTAAGCACTAGATTCAGTGACTCATGGCTTATACCCCCAGAGACTGCAGGCAAATGTGCCCAAATTCAACATCCAAAGCCTTGGCAATACTGTATGCTGTTCAAACGTAAGGAAGTGAGAGATGCACTGAGCTCAGTCTGACAGGTTGTTAGAGAGCAATAAGGTAGGCCTGCGTGTGACTGCATGGTTTTTTTAAGTCCAGCAAAAGAGCTCTTGCCGAGGCAGCTGCGTCTTGTAGTTCTTGAAGGTGTAGTTCACACACAAAAAAGATGTATGTAAGAAGATTAATGAGAGCGTTGCCACCTCATGCTGGGGAGAGGGCAGAATTCCATCAGGTTTTGCTGGGTGCCATAGAATCCTATTAATGCAAAGTTGCCACATTTCCATCATTTTCAAGGGTTGAGCACAAAACCAAGAAGCTTGGCTTCAGTTCCCCTCTCAAAAATCATATTGGGTTTGGAGTCCGGACAGGTGAGAAGAAATCCTTCTTTGCACAGTGCATATGAAACCAGTGAAATTTGCTCCCACAGGGAGTAGTGATTGCCCCCAATGTGAACAGCTTTGAAAGGGGATTTCATAAAGTTAGACCAAAGTTCTCTCTAGCATCCCATTCTCACTGTGGCGAACTACTGGCTATGGGAGGACATGACTGCAACATAATTTCCCCCTGTTTTCCCCAGCAACTGGTATTTTGAGGTCTACGACATCTGACGTAGCCATTGTGGCTAATAGCCATTGATCGTACTATCCTCCACGAAATTCATGCAGCTGTATAACCAAGCTGAGATACTAAATTTGTTTCTATTCACCGCCCTCACATTCGCTGCAATCTCCACGAGGGTAGAGACTTCGCTTAGAAAGCTCTAATAAGAGGCATGTAGACCGATGGTGTCATAAAAAGGAGCAAATGTTTATTTATGGGATGTTGAGTACAAGTACAGATAAGTAACAGAGCTGATACAAAAAAAAAAGGACACATCCAATTGTCATAACATGTTAGGAACAAAAAAAAGAAAATAAGGAGTTTGAACAGGCAACAATCTTACCTTTTCCCAGTCACCCCTTCCCTAGACCACTTGGTGTACATAGTTTGCGAAAGAAGAGCTTGTATATCATGCGGAGGACTACACAGATGAAAGTAAACATGTTTATGATTGACTTTTGTTGAAGACAATCAGGTTGCATCCTTGGGTTGGAGAAAAACTCGCATATTGTTTTGTTGTTCATATGCTTTGATGTTATCCATGAATGGATGCCAGATTGCAAAAACTCCATTGATTAGTTTTTACCATTGGGAAGCTTTATGGTGAATGTCCATTTTCCCATTGTAGCTATATTTGAGATACAAAGGGTTTCTAGGTCTCCCATTTGTGGCATGTTTTTAGGGTGACTCTGCATGCTAAACAAATTGCTTATTATATCTAGAAATGGGCTTTTCAGTAGAAAGCATTAACCACTGTAATACCAAAGCTGGTATCTTTCTGTGGCCTTCACAACACTTGGGATTCTGTGGTGTTCTATTTATTTATTTATTTATTTATTTATTTGTCTTTTTATGGATCCAAAATTACTAATAGCAAGGTAGAATAGATCAGAATTTATTGACCATTTCTAATATCCCTCACCATCAGTGGCACGTTTGTTGAACCAGATATTGAAAATGGCTGGCTTTGGAATATAAACAACCATTGTGACTTGTATCAACAATGGTGATGGCAAAGAATTTAATTCTACACCCTTCAAACACACACTTTTGAGGGAAGATCTCTACTTGTTTATTTTCCAGTGGGTTTTGTAATATGACAGCCTGAGAAATGATTTTTAAATTATGGCTGTGAAACAGACAGAGGGCTTCTGTCGATCTGAGAATATCTAGTTTGCCAGCTGCAGTCAAAAGCTCTCTTGAGCTGGTGATTAGACAGCTGTGGCTGCAGTGGAATTCGACATCAGCTGAAGCTTAACAACAACATTAAAAAAACCCAACCAAACCCTGAGGTTGTTTGTATTTTTCTCCCCAGAAGGATCTCAAAATGTCCTCCTGGATTTCCAGGAGAAAATGGCTTCCTGGTATTTAACACACTCTTTATGTAGTGCTTAGGGGAGAAAATTAATACCAAATGGGGGAGAAAAGAGAGTTGTGAGATGTAATTAATTCACAAAAGCATTCCTCCTCCTCTTTCCTGCATTAAAAAGGAAACACCATGTAGTGGGGCTCTTGTATTTAGTCCAGGCCAGCATAAGTTACGAGTGGCCTACGCAGCCAAAAGCCATACTCACCAGGCTAGTGCTTGGCATCCCATCCACCCCTTATAGGAAACAAAAAAAATGAGATCACATCTGCACCATACATTTTAAAGCATTCTTATGCCACTTTAACAGCCATGGCTTCTTCCAAGGAATCCTGGGAGCTCTAATTTGTTAAAGATGCTGAGAGTTGTTTGCTCCTGAGAGAGCTACAATTCCCAGCAACTGTAACCAGCAACAGTTCCCAGGATTCTTTGCAGGAAGACATGATTATGATAGAAAAGTGCTTGAAATGTATGGTGTGGATTTGACCCGAGTCTCTATATGTGACAGAAAGGTGTGTTGTGCTTAGAGGCCTACACAATCACAATTTCTGAAGGCCAGGCTTCAGTAGAAGTTCCTTAACCCAGGTAAGTTCTGACCTAGAAACTTCCTTAACCAGAAGCATTCTCAGTTAGCAAATTCTGGGGTCCACTGGGGGACCGACAGATGTGTGCCCAGGGCTTTTCTTTTATTTATTTTTTGTCACAGTACCCACTGGTACAGACGATTGTCTTCTTCTTCTTCTTCTTCTTCTTCTTCTTCTTCTTCTTCTTCTTCTCCTCCTCCTCCTCCTCCTCCTCCTCCTCCTCCTCCCCCCCCCATAGCAAGCATTTGTTCTGGTGCCCATGCCACGCTGGCACATTTATCAATACTGTATATGACTACCAGCAACTCATTTGCTGGCCATGAGCTGGTCAGGAGAAACCTGCAAATCTTAACAGAGTACAAGTCAATACTTTTGTCAAAGGTCCTCAGCAAAATAATTGAAGGGCTGCGCTTGTGAAAAATTCACATATTAGAGCATCTTTAAAACAAGTGATTTGGGGAGGGGGGTGGTGTGTGAAAAGTGATCACCGGCGGCCCCAAAGAGCTTCAGTTAGAGGGATGGGGTGAGATGTTTATTTCATTGCTCAGCCTGCAAGTTATATAACTCTTTCCCCCTTCATACAACATCTTCTCTTTTTTCAGAGTGTCGCAACTTGCTGAGCGCATTCTTTTTAACTCAGCAGCACTCCTGAACGGAAATGAATTGGGATTATTCTGAATGCCTTATGTAACCCATTTAGAGAACTTTATTGTTTGTATCTTTGTCTGCATTTCTTGGACCGACTTATTTAAACGGCAAAGCATAAAAGGCCAGTTGGAAATCCTAGTTGACTTTAAAACGCCAGAGCCCAATTGGTATTCCAAAACAAGAAAGACGGAATGAAGGCCACCATTGTCCAAAAGATTTCTGTAGACAGTTTTGTTCGTGTCTTCACGACAGAAGCGAGGTTTTAATATGCATGCGCTTGGCTAATTCAAAAGGAATGTGTGCGTGTTTTCTTAAATCAGGGTGCATTCTAATTCTTTATCAGAAAAAAAAATGGGGGAAGAATTCCCCAAACTGTATTTTTCTTCTGAGAGAGATTGTGGGAAAGCTACCCTTTCATCTGAAAGCTGCCGTACAATTTAGAGATTTGTGCTGACCTAAAAGGACAGAACTTCCAAGTTTCTTTTGGAAGCCTTTGTATCCAGTACAGTTTTCCAGTGTAATTTAGTGTTTTGTTCTCTCCCAAAGAGGTAAACATTTTCTTAATAAACAAGTCATTAATAAACACATATCTCGCCCTTCAAATCTTTCTCCCCAAAGTAGCTTAACATACATTGTACACACCAAGAATGCATAGCAATTGCTCCAGGACCATAACAGCCAACCTCACTTTCTGACAACCCCTTTCCCTCTCTCTCATCCTCTTTCTCTCTCCCTGGCAGTCTACTGGGCAAGGGACAGGTCGCTCTTGCCAGAGGTCTGACCAGACTGCTTGGAGGGGGCTTCTGAAATTAGGGCCAGATGTGGCCCTCACCCTGAGGCCACAATTGCCCACCCCTCATATGCATAATACCTGCCATCAGAGAAATTGAAAATGTGTCTCGTTTAGCCACCCATGCCATGATGATAAAGAAGGAGCTGTCCTCTGTGTGGCAGGTTGCCGTACAGATTGAACTTGAGTTGTGTGGCCTAGAGCCATTGCTATCGTGGAGGATGTGTGCCACCAAATCTGCAAAGGCTGAGGCCTCCGGGGAGTGTTCTGGTTTCTTAATATGAGGAGAGGAGTTCTGCAGGTCATTTAGAGTGAGAAAAGGTCAGGGCACCCTTGAAGCAGTCCTGAGCAATGCAGCTGGAGGAAAAGGAGGCCAGGAAGCAAGCTTTGTGCATGTTCTGCATTAGGGTTCTACAGCTCTGCTCTTTGAATCTGTAAAGGGAAAGGCTCATCAATCCCTATGGAAGCAAAGCAAAAGAGTATTACAATATGGAAACAGCAACTCTCAACGATGCAAGGATTGTTAACCCACTGTTGGAATTAGGGAAGGAAAATCCTTGTTTTTCTTTGGATATTTTAACTTAAAACTTTACCACTGCTGCTGAAATTGTATCTTAAGAAAAATTTTAAGGGAATGTAGGAATTTATTCTTGGGCGAGAGGGAAGCCGAAAGAGTGTCAATAAGACTAGCAGGATGTGGCAAAGGGTCAAAGCTATATATACATTTCAGATTGGCAAGTGATTGGTATATTCAGGCTGGACAATGAAATAAAATTGGCTCAGGACTAGCAATGGGTGACCCTCCCATTCCACAGCCAAACCACAATTAATCCTTTAAAAAATGGATTAATTAAGAGGGCCGCCACTGAGTGTCCTGCATTAATCCTTTAAATAAACAAAAAACAAAAGAATTAATCTAAGACATCATCTCAATTAATCTGTTTTTAAAGGATTACTTGCAAAGCCAAGCATTTAAGGCCTTTGTGCGTCTGCTTTGTGTGGGTGGCACTGTGGTCTAAACCAGAGGTTCAAATCCCTGTGACGAGGTGAGCTTCCCATTGCTCTGTCCTAGCTTCTGCCAACCTAGCACTTCAAAAGCATGCTAGTACAAGTAGATAAATAGGTACCGTGGGAAGGTAAACGGTGTTTCCGTGCGCTTTGGTTTCCATCACGGTGTTCCATTGCACCATAAGCGGTTTAGTCATGCTGGGCACATGACCTAAAGTGAGATGAGCGCCACACCCCATAGTCACCTTTGACTGGACTTAACCACCCAGGAGTCCTTTACCTTTTGTTACCTGCTGATGTCATTGGAGTGCAAACAGTCCCACAAAGCTCCTTGCATCCCCTGCCCCTTTGGGCCTAAGTGGCGTATTCATGCTACTCACCAAAGGTGGGGAAAGTCCTATCCAGCTTGGAGAGGCCTCAGCCAGGTTCATTATAGGACATTCTGTTGCCTGAAGCAAAGGATAAGATAACCTGTGCAATCCGTCTACAAAAGCTGATAGGACTGGTCAGTTGAATCTTACAGTACTTCAGTACTGACAACAGTGTAGCATCCTCCACCACAGCTGAGGGCAGCAGGCTAGTTTAGAGGATGGAGGACTGTGGTGCACACAACTCTATCTTCCTATGTCAGGGAAGGCCCAGGTTCTCAGGAGGAACAGCCATTGCCCTGCAACATCTTCTGTCTAAGGTGGTTGCTTTACTCTGTCAAAAGGTTGAACTGGCCCTGGCCTCAGACTTTAAGAACACCATGATACTGCCACGTATATGGTGTGTGATTGAAGTTATAGTCCCTTCCCTCTGTTGTCTCTTGGTCCCACCATACTTAGCACACCATACTTGCAACAGCATCCAAAGCCACCTTATCTCAACGAGTCATTCTCTGCTGCCTTCCTCCAACCTCTAGTAAGTAATAAGGAATGGGAATTGGCCAGGGCTGATTCTGCCCAGGCCAGGAAACCTTCTTGGACCTGTCACTCTCTCCCCATTGGCCTCGTTTTTCAGAAGACTCAAAAAATGGACCGAAAAGAGGAGACTCCCATAGCCATATCTGGACTCAAGCACTACTGGTACTTGGAAGATCTTTCAGTGGGCTACTTATATTAAAGTAGCCATTGTTGAAGTATGCTCTATTTTAAACATTGCTTTTTTGTTATATGGACCTATGCCTTCAATAACTAGACAACAGGCAGAAATTTAACAAATGCCTCTTTCCCCAGCATGCCATTGCAGTTATAGGTTTTGCCTGTATCTGTTGATTGTTGGCATTTAATACTGATGAGCTAAAGCTTGCTGGACTAGACTGATGACAAAAATCAAAAATAAAAGCTGCTTCTGACTAGAAGTTCTGCCTCCCAAATGGTGGAGGGGCCCTTTCATTGCATGACTGGTCTAGCGTGGTCTAAACATGTACATTTCTTTGTTTCATTGTGTAACTGTCTCCTTTTCCATTTAGCCATTCCCTATCCCTAAGAAATGTTGTCCTTGATTCATTATAATCTGAGACAAAGAAGTGGGGGACTAAGACTGACTGATCAATTTTGTGGGCACAGGGGAGGGCTTCAGCTCTACAGAGACAATAATGCTTTTTGAAATTATTCTTATGAATTCCAAAGGACTCCAAGGTTATTGCCAGGGTCTCTTAGGAAATAAAAGACCTAGCTTGTTTGCAGCTCAGAATAACTGGACTTGGTTCTGACATCCAATCTTTCGTGCCAGTTTGAAGAGTAGCAGAGTTTACATTACCAGGAGGGCTTGTATGTGCCTCCACCCACTCCTCACCATATTGCTACTGAATCAGATCATTGCTGCACTCATGCAAATAGTTGTGAGGAAGCATTTGATGTTCAGGCTGTTGATGTGCCAAGTCTCTGTCCTTGGTTAACCTTGCTATGGTTTCCACAACTCATTTCCTACGCTTCATAAGAATTTGGGGAGGGTGCTTTCTCCTGAATGAAAAGTCACAAGTTCTTGAAACTCACCCTATTACTTTCTGCTTCCTCTCTTCTTTCTGATAATACCTCTGCTGGCCAATGAATCAATTTGGGAGGAGGAAGAGGACAGTCAGACTACCAAACATGGAAGACAATATGGAGAAGCATCTGGCTTATAGAGGTTCTCAAGCACACTGCATGCAGCACTCCAACTAGGAAGTATGTGTGGAATTTGAAAGGAGCTACTAGAGGAAGTTCTGCAGACCTGTGCATGAATGATTGTTCAAACCCAACAAAAGATGACTTCAAGGCACAAGGCTTTGATGTATGTATTTGCTCTTCACTTGGTAATAGATCCCCTTGAAGCAATTTAGCTGCAGCTTCTGGGGCTGCAAACACTACTGTGGCATCATCAATCTGCTTAGAGGAGATGGTAGAGCTGACTGGAAGAGTGCTTGGCCCCTGGACCTTGGGATGAAAGACTATATACGGCACTCCGGGAGTCCCTTCTAAATAACAACTACCGTAGTGACTGAGTCATGATAGAGCAACATCAATCCCTATTCCCTGGAAAAAGAAAGAGAGAAATGCTTTTATACAAACCTGAAAGGAAGAGGAAACTATAGGGGAGTGGTAGATGGAGGGGGATAACATCACTTCTGGAGGCTTTTCTCCAAAGCTTTGTTCTAAAAAATAATTAAAATTTATTGGGTCATATACCATTCTCCTTTTAGAAACAGTAAGGGATGGCAGACCATATTTTGGTAGTCCCTAGCTTACTCTGCCTCTTACAGCCTGGCAAAGAGCCCCTTCCATGCCAACTGCAATGAGTCATGTAGAGGCCAGTGCTGCTAATACGTTTTGTATTGTTGTTGCTGCATGTTTGTATTCTTTATTATTTTAAATGTTGTGCACCACTTTGGGGGACTTCAGGTCCCAAAATATATAAAACCCAACTTGTCCTTGCTTGCTCCCTTGCCTGCCTTACTTTGATTCCTATAGGCATTTTTAAACCCAAGTAGGCCAGATGTCGTTAACTTGCTGAGCATGTATAAGCAAACAATCATTACCTTGTGCAAACTGGATGCGTTCAAAATCCATGGAACATTTGCGCTTCCTTTCCTGTGTGCTTTTCCAGCGGTAGCAGTTGGCTTGGAGGTGTGGCTCCGTGGCGGGACTCGGCCCGTCTTAAGTGTTGCTTCTCTTAAGTCGGCAAAATAATGCTAATGGGTTTGTCGTTATAATTAACATCAGCATTATGCCTGCAGGGGTTGAAGCCAAGATTCAGCATGAGTGGTTTTCCAACTAAACTCAAGGGTAGAGAGCTGTAGGCTTTTCCAGAGGAGCAATGGCATCGGCACCTGGAAGGCATGAAGAGCCTCTGCATCCCACATGAAGGTTGAGCCACATGTTCCCAGAGGATGTGGTGATGGTCTCGAATTCAGAAGACCTTTAAGCAGGCGTGGGAAGCCTGTAGCCCTTGGCTCTTATCATCCTGGATGGGCCTGGTGGAGGGCCACTGGTTACTAACTTATAGCTCTACTGATTACTATTGGGCCATGATAGTTCAATTGGACTTCCAAGTTTGGAGGCAGTAAAGCTCAGTGTCTCATATGCTTGGGACAGGTGAAGGGATGGTTCTCATCTTCATCTTCTGCCTTTGTGCCTCCACAAACATCCACCCAGCTTGTTGATTGGGAAACAGAATATGAGACTAGATGGGACCTCTGGTCTGAACCAGGAAGACAGTTCTTTCTTTGCCTAGTCTACTAAACGTGGTTGTGAAGGTTGCATTGGACAAATTCCAGGTTTGCCTCCCTGAGCTCCTTGGGAGTGTCATGTACTGGCTGGGCAGTGGGGAGGAGGAAGAGGGTGCCAGCGAGGGGTGCAGCCGTGACTGGGGCAAGCAGGGGATGGAGAAGAAGAGGTTGGTTTAGGAAATATTCATAGAGCAATGGAGAAGGGTCAGTGCAAAGGAACCAGAGCAGCAGGGTCCATTGCCAGAGCCAGAGGATCCCCTATCTCCTCGAACACAACAGGCTGTGAGGCATAAGAAGCAGTGGGTGGGGTGCTTTAGGAGGCTGAGGCAGGCAAGGGCCCACAGCCATAGCTCCCTATCCAGGTGGGACTCGCTAGCTCTGGGAGGAAGGTTGTGATTCCACAGCTGGAGTAGACTTGGAACAGGTGAGGGTCAAGCCCAGATGCTGCAATCAGCATGCAAGGCACAAAAGGGAAGCAGAGCTAAGGAGCTGGGTCTGCTCAGCATCTATGCTGGTTGGACACAGGAGCTTGTCAGGACTGTGCTTGTGCAGGATAGACCTCCCAGTGCCCCAACCCCTGGACCAGCTGCAGAGGCAGGGACCTGGCCTGACTGGACTTTGGACTTTTTAGCCTGCAAGAGTACTTATTACCATCTACTGTGGAATTGCGTATGCCAGCAGGACTTGCACCATTGTTCAGGACAGGGAGCAAAGTAGGATGCCAACACCCCGGTTTGCATATTGCTTATTTTGAAAATATATGGAGTTGCCTCAAACCAAGTCAGACCATTGGTCAGTTTGGCATAGAATTTACCCCTAAAGTGATTGGCAGCAGCTTACCAGGCTTTTGGACAGGAAATTTTCCCAGTTGTACCTGAAGATTGATCTTGGTAATGTCTACACTGACTGGCAGCACCTCTCCAGGGATTCAGGTAGGAAACTTTCCCCAATGCTACCGGAGATGTCAGGGGTTGAACTTGGGACCACGGGCGGATCTACTGTGAAACTAATGAAGCTTAAGTTTCAGGGGCCTTAATCCTGCAGGGGCCCCAAAATCACCTTTAGTCCAATTGCTTTAAAAAAATAAATGGGTCTCGTAGACACAATTTGAGTTGCATGACTCAAATTGATTATTTTTTTGTTGTGTATATTTCAAGAGTAGCACAGGTGTTGTAAAGGTTGTTGTAAACAACCCCATTGAAGAAATTAACAGTGGTTACCCAGACCTCATTGCTGGTTGCAAAGGGGCCCCTCATAACAATTCAAGCTTCAGGGTCCCCAAAATGTAGGTCTGCCACTGCCTGGGATCTTTAGTGTGCAAAGTGTGTGGTCTGGCACTGAGCCAGCCAGCGCCTGCATTGTCCCAGACCACACCTTGGCTTCTGTTTCTTGGGATCATGCTGTGATGTGACATAACCTTGGGACGTGGCTATTACTATTCTTGATTATAATATGTTCTGAAGTTCTTAACTCTATGACAGGGTGGTGGTGTTTACACATCTCGGTGAGAATAATGAAAGTCACCACCAAACATAGTGGAGTGTAGGAATGAGATGCAGTTTAGGTGACTTGTTTGTGTCATACAGCAAAGCTGTGAATATTTCAGACGTTTGAAATTTGATGGAGCATGTTCCCTGTCAGGGGGCGATGGGTTGTCCTTCGCCACTTGAAATATACTCGGAGTCGAGAGTGAATTTCATGCTCTTTATTCAGCTCATAGTCATCAAGGAGGAGAAGAGAAGACGAATGGCTCTTTTCCCAAAACCATCTGCTTATATACATTATTTACACAATGGGCCTTGCGTGATTGGCTACTTCAGGGCTACACCTGTGGGCCAATTATATTGTGGATTGACTTCTGCCTGCAGCCTGATTGGCTGCTCCTACAGGCCAATCAGGTAGCAGATTCACTTCTGCCAGCCGCCTGATTGGCTGCTCCAGCAGGCCAATCAGGTTGCGGATTCACTTCCACCTGGAGTTGGATTGGGTAGCTCCCGCTGATTCTGAATCCTATTGTTCTAGGATTCAGCTCAGTACATAACACCCCTCCCCTCTAAGTTCCAGTCCTGCCCGGGAAGTTGCATTCGTAGTCCCCAAGGTCTGCTGGCCGCCTCCGTGTGCGTTGTGGCCTGGGGTGTTCCTTGGTCAGGGGTTCTGGTTCTGGCTCGTGTTCCGAGGCTGCTGGCTGTGCCGGGGCTGTCTGGTCTGGCGCCACTGAACCACTAGGTTGTAGCTCTGGTTCCGGTGTCCTTCCAGCCTCGGGGCGCCCCTCTGTGCCTACTGCTTCTGCTTCCCCTGCCCACCCCTCTCGCTCTACAGGCCTCACTGCCCTGCTGTCCCCTTGGGACCCCTCTGTCCCGCTCTCCTCCCGGGTTCCTCCTGGGAATCGTCGCCGTAGCTGGTCGCAGTGGCGGCGCCAACATTGCCCCCCTTCCGTTAGTACCTCGTACGACACGGGACCGGTCACCTTGGTGACTGTGGCGGGTACCCATGCTGGGCCTGCCCCAAAATTCTTTGCATACACTGGGTCCTGGGCCACAAATGTCCGGGGGTTCCTGCCTTTCCCCACCACTACCTCATCCTGAGCTCTGTCGGGGTGAAGTCGGTCCAGTCTAGTTGCAAGGCGCCGGCCCATTAGTAATTCAGCTGGGCTCCGGCCCGTCGTTGTGCTTGGGGTGCTGTGCTGTGCTAGAAGAAATGTGGCAAGGCGGTATTCCCAGTCCCCTTGTGTCATGCGGCAGAGGCTGTCCTTGGTGGTCCGCACCATGCGCTCCGCTTGGCCATTGGTGGCAGGGTGGAATGGTGCTGAGCGGATGTGGCGGATGGCGTTCTGCGCTGTGAAGGTCTGGAACTCCTCTGACGTGAATGCGGTTCCATTGTCTGAGACGAGGGTGTCAGGGAGCCCGTGGGTCGCAAACAGCTTACGTAGTACCCGGATGGCTGCCGCCGTAGAAGTGGATGGTACCAGTGCGACCTCCAGCCATTTGGTGTAGGAATCCACCACTATGAAGAATGTTTTTCCCTGGAAGGGGCCAGCGAAGTCCACGTGCAAGCGTGACCATGGATGTCGGGCGGACTCCCAGGGCTGGACTGGGGCCCTTGGGGGATCCGGGCGGGATTCTTGGCAGGTCTGGCAGTGTTGGACCCAGGCCTCTATCTCTCTGTCAATCCCCGGCCACCACACATAACTCCTGGCAAGGGCCTTCATCCTCACTACCCCTGGGTGTGTCTCGTGTAGGGCTGTGAGGACCCTTTTGCGGAGGGGCTGGGGAACAACAACCCTGCTTCCCCATAACAGGCACCCCTTGTGGGCCGACAGTTCATGTTTGCGGTTTGTGTAGCCAGCGAATTCTGGCCCGGGGCTGCTGCTGGGCCATCCTCGCCACACCCAGTCCAGGACCCGGGAGATGACCCTATCTTTTGTGGAATGGTGCGCAACTTCTTGTGCCTGAATGGGTCGGTCGGGAAGCAGCTCCAGGGTCATAACCTCTTGCGCAGGCGCTGGGTCGGGGCCTGTTTCTGGTAGTGGTAGGCTGCTGAGGGCGTCTGCGTGGCCCATCGCCTTCCCAGGGCGGTGGATTAGTGCATACTGGTAGCCGGCAAGGAAAATTGACCACCTGAGGACACGTGGAGACAACACTTGGGGGGTCTGCTTCTCAGGGGCAAACAGGCCAAGCAACGGCTTGTGGTCAGTCACTATGGTAAAGGGCCGCCCGTACAAGAAATCATGGAATTTTTTTACGCCCTTCACGATTGCCAGACCCTCCTTGTCAATCTGTGAGTAGTTTCGTTCGGCTGCAGCAAGCGTCTGGGAGAAGTATGCCACCGGCACCTCTCTTCCATCCGGGAGTTGGTGTCCCAGGACAGCGCCGATGCCATAGGGAGAGGCGTCGCATGCCAGCACCACTGGCAGCCTCTCGTCGAAGTGTGCTAAGACCGAGTTCGAGACGAGCAAGTCCTTGACTGCCTGGAATGCGGCCCTTTGTCGCTGGCCCCACACCCAAGGGGCCCTTTTATCTAGGAGTCTGTGTAGGGGCTCCGCTACCGCTGCCTTATGGGGAAGGAAGGCATGGTAAAAGTTCAATAGTCCCAAGAATGACTGAAGTTCGGGCTTGCTCTTGGGCGCTGGGGCCTCACAAATGGCCCGTACCTTGTCACCGGTTGGATGGACCCCTTCTGCGTCCACCTTAAATCCCAGAAAGTCCACCTGCGGCACTCCCAGTAAACACTTTTCCCGCTTCACCTTGAGGCCCGCTGTCTGGAAACGGTGCAGGACGGAGCGGAGGCGGTCCTCAAATTCCTCTGGTGTGGGCCCGGCGATCAGTACATCATCGAAGAAGGGGGTGACGCCAGGAATCCCTTTAAGAAGAGAGTCCATTAGATTCTGGAATATGCCTGGTGCCACGCTAACGCCAAATTGCAGCCGCTTTACTCTGAATGCCCCTCTGTGCGTCACAATCGTCTGAGCCTCTGCTGTGGCTTCGTCCACAGGCAACTGTTGATACGCTTGGGCCAAGTCCAGTTTGCCAAAGATTTTTGACCCAGCCAGGGTGGCGAGGACATGGCTGACCACTGGCACTGGGTATGCATGGGCCGTGAGAGCCTTGTTTATGGTGCATTTGTAGTCTGCACAGATGCGGACCGAACCGTTAGGCTTGACGGGTGTGACAATTGGAGTTTCCCAGGGGGCGTTGGGCACCGGCTCCAGCACTCCTTGCTCCACGAGCCGGTCCAATTCCTCGTCTATGCGGGGTTTCAGGGCGAACGGGACCCGGCGGGCCTTGTGTCTGATGGGTCGTACAGCGGGGTCTAGCTGTAGGGCAATGGGGGGTCCTGTATATCGTCCCAATGCCCCATCGAAAACCCCTGGAAACTCTTTGCATATGGCGTCCACGTCCACTTGTAAGCTAGTGCGGTTCACCCCGGTAACGGCTAGCCCCAGAGGTCCAAACCATGCCAGTCCCAGTAAGCTAACGTAGGGGCCCTTAACTACCAGCAAGTCCAATTGTTGCTTTCGCCCTCGATATTGCACCCTGAAGGTCCCCACCCCCATAGTAGGGACCTTACGTTTCTGGAAGTCCCGGAGGGTGAATGGGGCCGGCCTTAGTTTGGGACCCCCATTAGGGCACAGTTCCCTTAATGTTCGGGCCGAGATTATGGATAGAGTTGAACCCGTGTCCAGCTCCATGCGGCATGGGGCTCCCTCTATCTGTACCTCTATATAAATTTTCTCTGTGCTGGGATGGGGCAACTGGAATACCTGGTAGTCCGTGATCTCCGTTGAGTTGCCTTGGTGCATGGTGCCGTGTGACCTGGGGCTCCTGGGTCGGTCATCTGATGCTTGTCGACGGGTGAGTCGAGCCCGACACACCCGGGCGATGTGTCCCAATTTTCTGCACTGCCTGCACTCTGCGTTGCGGAAACGACAGGTCCTCCTCTCGTGGTTCTCCCCGCAGCTTGCACAGTTCCCTCCTTCTCGTCGAGGCTGCTGTGGTGTGTGTGCTGCTTGAGTGCGCCGCTGTACTCGGTGTACTTCCTCCCTGTCAGATTCGGATTCGTCGGTGAGGTCTTCGTGGTAGACCCTCGGTTGGGATGGCGGGGCCGGTCGTGCCTCTTGCGTTGACCTCTCGGCGGCTTCGGTTGCCAGGGCTTCCTCCAGAGCAATCTGGAACGTGAGGTCTTTTTTGGCGTAGAGGCGTCGTTGCAACATCTCGTCCCTCAGGCCACCGACGAGGCGGTCACGAAGCATGTTCTCCAATTCTGAGAAGTTGCATAACCGGGCGGCTTGGCGGAGGGAGGTCACAAACCCAGTTATGGTTTCCCCCGGGGCTTGCCGCTTTGCGTAGAAGGCATTTCGGCAAGCTACCACCGAGGGCTGTGGTGAGAAGTGCTCCTTCAGCCGTTCCATTATTGTTTTGTAAGAGACGGTAGCGACATCTCTAGGTGCAAGGAGAGCCCGGGCGATTTCAAACGTCTCCTCTCCACAGACGCTGAAGAATGTCGCCCTCTTCATGGCATCGTTGGTGACTTCTTTCGCTTGCAGGAGGAAGTTGAAACGGGCGGCGTACCCTTCCCAGTCTCCTGATGCTGGTTTGAATGGCGAGAAGCTGCTGTCGGTTGCCATTCTGGGTTCCTTGGGTCCTGGAGCTGAAGCCTGGATGCACGGTGCGATGCAGCGGTGCAGCAGGTGGCGGTGCTGCAGTGCAGTGCGTGGTGGCGGTCAGCTCAGCAGGATCCCACCTTCGTCGCCAGTGAAATATACTCGGAGTCGAGAGTGAATTTCATGCTCTTTATTCAGCTCATAGTCATCAAGGAGGAGAAGAGAAGACGAATGGCTCTTTTCCCAAAACCATCTGCTTATATACATTATTTACACAATGGGCCTTGCGTGATTGGCTACTTCAGGGCTACACCTGTGGGCCAATTATATTGTGGATTGACTTCTGCCTGCAGCCTGATTGGCTGCTCCTACAGGCCAATCAGGTAGCAGATTCACTTCTGCCAGCCGCCTGATTGGCTGCTCCAGCAGGCCAATCAGGTTGCGGATTCACTTCCACCTGGAGTTGGATTGGGTAGCTCCCGCTGATTCTGAATCCTATTGTTCTAGGATTCAGCTCAGTACATAACACCACTATTGTGGTTTTGGCTGTTACTTTTTGTTATAGTTGTGCATGCTGCTTATCGCTGAAAAGCAGAATCAGAGCCTACAGAATATACATTCTAATCTGAATAATCTGTCCGTGTGTGTGTGTGTGTGTGTGTGTGTGTGTGTGTGTTTTAAGAAGAAAAACAAAACCCTTTAGTCATGTTAATTTTAAAAAACCACAACAGCAACCCCACGTGTTTGTCTTTCAGCCTTTGGCAAATGACTTTTGAAGGCAGGCTCATCAAGAGGGAATCCTTTTGCAAGTCAAGGAGATTTTTCTCCCTAAGTGAAAGCACTATCAGCAATACAGCAGCAACAAACGTTGTTTTCATAGGTGAAATCCAGAAACTCAAATCAAGCCAGGGACTCAAACTCAGCTACTTGGTAGCCTTAGAAGCCGATTGAATAGGTAACCTGAAAGATGTAGAATATGTAAGATATGTAGAACCTGGAGCAATGTGTAAAATTGTAAGAGTACCTCTGGCCATGGGCAGAGTGTCTTTATCTCATCACTGACTACACCTTGCCCCACCTCCTTGTAAACACAGTGAACATGTACTGCTGTTGTTGCATCTTCTACTGTGTTCTAAAATCAGCGCTGGCCATTTTAGAAATTAAGATTGCAATCCTGTGTGCATTTACCAGGGAATAATTCCCATTCAACTCATTGGAGCTTAACTTTTGAGCAGACAAATACAGAACTGCACTGCAGATCCTAAGTTTGACTCTTAGCATTTCTGTCTAAGGGATCTAAGATTGCAAGCCTCGGAAAGAACTCTTATTTCTGATCGGGAAGAGATGAGACTGAGTCTTCTTGGCATTACTGGGCTGCATGGATGCTAGTTAGACTTTGGATACAATTGCGTAAAGCTTCAGTGTATTATACTGGTGGATCTCTATGGCAATCTGAGGGTTGCAACATAAAACAAGTAGGTCAGACAGACAACACTCTCTCCGTTGGACAGGAAAAGTCTGAGAATTTCCTCCAGAAAGAGAAAGTCTATTGGACAAGCCAGTGTTTATTCTCATGCAGTTCAATGTGTGCAGTGGCACAGAGAGTCAGCTGAATATGTGTGCCAAAGAACCATAACAAAGGCCCTTTAATCTTTGTAATATTAATGAAGACAGCACCATAGCTGGAAGAGGATGCAAAATAGGGGTTACAGCCTAAAGATGTTCAGTTGCCTTACCAGGGACTGGGCATGAGAACATACACTGAGGACGTGAACAGGAGGAAGAGCAGGTGGCAGGAGGTATTTAAGTTATTAATCGTATATGCAAATAGAAATATGCCAATAGAAGGGGGGGGGAACTACTTTGGAGGTTGGGAAAACCTATGGAAGGGCCATAATGCGCACTCCCCACACACACACACATAATAATCGACATTTTTACTATGTAGATTAGGTGGGCTATTTAACATACGCAGCATATATATTTTTAATTGTCAATTTTTCTTGCAATGTTCTGAACCAAAAGGTGGGTTAAAAATCTTTTAGTAAATATACAAGTGCTAGACTGAATTGACCTTTGGTTTCATGGTGATTACTTCAGCTGTCCTAAAAGTGTCTTCTCTCTGACATGGCCTGACTTTGGATTGGTTTATCACTGGTGACTCCCCATGATGAGAGCCAACCGGCTCCACCCATGGGTCCCCCCCCCCCGGAGGGAGGAAAGTGGGCTACAGAGAACTCAGCCAGCTAGGATGACACAGAGCTCTGGGGAAAGGCTTCGCCACCGGGAGCAAGGAAGAGCGGTTGCTTAAGCAGGGGCCAAACAACTGCAGATAAGCCAATGTGTAAGTTGCTGTGGCCTGGGGGGCAAGGAATGAGTGTCAGGAAAATGAGAAGAACTGAGGGATTCCTAGCAAAAGGGCAGCCATGATGATGGAGATCCAAAATTGAAGCCAGTGGGATGCAGGAGGCAATTTCTTTGGTAGCTTTTTCCTGTGCATGTTTATTTTATAAGTCCATCCCACAGTGCTTGCTTGGGAGTTTTCATTGCAAGTAAGTATAGTATGCTTATTAGATACAAAGAGCTGGGGAAATGGAGTGGCAAATGAAATGTGGCAAAAGGAGCATGGTTGTTGTCGTCATGACATTCTGGGGAGGCTCATGCCTTTCGATTATAGAATTATGTTCTCAAAATTGTACTGCTGGAAACTGCTTGCATTCCCGCCCCCCCCCCCGGTTGTTTGTAAAGCAATGTCGTTGTGAATATTCAGTTAAGTAAACAATACTGGATTTATTTGAAATGGACAATTGCAGTCATTTGGACCTGTCTTCCAGATCAGAGTCTGACTCATTACTCTAAAACTGCACCTTTAAAAGAGCATGAACACAACAAGTGTGTCTTCTTTTTTCAACAGGAGGGATATTCTCTGAATCTCAATTCATCAACTTCTCCAGCTGCTCTAAGAGATAGGGAGAGAACTTGCTTCAATGGAATGAGTAAGCTTGACAAACACAAACTCTGTCTTGTTTTTTTTTGGGGGGGGTTGTGTGTGTATGGGGTGGAATTATTTGTGTTATGAAAAAATGAACAGTAGCCTCTTTATTGCAACGTTCAGATTATTCTCAAGGTCTGATTCTTGCTTCCCTCCACCGCTGCCACTTCTATATACCACCTCTGTGGAGATTTATGTCATTCAAGACTGGGGTGTTATGGAGATGGATTTTGGCCTAGTCTCCACCATGAAATGCTAGTTTTCTATGTGCAAAGATACTTTTTTTTAATAAGGAGGAGCTGTGTGATCTTCTGCCTACCCCCAGCCTGATGGGATGGTCACTTTATGCATTACACAGCATTTTTATTATTTATTAATTTTAAATCGCAGTGCAAACCTCTGCAGGTCTACTCAGACCTGACCCCTTTGAGTTCAATGGGAATTTCTCCCTGGTAAGTGTGCTTACAATTACAGGCTTAGTAAATGTGTGACTGAGATGGTTTTGGAATGAAGGAACGCCCGGGCTCATAGCACATGCTCTTAGCCGCTACACTGCACCAGCTCTGAGAAATTATATTATTAGACTCAAGCATTTCAAGGAGCTTTTATTTCTTTTCAGACAAGTCCTGGGTGGCCACTGATGTGTTGCAACATGAAAAATGGGCTAGCACTTATGCAGTAACTGTAATATGGAACGTTTTGCAGTATTTAGTTATATTATTAATTTGAGGACCTTTCATTTTCTGCGTGTGAAATTCAAGTGTCTGAAGAATTAATTTCCAGCCACTAATGTGGGTCAGCTTTTGTACATTTAAATTACTTTGCATTTAGTTCTCCATAGGGTTTTTTTATTATTATACTACAGTGCTAGTTTTAAACTTTTTATTATTATTGGTGACCTCCAGTGACTTGGCTAATGGTTGTTGCGGGGCATGGATAACAGTGTAATCAGCAATATGACAGGCTATGGGCAGCCTGATTTACAGCCAGCGGTCAGAGCATTGAGTCTGGAGCCGATTCCCCTTGAAATAAATTAGTAGCTAAGTGGGCTTTAATCCAAGCATCCTGGTCTAACAGGACTATGGATCACAGACATAGTTCTTGAACATAGATTGCTTATGGGAAATGGGAGCCTGGATTCCTGAGGGGTAAAAGTTCTAAGGTGTTGCATGTGGTAGTTAACCACATTCGATTCAGTTCCTGCTAACTTAGTGGAGCAAGGTCTAGGGAGAGAGACCAGTTTTCAGCCCGCAATGGTGGCAGGCAACAAGCAAAGGGCAAGCCTGCTTTGGAAGCTTTTTACAGGGATTCTGGCTTTGTCACATGCCTTGATGTAGCCTATCGCTGCTCAAGAGACTCTTGTGCTGTTTTGAATGAATGATGGCAACCTCTAGGTTCAGAGACAGTGCACTCTTGTGGTACCAGATGTCAGGAACAACAACAGTAGAGGGCTGTTGCCTTCATGTCTTGCTTGTGAGCTTCCCATAGGAACATTGGTCTAATCCAGCACAGCTCATCTTTGTTTTTATGACAGGTTATCCCAGCTTTCTTCAACCTGGCGCCCCACTCCCATCAACCACCATGGGGATAATGGGAGCTGGAGTCCAAACCTTCTGAATGGCACCACATTGCAGGAGGCTGTGTTACCCTTTACATGTCTAAGAGGCTGGTGTTAGTTTGACAGGCTGGTTCTCTACCTTGTATCCCTCAGGCACAGGCTCAGATCGAGGACTGAGTCGTGCCACCAGATTTCTTGCTACTTATAAGACTAAAGATACCAGAGTATTTTATCCCTCACTTTGGTAACTGAAGACTATTGCCTCCTTGTAGTGCGTTGTAATCTTTCTTCTAAACCTGGTTTGAGAATTTGTCTTCCGCAGATTCTGTATATTTTAAAAAAATCCTTTATAGCAGTGGAACAATAATTTTATGAACACAAATAGATGTATTTTAAGTACTGAATATGCATGCATTGGAGTAATGCACAAGACCCAAGTCATTACATTTTCATTACGAATGTATAAATTGGGGAAACGGTCCAGATTTGTTTCTAGAAATGTAATGCCTGCTAGCAGAGGGATGCATAAAGGTTGAGATGAGCTTAGAAGCTTGTGTATGGGAGACACCAAGATCTGAGATGAAGAAAAATGAGGGAGGGGGAAGAGTGTAAGAAAGGGCAGCACTATGTTGTAGTAATGAATACTTTAATATAAAGAATTGGCTTATTCTAGTGATTAACAGATTCATTATGTGGTGCTAAATATAGAGCTCCTCCAAACAACCTATTTATTGAGCATTCAGCCTGATGTGCTTATACAAAGTTTATCTGCAGGTTAGATTATATCCAGTCCTCATTGTGTATTTGTTGTGCTTTGTTTATGGGGAGGTTATATGGCAATGGGTATTCATGTTGATTTGCTTTGGAGATGTTTATATGTCATCCCGTTAATCATTCATTCATTCATTCATTCCACACTTTTCAATGCCTTTCCCGGTCACTTTCCAAGCTGCAAAAGGCCAGTTTCTTTTTTAAAGTGGGGTGTTTTTTTGTTTTGTTTTTTTGCACTAGGGTGAAAAAGTAATTTAAATCCACTTTAATTGCACAAAGTTCCTGCTATGTGCTTGAAACCCTCCTGTAAAATACTAACAGTCTGGCGTATCTCAGCTTTATTTTGTTTAAACCCTAGTCCTCGTGGATTCTGTAGAACATTTTGAAGATGGTATTACTTAGGTTGAGAGCCAGTATATCCCTGAATACCACTTGCAGGGGGATACGTAGTGGAGAACTATTGTCTTCATTTCTTGGTTGTGGGCTTCCCGATGTTGTTATCTGGTTGGCTACTGCTTAGAGTGGGGTGCTAGCCAGATGGAACCTTACTCTGATCCTCCAAGTTTCTTCTGGTGCTCTCATCATCTTTGCTCATGGCTGCTGATCATTCTCTGCAGATACAGCCCTAATGATCATTAAAACTTTGATTCAGCAGTTCTGGAATTATCATTCTTGCTCTGTGCTAGAAAGCATCTTGAGACCAAGATGTAAAATTAATTACAGGCTTGGTAGGCAAAGTGAAGATGTTTGCTTCTAATAAGGGAAACAATTTACTGGGAATCTCACCTGTGTAAGCCACTTCAATTTGAACAGGAGTTGCACCAGAGTACAGCTGTAGATCTCCGGTTCGTTTCAATTAAGCTTGTTCAGAGGAATCTGATAAATTGTGCCCAACTCTCTCTTTTCTATGTGTTAATGTTTTAAGATTAGCTAATTGAACCTCAGTACATTTGAAACTGCTGTGTGACTATGGTAACTCATTGCTTGGTTTAATTAAATGCTACACAGAGACATACATGTGCATGAATATGTACATGAATATGTGTGAATTTTTCTTCCCCATCTCATAAATTATTTCTCATTCAAATGATGACAAATTTGGGTAGGACTTCAGACTCTGATGCCAGTAGAAATAGGCTTGCATTGGGAACTTTGGCTTTATGTCGGGTTGATCGCTCAGTAATATTGCAGTCTGGCTGAGCATTCGAAATAAGCTTGAGAATACGCACAATAATTACCAGTGTGGGCGGGAGTAACAGTGAGGGGGTTAGGTACTGGGAAGTGCAAATAAATCATATTTGCAGTCAGGGCCGTCTTAAGCATATCCGGGGCCGTGGTACAAAGATCCCTACGGCGCCCCACCCCAACCCACCCCCGTTTCCCAGAGTTGTCGACCTTTTCCCAAGCCTCTGCGGGGATCTCACTCCTCCCACGGAGGCTTGGGAGGCAAGCTGCACACCCGCCAGCCATATGGTCGATGGGGCGCAGCTGGCAGGCGTGCAGGAGGGAAAGGGGAGGCCGCCAGCAAAGCCGTGCAGCTGCCCCACTCGCTGGGGCACCCCTGAGAGGCTGGTGCCCTGGCGCAACACGCCAGTAAGCCCTATGGGAAAGACGGCTCTGTTTGCAGTGTGTGTAATCTTGAGAACTTTCTAGCTTAGATACTCTTCATCTTACATCCAGCTTCTCCTTGTGTAGTTCTGGGTAGCATTTATGGAATTCCCCATAGTCTCTGATGCAGGCACTGACCACACCTGCTTAGTATAGAACTTCACATTGCTGAAACAGAATCTCCCGTAGCAAATGTTCTTGCCTCTCCCTCATAATATTTAGGTGCACTTACACCGTGTTGTTACATCATTACATGGTATGTTTTCCTATCGGTAGGTAGCAGTGAGTTGGGTAGAGAAACACAGGTGATAGTAAAATAAAAAAATTCCTTCAGTAGCACCTTAAAGACCAACTAAGTTTATATTTTGGTATGAGCTTTCGTGTGCATGCACACTTCTTCAGATACACTAGAAACGGAAGTGTCAGACCCTATATATATACAGAGGGTGGTGGGGGTGGGTGGGAATGGGTGGTGGGCTGATGGGAGTGGTAAACCTGGAGATGGCTGTTAATGGCTGCTGATGGCTGCAATTAGTCCTGGGCTGAGGTGCTAAAGAGAGCTTGATCATGCATAATGAGATAAGAATCCGATGTCTCTATTCATCCCAGGTGCTTCCATGGTTTTAAGCTTGGTAATGATTTCCAATTCAGCAACTTCTCTTTCCAGTCTGTTCCTGAAATTTCTCTGTAATAAAACAGCTGCTTTGAGATCTTGTATAGAATGTCCTGGGAGATTGAAGTGTTCTCCTACTGGTTTTTCAGTCTTATGGTTCCTGATGTCAGATTTATGTCCATTTATCCTTTGGCGTAGGGTTTGGCCTGTTTGTCCAATATAGAGAGCTGAAGGGCACCGTTGGCATTTGATGGCATACACAATGTTAGAAGATGAGCAATTAAATAGTCCTGAGATGGTATGTTGGATGTTGGATGTTGTTGGGGCCAGTAATGATGTTGTCCGGGTGTATGTGGCAGCAAAGTTGGCATCTGGGTTTATTGCAGGCTCTGGTACCAGTGTCCATGTTAAGTCTGGTGGTTGTATTATTGTAAGATAATACCCAGATGCCAACTTTGCTGCCACATACACCCGGACAACATCATTACTGGCCCCAACAACATCCAACATCCAACATACCATCTCAGGACTATTTAATTGCTCATCTTCTAACATTGTGTATGCCATCAAATGCCAACGGTGCCCTTCAGCTCTCTATATTGGACAAACAGGCCAAACCCTACGCCAAAGGATAAATGGACATAAATCTGACATCAGGAACCATAAGACTGAAAAACCAGTAGGAGAACACTTCAATCTCCCAGGACATTCTATACAAGATCTCAAAGCAGCTGTTTTATTACAGAGAAATTTCAGGAACAGACTGGAAAGAGAAGTTGCTGAATTGGAAATCATTACCAAGCTTAAAACCATGGAAGCACCTGGGATGAATAGAGACATCGGATTCTTATCTCATTATGCATGATCAAGCTCTCTTTAGCACCTCAGCCCAGGACTAATTGCAGCCATCAGCAGCCATTAACAGCCATCTCCAGGTTTACCACTCCCATCAGCCCACCACCCATTCCCACCCACCCCCACCACCCTCTGTATATATATAGGGTCTGACACTTCTGTTTCTAGTGTATCTGAAGAAGTGTGCATGCACACGAAAGCTCATACCAAAATATAAACTTAGTTGGTCTTTAAGGTGCTACTGAAGGAATTTTTTTATTTTGCTTCGACTCAGACCAGCACGGCTACCTACCTGTAACAGGTGATAGTGTCGCCACACAGGTGTGGTGGATGTTCCAAAAATGTTACAGAGAAGGTGGATAACTTGATGGGGATTGCCATTTATATCACTAGTCCCATGTTCATTGTAATGCAGAGGCGGTGAACCCTGAGGCCCTCCAGATGGCGAGGGACTACAACTCCCATCATCCCAGGCCAGTGTTGGGTTGATGGGAGCTGGAGTTGAACATCTGGAGAGTAACAGAGTTCACTATCCCTGGTGTAATATGTAGTTCTACCCTTAGCATCAATGATACTATGGGATAGCTCAGTTGGTAGAGCGTGGCACTCATAATCTCAGGGTCATGGGTTCGAGCCTCACATTAGGAGAAAGATTCCTGCATTGCAGGGGGTTGGACGAGATGACCCTCCTGGTCCCTTCCAACTCTGATTCTATGATACCATAGCTTCAGGTACCCCTAAAAAATTTCACTACAAAATAATCACATCAGACTAAGTTTCCTCCCACCTCAAGAACGTGAACCTAACCTTTTTTCAAAGGCTTGTGCTTTAGAAAAGCATTTATTTGGAACATTTTTATTTGATTTTGGGGCTTCAGTCAGCTAAGATAAACTGCTATAGTGGGAACTGCACAGTTTTGCTGTGGGTGGATATTTTATGCCTGGATTCCTTCCTTCCTGTTGTGTGTTTTTTTAAAAAATAAAAGAAAATAAAAGGGTAAAAGAAAAACTGCAGGTGAATACTTGTTACTACATGTTTTTAGGCAGTTCAATAAAATACAGTCCTTGGAACAGAATATAGTAAGTTTAGGTTTCCTAAATGTAGCACCACACTGCTAGACTGCTGCCTCAAAAGGCCTGCGGGGCTTTTGACCCATCAAACCAAATGGAGCTCACTAGTCTTGTATATAGTGGTCCAAGGAGGCTCAGCTTTCTTTCATTCTTTCTTTCTTTCTTTCTTTCTTTCTTTCTTTTTTTGAGACTATAAAAAGATTGAGTGTTTCTAAGTGGCCGAGAGACCACCATCTGGACTGTGCTTTCAGTTAACCTGAACAACATGAGTGCCACGTCACACAGCTCAGTTTGGGTGCTACGTTGCAGTACAAAGGAAATGTAAGATAATTTACAGGGTGTTTTTTTTTAAATAAACAAAAGCTACTGTCTAGAGTATACACTTAGGTCCCGCTTTATGAATGTTCACTAGGTGAAAATTCACTTATCCAAGCATGAAGAATTAGTACCCAAACCTCCCTATTCACACTGCGGATTCAGATATCCAAACAAAGGGCTTTTTTTTTTACTTGTTTGCCTTTTGGTGGTTGGCTGAGGAACAAACAGGGAGGGGGGAGGGAGGGGGAGCAATGAGACAAATCAGAGCATTTTTGGCATTTCCTGGGTGGGGTTTTTTCTTTCTTTCTTGGGGGGACAAAATTCTGTGGTTAGGAATGCATTAGAATTTTACCCATAGGAATCGGTGGAAATTGTGGGCTCATTATGTGAACAGTCACCTAATGAATGGCTTCCAGGGAACACATTGTGTTCAGTAAGCAGGATCCCTCCATGTACAAGGAAACAACCATAAACACCAGTGGGAGCAGCACATTGGTTCTGTGTGTTTGCACTGCACCAACCTCACCGCTGCCTCGGCCCTCTCCCTCTATCTCCCACTACGCAGCAGAGACACAACTGACTGGAGGTTGGGTGAGCAACGGCACCATACCATGCTGCCCACTGCTGCTATTAACGCACCTATCCTCCTATTGTTCTAATGTAAACATAACAGTGAAAATTCTCTATTGTACCTAGAAAGCTTTTCTATCCTGATGTTTAAAAAACAATTCACACCAAAGCTTCCTCCTCTTCTAATTTCAAGAGCCATCCATCAAACACTGGGTGGGATAAAATCTGACAGATCATTATTGTGCAAGCAATAAATTAATATATATATTTTTTAAAAAAATGGGGGCTTTTGTATTCAGGTGGCAGCATTCAAATAAGAGTTCACTGTCTGCCTAGGCTTCAGTAGTAGAAATTATCACCTTGCACAACCTTTCTAAAGATGTTTGAGCCTTAGGCTTAAGTACCTGAATGTCAGAATTAATAGAGATCTGGATAGCCAACTTATTGCTCAAGGTGGAAAATAGTACAGTGAGCAAAAGCAGAAAGAGTGCTGCAAGAGAATTCATGGGATGGGCATGGGGTAGCAAGCGTTGGAAGTAAGAGTTTCATTACTATTCAAAATGATTTCCTCAGCAGTTTGCATAAGAGTTTTCAGAAATACATTAGACCTGCAAACAGAAGTGATCAGGGATGTGCTTAGGAAAAGCAAATAAAAGGGAGTTGGAGTTCATTAAAAAGTTTGACACAGTCTTGGGGAATCGTGTCATGTCTGTGTGGTGTACATACGAGTATGCATGAATGCTTGTGTCTTAGTTTACATTCTGCTGCCTCGCGTATCAAATGGGGAAGCTATTGATAAGCACTTTCAGCTGAAAGGCTGACTGCCTGGAACTGATGAGAGTTGTAGTCTAACTACAACTGGTTGGTATCCTATTGACTACTCCTGAAATGGGGAAACCATTGACAACAAGTTGAACCAGTAAGAGCTTTCAGTTGAAATCACCACCACAACCACCTCCCATGTTCTCCCTGATTTGGAAACTGGAGGCACTTCAGGGCTATAAGATTTCCAGAGAGTAGGAAAGTACTGTTAGTGAGCCCTCTGATCTGGCATTCCCCCTTGGCAGAAACAGGGGGTGACTGGGACTATGATTTTCATCACAAAGGTATTTGGACCAACAGCCTTGCTGAATCAGAATCAAAATCCTCCTGCCCAAACCTTTGGTTTCCAACAGTGACCAGGCAGATGCCTCTGTGAAGGGTTGTGGTGAAGACAACAGCCTTCCCTTGTTTGTCTGTAGCAACTTGTACTTGGATGTACCGTATCTGAACATGGCAGCTCCATTCAGCTGTAATGGCTGATAGCCGTTGATGGACTTCACTGTGATTAATGATAGTGAGAGAGAAAATAAAGTATTCCATTAACAGGTTCATGAAGTGAAATAGTCTAGAGGAACACCAGTAGAAAATTGAAACCTAGCAGGAGTGGGCTTTGGTCTTTCAAAATTCAGCAGTGTAAGGCCAAAATTTGTTGCTTGCTCCACTTCTCACCTAGTGTTCTGCTCAATTCACCACGTCATAGTTGCAGAGCCCTGTGGCACCCCCTAGGCTCAGTGCCCAGTGCAGCGGAATCCACCTCTGAGCCCCGTGTAGCAACCGTTTTGAAATTAAGTTGTGGAGTTGCACAGTATTTATAGCAACCTTTATTCTACGCATCGTGTTTTATAAACTTTGCAGTAGCAAATATTACACCTAATCTCAGCCATTAGATGAACAACTTGTTTTCTTTTAATTAGGGTACCGAGTTATTTTAATGTCCCAGGAGGTGTTCATGTGTGCATCTGTGTGCAAAGTGCATATGTTTGATGCAAGAGTCCTGCTTTCGTGTTGTGGTAGTTTTAGCATGCTGGAATCTGGAGAACTTCTACCTGCAATTACTCAGCCTCTTTCCCCACAGACTGACCCATCTCTACGCTTTCATACACTACCTGTTTCAATAAGACCCAGTGAGCTGCACAAAATATCTCATTATCTGTTTTGGGGTCCATGAGGAACACTTATGCTGGATTTCTCCAGGTTGCACTCTGGTCCCACGCGCATGCACACCCGACTGCTTGAGCTGTACCAAAGACAACTCCCAAATGTCCAGTCTCATGTGGCACCTTACTGCTACAGAAGCACAAATGTTCTCTCTTTTATTTTTTCCTTTTGGAGATGTGACCTTCATCTGCCTTCTAGCAATCTTCAGACTGCCTCCCGTGTGTATTCAGTGTGTGTGTGTGAAGTTAGCACTGACAATCTCACTGCTGCCTGCCTGTGCATCATCAGGTCACTGCCGAAAGCAGAGTATGCAGTTCGAGATACAGGCTTGCTATTTCAAATTCCACCGAATGGAATCGGGTTGGCAAAGATCTCTGCCCCCCACCCCACTTTATTCGTCTCTGTGCATGTGTATAGGGTGTATAGTGTGTATAGGAAAGTCTCAGCAAGGTTTAAAGGTTCACTCGGATATATTCTGTGGCAGTTTTGAATAAGGGATTCCTCCCAGGATATCCAGACAGTTTTCTTAGGATAAATTAGCTCCATTTGAAGTGACAATTTAAAAAGTGCAGTGGATCCTTTAGCCTTCACATTTTCTAACCCACCCAGACAAATGTTGTTCACCAGTCCTGTGGGGAGATAACATGGGCATAGCCAAGGGGGAGGGCAGGAGGGCAATTTCCCCCCTAAATCAATAAAAAAATCAATACAAATATGAGGTTCTTCCCCCCCTTTACAAAAGCCTGTCCCTCCCTAATAAAAATCCTGGCTTTGCCCATTAGACATGATATATTCTTACCTCTGCCTGGGATTGGGGGGGGGGGGACGGAGTGGCTGTCAGACATGAACTCAATGGGACTTACTCCTAAGTAAATATACTTCCTGCATTTTTCCACCCAATCCTTTTCATCAGACATTTAGATTGCATTACTAGACCCGCTTATCTGTGAGGCTTACTTCTCAGTAGTTCTGTCTTGGGTTGCACTGTTAAGCAACAAGTTGTACACACCATGAACTCCTGTCTAAATCGCCCCCCTCCAAACTGTCAGCCCCTTTAAGCTGCTAGGAGATCGGATGACTGAGCAACAGAGCAATCTCCCTCAGCATATCTTCTCCCACTGGAATCATGCCCCATATAGCATTATATACAGGATTTAAGATGCACTTTGCAAATATCTGTGTGCACTTTGCATTTTGCAAACATCCGTGCTGTAAATGAACTCATCAATATTAACAATTTCCCAGGCAAAGAGAAATAATTAATCATTTATCTGGAATTCATTTTGCACACCACTTGTTTTCCAATCTTTTATTTGTTGGTTTGCATTTTTATGGAAAGATCGTTTTATTGCTGCTATTAATGTATTTATGGACTTCACCAGCTTGTGACGTAAACAGTGACCGGTGGGTGGAAGGGTTTTACAAGAGGTGGCACAAAACTGTGAAAGGATGTCCTGATCCCTTGTTTTGGAGCTCAACTTGTTCACTTCACCCAGACTTGCTGTTACATAATGTCACATTACATAAGCAAGAACAGTGTAATTTGCATAATCGTCAGCCCTGTAATTTGGTGGTTACAATTGGCAGATCTTTCTCAAATGCCCGGGGCTAGAAATTTACTGTGACGGCTGGAAACTGATTGTTGGCTTAGGATTCGGTATTAATATTGATGAGTAGTGCAGAAGAGTGGTCAGATGTCGCCATTAATTTCTGAAAATAGAATCAAGGCATTTTTAAAATGGTCATTCAAATGCAACGTGTGTTGTTGAGATGCAGCAATATACTGGCGAGTGCCACTCATTGTCAGTTTGATGGACTTGTGTCCTTATACAGAATTAAAGAGAAAAGTAGTGTTAATGATTTGATATTTTGCACCTGCTACCTTGCATGGTGCGGAGCGGCTGTCTGTCTCTCCTGTCATCAAAAGTAGGTTTTGTGGTGGCGTTTCACCTCTCGCCAGTGGGTCATCTCTCGATACCACTCAGAACTGATGCCTCAGTTACCAGAGTGGTGTGGGAGCAATTTCCTCCATGTCTAGTTCCTTTAGTAATGCAGTTGCTTCTTACAGATGTTACATGGGTGATGTGGGAACAAGCCACAAAGAAACACGAATTTTTTGGGGGGGGGAGAGTTAAGCATGGACAATGGAATCAGTGGAGCTTAAAAACACTTGAATTTTAGTTTGATTATGCCCAAGGTAAGCTATCATTTAAGCCTTTTACACAGTGTAATGTATAGTTTTGGTAATAATATATTTCTGTGGAGTGTTTAACTTCATGAAGTAGCTACCCACAGCGTTCACACTTAGAAACCCAAGTCGGGCTCTTGAAAAAGGTCTTAATGTCGGTTTCACAACGAACAAAGAGCCTGCTGTTTATTTAATTGGTTCTAATTGAGAGCTTTCACATATTAGTGATCAGTGAACTGTAATCGATAAAGCTACACCTCAAGCCCTTTATGTTGCCAACTGTATGTTCTTGTGAGGTTGCATCCTATGTGTATGTGTGGGAGGGGGTGGGTTCTGTTAAAGCGGTCAACTAACCTTTTCTGGCTAATTAAATCAGTTGACATTTGCTTCATCCAGTCAATTGCTTTCACCTGGGAAATGGCATCCAAATTCGCAGAAATAAGTAGCTTAACTTAATAAGGTACCTGGGGCAACAGGGTAATGCACTAACTAAAAGGCTGTACTGTAATTTGTATGTTACTGAACCTTAATGCATTCACCAAGCAGTAGAACTCTTCTGTTTCCTGTGCTTGCTCTTGCACATGTTTGTACCCGGAAATCTTCCTTGGGTAATTACGAGTTGACTGACTGATGGAAGGTTTTGGAGTATTTTTTTTAAAGTCAATTAACAGCCTCACTTTTAACTGATTATTTAATTCAGCAGGAAATTATATTGATCTAGGAGATATTTTGGGACTACTTAATGGAGATTTAAAAAAATTCCCTTGGTTAAATGACAATAAATCCTTTACTGATGGGGAACATCATATTAAACCCATTGACTGTATCCAGGGATGTCAAATGTAGATTGTTTGCAGCAGTGCTCTCTTGTGCAGAGTACTGGCCAACCAGGGACAGCACCAATTAAAAATATTGATTAATTACAGCCCAAGATTTGGAGGTTCCTCAAAAGCTTGTTAAGGAAAGGTTCAGTAGTGGCAAACAAATGAAATAAGTGGAGGAGGCAAGGCACATGTAATGGCATTGGCAAATCTCAGTTCTCAACAAATTTCCCTGTTAGAGTAGGTTTGCTGGCAATTAGATACTTCTGAAGGTCACTCTGCTCTTAAATGACTACGAGTGGCATTTCCCATCTTGGTTTGTGATAGAGGCTGCACATCTGCAAGACTTTGGTCTTTCAAATTTGACAGGTGCCCTGTGCAAGACCAAAATTCAGCGCCCCTCTCACCTTCTATTCTGCTCAGTTCACTATGCCATAGTTGTGACGCCCTGCGGCATCCTCTAGGCTCAGCACCCAGTGCAGCAGATCCAGACACACTGCCCTAAATTGCCTCTGTCCTCCTTTTTGGAGAGAGGGAAACTTGATGTTGTTTCATCCTTCTGTAAATTCTAGCATTGGCTACAGTAATGAACTCTCTTTGGGGCTCCCCTTGAAGACCGCTGTGATGCTTCTTTGAGTTGCTTCTTGTTGAATTCTTGGAGGAAGGGGAGCATATTAGACGCCTATTTTATGGCAACTGCACTGGGTTGCCTGTTAGTTTCTCAGCCTAGTTTAAGTTGCTTCCATTTAAAGCCCTCCTGTTGTCTTTGTCCAAGGAGGTTTATTTCAAGGAGAGCATCACCCCAACACAAAACACCTTGTGCATTTTGAGAAAGAAACTCTACCTCCTGCCTGGATTGCTGGTGGCTTTTCCTTCCATTAACCAGAATCAAACTTCTAGCCACAACTGCCTACCTGTATTTGGATCTCCAGGGAGGAAAAAGAGACAAGTCTGTATCATAGTGAACCTACTGAAATTGCCAAAACAATGCACTAATTGCAAACAGCAGCTGCCCTTCTAAATTCCCACTTCTCCCAGTTTTGTGATGCTGTTCTCTAACTAAAGAATAGTGTACAAAAAAATCATATATGAAGGGGAAAGGGTGTATGGAAATGCAAGTATTACTGAAAGCAATACACAGAAGTGCATTTATAAGGTGAATTGTTGCAAAATGTTATATTAGGCAAAATTGTTGCAGAGAGAAAAAATGTGTATTAGGAGGAAAACACCCTAAAATGCTGGTGAACTTTCGTGATTAAAAATCACAAACTGATACAGAAGTGTTGTGAACTGAGCTTAAGATATAAAAAATGAGAAATGGAAGAAGAAAAATCCCTGACAGATTCACCCATTCCTACCTCCAGGAAGGAATTATTAGAGGAATAATGATCCATACCAAATGGAAGTTTGTAGTGCAGCAAGGGAATGAGGAACTTTGCATAGAAAGGTTTTCTTTTCTTTCTCTGAATTGGTAAAGAGGGTTTCAGAGACAGATAAAGGTAGGAAATGATTCAATGTTATGTTAATTATACCCACTCTCTCCTCCTCTACCTTTATCAGCTCCACAAACATGCACACATCAGGAAAAAACCTTATCATGCCATAACAGCACTGCTGACACTATCAGCAGCTGGCTGTTAAAACATTTTGTTAATTTAGGTTACAAAGGACACACTGTCTAATATTTTATCTAACTGCATCTTTAAAAAAAATGCTTCAAATAAAGATGAGGCTGCCACAGCCAAGGTCCTTAATTACTTTTGCTTAAAATAGATGAGGTCCTTCTTCATCTACTTCCAATTTAGGAGTGGAAGATCAGGTGTGAATCTGGAAATTCCTAATGGTTTCCCAGAGAGGAGTGGTTCCTCCTTTGCAAGAGCAATGGATAATCAACCTTGACGAAAGCCAAATGCAAGGGAATTAATGTAGTATCTGAGGGGCCTCTACATTATAATTCTGGGGGAAATCTTTCCAACATAGGTTGCCATTTGGATGCAGATTCAGAAGGCTCTGAGGCTGCAATCCAAAACTGCCTTTGTAGCAGGCTGTGTTTCTTTTCCCCAATAGGTCAGAGGTGTCCCTTATCCCCTAGAGTCCACCTGTGAAGAGGCATCAGCATCACTTCGCCAGTGCAGAACTCTTATTCCACCAAAGGGGCAGACAGTACTGCCAGCAAAATGCCTGCTGGCAATAGCTTGTAGAAGGGTGTTTGGGGGATGATGGTGTGAGCTGGCCTGGGATCCAGAGCTGGCCTGGGATAACCGGCCCTACTGCAGATACCAATACTGAGCAGCTTGAAGTGACTGGATGCATAAAAACTGGGTCCTTTTGGAATAAAACATGGTTCAGGCCCATAGGTTTGATGCAAAGCTTTACTTGCAGAACATTCTTCAAAACAGAACAAAAAACAGCAAATTATATTCAAACAGTTCCATAAGATGATGTGCATGTCCAGCACAGGTTCGGCATCTTAGAAATAACTTTAAACAGGATTGAGATTAAAACTCACTCTCCCTTCTCCATTACGGCCTGAGATTATGCAGCTCCTTCAGTGAGCTCCATTATCACATCTTACTTCCACACTGGCTGGGGACAAAATGGTGATTTGCAATTCAATAGCCTCCTGTGTGATCTAAAGTTAAACACATTGGAGTTAGCAGAAAGCAATAGTTAATTATCAACCCATCTAGAAGCTCAGACAGCTTAATATAGCCCCATGGAAAAACCCCATGTTAAAGCCTTCAGTAACACACGTGAGCATTCTCCATTCTGTTGTGAATTATACAATTATATTTAACAAGTCCCGCTGCCATCACTGCAGAATGGGGCATGATTCTGCACCCTCCACGGCCTGCCTTCCATTTGAGATGGTGTGAGCGATGAGGTTGCGGGTGCAGTCCTATCTCTGTCACACTATCATGCCCCATCACTGCCTGACTGGGGTCTGTCTGTATTATTCTGTAAAGAACTCTTTGCTGTTGAAAACGGAAATTTCACTTGGGGTTGGTATTCAATCCTGAACACATTTTTAGAGAAAGGCTTCATGTGCCAAAGGACAGCAGTATGCTTATGCAGATTCACATATATATTTAGTATAATATGTGTATAATATTTGTATGTACATGGTGAACATTACTTACCTTCGCATCAAGGGGTTGACCTCCAGCCTTGAGTGGTGCTTTGCCTGAATGGTTGCAATCCAAGTATTGTATTTAAGTGAAAGTCCTAAACATCCCCTTGGAAATGTGGAAGCAACTTAAAGAGAACCAGCAATCATACCAGCAAGAACATCTTTGAAAAGCTCATAGAAAAAGGCCATATTTAGTTAGAAGCCCGTCTGTGTTCAGTGGGTTTACTCCTCTAATTCATGTGCATAGGATTCTTTCTCGCTATGGCAAAATATTACAGCACATCGGTCGACTATTTGACTAGACAAAACATTGTTTGTCACTTAGCTAAAGGTCATATAGTAACAGAAATAAGCTTATTGCAAAAAATCCACCAAAATAATTAATGCTCGTTATGCTAAAAATAGCATTCTGAATTCTATAATGTTTATTTTCAGCTAACTGTTGCTGAGCAACTGTAAGTGTCTGTGAACAACTTTAAAGAGATTGAACAAGCCCTCAGAGCTGGTGACGATGGAGGCTTTGTCCTAGCTTTTGCTATCAGGTGGTTCCTATGGACATTCTTGCTAGACCAATTGACCACAAATATTATTGCATACTATGTGGACGATTGACTGGTATCCAATGCTAGTATAACATATAGAATTGGTTTAAGCAAAGATGAGGACAACATTAGGAGGCATAATACAGTCCTAGTAGTTAGCCTAGTCATTATAGACAATATGTTACTGCAGATACTGTACTAATATTGGACAGATTGAAGCGACTGGATGCATAAAAACTGGCTCCTTTTTGGAAATAAAACATTGTCAGGGCCCATAAGTTTGCTCCAAAGCTTTACTTGCAGAACTTTCTTCAAACTATAAGAAAAACAAAAAAACAAACACCCAAACAGTTCCATAAGACATATGCCAGTCCAAGGCATAAGCTCACCATATTACAAAACATGACATAATTCCAACAGACCTAAAAGCAGAGGTTTGTCTCTTCCCCACAGCCTGCATCCTGCCTGAGGCTGTTTATCTGGAGAGCCATTTACATCTTCTGTTCTGGGAACAAAGCAAAACGCAACTACAGTGGTACCTCGCTAGACGAATGCCCTGCTAGACGAATTTTTCGCTAGACGAATGGGTTTTGCGATTGGAGGTTGCCTTGCAAGACGAATCCGTTTTGTGAAAAATTCATCTAGCGAATCGCGGTTTCCCATAGGAATGCATTGAAATTCAATTAATGCGTTCCTATGGGCAAAAAAAAAACCCAATGCATTCCTATGGGATTCGCAAAACGAATTTTTCACAAAACGAATTGACTCACAGAACGAATTAAATTTGTCTTGCGAGGCACCACTGTATCTTCAAAATCGCGATTTGCAATTCAATACTTCTCATGTGATCTAAGGTTAAACACTCATGTGTCAGCTAGCAGAAAACAATAGTTAATTATCGACTCAATTAAAGCTCAAAGTTCCTTAGAATACTGCAGTGGAATTTCCACAGAATTACCAATACACATTTAGGCATTTTCCAATTCAGTGTCAATTTAATAATTACCACATTCTTAACATATGTCTGAGTCTCCCACCCATTTCCATACACCTAGTTTGAAGGACCAAGTGAACATCCTGTTGTGCTGCAAGCTCGTATTATACTCACCAGTTCTATAAATAATATTTTGAGTACCACTATTTGGCTTCATCGACAAACACACTTTTTCATGTTAATAGGCATCATGTAGAATAATCATTGGGAAGTTGAATACTTTGCTGTTCTTCCCTGATCAACAACCTAATTCTGTCCACTTGCTCCATTCCTCATGGACAATCTTGCCTTCTCACCAATATTTTGCAGGAAGGAAGAAGCTTTTCTGCAGGCTTCTTGCAATACATTTCCTGTTCCTTTGTTCAAATGCTTCTTCCACTGGAATCTTTTTTTTCTTCATTTGGTTCCGTTCACCAGCCAGCCCTCCCTTCCTTGAAATTTCTACAGCCACTTGTTCTACTGTACAGAGGTAAATTGAAAAGCAGCTTAAAGGTTAACCTTTACAAGCTTATCTCTCCGTAAGTATAGGAAACCTCAAAAGAAATCCCTGCACTTCCTAATGGTCTCAAGAACCATTGGTGGCCCCTGGATCACAACTGAGGGGCCACTGTTATTATAGGATTTGCAATGCTTTACATAACATTAGTTTTCATTTATGGCTGCTGAGAACCTGTGCCCCCAGTATTTCCCCCAAGCACAACAAATACAATTTATTTATTTGATTTTATTTATTAAATTTGCATACCCTTCATCCAAAGATCACAATGTGGTTTTAAAAAAAAATACAAAATGAGAACGTAAAGTACATAATAATAATAATAATAATAATAATAATAATAATAATATTTTTTTAAAAAAAAAACAACAACCACCCCCCACAAACACATTTAAAAGGTGATAGAATGATAATCATTCAAAGACCTGGTTATAGAGAAACGCATTCGCTTGGCACCTAAAAGGAGATTCCCTAGGGGAGCATTCCGTAAACAGGGAGCCACTGCGGAAAATGCCCTTTATCATGCCCAGACCTCTCATGGAGGAGGTACACAATGATTGCAGGATCCGGCCCAGATCATATGGGGAGAGGCAGTCCTTAAAGTATTGCAGCCCTGAGCCATTTAGGCCTTTATAGGTCAAAACCAGCACTTTGAATTGAAACCCGGTGCATCCAGGCTAGGATATGTGTAATGTGCTGGCATTAGTAATCTCAGTAGACCTATTTTAGCAAGACATCATACTTCCCAAGAGGCTTTTTATTAGCTAAATGTAAACAGCCAGTTCCTCCTCCTCTTCTTCTTCCTCTTCCTCCTCCTCCTCCTCCTCCTCTGCTCTTCCTGCAAAATCTGATACAAATGGCTTTAAAGCAGCATCTTTGCCCTCTAGAACAAAACTGTCTTTTGAGCTCTTTGACATATTGATTAACATGATTTTTCAAAAAAAAGCTTTTAATTTTAACAAATGGGCTGCAGTTCAGTTGCCACCTTCAGCTTGGCAGGCCTGTCATCTAGTTCAGAAATACTTGCCACCTTAAGAAAGACTTGCCATTCAGATTCGTTTTCTATAGGCTTGCTTTCTATGTCAATGTGTTGTAAAATGGAACTCGGGCGTAACAGAAGAAAGGTAAGCCTAGCTCAGCCCCCTCTTCCAGTGTTAGGAGCTAGAAGATGAGCGGAATCCAGTTACTATATCTAGCAAGGCATTCAATAATGTTTCCACATGGCCACAGTATGTCCTAAGGGAAATTACGGGTCATATTGGCTTGAATCAAAATGCAGTTGAATAGATCAGAACAACAGTTAGTAATTAAAAATGTTGCTCCACCCATTCAAGAACAGGCACCTAGCAGCATCCTATATATAAAAAAAGTTTAATCCTGTTTTCCTTTAACATATTTATAAAAAGAGGATAAATTATGGACACAATGCACTGGAAGAAAACTCTTCCTTCATAACAATCTATTGAAGCTGTGCCATTGCTTAACTTCCATTCATTTCAATGGGACTTCTGCAAACATTCCTCTTTCCACATACCATGCATAAACATAAGAATTCAGCTTCAGCTTTCCCTGCAGTTGCTCCCAATCTGTTTCACTTGTCCATAATATCACGTCTTAAAACTTTGCCTCCCCAGGATAAAAAGCAGATTTATGGTTTGGGTGGGCAACACATATATGTGGATTTAGATATCACAGTCAGTGTATACAAATGGTCCTGTTAGCTGGATTATGAGCAAGAGATTGTTAAAGGAGTCAAACTCTCTAAAAGAGTACAATGTACAATGAATAAAATAGAATTTTGCCTACAATAATTATTACGTAAAAGCTCTGTTTGGTCCTCGGCACAAGATGAAGGAACCTCCAGATTGCTCCATGTTCAATATCGGAAACTCTTTCCTCACATTACCTGAATCTCCTCTAAACCTCTTGGAAGCACCTATTCCTTAAAAAGCACAGAATGGCTACCCAGTTTTCTCTGGGAAGTCACACTTTACTAAGGAATAAGCCGACAGCAGGTCCGGAATCTGTGGCCTGAGTGATAACAGGCAGGGATTCTGCTTCTACATGTGTTCCACCCTCAAAATATTAATCAAAGGAAAGGGATTACAGATTAACCAACCAGATCAGCAAAAAAAAAAAAGGTCTGCTGAAGCACACTAGGGCCATAGGATGCCATGTGATAAGAGCTGACACTTACAAAAGTGCCTGGATTAGTCTTGTTCTCTGCTTTAAACAACAAGGAGACTTGGCTTGCTGTTGGTCTTTGCCCCAGGCTCTGTCCACAATTTTGATATCCTTAGAGTTGGGTCGAAAACATCTTCAGAAAGGATGCAAAAGACTTGAAATGCTGCTTTCTCTACTCAGCATTACACTGCAGAGTACCACAGCTAGGTGTACTCTACTTTACAGATTATATACAGTGGTGCCTCGACTTATGAATTTAATCCATTCCGAAGGCACCTTCGTAAGCTGAAAAATTCGTAAATTGAAAAACTCCATTGGAAACGTGATTTCCCATAGGAATGCATTGAAAACGGAAAAATTCGTAAGTCGAAAAATCCCTATCTAAAACCACCGTGGTTTTTTCTGGATGTTGAGACATTCGTAAGCGGGTGGCCATTACCCCCATTCATAAGTCAAAAAATTTGGTTGTCGAGTCGTTCGTAAGTCGAGGTACCACTGTAATAGCAAACATACCAGTACAGTACATTTGCTTCTGTGTGTGCCTGCAGTGGAGAGTTCTAGGGCCCTTAGTGCAAGTAACCATTGGATATGTTGAGCTTAAAAAAAAGAAAAAAAGTTAAGCATATGCATACATTATATTTTTGCATTGGGATGCATTAAAGCAATGCATGTAAATACACTTGTATCTAATTATGAATGTATGGAAAACCGATCAGGTGGTTGTTATGGCAAGCCTTTGTAGACTTGAACACCACTCTTCCTCTGACAGTCTTCCCATTATATAATGTGTCATTTTTGCTAATCACTGTCAGGTATAATTTATCAAGGGAGAAATGTTTTGATTACATGCTGAGGTTTCAGTTTTTTTATTTTTAGCATACATAAGACCGTATCTCAGACAGCTATTCCCGGTTAGAAAGAGAGTGTTATACAATACTTTCAGGTGCATATAAATTCAACTGGGACAGAACCATGTGGTTTGTGGCTTGAAACGATGGCACATTGGACCATTTCCTTTGCCAGCTATGCAACCCCAGGGTCTTACCAGCAGAACATCACTGTCAATTACTTGCAATTGCTTCCGAGGGAGGGAAGGAGCAGGTTGCTATAAAAACACGGCTGGTGTGTTCAGTTTGGCTTGACTGGTCACAAGGTGTGCAGATCTACCCTGGTGTAACTCCTGTCCACACTACAATTAGGTGTGATGGTCCTACTTTCAGGGACAAGAATAGCTGTTTTACAGCAATACAGCATGGCGGTTTATAGCTGCTAGGAAATGACAGCTCTGCCAGAACATTATGGATGGCCCAGGTGCCATATGGCTGGTTATAATCATGGCTCCTTAGAAAAGCAACTGCATTTGAAAAGGCCCTCTTGCCGCTGAGTGGTTATGCACACAGGTAAAGTCCCATTTAAAAATGCTGGGGATTTAGCTGTGCAAAACTATGAGCAGGACTATAATCTTAAATGCCAATTAAGAGCCTGGGAATTTAATTAACGCAGGCTATTAGCATCTGAAATATGAGTCTGCAGAGCATAACACCGAAACAGATTTCTCAAGTGTGTGACTCTTGCTCATGGGGGAAATCTCGCCGGTAATAAAAATAAAATAAAACACACTTTTCCAGTGCTGTATGGCATGGTCCACTTTAAATTGCTCTAAGTTTGTGAATACTGATAAACACACCTCAGTCTCTGAATGGCAAGACATGCCAGGGGTTCCAAAACTTACCCAGGGTTTGGTTACCTTGGAATGAAGGTCAGTGGAGACTGTGGTATCCTTAGGATTCGTCCCGTTTTTTACACATACATGCAACCAGAGCATAGGATGGAGGGCTCATAGCATTAACATCCCAACAGAAACCTTTAGGTTTCCAGGGAAGTCCCAAGCCACACACGCACACACCGGCCTCTTGCTCTCCAGGTGAGCTGGGAAGAGGCCTGCCTATTTATTTCTATGGCAACAGAAGAACCTCTTTGGACATGCAAATAGCAGTACTTAACTGGTCAGCTAAGGCTATTATCTTACAAAGAAACTTGCCTGGCAGGTTCAGCAGCCTCCTGGATTCTAAACCTCACTGGATACAGGATCACAGGCCTGGAAGGGAACCATAGCTATCATTCAGAATGACCCCACCAAACCTATTTTAGTTTGTACCCAGATACTGCAAGCACAAGTCAGTACAGAAGTGTATGATAACTGCTTGGACCCGAGCATGGGCGTACCCAGGATCAAAATGGGGGGGCACGCCAGCCACGCCCCCCACCCCCAGCCACCCAATTGGCTGGTTGGTAATGACATGGCCGGGATCCCCCAGGAGGCGTGGTCAATATCCACCACCCCCTGAGGGAAGGGGGCCATTTCCAGCCGTTGCCGAGGCACACGGAGCCACCCGCATTTGTGCTTCTGCCTCGCCCGCTCCTTTACCAGCAGCAGTGACAAAAACGAGGCAGCAGCAGTGAAGCATGCAAATGAAGTGTGGCATAGCATTGTGGGGCAGCGCTTTCTGTCCTGTGCTCACTGTGACTTGAAGTAGTGTGGGCTGAAGTTGGTCCAGGTCCCAGTTTCCCTTGACGGAGGCAGCTTCGCTGCCGCTGCTGCCATTTTGCTTCAGCCGAGTAGGCAGCGTTCCTGCCTGTCGTGCTGTGCTCTCCCTTTTTTGCTTCTGGGGGGGCTGCCCCCCCTGCCCCATGCTGGGTACGCCCATGGACCCGAGACTGGGTGTTTAAGACTTTGTTTTGGCATTTCTGAATATGTTTTAAACTGTTCACAGTAGTTGTGGAGGTTTTTTTTGTAATGGTTTTATGTTGTTTTAATGGAGGTCTCGTACACCTCAGGTAGTGTGGTTGCTGACCTTGAGCCAGACATCTTGGAGAGTGAAGTCAAATGGGCCTTAGAAAGCACTGCTAATAACAAGGCCAGTGGAAGTGATGATATTCCAGCTGAACTATTTAAAATTTTAAAAGATGATGCTGTTAAGGTGCTACACCCAATATGCCAGCAAGTTTGGAAAACTCAGCAATGGCCAGAGGATTGGAGAAGATCAGTCTACATCCCAATTCCAAAGAAGGGCAGTGCCAAAGAATGCTCCAACTACCGCACAATTGCGCTCATTTCACACGCTAGCAAGGTTATGCTTAAAATTCTACAAGGCAGGCTTAGGCAGTATGTGGACCGAGAACTCCCAGAAGTGCAAGCTGGATTTTGAAAGGGCAGAGGAACCAGAGACCAAATAGCAAGCATGCGCTGGATTATGGAGAAAGCTAGAGAGTTCCAGAAAAACGTCTACTTCTGCTTCATTGACTATGCAAAAGCCTTTGACTGCGTCGACCACAGCAAACTATGGCAAGTTCTTAAAGAAATGGGAGTGCCTGATCACCTCATCTGTCTCCTGAGAAATCTCTATGTGGGACAAGAAGCTACAGTTAGAACCGGATATGGAACAACTGATTGGTTCAAAATTGGGAAAGGAGTACGACAAGGTTGTATATTGTCTCCCTGCTTATTTAACTTATATGCAGAATTCATCATGCGAAAGGCTGGACTAGATGAATCCCAAGCTGGAATTAAGATTGCCGGAAGAAATATCAACAACCTCAGATATGCAGATGACACAACCTTGATGGCAGAAAGCGAGGAGGAATTAAAGAACCTTTTAATGAGGGTGAAAGAGGAGAGCGCAAAATATGGTCTGAAGCTCAACATCAAAAAAACCAAGATCATGGCCACTGGTCCCATCACCTCCTGGCAAATAGAAGGGGAAGAAATGGAGGCAGTGAGAGATTTTACTTTCTTGGGCTCCTTGATCACTGCAGATGGTGACAGCAGTCACGAAATTAAAAGACGCCTGCTTCTTGGGAGAAAAGCAATGACAAACCTAGACAGCATCTTAAAAAGCAGAGACATCACCTTGCCGACAAAGGTCCGTATAGTTAAAGCTATGGTTTTCCCAGTAGTGATGTATGGAAGTGAGAGCTGGAGCATAAAGAAGGCTGATCGCCGAAGAATTGATGCTTTTGAATTATGGTGCTGGAGGAGACTCTTGAGAGTCCCATGGACTGCAAGAAGATCAAACCTATCCATTCTTAAGGAAATCAGCCCTGAGTGCTCCCTGGAAGGACAGATCGTGAAGCTGAGGCTCCAATACTTTGGCCACCTCATGAGAAGAGAAGAATCCTTGGAAAAGACCCTGATGTTGGGAAAGATTGAGGGCACTAGGAGAAGGGGACGACAGAGGACAAGATGGTTGGACAGTGTTCTCGAAGCTACGAACATGAGTTTGACCAAACTGCGGGAGGCAGTGCAAGACAGGAGTGCCTGGCGTGCTATGGTCCATGGGGTCACGAAGAGTCGGACACGACTAAACGACTAAACAACAACAATGAAATCATCATTTCGGAGTTGTGTCTTTACACTAGGTCAGGATATAAATACTCAAATAAAATATTTGTTTCTTAGTTTTGCATCTGGATTGGTATGTTAGGCAACGCTGAGAAGCTATTGATTAAAGTAGTGATGATTATTGTATGGTGGTTATTATATAAGAAAGAAAAGACAGGGTGCAGCAAGAAGGATAAATTAAATACACCATGGAAAATGGGAGGGGAAGTTGGGGAAAAAACAAATAGAAGTTTATTATGTTTTGAATTGGATATGTGAATTTTAAAAAATTTAATAATATATTAAAAAGTTGTGGTTTTATGTAGTTGTTGTTGTTTAGTCGTTTAGTCGTGTCCGACTCTTCGTGACCCCACGTATGTAGTTGTAGCCCTCCAGTAATTGTTCAGTTACAACTCCCATCTGCCCCAGGTAGCATAGTCAATGGTCAGGGATAATGGGAGTTGTAGTACACCAGTATTGGGGGCGGGGGGGCACAGGTTCTCAGTCTTTGCCTTAAACTGACAAAAATGAATTTCTTTTTTTAAAAAAATTGTTTTATTTTTTTTCATGCTTATTTCCATGCTTATTACATACAAAAAAAACCCCCAATACCGAAAAGGGTACAACTTAAGAGGCGAGGGAAAAGGAAAGAAAATAAAATTTACACAATCTGTTAATAAGATGAAAATTATGACATAAATTTGTGATTGCAATTTCATGTTACAATAAAAATAAAAATCTCATTATCTTTTAGACCCGACCTCCCATTTATTCCTTAATTCTTTTTACATGAATTTACTGCCATATCAAAATACTATTTTTATATTACTGTAATATTTTCACAATTTATAAATGTTTATATTTATAAAAGCAATTAATAAAAACTGCTGGGATCACTCAAAAGCTGCTACAGATTTTAACATGGTATAATTTTGTTTAAGAAGCCCTCCCATTTTGATGCAAATTCAATTCTTGGTTTGTTTGTTTTTTTCAGATCGACTATCTAATTCCGCATATTCAGTCAATTTTTGTATCCACTCTTGTCTAGAAGGAATTATGTCGCTCTTCCACTTTGTAGCTATAAGAACTCTTGCTGCCACTGTTGCATACAAAAAAAAAGATCTTTTATTTTTTTAGGAATATCTGAATCAGTAATGCCCAACAGGTATGCCTCTGGTTTCCTAATAAATGAGATTCTTAACATTTTTTCTAGTTCAAAGTGGATTTCCTCCCAAAATTTCTTTATTTTGCTACATTGCCACCATATATGGTACAGTGAGCCTGTTTGGTCTCCACATCTCCAACAATTACTTTGGCTCCTTTGTACATTTTGGCTAATTTCCATGAAGTTAAATACCACTGGTATGAATTTCGAACAACCAGTGGTATAGGAAGATAAAGCAACGCAGCAATGATGGCATGCTTTACATAAAAAAGACAGTTTGAATGTGGGATATTGCCCTGTTTCTCCCCTAATTTCTTCCTCCCTCACTCCTCCTTACTGAGAGTGTAATGAATCACTGCCAGCCAATGAATAAATGAAATTCATCCTTCCACTTTTACCTACACATCCTCTGCTTCAATTGCTTCATTCAGTTATTAGTTTCTTCACCTCCTCCACTGACTCCGTTATCTGTCCTCTTAGGCTGTAGCTCATTGTTGCATCTTGTCTGTGACCCATCCTTCTTTTCACTCACAGGGCTTGTAGTTTTCACTCCAGTTTACTCCTTTCCAAATTTGTTTTATGATTCAAAAATCTGAGAGAAGATAAAGAAGGGAATAAGAACAAAGAACCCCTCTCCTCCTTTTCTTAAATGAGGGGCACTTAGAAGCATTCCTGGAAATGTGATCCCTTTTATCCCTTCTCCAGCTCTAGCTTTTAGTGTGTTGGACATTTTTTGCTTTCCGTCTTGATATTCAGTCAGAATCCGAGCCCTAATACAACTCAGTAAAACCATGTGGTGTTATGGGAGTTCTGTTGCACTGTGTCAAGTTAGAGGTGGCAATGTTTGTAGACTTTTCACTGCTTTGATTACTGATGGCTGACGGCTAGTAGTTATTGGACACACCCATCTGTGTAGGCAGGAACAAAACAGTTTGCTGGGTTTTGCAGTATCTAGGGAAGGAGAAAGTGAAGAATATCTGAGCATTGCTAACACCATTTGTCTGAGTATTCCTCATTGAATATTTGTAAATAAACATATCACAAAGGTGCCATGAATCTCTCCAGTACTGTCTCCTCACAAGGAAAGTGATCCTTGTGTAAAAGGCTGCCCCCAAAGCTTTGTACCTCTTGGCGAAGCGATGAGCGTGAAACAATATTTTCATCTGAAGCCTCTATGGTGGTGTCAGCAAATGGTATACTGAGCAAGATATTTAAAAAATGTTCATTTTTTAGAACAAAAACTCACAAGCTGGTTCCAGTCCTTGGGGAGGGACTGCTAGCAAAAAAGGCACCAAATGTGTTTATTGGAAAGTGAATTGCTATTTGCTAGGAAATGGACCGAGACCAACTCATTTCAGAAGTGTTCGCTGGACAGCTGGTAGCCACTTCTAGGCACAACTGAGCCCTGATCAGCATTTAAACCAGTGACCTAGAGGTGAAAATCCCCGTATCCTGTTATCACCCCACTAAGCCAATGCAGCACTGTAGAATTTGTCATCTTTAATCTGTATTTATTGGCTTTTAATCAGGAGAAAAGCTGAAATATGTTCAGCAGCTGAGTGAATGTAAATTCTGGTCGGATTTCTCTGGTGGTGGCTCTCTCTATACCTTTTCCTCTTGTTCTTTCAGCCTCATTGACATTCATGAAATTCTATCAGCAATTTGCACCCAAAAGCAAATCAAGGTGGGTGGGTGGGTCAGGGCAGACATGAAGCTGTGTTTTCAACAAAAGAACAGAAGAATTCCCCCAGCCTCTCTTTGCAGTTTATTTTCCAACTTTCTGTATACAACATACTATGTGTTGCTTTGGGTTGTTGTTTTTTTAACAGGATTTATTACCCACCCTTTACCACATAGTCTCAGGGAGTGCTACAGCAATAAAATAATATAAAGTTAAAAAACAAGTGAAACATACTATGCTGTGCTAGGGTTTGTTTATATACTCTCCAAAGGCAACCCCAAAGCAGAGAACGGCGTATTAATCCAAAAGAAAGACAAAAAGAGTACAATCAATCAATCGAAACAATATAAAAATGCAAAATACTGATCACACTGGATATGCATTCATGATCTGCCCCAATGTTCTCAGCATAGACATGGCCCCCAGCATCCCACTTAACACTTAGAAGTATAGCTACGGTATCCCTCTTACAGGGAAGCTTTTTTAGGGAAGCTTTTAATGTTTAAGAAATTAGTGTATTCTAATATTTCTGTTGGAAGCCGCTCAGAGTGGCTGGGGAAACCCTGCCAGATGGGCGGGGTATAAAGAACAAATTATTATTTATTCATTCATTTATTTATTTATTTATTTATTTATTACACACACACACACACACACACACACACACACACACACACACACACACGCCATTTCTCCAGGCTAGGAGCAAGCCCATCCACAACCAATCACCCATGGGTAGTGCCTTCACCTTCATCAGACCCCTAAGGACCAACCTAAAAGGGAACTTCCATCTGGGGTTTCCCTGCTGGAGCTGGGCTGTTTGCGATGACTCACCATCAATGGTGGCCTCCAAATACATAGACTACACCAGACGTCCCCAAACTAAGGCCTAATCGCCTTCTAAATCCGGCCCACGGACGGTCCAGGAGTCAGCATGTTTTTACATGAGTAGAATGCGTCCTTTTATTTAAAATGCATCTCTGGGTTATTTGTGGGGCCTGCCTGGTGTTTTTACATGAGTAGAATGTGTCCTTTTATTTAAAATGCATCTCTGGGTTCAAGGGCGTACCCACCACGGGGCAAGTTAGGGCAGCTGCCCTACTCTAGAAGCAGGGCTGGTGGGCAGAGGCGGAGCACAGCCCGGCGGAGCGCGAGTTCGCCATTCCCGCCACGCCGCACCCTCCCTCCAGCTCCCCGGCGCGCCCTCAGGCAAGGCCAAGCGCGGCGGGGAACCAGGGAGCGCGGCGCAGTGGGCGGGAACGCCGAACTCGCGCTCCGCTCCGCTGGGCTGGGCTCCGCCCACCAGCCCTGCTTCTAGGGAGGGGCACAGCCCGGCGGAGCGCGAGTTCGCCGTTCCCGCCCGCCGCGCTGCGCCCTCCCTCCAGCTCCCCGTCGCGCCCTCTGGCAAGGCCAAGCGCGGCGGGGAACCAGAGAGCGCGGCGCGGCGGGCGGGAACGCTGAACTCGCGCTCCGCTGGGCTGGGCTCCGCCTCTGCCCACCAGCCCTGCTTCTAGGGAGGGGCACAGCCCGGCGGAGCGCGAGTTCACTGTTCCCGCCCACTTTGTGGCCCCTCCCCTTCCGTGCCTTGGCCCCTCCCCTTGCCCCCCCTAGTTTTAATCCTGGGTACGCCCATGTCTGGGTTATTTGTGGGGCATAGGAATTCTTTTTTTTTTTTCAAAATATAGTTCGGCCCCCCACAAGCTCTGAGGGACAGTGGACAGGCCCCCTGCTGAAAAAGTTTGCTGACCCCTGGACTACACCCTTGGAAACTAGATTTTGATATGAAAATCACAGTCAGTCATACACTCTTTTGATTTGAAATTGATGTATTTGTTGTCATTTTTGCAATGTTTCTTGGATAGGTCATTAAATTGCCTCTGGGGGTTTTCTTTAGTTTTCTGCATCTTGGCTTTTTCTTTTTGCACTGGCGTCAAACGATGCTTCTTTGCACTTAACTTTATAATGCATCGCTCAGTATCTTTTTTTTCTCAGGACTGATTCACAGGTCTGCTGCTTTTTATATTATGATTATTAATTAAATTTATATACCGCCCTTCATCTGAGCATCACAGGGCGGTTTGCAGTATAAAAACGCAAAAGTACATAATAACAAAACAATACCCCTCCCCACACATAGATGGTTTATTTAGCCTAAAGGCTTGGAAGAAGGTGGTTTCCTACATGGAACCAGCCTAGAAATACAGAATGCAGCCTTATGAGGAAGGCAACACCTGGCCAGTAACAACACCAGATACTGCAGCTGCTTCCTGGTAGCTATTTGTGTGAGCAGAGTGCCTATCTTTGCGTGATGCCAGATCAGACATTATTTCTGTCACGTGACTGCATTCCTACAGACCTTTGGATAGCTCCTCATGGAAGCACCGTGAAGGCTATTTCACATTTTGAAAAATAACTGATGCACATTAAAGCCATCAAGTGATCAGTATGCATGGAGGCACTTGCCTTCAGAGCCATGCAGAGGGAGGTTCTTCTCCATGGAATTTCATTACTTACTGAAATTCTGTTGCTTTCTCTCTCATGAAGAGTGGGGCAGAAGAAAAGGTTGCAGGGTAGTAGGATGGGCACTTACACATCACCAAATGAGAGGACAAAAGAAAAGCAGATCTGTATAAATCCTGCAAATGCTAACTTGTACATAGTGATGCACACTTGGAAACAATAACTGCCATTTAAATAGAGTCACAATCCCCCTCAATATAACAGTGTAGCTGTTGTGTCTGCTGTCTGGTCAAGTGCTTATTGTCAATGGGCAACTTTGAGGGTCTCCCTTTTTAGGGTTCTTCGAACTTGGCTTGGACAGGCAATCTGCCAAAATGAGGACCCTAGGAAGTTTGTAATATGTGAGCTGGCTTCAAGTGATTTGTCCTCGAGTATAAAATGTGGCAGAATGGGAGGAGGTGAAGGTGACACTTGGCAAGTGTCCCGTGAAAGACTACAGAGGAAGTCCAGGCCAAGGCACCACTCTCTGGGGAACAAAGCGGGTTAAAAATAAGAAAAGGAATGCATGCAGATCATTCCTCCAAAACCAGGGCCATTTTTTCCTTGTCTGCAAGATCTCTC